>NW_026988418.1:24800000-26085000 GCF_030222135.1 Aotus nancymaae
GTGTGGTGTCACATGCCTGTAATCTCAGCTACTTGGGAGGCTGAGGCAGGAAAATCCCTTGAACCTGGGAGGCAGAGGTTGCAGTGAGCCAAAATTGCACCACTGCACTCCAGACTGGGTGACAGAACAAGACCCTGTCTTAAAAAAAAAAAAACAAGAAAAGAAAAAAAATATATATATATATACATACACCATAAGAGAGGGCCCTCAGTATGCTTTATTTAATATATGAACATATGGATGCACATTTGCACACACAAACACATACACTCACGCTACGTATTTTCTCTACAAAATCTATAGCCAACCTGGGTGGAATATTTGGATTCACCAGCCAGATTCTTATTTTGTTCTCCATGAAATTCTCTAAGATTCCCCCAGTTCCTTCTTTCCCCCCGCTCCAATTTATTCTTGACACTACAGCCAGGGTGTTCCTTTTATAAAGTAAATCCAATTACTGTATATCCTTTTCCTACTTCAGAGCCTTCAGAGAATGTCTCCTCTTCGTCCTTAGAATTAAGTCCGAAGCTCTACCCTTGTCCTCTAAGTCCCCTCCCACAGCCTGGGCCCTGACCACCTGTCCAGCCTCTTCCTTGCTAAGCTTTGGCTTCTTGGCCATTCCTCAGTTCTGTTAAGCCCTCACATGTGCTCTGTTCTCTGCCTGGAAAGCTCTCTCTCCTCAGGCCCCCACATACACCAGGATAAACCCCACACTGCACGCTGCCATCACACCCTGTACTTCAGCTTCCATAACACTTTAGTTACATGTCCAGGTTACACTGGAAGCACCGTGAGCACAGTGGTTTTTCCTGTCCTGTTCACACCATAACCTTAGTGCCTTAGCACCAGACCTGACAACATGGGAGATATTCAATAGATATTTATCTAATGAATTTTACTTTTTACCTTAGCTTTTTCTAATCTTTGCTCTTAGCCTCACTCCCAGCACACTCTTCATTCTAACTTTACAGTTATAATCGGGGAAAACATTAGCTCAATATTGGAAGTTTCTGGTCTGAAACGATGCTTGTAATTCTCTTTCTGAAAAATGGGGCTTGGTGCCTTTCCAAGGAGAAAACAGTCCTGGATGGTCTCAGGACACTGGAGGAGGTGACTTAATTTTTGTTTTTTTCTAGGCAATCAGGGAAATTGGTTGTAGTGATAAAGTTAGCAGGTCACGTGAGGATTCTCATAAAATCAACTGAACATAGGTCTCTGTTGCAGAATTATAGTTGCAGTAAGACATGAAAAGGTCACGCCAGATTTTTTTCTCATTGCTTTCTTTACATGAAAAAAATGTATCCCATTGTATATGACAATTGAAAGCTTGAAACGGAAACTTTGTTTCCTCATCTGTAAAATGAGAAGGTTGAACTAAGTGCCCTCTTCAGGCTGCTCTAAAACTCGATGACCTTACTCTGATTCCTTCTAAGAGCTATTCACAAACAGCTTCTGGATTTCTGAAACTACATTGCTCTTGAGGAAATCAAATTTTTATTGCAGGGTTTTTAAAAAATACAAACACCTTGATGGATTCGGCAGGGAATCAAGTGAAGAATAGTGTGGATTTGAGATCTCCCAACAATGGCACCATTCTAAAGAGTTCAATAGCAAGCATTTGAGGACTCAGCATAAAACTACGTAAGGGCTGGAAGGGCTAAAATCTTCAGTAGCAGCTTTGGAATTTAGCATCTCTGCACAGTAGCAAAACTGAAATAATACCTGCCCAAATGAAAAGGATTAAGTTGACTCAAATGTTATGAAAAAAATAAATAAATAAAAGGACTGTACGATACTTTGTATTGCTATTTAGTAAACGTCTGCTCCCCTCCTCTTGCCATCATGGGTAGATCTCTCCCGCATTGACGTTGAGTTTAGCCATGCAGTTTGCTTTGACTGATTAAGTGTTCGTGGACACGACATATGCCTTAAATGTGCATGCTTGTTTTAGCTTCAATCTTATGCACTGGTGGCCTACCTTGACATGCACGTGGCATGGGTAGCTACTGTTTCTTTAGCCTAGACACCAAAATAAGCAAATATGGAGCAAACACAAACACAGAACTTCTCAGATGAGCTCAGCCAAACTCAGCCAAATCATGGTTGATCTGCAAACATTTGAACACAAGAATAAATGCATGTTGTTTTAAGCCACTGAGTTTTAAAGTAGTTATTACACAGCATTATTGTGGAAAAAGCTGACTAATACAGAACGCAAAATATGGATTCTCATGAGACACTATAATATAATGGTTAAGAGTGGGGTTTTTTTCTTTTTGTGAGATGGAGTTTCACTCTTTTGCCCAGGTTGAAGTGAAGGGATCTCAACTCACTGCAACCTCCGTCCCCAGGTTCAAACGATTCTCCTGCCTCAGCCTCCTAAGTAGCTGGGATTATAGATGCCTGACACCATGCCTGGCTAATTTTTGCACTTTTTAGTAGAGATGAGGTTTCGCCATGTTTGCCAGGCTGGTCTCAAACTCCTGACCTCAGGTGACCCATCCATCTTGGCCTCCCAAAGTGCTAGAATTACAGGCATGAGCCACCACGCCTGGCCAAGTGTGTGTTTTTTTTAACTTGTTAGTTTTAAAGTAAGGTAAAAATATTAAAAAGAGAAAAAAAAATGAGTGTGGTTTTTGAAGTGTAGTGTATCTTTAATTTTTTTGTTTTGAATCAGGCAGCCCCTGAACCATAGTACATTCAGAGAGGCTCCTCCATATCTTGCTTTGAATCTCATTTCTGTTACTCACTAGGGGTGCAATATTATGCAACTTAACCTCTCTGATACTCACTATCTTCATCTGCAAAATGGAGGTTATGGTACCAATCTCAGAGCACTGTTATGTGAACCAAATGAGACCATGTGTATCATATAGCTAAGACAGTTCTTGGTACACAACAAGGATTTCATCAATGTTTGTATTATTAACAATAATAATAATTGTCATCCTATTAAGGGAATTTACCTTTCCTGTTAACGTACATTTTAAAGCTGTATGTATGCCAAGTGTGGTGGCTCACTTGTAATCCCAGCACTTTGGGAGGCCTAGGTGGGTAAATCACAAGGTCAGGAGTTCAAGACCAGCCTGGTCAACATGGTGAAACCCTGTCTCTACTAAACATACAAAAGTTAGTCAGTTGTGGTGGTGCACACATGTAGTCCCAGCTATTTGGGAGGCTGAGGCAGAAGAATCGCTTGAACCCGTGAGGCAGAGTTTGCAGTGAGCCAAGATTGCACCACACCACTGCAATCCAGCCTGGGCAACAGAGCAAGACTCTATCTCAAAAAAAAAAAAAAAAAAAAAAAACCTATATTTTTTCTTATAAAACTGGATATAGGCAAATTCTGGGAAGATAGCAGAGTAGAGAACACCAACAATCTGTCTCTCCACTTAGATGACAATTATACTGGTAGAATCTGTCTGGTGCAACTATTTTGGAACTCTGGAGTCTATTGAAGGTTTGTGACTTTCAGAGGAAGGCTTGGAGAGCAATTGTAGTTAATTTCAATCTATTTCAACTCTTATCACAGCAGTAGCTACTCATCACCCTCCTCCTCCCTTACACACAGCTTACAGGAACCGTGGTGGGGAAAAATCACCTTGTCCTCCAAATATCATAGATCTATGCTCTGAAAACTGGTTGCTGCTTCCAACCACAGAGCTACAAAGAGGCTGGAAGTCACTGTTGTTGCACCTCCCACATTGTTGCAAGTCCCTTGTCCTCCAACTGAGGTGGCTTCTATAGGATTTAAGGGACTAGCACCCTCTTTCCCCTTCCATTTTCGTCTTTTACTCCTTTTGGAAGTCAGACACTAAAGAATACGGCATTCAAAACAACTGCATATTTGGGGAAAATTAGAAATTGACTCTGCATGCTCAGGGAAAGGCAAGGCTCAGGAAACACCTAAGAATAACTTACATTTATACCTTAGACTAAACCTTGACACAGAGCTAGCCTGCAACAGCAGACAAAAAACAAAAACAATAAATAAAGGCAATTGTGAAAACCAGTAATCTCTGGAGAAGAATTAAATGATTTCCTGAGTTACATTATTAAATTCAAATGTGCAATTTTTAACATAAAGTCAGAACTGATACAAAGAAATAGAAAAATGTGGCCCATTTAAAGAAAAAAAAATACAAACTGTTTCTGAAAAATATCTGATAGTCAATCTACTAGATGGTAACTTTAAAACAACTGTTGTAGAGACGCTCAAAGAACTAAAGATGTGGAGAAAGTCAAGAAAACAATGTATGAACAAAATTTAAATATCAATAAAGATACAGAAAACCCAAAAAGAAGCCAAAAAGTAATTCTGGAGCTAAAAGGTGCAATAACTGAACCAAAAAAAGAAAATTACTAGAGGTATTCGAAGGCAGATTTGAGCTGGTAGAAGAAAGAATCAGCAAACTTGAAGATAAGACAGTGGAAATTACTGCAAATTAGCCAGGCATGGTGGTAGTCACCTGTAGTCTCAGCTACTCAGGAGGCTGAGGCAGGAAAATTGCTTGAACCTGGGAGGCAGAGGTTGCAGTGAGCTGAGATCATGCCACTGCACTCCAGCCTGGGCAACAGAGTAAGACTCAGTCTCAAAAAAAAAAAGAAAAAGGAAAAAAAAAAAAAAAGAAAAGATTACTCCATCCAACCAATAGAAAGAAAAAGGACTGAAGAAAAGTGGACAGATCGTAAGGGATCTGTGGAACATGCTTAAACAGAGTAACATACATAATGTAGGAGCTCCTGCAGGAGAAGGAGAGAGGCAGAGAGAAAATTTGAAGAAATAATGGCGAAAACTTCCCAAATTTGATGAAAGACTTGAATATAAACAATCAATAATCTCAATGAACTCTAAGCAAGATGACCTCAACAGAGCTTCACACAGAAGTACATTATAATCAAAAAATTTCAAAAAAACAAAGAATATTGAAAGCGGCAAGACAGAAGTGATTTGTCACATAGGTCATGCACTGCATAATGACATTTCTGTCAACAATGGATAGGATATATTACAGTGGCCCCATGAGATTCTAGTAGCATAGTTTTGCTGTACCTTTCCCATGTTTAGTAGCACAGATACTTACCATTGTATTGCAGTTGCCCACGGTACTCACTATAGTAACGTGTTGTACAGGTTTGTAGTCTAGGAGCAATAGGCTATACTATATATCCTAGGTGTATAGCAGGCTAAATTATCTAGGTCTGCATAAGTACACTCAGTGATATTCACAGAATGACAAAATTGCCTGACAATGCAGTCCTCAGAATATATCCCTATCACTAAGCAGCACATGATTGTACATGAAAATTTAATATTATCAGCAGATTTCTTATCAAAAACTTCAGAGGCCTGAAGGCTACAGGCTAATATATTCAAAATACTAAAAAAAAAAAAAAAAAATTCTGTCAGCGAAGAACTATATATCCAGCAAAACTGTCCTTCAAAAGTGAGGGAGAAATTAAAACATTCCCAAATAAACAAAAGTAAGAGAAGTTGTTACCATTATCCTTGCCTTGCAAGAAATGCTCAACAGAGTACTAAAGGGTGAAATGAAAGGACACTGGACAGTAATCTGAAACCATATGAAGACATAAAGTTCTCAATAAAGGTAAATACATGGAAAGTTATAAAGGCTAGTAGTATTATAACAACCATTTTTATCTCGCCTTTTTTTCTATATGATGTAAGATACTAACATATTTTTAAAGTGTTAGTTTCAAAGGTAGTATTATTGTAACTTTGGAATGTAACTCCACATTTTGTTTTCTACATAAATTAAGATATAAATGCATTTAAGAGAATCATTAGTTTATTTTTTGGGGAATACAATGTATAAAGATGTAATTTTGTAACATTAACAATGAAAAGGAGTGGGGATGGAGCTGTGAAAGAGCAGAGTTTCTGTATGTTACCAATGTTACCCTCGTGTTCATTCAAATTAGAATGTTACAACTGTCGGATATTAAAGTAATCCCCAATAGAGAAAATACCAATATAATTAAACAAAAGGAAATGAGAAAGGAATTTAAATGTTTCACTACAAGATATCAACTAAACACAAAATTGGACAGTAATGTAGGAAATAAAGAACAAAAATCTATAAGGCATAGAAAACTAACAGCAGCCAATTCCTCCTTATGAGTAATTACTTTAAATATAAATAAATTAAATTCTCCAATCAAAAGATAGAAATCAGCAGAATGCATTAAAATTATGATCCATTCATCTCCTGTCTACAAGAGACTCACATTAAATCCAAAGACACAAATACATTGAAAGTGAAAGGATGGAAAAAGATAATCCATGCAAATAGTAACCAAAAGAGAGCAAAGGTAGCTATACCAATATCAGACAAAACAGACTTTAAATCGAAAAAGTTTAGAAGAAACAAAGAAGGACATTACATATTAATAAAAAGTTGAATACAATAAGAACATATGACAATTATAAATATTTATATACCTAATGACACACCACCAAATTACATGAAGCAAAAACTGACAGAACTGAAGACAGAACAGACAGTTCTACAATACCAGTTGGAAACTTCAATACTTCATTCTGAATAATGAATAGAACAACCAAAAAGAGGAAAGTAAGGAAACAGGGGACTTAGCACAATAAACTACATAATTGCATATATCTACTAGACATATGCAGAACATTTCAGGATAGACAAATGCTAAGTCACAGATTAAATCTCATCGATTTTAAGAGACAGATATCATAAAAATATCTTCTCTAATCACAAGATAAAGTTAGAAATCAGTCACAAATTTGTAAAAATTAAACAATACATCCATAAACAACCAATGAGTCACAGAAGAAATCAGAAGAGATATTAGAAAATACTCAGAAATGAATGAAAATGAAAACACAACATATCAAAACTTATGAGATTCTGTGAAAGGAGTGCTGAAAGAAAAATTTATAACTATAAATGCTTATATTTATAAACAGGAAAGACTTTCAATGAACAACCTTACTTTACAACTAACTTAAGGAGCTAGAAAAATAAACAAAAGCCAAAGCTAGCAGAAGAAAATAAATGATAAAGATTAAAGCAGAGATAAACACAATTTAGAACAATAATATTGAAAATCAATGAAAACGAAAGTTGGCTCTTTTAAAAAATCAACAAAATTGATAAACTTTTAGATAGATGGGCTGGAAAAAAAGAGAAGTCTCAAATTACCAAAATTAAAAATGAAAGTGGTACATTACTACTGATTCTACAGAAATAAAAGAGGCCATAAGAGAATACCATGTATTTGTTCATTTCATCTAGGTTATCCAGTTTGTTGAATACCATCCAAACAAATATAGTTTGTTGTTGAATACCATCAACAAACTGGATAACCTAGATGAAATGAACAAATTTCTAGGAGCACAAAACTTACCAGGACTAAATTATGAAGAAATAGAAAACCTAAATGCTGTAATGAGGTACCATCCCACACCAATTAGGATATTTACTATTAAAAAAACACAAAAAACAAAAAACCAGAAAGTAGTAAGTGTGGTGATGATGTCCAGATTGGAATCCTTGTGCACCGTTGGTAGAAATGTAAAATGGTATAGTCACTATGGAAAACAGTATAGCAGTTCCTCAAAAAATTAAAATAGAATTACCATATGATACAGCAATTTCACTTCAAGGTATCTTCCTAAAAGAATTAAAAGCAAGATCAAGGAGAGATGTTTTCCCATTCATGTTCTCATCATTCACAATAGCTAAAACATGGAGACAACGCATGTCCATCAGTGAATGAATGGATAAGCAAAATGTAGCATATACATACAATGTAAAGTTATTCAGCTTTGAAAAGGAAGTAAATTCTGACATATGCTATGACATGGATGAAACTTGAAGACATTCTGCTAAGTGAAATAAACCAGTCACATAAAAACAAACACTATAGGTTGGTGCAAAAGTAATCGTGGTTTTTGCTAGTTTTCTAAAAAAAGTAACCACAAAAACCACAATTACTTTTGCATTAACCTAATACATATTCCCTCTATATGAGGTACATAGAGTCGTCAAAATCAGAGAGTCATTAAGTAGAATGGTGATTACCAGGAGCTGAGAGGAAGGAGGAAATGGGGAGCTATTGTTTAATGGGTAGAGAGCTTCAGTTTTACAAAAATAAAAGAGTTATGGAGCTGAATGGCGGTGACTGTTGCCCAGTGTTATGGATCTATTTAATACCACTAAACTGTATAATTTAAAATGGTTAAGATGGTAAATTTATGACATGTGTATCTCACCACAAAAAAAAATGGAAAAAAATTTCTAAATATAAAAATTTATTTAGAAATTTTTGGCAAAGAAGATAAATATCCTACCACAGGTTAATAAATTCCATATAATATGAAAAGTTTCTTGTACATGGGAAGTTTATTTTCTACCAAGGAAGTCTGTGTGTGTGTGCATATGTGTATGTGTGCCCTTGCATATGCGTGTGTGTGTGTGTAAAACACTTAAGTACTGCTATGATCTGAATGGCATGTTTCTTCCAAATTCATGTAAAATCCTGGTTGAAATCCTAACCACCCACCCTGCCCCGTGCGGTATTACAAGACCGCAACAATTTCTCAAATCTGAGCTCCTTCTACCACCACAGTTTATATTCCCATATCCCAGCGTCTGGAGTATAAAGTATGGTGTCAAGTATTAACAGTCCAGGTCTGACTCCCAACTCTTAGCACCAAAAATTGTTCCTCAGAGTTCACATGTAATAGCTCAGTGTTGTCATGCTTTGTCATTCATGTATTTAACAAATATTTATTAAGCACTAGGCATTGGGTTAGGTACTAGAAGTAGAGCGATAAATAAGACATGGTCGGTGCACTCATGGCATGCACAGTGTAGCTATAGAATGGCAAATATGTTTCACTCTGGTGTCAACTCTGATGGATTTAGAGGGTTGCCCAGAGCACTGGTTAAAAATAATTCTAGGCAGTATTTGAATTCAGTGGGAAAAAGAGCCATAGATGTGGAAAGAAGGAATGACTTTGAATGTTTGTTCAACCAGGTTTGGGGGGACAGACACATATAAAACAAAATATAATTTAATGTGGCAAATGCTATTCATGAGCTAAGAACAAAGTCACATCAAAGTGCAGAGAAAGGAATTAATTAATTTTGCCATGAGGGAACTAGAGTAAGCAAAGGCTTCATTGAAGAGGCTAAATTGTAGCTGGGACTTGATGGATGACTAAGAATCCAGTAGGTGATGAAGTGGGGAAAGAAGATTTTATGCCCAGAATACATCACGAGCAAAGGCATGGAGGTGTGTAAGCAGGTGGGGTGTGAAGGGAACGGTGAGTAGTCTTGTTTGGTGAGAACACAAGGTGTGGAGATGATGCTGATAGAAATGAGGCTGTATAATAGTAGGTCGAGACCAGATTCTACTGCCTTACCCTATAAGCCATAGGACTCATTGGAGGCTTTTAATCAAGGGATTCTATAGCCAAATACGTGCTTTTAAAAAAGTTACTCAATGAGAACTAGATTGGCAGTAGAGAAAAGAGGAAGAGGTAGGGGAGCAGAGAGGAGGCTACTGAAATTCTACAGACAAGGGACAGTGAGTGCCCAAATGTGGGTGGCATGGGGTGGGGGCAGAGAGAGAAGGAAATAGCACCATCTATGCTACGCGAACGACTAATTTGGCAATGTTTTTATCCACCTGTACGATATGTTGAATGGCCTACACACATACCACTTCTTTTCACTTAAATATGTGAAAAGATAGATGCCTACGACCCAGAAGGTAACCCAACGAGCACAAAGGTGCTCTTGTAAATGACCTGTCATAAGAGTTTTGATCAGTATAAAGAAAACTCATTAGTCTAATTTTTTCATTGCTCATGTTCTAATATTATTGTTTGCGGGTGTGTATACATAATTAAATTACACTTACAAGTGAGAGTTCTAACAGTAACCTCAGATTTTAAAATTTGTCCTCATGACAATCCTATAAAGTACTGTTACTCCCATTTTACAGAGAAGAAAATTGAGCTCAGTGGTTTCAAAAGCTCAAGATAAGTGATGTTAAATCACACATCTTCTAAGTGTCAAAACAGCATGTGGACCCAGAGCAACTCAAGATTAATCACTGTTCTATACCATGTGAATGATTAATTTGCCAATTTTTTAATCCACCTGGACTATATGTTGAATCGCCTACCTACATACCACTTCTCTTCACTTATATATATGAAAAGACAGATGTGTATGACCCAGAAGGTAACCCAATGAATGTTAGAGAAGTGTTGAAAGCAGGAAAAAAGCACTAAGAAACATAAAAATAAGAGTGACTGAACCCAACCTCTGTAGTAATGCAAATGACTTGGGCTTGCAGTCTAAGAAAAGCCATTAAAATTTTCCTGAGTGCTGATTCATCAGGTAGTTTTGATTCTCTAATGCTACTACGATCAATGCATTAATCAATCCCACTGGCAGTGTCCCTAGCATCGTGCTGGGGGAATACATCGTGCACCTTCCCAGGGGAAAGATCCCAGGACGCTGAGACTTTGAGATAGCGTGGTTGGCAGCTCTGGTTCTGCCGTTAGCCTGCCATGTGGCCTGGGACTAGCCACCTGACTTTTTTGAGCCTCCCTTTCACCAATGGAAATAGCACTGATGATCGCAAAGGTCCTTATCACGCCTTCAATGTTCTTGTGCCTGCCTTACAGGATTCTTTTCAAGAAAAAATTAAGAATGGTTAGTATTCAGCATGAAGTATAGTAATAAAACACATTCAATTGCCATGACTGGTTTAGTAATCACTTGGCCTCCTCTAAAACAGCCTCCTAAATATGCACGGGAGCGTTTATCATTCCTGCGCCTATGGAGCCTGACGCTTCACTGAGAGAATGAGCTTTATAATTTCTTACTTTTTCAAATGTTGCTGCGTTGAAATCTTGCAGGATGTTTCAAACGGCTTTTAGAGGACCTGAGGCACTTTGAAGTGGGTGGAGTCGTTCAATGCTTTATTCTTCCTTCCATTTCATCTTGCCTAGAGAATCCCCAGTGGTGACTGATTTTTATGCATGTCTTTTTAAACATTGTTTTATTCTTTATTACAGTGTTTTCCACTTTAAAATATAATAAAATTTACCTAAAATGTATTAAAATTTACAATTTGTATACATGTTAAGGTACTTAATCGAGACCTTTGGAGTTTGGGCAGCAAGTAGTTCACTCTGAGACAAAATATTTTGAAAAATGGCTGGATACACATGCTGTTTGCTAGAACTAAATATTGCAAATAGATGTTTGCATCTTGTTCCTTACAGAGAAGACCGACCATAAGGTGAATGGAACATAAACTCGCTTTTGCCGCTTCAACAGCACCGTCAGTTCTTGCTAGCATGCTTTTGAAGGGTTTGAAGAAGCACATGTTGAGTGTGTTGAGTCTTGCAACAGTGCAGTCCCTGCTGCCTTCCAGCTCTAATTGTCAAGATACAAGTCTCCAGAGAGTGAGGGCTCCAAACAGTTATTAGAGATGATGACATTCCCAGAGTGCTAGGGCTGCACGCTCTGCCCTCCAGAATAAACGGTGCTCTTAGGGCTTCACACTATGCATTCCTCCTTATATTAACTCAGGAGCTGACAGATTGGTTGAGAAGCTGCAACTAATATTTTCGAGGACATAAGAGATGATTGTGTTAGTTCTAATTCCAGAGCCGATCTTTTTAGCAGATTATGATGGATGACTCGCCGTGGTGGTCAGCACCTCCTGTATATTTTAGGTGGCATGCTTTCGTTTGACACATACTTTACAGAGACATATGTGTATCCTATTTTAATTAATGGAAGAAATGATTCATTCACAAGTGAAAGATTTAATTAAATAAAGGGTCAGCATTGGTCAGCCATGAATTGCAAAATACCTCAGGTGTTTATTAGACTCTATGCCATCTCTGCATGCTATCAGGGGTGGTACATGGCAGTAAAAGCAGGCCTTGAAAAGAAATGAAATAAAGTTTAATTCGTTTATCCATTCATTCATTCAATCAACAAATAGTAATTGAGCCCCTACTGTGTTTGAGGCACTGTGTTAAGCTCTGGGGATATCATGGTGAAGAAAGACCTAGTTTTTACTTTTATGGTGACTACGGTACAGTGGGGGAGAAGGGAAAAAATGGGGAAAGAACAAATACGACATAGTTATTACAGACTGTAACATGTCTCATGGAGGAAAAATAACAGTTTTGAGGTGGCTTTCCTTGCAGTGTTTTGTAATCTTTTTTTTTTTTGTCTTGTTTTGTTTTTTTGTTTTATTTATTTATTTTATTGCATTTTAGGTTTTGGGGTACATGTGAAGAACACGTAAGATCGTTGCATAGGTACACACATGGCAATGTGGTTTGCTGCCTTCCTCACCATCACCTATATCTGGCGTTTCTCCCCATGTTATCCCTCCCCAACTCCCCACCCCCCACTGTCCCTCCCCTATTTTCCCCCCACAGACTCCAGTGTGTGATGCTCCCCTTCCTGTGTCCATGTGTTCTCATTGTTCAACACCCGCCTACACCATGGAATACTATGCAGCCATAAAAAACGATGAGTTCGTGTCCTTTGTAGGGACATGGATGAACCTGTAATCGTTTTTTAAAGAACTTAATACCCAGCTTTATGATGTCATACTTGTTTAATTTTGGAATATATATCTGAAATCAATCTGATCCACCTGCAGTAGATAAAATATTTTATTCCTATAAGCAGCAGCTATATATATTGAGTTGCTCAAACTTAGGATCATTGTTATTTTCAGGAAACATTAGAGAACACAATTGCCTGTCTTGTTAGCTCTTTCCTCTAAGCTGGTCAACCTTGCGCTTCAGAATCAGACAAACCTGGATTCGAATCCTGACTTCTTGGCTTGTTCACTTTCTAACCTATAGTATTACTTTGTTTTTCTGACTTCAGAGAATAATAATAATCGTACATAAGACACTGAGTCATTATGAGATAATACATACAGAGTATCAAATACACAGAAAGGACTTCATTGATATTTGTAGTTCATGTTCATATATATATATATATATATATATTTTTTTTTTTTTTTTTTTTAAGATGGGGTTTCACCAAGTTGGTCAGGCTGGTCTTGAACTCCCGACCTCAGGTGATCCACCCGCCTTGGCCTCCAAAGTGCTTGGAATACAGGCGTGAGCCACCGCGCCCGGCCAGTTCATGTCCTTGTTACATTATTATTATTAGTAGTAGTAGTAGTAGTAGTAGTAGTAGTATTTTCCTTCTCATCTGGAACTTTCCTCATTCTACTTTTTTCTAGTTGCTTATGTTACAGAGGTCACAACTCTTTTAGCACTGAGCCCAGGTGATATACGGTTAATAATAAATAATTGATAAATAAATGAATAAAATTCTTTCTACCTCTTTTTGGAACTGAGTAGAGAACAAGTTAACGATAGACAAAGTCTCCAGAAAGCTTCCCATGACACTTGGAATAAAACGTAAACTTCTTATCACGCTAAACGGGAGCCTACAGGCTTTGGTCTCTGCTTACCTTTCTGATCTCAACCACCACCACTTCACTTCCCACACTGATGTGAGCCATTGGCTTTGCCTTTCTACCGAATGTCTTTCCTCTAGAACTATGTATGGCTCACTTTTTCCAGTCTTTCTGCTCAGATATCTTCTCCGCCAAGAAGTCTTCTCTAATCACCTTACCTATTCATTTTCTATATCCTTATCTTAATGTGGTGCTCTATTTTTTCTTAAAGTGTTTTTGTTGTTGGAAATTATAGATTTTTTATTTTACAAGTTGATTGTATATCTCCCCCACTTAGAACAAGCAAACTGCTGAGGGCATGAGACATGTCTGTCCTTGTTCATCCAAGTCACCATGCCATTGAACGAATCAGACAAATGAAAAATCTATTTGTATTTTCCTAAGAATATATAGGTGTAAGAACTATCCACATAGTTTCCACGTAAGGTAGCCTCTAAAACATAACGACGTTCCCTAAAATCTCTTGCTTGTGGCACTGAATTTAATTTCAGAATGACAGGAAAAGGGAAAATAAATGATTCTAGTCACATGGAAAATGAAGATACAACCAAAAGGAGGTCTCCTACCCGCAAATTTTAATAGATTCCCTAAACAGTTTTGCTTTCTCACCATGAGTCTAACCTTTTTGTAACACTTCCTTTGCGACTAAAAAGTAGTTGGTTACTCCCATTCTCCAAGCCAGGAAACATGGATTTTCTGTAGTTTTCACATGATCTGGCCCAAAGCATCAAGCAGGAAACTTGGATGTTTCACTTGGCATCTTTCACTGACTGAGAACCAAAGAACTGCAAACAAGAGCGATGTCTCCATTTGCCTAGGATGTCTTTGTGGTAGAGGAAAGGCAAGAATCATGTATACCAAGATATTGTCCAGGAAATAACAACTGTGATGAACTCCCACTGGATTGGAAGAAAGGAGGGGAACTGATAGATTTTCTTCAACTTCTAAAAATGTGAGCCATCAGAGCCTGGGTGTGCCATGTGCAAGTTGTTGCATGGTGTGGGGCCTTGCAGTGGTTGTTTGGAGCATTTTGTCCTGGAAGTCTCTCCAAAGAGCCTTGCCGGTTGTTCCTGGCAACGTCGGGCCTGGCTTACTCAGATTAGTGTTTTAGGAGAGGTGCTTTGGGGTAACAGAACTGGCTTCATTTCCACCATGACCACATCAGCCCTGGTTTCCGCTGTGCAAAAACAAAATTCTAAAAAATGTTACCATACCAAATTGTATGCTGCTTTTGTTTTATAAACAATTTTTTTAGTCTGCGGAAACTGTAATAAAGACTAATAACATATCCAGTTGTTTTCCAGAGCGCCAACTCAACCTGGGGGACTTTTTCTTTCAGCATGAGGTCTTGTCTTTCTTTCCTAGCAGATATTCCTGAAATCCGTCTCCATGGGGTCACGTAGCAGTGGGGTCAAGTACTTGGCCCCCCACCGTGGAACCATGAGCTTCTTTCTGCTTTTGAAAGGGGAGGTTTTAGAACCACCAATAGCGCACGCGTGGGGACCAGCTAGAGTCAAGAAAGTGTTCTTGGAGTGGATCTCAGTTCTGCCAGGCAAGGAAGAGGCTCCCTTGTAAAGGGTGTGATGCATTTGGGGCTCACATTTCCCACAGGCAATGAGAATATTTCACGAAGGCTTTGATATTCCCAGATGCCTAGGCAATTCCCTGAAGCTCATTGCTTCCAAGTGCCTCACTGCTCTGAGTACGATTTCATACGAGGCAAGCAAGATGAAAGCTTACAACAAGATGTCACTGATTTTCAAACACAAAGCAGGCGAGGGTGATAATATTAATGGAACAAATGTGCTCTAGGAGAAAATCTAGTAGATTCTTATCATTTACACACATGACAAATCACAAAATCGAGGTGAGCGCCAGAAGCCTTTCCCTTGTAACCAGGAAAATTGGGCAAGCTGCTATAATCCCCTGAGGACAGATCCCATTTACAACTGATTTCAGTGGATAATTTACAGCTGAGGGAATCTGTGCAGAGTTTTCGCTCCCAGGTTGCAGGAAGCCATGGTTAGGAATCAGACTGCCATCTTCAAATCTGACTCTGCCACCCATGACTGTGCCTTAAATTCCACATCTATAAAAAGAGAAAAATAATATACTTACCTAAAAGTGTTGTTATAAAAATTAAAGAAACAAATCTACAAATGTGCTTGGCATAGATATTTGTGAGTGCTCAATAAATATTACTTATAAAATAAAATTATTATTGCCATTATAACTTATAGTATTATTATTACAGCCTAATATTTGTTGCTAATGATTCCTATCCATTTATTCCTGTTTTTTTCCTTCAATTTTTCACTGTCTTTTGAATTGAGATTGTCTTGTAGCCTGTATATTAAAAGGTAAAATACAAAATCACTGCTCTTGAAGACAAATTTATTGAAAAATACTACAGATGATGTTACAGATTTCTGTAAGCATGTTCTTAACATTCTTTTCTACTACTAGACTGTAAGACCCCTTTTAATATCTTCTTTCTTTCTTCAGTGCCTGATGCATGAGATTGCCCAAAAAAAATTTGCTGAGTAAATAAATGTTCTTTATTCATACAGAAAAAATTCATTCATACATTCAACCTAAGAAAGCTGATTGAAAACAACAGTAATAACTGCTGCCTGAGTAACCTGCACTATTCTTCCATCTAACACTTTTTCAGCAAAGAAATTTCCCTGGTGAGTATAAAAGTCTTAAGATCAAGGTCATTGTGAGCAAGTGAACTCCATCCTTGCCTTTCACTCTCCCTGGAAGTCTGTGTTAAAGAGATCTCACTCTTTTTTTTTTTTTTTTTTTTGAGACACAGTCTCACTCTGTCTCCAGGCTGGAGTGCAGTGGTGCAGTCTCGGCTTGCTGCAATCTATACATCCCAGGTTCAAGTGATTCCCCTGCCTCAGCCTTGGGAATATAGGCATGCAGCACCATACCTGGCTAATTTTTTTTTTTTTTTTTTTGTATTTTAGTAGAGATGGGGTTTCACCACATTGGCCAGGATGGTCTCAATCTCCTGACCTGGTGATCTGCCTGCCTCGGCCTCCCAAAGTGCTGGGTTTACAGGCATGAGCCACAACAACTGGCAGAGATCATATTCTTAAGAACAAAATCTACAAGACTGGCTAGAACATCTCCTTAGATACATCATTTGAAACACTGGCTCATAATTTTAATAGCATCTTTCTTAAATTAGGGTCAGAATTCTTTTCCCAGCATCATCCTCTCCGTCTATTTTAGGACAGAGCCATCACTGTCTCATGTCCCCACTAATTGGATAAGTGAGTCTTTCTGACCTTGCGACAACTAAGTAGAAAGCATATTCAGTGACTATAAAATTGACAGGCTTCTCTTTTTCTAAGTGGTATATATAATCTGGGACTTTTTGAACAGCACTTTGAGTTCCTACACTACTCTATAAAGGAGTTTATATGTGAGTTGGCAAAAGATGGGGAGTTGACAACGCAGGGATCTACCAAATTCATTTCAAGCCATGTGCAAGGGGTTTCCATTGCACCACATGGAGAGAGTATCATGTTGGCAGATACGACTATGGCTTATATTCTGACTCCTACCTGGGAAATCTGGAAGCTGGGCCATGGGTTAACTGGCCTGTTTGATTGTGGAGTCAGGAAAGGGCAGCTGGGACTCCAGAGAGCTTTCCTTGCCTCTTCTTTCATGTGAGAATATAATGAAAAATCAGCTCCCTAGCAGGTCATAATGAGGCTCTCATCTACTGCAGTGAGAGGGCAGAGAAGGTTAAGGTCAAAGTGGCCAAGTGCCAGAAAAGGTTAAATGACCAACCAAAGCATATCTGTTATGCAGGGTGAGGGTCCTGGCTGGGAGAAAAATGGAGCTGAACACTTGGGATCATCTGGTTGAATGCCCCTTCAAATTTTGAACTCCTAGACTTCTCTGAATTCTCTCAGCCTGAGAAATGGCCCACTTCTCCCTATTAAGAGCAAGAACTTCTCCTTGCCTGAAGACAATGAAGAGGCCTCTGCTCTGAAAGACAACACATGCTCCCTCAGGACCTTTTCCCAATCTCCCCCTTACCAGTGCGCCTATAACTAGGATCAGGTCACAGTATAATCCCACCAGAGACAGACCATCTATGGCTTGATCAGGGAGGAAAGGGATTATTCCCCAAAGGTACTGCAAAACATAGTTAATATGCACCAGCAGAAGCTAGGCAGTCGGTACCGGGCTGAATTCTGAGGGTACTGGATCAAGGAGGCTGGAATGTAAGATTGAGTGTGGTGAGCTTATTGATTTGGGAGCACTCTGACAAAATACAAGATTTAACTTTCTGGCAAGGACCCCAGGAGATGATGTAAACGTGCTTCTAGGATAGCTCCTAAAAGTAAGGAACAAGCAATGGACCACATTAAATGAAATCAAAATTCCCTAATTGCTGTGCCAGATGGTTGCAAAAGTGATTAAAAGGCTCAGAGAAGTAGGCATGCTGGAGTGGACATAAGACCAGAAGATTCACCAAATGATTGTGTTTCATGAGAAGGCCAAGACTATTTACCAAGACCAGAAGGAATGTGCTGGTGAGAATGGCAGAAAGCTGCTAAAGTAACCTCTGTGAAACACAAGTTTGACCCCTGCTCAAAACTCTTTGATGACTTTCCATTCTTCTGGGCATCACCAAAATGTTCCGGAGCCCTCCTCAGAAGGAGGAGGTACTAGTAGGAGAGGTTATTTCAGAAATAGACTTACAAAGCAATGGGTACCATGTGGCCCCCAAAGCAGTGAAGGTCTGGTGATGGAGCTGGACCACCAGAAACTAAGTAGACACAATTATCACAATGAAAGCATGGCCTCAGTGGCAGCCAAGAGGGCCTTACCTATGGAGATGTACTGAAATACCTAACAGAACATGGTGCCCATCAAGGCAAAAGAGATGGGCAGACAACAAGGTTCATCACCGGCACTTATCTCCAAGTAAATCAAGGACAGATGACAGGAGGCTGAGGGCAGATACTTCTAAACAATGTCTCAATCTCTTGTCCAATTACTGGACTTGAATCTGTTTTCAGACTCAGACTCACTAGCTGAACTGGAGGCCAGTTCTCCAGGAGGAAGGACTCTGTAACACCACAACAATTGTGTACGGTCATCATTTCCCCAGTCCTTCCCTGAGGCACTTATGGCCATGTACTTAGGTAACTACATACTGAAGAAAAAGAAATACTCAAATACTGCAAGGGCTGTTGGACAGAGTTGACATGAATACTCAGTCATCAGAACCATCACCATGCCCTGTATGCCAGGGGGCAGTACTACAGGGCTAGGCAAAGGATCAAATCCTAGTCAAGGTCCGGTTTACAGTGTGTTCACTGGATCCATGAACTCACACAATTATCCTTTCCCCTGTCCCTGAATGTGTAAGTGGATTTGATATACTTTGAGTTTGGTGCAACTTCCATACTGGGTTCTTGACCCATAAGAATGCTACCATAGTGGGTAAGGCCAAGCAGAGGTCTCTGAAAATGCACTACCCTGTCCTCAATCAAAAGAGAAAATCAGAAACAATATTGCACTCAGAGAAATGGCAAAAATTAGTTGAATAATCTATTGTCATCATTCAGTGTCCATTTGATGTATTCAGGGGCTAGAGTGACAAATTAAACGGAGATATCATGAGACCTCCATGAGGGGGCTATCAAGCTGACTGAGACACTATCACAAGAGAGGTGGGAAAAGAACCAGGAGAGAGAGAAGCCGTGAAAAGCAAGGGATTAAAGCACTAACACTAGCAGAGAAACAGAGTAAGGTCTGAAGGTGTCCATTGAATTTGGCGAACAGTGTATCACTCATGGCCTTAGAAATGGCAATTCTAGTCAAGTCATTCACTCATTCATTTTAACAAATAAGTATGGCATATGTCACAGCAGAGGAGAGAAAAGGAGAGGAGAGGGAAGAGAAGAGGTCCAGGCATTTGGGATAGGATGTCCAAAGCTCAGCAGTTGATGCACAGAAGAGGGTGTTTTTCTCTTCCAGTTACATTAATTGGCAGGGAAGTAAAAGTCTATGAAAATTATGTATGATTTCCTCAAATTCTTAATGAAATAGGAGCAGAACCATCTTCATGATAGGAGGAAGTCTCGTGGTATCTGGGCAGCCAGGTATGGGTTAACTGTGTTCAAACAAAATGACCACAGACTCTTCCTCAGCCTAATGGGGATGGCTATTGTATCAGATAGGGTTCATTCAGGAAAACAGAAACCAAGAAAAAAGCTAGATGTTACAAATAGAGGGCAATTAATACAGAGAACTTGTTGCAAAGATGATAGAAGCTTAAGAAGGCAAAAGGGCAAGCAGGGACAGCCCAAATATTCGTAACTACAGGAAACAGCTATTAGTCAAACGTTAGGAAAACAAAGGAGAAAAGGTCTAAACCCTAGGTAAGAGGAGGGCCCCCACCTACAGGCTGGTGCTCAGACCTCAGGAAAGGGTGTGGCTGGCTGGTGCAGGTTCTGCAAAAAGGGAATGGTGCAACTGGTTTGGGGAATGCTAACTGAAGCTAGGGCTGAAGCCATAGCAGCAATTTGCTGCTGTTTTTGCCATAGTGACACCAATGCTAGAAAAAGAAAAAGTCCCTCCTCTTTTCATTGTCTAATTTCCCTCTTTCCATTAGCCAATCTCCCATTAGATAATAGAGAGCCAACGAGCAAGAGTTTCTGGGAAATGTATTTTGCAGACCCTGACCCCACCATCACAGAACAGTGCCGAGACCAGTTCAGTCGTGGAGATCCCAACCCAGGCGGCTCTGAAGGAATTAAGAAACAGACACAAAGATAGAATGCAAAGCAGGAAACAGAATGGGATGTCAGGGGACTAACGGCATTTCCTAGCTGAAAGCCCAGACCAGACTCTGATCCCCACTTTTGCACTCTATCTTTGTGTCTGTTTCTTTTAATTCCTTCAGTGCTGCCTGGGTTGGGGTCTCCACGACTTAGCTGGTCTTGGCAGAGCAGAGCATAGAACAGTAGTTTGGGAGCTGAAAGATAACAGGTGAATGCTATGGTCTGAATGCCTGTGTCTCTCCAAAATCTATAGTTTGAAATCCTAACCCCCAAGGTGATGGTAGTACAAGGTAGGGCCTTTGGGAGGTAATTAGATCATTGGGTCTAATTCGGGGTCTGGTGAGGGCCTGTTTTCTGGTTCATAGGTGGCATAGAGCCCTCATGAATATGATTAGGGCCCTTATAAAATAAACTCCAGAGAGATCCCTGACCCTTTCTGCCATGTGAGGACACAGTGAGAAAACGCCATCTAGGAACCAGAAAACAGGCCCTCACCAGACACCAAATCTGCCAGCCCCTTGATCTTGAATTTCTGAGCCACCAAAACTGTGAGAAATAAATTTCTGTTGTTTATAAGTCACCCAGTTTATGGCATTTTTTTAGAGCAGCCAAAAAGGACTAAAGCCATAAATAAACACCACAACTATATCAGAGTATAGAGATGACTAGAGGGGCATAAACAAAGAGGCTGGTGCTCTGTGACCCCAGGGCCAATAAGCATGGGTGCTTTTGCCCCCCAGGAAGCCTAGCAGGTGTGAACTATGACCAGGCATTTCATTTCCTCTTTGGTGGCTGGTATTGCCATCTGCAGAGAAGCCACAGAGCCTGACAGCAGAGAGAACACGCATTGGCAGTGGTCCTGAGCACATCTGGCCAGTGCTCTTTGTGATTCCAGAACCTGGGGTTTGGGCAGGCTCTCCATAGTCTCTTCCTTTTTCTTATGATTTTCCTAGGCAGAAAAGCATTCGAAGGGCTTTCTAGGGCAGCCAGACCATATGAACTAAATTTAGAGGAGAATACATTGCAAGCCATGTTTGGAAGAGAGTTGAAACATCTCCTTTTTTCCCTCCTTTACAACATGGGAAGGAAATTTTAAACATAAGTGAATGTTTAAAAATCAATCGCTTTCTTACGTAGCAAAGGCAGCTAATTAGAAAATACAATAGAAAAGTATCCCATTCTCAATATCAATAGAAATTATAAATATGTAGGAATAAACTTAAGAAGAAACATGTAAAATCTACTTATAGTTGAAAAAAGTTTTGAAAATATAAAGGACTGAAAACAGCACTGGAATAAGAGGACAGATATAGTCTATTGGAAGGTCAAATATCATGAAATATAAATAATTCCCCAACTGATTTAGATGTTTAATGATGTTACAAAGCAAAACCCCACAGCAGTTTTTAATATATGACCAAATATCCAAAAAATAATCATTTTATACAATTTTGTAAGAGTATAAATGATAAACTTATTCTAAAAATCAGGTTGGTTATATGAATCAAGGGCTGTTTTAAATCAAGCCTGGATGGCTCAAGGTCAGGAGTCTGAGACCAGCCTGGGAACAGAGCAAGATCCTATCTTTACAAAAAATTGAAATTAAAATTTAAAAAAGAGAATCTTAAGTAAGATATTTATACAGACAATTAGAAGGTATATTATCTTGAGCACTCAATGATATGAGGCAGGGATAATGTCTCACACCTATAATCCCAGCACTTGGGGAGGTTGAGATGGGCAGATTGCTTGAGCCCAGGGGTTCAAGACCAGCCTGAGCAACATGGCAAAACTCTGTCTCTACAAAAAATACAAAAATTAGCTGAGCATGGTGGCACATGCCTGTGGTCCCAGCTACTCAAGAGGCTGAAGTGGGAGAATCACTTGAGCCTGGGAGGCAGAGGTTGCAGTGAGCTGAGATCACGCCACTGTACTCCAACCTGGGTGACAGAGTGAGACCCTGTCACAAAAGAAAAAAAAAAAAGGATGTAGGGAAAAGTTCAGGATAAATGTTTAACAGAACTCAGAACACAAATACCTAAATGTTATCAATGGTTAACCCAAGTTAATAAAATTCTCAGTAATTTTTATTTTATGCTTTATATTTTTGGGTGTATTTTAATTTATACCATGAAAACCTTATTTAACCAGAAAGGGAAAAACAAAAAACAAAAAACAAATCCTATCCTTTCAAAAAAAGGAAAGAAGGGCACTTGATTTTCTCTAATTTTTCTCTTAAAAATTCAACAACTCTAAGTGCTCATATGTGCCAGGCACTGTATGGCAGTCTGCCATTTTGAAGGTCAGATCACTATGAGCAGAGTTGAGTGTCTACATTAGGATGTAGGAAAAAATGGGGCTAGAAAGATAGATTCAGCCAGGTTGTTCATGGCATTTTAGGTCAGACAAGGGAGACTGGACTCTAAATGCAAGCTTTGATGTGTAAAGGTGATTATAATAAAGAAAAACTAGGGTGGCTGGGCACAGTGTCTTACACCTGTAATACCAGCACTTTGGGAGGCCAAGGTGGGTAGATCACGAGGTCAGGAGTTCCAGATCAGCCTGACCAACATAGTGAAACCCTGTCTCTGCTAAAAATACAAAAATCAGCAGGGTGTGGTTCATGCCTGTAATCCCAGCAACTCAAGAGGCTGAGGCAGGAGATTGCTTGAAACCAGGAGGGGGAAGTTGCAGTGAGCCAAGATCATGCCATTACACTCCAGCCTGGGTGACAGAGTGAGACTCAGTCTCAAAAAAAAAAAAAAGGAAAAATGAAAAGAAAAGAAAAAGGAAGAAAGAAAGAAAAACTAGGAATGTAGCAACTGCCTATTGAAAAAAATAAAGGTAGACTTTGATTTCATCCTTGTTCCTACTCTGTGGAGGAAATGATTAAGCACCACTCCATCTTTGATATTACTGGGGAGCTATCTCTAAATTATGAAGACTAAGCCAATAAAATGTAAGTATTGAAATTCCCACCTTTCTGTAGAGATAGGAGCAATCTGTACCAAAGCTGTGTCAGACATAACAAAATCACAGGCGCTTCAGACAGCAGGAAGGGAAATGTGGTTAAAAGAGATGGATTTTTAGCTGAGTGTGGTCGCTCTGACCTGTAATCCCAGCACTTTGGGAGGCTGAGGCAGGCAGATCACTTGAGCTCACAAGTTCAAGACCAGCTTCATCTCTACAAAAAACAAACAAACAAACAAAAAATTAGCAGGACTTGGTGGTGAGTGCCTGAAGTCCCAGCTACTTGAGAGGCTGAGGTGGGAGGATGGCATGAGCCTGGGAGGTGGAGGTTGCAGTGAGCAGAGATCACACCACTGCACAGAGCCAGAACTTGCCTCAAAAAAAAAAAAAAAAAAAAAAAAGGTGTACTTTTTACGGCAGTGAGGCAAAAAGGGATCATGAGAAGTCATCTTGTCCCTCTCTCTATTGCAGACAGGAACATCTTCTGCAGTATCTCTGATGATCCAGCTTCTGGGAGCACATCAGATTTGCATCACAAAGATGCTGCCCAAACCCAGATTTCGTGATTTTTTGCCAAAAACTTCTGATTGTTTATGTTGGTGAATTATGGCACCATCTACTGAAAATTAATAATCATGTGAAACTCTTCTCTTTCTCTCACCAACAGCATCCAATCACTCACCAAACCCTGCCAATCATATCTCCTGAGTTGCATTATTTAAATTTAGTTCTTCAGGCAGAGAGTGGTGGCTCACACCTATAATCTCTGCACTTTGGGAGGCCAAGGCGGGTGCATCACTTGAGGTCAGGACCAGTCTGGCCAACATATTGAAACCCTGCCTCTACTAGAAATACAAAAATTATTTGTATTTTAAAAATAATTTGTATTTGCCTGTTGTCTCAGCTCCTCAGGAGACTGAAGCAGGAGAATTACTTGTACCCGGACGACAGAGGTTGCAGTGAGCCAATTGTGCCACTGCACTCTAGCCTGGGTAACAGAGTAAGATTCTGTCTCTAAATAAATAAATAAATAAATAAATAAAGTTAGGTCTTCGCTGTTTTGCACTCAGATTACTGTGACAAGTTCCTCCCTCCAGTCCATTTCCCTCCTAATCTATGCTGCCATCAACACACACTTGGACCGGGCACAGTGACTCATGTCTGTAATTCCAGCACTTTGGGAGGCTGAGGTGGGTGGATTACTTGAGGTCAGGAGTTCAAGACCAGCCCAGCCAACATGGTAAAACTCCATCTCTATGAAAACACAAAAATTAGCTGGGTGTGGTGACAGGTGTCTGTAATCCCAGCTACTCTGGAGGTTGAGGCAGGAGAATCACTTGAACGGGGGTTGCTGAGATTGCAGTGAGCCGAGATTGTGCCACTTCACTGCAGCCTGGGCCACAGAGTGAGACTGTGTCTCAAAAAACAAAACAAAACAAAACACACACACACACATGCTTGATCAAATAATTTGCCTGCTTTAAATATTTCAGATCCCTTATGAGTCACTTAGACCCTTCATAGTCTGGTCCTGCCTGGTTGCTTCTACAGCCTCTTTCCCTGACATACCCCGGGAACATGCTACATTCCAGCCATTTCAAACTATTTCGAGTTCCTCAAATAGCCCTGACCCTCTGACATCGCCTTGCTTTTAGTTGTGCTCTTTCTAATGCACTCCCCCATTCATTTGATAACCTCTGTTTGTTTGCCTATCAAGATTCAACCAAGGGGTGCACCATCCAGGAAACCACCACTGATCCCCCAAATCTGAGTTCTAAGTCCCCACTCCATGTTCATATAGTACTCGCCTGCATTAGCATTCATTTAACTGCTGTAGCTGTTTAAATGTCCATCTCACTCACCATACAGAGAGTCCTGGGGAAGGGACAACGTCTTTTATTGTAAGCATCAGTTATACTGGTCTGCCCATGACCATTCTTTTCCACTGCGAAAGTGCTACTCCTTTATCCCATGTGGTTCAGCTGAGACTATTAATCACACTTCCCCGTCTACCTATTTGCAACAGCCTTGGGCACGTGACCCAGACCTGGCCAATCATGGTGCCATATCTAAGCACAGGCAAATTGAAGAGAGTCTTTTCATGACATTAATAAGTGGATTCAGAAAGAGAAGATTCTTCTTTTACTTTGGAATTGAAAAATGACAGTGGCCCTGGACCATCAGCAGCCATCTTTCTACTCTCATGAAAGAGCATGTCCATGGATTTAAGTTAACCCTAGAGAACGTACAGTGAGAATATGGAAATAGAGCCTAAATAAATTTTTTTTGCATATGAGAAGCAAGCATGTTCTGCATTTGGAAAATTGTATCCTCTCTGAATTACAGCGACTGGTACATAGGACTCAATAAAAATAAGTTACATGGATGAATGAACAGCGTAGCAAAAGATCTGGGAATTACACCTCTGTGTAAAGTGAATTTCTTCTGCCCCCAAAACTGCCTGGTGTCTGCTGTTCATCAACAGTGCACCCACTTCTTGCAATTTGATGTAGAGAGGCCACACCACCTGTGTCTACATGTGGTTACTATACTTATGTAGTTAGCAAGCGGCCGAAACGTCTATTAATCTGTAAACACTTGGAAATAATCCAGTTTGTATTCTTATTTTGCTGGTTTAAAGTGCTAAATGAACCAAAAGTTAGGAAAGCTCTTATCAGAAAAGCCATCATGCCTGATCCAATTCACTGAACAAAAGATTTAGGAGCTCTCCATCTGATATTAGTCTTTGGAAAAGTAGCCTTGACTTAAGTGTGCTTGAGCCTGTGACTGTGGCTGAAAGAGTGTAAGTGACGATTTTCCTTCTTGCAGGTACCAGTTGGGTAAATTCTCAAGTGTGTAGCTACCAAGGACTCTGCCTCAAATGGAAGAAGGCAGAGCTTCCAACCATTAGTAAGTTCATCTCTTCCCTTGTTTTTTGGAAAATAAAAGGTGGGCATTTTTTTTTTAATGAGCAAATTTTTTTCAATTTCAAAATGTTTTTCTCCATATAAGGTAAATGTTCTATTCAAAGTTATTCTCTTTTTAAACACAGCAAATCGAATCTTCTTTTAACACACATGTGATAGTCATAGCATTTTATGTTCTAAAAACAAGGTTCTCTACATGAGAAACAATTCTGCTTGAATCCACTTAACTTACACAAATATTCAGCAAGGTCAGCAAGGATGCATCTGAAATTTTTTCTTTCAGTTATTTCTTAAGGTCAATAACCAAAAATTGACAAAAATGTGGTGTATTTTTACAGCAAAAAATAACTGTGTAAAGAAAAATGAAAGCAAAAATTAGAACTGGCTTGTTCATGTGCTTTTGAGACGTTAGCAAAATCTAAAAGTATATGATGGTTTCTGTTTGAAAATGAAGGGTCATAAACAAGCCAAAACCAGGCATGACCGGTTCCCAGCAGGGAATGAGAAGGAGGAGTCTCAGAGAGAGTAGTGGGTCATCAGTGATTTTGAAGTTTTCACAGAGTTCTCACATTTACAAAGAAAAGTCAGAGATTGCAGGGATTTGGAAGAAGGTGGAGAGGGTTTGATTGCTTTCTGTAGACACTGCAAAGAATCTGAGAAAGCCTTTTTGTTCCTGGGAAGGGAGTAGATGAGAGACTGAGTAGACGGGGGGAGAAGGAGGGAAAGAAAACCACCAGCAGGCAGATGCAGGGGCCAGACAAAGAACTTATAAGAACAAGCCTGCTGGCTGGGCGACAGTGGTTCACACCTGTAATCTCAACTATTTCAAAGGCCGAGGCAGAAGGATCACTTGAGCCCAAGAGTTTGAGACCAGCCTGGGCAACATAATGAGATCCTGTCTCTACAAAAAATATATATATTTTTTTTTTTAATTAGCCAGGTGTGGTGGCACACACCTGTAGTCCCAGCTACTTGGGAGGCTGAGATGAGAGGATCACTTGAGTCCGGGAGGCCAAGGCTGCAATAAGCCATCATTGTGCCACTGCACAGCAGCCTTGGCAACAGAGCAAGCCTGTTGAGCCTGTCTCAAAAAATAAACATACATACATACATACATAAAATGACAGCTAAAAGCCGTATATATTTATGGCATACAACATGATGATTAGAAATGTAGATGCACTGTGGAATGGCTACATCAAACTGATTAGCATGTGCCTTACCTCACAGCCTTATCATTGATTTGTGATGAGAACACTTAGAATCTACTCCTGGCCGGACGTGGTGGCTCACTGTAATCCCAGCACTTTTGGAGGTGAGGTGGGCAAATCACGAAATCAAGAGATCGAGACCATCCTGGCCAACATGGTGAAACCCAGTCTCTACTAAAAATACAAAAATTAGTTAGGTGTGGTGGCGTGCACCTGCAGTCCCAGCTACTCGGGAGGCTGAGGCAGGAGAAATGCTTGAATCCGGGAGGCGGAGGTTGCACTGAGCCGAGAACCCACCACTGCACTCCAGCCTGGTGACAGAGCAAGACTCTGTCTAAAACAAAAAAAAGAATCTACTTTAAAGTTTTATTTTAAGCTATGTTGCTACATCTCCCATTGTCTTAAGGAACTTTAATTTACCATACATATGGAGGTCTTTTGTGATTAAAACACACAAAACAGAAAAAAGAGAAAAGAAAAGAAAAAACCACCAGAAAGGCTGGTGTGGAATGTGGACTGGTAACCTTTCAAAACATAGTGGAAAGAGGGAAAAGTTTATAAGGGCAATTGGGAAGCATAATAAATAACTATAGTCAGGCTTGAGCAGAGGATATCTAGACTGAAAAAATCTATATATGCTATATAGGAATAAAAATGTATTCGAATCATACGATTATTTCACTATGCATGTAGGCACATCATTTGTAAATACAGCTAGAAACTGTAATTATAGAAATCATTTCACATGGTCTTTAATATTTAATTAGTCTCCCCACTGGAAATCAACCACGTAGAAAAGAAACGCTTTCTCAATAGGTTAATATTAATTACTTAACAACCCTGACATCGATATTTATGGAATACTTATGAAACAAGCTTTCATGAAGTGGAAACACGTTCATCCGTCTACTGGGAGGCTTACAGCATTTTTCAAAGTGTCAAATTCACTTTGCGCTCTGCCTCTTTATGTTGTGAAAATTCGAAATTACTGTTGATTTGAAGGCTCTTCAAAAGGCTCTTTTTTTATCCCAGCTGAGAATTAAAAAAAAAAAAAATCAGAACAGATTAATCTCATATTCTTAAAGTATGTCAATTCCTAATCTTGCAAAAGGGAAATGCTAACCATATGAGAAAAAGAAGTCTTACGAAGTAAAAGAAACTAGAGAGGTAACACCATGGTATGCTGTCAATGACACAAAAATATAAAATTAGAAACCAGCCTTAGGAGGAAGTAGAGAAAGACAGTGAGTATCTGGTGTGGTTTGAAGAATGTTAGGAAAGATGCCTCACCACTAAAACAACTTTGCTCAGAACCACAACACGGCGGTGCCTGGTGATCATTTATGCATTCATCCATTCTTTCAGCGATGTGTATTGAACGCCTACTCTGCCCTATCTTGACCTGGGTGCTGGGTGCAATGACAAACATAGCCCAGTCCCTGTCCTTGGGAGCTCATTGTCCAGGTGGGGAGGCACACAAGTAAAAACAGTTGCAGTACACTGTGCTAAACATATCACAGAGATACTGGTGAGAAAGGGAATTTTAGCGAGGCACAGTGTCTCATGCCTGTAATTCCAGCACTTTGGGAGGCCGAAGGGGGTGGATCACTTGAGGTCAGGGGTTTGAGACCAGCCTGGCCAACATGGTGAAACCCCATCTGTATTAAAATTACAAAAATTAGCCAGGCGTGGTGGCACATGCCTGTAATCCCAGCTACTCAGGAGGCTGAGGCTGGAGAATCACTTGGAACCTGGAGAGCAGAGGTTGTAGTGAGCCAAGATCGCACCACTGAACTCCAGCCTGGGCAACAGAGTGAGACTCTGTCTCAAAAAAAAAAAGGAATTGTAGGTTAGGAGTGATGACAACTTTGTATGTAAACATATGTTAAATATCAAATACACAATTCAAAACACTTTTTTCTCTTTAATATTTGCAGATTCCTCTATTAACTAATACTGTTATGAGAGCTTATGTATAATGGGGCAAGGTACACTAAACTCCAAACCAATTCCAGTTCTGACTCTGCCCCTTACCAGCCCCAAAACCCCCAGCAAGTCCTGTGAGGCCTCAGAGCCTTAATAGCCTTTTCTACAAAATTAGTGCATTTGTCCTGATGATCTATAAGCTACTTGTCCAGCTCGACAGTCTAAGAAGCTTCATTTAAAATGTAAATGTTATCCTCAAAGGGTGATGTATGAAGCCAGTGGGACTTTATTGTGCATTAGTTAATTAAATTAGATAACCAGTCACCTCGCAGAGCCCTGAGAAAAAGGGACACAGGTAAGATTGATCCCAAAAGATGGGGGAAGAGCTCTAGATTTGGAGTGGGTAAGAGAATTGGAGATCTTGGCAAATAGAGGCAGTGAAAGGCATTGAGCCCCTGGAGGATGTAACAGGGAGGAAGGAGGTCCACAGACAAATTTTTAACACATTATAGGAAAGCGTTTTTCAACCTTGCTTTCAAATTAAAGCATTAGAACATATAATATGATCAAAGACTGCAACAGCTTCAAACTATCTATATAGTAAGGGCTTGGGCCAGCTGTCTGGTTGAAAAGGAAACTCAGGGACCTTTCTTGAGGGTATGTTTGCATTATATCTGCACAACCCACTTTTACTTGAACTGTAAGTTTACCTATGATAGTAGATATGTAGGGGGAGTGAGAATGATATTATATGGGACAGTTTAGGGCCCAGCCAAGTGACTCCCTTGATAACAAGACTGACCAAAGAAAAAGATAGGAATTGAAAATTATCTTCCTTTTCCTTAGAAAGCACCTTCCATATTTCTACTCAGCTCAAGCAGTTAGCTCAGACTTCACCCCTCTGCTTACCACATAGCTTCCCACACTGACCACATCAACACGAGTAAGAGAACTGATCTACCATCCTTTCCAGCTTCCCTGACACACAAAAGCCCCTGCTTATGTGCTATGAGTTTAGCAGTCCTAGCAAAGGACAGATGGAAAGGCAGGTTGGAAAAAAAAAAAAAAGGGAAAGGAAAGGCAGGTTGAAGCTGGGTGCGGTGGCTCATGCCTATAAACTCAGCAGTTTGGGAGGCTAAGGCAGGTGGATAACTTGAGGCCAGGAGTTCAAGACCAACCTGGCCAACATGGTGAAACCCCATCTCTACTAAAAATACAAAGAATTAGCCAGGTGTGGTGGTGCACACCTATAATCCCAGCTACTTGGGTGGCTGAGGCACAAGAATCACTTGAACCTGGGAGGCAGAGGTTGCAGTGAGCTGAGATCGCACCACTGCACTCCAGCCTGGGCGATAAAGTCAGGTTGCATTCTGACCTAGTTACCTGCTTTTGGTCTTTCTGCATAGTTTAGCCCAAAAGTTTTGTTCTTATCATATTCACTTCTAAGAGTAGACATTTTTAAAGTGTTTTGGCTTAGTGTATTATTTTCCCCAACCAAAGATAACTGACTTCTCAGGGTCATACAAAGAGCCATGTCAACGATGGCTAGAGTTAAGTAAAGGAGATCTGATGACTAGTGGAAATGGAGGATCTTGTGTACAAATGAGGTTTGAGCAGCGCCATGTTGAGTTCTGATAACCCATTAATCCAATGTTGGTCAGTTTCACATATCTACAAGAGTGCAGAACTCTGATATCCGAGTAGTTGTGGAACAGTGTTCATATTTCACACACTAAATGTTAGACTATATTTGTCCTAAGTAAACATCTGACAGCAACCTGTTTAAAGTAATTTGAAAGATGAGATGCCCCCAAATAAGTTCTTCATTTGAAAAAAAATGGAAACTATATCCACATCCAGTTGTCTCTTTTACACAAACCGCTCTTGTATGACTGAAGCAGACATGTTCACCTATGATTACGTACCTTGATTTCTCACATCCAGTAGGGTCCTTGCATGGGTCAAATCTTTGCATGTTCAAGGTCCCAGAAGATGCCTGGCTTTCCTCAGAGTAAGACTGCTCCTTTTGCTTTTCTGTTTGGGGTCAACCCTGATGCCTGTAACTCTGATTCCTTCCTCCCTACTTTCTCCAGAGCTTGTTTCATCAAATGCCCCTACTCTTCTATCCTACATCCTCAACCTTCCTCTCCTTTATCTTCCCCCTCAGCCCATAACAATGCTTAAATCTCTTACATTTAAATAAAAACTGTCCCTTTCCTCTGTATTCTCCCACTAGTTACCATCTCATCTCTCTTCTTCGTATATAAACTTCTTTATGTTGGTTTTCTTTTACTGTTTTTATAGCCTCATATTCATTAATCTTTCACAGGCTATTATCCTATTGCTATTTCTGCTAACAAGCAGGCCCATGAATACATGAGCATCAAAAGCAGCTATGGGGTGGTGATGACCAGACTCAGAACCTGGTTAACACCTTTATGGATGTCAAAAACATTTCAGTGTGACAAAGGAAGTGGCTTCCTAGCCCCAAATACCTGATCTCCGAATAGAATCTATGATGAGGAGCACTGAGCTGAATAGTTCCAGTGGTGGTCTCCTGATTCATGCTACTCTAGCATTTCCAACCATTTTTAAGACATCTTATTTTTTTTTCCAAGACAGAGTCTTGGTCTGTCACCCCGGCTGGAGAGCGGTGGCACGATTTCAGCTCACTGCAACCTCCACCTCCCGGGTTCAAGCAATCTTCCTGCCTAACCATCCTAAGTAGCTGGTATTACTGGTATGTGCCACCATGCCTGGATAACGTTTGTATTTTTAGTAGAGACTGGGTTTCACCATGTTGGCCAGGCTGGTCTCAAACTCCTGACCTCATGATCTGCCCGCCTCGGCCTCCCAAAGTGCTGGGATTATAGGCATGAGCCAGCGTGCCTGGCCCTCATTTCTTATATAAAATTCTCTAATTATATAAAATCCTTTAATGCTTCCAACACCTGCCTTGTTTTCCATCTCCTATACTGAGCCCTGACTAATAACAGTTTTTGAGACTGGAAGTAGTTATAGACAGCAGACTCACCAACAAGGATTTGGGAATGGTTATCTGATTTGGTTGGGTTTGAAGGCAGGGCTGATTCAATTCCCACTGAAAAATGGGAAACTGGCAGCCCAAGGCACAGTTGCAAAGAGTTCCTTAAACTATCACACGGCTGGTGGGCTTACATTAAGTGCCTATTGAAGCATGCCTTTTGCTGGATCAGTATGGTAAGAATGGGGCAACCAAGGACTATGGGACAGGCTGAATACTTCTGAGTTCCCAAAGAGCTTAAAGAAAGGCTCAGGCCTTTAAATTTCTTTAAATTCTAAGCTCAAGGCAAAATTAGAAGATTGGAAAGTTTCTGTAACTGCCATCAAACAATCTCTAATCTCTTAAAGTGAATGGGACGATGTCCAAAAGTAAGATGCCAAGGCTGATCATGCGAGTTTTAAATCACAAATTAAATTGAATTCACAGCCTCACCGGGTCTTCTATGTGCAAGTTAGACTTTGGTTAAGAAAGAGTGGAACTTTGAAAACTGAAATTAGAATGTTTGCATAAATTCAGATGAATATGAGTCCTTGGAGCCCCCAATAGGCACTGTGGTTTGTTCACCAGCAGAAGCAACCCTTCTTCCCCACCCAATCATGCCTGCTCTGCTTTGTGGGGGACCCTGCAGTGACTTCCCGAGATATTTACCTTCAAAAGGATGCCAAATATCCTCATGTTCCACCATAACAATTTTCATTGTCTTTTGACCTATTAAAGAAAGCCAAATCCCATCACGCCTAAGAGAGACAAAAAGTTTACCTATTTAAATATTTGCAATTTTCTGCTTATTTTTATATCTCTAGAAGCCTAGGGAATATGTGTCATAATGGAGCCACATAGGGAAAAGGCTACATCAAACAGAAGGGATTATTATCATCATGGCTGCATTTGCTAGATTTTGAATCGAGTGATCTCATACAAGAGGATGAATCTGTTTGTTCAGTTGATCAACTGAAATCTACTTTCAAAAGAGGCCTACCCTAAGTGCTATCAAAAATTCCTTGATATAGGGCCAGGTGCAGTGGATCACACCTGTAATCCCAGCACTTTAGGAAGCCAAGGCAGGAGAATCACGAGGTCAGGAGTTCGAGACCAGGCTGGCCAATATGGTGAAACCCCATCTCTACTAAAAATACAAAAATTAGCCAGGTGTGGTGGTGCATGCCTGTAGTCCCAGCTACTCAGGAAGCTGAGGCACATGAATCACTTGAACCCAGGAGGCAGAGGTTGCAGTGAGCCAAGATCATGCCACTGCACTCCAGCATGCATGACAGAGCAAGACTCCATTTGAAAAAGAAAAAAAAAATCCATGATATAATATAGAGGCAAAAAAATTCAAAGACTTGGGGAGTTAATAATGTTAAAATGGAAATACTATGCATGACCTGTTCAGTCACCATCTGTGTTGACCAAAAGAGACCAGAGAATGTTCCCTTCACTAAGACACAGAGAAGTACATCCATGGTTCAAGCACCAATATCCTTTAAAACATTACAGTGATTGTCTTCTTTTTTTGAGATGAGGTCTTGTTGTGTCACCCAGGCTGGGGTGCAGTGGGGTGATCATGTTTCATTGCAGCCTCAATCTCCTGGGCTCAAGTAATCCTTCCACCTCAGCCTCACAAGTAGCTGGGAATATAGACACCACCACACCCAGGTAACTTTTTTTATCTTTTGTAGAGATGGGGTCTCACCATGTTGCCCAGGCTGGTCTTGAACTGCTGGGCTCAAGCAATCCTCCCACCTTGGCCTCCCAAAGTGTTGGGATTACCAGTGTGAGTCACCACACCTGCCGGTAGGGCTGTCTTATGTAGGAGATACTGCTATAGAAACAGGCTCTCTGAGTTCAGTTGTGATGTTAGGATTCTGGAGTGGCAGAGGACAAATGGCAGCGGTAACTGCCTCCCATGTAAGTGGCAGGAATACAGTGGTCATCGGAATGTTTCGACCCTCAAGAACGAGGCTATGTATTATGGTCTTCCTAGGATTGAAAGAGATGGACAGACACAAAGTCAAGGGAAAAACAGTCCTAAAAGTGGTGAGCTGATTTGAGTTCTCTCAATGGAAAGTCAGATTTCCTTACCCAGTTTCTAGAAACTGATCCAATTTACTGTTTGATCCCATTGAATGAAGAAGCCAGATATCCATGAGGAAGGATTCTATGGCACTGTCACAAATATGAATTGTAAACTTCTTGTCTCCTTAAGAAAACTGAAGACATTTGCCAGGGTAATGTGCACTGGGAAAAGGGAAATATCTAGACTTCGGAGGCGTTTCTGAACACTGGCTTTTAGAGAGTGTTACCCTTAGGGACACCAAAGACAACTGTGATCCATTAGTAAGAGTAAGAACTTAGGAGGGTCAAGTGATACATGCAGTTTTGGCCAGACTCCATCTTGGCCAAGAGAGTTTGTGAACCCATTCTGTGGTTACTTTCCCATTCCAGAACACAAAGTTGGAATACCATTTTGGCAAGTGGCAGAATCTCCACGTTGTGTTCCTTATCATGGAAGGAAGAGACAAGTGAAGTGAACCAAACAGGGAACCAAAAACGATATCACATCCCTGATGGATTATGTGTGAATACCACTGTCAAAAACTTGAAAAGTGAAGACAAGGGCAGCAGTGACAGCATAGTCTTAGATCTTGCTGAATTCTTCCATAAAAACATACAGAAAAATTGATGTCAAACCAAACACAACCAATATTTACAACAAAGCTAAGTGATGAGGTATCCCCATAAACCCCAAAACACAAATGAGTGGGGAAAAAAAACACCAACAGTAACAACAAGATTTACATGTTATCAGCATCTGTGTTGGAGAAATCAGAGGAAAGCTACAACGATGCAACTGATGAACTGAGAATTCCCCAATAAGGCAACAGATACTGACTCCAAGTGCAGCAGGCCAATTTGAGAAGAGCGGTGTAAATCCCAATAGTGGGTGAATGTAAGGGGCCAGGAGTAAGGCCTTCAAGGGACTGGAGCAGTCGAATCCCTCTGAACTCTTCAAACAGACCCTACAAGTCTTCCTTTCAGAACAGAACTACACAGGATAAACTTCTGGGAGTGGAATAGGACAAAGGCAGGGTAGGAGCAACAGAGTTAAATGAAAAAGAAGGTCTAGATTGAAATACAGGAGGGGAAAAGAGCCAGGAAATCTCAGGAAAAAAATGAAAAAAAAAAAGGAGAGAGAGAAAGAGAGAGAGAGAGAGCTCTGTAAAGTGAAAAAAACTGATCTCAAGCAAGCCTCCTTTTAAAAGAAGTTCAATAAAACCAAAACCAAATTTACATTAAAATGGTTAACAAACAAAAAAAGTATCAAGATCAAATGTCATACAAGTTTCTATTAAAAGGTGAAGAAAAAGAAAAAGAAGAAAAGAAGGAGAAGGAGAGGAAAAGAAGCAAGAGAATAATATCCCTACAGACAATGAGAGCATATCATGCTCAAAACCAGATCAACTCAGGATGCTGAGGCAGGAGAATTGCTTAAACCCAGGAGGTAGAGGTTGCAGTGAGCCAAGATCATGCCACTGCACTCCAGCCTTGGTAATAGAGTGAGACTCCATCTCAAAAAAAAAAAAAAAAAGAGCTAAAAAATAAAATAACAAATCAGAATTAGAACTCAGAAATGACATAACAGACCTCAAGGAAAAACTACCAATAAAAGGAAAAAACTTTCTTTTAAAGTAAAGATTACCATAGGGGAAAAATAAAAGCAAATAAATATGACAAGTATATAATAAATCAGGATTAGAAAAACTCATAAATGACATAACAGACCTCAAGGAAAAATTATCAATAAAAGGAAAAAACTTTTTTTTAAAGTCAAGATTACCATGGGGAAAAAATAAAAGCAAATAAACATGACAAGTAATGCCTTAAAATTGGAGGGTAGAAGGAATGAAAAATTTTATAATAAAAAAATTAATGTCAAGAGAAAGTGACTAATGTTGATGATGGGCAGATAAAATTCAACATATGGGTAACAGGAGTACCTGAAGAAACCCAAAGCAGCAGAACAGATCAGATACTAAAGTCTTTCCTGAAATAAAAAATAACAATATTTGAAATTAAATACTGAAAAAGCACACTGTGTACCTAGTAAAAGATCTAAAACAGTTATGCCATTTATATCATTATCTCTTTTATAATAAATTCTCAGCTTTTTTTTTTGCAGTGGCTCACACCTGTAATCCTAACACTTTGGGAGGCCAAGGTGAACAGATCACTTGAGGTCAGGGATTTGAGACCATCCTGGCCAACATGGTGAAACCCCATCTCTACTAAAACTACAAAAATGAGCCAGGCATGGTGGCAGGTGCCTGTAATCCCAGCTACTCAGGAGGCTGAGGCAGGAGAATCATTTGAAACCGGGAGGCGGAGTTTGTGGTGAGCTGAGATTGCGCCACTGCACCCCAGTCTGGGCGACAGAGCAAGACTCCATCTCAAATAAATAAATAAATAAATTCTCTCTGTTGTAATATTGATGTGGTTTTTGTCTCCTGACTGGACACTGACGGATACAGAAAATGGTACCAGGAGTGGTCCTAGGACATAGACCCTAGGATCTCAAAGATTTGATCTGGAGATTGATTTTTGGTCATGTCTATGGACTGGAAAAAATGCTCAACTCTTTGTCAATGAAAAGTGGGATCCTCGGTAATCCATGGCCTGCAGTGGCATTCACAATTAATAAAATTATCATCTCTGGTTGATGTGATGTCTACTGAAGCATTAAGTCATATTCTAGTAAAATGACTGAGCTGTAAGAAGAAAGAAAAAAATCTTTCAGGCATCTAGGCACGTGACTCTAAGGGAAAAAAATTATATTATCATCAGATTTTTCAACAGCAATTTTTTATGCCAGAAGAAAATGGAGTAATGTACTTAAGATCCTAAAAGAAAGAAAATGTGAGCCAAGGATTTTATATACAGCAAAACAGACCTATAAATATAAAAGGAGCAGGCAAACTGTTACCAACATGCAAGAACTCAAGGAATATTGTTCCCGTGAGCCCTTCCTAAGAAACCTACTACCTCTGAGCTGACCAACATGGTAGCTACTAGCCACATATGGCTATTTATATTTTAATTTGAATGAACTAAATGAAGTAAAATTAAAAATTCAATGCTTTGGTCAAACTAGCTATATTTCAAGTGCTTAAGAGCTACATGTGGCTAGTGGCTACCACACTGGACAGTATAGATACGGAGCATTTCCATCATCACAGAAAATTCTAAGTGGTAGCACTGTACTAGCTCACAAGCTTCAGACCACCAAAATGACTGGAGTCATTGACATAAGAACTAATGGTGGGTACTGGATGTATATTTAATTGCATAACTAAGACTAAATAAAGGCTAAAGGAGAGAGATTACATTATATATCTACATAATCATGCAAGCTAGATATACAAAAACCATCAAAATGATGGAGATGGAACTAGCACAGGCAAAAATAAAAATATTTTTAAGTTATGCTTTCAGTAATCATCATTCATGATGGTAGTACTAGTATTCTATTCTGAGACTAATATATGTGAAAAAGCAAATAGATAATTACAGGGTATTCTACTATCATGTCCTTGAGAAACAGGATTCTCGATGTGGAAGAAAGGAGATACAGGTGTAGTATGGAAGAGGTTTAGGTAAAACAAACCCTATAGCCTGCATATAAATCAGAAATATCAGTCCAAACTGGAAACCATCATCAGCCCGGTAATAATGAGCTTCCCTTGGGCCCAGACTGTGGTTTTGAAATACCGTTTCCCATTTAAGGAAACCATAGGTTTTTGGAGAAATGGCTTACAAGATGTGCCTTGAACACGTTGATAAGCCAGACAGCAAAGCCTCTGTCAAAGACCACTGGGATCACGTCAGAAAGATTCAGGAGGCAACTTGAAGAGGCTCCTATCCATCAAAGATGGGACTATTTCAGCTTCAGTAAATACTGCAATAGATTAAAATTCATCAAATATGTTTCAATCCATGAGTTCATAATAATATAAACAGGAAAAGCAGTGAATTATTCACCTTGTGAGGATAAAAAGGAATTCAACTCACTTCCTTCAGAATTAAAAGAAAGAAGCCTTTGCCTATCCCATATGAACTGGCTAACCACATGGTACATAAAGAGAAGGATCTTTTTATAAAATTATTTCAGCTCATATGAAAACAAAATGATAAAGTCACAATTTTAAAGCCTCCAATCAATAAATGAGTCTAGGCCTTGAGCATCACTAGCTGCTAAAATCATAAAAAGAGCAAAAATCAGATAGATATGATATGCCTTCTGATGAAAGAGCATCACCTATAGTATTGCCAAAGGAACTGAATTTGAGTCCAGTTGAGCCTCTGGATCCAGCTGCCAAGCCACAAAAAATCAGAGGATAGAGAAACACATTGACTTGCTCCATGCATGTGAAATTTAAAACTGTAAGACTTTGGGAAACAGTTCGAATGGGCTGGCATAAATTGTAAGAAAAAAAGGAAGCACAGAGAAGGAGCCTTAGGTTAAAAGTGACTGAAACATATAAACTTTAAAATGGGCATGATTCAACTATAATATTTAATGATGCACATTTAGATGATAAAAGCTTTACAAATGCAAGGAAGTGATCACTTCATAGAATTTAAGACCGTTGTTACTTTTGAAGGGAAAGCGAGCACTATAATTGGGACGTGGCACTTAGGGGCTTCTGGGGTGGCTGGTAAACTTGAATTTCTTGACTTGTTGGTTACAAGAATGTTCACCTTAAAGTAATTCAATAAGCTATTAAAAATAAGATTTGAACCCGGGCACGATGGCTCATGCCTGTAATCCTAGCACTTTGAAAGGCAAGGTGAGATGGAGATCATCCTAGCCAACATCAAAAAACCCCGTCTCTACTAAAAATACAAAAATTAGTTGGGCATAGTGGTGCACAACTGTAGTCCCAGCTACTCGGGAAGCTGAGGCAGGAGAATCACTTGAACCCAAGAAGCGTAGGTTGCAGTGAACCGAGATTGCACCACTGCACTCCAGACTGGTGACAGAGTGAGACTCTCTCTCAAATAAATAAATAAATAAGATTTGAAAGATGCTGGAGTCATGATTTTTGTCATAGTCCCATTTAATTCACTACTATGGCCACTGCTAAAAATGTAAGGGCTTGTTTTGTTTTGTTTTTTAGAGACAGGGTCTCACTCTGTCACCAACACTGGAGTGCAGTGGTGCAGTCATAACTCACTGCAGCCTCAAAACTCCTGGGGTCAAACAATCCTCCTGCTAAAACCTCCCGAGTAACTGTGACTACAGGTGCGAGCCACTGTGCCTGGCTGGAGTTTTCGAGAACAATGGATTCTCTTAAGTTTAGTTATGTGGAGCATGTCAACTGCAATTACTTTTTCAAATACGTTCTCTTTACTAGAGTAAATCAACACAGCCTTGGCACTTGGAATGCAATTATTGATCTGATAAATGCTTTGTTCTCTAACCCAATAAACAGAAAATACCAGAAGAGTTTGCTTTCATCTGGCAGGAAGGCAGTTCACCTGCCCTATTTACCTGAGGACCACAGCAACTCTGGCTTTGTAATAATTTAGCCAATAGGCCATTGATCACCTCCCAATCCCATGAGACATTATGGCAGTTCAGTACATTGACGGTATCGTACCCTTAAAACACTGTAAATAAGAAGCAGCTGTAATCCTAGATGCCTTGATGAAATGCATGAACATAAAAGGGCATGAAGGAAACCACACAAAAATCCAAAGCTCTGCCATCTAAGTACAGAGATGCTCAGACGGCGTTTTAGGATTTTGGAGCAACTCATACCACAATTGGATAAGCTGCTGGACCCATTTACCAAATAACACCTAAGGCTGCCAGCTTTGATTAGGTACCCAAGCATGTAACAACTCTCCGGCTGGTCCGGGATGCAAGGTATCTAGCAGCATCATGGCACTCAAAGTGTGTATGACAGATGAAGACACTGGACAGATAGCTCTGAGAGAATAATCAGAACACAGGCACCTGGGGATTAAAGCAAAGCCAAAAAAAAAATTATGATCAACGAGATCAGAAACTCAGGCACTCTTCCACAAACACATAGTCTCTTTTTAAGAAACATCTATCTTTTCGCTGGTAGAGACTCACTGCTTGGCCGTGGGACACCAAGAGACCACGTGATCTGAGCCGCCTGTTATTCACTGTTGTTAGGTAACATGTCAAGCCATCAAATTAGGCATGCATAGCAATACTCCAAAGTTAAGTGGAAGTATGGAACGTGAGATTGTACTAAAGGAGGTGGTAAAGGCAGTGGTGAGCTGTGGGTCACGCTCCCAGCACACCGACTCCAGTGGGACTGCCACCTCTTCTTCAGCTCACTCTGAAAGCTTTGTGGGGAATCGCTTATAAAAAGTAACTCGAGGAAGCAAAAAAAAAAAAAAAAAAAAAAAAAAAAAATCTGCAGGACTATGCACCAGCTAAAAGCGGACCGCAGGAGCATGATGCCCTACTTAAGGGTGACTCTGAAGGAGAGTAATAAAAGGTACTATCATTCTTTTAGTAGCAGAACCTTGAGTGGTACATATGACTGTCTCCTTTGCCTGGAAGGAAACAGATGAGGTACAGAGCTACAGCAACATCTGGCTAGTGCTGATGGTTTAGCTAGATGGTTAGACTTGGGAGAAACAAGGTTGGAGGGTGGTAACAAGAATCAATGGGAGAGCGCTGCAATAATGGATCTCACAGAATGGCCCCAGAGTGTAAGAATATTTATATCCTGCGTGGATGTTCATCAAAAGGCACCCACTGCAGAGGAGGTCTCAGCAACAGTAGGAAAAGGATGATCTGATCTGTATCAGTCAGCATCTTTCCTACTAATCCAAAGCTTGCTCACTGTGTTCACAAATAAAGTATCCATAGCAGCAGAGATGGCTGCTATTCTTGGGTTCAATAACATAGAAAGATTTCTCCTCTCACCTTGTCGGGTCTGGACACTACTGCTGCTGAGTGCTTACTCTTCCACTGCAGAGACTCAATTTGGCCCTCTCTGTGACACCATACCCTAGGGAGACCAGACAGCCACCTGGTTTCCTTAGTAACATAGAAATTTGTTCTAGAGGGCCAGGCCCAGCGGCTCATGCCTGTAATACCAGCACTTTGGGAGGCCAAAGGAGGTGGATCACTTGAGCTCAGGCGTTCGAGACCAGCCTTAGCAACATGATGAAACCTCATCTCTACCAAAAGTACAAAATTTAGCGGGGCATGGTGGCATGCACATCTGTGGTCCCAGCTACTCTCAAGGCTGAGATGGGAGAATCACTTAAGCCCAGGAGGTAGAGGTTGCAGTGAGCCGAGATCGCACCACTGCACTACAGCCTGGATGACAGAGTGAAACGCTGTCTCAAAAATAAATAAATAAATCTGTTCTAGGTATGGATTTACCTAGAGTAAAGGTATTATTACCATACTCTACCTTAAGAAGAATCAGACAATGATGTTTGAGGGAAGAATGAAGGATAGAAAGATCGATCAGGCATGACAGCTCACACCTGTAATCCCAGCACTTAGGAGGCCGAGGCAAGAGGAATGCTTAAGATGAGGAGTTCAAGTCCAGCCTAGGCAACATAGCAAGACCCTCCCCAATCCCCATCTCTATATAAACTGTAAAAGTTAACCAGGTGTGGTGGCACACCCCTGTCATCCTGGCTACTCAGGAAGCTGAGGCAGGAGGATTGCTTGAGCCTGGGAGGTCGAGGCTACAGCGAGCTGTCATCATGCCACTGCACTCCAGCCTGGGTGACAGAGCAAGAGATTCTAGCTCAAAAATAAATAAATAAATAAATAAACATAGGAAGATCAAGTACAAAATACCATTAAAAAAAAAAGCCCAAAAGCTACTTAAACTCAGGTTGTATCTGCCAGGTGCTACCACAATCCCTGTAACCTCCCTGCTGATGACATACTTCTCATACTTCATAATGAGAACAGATGCAGTGTCTCTGTTGCTTACTATTTTATTTGCTAGCACTTAGCACTGTTCCTGGGATGTAGGAGAGCTCAACAGACATGTGCTAAATGTTTGCTGAATCTCATACATTTTAATATTTATTTGCTACCAACTTAGCACTGTGCCTGGGACATAGGAAAGTTCAACAGATATATAACAAATGATGAATCTCTTTTATATTTTAATATTTATCATAGTGCTTTAAAAATATTTTGGTCTGTGCAGGCACTTGTTAAGTGAGAAAAAAAAAAAGATTATAATCAACTAGGTCAGGAGTCAGCAAACTACAGCCTGTGGGCCCGCCACCTGTTTTTGTTCTGCCCTTGAGCTACGAATGGTTTTTACATTTTTAAAAGGTTGGAAAAAATCAAAAGAAGAATAATACTTCACAACACATGAAAGTTATCTGAAATTCAAATTTCAGTGCCCATAAATAAAGTTTTATTGGAACACAGCCACACTCATCTGTTTACATGTTGTCTAGGGTACTTTTGCACTACAACAGCAGAATTGAGTCGTTGTGACAGAGATCACACAGCCTGCCAAGCTGAAAATATTTACTATCTGGATCTTTACAGAAAAAGTTTGCTGACCCCTGAGCCAGATCTTCCAAAGTACAGAACACAACAATTTTTAAGAAGAGGGTTAATATAGGACTGTTTCCTTCTTTTGCTCAATATCACTCCTCCACCTCAATTTCTACTAAAGAAAACAAAGTGATTTTCTTATATTTCATGGCTCTGAGGTGAGGTTTATTCCAAAACTTGCCAGTACCCGTAGGCTCCTCTTTGCCATATTTGAAACCATTAGATATATAGTAGCTGAGATAGATAAATACACACAGAGAGAGGGAAGGAGAATGACTAAGAACATCAGAGGAAAAGATGGGACACCACACTTGGGTGCACTAAATCCATAAGGAAATTTTTCTTCTGTCAGAATCAATTCAAAACTATGTAATTGGAACCATTTTTATTATAGTGAGATGTTTATTGTGATGACTGACAGAATTGTCTCAAAACTGATATTTACTCTAGTAGGGCTTGACCTGTATTTGACAAAGCTATGTTTTAAAATAATACATTGAGGTTCACGAAGGAACCGTCAACTCTTCCCAAAGATAGAAATTGAAGAATTTCATTTCCTGAAATAATTACTTAATTAAATGTTAGAAGTTCATACTTTTTAGTTATTTAACTTCTTCAGTCACTGCAAAATGCATCATTCCATCTCTCTACTATTCATCTGGAGGAACGACATGATCATAACTGACTTCCCTTTTTCTCTACATTCCAGATTCTTTATCATTTAACTTTATTACAGGCAAGCAGAGCTTGGTCCGTATTAGAGTGACAAGGACTATTTCCTTAATTACTGTGCAGAGATAATAGCATTTATTCTGGCAGTTCCCATGCTATTCAATCAGGCAAGATCCAATACAAAAAAAAAAAAAGCTGATTTGCCAAAAGGGAGATTAGCATAAGTGCCTACAGTCACATTCTATTTTCTGAAGTTTACGGCTTTCAGGGAGCACATCTTGTTGGAAGTTCTATTTAAAAATTATGGAAGGATTATGATACTAGCGTCCACCTGATAGAGGAAAACAAGGAAGGCAAGTGGGCCATTTTAGAAATCACAACTTTTAAGCTAATTGCAATTTTGAAAGTGAACCTAATAGTACTGCAGAAAACAAGAACGACTCTAATCTAATCCTGGCGGCGTTGTGATTTCAAACTGCTAAACCACGCAATATATTTACTTTTCCTTTGTGTGGGCTTGCACATTTACCTTCACTGAGGCTCCTTCTCTGTTTCGTGGTTGTACATTGCAGCACTCATGATTGATGAATTATTGTCAAGGACGAACTAAGGCTCTTGCTTTTTACCAAACAACTTTTTATGAAACACAAAATTTTTCCGCAGGAGAAATGCAGATTTAGCATTATGCATTTTCATTAACAGGTTTAACAGGAAGGCCTACTACAAATGGTGAATAAAACCAGAGCAAACTGGGGAAAGCAATTGCAAAGGTAAGATTGAATTAAGGGTAAATATATGCAAATTGTCCCAGCCCTAAAGCTGTCTTCTGAGAAAAATGCCAGTGCTACTGATTATTTTTTGGAATTTAAAATGGCAGTCACCCAATTGTTTTGCCCTTTACTGCGATCATTAGAAGGAAATACTTCTAACCCAACCCAAAATGTCACTTCTAAAGAAAAGTTATATACATATTCCCATAATGACCACAAAGCATGGGAATATTTTGTTTTATTTTACTTTTTTATCCTTTTCAAATTGTTAAGACAATTTCTTTTTTGTTTTTAATTTTTTTTATTACACTTTAAGTTCTGGGGTACATGTGCAGATCATGCAGGATTGTTACATAGGTATACACATGCCATGGTAATTTGCTGCATCCATCCCCCCAGTCACCTATATTAGGTATTTTTCCTAATATTATCCCTCCCCAATCTCCCCACCCCCCTAACTCCTCTAATGTTATCCCTCCCCAATCTCCCCATCCGCTGCTTTTCCTCTCCACCCCTTAACAGATCCCAGTGTGTGATGTTCCCCTCCCTATGTTCATGTGTTCTCATTGTTCAACACCCATTTATGAGTGAGAATATGCGGTGTTTGGTTTTCTGTTCTTGTGTCAGTGGGGTCTCACTATGTTGCCCAGGCTGGTCTCAAACTCCTGAGCTCAAGCAATCCTCCCATCTTGGCCTCCGAAAGTGCTGGGATAACAAGCATGTACCACCACGCCCTACATTCCCAACAATCCTCTTCTAGGGTTCCTTTTAATCTTATCTACAGTATAGTTCAGAAATTCTCATTGAGTCCATTTCAACATCTGAAAAGACGTGCAACTTACAGCTACTTCTCTGTAATGTGATATACATCCTCTTGGTTAAAGTCTTTTAAAGTATCTCAGGACTTAACTTACAGATCTCATAAATAAATACTGTAGCCCGAGTTTGGCCTCGAAAAACAAGAAAGCATGCATAAAAGAAAAAAAATCTGGTGGAAATAGGGAAAAAAAATAGTTGTTAATCCTGAGTGGTGGGTACAGAGATGTCTCTCGTTTTCTGATTTTCTGTATTTGGAATGCTTTGCAATTTTAAAAATTGTCTTTTCTGATGCAGAAAAAAAAAAAATAAAGAAGTTACCAGGTGCTCAAATTCTAAATGAAGAAATGAGAAAGAATGGGGAAAACTGCGCTGCATTTTTCTTTTTCAGGGGTAGTAAGTTGAAGAAAATGCTGAACTGCAGTTGAAGGGACAATGATCTAGGGGGTCCCTGGGAGCAATATTCCTATTCCACTGAAGGAGGTGAGCCAAGATACTTATAAGCTCTAGAGAACCTTTAACACAGGAAGCTATTTATCATAACAAGCTTGGTTGATACTGTTCCCATACTGAACCAATTAGGTTCGCCTATTTCGTCATACTTCATAACTTGGGATGATAGGTTTCCAAGTATGGTACAGTGTAGTAATTGAATTTTGATCAAACACACATGGCCCATAACCCGGTATGTGAAATTTTCAGAACAGTTCACAGCTTTTAAATATCCAGTCAACATGTTGCCAAAAGTACAGGATGTACTTGAGGCAAGCGGGAGAGAAAGGGGAGGGCTGAATCTTGGTAGAGCTGTAAAACAAATATTTTTGTTCTTGTTCTCTTCTTATTTTTCAAATAGCGGTGGGGAAAGGCCATGGGATATCATATCAGAACTCAAGTCTTCCCTTTACTTGCCCCATGTGCATAAACATCCTTGAGTCTCATTTCAGATTAGCATTTTCTTTTGCATGAAACTATTTTCATGTCACAGGCCTGTTACATATGACCTGCTAGCATTCTCCTTCCGGCACTATCCAGAAAGTATTTCTTGACAACCTACTATATGTTAGGCACCGGCTTTATTGACAAACTCTTTTGAACAAAGAGACATGATCCCTGTGCTCATTTGATCTACTGCAGATGGAGAGACATAAAATACATACAAACATCAATAATTTTTATAATTGCAACTGCTAATAAGTAACATGAAGGGAGAAGAGGGCATCCGGAGTAACAATAATGGGGATGTGATTTATCCAGAAGGGATGAAGTGGAGAGGAGAAGCATGGGCTGCATTTCCAAGGAAGTGCCATGTGAGCTGATTTCTGAAAGATGAGAAGTGATTCAAGAGAGTGAACATGGAGTGGAAGTATTCCCAAAAGAAGTAGGCAAGTAAGCATACGGATAGGCCTTGAAGTAGGCAAGAGTTTGGCAAGTTCAAGGACCTGAAGTCTAGTATATTCAGTGAGAGAGGCGCTAAAAAGATAGTGGGGGCCAGACCACACAAGGCCATGCAAAGGATTATGCTAAGTGCAGTCACTGAAAGCTGGTAAGCCAGGGAATGACATGATGGGAGGCAGGCAAGACTAGAAGCAGAAAGACTAACTAGAAGGCTTTGGCAATTGCCCAGCTGGGAAGTGATAATGGCTTGGAACACAGCAATAGCAAGGATGGAGAACAGTGGGCAGATCCGGGAGATATTTTGGAGAAGAACTGACATGATTTGCTGGTAACTGAATGTGGGAAGTGAGGGAAAGGGAGGCTCCAAGGACATTTTCAGGTTTCTAGTTTGAATGACTTAATGAATCAAGTCTAATGAATAACACTTTGTTAGTATAACTCACAAGGCTACACTGAAGCAGTATGAGAACTACACAACTTTCACAAGCTCCCATGCCTGCGGGGGTGTGCTGCTCTCTTTGGATTCTGTAGGAACAGAGGCATCAATCAGGTGCTGGGAATACAGAAATTTTCCACCAACGTGCTCATCAAACTTTCCTTTACCATACGCCAGAAGAATGTCTCTGAGCTATGAACCTCAGACTTTAATATAAACTTTAAAATCTTACTCTCAGCTCTGTGGACATGGTTATAGGAGAGCCTGGAAGTAAATAAATTGTCCCTTGGAAATTGATGAAAATACCAAGCATATTTCCTTATTCATTCAACAGATTTTACTGAGCATCTTTAGTTGAGAAGTATGAGGTAAATTAGATATGTTCCCTGCTTAAGCAAAGAGTATATTCTATTAGGGGAGAAAGAGGCATAATAAGATGGGCATAACACAGTTATGCAGTATGTAGTATGTTACATAGATCTAGCAAGAGAGTGGCATTTAACAGATGATGGGGCAGGGAGATCGGTGCACGGGCATGGCTATGAAAGACTTCAAAGAGGCTGTATTTGAGACAAGCCTTGAAAGACCAACTAGAGTTCACTAAGCAGAAAAGAGGATGGGGGAGAATTTCCCAGAAGAAGAAACAGCACAAAGGCACGAGGGTCCTGATGACCACTGGATATTTGGGGCTAAAGGGTAAAATAGCAGGTGTCTGACTCCAGATTAAAATATCATCCCTCTATTCTGAAATCTGAAAAATACTAACAGCTTGATTTATCTGCAGTCACGTGTGCCTACATGAATTCATGTAGGCTCAAACCAACAAGGACTTCTCGATGTGACTACGTCTGAATATTGCAGCGTTCATGGGAGCTTTTGAGTTTACCTATCCAGGTGGGAGAACCTCTTTCCTGAAATTCATAAGCAGTCCCACAACTCGGCCAAGGTTACAGGACCCAGATTTCTGAGGTGCCTAGAAAGACGTGGCAGTGGTCCAGGGTGATGCTTATGTGAGCTGGTGATGCTTATGTGGGCGGGCGAATGCACACAATAGAACGTCTGTGACATTTCACCTCATTCTGGCAAACTGGTGCAGCTGCCCTTGTACAACAAACGGGAAGGCATAGTGAGTGGTCACCACCAAAAACAAACAAAACAACTGTGTGCGTGCGTGTGATCTTTAAATTTTAATAGCTATCCAGACAGTCCTCAGAGAAGGAATTGGCAGCTTCGGCCTCCAAGACTGCTCCCCCACCTGTCTCCAGGCACTGCAAACACAGCTGTGTAAGAAGGAGATAGTCAACGCTTCCAAGGAAAGAAACAGTGCAGTCTTGGGCGTGGGGTGATGATGAGAGCACCTTTCTGGCAAACCCAGGTGGGATAGGGCCTGTCCAGCAACCGCAAAAAGAATCGAGCAGGACGTGGTCAGGCTGTTTATAAAACTTCATGTTAAGTAAAATCATTCAAGATTCAACTCAAGGGCCACTTTAAACCCATGTTTTAAAAGGGTGAGACAGCACACAATTCACGCTCAAGGGAGAACGAGGTAGCACGCATTCTGGCAAGACGCACCCTCAGGTTTGCTCCCTGTATCAAGATGAAACGTAAAGGCGATTTATGCACTGTCATAGAACTTGTAGTTCCTCACACAAAACACAGAACTTCCTGGGAAAGTGCCTAGAAACTTCTTTATCTGTATTTCCCCAGGCTGCAAAGTGCACACATTTTTAAAGTTCAACTCTTAAAAAAAAAAAAAAAGTCAGCAGAGGCAGGATTTCAACAGACGCCGGTCCAAATGCTAGCAATTCTAGAGCGGTCAGTGGTTTGCCGCTCCCAAAAGTAAAGGGGGAAATCAGAAGAAGGAAAGAAGTCGTTTTCGAAGATGAAAACCAAAGCAAGGAGGTATTTTTGGTATCATTTTAATCACAAAATAGCACGAATGCGGTCTGTGCCTGTGCGCTACCCAAACGTCGATTTGAATACCACTGAACGCTAGTTTGAAAATTTCCATTTTTGTAATTTGCTTTCTTTTGTTAAGCCAAGACTTGAGAGAAACCTGGCAGCCGTCTCCAAGTCTGGCACGATTTCACCTCAGACGCACTCGGTTGGTTTGGATGTTGAGGGAGACCGCACAAGAGAGAGGGAGAAGGAGGAGGAGAGAGCTGGAGAGCAAAGCTACCGCTCGGCGGCCGCCGCAGAGAGCAGGCCCGGGGCCTCTCAGCCAGGGGATCTGGCTCCACCTGCAGGAATCAGAAGGCAGACCTAGTAGACGCCTCGGCGTCTGCAGAAACCCGGTGGGGGCTGGGGAGAACTTTGATAATTGCCTAGCCAGTAGAAATGGGGGTCAGTGGAAGCGGTAAGGATTGGGAAGCAGGGGTTTCCATTTCCAGACACCCACAGTCGTATCAGATTCAGCGATTCATGTTTGGAGGAGAAAAGATACCGTGTCACCTCCAATGACCTAGGAATGTTAACTGGTTACAGGTAAACCCCATTTGAGGGCAAAGGCAGCATCTGGTCCCAGGACAGATCCCAGCAGCACATAGCATGTTCAGGCAATAACATTTGAATGAATGAATGAATGAACTGAATAATCCAGTCTATCAAACAACAGAGACCTAATGGGATAAAAAGAAACTACCCTCCGACCCCAACACTATTTTTCAGGTATATGTATGAGTTTTCAGGCATTTTTGATGGCTAGTAATTTCTACAAAAATCCTGCACCACGTAGACTAGTCATGTTCCACCTCCAATGTACATAGCAGTGATTGAGAACCACGGATTTCATCCCATGCCCTCATTTGCCCACGAGTAAACAGAAGCTTAAAGAGGTTAAATGCCTTTTCCCAGGTTAGCCAGTTTGTTGGTGGCAGAACTGGTTTGGGGCTAAATTTTCCTGACCTGTCTGGTGTTTATTTTCTAAAGGCAGGAGACTCATTTTGCATCGGCCTGCTGGATGCCCTCAGCCGACTGACTGGCTCTCACAGGAGGAAGGTAGCTTCCCCCACCCACCTGCTGGCCTGTCCCTGGGCTTCTGCCCCAGCTTCTGCTCTGGGCCATGGCAGCTGCTCATGCTGCTCTACTCCAAAAATCAAACGCTGCCTGGAGCTAATGCCAATGGTTGCTAAACTTCTGAATTCATTTCTTAAAGCCTAAGGGACAGATTCTTAGAGCATGTGTGTTAGTAAGCTACAAACAGGCAGGTGCTATGTTTTGGCAACACGGGTGCCCTATATACAATATCTCCTCCATCTATTTACTCAAAGAACTTAATAAGCAGTTACTGAGTTTCCCAATGATCGTTATAGATGAAGATGGTATTTACCAATTGAAAAGGAATTTTTGCCATAGGCAGCTAGCACTCAGTTTCTGGATGAAAAGGTGAAGATCCTTCTGGGAAGTGAGATGTTGTGTGCATATTATGTGAGATTAATATGATCCAGGGAAAGATGGGGATTAGCAAATCCAGATTCTTTTTTTGTTTGTTTGCTTTTTTGAGTTGGAATTTTACTTTTTTTGTCCAGGCTGGAGTGCAATGGCATAATCTCGGCTCACCATAACCTCCGCCTACCAGGTTCAAATCATCCTCCTTCCTCAGTCTCCCGAGTAGCTGAGATTACAGGTGCCCACCACCATGCCTAGCTAATTTTGTATTTTTAGTAGAGACGGGGTTTCTCCATGTTGGTCAGTCTAGTCTCGAACTCCCGAACTCAAGTGATCCGCTCACCTCAGCTTCCCAAAGTGCTGAGATTACAGGCATGAGCCACCATTCCCGGCCTAGCAGATCCAAATTCTAACCACAATCTATCTATACAATGGAACTAACACTGTCACGAGCTCTGAATGGATTAAAAATTAATCATTATTATTAATCACAATATTAATAGTAACCCTGAACTATTACTAAGTGCTTACTACATTCCAGGCTTTCGGATGACCACTTGACGTGCATTGTCTAACTTATCCTCATAGCCACCCCACGTAAGTTACAATTATTACCCCCATTTTAAAGAACAAGAGAACTGAACCTCAGCGGGTTTAAAATACTCACCTATGGTGACAGTTTACGGTGGTGAGGCCAGTGGTTGGAGCCCAACTCCTATCTGAGTTGGGACTTCAAAACATTATGTAACGCAATAAACGCCTATTAGCCAATTCCATGCCAGTGGCATTCAAATCTCAATCTCTAGTTCTGAGCTTTCAAAGGAACTCTGTGCTTCTATTCCCAAATGCTGAAAGAATATCATTAATTATATATTCCACTATTGTCTCAAACTTAAAAGAGTCTAAGCCAAACTCCTTCCTTCCTTTCATAAGCATTTACTGAGAACCATTCATGTTCAAACCTCCATGGTTTGGAATCTAGGGCAGTGGTTCTCAACTGGGGGTGATTTTGCACTCCAGAGGACATTTGATAATGTCTGGAGACATGTTTGCTTGTCACCACTGGGGCTGTGGACTGCTACTAGCATCTAGTAAGTAGAGGCCAGGGATGCTGCTGAATGTTCTACAATGCACACAGTAACTTGCCCCCCGAAATAATTATTTGGCCCAAAATATCAATAGCTCTGAGGCTGAGAAATTCTGGTTTAGGAATATAAGGATGAATTTGATAGCTATATTCAATTATCTGGTGTAAGAGATACATATATAAATTGTAAGCACAAATTTTCCCTAGGTATCTGTGTGATGACAAGGGGTCCATCAAGAGCTGCGGGGTTTATTATGGGCTGGAGAAGTCTTAGTGGAGGAGGTAGCACTTAAGCCAGGCATTAAGGGAGAGATAAGATCTGGATTCTGAGTAAAAAAGAACAAACAGTGTGCAGGGTGTGGGTGTACACGAAGAATGTTGGTTTATTTTAATTGGAGTGGAGGAGGTGTGAAGAGGAGTAGTGGAGAAATGGGGGTAATGTTTTGTTGGGGCCAGACCAGCGGGCGTGAATGCAAAGAGAACTTTGGACTTCAGGTGTAAGTCATAAGAAGCGATCTAACATTTTCACATAGGGGAGTGATATGATCACGATGTTCTAGGGAGATGAATCTAGCAGCGGAATGAAAAATGGATTGCAGAAAATAAGAAGCCGGAGACAAGAAGACATAGTATAACACTATTGCTACAGATTTTGCTACTTTAAAATAAACTACTTAGCTATTTTTGTTATTATTAGTACCAAACAAGAATCTAGTGATTATCCCCACTATATAGGTAACAGGGTCTGAGACTGGGTAAGAGAGTGGCAGAGTCAGTTTGGAGTCCAGTTCTGACTGCCAAGGCCTTTGCTACTTACTGCTTTGTGTGCTGGGCACATGGTCTGGATTCTTAACCTCTTGATCAAACCAGACTATTCTCATTTATAAGGTGGGCAATAAAACCACACAGCTCAGACCCCTACCAGGAATGGGACAGTCTAGGACAAACAGTCTCAGGAAATCTGCTCCTCCTTGGAGGCTGAAGCTAACTGTAGGGATAAATGGAGTGTTTCTCGGGGCTTTCGGGGATGCGGGGAGCATAGGCGTATGTCCTATTACAAATACACCTACATAATAGTTTCCTTAAATCTGTTTTAAGTCTGTTCCTCCCAAGGAGATGGTAAATAAGAGTGAAAGCAGGGCACAGTCTGGGACATCTGAACAAAAGTCAGACTTCCAGTGTCAGGCTTCTCCTGCCTTGATGAGGTTGCAAGCAGAGGATATGACGTGGGGAATAGAAAGGCTGTGACTCAGAAATTCCTTCTTGACTTGGCTCCTGATCAGATTGCTAACTAGGTTCAGGTGTGTGCTCCGGTTTTTGTTTTAGAGACTGTTGGCCACAGGCAAGGAAGGAAAGGAAAGGCGTCAAATGTCTGTGTAGTCAGAGTGGGTGGCAGCACCGGAGGGTGTGCCGGCAAAAGGCACGGCCATACATGTCTCCTGGCACCAAGTGGCAGTGACAGGCCTCTGGTGGGCCCTGCAACTACAGTGTCTTTGGTGACCTAGGACTCCAGCTTTTGTTGTGAAAGAAGATTCATTACAAGGAACAAGAGAAGGAAAGGACCAAAATGGTGGCCACCGCTGAGTAGCCAAGGACCAGTAGGTGGATTACATGTAAGAACCTCCTTGAATTCTTCCAGAACTGTCAGCTAGAAAAAGATGATGGACATACTCACAGAGCAGGCAGGGCAGAGCCAGAGAGACGCTGTTTGATGGCCATCTCTGCTGTTCTACATGACTTCTCCCAATGCAGAATAATCTTGAAACTGTAAGGTTTGTTCTTGGGTTCTTGCCGAGTTTAAAAGGAAGAAACTGAGGCCAACACAAGAAGAGCCAATGTGAAAGGTTTATTCAGGCTCCCGGGCGAGGTTCTGCAGTCCGACAGGAGGGGCCGGAGAAGTCGCCCGGACTCCTCTCAGACGTGGGGTTTTATAGGGAGTGAAGGAGCTCGATTGGTTGTGGGAGAGCAGGACTACTATTGGATAAGGTTACAAGCCTTTGTTTGCATACAGGACTTGGCTGCTATTGGTTAGAATTACTCAGCTGCTATTGGCTAGAAAGATTCGGCTACTATTGGCTAGAAAGACTTGGCTACTATTGGCTAGAATCACAAGACCCCACTTGCATACTGGGTTCTTTAAGGAAAAGCCAGGCTGTGCAAGAAAGGGAGAAGGGAATATGCCCGAGCATGTCCGAGCTTTCGGACAAAGTGGGTGGGGGAGGTGTGCGTCCGAACTCCCGGAGAGGCAACCGGCCTTACAGAAACTATTTCAGAAAGTTTGTGATCTACAATTTAAAGATAAAATGCTGCAAAATTCCAAGATTCCTATTATTCTTTCTAAGATCCCACAGATTTAAAGAAACATAGATTCATGCCACACCTCTTAGTTTTTAGCATTCTAATAAACATACTTTAAAAAAATCAGGATACAGACTCCCTCTCTAGCCTTGATTTCCTCAAGGTCAGTGATTAAATCTGTAGCACTGGGCTCAAGAGGTGCTCAAGTAATGTCTGCTGGGTTTAACGAAGTGAAACATTTGCCAAAGCATCAAGAATATTCACTACATGAATTAATATAATTTTAATCCAAATTTTATTTTTTCCTAGTTATGAAAAATAACTTTGTGCATCAAGATGCCTATTTTCACACAGCCTTTGCCCACAGTCTGTAAGTTGTCCTAATACCAAGACCAAATGCCAATAAGCAAATGTTTTTTCCTTCCAGAAAATCTGGAAAAGGGAATTATACTAAAACATACTACTCGGAAGAATCTGTTCCACTGTTTTTGCTTATATAAGTGGCATAATTAGGCCTCTTCAAACCAAACAGTGTCCTGAGAAAAGAGTGAAAACCAGAAATCCAAGTTCTCATTGATACGGCCTCTTCTCCATTCTGTTGCCCTTGATGAGCTATTCTTTATGGAAATGAAGCTTGGGAGTAAAAGCTCTGCTATCAAGACTTGAGGGTGTCCAGACAACTGGAAACATCCCTGGTCACTTCACACACCCCACACCTCAAACTATCTTGCTTGAGTCCAAGCTGGTAGATCATATATTACCAAACATTGAAGTATCAGGTTGGCTTGGAATCCTTATTGAATGTCTACTATGCATTCAGTGAGGAGTTTCAAGTTAATAGAGATTAAGAAGAGGCCAGGCACGGTGGCTCACACCTATAGTCCCAGCACTTTGGGAGGCCGAGGTGGGCAGATCACGAGGTCAGGAGTTTGAGACCAGCCTGACCAACATGGTAAAACCCCCTCTCTACTAAAAATGCAAATATTGGCTGGGTGTGGTGGTGTGCACCTATAATCCCAGCTACTTGGGAGGCTGAGGCAGGAGAATATCAATTGAAATTGGGAGGCAGAGGTTGTGGTGAGCCAAGATTGCGCCACTGCACTCCAGCCTGGGTGACACAACAGGACTCTATCTCAATAAAAAAAAAGAAGAAAGGCCCTAACATTTGGCTTATAAGCTAGAAGACGCAGTGGATGCAGAAGTGGAAAACAATATTCCTTCCTCGACTACTGAGTGCCTACTTTGAGCTAGGTCATGTGCTAGACAATAGGAGTGCCAAAAGTAAATTGATTCTATTGTGTTCAATTCAACTCATTATTCATTCGGCATTTATTGATTGAATGCTTTTGTGTTAGACCACTGCTTTTCAAACCTTAACCCATATGTAAATCACCTGTGGATTCTGATTCAGTAGTCTGGGCTAGAGCATGGAAGCCTGCATTGCTAGCAAGCTCATAGGGTATGCCGATGCAGCTGGCCTGTGAACCACACTTTGAGTAGTAAAGGACTGTACAATGTCCTAGTCCCTGGCATACAGAAGCAAATAAAATAGCCATGACCCCTGGCCTACTGAAGTGGATATGCTAACAATGAATGTAAATATCAAACAAGGAAGTAGAGTCAGCCCTGTATTTCCACAGGTTCCACATCCATGGATTCAACCAATCACAGATCGAAAACAGCCAGAAAAAACAAAAACAACAACAAAACTAACACTGCAACAATAAAGAATAATACAAATAAAAAATATAACAACTTTTTTACTTAACATTTCCATTATATTAGGTATTATGAGTAATGTAGAAATGATTTAAAGTATACAGGAGTCCTCTGTCAATGGCATTGTGGCAAAAAATATTTTTTAAAGGTAAAAATGTAAAATTACATAAGAGAGTAAAAAATTTAAAAATAAAATAAAAGGCCGGTCACGGTGGCTCATGCCTGTAATCCCAGTACTTTGGGAGGCCAAGGCGGGCAGATCACCTGTGGTCAGGAGTTCAAGACCAGCCTGACCAATATGGTGAAACTCTGTCTCTACTAAAAATACAAAAATTAGCCAGTCATGGTGGCGTGCACCTGTAATCTCAGATACTCAGGAGGCTGAGGCAGGAGAATTGCTTGAAACCAGGAGGCAGAGGTTGGAATAAGCGGAGATTGCACCATTGCACTTTAGCCTGGGCAACAGAGCGAGACTCTGTGTCAATAAATAAATAAAATAAAGCCGGGCGTGGTGGCTCATGCCCCCAATCCCAGCACTTTGGGAAGCTGAGACGGGCAGATCACCTGAGGTCAGAAGTTCGAGACCAGCCTCACCAATATGGTGAAACCCCGTCTTAAAAAATAATAATAAATAAATAAATAAAATAAAATAAAGTATTCGGGAGGATGTGCATAGGTGATATGCAAATACTATGCCATTTTATGTAAGGGGCTTGAGTATCAGAATAGTTTAGTCCCCGAGGGGGTCTGGAACCCATCCCCTGAGGATACCAAGGGAGGAACGCTCAATAAAGTACAATGTTAGAGGCAGTCCAAAGTCATGTTGGGAGCATTGCGTGAGGGTACCTAACTTCATCTACAGATCAAAAAAACTTTCCTGAGGAAGTGATGTTTAGATTGATAAGAATTTGCAAATAGTAAAGCAAGGAAGAATATTTCAGGCAGAGAGAACAGCATGTTTGAAGGAATAGAGGTGAGAGAAAATTTAGGTATTCAACAAATATTTACTGAGTTTTCCCATTACCAGGCTCCGTACTGGGTGGAAGATCCTGGCATGGGGGAGACTATACCAGGGGACACAGATATGGGAACAGATGACTTCAAAATAATGTGGTAGGAGCTCTAACAGTGGTAAGCACAGGGTGCCAGCGGAGTACTGGAGAGGATTGCTTAACCCATCCCAGAAGAGATGGTTATTTGAGCTGAGCCTTGACAGATGAGTGGAAAGACAGAAAGAGAAGATGCGGCAGAGTGAGAGACCTGGTCCTTGCCCGCATGGACGCGGTCTAGCGGGGAAGCTGGCAGGCTGACTATGTAATACTGATTATAGTGCAGTACCGTAAGTGTCTGGGAACAGTGCCTGCCACATAGTAGGCAGTCATTAAATATGTGTCAAATAAATGAATGTATAAATACTGTATGATACTGATTATAGTGCAGTATAATAAGTGTCTGGGAACAGTGCCTGGCACATAGTAGGCACTCATTAAATATGCATTGAATAACTGAATATATAAATACTGTATGATATGATTATCATACAGTACAATGAGTGTCTGGGAACAGTGCCTAGCACATAGTAGGCACCCATTAAATATGCATTGAATAAATGAATATATAAATGCTGTATGATACTGGTTATCATACAGTACAATGAGTAGTCTGGGAACAGTGCCTAGCACATAGTAGGCACTTATTAAATATGCACTGAATAAATGAATATATAAATGCTGTATGATACTGATTATCATACAGTACAATGAGTGTCTGGGAACAGTGCCTAGCACATAGTAGGCACTCATTAAATATGTGTTGAATAAATGAATATATAAATACTGTATGATACTGATTATCATACTGTACAATAAGTGTCTGGGAACTGTGTCTGGAACATAGTAGGCACTCATTAAACATGTATTGAATGAATGAATATATAAATGCTGTGTTAGTGGTAGACACAATCCTGTAGTCCTAAAAACAATTGGGTACTAAATTAAGAGTTACCAATTCCAAGTGCCTATGGAGCTCAGAGCACAAAGAGCTCCAGAATGGTGAAACATGAGCCAAACTTGAAGGAAGCATCAACTCTGTAGGATGAAGGTCAGGTCAGTAGACCTTCATCCTGAGAAGGAGAAGCTACCAGTGACACCACTAGAAGTAAAGGGTGAAGAAAACAGGAAAAGAGCACAAAGCAGGATTTCTTTTTTTTTTTTTTTTTTTTTTGAGACGGAGTTTCGCTCTTGATACCCAGGCTGGAGCGCAATGGCGCGATCTCGGCTCACCGCAATCTCCGCCTCCTGGGTTCAGGCAATTCTCCTGCCTCAGCCTCCTGAGTAGCTGGGATTACAGGCACGCGCCACCGTGCCCAGCTAATTTTTTGTATTAGTAGAGACGGGGTTTCACCATGTTGACCAGGATGGTCTCGATCTCTTGACCTCGTGATCCACCCGCCTCGGCCTCCCAAAGTGCTGGGATTACAGGCTTGAGCCACCGCGCCCGGCCAACAAAGCAGGATTTCTTAACCCAGGGTCCATGGTACTTCTGGGGCATCTATGAAACCCCAGAGATTATATGCAAAATCCTAGGTATGTAGGAGCAAGGCTGTTTTACTGGTAAAAAAGACTAGAACTTTCATCAAACAGTCAAAGGAGTCCAATAAGCCTAAGTAGGTCAAGACTCTCAGGGGGAGAACAGGTAGCCTACTCTAGGTAGCCTGTGAATCACTTCACTCATGACAAATAATTATGCCAACGGACTCCTGACACAGAAAACCTTGGGTCTCAGTGAGCGGCAGTGGTTTCAGCCCTGCCTTTAAGTGGCATTTTAGCATTTCCTTGCTGCTGCCTATCAATCCAGACCTGTCCACGTTGTCAGGGTGTCCTTAGCAGCCGATGGAGACGCCTCTTTCCAAAAGCAATTTACATGCACCAAAGTCCTTCCTGTTAATGAGTTTTAGTAAGGACAATGCCCTCTTGTTAGAATGCCAATTGTGTACGTTTATCTGATCTTTTCTCACAATTTCCATTGAGCAGCAGTTGCTACAACCACCTGAGCATCAAATGGGCAATTAATTGGAACAGATTTAGTACATGTACTGGAGAAAGAAGCTGTGTGTGTATGGACTACAGTACTTTCATGGCTATGCATAATGGACCAGGCACTTTTCCACCGAGCGGCTATGCCACCACAGTGAACACAAAATTTACCTATCTGGAAGAAAACAGCTTCTGAAACATTACTAATGAATGTAGTGAATTTGTCTGTTATGATAAGCTATGGTATCACCATGGCTTAACTTTGCACCATCCTATTCTTGGTTAAAAATATCTACAGTGTCGCCAGGCATGGTCGCTGATGCCTGTAATCCCAGCACTTTGGGAGGCTGAAGTGGACGGATCACTTGAGGTCAGGAGTTTGAGACCAGCCTGGCCAACATGGTGAAACCCCATCTTTAAAAAAAATAAAAAAGATAAAAAATATCTATAGTGTCTCCCCTTAACGTCTTCTTTCTAAAATATAATTTTATATTTTAATTGAAACGGCCCTTTTTCAACCAAGAATCAGGGGCATCGTGAAAGAGCAATGTGCATTCCTCCTGTTTGAAAGCACAGGGAATGTTTAAAGTTTTTAGAATACAAAATAACTTTAGAGTGGAAACCTTAGCAACCAGATTGTACTAGTAGAAGTGTAATTTTCAAAGAAGGGGACAATGGTCTCAAACCCCTCAGGATTAGACACACCACGTAAGAAACATTTGTGGGGCCGGGCGCGGTGGCTCAAGCCTGTAATCCAGCACTTTGGGAGGCCAAGGCGGGTGGATCACAAGGTCAAGAGATCGAGACCATCCTGGTCAACAAGGTGAAAGCCCGTCTCTACTAAAAATACAAAAATTAGCTGGGCATGGTGGCGCATGCCTGTAGTCCCAGCTACTCGGGAGGCTGAGGCAGAAGAATTGCTTGAACCCAGGAGGCAGAGGTGGCAGTGAGCCAAGATCGCGCCATTGCACTCCAGCCTGAGTAACAAGAGGGAAACTCCATCTCAAAAAAAAAAAAGAAAGAAAGAAAGAAATATCTGTATCCAGGCCAGGCACAGTGGCTCACACCTGCAATCCCAGCACTTTGGGAAGCTGAGGCAGGTGGATCACCTGAGGTCAGGAGTTCGAGACCAGCCTGCCCAACATGGAGAAACCCCGTCTCTACTAAAAATACAAAATTAGCTGGGCATGGTGGTGGGCACCTGTAATCCCAGCTACTCGGGAGGCTGAGGCAGGAGAATCACTTGAACCTGGGAGGCAGAGGTTGTGGTGAGCCAAGATGGTGGGGTTGCACTCCAGCCTGGGGAACAAGAGTGAAACTCTGTCTCAAAAAAAAAAGAAAAAGAAATATTTGTATCCAGTACTTGATGTCACATCCTACGAGAGATAACGATAGGCCCATGAAGCTGGCAGCTGCTCTCGAAGTGAAGACAAACAGCAATAGCTAACATTCCATGGAGTTCTTGCTAAGTGCCAAGCACTGTACATTTAATCTTCGCAACCACCTATAAAGAAACTATTAGGTTGGTGCAAAAGTAATCACAGTTTTGCCATTGAAATTAATGGCAAAAACCACGATGACTTCTGCACCGAGCTAATACTATTATTATCCCCATTTTACAAATAAAGAAACTCAGGGTCATGCATGTGGTACGCGGAGTGCCACTCAGTTCTATCTGAATTCCATGGACCCTCAGCGTAGGCAGTTGGTATATTTTTAATTAATCTTGCTAGAGATGATTGGTAATTATGACACTGAAATCATTGCAACTGTGTTGTGTGTGCATTAATCTTGTCTCACCAATCAGAGTAAACACACTGTGAAGGCAGTGACCACATTAATTACACACATATTTACTTCCCAGGCTAAGCACAGAGCTGGACATAAGCAGGTCTTTCTTACATCTTTTGTTGAATAAAATAACTCATTTTGAAATGCTTCAAAAACCAATTTACGGCCGGGCACGGTAGCTCATGCCTATAATCCTAGCACTCTGGGAGGCCAAGGTAGGCAGATCACCTGAGGTCGCTCAAGACCAGCCTGACCAACATAAAGAAACTCTGTCTCTACTAAAAATACAAAATTAGCCGGGTGTGGTGGCACATGCCTGTAATCCCAGCTACTCGGGAGGCTGAGGCAGGAGAATTGCTTGAACCCGGAAGGCAGAGGTTGCGGTGAGCCGAGATTGCTCCATTGCACTCCAGCCTGGGTAACGAGCGAAACTCCGTCTCAAATAAACAAACAAACAAACAAACAAACAATTTACCCAGGAGATTATTGAGAGTGTTGGGGGAAAGGACACTCTGGGAATACGAATTGTTAGTGACATTTTAGAAGACACTTTGGTAATAATTATGAAAATATAAAATATGTAAACCCCTTGACTGACAGTTATGTGTCTAGGAGTCTACTCAATCTATTCTACAGAAATACTGATACATATATGAAAAAAAAGATAGACAGGACAATATATAAAGATACATACACATATATGCAAAGGTATATGCACAAAGATATATATATACCCAAATACATATATAAATATTCATATATTTCTGTTTTTATTATAGTTCTGTTTATTAGCAAAATAAGAAACAACTTAAATGCCCATCAGAAAGGTAATTGTTAAAAAAATTATGCTACAACCATACCTTACAATACAATATAGTCATTAAAATATAAGTAAATGTATTAGGTTAACCATATGAAACTGCCAATGTTTTACTGCTATTGACATAAATAACAATTTCATATCACTCAATGTAATATATGCACAGATGTGAAAATATTTCTAATATTGGTAGTTGAAAAAAGCAAGTTGCCGAACAGTACCTATAGTATGGCATATTTATGTTTAAGACATAAGACAAACCTATACAGAATAAACAAGAAAGGTACTCATCAAAAAATTAAAATGGTTATTTCTGGGCATGGCAGTTTTCATTTTTTACTCTATAAAACTCTACATTGTTTTAATATTTTGTGATGAATTTTTTAATAATTTCTTTAAAAAAGTTGTATACAACTAATTCCAGAGTATTTACATATTTTTTAAAAATTTGATCTACGAGCTCCAAACTCTCAGGAACTCACCATGTTTCTTCACTGGTCCAGACAAGGGGAGTAATAAAGAATTAACCTTAATTATTCAAATAAATGCAGATTGTGAGAAAAGAGTACAAAGCGGAACTTCAACCTGGATTATCTCAAGATGATTGCCTGAAAACTTCCTGCTTACTTTTCCTGTTTAAATCTGGCTTTTCAGATTAATGTGAGGTGATCTGCTTTTCCGTAATTCAGATCTTCATAGAACTTGGCAGGCAAAGAATTACGAAGAAAGGAAGAAAATGAAAGGGGGAAAGTGAGGTAGTGAAAGAAGATGGGCAGAACTTGAGAAAGCTTCATAAAGTAACATAACACACCCCACACCCTTTGGGAACAAAGGAATAAAGCTGATGGGACAGAACAGATGTTCTCCTTCCCAGACGACGAAAGCATAACACGCTACACCCCAAACTCCTCGTCACTCCAAGGAGTGGCCAATACTCCTTACTGGAATGTCTGTGCAACAAAGGTTTTTGTTGTTCTGGTTGTTTCCTTAGAGGAGGGATAAAAAGAAAAAAACACCATTACCAGAAACTGCCAAATGTGGTTTAACCACATTGTCATTTTATCTTGATTCCTGTTTCTCTCTAATCAATTTCATTGAGTTATCATTTACATACAGTAAGATGCTCTCATTTTAATTGTACACATCCATGAGTTTTGACAAAGCAATACACCCAAGTAATCACCACCATAATTAAGATATAGAACATTTCCATCATCCAAAAATACTCTTTTGTGTCAACATGCTTCGCACAGAGTGAAATTTTAAAAAAAAAATTAAAATTAAACAAAAATGGCCGGGCACGGTGGCTACACCTGTAATACCAGCACTTTGGAAACCCAGACAAGCAGATCACTTGAGGCCAGGAGTTAAAGACCAGCCTGGCCAACATGGAGAAACCTCATTTCTACTAAAAATACAAAAATTAGCTGGGTGTGGCGGTACACATATTTAATCCCAGCTACTTGGGAGGCTGAGGCACAAGAATCACTTGAACCGGGGAGGCGGAGGTTGCAGTGAGCCAAGACTGCACCAGTGGACTCCAGCCTGGGTGACAGAGCAAGACATCATCTCAAAACAAATCAAAACAAAAACAAAACCATTCCTTTGTGTTGGTCTATCCCCACTCAACCCTAGCGCCAGACAACCACTGGTCGGCTCTCTGTGACTCTAGATTAGATTTTTCTTTAACATTTCATATAGGTAGAATCATACAGTATGAACTCTTCCATGTGTGACTTCTTTCACTCAGCATAGTGTCTTCAAGATTCACCCACGTTGCTGTGTGCACTGATAGGTCATTCCTTTTTCTTGCTGAGTAGTATTCCATTGTGTGGCTAGGCCATGAGCACAGTTTATCCATTCACCTATTGGTGGAACTTTGGTTGCTTCTAATCTTTGACTATTATGAGTATAACTGCTATCAGCATTCATTTGACTCTTACTTTTGAAGTGAAATTCAAATCTAATCGTTTTGGTGGGACATGGAGATGGGAGATAAAACTAGCATTTTTAAGGCACCTACTAAGAGCTGGGCATGGATGATAAAAGAGGAAAAAGGAGGGGAGCATTCTTTCCATCTCTAAATAGCAAAATAAGGATTCTGGCCAGTTGCAGTGGCTCACGCCTGTAATCCCAGCCCTTTGGGAGGCCGAGGCGGGCGGATCATCTGAGGTCAGGAGTTCCAGACCAGCCTGTCCAACATGGTGAAACACGGCTCTATTAAAAATACAGAAATTAGACGGGCATGGTGGCGGGCACCTATAATCCCATCTTCTCTCGAGGCTGAGGCAGGATAATCACTCGAACCTGGGAGGCAGAGGTTGCGGTGAGCCGAGATTGCGCCGAGCTGAGATTGCGCCATTGCACTCCAGGCTGGGCAACAAGAGCAAGACTCTGAATCAAAAAAAAAAAGAAAGAAGAAAGAAAGAAAAAGAAAGGAAGGAAGGAAGGAAGGAAGGAAGGAAGGAAGGAAGGAAGGAAGGAAAGAAAGAAAGAAGGAAGATTCTAAAAATCCAGCAAGGAGCTGGCCTCTCTGGAAATAATTTAAGGCCTGAAATATTCAATATTTCTGCTCATAGTTGAAGATAAAACTTTATCCAGCCTTAGCGGCTCCTTCCTGCTTCATCGGGGACTTAGTTCATGATCAGGAGACTCACAGAATACTAGAAGTGGGGAGACCGGGTCCAGCCAGGAGGACTGCAGCATGGAGGGCGGCCTGGGGCGTGCTGTGTTTGTGCTGACCCCTGCCTCCTGGCCTCGCGCCTGTCTCTGGGCTCCGTGCTGATCCTCAACGCCCGCAACGACGACGACGAGGCGCTGCAGCAGCTGGAGACCCAGCTGGGCACGGGGCGGCCTGGCTTGTGTATGGTGCAGGTGCCCACAGACCTGGGCGCCGAGGCGGGCCCTGCGCCAGCTCCCCAGGCCCGGGGGCTGCAGCCACTGTTGCGACTGCTGCTCATCAACAACGCTGGCTCTCCAGGGGATGTGTCCCAAGGCTTCGTGGACCTGGGTGACTCCATTCAAATGAACAAAGACTGAGCGCTGAACTTGACCTCCATGCTCTCTCTGCCAGACTTGCAGCGTCTTGGAGGCCTTCCCGACCATCCTGGCCTCAGCAGAACTGTGATTAACGTCTCAACCCTCTGTGCCCTTCAAAGGCTGGGCGCTGTACTGTGCAGAAAGGCTGCTGGTATGTGAGGGTGCCGAACGGTGCCCCAGGTCCTCTGGACACAGATGCGCATCAGCAGTTGGCTCGGGAGACCTCCAAGGACCCAGACATGCAAAAAGGCTGTAGAAGCTGAGTAAAGCGGGAGCTGCTGGATTACCGGGTGTCAGCCCAGAAACGGCTGAGCTTGCTGCAAAAGGAGGTGTTTAAGTCTGGAGCCCACGTGGACTTCTACGATCAATAAGCCCATGTCCTTGGCTTCCTGAACCTTTCTGCCCGCACTTTCAGACACACCCGAGAGCCCCGTGGCTCCCCACAGCCTGCCATAGCGGCAGTCCTGCCTTACACAGATAAACACATCTACTGTCCTACCCTCACACAGCCAGCTCACACTGTGTGAAGGTAGGACAGTAGACGTATTTATCTGCCTTACACAGAGGCAGATAAACTTCCTCTGTGTTTATCTGCCTCTGTGTAAGAGCTTCCAGGTCACTGGCCTTACCAGTTGTTAGGAGTCTGGACTTGGCACCCTGGGTTAGGAAGAGCCTTAGGAGAGAGGTTATGAGTGTTGGTGTCTCTATCCCCAGGAATAGAATTTAAGGGATGGGAAGAGAAGGAAAAGAAGCTGAAATACACAAGGAAGGAGATTGTGTCTCCTGCTCATAGCTAGTCCCTGGGGAGAGGGAAGAGCGATCTGATGTCAAATAGAAGGACACATGCAGATTTGAGGATGGCCTGGGGTAGAGGAAGAGCAGAGGGTTCAAGTCCCCACCCACACGGATGCCCCTTGCTGACGGGAGCAGGACCTTCTGTTGAACTTTGTGTCCTCACTCTGATACCTCCTTCCTCCAGAATCCACCCACCACCCCTCTCCCAGGCTAGGAGAAGGGGCCCCTGAGTGTCTATGCACATGGCCAAGGCAGATACAAATGAAATAAAAATAAAAAAAAAAAGGGCAGGTCGTGGTGGGTCACGCCTGTAATCCAAGCACTTTGGAGGCCAAGGCAGGCGGACCACCTGAGGTCGGGAGTTCAAGACCAGCCTGACCAACATGGTGAAACCCCGTCTTAAAAAAAAAGAGGAGAGAGTGTTGCCTAATCTTTTCAGGTAAGGCAACATTGCTCTCTTTCATGGAGTGAGTGACTGAAGTCAACAAAGAAGCCCTGCTTGGGATTAGAGAAACTGAAAAGAAATAAGATGACTCATTAAAACAGTTAGAAAATGATAGAAAGGTCAATCATTTAATGCAAATATTAATTAAATGCCTAGGAAAAGAAAACGGAGGCAAAAGTGAATGAAGAAGAAAATGAAGAAATGAAGAAAACCTATTGCCCTTCATATGTGTCAACCACTGAGCTACGAGCTTTACCTATACAAACTGATTTGATTTTAATAACCCTATAAGGCAAGTACTATTTTTATCCTTATTTTACATACGAAGAAATTGTGCCACAGGGAAGTTTAATAACCTGCCCAAGGTAACACACAGTAAAGCAGTCAGGATTCCAGTTCACTAACTACTACTCTTCCTCAGCGCTACATACCAGTGACTTCTGGGGCAACAAAAATGTATAAAACATTTTTGTTTTAAAACATGGGACATGTTTTAAAACATGGTCCCAGTCTTTGGAGGACTCATGGGAAACACCAGACAATATTTTGACTTTGGGAAAGTGACCTAATATTTCTAATTAAAATGGAAATTAATAATCCCTTTAATATCCTCCTTACAAGGTTCATTTATTTATCCCATAAGTTCTTATTGAATATCTATTATGTGTCAGGCACAGTGCTGAAAGTTCCTCATGGAATTTATATTCTAGAAAGAAGACAGGCAATATTCATGTGAAAAATAGACATATGGGCTGGGCCTGGTGGCTCATGCCTGTAATCCCAGCACTTTGGGAGGCCAAGGTGGGTGGATCACCTGAAGTCAGGAGTTTGAGATCAGTCTGACCAACATAGTGAAACCCAGTCTCTACTAAAAATACCAAAAATTAGCTGGGCATAGTGGCACATGCCTATAATCCCAGCTACTCAGGAGGCTGAGGCAGGAGAACAGCTTGAACCCGGGAGGTAGAGGTTGCAGTAAGCCGAGATCACGTCACTGCACTCCAGCCTGGGCAACAAGAGTGAAACACTGTCTCAAAAGAAAAAAAGAGAGAGAGAGAAAATAGATGTATAAGTAAATGGAGAGAGAGAGAGTGGGACAGAAAGAGAAGCAGGAAAGGGGAGAAGGGAGGAAGGAAGAAGTTATTTTTGGACAGTAACAAGTGCTATGAGAAAAAGGAAACTGAGTAATGGGATGAAGGGTGATTTTAAGTTGAGATGTGGTTGTTACTTTGCAAAAAAGCAACCAGAGATGTTCTCTGTAAAGTGTGATGACATTAAACAGATAACTGAACAATGAAAAGTAGCCAGCCATGTGCAGGTCTAGGGACAGTGAATTCCAGATGGACAGAAGAGTAAGTGCAAAGATTGTGAGTCAGACAGGTCATCTTATATTTGTGGAACAGAAGGAACCCAGCACGACAAAAACATAATGACCAAGGAGGAGAGTGGAAGGAGATAAAATCACAGAGATAAACAGGGACCAGATAATGGAGGAACTGGAATTTAATTTTATTGTAATCACAATAAGAAGCTATGAGGAAGATTTTGAATAAGAAAGTGATGGGCTGGGCGCGGTGGCTCACGCCTGTAATCCCAGCACTTTGGGAGTCCAAGGCGGGCAGATCACGAGGTCAGGAGATTGAGACCATCCTGGCTAACACAGTGAAACCTCACCTCTACTAAAAATACAAAAAATTAGCCAGACAAGGTGGCATGTGTCCCAGCTACTCGGGAGGCTGTGTCCCATGTAGTCCCAGCTACTCGGGAGGCTGAGGCAGGAGAATCGCTTGAACCCAGGAGGCAGAGGTTGTGGTGAGCTAAGGTCACACCATTGCACTCCAGCCTGGCCAAGAGGCGTGAAACTCTGTCTCAAAAAAAAAAAAAGAAAGAAAGGAAGTGGTGTTTTTTTTTTAAAGGCATTCTTGCTCTGTCACACAGCCTGGAGTGCAGAGGCATGATCTCATCTCACTGCAACCTCCCCCTCCCGCGTTCAAGCTATTCTCCCGCCTCAGCCTCCTGAGTAGCTGGGATTATAGGCACCTGCCATCATGCCCAGCTCATTTTTTGTATATATATTTTTAGTAGAGATGGGGTTTCACTATGTTGGCCAGGCTGGTCTCAAACTCCTGACCTCAAGTGATTCACCTGCCTCCGTCTCCCAAAGTGCTGGAGTTACAGGCTTAAGCCACCATGCCCAGGCAAAGTGATGATCTTATTTTCATCTTTTACACACTTCCCTGGCTGCTCTGTGGAGAATGGATTTGGGGGGACTAGAAGGAAAGTGGGGAGAGCAGTAAGAAGGTAGTTGCAGGCTGGGCGCACCAGCTTACACCTGTAATCTCAGCACTTTGGGAGGCTGAGGTTGTTGGATTGCTTGAGTCCAGGAGTTCAAGATGAGTCTGGGCAACGTAGTGAGACCCTATCTCCTCAGAAACTAAAAAAAATAGTCAGGAGTGGTGATGAGCATCTGTAGTCCCAGCTACTCAGGAGGCAAAGGTGGGAAGATTGCTTGAGTCTGGAAGGTTGAGGCTGCAGTGAGCTGTGATTGTGCCACTGCACTCCAACCTGAGTGACAGAGGAAGACACTGTCTCTAAAATCAACAACAACAAAGCAAGAACATAGTTGCATTAGACTGGATAAGATGGTGGTGGCTTGGCCAGTGGTGGTGCCTGTGAAGTGGAAACTAGTTATTGGAGTCAAGATTTATCCTGGAGGTTTAGCCCACATCACTTGCTGATGAATTGAGGAATTGAGAGGAATCAAGGGTAGCTTTCTTTTTCTTTTTCTTTTTCTTTGTTTGAGATGGAGTCTTATACTGTGGCCCAGGCTGGAGTGCAGTGGCGTGATCTTGGCTCACTGCAACCTCTATCTCCCATGTTCAGTGATTCTCCTGCCTCAGCCTCTCGAGTAGCTGGGATTACAGGCATCTGCCACGACACCCAGCTAATTTTTTGTATTTTTTGTAAAGACAGGGTTTCACCATGTTGGCCGGGCTGGTCTCAAATTCCTAACCTCAGGTGATTCGCCCTCCTCAGCCTCCCAAAGTGCTGGGGTTACAGGCATGAGCCACCATGCTCAGCCAAGGGTAACTTTCAGAATTTCAGTTTCGGCAACTGTTTGAATGGTGAAATCCTTAGATGAGAGTAGGAGGAGCATATTTGTCTATAATTTTAGAATGAAAAAGCATTTGCAAATTATAAAATGCTTTCCAAAAGCACACTGACACTGAAGAAATAAGCAACCATGAGTCTTATAGCTGCAAGGAACTGAATTTTGCAACCATCTGAATAATCTTAAAAGTCATCTTTCCCAGTCAAGTTTCCAGATGAGAATACAGTCCTGGCTAACACCTGATTGCAGTTTTGTGAAATCCTGAGCGGGGGGTATCAAGAGCTTTTGATGCTAATTTAAAAGACAGGGACCAATTCAGTCCCAGCTGGCCCCAGTCATATCTGACTCCCCATTCTTGGTGGGCCATGAGCAGATTTTCCTTTAGGGAAAGGGAATTTGATGACTATGTGGCCCTTTTGGGAAAGCCTATTTGATGAAAAAATCTTTGTCATTCTCTCCTGCTGACCCACCAAACCAGTCACAAATGCTGGGTTACTCTGTTTTTTTCTCAATTACCATATTTGATTTTGCTAAACTTGTAAAAATCTATTCAACTCAGGAAAATCTGCATCTACAAGGCTGGCATCTCTTCTCCTAGATAAGAGTTTCCCCCAAAACTGAGGGCACAACTCCCACCTGCTTCTTGAAATCTTTGCAGACCACAGGACTCCAAGGCTGGGTGAGATGGTGATGGTCACACAGTTAACTTTCCTGGCAGATGTCCGAATTCTGCACAACCTATCTGCCATGGCCTCTTGCTTAAAACGTCCAAAAAGGAATTGTGGAGACAGAAAAATTTAATTCCAAATTCTGACTCCATTTCCTACTACCTGTGGATCATGTACAAGTTCCTTAACATCCTTGGGACTTAGTTTTTAAATGTGTGAATAGGGGATGGTAATACCCTTACAAAGTTGTTTTGGTTGATCTAATATAAGTTAGGCATGACACTTGCTTCTCCCTGTCTCCCTCTAGTGATGAAAAACTCTAGCCCAGTTCATTATCCTCTTCTCTCATTTCTTTTACCTCTTAGTCTTGTTAACAACCATTTTTAACACCTAATCATATGCTATGTTTCATTGTTCTTCAATTACTTTGCATGCATGGGTCATGATCTCCCAAGAAGGCTGAAGATAAGCAGCCATATTTTATATTTCTTGGGGTCCCCCAAAGAATTTAGGTCAATCCAGGGCATTGCAGCAAGCATACAGTGAAACAGTAAAACCTGCCAAATTAAATTAACAATCCATCATCATGAGAGTAACTTAAAACTGGCTCTCCTCAATGAACTGTCATTTAATTGAAGTTTCTCATAAAAGGGCTGCCTTTCTACAATATCCATTTTCAAGTTAAAAAAAATACTGAGTGCAAAGTCCTTTGCTTTTAAAAAGAAATATTTTCATGCACCTCACGTTTGCATTTGAAACAACCTCCTAACGAAAGAAAGAAAGAAAGAAAGAAAGAAAGAAAGAAAGAGAAAGAAAGAAAGAAAAGAAACTAAAAACGAAGCCTCCTAAATTGTACAATTCCAGTGTTCCCTATCCCTAAGACCAAGACTTGTTGAATCTCAGATTTGCCCCTTTCTTTTCTCATTTGCCTACCCATTTGTATATCCAAGAGTTAAGATTTTAAAGATTGATTTTTTTTAAAGAAATGAATCCCAAATCTACATACGAACTGTAAGGTTCTCATTTAAAGTGGATACAGGTTAGAATATGTTTGACCATAAAAGCAGAAAGGCTGGGGTAAAGTGCCATGAGGAATCTATTGGAAGAAATGGGATCAGATAGATGTGGTACACTTCTCTTAAGTGCATATCACTTAACTGCATAATCAGCTTGTACTCCGAAGAATTACGCAGTCTCTGTCTGGCCCCATTAGATTGAATGTGTTGCTACTCCAGTTAATTGCATATCAGCAAATTGCATAATTCAACTATATGCACCCTGAACTGAGTTCCAAATGCCATCCAGGACAATGTAATCAAACTAGGGAAGTGAAGAGCTGGAATACTTATGAGATTCTGCCCATTTGTCACATTCAGTTTGGATCGTCTGTGCTGTGAAGAAGGCAATCCATTGGCATGGACCTTGTGCCCTGGATTCCTGTATACCCTCTCCTCCACAGCTACCATCACGGCATGTAGCCCCCATCCCACAACTAATGAAAATGAGTCCAAAAGAAAACAGGATGTCAGCATAGGAAAGTGTGATTAAAAAGTAAAAACTGACTCCTAACCATGGTGCTCTCCTTCCCAGGACTGACATTACTGATAAGGCTGATCAGAAAAAGCAGCAGCTATTTGGTTCTACCATAAACTAGCAAGTGTATTAGTCTGTTCTGACATTGCTAATAAAGACACACCCGAGACTCGATTAATTTACAAAAGAAAGAGGTTTAATTGACTCACAGTTCCACATAGCTGGGGAGGCCTCATAAACCTGGTAGAAGGCAAAAGAGGAAGAAAGTCATGTCTTATATGGCAGCAGGCAAGAGAGCGTGTGTGGGAGAACTGCCCTTTATAAAACCATCAGATCTCATGAGACTTATTCACTATCACGAGAATAGCATGGAAATCCTGCCTCCATGATTCAATTATCTCCCACAGGGTCCCTCCCACAAGGCATGGGGATTATGGGAGCTACAATTCAAGATGAGATTTGGGTGGGGACACAGTCAAAGCATATCAGCAAGTCTTTTCATCTCTCTAGGCCTTGGTTTTGTCTACCACACTAAGCTGTTATGAGGGTTACATGTAACACTGCTTAGTAACCTACGAATTAATGTAGAAATCTATCACTAGATGCAGCAGAGTGAGGATAATGTGTATTGTATTGAGGTATATAGAGTCCACCAAGCTGATACAAACACTTCAGTAAAGACCTGGGCTGCAGAAAGTGGTAAAATAGAAACGAAATGAAAGAAATGCTATTGACCCCGTGGCAAACCCTTCAAAGTTTAGATATTGTCCTTGGTTGTGTTTCTGTTCTCATGTAAAGATTCAGCGCTTTTTCTCATACACACATGCACACGTGTCCTGCAGTGGGATCCTCATTATGCTGCTTATTTAGCAGAAATGGCAGCATATCCACATTCTCCAGCAATAAGTTTAGGAGCTAGTTTCGAAGAACACAGTACCCACCATACAATGCTCAAAACTATCCAAACATCCCAAGGAGGAGTTTGACATGCAGATGCCTATATCTTGGAATATGGAGGAAACACTCATATGCCAATTTGCAGCTTAAAGACTTCAGTTTCTCACTGCTCTTTGCAGATGTCCTCCTGCAGGTGCTTTATTCTCAACTTGTATCTATTAAGACTAAGAATGATATTTTGTAGACACCTTTCCTGCATATATAATATTCTCCCTGAATCACCTGGAGGAGTATCTAAGTCACTAGTTGCCAAACTATCGAGTAGTTGACTGCTCATTTATTGGCTGTGGAATGGTGAAGAAGTGATTCCTAGTTCAGCCTCTAACCTGTTATATAATCCTGGGAAAGTTACTTCATCTCATTACATCTGGCTTTCCTTTTCCCATAAAATGGGGTCAATAATACTATCTACCTTCTAGGGCTTTTGCAAGGGTTCAATGAGATCTCATATGCATAACATGAGGCAGAATGCTAAGCTGTGCTACAATTTGCTAGCACAGAACTCACGTATTATCCAAGATGGACTAATATGAATTATGCATCAACATTTTTACAGAATACTGAGACAATGTTTGTTTCAACAAAAATTTGTTTTAGGGGGTTTGGGTTTTTTGTTTGTTTGCTTTGTTTTGTTTTGTTTTTGAGACAGTCTTGCTCTATTGCCCAGGTTGGAGGGCAGTGGTATAATCATGGCTCACTGCAGCTTCAACCTCCTGGGCTCAAGCAATCCTCCCACCTCAGCCTCCCAAGTAGCTAGGACAACAGGCGTGTGCCACCATGCTTGGCTGATTTTTTTTTTATTTTTATTTTTATTTATTTTTTTTTTTTGAGACAAGAGTCTCACTCTGTTGCCAGGCTCCAGGCTGGAGTGCAGTGGCACAATCTCTGCTCACTGCAACCTCTGCCTCCTGGGTTCAAGCAATTCTCCTGCCTCAGCCTCCCGAGTAGCTGGGACTACAGGAGTGCAACCACCACACCCAGCTAATTTTTGTATTTTTAGTAGAGACGGGGTTTCACCATGTTGGCCAGGATGGTCTCGATCTCTTGACCTTGTGATCCACCCGCCTCGGCCTCCCAAAGTGCTGGGATTACAGGCTTGAGCCACCGCGCCCGGCCTGATTTTTTTTTTTTTTTTTTTAATTTTTAGTAGTGATGAGGTCTGGCTATGTTGCCCAAGCTAGTCTTGAATTCCTGAGCTCAAGTGATTTGCCCATCTCACCCTCACAAAGTGCTAGGACTACAAGCATGAACCACCTCACCGGCCAAAATTTGTGATTTTAAGCCATTTAATCTGCATGTTGTTTTGGCTCACTTGAGTTCCTAATAAAGGACTTTTACTTTGGAAGGAGGGCATCATGAAATAAAACAAAATGTGGGCACAAATCATTCTAGAAACTGGCAAGAAAAGAAGTGACTCAGTATTTCTGCTCTAATAAATATTATCAGGTGCAGCCATATTTCACCATTGGAAGGACAATGATCATGCGCCTGCAAGGAGCTTGCACAGAGAAGGAGCTTAAATGTTGGTTGAGTTTAATTAAGTGCTGGTTGACTTGAACTAAGGACAGAAATTCAACTGACCAGTTGTTCCAAATGGAAGACTTTATTTCTCATCAAGTGGACCAAAAGCTGAACAAAAATTTTACTCTAACATTCAAAACCTTCCAAACTCTGGCTCTTTCATGCATCACAATGCCCCTAGAACCCACCACAGTGCCCTGTAGGTAATGTGGTCAGTGAATAATTGTTGAATAGGTGAATTAAGTGTTGACTCCAACCTTTGCTTCCAATCTTATCTTCCACTATGTTCCAGCATGAGACCTCCACTCATGGTTTCCTAAACACTAACGTATTCATTCCTATCTGCAAGTCTTTGCTTGCAAGACTTCCCACATGCTATGTTCACTCCTTCCTTTACGCAAATTTGACCCACTTTTCTTTTTTTCTGTTTCTCTTTTTTTTTTGAGATAGGGTTTCTCTCCCACTGCCCAGGTTGGAGTGCAGTGGTACACTCTCAGCTCACCACAACCTCTGCCTCCCAGGCTCAAGTAATCCTCCTGCCTCAGCTTCCTGAGTAGCTGGGACTACAGGCATGCAACACCATGCCCGACTAATTTTTGTATTTTTAGTAGAGATGGGGTTTCACCACGTTGGCCAGGCTGGTCTCGAACTCCTGACCTCAACTGATTTGCCTGCCTCAGCCTTCCAAAGTGTTGGGATTATGGGCGTGAGCCACCATGCCCGACCTGTCCCACTTTTCAAGGTGTGATGGTTTTGAACTGTGTCAACTTGGTTAATCTGGAACCACATTTTCCAGGATATCTTTTCCTGTATGATAGAAATTTGCAAGAGTTCTGGAAAGAACATCCTGATTAGATGTGGTGAAAGACGTTAACAGAGGGGCTAACAAGTTCAAACTGGTCCTCACACCCCAATGTTCTGAGAGCAGTTCTTCTTCCCAACCGCTGGCCCTGATGACCACCAACTCTCCCAGCCCATCATCAGATACAGAGTAAACAATCTTCTATGGGCTTTTCCATCCGTTCTCTGTGGTAGTCCCACCCCAGAGCTAGAGACCTGTGGCTTCCCAGATTTCCCTTGCGAGCTCCCACTCATCCACATATGGCAGTGTTTCAGGGGGGTTAAGTAGCAATTTTATTTCTGATCTTCAACTTTCCTTTCTGGACCTTGTTTTGCCAGATGCTGCCACAATTATGTAATATCTAATTGCTATAATCAATTCTTCATTCCATAATACTCATAGTGGTTCTGTTTACCTGATTAAACCTTGACCTGATACACAAGGCTCAGTTCATGTAACTGCTATTCCTTGATGCCTTCTCTGACTATTCTGGAGCAATTTCTCTATTCCTCTTTGCTAGACATTTAAGCTGTAGCTCAACATTTCAGCTCTAGCAAATGTGTCTGTAGTCCTCCACTGGCATCAGTCATATATTAGCTTTACTGCATTTATACTGACACAGGCCTTCATGGTTCTCGGTGTATGACTGGTTATTTCAGAAGACTTTAATGAACAAATTTACACACCCTATGTGTCACCATTCTCCCCTCTCACACTTATAGCAAACATTATTTATTGATCCCACCTCTTATTCCCATGATGCTTGAGCTAAGCCTTACAATCCTTTTCCACACGGTACTATAGATAGGCAGTTGGAATGGGCATGGATGAAGAAACCAGTTTTTCATGTAGTTTCCATAAGTCTGAGTATGAATTATACTTTTAGACAAATAATATCAAAGGTCATAGTATCTGTACGGATTGAAGCTCAGATGCTACTTCCCACCCTACTGCCCTTATTTTTCACATAGTAGATTTCCAAAAAGTATTTGTTGAATGAGAGAATGTAACCTTCACAAAATAAGCTGTGTGATCTCTACAAAGTGACTCAATGAAGTTCTCATCTTTTTTTGTGGGGGGGAGGGTGGGACAGAGTCTTGCTCTGTCACCAAGACTGGAGTGTGGTGGCCTGATCTTGGCTCACTGCAACTTCCGCCTCCCAGGTTCAAGCGAGTCTCCTGCCTCAGCCTCCCGAGTAGCTGGGACTACAGGCACTAGCCACCACGCCCAGCTAATTTTTGTATTTTTAGTAGAAATGGGGTTTCGCTATGTTGGCCAGGCTGGTCTCAAACTCCTGGCCTCCGTGATCCACCCGCCTCAGCCTCCCAAAGTGCTGGGATTACTGGCATGAGCCACTGCGCCCAGCCCCTAGTCCCACCTTTTAAAATAATGAATAAGCAAAAGGCCAGTTAGAGTGAGCCTCTTGCATTTTAAGAAGCCCATTCCAGTTGTAACAGTCCTTTCTGAGCTAAATAAGGCAAAATACAAACACATCCATGCCCCAAGTAACAACAACAACAACAACGACATGTTGTCAGGTATTTGGAAAGAGGGAAAACCTTTCTAGCTTTTGTCCTTCCACTGTTATTAGCCCACTTCTTGGCAGTCATATATGAGGAAGACTGTGGAGGAGAAAAGAAGTTTGGAGGGAAAGTTTGGGTTGAAAGGAGTCAGGTAGAATTAGATAGGAAATACAGGGTCTAGAGAAGGATATTTTTTGCTCATTTCTGAAAAGGGAACCCAAATAAACACGATTGACTTGACACTTGGAAATATTATTTTTGGTTTTCTCTCTTTTCCTTAATTTTGCCTCATCAACCAAGGTCCATATCTCTAAGAATCCTGCCAGGTACTTCCCATTCCTGTGTTCATTCTCTTATTTCCTATTCCTCCAAACAAAATCAGATGATGCCTCTTATAATCTTGGAAACTGATCATTGAAAGCATGGATGGCAGAAAAATAAAGAAAAAAATCTATGTGTTTATTCTAAGGGGTAGAAAGTCCATTTAAAAGGTTACTCTGTTGAGTAGATGATGTCCAAAGTAAATCATTCTCCCTAATCCTCGCAATTACTCACATACAACCTCCATGCTAAAAAGAAATAAAAAGCAATGCTGTTCTTTCCTGTTATTCCTCACTTGAAAATTGCGTGTCTGGTTTCTGTTGGTTTCTCATTGGGAGAGAAATTTTAAGAATACCTCAACTCAGTTGATGTGTATTCACACACTGAACTCTGGGGTGTGCACAAGCTAACAAGAGCTATGCTAGGGTTGGGTGTGGTGGCTCACACCTGTAATCCCAGCACTTTGGGAGGCTGAGGTGGGAGCATCACTTGGGCCCAGGAGTTTGAGATTAGCCTGGGAAACACAGTGAGACCCTGTCTCCAAAAAAAAATTTAAAAATTAGCCAGGTGTGGTGGCACATGCCTACGGTTCCGGGTACTCGCTTGAGCTCGGGAGATCAAGGCTGCAGTGAGCCATGATCATGCCACTATACTCTAGCCTGAGTGACAGTGCAAGATCCTGTCTCAAAAAGACAGAACTATGCCACATTCATTTTCTGCTTCTCCATCAGTCAAAAGAGCCCTAAGGCCTGGTTAACTGTTACATGAGATATTCTTATTTCGCCTCCACATTTTTGGAAACATTATCACAAGACAGATCCACAAGCGATAGTTTCTCTATTGGAATGAAAGCAGCATTAGGGCCAGATATTATTTTGGTGTTTGCAACCCAAGGGACTAAAGCAAGGCCTGACACAAAGTAGGTGATGAGTAAATGTTGAATAAATGACTGAGTTTAATCTTTTAGTATGGCAGGCAGAATAAAGGCCCCCTCCCGAGCTGTCCACATTCTAGTTCCCAGAGCATCTGAATATAGTTTTTCATTAGTATCTTATCTTGCCTGGCAAAAGAATTTTGAGATGATTATCCTGGATTATCTGGGTGGGCTCAAGGTAATCACAAGGGGTTTGTTTGTTTGTTTTTGAGATGGAGTCTTCCTCTGTCACCCAGGCTGTAGTGCAGTGGCACTAACTTGGCTCACTGCAACCTCTGCCTCCTGGGTTCAAGTGATTTTCCTGCCTCAGTCTCCCTGAGTAGCTAAGACTACAGGTGCACGCCACCACGCCCAGTTAATTTTTTTGGTATTTTTAGTAGAGATGAGGTTTTACCATGTTGGATAGGCTGGTCTTGAACTCTTGACCTCAGGTGATCCGCCGGCCTGAGCCTCCCAAAGTGCTGGGATTACATGCGTGAGCCACCGCACCCGGCCACAAGGCAGAAAATGAATGTAGCATAGTTCTTTCTTTTTGAGACAGGGTCTTGCACTGTCACTCAGGCTAGCGTATGATTCTGCAGGAGTGTCAGAATCAGTCAAAGAGATATGACAATGGAAGCAGAGATCACAGTGAGATGTGGCCATGAACCAAGGAATGTGAGCGGCCTGTTGAAGCTGGAAAAGACAAGGAAACCAATTCTCCCCTAGCGCTTCCAGAAAGGCACAGCCCTGCAGGTACTTTCATGCTCAGTGAGACCCAATCTAGAGTTCTGACCTCCAGACCTGTAAGATAATAAATTTTTATTGTTTGAAGCCAGGGAAGTTTGTGGTAATTTGTTACAACAGCAATAGGAAATGAGTATAATTAGCACTAACATTAAGAGGCCATATAATAAGTCATTTGTAATGGACAATAACCAAATGATAGCCAGCACTTACTGAGCACTTATGGAGAAGTACAATACAAGATGCTTTATAGACATGCCTTATTCTAATTCTCTAAACGAGACCATAAGACAGGTATTGGCCAGGTGTGGTGGCTCACACCTATAATCCCAGAACTTTGGGAAGCTGAGGCAGGCAGATTGCTTGAGCTCAGGAGTTCGAGACTAACCTGGACAATAAGGCAAAACTCCATCTCTGCTAAAAATACCAAACTTAGCTGGGTGTGGTGGCCCGTGCCTGTAGTCCCAGCTACTTGGGAGGCTAAGGTGGGAGGATGACTTGAGCCCAGGAGGTGGAGGTTACAGTGAGCTGAGATCACACCACTGCACTACAGCCCGGGTGACAGAACCAGACCCTGTCTCAAAAAAAGAAAAAAAAAGGCAAGTATTATTATTACTCTCAATTTACAGCTAAGGAAACCAGGGTTTAGTAAAGCTAAGTTACTCAATCAAGATCACAGTTAGCAAGTGGCAAAACAAGGATCTAAACTCAGGCAATCTGGCTCCATGTCATACTATCTCCCATGTTAGTGCTGAGAGGTGTGAAAAATTGTCTTGAACTGTAAGGCAGTCCTGGCCCTCAAAGAACAAACAGAATGGAAAAGACCACTCTAACATAAACGTCAGATTATAGAATATAACAGAGATCCTAAATGATCTACGACCTGCATTTAATGAGGAAAAGAGGACAAGAAAGCTGGAATACTCAGGACTATATGGAGCTGGACCTTGGAAGGGCAGTTGGGTTATGGACAGGCAGTGCACAGTGGAGGTCCCTTACAGGCTAGGGAAAGGAATGCGTGAAGGAATATTTGGTGCAAATGAACATGAAAATGGAGAAAGAAAATAATCCACAAAGCCTGCCAGGGGAAAAAGTTTGATAAAGAAAAACAAGAAGGTAGGGTGCAGTGGCTCATGCCTGTAATCCCAGCACTTTGGGGTGGCTGACACCTATAATCCCTGCAGTTTGGGAAGCTGAAGTGGGTGGTCAGGAGTTTGAGACCAGCCTGGCCAACATGGTGAAACCTCGTTTCTACTAAAAACACAAAAAATTAGCCGGGCGTGATGGTGTGCACTTGTAATCCTAGCTAGTCAGGAGGCTGAGGCTGGAGAATAACTTGAACCTGGGAGGTGGAGGTTGCAGTGAGCCAAGACTGCGCCACTGCACTCCAGCCTGGGGCACAGAGGGAGACTGCATCTCAACAAAACAAAAAAAGGAAAAATAAACAAATAACTTAAAAAAACAAAAAATAAAATAAAAACAAGAAGATAAAATAATAATTTTTATGGGAACGGTAACATTTGTGGAGCACCTATTCCACCTAAAGGGTATATTTAAATTTGTTATTTAATTTAATGCTCACAAACCCCTGCTAAATGAGTATTATTAAGCTTTGTTTTTTACAAAAGAGGAAATTAAGCATCCAGAGAGATTAAGAAATTGCTGCCAGGCACATACGCAGTCAGCTTGATTCTAAAATTCATGTTCTGTCCTTTGTTTCTTTTTGCCCCCAAAATAATTTCAGCCCTTCTCTGAGAAGGAGCATGTTTCCATTAAAGTAAGACTGACAGGCAGAGCTATCTGAAAAAAAAATGGAAAGAGCTGTTTCAGAAGGTGGCAAGTTAAAAGCAATCGAGCTGAGGCTTAATTTCATTCAACCAGTTAGCTGTTCAACGAGCACTTACTGACGATCCCTGCGCTAAGCACCCAGAATAGAGAAATCAGAGCAAGAGGACACCTAAGGCACCAACTGTTTAGTGAGGAAGACAAATGAGTAAAAAGACTTCCACACCAGCTTCAGAGAAGTGTTTACTGCTAGGGAGGGAAGGTGGAAAAAGGACTGGGAGGAGTGAAGCTTGACTTATAACCTTTTATTTCTTCAGAGAAATGAGAAATCTGAAACAAATATGGCAAATTACTTACATATTTTTAATCTCAGCGCTGAGTAGACAGGTGTTTGTTACAATACACGGCTTTATTTTAGCTTGTTTGTAATGTACCATAATAAGGTAAAATCAACTAATTTAATAAGTGATATTGCTTTTGGGGCCAGGTGAAGTGGCTCACACCTGTAATCCCAGCACTTTGGAAGGCTAAGGCAGGCAGATCACCTGAGGGCAGGAGTTCGAGGCCAGCCTGGCCAACATGGTGAAACCTCATCTCCACTAAAAATACAAAAATGAGCCAGGCGTGAGGGTGTGCACATGTAGTCTCGGCTTCTCAGGAGGCTGAGGCAGGAAAATCACTTGAACCAGGGAGGTGGAGGCTGCAGTGAGCTGAGATTGCACCACTGCACTCCAGCCTGGGAGACAGAGCAAGACTCTATCTCAAAAAAAAAAAAAAAAAAAAGTGTTGCTATTGCTTTTAAAAGAGATTATCATAATATCTAACCGGTGCCATGCTAGAGGGAAGCACAGGATGCTAGCAAAGGACTGGAGGGGCAGCTAACCCAATTTAAAGAGGAATTGGACACAGCCATAAAAAAGAATGAAATCGGGCCGGGCGTGGTGGCTCATGCCTGTAATCCAAACACTTTGGAGGCCAAGGCGGGTGGATCACCTGAGGTCGGGAGTTCAAGACCAGCCTGACCAACATGGTGAAACCCTGTCTTAGAAAAAAAAAAAGAAAAAAAGAATGAAATCATGTCCTCTGCAGCAACTTTGTACTTTCTACTAAATTTTGCTGTGAACCTAAAGCTGCTCTAAATAATAGTCTAGTATTGAAGAGGGGACAAAAAAACAGATGAGAACAATTTTGAAAATGTTACATACAATAGAAACAGATACGTGTTAATGGGTAGTTTGGTATTATTACTTCATTCCCGATTCATAGATGAGGAAACAGGCTCAGAGAGATGAAGTATCTTGTTCAAGGTCACACAGCACACTAAGAGGCAGAGGGTAGAATCTGAACCAAGGAAGTTTGACTCCCTTGTCCACAAAAGTGGCCATATGTGAAAGGAGGTTTTGAGGTGTATATTTGTTTCCCATTGTTGCTGCTCCAGATTACCAGAAATTTAGTGACTTAAAACAAGACACACTTATTATCTTATAGTTCTGGAGGTACAGAATATCAAAATGAGTCTCACTGAGCTCAACTGAAAATATTATAAGGCTGGTCCTTCTGGAGGCTCTAGAGAAGAATCCGTTCCCTTGCCTTTCTGAGACAGCTTGGCAGTTTCTTACAAAACTAAACTTGTTCTTAGCATATGATTCAGCAATCATGCTCCTTGGTATTTAATCAGAGGAGGTGAAAACTTATGTCCACACAACTTTATTGTTATTTATTCACAACTGCCAAAACTTGGAAGCAACCAAGGTGTCCTTCAGTAGGTGAATGGAAAATAAACTGTGGTACATCCAGTCAAGGGAGTATTATTCAGTGAGAAAAAGAACTCAGCTGTCAAGCCATGAAAAGACACACAAAAAACTTAGATGCATTTTACTAAAATGAAAGGAGCCGTCTTCTAGAGGCCATCTGCATTCCTTGGCTCATGGCCTCCTTCTACCTTCAAAGCAGTATCACATCTGTGAGCTCTGTGTCAACTGTTACATTTCCTCTTCCGACCAAGGTACACCATAACTAAACTTCTGAAAACCGAAGAAAAACAAAAATTTTAAAAAAGCCAGAGAGAAATGATGCATTACCTATAGAGGAATATCAATTTGTAAGAGGATGGATTTTTTTGAGTCAGAGTCTCACTCTGTTGCCCAGGTTGGAGTGCAGTGGTGTGATCTCAGCTCACTGCAACCTCCACCCCTTGGGTTCAAGTGATTCTCCTGCCTCAGCCTCCCGAGTAGCTGGGATTACAGGCGCCTGCCACTGCACCTGGCTAATTTTTATATTTTTAATAGAGACAGAGTTTCAACATCCTGGCCAGGCTGGTCTTGAACTCCTGACCTTGTGATCCACCAGCCTCGTGAGCCACCACGCCTGGCTGAGGACGGATTTTTTAATCTGAAATCACAAAGACCAGGAGGAAATGACACAACACTTTTCAATTGCTGAAAGGAAAGAACTTTCAGTTATGCATCCTGTATCTGGTGACACTATCCTTCAGAAATGGAAGGGGAATAAAGATGTTCTCAGATGAAGGAAAACTAAGAAAATTAGTTGTCATTAAACTCACCCTTAAAGAATAGCTAAAGTAAACTGTCTAAACAGAAAGAAAATAACAGAATAAGGCTGGGAACTTCGGAAATTAAAAGAACAATAACAGAATGGGTAAATATTAAGTAAATACAGCAGACTAACTTCCCTTCATATGTTTCTTACATCATATTTGGTAGTTGAAGCAAAATATTTTTATTTGAGGCAGAGTCTCACTCACTCTGTCTCCCAGGCTGGAGTGCAGTGGTGTGATCTCAGCTCACTGCAACCTCCGCCTCCTGGATTCAAGTGATTCTCTTGCCTCAGCCCCTTGAGTAGCTGGGATTACAGGTGTGAGCCACCATGTCCAGACAAAAATTTTTTAAAATAGCCTACAAGGGCTACTAAATGAGGCAAAATTTGTAACACTATCTGATGTGGTGGCGCTCAATATATAGAGAGGAAATACTTGAGACAATTATATTTTAGAAGTGGGAAGCGGGCCGGGCGCGGTGGCTCATGCCTGTAATCCCAGCACTTTGGGAGGCTGAGGTGGGCAGATCACCTGAAGTCAGGAGTTTGAGACCAGCCTGACCAACATGGAGAAACCCCATCTCTACTAAAAATACAAAATTAGCTGGGCGTGGTGGCACATGCCTGTAATCCCAGCCATTCGCGAGGCCGAGGCAGGAGAATCGCTTGAACTCGGGAGGCGGAGTTTGCAGTGAGCCGAGATGGCACCATTGCACTCCAGCCTGGGTAACAAAACAAACAAAAAAAAGCAGTGAGAAGCACAAAGGGACTTAACGGAAGTAAGCTTTCAATACTTAAAGGGGTAAAGTGTTGACACCAGCAGACGGTAATAAGTTACGTATTTATATGGCAATATCTAGAGAGATCACCAAAAAAAATTATGTAGGACAATATGCTCAAAAGCATTATAAATAGAGGAAAATCTGTTTTTTTAAAAAGTTCAAGTAATGCCCAGAAGGCAAAAAGAAAAAACAGAAAAATGAAAAACACAGGGAGGAAACGGTAGAGGTAATAAAATGGCAGACTTAAGCCTTAATATATCAATAATTAATTTAAATGCAAGTGGCCTAAATACACCAATTAAAACACAGAGATTAGCAGAATAGGGAATAAATGATCCAACACTATAACTGCCTGTAAGAAACTCACTTTGAACATAACAACTGTATGTTTCCTACTGCTGTTATAACAAACTACCATAAACTTAGTGGCTTAAAACAACATAGATTTATTATCTTACAGCTCTGGCAACAGTGGGCTGGATAAATGTTTTTGGCACATTCATACAATGGAATACCATACCATAATAATGAGTGAAAGAAGCCAAATACATTAAGTCCAAAAACAGGCAAAACTAATCTATGGTGATAGACTCATAGAGGAGTGATATCCATGAGGGGTGGATGCTGACTAGGAAGGAATACAAAAGAATGCTCTGGAGTGCTAGAAATGTTCTTTATCTTGAACTGGATGGTGGTTAAATGGGTATGTACACAGGCAGAAATTTATCAAGCTTTATACTTTGGGCATTTTATACATACCTTGATAGAATATTTTATTTATTTATTTATTTAGAGAATGGATTTTGCTCTTGTTGCCCAGGCTGCGGTGCAATGGCACAATCTTGACTCATGACAACCTCCACCTCCTGAGTTCAAGCGATTCTCCTGCCTCAGTCTCCCAAGTATCTGGGATTACAGGCATGCACCACCATGCCTGGCTAATTTTGTAGTTTTAGCAGAGACTGGGGTTTCAACATGTTGGTCAGATTGGTCTCCAACTCCTGACATCAGGTGATCCATCCGCCTCAGCCTCCCAAAGTGCTGGGATTATAGGCATGAGCCACTGCGCCCAGAATATTCTTTTTAAAATGAAGCCATTAGGCCTTTGTAAGATTGTCTTTCCTTTTTGATGAAAAACTCCAGTGGGGAGATTATTAAAATGTGAGACAGATATATAACCAGTTGTCTACTCAGAGAGGGCATAAAAGGGAGGTGACACAGTATAGTGATTAGGAGGATGGGCTTAGGAGTCACAAACCTGGTTTTAAGCATCATTTGCTGGCTGTGTAATCTTGGTCAAGATACTTGATCTCTCTAACCTTCAATTTAATTATGTATATAATATGGATATATAAATGGCTGTACTGACCTTGTAGGAGCATTGGAAGTACATGAGACAAAAAATATAAAAATCTTAACAATCAGTTACTAAATACATACTATGTGCCACACACTGTGGAATATATTACTTACCCTATGACAACTGCATGAGAAAGATACTAACATGTCCATTTTAAGAACGAAGAAACAAAGGTCCAAAGAGCTTGTCCATAAGAAGTGGCAGGTGTGTCTGATTCTAAAGTTCATGAATTTAAGCATTATCCTTTATGGTATACTTGGATGAATACGTGGGTGGATATTCAAAAACTGAATCAGAAACTAGCCTGAGTTCTGCAGAGGAGTACGATATTTAACTAAAGCTTCTGTTAACATATTAAGGCCTAGCCAACAATATCTATAGCATAAAAGACCCTTTATCACTGGAAGGGGAACTAATCATCCTGTCTCCTGAGGTGATTATAAGGATTAAATGAGATAATCGGGTCAGGAGAGTACATAGCAAATAATGGGCAACTTAGTAGCTTCCTCAATTATTTCTAATAATTTATTCCCTGATCTTTTCTCAAGAACCACCTCTAGAAACCATCCATTCAAAGAGAAAATTTTAATGTTTATAAAATACTTGAGCAGCGCTCTGACTGAGGAAGCAAATCACGTAACAATGTGGGGAAGAGTACTCCAGGCAGGGAAAGAGCAAGTAAAACATCTTGAGGTAGACCGGGCACAGTGGGTCACACCTGTAAGCCCAGCACTTTGGGAGGCCGAGGTGGGTGGATCAGTAGAGGTCAGGAGTTCAAGACCAGCCTGGCTAATATGGTGAAACCCCATCTCTACTAAAAATACAAAAATTAGTCAGGCGTGGTGGCATGTGTCTGTAATCCCAGCTACTTGGGTGGCTGAGGCAGGAGAATCACTTGAACCTGGGAGGCGGAGGCTGCAGTGAGCAGAGATGGCACCACTGCACTCCAGCCTGGGCAACAGAGCAAAACTTTGTCTCAAAAAAAAAAACAAAAAAATCTTGAGGTAGAAATTGGGTTGTGTGGTGGCTCATGCCTGTAATCCCAGCACTTTGGGAGGCTGAGGCAGGAGGAATGCTTGAGGCCAAGAGTTCAAGACCAACCTGGCCAACACAGTGATGCCCTGTCTCTATGGAAAAAAAATGAATCAGTTTGGCATGTTTGAAGCATGACAGAAGCCGCTGGAGAATAGGCATAAAAGTGACAGTTCTCATTTATTTTTATCACTTTGGCTGCTGTGTGGACAACATAGCGTAGGAGGACAAGAGCAGAAGAGGTGCACAGTAGGTCAATAATAGTTGAGAATTAATAAACAATAAATTTGCTTATTTTGAATACCTTTTAAAAGGCTCAAAATACCGTTTTTTTTTTTTGTTTTTTTTTTTTTTTTGAGACATAGTTTCACTCTTTTTGCCCAGGCTGGAGTGCAATGGCACGATCTCGGCTCACCACAACCTCTGCCTCCTGGTTCAAGTGATTCTCCTGCCTCAGCCTCCCAAATAGCTGGGATTACAGGCATGTGCCACCACGCCCAGCTAATTCTGTATTTTTAGTAGAGATGGGGTTTCCCCATGTTCCTCATTATCATGGGATAATGCCATTATCCCATTCTTTTTAAAATGTGTCATTTGGTCAGGTTGGCCTTGAACTTCCAAACTCAGGTGATCCAAAATTCTCAGCCTCTCAAAGTGCTGGGATTACAGGCATGAACCATTGCGCCCAGCTTCAAAATACTTATTAAAAGCAATTTTTGTTATGTCTTAAACCATTTCACTCCAATAGTTTGCCTCAGTGACAAATCACATAGAGAAGTCATGCCATTCTCCTTATGTTTCTCATACTGCAATAATAAATGAATTCCATCATCTACTCACAAAATTAGTCAAATTTTGAGGTTTTTCTAAAAATCAAAGATAGGATCTTGAGCCTTCATAATCACACCCTCTTAAATACAAAATTAGCTCACATGACAAAAGTTCCAAACACCACACTTTCTAGAGCATTCTGGTAAAACAACATTTTTCTTTGGCATATGCAGCCCAAATAGCTCTAACCTTAATCATTTTTCAAGTTTTAATCTCCACATGCTTGGCATATTCTGATAACACTGACAGGTTAAAAGCAACACTCTGTTGTATGCATAGTGATTGCTTGCAATTAACCATAATTTAGGCTGAAAGTAGACTGATCAGCTGCCTCACAGTAACATTTTAAAACTTATTAAATATCTTCAGCGAACTTTACACGAAAAAGCAACAAAAACAAAATCTGTAACATTTCGGCTTTTTCTTACATAAAGAGAGTCTTAGTCTTTCTTACATAAGGAGAGTCTTAGCCTTTTATCAAGACTAATTCTTGATAAAAAAGACATTTTTGGTCCATATTACATTGAGTAAATGCAGATATGGATAAAGATAATGGAGATACGAAAAACAGGTAAACAATGTCCAAATGAAGTGTCTTACCCTCCTTTTCTAAGACTTTTGAGCTAACTGGCATTTTATTCAAGAAATAACTGTGCCGTAGCCCAGTGTGCAGAACCCCTTACAAATTCCACAGACTTCACTAGTACTTGACGACATTATCCCGTTCTTTTAAAATGTGTTCAATACACAATTATTATCTGCCATTTAATCTTTCAACATTACCTGGCACTACCTCTATTATATGAAGATGGAGGGATTAAGGCTGGTTATGTGCTCAGTCACAAAATAAGTGATGAGAAACAGAATGCAAACTCAGGACTCAGAAAAGTCTACCCTTTTCTTATCATCCCATGCTGCTTGGATGCCAGCCCTCTAATATGGCATCCTACCTCTTCTTTTTAAAGGTATATATCAGGTAGGGTGTGGTGACTCATGCCTGTAAGTCCAATGCTTTAGGAGGCCAAGGTGGGAGGACTGCTTCAGGCCAGGAGTAGCCTGTGCAACATAGTGAGACCCTGTTTCTACTTTTACAAAAATTAATTGAAAAATAAAAATAGGCTGGGCACGGTGGCTCACGCCTGTAAACTTAGCATTTTGGGAGGCCACGATGGGTGGATCACCTGAGGTCAGGAGTTCAAGACCAGCCTGGCCAACATGGTGAAATCCTGTCTCTACTAGAAATACAAAAATTAGCCAGGTGTGGTGGCATGCGCCTGTAATCCCAGCTACTCGGGAGGCTGAGGCAGGAGAATCGTTTGAACCCAAAAGGTGGAGGTTGCAGTGAGCTGAGATTGCAGCATTGCACTCCAGCCTGGGCAACAAGAGTGAAATTCCATTTCAAAAAAAAAATACCCCCAAACCATATTTCTTTTATACTCTTAGCAGTTCCATGAACAAATGCTGGCCATAGACATAACAGAATCTTTGAAGTAAGAAATCTTTCTGGGTAAATATATACTTTTGGAAATTACACTAATCCTTTAGGCAAAAGTAGTATCATTTGTACATGACTGCTTCAAGGCACTAAATGTTTCTATAGGATTGAAAGAATCCTTTCCATTCTGCCTTAAAGGCTTAGGAGTAATAAGGAATGACTGAGCTAATCCATCTCAATTTTGGTCACTCATCTAAAAGCAGGGTTAACATACAAAACATTTGATAGAGAGGGCTTAACATATAACTCATATTCATACATACTACTAACAAATTGTCATAATAGTGCTCAGTGAAAGAAAAAAGCTGATAAATAGAATTTAAATGCATTCACATGGGTTTATTAAAAAATCTGTTAAAGAATTACATATTAGGCAAACTAGAAGTGTTCTTGTCACGTAAATTTAGGAAACTAAAGTAAAAATAAAGTCTAAAAGTCTAATAATGTATTGTGAAGGGACTTTGTTTCTATACTTCAACAACCCTTTTAAGAGTATAGCTTATTTGAATAAATACTTTTTAGCATCACCTGCTTTGAAACAGACTTACTGCCTGGCCAAGTTATTGACTATAGCTATTATGCAAGGATCAAGATGACTTTTCAAAATTTGACTGCAGGAACTCCTTTCCTTTTTTTCTTTGAGACAGGGTCTCACTCTGTCACCCAGGCTGGAGTGCAGTGGCGCGATGTCGGTTCACTGCAACCTCCGCCTCCCAGGTTCAAGTGATTCTTCTACCTTAGCCTCCCAAGTAGGTTATTTCTTATATAGTTGAACTAACCTTTCTGTGGAAACATGACTTACATTCTGGGCTTAGATGATACTGAAGTAAACTATAAAGCACTGTCCACAACCTAAAGGAACTCAGGGACACTAAAAATGGGTATCTACCAACTAGTTTAACTGTGACCAAAAATAATCACAGTGAAAAAGTAAGTCCCAAGGGAACATAAGGTTCTAAAAGGCAGGAATGTGGGGGTTTTGTTCACTGCTGCATCCTCCCATATAGATCAAGCCTCCCACTTGCTAGACAATCAAACTTGTTCAAACATCTCTTTGAACAAATCAAAGAGATGTTCCTGGTGTATATTAGGGGTCAACCCAAATTCATTTCATATATTAATATTTAATAATCTCCCACCAACTTGAGAAGCTACCACTGAAGCTAACTGTACTACACTGTCCACTTTTGAGGAAAATGTGTGACAAAAATTATGGTTTTTACTCTTGAGGAGCACAGACACAAGGAATTTTGAAACTGGTATGCCTGTTAATAAAGAAAAAGTGGGATAGTATTCTGGGAACATAACATTTCATGTATTTCCATTTTCATGAAAACCCCTCTAAACATGGCAAGAAAAACCTGTGCTAACATACAGGTGCTGCTTTTTTCACACACTGGGGCATCACTTAAGGCACCTGTGCCAGCATCTGCCTGGTGGTGCTCACAGATGGAAGATATTAATCATCTGTTTGGTGCTCCCACCTTGTCCATCCAGCTTCAAATATAACTGCAGTGAGCTAAACGAGTCAGCATCTGGTCTTCCAAAAGCTAGTGTAGCACTCCCAAAGCAAAAAAGGAAAAAGTTCACACTTCAGAGGCCTGAATCAATGCCAGAAGTGTATATGTTGCCTCAAGGTTTCACAGACTCCCTAATGATCTTTAGCTCCCTGGATACCAAGGCAAAGACAGATCTGAAAGTTACAGAAAAACAGGTGGGTTGTCATACATAAGACTGAAGCCCCAGGCAATATAAACGGTATTTGTTCACACCACGGATTAACTGCTTTGAAGGATCAAAATGGGTAAGACAGCTACATTCAACATTTAAGAAGATTTTCTCAATAACAAAGCACTAAAAATGTGAATAAGTTATACTTTTATTTTTCAGAAACAAAAATGACAAGCGGCAACTTGCCTTTGTAAAAGATTAAAGAGTATCAGGGTAATAAGCTATCTCTCATAGAGACAGAAGCCCAACAAACACTATTACACAGCTCTCAAAGAAAGTCCTATTAAATAAATCTCAGAATAATATGCTTTTAACTAAGTCAACAAAACAAAAACCACAAAAATCATACAGAACTCATAAAATGGCAGATGAAGGAAAAAGAGAAATCTTTAAATCCACATATTAGAAGTTCTCTATTAAAATCAATGTGGCTCAAAATCCTAAAACAGAAAAAAGAAGTATGTTAAAACACAACATTTTTTAAGAGTCCACTGAGGTTACTACAGATGTACATTTTAACATTTCATTTACTTGCTCAATACATTTTTTTTCTCACTCTTGGAGCACTTCTGTATACTGTAGAGATTACATGAATGATAATGCAGATATTGGCTCTGAAATCCTAATTAAATGTTTACAGAATAGGCTACAAAGAATGAGATTACTCTTAAAATTACGTTTGCTTAATTTTTTTTAGACAGAATGTCACTCTGTCATCCAGACTGGAGTGCAGTGGCATGATCTAGGCTCACCACAACCTCTGCCTCCAGGTTCAAGCAATTTTCCTGCCTCAGCCTCCTGAGTAGCTGGGACTACAGGTGTACGCCAAAATGCCCAGCTAATTTTTGTATTTTTTAGTAGAAATGGGGTTTCACCATATTGGACAGGGATGGTCTTGAACTCTTGCCCTCATGATCTGCCCACCTCAGGCCTCCCAAAGTACTGGGATTACAAGCGTGAGCCACCGCAACGGCTATTTGTTTACTTTTTACCTGCCATGGCTTAGAAACAATCTACTTTTGAAAGAGACACAATTTACAGTATGAATAATAAAAGTTAAATGAAACTACACAACCTGTCTCATAAAATAGGAGAAACAATTTCCAAAATGAAAATGCCTAATACAAAATGATACAGTCAACAGGAACTAGGGTAGGATGGGAGGAAGACAACAGCCATGTAATAGAATAAATGGAAGACCTAGATTCTAGTTTCAGTTTTGCACTACTTAGTTGTGTCTTAGTCTCAACTTCCTTAGCTCTCAATTTTTTTCCTGGTAAGAAGAGGTAGATGGATTTCTAAGCTTTATTCCAACTTTAAGGCTCAATGACCCATAGTTTATAAGATTTGAAAACTTTCTGAACAATCAGTTGAGTAAATTCCTTACATCTTGAGAGTGTGTCATTGTTCAATCCCATGACAATAACTAAAAGGTATATGCATAATTTTACTGTTAGAAAAGAAAAAAATCCACCTAAAGGGCAAAAGTATACGTCGTATCCTATTTCTAGTCTACAAGATAGAAAACGCATGTCTGTTCTCTTGCTGGCCTCTAGAAGCAGTCTTTGAGATAAGAGTTGACTGAAAACCCTAGTACTAGGATAATGGTTAAGAAATCTACCCGGTCTTTCTCTCTGCCTGTCTGTGTCTATGAAAGCTGCTAGGCAGTTCAATGTGAACTATTACTTAAGAACTACCCTTCACCCTACATGATATATAGGATTTCTCTATTACAGAGAATGATTACACCAGGAAATGGTTTTCCTGATATTCTACCAAAATCCTTTCTGGGAAAAACTTTGCATTATTGAAAGATTATTAGAATAGACTAATGTACGGTAATTGAGATAAGAAACCTTGTAGTAGCAGAGTCCTAGAAAACCAGAAAGTTGAACCAGGAAGAAGAATGGTTATCTCTGACTTCAGCAGGTTTATCACCTGTTTAAAGCTGAGGCTGGCCAGGCGCAGTGGCTGATGCCTGTAATCCCAGCACTTTGGGAGGTCTAGGTGGGTGGATCACCTGAAGTCAAGAGTTTGCAACTAGCCTGACTAAAATGGAGAAACTCTCTCTTTTAGTAAAAATACAAAAGTTAGCTCGGCATGGTGGCGCATGCCTATAGTCCCAGCTACTGGGGAGGCTGAGGCACAAGAATCGCTTGAACCTGGGAGGCGGAAGTTGCAGTGAGCTGGTATCATGCCACTGCACTCCAGCCTGGACAACAGAGCAAGACTCTGTCTCAAGCAATCAATCAATAAAATAAAGCTGAGGCCAATTAATAACTCTTATAGGCAGAGCCAAACTTTAGGTTAGAATAAGCACTTACAGGGAATTCAGGCTTTGGATCCTATCAGTATCTATTTTTGAGTTTTAGAGAGGAGAAGCAAAGGAGGAAGTAAAAGATTATACTGATCCTTAGAGGGATGGGCAGCAGAAATATCTGCTATGCTGAACTATTTACGGCACATACTGTCATCATAACCGTCATATAAGAAATGCCTTTTTGCTTTGATGTTACTTTTTTCTTGTGAACTTTGTCCTTTAACTATATACACTGCAAAGAGTCTGAAGTGAGAACCGCAGGAACCATGAGCGTGGACTAAAATCCTTTTCACAGGACTGGAGATGTTTCAGGCATAGGGTGACCTGAGAGGTCTATATGGTCTCTTAAAATTTTCTATGGTACTAAAATTCTCATAATCTTATATGAATAATATACTATAAGATTAGATATTATATATATATGTATATATCACTTACTGTTTATTTTTTTAAATATTTATGGATATAATTGTGTTTTTCTAAATGTTTCATTAGTAATACTCAGTCTTGTAAGTCTTGTTCCATAATAATCTATAATGTAACTACTTCCATCTGAAGGTCCAACAATCTAGAAGAGACAAAATTTCAAAATTATTCATTTTACAAAAGATATTTCACAAAACTTTGAGTTTACTTTTCTAAGTTGTTAATAATAAAAGTATTTCAGAAGCAAAACCTAAGCAAAACCAGGTAATTTAGTGACTCACGTAGCTGAAAAGAATACTGAGATAGCTCAAAGGATCAAAAGAAAAGCTGCAGGAACCAAGGACTGAATTCTGTGCTCCCTGAGGCCCTTTGCTTCCCTGCCTCTTTGCTTAGCTCTGCTTGTCTTCATTGGCACTCTCAACTAATTGCCAACAGCTCCAGAGTCACATACTCCCAGCTCAGCAGCTCCTAATAGAAAAAAAGTAAAATCTTCTTCCCCAATGTTTATATACCAATTCCAGGGAAAGACTTTTATTGATCTGCTTGGTTTTTATGCCTACTGTGGACAAACTACTATATCCAAAGGAGTAGATTTAATATGATTAGCCAGGCCAGACTGCCTGTGAGAGATGAGGTAGTATCATTGACAGTCCTGCCAGAACCACCTGGAATGGAAAAGGAAGAGGTAGAAAAGACAACACATGTTCACCACAACCATCTTGTCTACTTAATCACATATGTGACAATCTAGTTAACATAATCTCTATAAATTATCCTCTAAGGTAGCAGTCTTCAAACTATAGCCTTAAAGGTGGACAAAAATTTACCAAGGTGTATGCGGGCCGAGAAGGGAAATCAGTCTTGAGATATTAATTCCCCAAATACTATTTGTAAAACAAATCTGCCTGGTACCATGCTACAGTGGAAGCATCCTGTCAGTTTCCCTTCTCACTGCCCCTCACTGTCATTTCACCCACTTATTAACAGTAAAGCATACCTACCATCCAGGATACCCTGAGTCTTATGATGACATATTTCCCTGAGGTGTGAAAGCTTCTGAAGTGCCAAACAAAGAGATAACTCAAAATACTGGATTTAGGGAAATCTCTTTTACTCAAAGGTCCATTCTGCCACATCTGTTCCAAAAATGCATTTCCAGTAACATTTTACATCTTTTTGCTTAAAAATAATTTGCTGAATTTGCAACATGTTTATGCTGTTTTGATCAACTGTGTATCATTATTATGACAACTCAATCAAAAAAAAATCATAGAAAAATGTTAAATATTTTAATTTTAATGAATAAGATGATTAGTAGGAAGTTTTCTTTCTTTCATTTATTTATTTTTGAGATAGGGTCTCACTCTGTCACCCAGGCTGGGGTGCAGTGGCATGATCTCGGCTCACTACAACCTATACCTCCTCCTAGGCCCTAGTGATCCTCCCACTTCAGCCTCCTAAATACCTGGGACCACAGGCATGAGCCATCACACCTGGCTAATTTTGTTTTTGTATTTTTTTCTTTGTAGAGACAGGTTTTCACTATGTTGAACAGGCTGGTCTCATAATCCTAGTACTAGGATGATGGTTAAGACCATCAAGTGATCTTCCTACCTTAGCCTTCCAAAGTGCTGGGATTACAGGCATGAGCCAATGGGCCCAGCCTAGTAGAAGTTTTTAAACATAAAAATATATTACAAAAAATAACAAAAACAAAACAAAACAAAAATATATATATATGTGTGTGTGTATATATATATCTATATATATATAACAGGATAAAAATCTGTAGAAGAGGAATGAAAATAAAAATTCAAGAAAGAAGCAATTTAAAAATTATAATGGTTAGTGAAGAGTTCATGCATGTCTTTTTAAAGTGGATGATATTTAAAATCCTATGATATTTATATTCTGTTGGATATATTTCAAAATTGATGTAACACTTTTATTTAAATATGTAAATATTTGCAAACTAGAAGTTACATCCTTTGCAACTATTTAAACTTATGATAGAAAACTTAAATGTCAATTTAAAAATATGTGGAGGGTATGGACTTTGTTTTTGAAATTGAAGGACACTGCTATAAAGCACTCTTCATTTTAAAAATGAATTTGATCTTAAAACTATTCAACAAATATTTAATTCCTATGATATTCCAGGTTCTATGCTAGACATTTTACACCAACAGTGAATCAAATACCATCTCTGCCAACAGGGAACTTATTCTAGTGAACTACACGTTAATATTCAAATAATGCTTACAAAGCATATATGTGCCATAGACCATGTCAAGTGGTTATGCATACTTACTTTCTAAAGATTAAACTGATTTGGCTTGACACTTATGAATTTACATAAAAATTAGCTGTAATCCCAGCACTTTGGGAGGCCAAGGCAAGAAGATTGCTTGAAGCCAGAAGTTTGAGACCAGTGTGTGCAAAAAAGCAAGACTTTGCCTCTACAAAAAAAAATGAAAACAAAAAATTAGCTAGGTGCCATGGCATGCACCTGTAGTCACAGGTACTCGAGAGGCTGAGGTAGGAGGATTGCTTGAGCCCAGGAGTTCAAGGCTACAGTGAACTATGATCACACCACTGTGTTCCAGCCTGGATGACAGAAGACAACCCTATTTAAATAACCAAATTAAGTCAGTAAGGTAAAGTACTAGACTGAAAGGAAAACTTGGAAGAGAAAGCTATCTCTTTCTATAACTAGCTGTAGGATCAAATTTAATCCTTCCTGGATCTCAATTTTTCTTATTGATTATAATGAAGAATACAATAAGCTAATCTGTACAGTATTTTTAAAGTTTTAATGTATTCTCTGACTCCAAGATTTACATACAAACACCTCAGCTTAAGACACTACAAAGTATCATCAACACACTTTTCTATGAACTATTTGATCACTGAAGAAACTGTTTTATTTACTTTTTTAAAAAATAGCTGGCTGGGTGCAGTGGCTCACGCCTGTAATCTCAGCACTTTGGGAGGACGAGGTGGGTGGATCACCTGAGGTAGGGAGTTCAAGACCAGCCTGATCAACATGGAGAAACCCCATCTCTACTAAAAATTCAAGGCATGGTGACGCATGCCTGTAATGCCAGCTACTCAGGAGGCTGAGGCAGGAAAATCCCTTGAACCCAGGAGGTGGAGGCTGCAGTGAGCTAAGATCGCGCCACTGCACTCCAGCCTGGGCAATAAGAGTGAAACTCCGTCTCAAAAAAAAAAAAAAAAGAGGAAAGAAAGAAAACTATCAGCTATAAAGATTTCCACTATTTAGATCCATATTCCTTTGCCAAATTAAAAAAAAAAAAACCTAAGGCAGGGTGCAGTTGCTCATGCCTGTAATCCTGGCACTTTGGGAGGCCAAGGGAGGAGCATCTCCTGAGGCCAGGAGTTTGAGACCAGCCTGGTTAACATGGCAAAACCCACTCTCTAAAAAAATTAAAAATAAAAAAATTAGTTGGGCATGGTGGTGCACGCCCATAATCCCAGCTACTACTAGGGAGGCTAAGGCATGAGAATTGCTTGAACCCAGGAGGCAGAGGTTGCAGTGAGCTGAGATTGCACCACTACACTCCAGCCTGGGTAACAGAGTGAGGCTCTATCTCAAAAAATAAATAAATAAATAAATAAATAAAACATATTTTAAGCACCCACATACACATATATAACAAATGTATAAATGTGCCAATTCTAACATCTTACATTATGAATATATTATTGTATTGTTAATTATAAAATTATGCATCTTTTAAAATATCGCATACTGGATGGGATGTTGAGGCAGGAGAATTGTTTGAGCCCAGAAGTTTGAGGCTGCAATGAGCTACGATCATGCACTGCACTCCAGCCTGGGCAACAGAGCAAGACCCTGTCTATAAAAAAATAGAAGTAAAATATCCCAACACTGGGAAATTTTACTCAGAAAATATATCCGTGTCCATTTGTTCATGGACAAGAGAGTGTGAAAAATAAACTCATAAAATTATGAGTTTATTTTTCTGCTAAGAAATATCCTGAAGCTGGCTGGGCACAGTGGCTCATGTCTGTAATCCCAGCACTTAGGGAAGCTGAGGCAAGAGAATAGCTTGAACCCAGGAAGCGGAGGTTGTGGTGAGCCGAGACTGTGACACTGCATTCCAGACTAGGTGACAGAGCAAGACTCCAACTCAAAAAAAAAAAACAGTCCTCTGTTTGTATATATTGTTGTCCTACATCTAGCAAACTATCAAGTATATCACCTTTTCCAGCATTGATAGTGGATTTATGGCAATTATGCTTTTAGTTCTTTTGATCAAAAAGGCATAGGCTATGTCTTTGATCAAACAAACTGGCTCACACAGATGTGACTCCATAGCCTTGGCTATATTTTGGTCTAAACTGAAAAGCTTAGGCTTTTAAAAATGTTTGTAAAATGCAAAGATTTAAACAAGATAAAAATCAAGAAAACTGTTTATTAGGCCTACAGTCCCCAAGGAAATATTTTATTATGATTATTTTTTTGAGACAGAGTCTCACTCTGTTGCTCAGGCTAGAGTGTAATACTACAATCACAGTTCACTCTACAGCCTTGATCTCTCAGGCTCAAGTGATCCTCCAACTTCAGCCTCCTGAGTAGCTGGAACTGCAGTCATACACCACCACACCTGGCAAATTTTTAAAAAAATTTTTTGTAGAGGAGTCTCACTGTTTTGCACAGGCTGGACTTGAACTCCTGGGCTCCAGTGATCCTTCCACCTAGGCCTCCCAAAGCGTTGAGATTATAGGCACTCAGCTGGAAATATTTTGTTTCTGAAAATAGGTGGAATCTATTATCAGACTATTCTTGGAAAAGATCACAGCTTCCTTTAGGGCAAGGACCCCATATTATTATACCTAAGTTGGTGCTCACTAAACCCATTTCCAATGATGGCCTAAAACCTATTATTAATACATATAGTTTATCACATCAACTTTCATTTTTATTCATTAACTCTCAAACGAAACTATGAAATTCAAGAATTTAGTCCTACTATGGTTTGACTGTTTGTGTCCCTACAGAATTCCTATGTTGAAGTCTAATCCCAAATGTGTTGGTATTAAGAGGTAAGACCTTTGGAAAGTTATTAAGTCATTAGAGTTCCACCATCCATTAATGGGATTAATGACTTTATGCCTTACACCATGTGGGCACATATAGAAGGCACCATTTATGAAGCAGAGAGCCCTTACCAGACACTGGCGCACTGATACTGTACTTTTCAGCCTCCAGAACTATAAGAGGTAATTTTCCATTGTTTGGAAATAATCCAGTCTAGGCCAGGCACGGTGGCTAATGTTTGTAATCCCAAGAGTTTGCGGGGCCTGAGGTGGGCTGATCATCTGAGGTCAGGAGTTCAAGACCACCCTGGCCAACAAGGTGAAACCCCCCTCTCTACTAAAAATACAAAAATTAGCCAGGTGTGATGGTAGGCACCTGTAATCCCAGCTACTCGGGAGGCTGAGACATGAGAATCGCCTGAAGCCGAGAGACAGAGATTGCAGTGAGTGGAGATTGTGCCACTGCACTCCAGCCTGGGCAATAGAGTGAGACTCAGTCTAAAAAAAGCATAAAACAACAACAACGAAAAGAAATAATCTGTCTAAAGCATTTTGTTATAGCCCCAAATGGACTAAAACAGGTCCTACAGGAAAACAATCGCTTTTTTAAAACTACCATTTTCAGCATCTCATCTTGCTTATACTTGGCACAAAGCCACACTTTGTATAAGGCATACTGCATTGAGTTCCAAATCAGCAAAAATTTTTGAGGGCATACCCTGTTTAACATGCTACTGGTACTACAGGAGATTAATAAAAGTCATTTTTCTTCAAAAAATTTATGTGCAAAAAGTGAAATCCATTGTTTAAAACTTAAAAACTAATACAAAGCAGCATATAACCCAGTGTTAAGAGTGGCATATAATAAATATCAAACTCATGAAACATACTTTACAAATTTGTTAAATGTATTTATAAAATCCATAAATGTTTCAGACTTTATGCTGCTTTTTCAAATTTCTGCTGCTTGTATGGTTATTAGTCCTTTAAGGAATTCCACTCTATAATATTGGAAAGAAAATAAAAGCAATTTCTTCCATGATGAACAGAATTTTTAAAAAAATTGTGACAAAGAAAGAACCCAGCATACTTCCAATAACTTTCTATACTGTAACACTTATATCCATTTCCTCCACATATCCTCATCTTTCTGATTTGTGGCTGTTTGGCTCCACTTAACATAAGAGACTTTCTTTTTGTTTTGCAGAATATACATCAGTGTTTTCAGTATAATTAAAAATGCCCAGGCCAGGCGTGGTAGCTCACACCTATAATCCCAGCACTTTGGGAGGCCGAGGCGAGTGGATCACCTGAGGTCAGGAGTTTGAGACCAGCCTGACAAACATGGAGAAACCCCATCTGTACTAAAAATACAAATTAGCTGGGTGTAGTGGTACCCGCCTGTAATCCCAGCTACTCGGGAGGGTGAGGTAGGAGAATCGCTTGAACCTAGGAGGCAGAGGTTGCAGTAAGCCAAGATCGCACCATTGCACTCCAGCTTGGGCAACAAGAGTAAACTCCATCTCAAAAAAAAAAAGCCCAGATTGCATGAATGAGGAAAGAGATTTAAATGCAATCAAAACATTCTCATTTTTCTGATACGAAACTTGTTATTGTCTAATCTATCCTTCATGATGTATATAAAAATGTAAGGCGGCCGGGCGCAGTGCCTCACACCTATAATCCCAGCACTTTAAGAGGCTAAGGCGGGCTGATCACCTGAGGTTGGGAGTTTGAGACCAGCCTGACCATATGGAGAAACCCCATCTCTACTAAAAATCCAAAATTAACCGTGTGTGGTGGCGTGGTGGTGCACATGCCTGTAATCCCAGCTACTTGGGAGGCTGAAGTAGAAGAATAACTTGAACCCGGGAGGCAGAGGTTGCAGTAAGCCAAGATTGTGCCATTACACTTCAGCCTGGGCAACAAGAGTGAAACTCCATCTCAAAAAATAAATATATGGCACAAAAGAATGAGTGTTTTAAAATTTTCAAAAATACCTTATGAACAACTATATATAGAGAAAAAAGAGAGTAGTTACATACAATAGTTACCCACAGCTGAAAGATGGTATGCTATACATGTATCACTGATTTCTATTTTCTTGACTGTATTCTATGTATTATTTCATACCATGCATCATTGCTCATATTATTTGTATATCTTTAGGAACAAAAATAGAAACTTTCCAAGTTTAATAACAAATAGACAAACTCATAAAAGTATTTTCAGGAAATATAGCAACATGTAAAACTTACTTTAGTAATATGTGCATTATACTTTGTAATGTTTCTGTTCAAAGACAAACTATAACTAGACTCTTAGATTTTTGTTAAAAACACTGTGAAACAAAGTACAGTTTGTTTTTATAGGTCTTGAATGCATGCCGGATACGTTTACGGGATCACAGTCCAACAGAAACACATGCTACTCACTGGGAAATAATATTTAATGGCAAAAGAAAGAAAGAAAGAAAAATAATCAGTCATGGAGAGAATGGGGAAGAAAAGAAAAATAAACAAAAACATGAGTCAAGGCCAGGCACAGTGGCTCATGCATGTAATCCCAACACATTGGGAGGCTGAGATGAGAGGATCACTTGAGCCCAGGAATTCTCTAAAACTGATGTTGTCAACATCAAATGTTAAATATGTTAAATGACATAAAGACTAAGGCTACACATCTTATCTGGCTATGTTTGAAATGGATTTATTATAATCTCACTCAATTTGAAAGCAGTCTAAACTGATCATGCCTGTTAAAATGTCTTATTTAGGGAAATTTACTGCAAATATTCACACACTCTAATTCTACATCTCAATAATTTCTTAATGTGATAGACTCCTAATCCCAGAAGATCTTTAAGTTAAATAACTAGAGGCCAGGTGCAGTAGCTCACGCCTATAATAACAGCACTTTGGAATCTGACGTGGGCAGATTGCTTGAGCTCAGGAGACCAGACTGGGCAACATGGCAAAACCTTGTCTCTTCAGAATATATAAAAATTAGCCAGGTATGGTGGTGCACACCTGTAGTCCCAGCTACTTGAGAGGCTGAAGTGGGAGGATTGCTTACGCCCAGGAAGCAGAGGTTGCCAGTGATGTGAGATCACACCACTGCACTCCAGCCTGTGAAACAGAGGAGACTCTGTCTCAAAAAAAAAAGTAACTGCTTATTGTAAAAAGTTCAGGTATAAATGAACCAGAAATTAGCTCTATAATTTGATATAAATAAAGCTACATGCAATAATATCACCAAAGAAAGAACCTAGCATGAAAATATTAACTAAATGGTTAGGTTTCAAAGACACTTTGAATTCTAGACATCTTAACTCAAAGAATCCCAATAATACATTAAATTCCTTGGATCCTCACTGAAAGTGAGAAACTCATTTCTAAGCATATGTGCACAAGTACCTTAGCCTCTTCATGCCTGCTTGCCTGTCCCACAGTCAGAGAAGGCAGGATATTTGGTTAGGCATATGTTTACAAGTACAGATAGGAAAATTCCAACTTTAAAACCAAATATTTTCCTTGTTTAATTCTGGTATCTTATTGGTCCATATGCTGCCTCCTCCTCACAGTATGGTATCCAAATCTCCTAGATTGTGACTTTCTTTTAAAGCATAATGATAACATCAAGCAGACAGAATTGAAGAGTGGAAATACTGTATGAGAAAGCAGAGCAAAACAGATGATGCCCTAAATGCACACTGACACACTTGCTGAAGACATTAGGTGCTCCATAAATGCTTGCTGAAATGCTGTTTGTCAACATTTGTTGTGAAAAATTCATCTCTTTCTCTAATTTAAGAATCCTCATAAGTTAACCACAATCAGTTCTACATAATTTAACGGAAAACATCTGGTGGCATCTGGTGGCACTTTTAAATGTTTAAGGATAGTATTTCACAAAACATGCCTGCCCCCAGCCCCACTGCAGCAGGAGAAAATGAGGCTAAGGAGAAAAGCAAGATGCGTATCAGGAGAGCCCTAAATATGTATATCATTTGTTTATCCATATCTGGTCTATAGTCTCAGATTTACTAAAGAATGTCCCATCCTTTTTTTTTTTTTTTCATTTTAGCTTAAGCTAGCTGGATTTTAGTTTCTGTAATTTGCAAACAAATACTAGTATAGAGTGCCTGTCCAGTGCAAAAGAAAATCTTGTCTCTGCCTCCACAATGTCCATATGTATAACAGAATCGTACCAATGTCCGTTTATGGTAATTGACAAGGTGACCATGATAATGAGGAAAAGAAACAGATTTGAAAAATAACCACAATCCCTCTTAGAGACAATATAAATTAAAAAGATTTTGAGAAGTTATTCAGCAAAGAAACTTCTTTAACTCAGTTGAACTCACATTTATAAATCATATTTGAGCATGGAATCTTTTTAAATGAACTTCTTATGTCTTTGAGAACTACTAACTGGTAGAGCACAGTTTGAGAAATGCTAGTTGGAAACATGACCAGGATTCCTTAGATCTAGCATATGAAGAAAAATGGAAACAACCATTCCTATCTGCTTCCTCATATGCTAAAAATTTTAAATATAACGGGAGATCACAGAACTCAATTTTGAATGTAAAAGTAACATTCTAGATTGAGAAACTTACCTGCATTGAAATAAGAATGAAATCAATCAGGCTCCCAATTCCACAAAACCCAACAGTGCAAAACTTTAACAAACCTAGAAAAGAAGGTAAAGTCATTTATACTCTGGAAAGTCTTCTAAATATTAACAAACTGTTCCATTTTCCAATAAACCATTATATATATATCACAAGCTTTTTATATCAAGAACATAAAAGTTACAATTTAAAAAATCAAATCTTCACCTGAAAATGAGAAAAGTTTAATGAGAAAAGTTTAAAGGAACCCTCTACATAGAAATGCCAAAAAATAATTTATTAATTCTCTTAACAAATAAATATTAGTAACTGAAAAAATAACCTCAATATAATCTAACAAAATTTCTGAGAGAAAAGGCCTAAGGAAGTAATCTTTAAATCTCAACACACCAGAGTTACAAAACATCTTTTAGTCCTAAAATCCTTAATTACTTATTTAGACTTCATATGTTATATGATCCAAAATTTACTATACATTTGGAGAGTTCAAATATATAAATTATCATGCCAAAAAAAAATCAGGCAAAAACACTGATCTTGTTGTAAAATTGCAAAATTTTATTACCAATCCAATTATCTTTAATTCATCCTATATATTTATTTTTCCTACATATCTCCTGTTTATAAGCTCTATAATCAAAATCAACAATTCTGTGCTGAGTACTATATACAGCTTTGTCCTTGGTCCCAACCCAAGAGCTAAGATGCTAAAATAGATGATAACAGAGTATCTAATATAGGACATCTACAACAACATAACTCAAAAACATGATTGTAAGAGGCAGATTGGGGGTGGGCTGGGGGTGGGATGATTAATCTCTTATGAATTTAAACTTGAATTTCTTACAAGACATCTCCTATGAGATATAAAAATGGTATAAGACAAGACTCTTGGTGAAAATATAGTTCCATATATCAACTACAAATAGATGCCAGCTAAAAATCCTAAGAGAGGATGAGATCGCCTCCTACAATCTGGGAATACACAAGTAAGACTGAACTATGTAGGGACATTAGATGATTTTTTCCCCTACACATAGCAGAATAGTGTTTTAAGTACAGAAATAATATATGGCAATAAGTTAATAACTATTAAAATATAGAGATAATTAAAAATTTTGCTTTTAGTTTCATCAAAACATTTATTACTTACCTAACATTTTATCTTTGATTACTATCTATCACACAGAAGCCCCATTAGGGCAGGGCCCTTTATCTGTTTTCTTTACTCCTGTGTCCTTAGTGCCAACAACATTGCCTGGCATATAGTAAATGCTCAATATTTGCTAAATAAATTGATAAATTTTCTCATATTTCTGTTTCCCAAACACTCCCATCATTTCATCCATTACCCCTTAGTTTTTTTCATTAGCTGCACAGTACTATAGCAGCCCAAGGAAAATTGCCTGCTGACATATTATCCACTCATGGCTCATGCCTATAATCCCAGCACTTTGGGAGGCCGAGGCGGGTGGATCACCTAAGGTCAGGAGTTCAAGACCAGCCTGGCCAACCTGGCGAAATCCTGTCTCTACTAAAACTATAAAAATTAGCTGGGCATGGTGGTGAGTGCCTGTAACCCAGTTACTCGGGAGGGTGAGGCAGCAGAATCACTTGAACCCAGGAGGTGGAGGTTGCAGTAAGCTGAGATTGCACCACTGCACTCCAACCTGGGTGACAAAGGGAGGCTTTGTCTCCAAAAAAAAAAAAAAAAAAAACAAAAACCAGAGAGAGACAGAATATTAAGTATGATCCCTCTAGAGTTCTATTTTTAACTGCTAGTCCATGAAGAATAGGTAATCACATCAAGGCCTTTGCTTTTTTTGTGCCATTTTCCAAGGATGTTGTTCCTTTAGGCCACTTCTTCAGAGAAGTCTTCCCTAACCTGCCTGTCTGAAGCAGCATGTCACCCCATTCCCACCCCATAACCCATTATGCCCGGCTAGTTTTTAAATTTTTTGTAGAGACAGTGTCTCACTATGTTGCCCAGGCTGGTCTTGAACTCCTGGGACCAAGCGATCCTCCTGCCTTGGCCTCCCAAAATGCTTGGATTACAGGCTATCACACCTGACCTAAATTTCTTTTTCTTTTTATTTTTTTTCTCAGACCTCTCAGGGATGAGTAAAGTTTTTGATTATAATAACTACAGTGGGAGAAATAGTGACAACAAAAGTAATAGCTGGGCTAACATTTATTAAATGTATCTTATCTCATTTAATTCTTATTGCCATTCCTACCTTTGTTCATAAAGTATTTTTATATTTGAAAACTTAAAACAAGTTTAAGGTGGCATTAATGGAAACCTCATTACTAAAATCATCTTTTGCCTTAAATTTGTAGAAATAGATGGACCACAGAATAGGTAACATTATACATGTGGAGTAAGATATGCTGTAAGTCACAGTGATGATTAAACCTTCAAGTTTTTTTTAACAGTCAACTGGTAAGTCTAATATATTACTCCAGGATTTTTTTTCTTTTCTTTCCTTCCTTGTTTTCCTCTTTCTTTTTCTTTCTCCTTCTTTCTTCCTTCCCTTCCTTCTTTCCTTTGCAGGGGACTCACTATTTCCAAGGATCTCACTGTGTTGCCTAGGTTGGTCTTGAACTTCTAGCCTCAAGTGATCCTCCTGCCTCCCAAAATATTGAAATTATAGGTGTGAGTCACCAAACCCAGCCTCTTGATTTTTTAAAATAGCTTTATTGTGCTACAAATGACATACATTAAAACGACATACAATGACATAAATGACATATGACATACATTGTACATATTTAAAATGTACAATTTGATAAATTTGACACTTGTATAAAACCTGTGAAACAATCACTATAATAAAAAAGAGACCATTTCTGTCACCCCCAAAAGTTTCCTCATGCCCCTTTGTAATTTGTTTCTTGTCTCTCCTTGACCCCGTCTTTCCCCAGCAAGCACTTACCTGCTGTCACTATAAATTAGTTTGTCAGTTCCCTAAACTTTTAAATATCATCTCTGATCTGTTCTCTAGTTTCTTTAAATGTATTACTTCAGGAGTAGGAAGTATTTACCAGAGTTCCAAACACAGATATTATTCCCTTATCTAATATTTTATCTTAGCAGAAACCTCTCATGTTCATTTTTGTGAAGCATCCTTAAGAAGGGGTTCTGGGCCGGGCGCAGTGGCTCACGCCTGTAATCCCAGCACTTTGGGAGGCCGAGGTGGGTGGATCACGAGGTCAAGAGATCGAGACCATCCTGGTCAACATGGTGAAACCCCATCTCTACTAAAAATACAAAAAAATTAGCTGGGCACGGTGGCGCGTGCCTGTAATCCCAGCTACTCAGGAGGCTGAGACAGGAGAATTGCCTGAACCCAGGAGGCGGAGGTTGCGATGAGCCGAGATCGCGCCATTGCACTCCAGCCTGGGTAACAAGAGCGAAACTCCATCTCAAACAAAAAAAAAAAAAAAAAAAGAAGGGGTTCTGTAGCATAATATCTAGATTTTCTTGAATTTATCATCTTACTCTGTTATGGGTGTTATTACATTACTTTGCCAATAAACATATTTCTATATCATTGTTTTAAATGGCTGCATGGTATTCTGTTGTGTTACACATTGTCTCTTAATTTTTTTGAGACAGTTCCTCCCTATTGAACATTTAGCTTGTTTCTAGTTTTCTTGATATTTATACGACAAATATTTATCACCGTATTACTGTCTGTCAAGTTCTGTTCAGGATACCAACTTGCATACAGATAAGGCCTCTGCCTTTAAGAATGTACATTCCAGGCCAAGCGTGGTGGCTCACACCTGTAATCCCAACACTTTAGGAGGCCAAGGCAGGTGGATTACCTGGGGCTGGGAGTTTGAGACCAGCCTGACCAACATGGAGAAACCTTGTATCTACTAAAAATATAAAATTAGCCAGGTATGGTGGCGCATGCCTGTAATTCCAGCTACTCAGGAGGCTGAGGCAGGAGAATCATTTGAACTGGAAGGCAGAGGTTGTGGTGACCCAAGATCACCACTGTGCTCCAGCCTGGGCAACAAGAGCAAAACTCCGTCTCAAAAAAAAAAAAAATGTACATTCCAAAGGAAGACAGACAATGAATAAATAAACAAACCTCTGAGGCTAACAGATTTATAATTAGCACTATGAAGAAAAAAAAACTACATATAAATAGGACTACTGCTTTTCATAACTATGAAGAAAGATTAAATAAGATTAGTTTTAAAACAGGATTTTTTTTTTTCCTTTTTTCTTAACGGGATCTCACTATGTTACTATGTTGTCTCTGCTGGCCTCGAACTCCTGGCCTCACGCAATCCCCCCATCTCAGCCTCTTAAGCAGCTGAGTCTATGGGCATACATCACTGCATCCAGCAAAAAATGAAATTTTAGATTTTGTCTATAACTACTTTCATTCCAGTCAACATTGTATTATGTAGCTAAGAATTTTTTTTTAAGGCAGCGATCATTTAAAACAAAAAGGCCTAAATTCCTTAACCTTGGATTCTTAATAAAAATTAAACTGTATTTAAAACATTAAAAAATTTTAAATTGACCAGGCACTATGGCTCATCCCTGTAATCTCAGCACTTTGGGAGGCTGAGGTAGGAGGACAGCTTGAGCCCAGTAGTTCAAGACCAGCCTGTGTAACACAGTGAAATCCCATCTCTACAAAAAATACGAAAATAAGCCAGGCATAGTGGTGCATGCCTGCAGTCCCACCTACTTGGGGCAGGACTGAGGACGGAGCACACCTTGAGCCCAGGAGGTCAAGGTGGCAGTGAGCCATGATCATACCACTTCACTGCAGCCTGGGCAACAGAGTGAGACCCTGTCACAAAAGAAAAAAAGAAAAAAGAAAGGAAAAGAAAAGAAAAGAAAAGTTATTGCTTCCGATACCTAAAAGGGTAACTTCTGATATCTAAAGGGACCCAACTCCACAGCAAGATACTCAAAGCATTTTATACTCACAGACTCCATCTCTAGGCAGTGTCACCTCCTGTATTGTTCTTCCTATACTATCGGCGAAATTATCCCCCAGTCTCTCAATGCACAGCTATGCTCTTTCATACCCTTTACACATGCTGTTCTCTGCAATGCCTTAAACCTCTGTAATCTCTTTATCCTTCAAAACCTAGCTCAAAGGTCACCACATCTAAGAACTTCCTTCAGTCAACTGTATCAGTCCCTTTTCTATACTCTGACAGTGCTGTGTTATGGTCCTGTTATGGTGCTGCATCATAAATTGGCCTACTATTTATTTTATTTTTAACCAATATACACTGTGACTGTCATTATTTCCCTGTCACTTAGTTATTTAAATGTTGAATATATGTTTAATTAAATAAACAAGTATATATAGTTTATATATTTATAACCTTTACTTATGAACTTATAACACTGAGTTTTAGTACAGCTGTCAGAAATACACCTACCACCAACCCCACAGTAAACACTTCTCCTTCATCTTTTGTGGGTAGCAACATGGCAGAAATAAGGTTAGCTTTGCTAGCTAGAAGGCAGAGCATACAAAAACTTTAAATTTGCTCAGTGAAGGGCTAATATAGAAGCAGAGTAGTACAGTAAATAAAACATGATCTCCGGAGCCAGAAGATTTTGGTTCAAATTGAGGTCACTAGCTGAGTGTCCTTGGGTAAATCTCTTAATCTCGTGACAATTTTCCTATCTATAAAACAAGATGATAGCAACAAATATGTCACAGAATAAAGACTCTAGACTCAGTAAATCCCTTAACCTCTCTGGTGAGTTTCCCTACCTGTTAAAGAGGATTTAAAGAGGATGATAAACTCAGAGGGTTGTAAGGCTCCAATAAGGGCAGGCATGTGAAAGTACTGTTTAAACAAAAGCTATGGTAAAATGTAAACAGTTTTTATAAGCATTAGTAATTATGGTAAATGTGATTACAGAAGGAAGATATAGAGAGGGAGGCTAAGGGCGACAAAAGTCAGGCTCCCACCCCAGCTCAAGTTGGAACCAAACTTCCAACCCCAACTTGTTCTGAAAGAAGTGCGTAGTTTCTAATCCCAGGGCAATGGTGAAAGAGATTTGGGTAGAAGGAAATATTTTTTGTAGGGGTAGAGGATATACATTTATTCATAAAACATTTACTAAGCATCCAGTGTGTGGCCAGCACCAGCAGTGACAGTTCCAGTGTACCATCTTAAGTAATTGCCTACACTATCTTGTGTGTGTTTTCATAAAGGTGAAAACATAGGAAAAGTCAGTATTTCTTACCTAAGCTGAACTGCTGGGCTAATTGATAGCTCTATACTCACTGAAGAATGTTAACTACAACTCCAATCATATCGTACTTATAATATGCAAAGATTTAATCTATAAGAACACATACAATGAACTAGAATGTAGGTTTCATGGCTGGGCGTGGTGGCTCACGCCTGTAATCCAAGCACTTTGGAGGCCAAGGCGTGCGGATCACCTGAGGTCGGGAGATCAAGACCAGCCTGACCAACATCGTGAAACCTCATCTTTAAAAAAAAAAAGAAAGAAAGAAAAAAAAAAGAATGTAGGTTTCATAAGGATTTCTTTTTAATGAAACATACTCACCCAAGGCAGGGTATCCAAGGTAAAATCGATCTGCTCCCAACCATCCAAGAAAAAGAGACAATGCAACTGCCACTTTGTATGAATAGCCATTTCTGCAAAAAATTAAAACCTGAGTGTCACATTCATATATTTCCAGTGTGAACATTTTAGAAAACAAAATTATTAACCACTACTTATTAATTGGTTCATTCATTCATTCATTCAGTTAATGTTTTTTGGATGCCTACTGTGTGTCAGGCACTATTCTAGGGAACTGGAATATACTAATGAATAAAAGCAACAAAGATCCTTAACCCCATGGAGCTTACAGTTTAGTGGTAACAAGCAATAAACACAAACTATTTAAAAAGTAAATCATATACCATGTTAGAAGTCATAAATGTTATGAAAAAAAAAGCAGAGCAGGCTGTGTAGAATGCCAGGAGCCATTTAAATTGGATGGTAAGAGTAGGCCTCAGTGATATTTGAGCAGAGACCTGAGGAAAGTGAGATGCCATGACATGCTTCTGAGGAAAGAGTGTCACAGGCAAAAGAAACAGCTTGGTGCAAAGGCAGCATACCTAAAATGTTTGAGGCCAGTGTAGCAGGAGAGTGACAGAAAGGAAAGAATATGAGCAGATGAGGTCAGAGAAGTAATGGAGGGTGGAGGAAGCAGATCACACGGTGCTTTGTATATCACTGTAAATACTCTTTTACTCTAAGAGAAATGGGAAGCTACTCAAGGATCTTAAGTAAAGGTGTGACATAATCTGATTCAGATTTTTAAAATATCACTCTGGCTGCTGTGCTGAAAAGAAACCATAGGGAATATCTGTCAACTATCGCCACAATTATGTTGTATAACAAACTACCCCAAAACTCAGTGGCTTACAATAAGGTACTATTCTCACACTTATAGACTACAGATTGTCTGTGGTTCAATGGACCTGGGCTGGTTCAGCTAGGAGATTCTGCTTCAGGCTGAGGTTTGGCTGAGCTTGGATCAAGGCTGTAAATTCAGTTCAAGTCAGTTCTACTTAAATTTTCCCAGAGACTAAGCTTAAGATGTAGCAGCTAGTTGAGGCAAGTTCTTTTCAGGACATATTATCTACTACGAAAGGAAAGCTAAGGCTGGGTGTGGTGGCTGATGCCTGTAATCCCCGCACTTTGGGAGGCCGAGGTGGTCAGGACACCTGAAGTCGGGAATTTGAGACCAGCCTGACCAACATGGAGAAACCCATCTGTACTAAAAAAAATACAAAAATGAGCCGAACATGGATGTGCATGCCTGTAATTCCAGCTACTCGGGAGGCTGAGGCAGGAGAATTGCTTGAACCTGGGAGGCAGAGGTTGCAGTGAGCCGAGATCGCACCATTGCACTCCAGCCTGGGCAACAGGAGCAAAACACCAACTCAAAAAAACAAAAAAGAGAGAGAGAAGAAACAAGGGCATAGGCATCGGATCACCATGCCTTTCTTGGACGTGCAGAAAAGGTTTTCAGCCTTAACCAAGATCGGTGATGGACAATCCAAAGTGCTGAACAGCCCTACAAGTTTCCTGCTCGATGCTATGCTTTTGAAAAAGAATGGATAGAATGTGCACATGGAATCGGTACTATCCAGGCAGAAAAAGAGTGTAAGATAGAATATGATGATTTCATAGAGTGTATGTATACTTTGGTATAAAACGACGAAACGTATGAATACTATCTGGAAGCAACGAGATAAACTGATAAAGGAAGTGAAGTACACCCCTCCACCTCACCACATGGGCAAGGGGAGCCTCAGCCCTGAGCAGACACAGCTACTGACATCTGGAGGCTGATTTTCATGTTCTCTGTTCTCCACTGGAAAGGTTGTTTATGGAAAACCTCCTTGTCAAAGTGTGTAAAAATAAAGTATTGCTCCAGCCTTAAAAAAAAAAAAAAAGGAAAGCTAAATCCCACAAACACATCTGCTTGTTTTGCACCTGCTAACATTATACAGGCCAAATTAAGTCACACAACCACGCCCAAAAAACCAATGGAATGCGAAGTATAGACTGCCCAATTGACAAGGACTGAGAGAGATGACTATCTGCTGAACAAATTCAAACTATCACAAGGAAAAAAGAGTTTGAAGGCTACTGCAATAATCCAAGTGAGAATTGACAGTGGCTTGACCCAGAGTAGTAACAAAGGAAATAATGAGAAGTGATCGGACTCTGGATATATTCTAAAGTACAGCCAACTGGATTTCTTGATGTATTAGATTTAGGGTGTGACAAAAAGAAAGGAGTAAAGATAGCACGAAAGATTTTATCCTAAACAACTAGAAGGATGTAGTTAACATTGAGTTCGTGAAGGCTAAGGACGGATGGATCTTGGATATCTGAGCTGAGCTGTCCAACAGACAGTTGGGTTTACAAATCTCAAATTAGGGAGAGAAGCCTAGGCTAGAGATAAAAATTAAAGACTTAAAAGCATACAGAAAGTGTTTAAAGTTTGCCAGGCATGGTGGTTCATGCCTGTAACTCCAGCACTTTGGGAGGCCGAGGCAGGAGGATCACTTGAGCCCAGGAGTTCAAGACAAGCCTAGGCAACATAGTGAGACTCCGCCTCTATTAAAAAAAAAAAAAAGGAAAATATTTAAAGTTATGAGATTGCCATATGAATATAGATAGAAAAAAAAGAGAGATCCAAAGGCTCACCCAGAGGTACTCCAATATTAAGAGACTAACGAGAAGAGAAGAAATCAGAAAGAAGGCTAAGGAGCTGTTTCTAACAGTAAAGAAGGAAAACTAGAAGAGTATGGTATCCTGGAAGTCAAGAGAAGATAGTGTATTTAGGAGAAAAGAGTGATTAGCTGTGCCAAATGTGCCTGGTGGGTCATATACCATGTCTGATAATTTAATAAAAAATTTAAGAAATCACTAGTGATCTTAGGCTGAGCAACTGTGGTGATGCAGTAAGGGCATAAGACAGAAGAGTGAGCTTAAGAAACAATGGGAGAGCTGAGCACAATAGCATGTTCCTACAGTCTCAGCTACTTGGGAGGCTGAGTGGGGAGAATTCTTTGTGGCCGAGAATTCAAGGTTGCAGTATGCTATGATAGTGTCTGCAAATGGCCACTGCAGTCCAGTTTCCTGGGCAGCGTAGCAAGATCCCTGTCTCTAAAAAAATTTTTTAAATAAAAAATAATAATATATTAAAAATAAAAGTATGGGAGAAAAAGAATTTATTAGATAACTTTTTGGGTTTGACACAGTGTCTCACTCTGTTGCCCAGGTTGGAGTACAGTGGCAAGATCTTGGCTCAAGGCAACCTCCACCTCCCAGGTTCAAGCAATTCTCCTGCCTCAGCCTCCCAAGTGGCTGGGACTGCAGGCGTGCACCACCACACTCTGCTAACTTTTGTATCTTTAATAGAGACAGGGTTTCACTATTTTAGCAAGCTAGTGTCAAACTCTTGAGCTCAGGTGATCCACCTGCCCCGGCCTCCCAAAGAGACAGCCATAACTATCATTTTGAAATCAAATTTCATCATACAAGATCTCTGCTTATAATCCTGTTTTGGTTTTGCAATATTTTTTTTTCCTGCATTACCCTGCATATTTGTAGGGAGTTAGGAAAAGCAGAGAAATAACTTAGAACCCAATGCAAAAACTCATGCTGTAATCTAATGGGCAGTAACAGTGGGAGAAAGAAGTGAACAAACTTGGGAAATATTAACAAAGCAGAAGCAAACAGGCTACATGTGGGGAATGGGGAAAAAGAAGAAATCAAAAGAAGACTCTAAGCCCGGCCTGTGGCTCATGCCGTAATCCCAGCACTTCGGGAGGCCAAGGCAGGTGGATAACCTGAGGTGAGGAGTTTGAGATCAGCCTGGCCAAAATGGTGAAACCCTGTCTTTACTGAAACTACAAAACTTAGCCGGACGTGGTGGCAGGTACCTGTAATCCCAGCTACTCAGGAGGCTGAGGCAGGAGAATCGCTTGAACCCAGGAGGCAGAGATTATAGTGAGCCAAGATCACGTCATTGCACTCCAGCCTGAATGACAAAGTGAGACTCCATCTCAAAAAAATAAAAAAAATAGGCCAGGCATGGTGGCTCACACCTGTAATGCTAGCACTTCGGGAGGCCGAGGTGGGTGGATCACCTGAGGTCAGGAGTTCAAGACCAGCCTGGCCATGATGGTGAAACCCCATCTTAAAAAAAAAAAAAAAGAAAAAAAGAGAAAAATAAATAAAAATAAAAAATGAATCCAAAGTTTCTGCTTAAGAAACTGGGTAGAACTGGTGCCATTCAATGAGATGGAGGCAAGGATTTGAAGAAAAAGATAACAAATTCAGTCGGTGGCTCACGCCTGTAATCCTAACATTTTGGGAGGCCAAGGCAGGCGGATCACAAGGTAAGGCATTCGAGACCAGCCTGGCCAACATGAAAACCCCATCTCTACTACAAATACAAAAATTAGCCGGGCGTGGTGGCGCATGCCTGGAGCCCCAGCTACTCAGGAGGCTGAGGCAGGAGAACTGCTTGAACCCGAGAGGTGGAGGCTGTAGTGAGCCAAGATGGGACCACTGTACTCCAGCCTGGGTGACAGAGCGAGACTCCGTCTCAAGAAAAAAAAACAAAAAAACAAATTCAGTGTTAGATCTTATATACATATAACATATGTAAAGATGGTAATATATTGATATTCAATTCAATTTTATTTCCTTTTTTTTTTTTTTTGAGCCGGAGTCTTGCTCTATCGCCAAGCTGGAGTGCAATGGCTCAATCTCGGCTCACTGCAACCTCCGCCTCCTGGATTCAAGCGATTCTTCTGCCTCAGCCTCCCGAGTAGGTGGGACCACAAGCACGTGCCACCATGCCTGACTATTTTTTGTATTTTTAGTAGAGACGGGGTTTCACCATGTTGGCCAGGATGGTCTTGAACTCCTGACCTCAGGTGATCCACCCTCCTCGGCCTCCCAAAGTGCTAGGATTACAGGCGTGAGCCACCGCGCCAGGCCTTTTTTTTTGAGATGGAATCTCACTCTGTCTCCCAGGCTGGAGTGCAATGGCGCTATCTAGACTCACTACAACCTCTGCCTCCTGGGTTGAAGCAATTCTTCCACCTCAGCCCCATGAGTTGCTGGGCGCACAGGAGCAAATTATCACACCAGCTAATTTTTGTATTTTTAGTAGATATGTATGGGGTTTTGCCATGTTAGCCAGGCTGGTCTCAAACTTCTGGCCTCAAGTGATCCACCCGTCTCAGCCTCCCAAAGTGCTGGGATTACAGGGCATGAGTCACTGCACCTAGCCCAATTCAATTTTAGGCCATATATATATAATATATATAAAGATGATTTTATATATTAGAGAGCTTAAGAAACAATGGGGCCACGTGTGGTGGCTCATGTCTTTAATCCCAGCACTTTGGGAGGCTTAGGCGGGCAGATCACATGAGGCTAGGAGTTTGAGACCAGCCTGGCCAACATAGTGAAACTCTGCCTCTACTAAAAATACAAAAATTAGCTGGGTTGGTGGTACATGCCTGCAGTCCCAGCTACTCAGGAGGCTGAGGTATGAGAATCGCTTGAACCTGGGAAGTGGAGGTTGCAGTGAGCCAAGATCACACCACTGCACTACAGCTTGGGTGACAGAACAAGACTGTCTCAAAAAAAAAAAAGGAAAAAGAAAAAAAAACAGAGAGCTGCACACAGTGACATGCGCCTGTGATGACATGCCACTGTGTCCAGCTCTCCTATTGTTGTGCCTAATGAATATTACATTTATACATATTAAATATACATGGTTAAAATATATACAATTATATTTTATATATTATATATAAAGATGGCAATATATTTAAACATTATATTGTATAATATTTAACATAAGATGGTAACATATCTCATATCTAAGATATAGTACTATATATAAGCATATATAATATACATATATTACTATACTAGTATATATAAGTCTGCGTGTGTGTGTGTGTGTGTGTGTGTGTGTGTGTGTGTGTGTGTATATATATATTTTTTTTTTTTTTTTAGACAGAGTCTCACTCTGTTGCCCAGGCTGGAGTGCAACAGCACGATCTCAGCTTATTGCAAACTCTGCCTCCCAGGTTCAAGTAATTCTTCTGTCTCAGTCTCCCAAGTAGCTGGGATTATAGGCATGAGCCATCACGCCCAGCTAATTTTTGTTTTAGTAGAGAAGGAATTTCACTATGTTGGCCAACCTGGTCTCAAATTCCTGACCTCAAGTGATCTGCCCACCTCAGCCTCCCAAAGTGCTAGGATTACAGGAGTGAGCAACCATGCCCAGCCAATCTTTATTTATATAAATATGTGTATACAAATACATAAATATAAAAATATACATATAAAATATACATATATGTATAAAATAACATATATTATATATACAAATAGATAAATATAAATCTATGATCTCATTTCACTGCAACCTCCGCCTCCCAGGTTCAAGCCATTCTCCTGCCTCAGTCTCCCGAGTAGCTGGGACTACAGGCACGAGCCACCATGCCCAGCTAATTTTTGTATTTTTTAGTAAAGAAGGGGTTTCACCATGTTGGCCAGGATTGTCTCCATCTCTTGACCTCATGATGTGCCTGCCTTGGCCTCCCGAAGTGCTGGAGTTACAGGCGTGAGCCAACGCACCTGGCCACATATATATATGTGTATATATATATATATGTATAGTTTTTTTTTTGAGACGGAGTTTCACTCTTGTCACCCAGGCTGGTATGCAATGGTATGATCTAAGCTCACTGCAACCTCCACCTCCCAGGTTCAAGCAATTCTCCTGCCTCAGCCTCCTGAGTAGCTGGGATTACAGGCGCCTGCCACCACACCTGCCTAATTTTTCTATTTTTAGTAAAGACAGGGTTTCACCATGTTGGCCAGGCTGGTCTTGAACTCCTGACCTCAGGTGATCCCCCCACCTCGGCCTCCGAAAGTGCTGGGATTACAGGCATGAGCCACCGTGCCCGGCTCTTTATACATATTATAGCTAAGATCTAAAATTGAATAGAATACAAAACATGTCACCATCTTTTTATATGGCACATATATATACAAAGATGGTGAGAGAAGCCAAAGAGGTGAATGAATGAAAAAGGGGAAAAGGACCAAGGATATCAAGACGTAAGGAAGAAGCAAAAAAATAGGAATGAAGCAACACAGAAGAGTGTTTTATACTATAAGCCAAAAAAAAGAAAATTTTCTTTTTGTTTTTTGATTTTTTATCTTTTTGAGATGGAGTTTCACTCTTGTCACCCAAGCTGGAGTGCAATGTCACAATCTCAGCTCACTGCAACCTCCACCTCCTGGGTTCAAGAGATTCTCCTGCCTCAGCCTCCCAAGTAGCCACTCCTGACTAATTTTTGTATTTTTAGTAGAGATAGGGTTTCACCATGTTGGCCAGACTGGTCTCAAACTCCTGACCTCAGATGATCGACCCACCTCAGCCTCCCAAAGTGCTGGGATTACAGGCGTGAGCCACTGCACCTGGCAAGAAAGTATTTTAAGAAAGGAAATGGCCAGGTTGGGCATAGTGGCTCACACCTGTAATACCAGCACTTTAGGAGGCTAAGGTGAGAGGATCACTGAGGCCATGAATTTGAGACAGACCAGCCTGGTCAACATAGTGACACCCTTTCTCTATATTAAAGAGAGAGAGAGAGAGAAAGAAGGAAATAGCTAAATGCTATAGAAAGATTAAGATATGGACTGTAAACATTCATTTGATATATCAACAAAGATTGCTGGTGAATCTCAGCATGGCCAAAAGCCCATACCGGATTAGACAGAAAATCTTGTAACAGGTAAGTATTACCAAAACAACTTTCAAAAAGCTTGGCTGGGAAGAAAAATGAAATTTAAAAATTATCTATTTAAGTAAATCACCCTAAAGAATTATCTGAAAACTGGTGCTACAGCAGAGATTACTTATTCACCGAGCCATTTCTCTTTCTCTGCCGCCCAGGCTGGAGTGCAGTAGCACAATCTTGCTCTGGGTTCACTGCAACCTTTGCCTTCCAGGTTCAAGTAATTCTTAGGTCTCAGCTTCCGAAGTAGCTGGGATTACAGGCGCACACCACTACATCCAGTTAATTTTGGTATTTTTAGTAGAGACGGGGTTTCACCATATTGGTCAACCTGGTCTCGAACTCCTGACCTCAAGTGAACCGCCCACCTCAGCCTCCCAAAGTGCTAGGATTACACGCCTGAGTCATCACACCCGGCTCATTTCTCTTTTTCTTATGAATATACAGCTAAACTACATTTCCTAGCTCACCTTGCCATTAAGTGCAGCCATAACTGAGTTTTGCCCAGTGGAATGAGGATGGAAGTGTATGCCATTTCCAAGTCTGACCCATAAAATACTCCTACAAAGGTTTCCCTCTCCTGTTTCCCATCTGCTGGCTTAGGGGAAAGGACTCTATGGACTGCAGAAAGCAAAGCCACAAGACAAAAGGAGCAAGGCCCATTCATGACTGCATGGAACAACTATGGCCCCACCAACACCACCCAGACCTACAAGTTAACCCAAATGAAACTATCATGTGAGTAATACTAACATAGATGGCCAGTGTAAATAGGTGGGTAGCTTGATAATCAATCAGACATGGTTAGCAGACTTCAGTTTCTGGAGAATACATTATAAAATATTTATAATACTAAGATGAAGTTTTAATCAAATATTATTAAACTATTATATACAGTTTGAAAAAACAATATGCTAAAAGGAGTACAAAGAAGATATGAAACTGAAAAAGGGACACCAAATGAATAAGAATTTATCACTGAGTCTTGATTCTGTAGCTGACCAGCAGCTGGTCTTTTTGTAGGCAAGTACCTAATATTCCAATAAAGCAAAATTGTTTATCAGGTTATCTTAGCTTTGTCACTCTTACCATTAAAATTATCTATCTGTCTAACTCCCATTGCTCTGATGAGCAATGTTCATTCTTCTTTTATTTGTTTGAGACTGGATCTGGTTCTGTCACCAAGGCTAGAGTGCAGTGGCCATGATTTCGACTCACTGCAACCTCTGTCTCCCGAGCTCAAGTAAGTGATCATCCCACCTCAGCCTCTCAAGTAGCTGAGACTACAGAAACGCACCACCAGCTAACTTAGGTATTTTTTGGTAGAGATGGGGTTTTGCCATGTTGTCCAACTGGTCTCAAACTCCTGAGCTCAAGCAATCCGCCTGCTTTGGCCTCTCAAAGTGCTGGAATTACACGTGTGAGCCACCACGCCGAGCCTCAAATTCTGTCTTAAAATTGTGACTTTATTGTAAGGAAATAAGTTGACCAGTAGTTTTGGAATACCTGGTTTCCCTGATGGTTATATTTCTTATCATAATCAATATCAATATCTTATGAGGGCCAGGAGCCGTGGCTCATGCCTGTGATCCCAGCACTTTGGGAGCCAGAGGCAGCCTGATCACTTGAGCCCAGAAGTTCGAGACCAGCCTTGGCAACATGGTGAAACCCCATTGCTATCAAAAATACAAAAATTAGCCAAGCTTTTGGGCATGGATCTGTAGTTCCAGCTACTTAGGAGGCTGAGATGAGAGGATGGCTTGAGCCTGGGAAGTTGAGGCTGCAATGAGCCATGATTATGCCACTGCACTCCAACCTGGGCTACACAAGAAGACTGTCTCAAAAAAAAAAAAAACTTATAAGCATGATTAGTGTAGCTCAGTTGTATGCAGCCTAATCCATTTTGAGACACTGAAAGAAAAATCAGCATTAACTTGGAAATTAAGTAACAGACATTCTGGTGTTAGCATTACAGATAATATAAACCTGAAAGTTCCAACCTGAGTGGCTGGCTGTTCTCAACAGATGATTTTCTTAGTTCTTGTACTATAACCTATGTCTTGGACCAGCATTTAATACAACAGTTGTTTGGAATATTTAAGGTAGAAATATCTATAAATTTAAATATTAACTAAATTTAACTTATCTCTGTAACAGAAAAAAAATGAAATCATATCTAAGTATGTTGGAAACTATTCCTTTTTAACAATTTTTACTTTACTAAGGCGAAATCTCGGAACCCAAGAAGATTAAGTGGTAGGCGTAGGATTATACAGCAAGATAGAATCAAAAGCCCCTTATTAACTCAATGAGGTAGGGTCAAAAGGAAAGAAAGAACTCTAAGAGTTCTCACTAAGAATTCTAGCAACTTGTAGGAATAGTCAAATGGTGGTTTCTTTTTTTTCTTTTTCCTTTTTAAGGTTCAATTCATCTGTACAGTGGTTTATTTCATGAAACAACCAAAACTAAGTGCCATCAAATAGAATGTAACAATAAACACTTTTAGGCTGAAAATATAATGCCAACAATTAAAAATAGATAAAACTAAATCATGTTTTTAGTACAATGCAGAAATATAATAATAATAAGCTTTAAGAGAAATAGATATCAAACTTCAAAATTCTTTTTAAAAAATTTTCAATTTTAATGCTTTTAGAGACAGGGTCTCACTTTGTTATTGCAATCATAGCTCACCACAACTTCGAACTCCTAGGCTCAAGTAATTCTCCCACCCAGGCTCCCAGTGGCAAGGACCACAGGCAAGCACCACCTCACTGGGCTAATTTTTGTATTTTTTGTAGAGACAGGGTCTCCCTACTTTGCACAGGCTGGTCCCCACTCCTGGCCTCAAGTGATTCTCCTGCCTTGGCCTCCCAAAGTGCTGGGATAACAAGTGTAAGCCACCGCAGTAGGCCTAAAAGTCCTTTAAATAGAGAAATTCCTAAGAAAAGAAAGCCATCTGTCTTACTATTCCAAACTAATCATTTTTGTTGTTGTTTTTATAAAAGACAGTGTCTCACTACGTTGCTCAGGCTGAACTTCCGGCCTCCTCTGGCCTCGGCCTTCTGAGTAGCTAGGACTAAAGGCGTGTATCACTGTGCCCAGCTAGCCAAACTGACAACTTTGAATTCTGTTTAACATTACCATTCATCATCCATAGTTATTACAAAGAATAAAACCAAGTTTAAAATGCCCTTTATGTGCAAATAATTAATTTGCATTTTTCTGATATAATAGGTACACAAGCACCATTTGTACTCTAGAAAAATCCTATATTTTGAAGACAATTTTCTCATAACTCAATTAGTGGCACAAACTGACTGACCTGAATTAACATGGCATGAGGCCACTGATAGTCTTTATTTATCCCACATACTAACTACTCAGGTCAACTTGATCAGTGAATTGCATTTATTAAAAAATATATATACAGTTGGCTGGGTGTGGTAGGTCATGCCTGTAAATCCCAGCACTGTGGGAGGCCGAGGTGGGAGGATCACGTGAGGCTAGGAGTTGGAGACCAGCCCTGGGAAACATAGGGAGACCTCATCTCTACAAAATATTTAAAATTTAGCCAGGCATGGTGGCACAAACCTGTAGTCCAGCTACTTGAGGGGCTGAAGTGGAAGGGCTGCTTAAGCCTGGGAGGTTGAGGTTGAAGTGAGACATGATATGCCACTGCACTCCAACCTGGATCACTGAGCAAGACCTTGTCTCAAAAACCAAAAAACAAACACTTAAAATAGAAGTTTTCTGACACAAGCAAAAAGATAAAAGACACATTTTCAGGATATTCCCCATAAATTATCTCATCTCTTTATTCTATGTAATCAAGATACAATACAGGCAAGTAATCTGATAATTTAAGTTTCGGTAATGTACTTACACATTTCGGCAAGATATGGGCTTGAAAAAACCAACTTCATTCCCAGTAAAATGTGTTTCATTGCCACTAGAATCCTTACAAGTTATGTTGGGTGCTGGAAAACATGAAACTGAAGGCAGAAAAAGTCAAGAAACTGTTATTTTTTTTTTCTGTAGAAACAGCATGTAATTGTTCTAGGACTAGCAAATATGTTATAACAAACTACATCCCAAGATAACATGACACAAGCTTTTAATTTTAGATAGGAAAAGTGACATTACATATGTACTTATATGCAAGATAAATATAAAATGGTATAGTAGTCTCTTAACACAAAAATATAAGAATTGCCACACTGGATTAGATTCGTGGCTAATCTAATTCAATCTCCTGCCTCTGACAAAGGTAACAAGGGAAGAATTGCACAATGTTACTGCTCTTTACTTCATCTCCAGAATTAAGAATTCCTCTCAAATTTTTGTTGGAATTCAATGGGCAATTTATCTATTAAATTATTTTAACATAATCTGAGTTTGTATTTTTAGCTTATATCAACTATTATAGACTGCTGCCACAAATTATCTTCATTGATTGTAAATGTATTTGTTTCTCGATTCCCTCTAGGGTTTGATATAGATTATTTCAGAACTTAAGCAATCTTGATCCTTCCTCATAACCCAGATGACATAATAAGAGGAAGTAACACACTTACAGATCCAGGCAAGCACTGCCTTCACAGCTTTATAGCCTCATAGTGTAAAGAACAAGACCTTTGGAATGACAACAATCTACCTGGACATTGCTCCTTTCAGAACTTTGGATTCTTTGTAAGTAAAAATAGTACTAACAGGCCGAGTGCAGTGCCTCATGCCTGTAATCCCAGCACTTTGGGAGGCTGAGGTGGGCAGATTAGGAGTTCAACACCAGCCTGGGCAACACGGCAAACCTCCATCCTTACAAAAAATAAAATAAAATAATTGGTTGGGTGTGGTAGTGCTCACCTGTAGTCAGAAGGCTGAGGCAAACCCAGGAGGTTGAGGCTGCAGTGAGCCATGATCATGCCACTGCACTCCAGCCTGGGCAAAACTTAACAGACAATTGATATGTAGCTATTTGGCTACCTGCCTTGGCACAGGGATAAAATTTGACTTTTGTGAATGAATTAATACCATATCCCTTAGATTATATTTCTCGAAAATCTTCCAACTTAGATCATCCTTTTGATTAGCTATATAGCAGACAACTCAAAACTGAGGTTAGCCAGGCGCGGTGGCTCACGCCTGTAATCCCAGCACTTTGGGAGGCCGAGATGGGTGGATCACCTGAGGTCAGGAGTTCAAGAACAGCCTGGCCATCACGGAGAAACCCCATCTTTTAAAAAAAAAAAACAAAAAAAAAACTGAGGTTAGTGAATGTCTGAAATGCTGATATAAATTCTATATCACTGAAAGGAGATCAACATGGTTTTATCAGTAATTCTCTTTTTTTTTTTTTTTTTTGAGATGGAGTTTCGCTCTCGTTACCCAGGCTGGAGTGCAATGGCACGATCTCAGCTCACCGCAACCTCCGCCTCCTGAGTTCAAGCAATTCTCCTACCTCAGCCTCCCGAGTAGCTGGGACTACAGGCGCGCGCCACCATGCCCAGCTAAGTTTTGTATTTTTAGTAGAGACGGGGTTTCACCTTGTTGACCAGGATGGTCTTGATCTCTTGACCTCGAGATCCACCCGCCTTGGCCTCCCAAAGTGCTGGGATTATAGGCGTGAGCCACTGCGCCCGGCCTAATTCTTTTTTTTTTAAGAGATGGGAGTTTGCTATGTTGGCCAGGCTGGAACTCGTGGCCTCAAGTGATCTTCCTGCCTCAGTCACTCAAAGTACTGGGATTACAGGTGTGAGCCACTGTGATGTTACTGGCCCTAAATCAGTAAAATCAGTAATTCTTAACTGGGGGCATTTTTGACCCCCAGAGGACTTTTGGCAAGGTCTGGAAACATTTTTGGTTGTCACTGGGGAGCCGCTACGGGCATCTAGTGAGTAGAGACCAGGGATACTCAAAAACATCCTACAGTGTGTAAGACAGCCTCCCCACAACAATGAATTACCCAGTCCAAAATAGCAATAGCGCTGAGAATGAGAAACCCTGCTCTAGATCAGTCATCTTCAAAAAAATTCTGCACATACACCTGCTATAAATTAAATTTTTATAAGCTACATATGCCCTCACACATTTAAACAGACATCTAAAAAATAATTTATTTTTTTGAGACAGAGTCTCGCTCTGTCACCAGGCTGAAGTGCAACTCACTGCAACCTCCGCCTTCTAGGTTCAAGTGATTCTCCTCCCTCAGCCTCCTGAGTAGCTGGGAATATAGGTATGCACCACCATGCCCGGCTAATTCTTGTATTTTTAGTAGAGACGGGGTTTCACCATGTTGGGCAGGATAATCTCGATCTCTTGACCTTGGGATCTGCCCACCTCAGTCTCCCAAAGTGCTAGGATTACAGGCATGAGCCACTGCACCAGGCCTAACATTTTTCATCATGAATTTAAATGGTTGCAAAAACATGTAATTTCCAGTTTGTTTCTTTATTCATTGAAACTGAGTCTCACTCTATCGCACAGGCTGGACTGCATGAATATAATCACTGCAACCTTCATCTCCTAGGTTCAAGCAATTCTCATGCCTCAGTCTCTCCAGTAGCTGGGATTATAGGCACCTGCCACCATGCCCGACTAATTTTTGTATTTTTAGTAGAGAAGGGGTTTGACCATGTTGGCCAGGCTGGTCTCGAACTCCTGGCCTCAAGAAATTCGCCCACCTCAGTCTCCCAATAGGTGTGAGGCAGTGTATCTGGCCTCCAGTATATTTAATCCTGTCATTAAAATTAAAATGTTATGGCACTCTTTAAAGTGGAATCTAAAAACAACAGCAATTTGACAGGCATCATGATCCACTGGAGAACAGATATGAAAGAACTCTTCCCTAAAATTCAACAATTGTACATAAATTTTAGGAAAGGGTACACATTTAAAAGCTGAGAATTGGCTGGGCGTGGTGGCTCACACCTGTAATCACAGCACTTTGGGAGGCTAAGGCAGGCAGACCATTTGAGGTCTTAGCCTGACCAACATAGTAAAACCCCATCTCTACTAAAAATATAAAAATCAGCAGGATATGGTGGCACATATCTGTAATCCCAACTATTTGGGAGGCTGAGGCAGGAGAATCACTTGAACCTGGGAGGTGGAGGTTGTACTGAGCAGAGATCGTGCCACTGCACTCCAGCCCAGGTGAGTGAGACTCCATTTCAAAAAAAAAAAAAGGCTAAGAAAATAGGCAGGGTGCGGTCTAGGCCGGGTGCGAGTGGCTCATGCCTGTAATCTCAGTACTTTGGGAGGCCCAGGCAGGCAGACTGCTTGAGGCCAGGAGTTCAAGACCAGTCTGGCCAACATGGTGAAACCCATCTCTCCCAAAAATACAAAAAATTAGCCAGGCGTGATGATGTGTGCCTGTGGTCCCAGCTACTCAGGAGACTGAGCTAGGAGAATTGCTTGAGCCTGGGAGATAGAGGCTGCAGTAAGCCACGATCATGCCACTGCACTCCAGCCTGGGTAACAGAGTGACAACCCCATCTCAAAAAAAAAAAAAAAGGAGGAGTCTTCAAGAATATCTGTAAACACAGGGTTTTTTTTTCTCAAAAAGTAGCTTTACATTGTTTCATATCCTCAAGCCAGTAAGTAGATTAAGTGTGCCACAAAGCACAGTATTACTAGATTGCAGTTCATTTTTCTCTAAAAGTATTTATTACCTTGCACTTGTTCAGTCTGAAGCTGTCATTTTCTTGTCATACAGCCTTGTGAGATCTTTCTGCAGATTATCTAAAATCAGGTCTTAAAGAGACAGTTGCAATACAAAACACTAATTATGATTCCAGTTGGGGTTATTTTCCAACATACCTTGCCTAATAGAAATGCAGTTTTTTTGTTTTTTTTGAGATGACAGGTTTCTGTGCAAAACTTTTAAAAACCAAATATTTCTAGGTGAGTTGCAAAAATGCCTTGTAAATATTAAAAACTAAAGAGCCCTAACCGGGCATGGTAGCTCATCCCAGCATTTTGGGAGGCCAAGGTAGGTGGATCATGAGGTCAGGAGTTCAAGACTCGCCTGGCCAACAAGGTGAAACTCCATCTCTACTAAAAATACAAAAATTGGCTAGGCATGGTGGCATGTGCTGTAATCCCAGCTAATAAGGATGCTGAGGCAGGAGAATCACTTGAACTCAGGAGGCAGAGGTTGCAATGAGCTAAGATCGTGCCCTTGCATGCCAGCCTGGGTGACAAATCAAGACTCTGTCCCCCCCCCCAAAAAAAAAAAAAAAACTCTAAAAGAGCCCTATCTTTTGTTTTATTTTTGAAGCAAGGTCTCACCGTCACCCAGGTTAGTGGCATGATTACAGCTCACTGCAGCCTCAACCTCCTGGGCTTTTAAGAGACCCTCCCACCTCAGTCTCCCAAGTAGGTGGGACTATAGGTGTGTGCCACCAAGCCTGGCTAATTTTTGTATTTTTTGTAGAGACAGGTTTTTACCATGTTGCCCCGGCTGGTCTTGAACTCCTGGGTTCAAGCAATCCACCCACTTTGGCCTCCCAAAGGTGTGAGCCACCATGCCCAGCCAACCATATCTATTTTTCAACTAGACAGTATAAATTGTCTAAAATCCCATATGTTGAGAGTTTTAGTTTTCAATATTTAATCATTTTGAATAGCTGCTTTGTATACAATATGAAAAAGATGAAAGAGAGAAAAAAGCCCAACACTCCAGGATTAGATACTCAGGAAAGACACCATAGTGAAAAGAGGTATCACAGTGAAGGGATAACCACATTGCAATGATTCAAGAATTTTGACATTCGTTCGAGCTACTTATTTCAAGGGATGAAATTTATACTTGATGAAAAAAAGATGAACTGTTGCTCCAAATATATAGACAGAAGACATGAGAAAATAATGAGAGAAACTCAGACTGATTTGTTTGAAACGATAGAGAATTCCAAAGAGCAGTACTTTAGAACTAGATAGATTTGGATTTAAGCCCTAACTCTGTCACTTAACTAGCATGTTCCTTCGGGAGAAATAAAACCCCTCTGAATCATGTTTCCCATCTGTGACATGGGATATATCTTTTGTACTCCTGTTATATACATATAAAAAGCATAGAGTCTGGGCACAGTGGCTCACGTCTATAATCCCAGCACTTTAGGAGGCCAAGGCGGGTGATCACTTGACGCCAGGAATTCAAGACCAGCCTGGTCAACATGGCGAAACCCCATCTCTACTAAAAATACAAAAATTAGCCAGGCCTCATGACCCACACCTGTAGTCCCAGCTACTGGAAAGGCTGAGTCACAAGAATTGCTTGAACCTGAGAGGCGGTGGTTGCAGTGAGCCCAGATAGCACCACTGAGCTCAAGTCTGAGTGACAGAGCAAGACTGTCTCAAAAAAAAAAAAAAAAGAAAAGAAAAGAAAGAAAAAGAAAAAGCACATGGTGTGTAAAGCATGGCGTTTGGTTAGAAAAAGTATTCAAAAAGTGTTTAGGGGCCAGGTTCAGTGACTCGCCTGTCATCCCAGCAATTTGGGAGGCCAAGGCAGGAGGATCATGTGAACCCAGGAGTTTAAGACAAATCTAAGCAACATAGTGACATTCTGTCTCTAAAGAAAAAAAAAATTCGAAAGGCATGGTTCCATGTGCTTATAGTCCCAGCTACTCGGGAGGCTGAGGCAGGAAGATTTCCTGAGCCTGTGAGATCCAGGCTTCCAGTGAGCTATGATCCTGCCTCTGCACTACAGCCTGGGCTACAGAGCAGGGACTCTCTCTACCCCACCCCACACCCCAAAATGTGTGCGTGTGTGTGTGTGTGTGTGTGTGTGTGTGATTCCCCACTCTAAGAAATCAGAGAACTTCAATATTTAGAAGACTAATAAAGAATTGAATATAACATTGTGAGTGGCTATAAAATTAATGTAGGATTTTATGATATGAAATTAATCAATTCAAAAGAAGCCTACGACCCCAGAGTTTATTTGTTTAGACATACCTTATTATGACTTCATTTCATCCTTGTAAGAAAGAACTTAAGTAAGCAAATTCATAATGTTTCCTTCTTTTCCTTTCACAAATAGGAAAACTGAGGTTCCAAGAAATTAAATGAGTTGACTAAAGGGCAAGTAATACTCTCTAAATCCTAGACTAAAACTCATTATTCCTAATCAATACTCTTTCCATTATATCATAATTATCCCATGCAAACACTGATTTCAGCAATAAGCAAAAATAAACAAATCGATATGACAAGATCAAATAAGCCAGTTATCAATAAATGTTAACTAGTAGACAAAATTAAGCAACATGCTACAAGCCTGAAAACAATTTAATTTGCAGTTTTCTTGCAAATAGGTTTGGTTCTGACCAATGTCTAGAATTTAGATAATATCAATTCAGGCCAATAACCATACAGTATTCATTATAAAAAGCAGCAATGTGGTTTGTTTGGTTGGTTTATTTTTAGAGATAGGGTCTCACTCTGTTGCCCAGGCTGGAGTGAAGTGGCATGATCATAGCTCACTGTAACCTCCAACTCCTGGGCTCAAGACATCCTACAGCCTCAGACTACCAAATAGCGAAGATTACAGGCACACACCACCACACCTGGTGTAGAAAGCAGCAATGTTTTTCAAATACAGAAATACTAAACCAGCCGGGCGCGGTGGCTCACGCCTGCAATTCCAACACTTTGGGAGGCCAAGGCAGGCAGATCACAAGGTCAGGAGTTTGAGACCAACCTGACGAACATGGTGAAACCCCGTCTCTACTAAAACTATAAAAATCAGCTGGGCATAGTGGTATGCACCTGTAATCCCAGCTATTCAGGAGGCTGAGGCAGGAAAATCACTTGAACCCAGGAGGTGGAGGCTGCAGTGAGCTGATATCATGCCACTGCACTCTAGACTGGGTGACAGAGCAACACCGTCTCAAAACAAAAAACAAACAAAATGTAAACCAGAAATAATGTAATCAGACAATGAAGTTTCATAACAATAAAGGACTAAATCTAGCCTGGGCAACTTTGCAAAAAATATTTATCTGGGACGGGTGGCTTATGTCTGTAATCCCAGTAACTTGGGTGGCTAAGGCAAGCAGATTGCTTGAGTCTCGAAGAGGAAGGCTGCAGTGAGCCGTGATCACATCACGGCACTTCAGCCTGGGCTACAGAGCAGCAAGACTGTCTCCAAAAACAAAAAAAATGCCAGGCGCGGTGCCTCACACCTGTAATCCAACAGTTTGGGAGGCCGAGGCAAGTGGATTGCTTGAGCTCAGGAGTTAGAAACCAGCCTGGGCAACATGGTGAAACCCCATCTCTACAAAAAAAGGCTAAAATGAGCCTGGCATGGTGAGGCTGAGGTGGGAAGATCACTCAAGCCTGGGAGGTAGAGGTTACAGTGAGCAGAGATCCTGCAAAAGAACTCCAGCATGGGTGACAGAGTAAGACTCTACCTCCAAAAAAAAAAAAAGACAGAGAGAGAAAAAAATAAAGTTGGCAAGAGCCAACCCAATCTCCATATTTTTAGCATTAAAATATGGAGAGTGCTAGATTTGGAAAATAATCATTTTGCAACTATCAGAGTAAAGAATAGTTCCAGGGAACACTTTTTCCATTTTATGGAATGAAGTGTTGACCATTCTATAAAAAAAAGAGTAATTCAGGCCAGAATCATTAATGGGATGTAAATCTGGGGGTGTTAGGGAGATATTTGCATGGTCTTAATGAGTATCCCTTTAGATTATTTATAGTTGCAAAGAAAAAAATACTAACTATACAGTAGAAAAAACTGAGTGATCAACAATGAACATCACCAAGGAAAAAGAGAAAGTTATCATGCGCCCCCAGGTGTGAGATGTCAGGAAGGACACTATACCAATTATGTTATTTTACAGTGTGGTATGTATATCCTAAGTCTAATCATAAGGAAATATCAGACAATCCCAATTAGAAACACATCAAACATGTAAGTCAATGCCATAAAAGACAAAGAAAGTTGTGGAAATATACCAATAAAACTAAATGTGAGCTGGGTACGGTGGCTCACGCCTGTAATCCCAGTACCTTGGGAGGCTGAGGCAGGTGGATCACAAGGTCAAGAGATTGAGACCATCCTGGCTAACATGATGAAACCCCATCTCTACTAAAAATATAAAAATTAGTTGGGTGTGGTGGTGCCCACCTGTAGTCCCAGCTACTCGGGAGGCTGAGGCAGGAGAATCGCTTGAACCTGGGAGGTGGAGGTTGCAGTGAGCTGAAATCACCACTGTATTCCAGCCTGGTGACAGAGCAAGACTCCATCCCAGCCAAGCACAGTGGCTCACACCTGTAATCCCAGCACTTTGGGAGACCAAGACAGGCAGATCACCTGAGGTTGGAGTTCGACACCACCCTAACCAACATGGAGAAACCCCGTCTCTACTAAAAATATAAAAAATTAGCCGGGTATGGTGGCGCATGACTGTAATCCCAGCTACTCCGGAGACTGAGGCAGAAAAATCACTTGAACCTGGGAAGCGGAGGTTGCAGTGAGCCAAGATCGTACCATTGCACTCCAGCCTGGGCAACAAGAGTGAAATTCGATCTCAAAAAAAAAAAAAGAAAAGAAAACTAAATGTAATATCTGATTTTAGGATCCTGTACTGGGAGAAAATGTTAAAAAGGCATGATTGGGCTATTTGATAAAATAAGAATATGGATGAGATTAAAGCATGTGTATTAATATTAAATTTACTAAAGTTTATAACTGAATTGTATTTATGTTTTTTGTTTTTTTTTCCCATGCCCCCTTCCCTGAACTGTATTTATGTTAAGAGAACATTAATATATTTTGTATTTTTTATTTATTTTTTGGAGACAGCATCTTGCTCTGTCGCCCAGGCTGGAGTGCAGTGACACAATCAGGGCTTACTGCAGCCTTACCTCCTAGGCTCAGGTAATCCTCTCACATCAGCCTCCCAAGTAGCTGGGACTACATGTGTACACCACCATGCCTGGCTAGCTTTTTGTATTTTTTGTAGAGATAGGGTTTCACCACATTGCCTAGGTTAGTCTAGAACTCCTGAGTTCAAGTGATCTGCCCACCTCAGCCTCCCAAAGTGCTGGGATTACAGGTGTGGCCACCAAAACTGGCCAGGAACATCTCTAAAGAAAAACATATTGGCCGGGCACGGTGGTTCACGCCTGTAATCCGAGCACTTTGGGAGGTCCAGGTGGGTGGATCACCTAAGGTCAGGAGTTTGATATCAAGCCTGACCAACATGGAGAAATCTCGTCTCAACTAAAAATACAAAAATTAGCCAGGGGTGGTGGTGGGCGCCTGCAATCCCAGTTACTTGGGAGGCTGAGGCAGGAGAATCACTTAAACCTGAAAGGTGGAAGTTGTGGTGAGCTGAGATCGCGCCACTGCACTCCAGTCTGGGCAACAAGAGCGAAACTTCATCTCAAAAAAAAAAAAAGAAAAACACAAAAGTATTCACAGGGGCAGAAAAAAGTATATACACAAACAAATTCAGAGAGAGAGAATATGTTAACAATTGGTCAATCTGGGTAAAGGGTACATGGGAGGAGTTCTTTGTACTACTCTTATTCTTCAACTTTTCTGTAGGTTTAAAACTATCTCCGAATAAGAAGTTAAAAAATAATATACACTTTGCAACACGAATTCACAGTCAGAAGTTAGAATAAATAGTGGTTACCCACTGAGGCAGAATAGTGACTATAAAGGACTATGAAGAGGGCTTCTGGCATGTTGATCATGTTGTTTCTCGATCTGGAAACATTTACAGGTCTGTTGTTTGTGAAAATCATTTGAATTATACTTACATGCACTTTTCTGTAAATATACTATATTTTTAATTTTTTTTATTTTAGAAACAGGGTTTCACCATATTGGTCAGGCTGGTCTCCAACTCCTGACCTCAGGTGATCCACCCGCCTCAGCCTCCCAAAGTGCTGGGATTATAGGAGTGAGCCACTGCACCCGGCCAATATACTGTATTTTAATACAAACTTAAGAAAATAAAGAAGACTTCTGTCAAAGAACCATAACAAAATTTTCTGGAGGTAAAATCTAAGTATGTTTTTGCATTTCAGTGATAGAAAAATTGAAAACACTTGCTGATATATGTGTATATAACCTAGACAGAATACTTTTTTTTCAGACAGAGTCTGGCTCTGTCGCCCAGGCTGGAGGGCAGTGGTGCGATCTCAGCTCACTGTAACCTCCGCCTCCCGGGTTCAAACAAGTCTCCTGCCTCAGCCTCCTGAGTAGCTGGGACTACAGGCATGTGCCACCATGACTGGCTAATTTTTCTATTTTTAGTAGAGACAGGATTTCACCATGTTGTCCAGGCTGGTCTCGAACTCCCGACCTCAGGTGATCCGCCTGCCTCAGTCTCCCAAAGTGCTGGGATTACAGGCCTGAGCCACCTCATTTGGCTGACAGAACACTTCTTGAGGGCCAAGATTATGTCCTCCTTTGTGTATCACCTATACCACCTAGCAGATGCTTGCCACATAATTTCTTAATAAATAAATATATTTATTTATTTTCAATCAATAAACAATATTTTGTAATATAAACTGTCTTAATTCAATAATTAAAGTAAATTTAGTTTTAAATTATTCATTACAAATAAATACTTTCTCAACAAACAAATGTGCTTGTTAAATGATATTGAGCTAACCAGGAACCACTTTAAGATCACATCAATTTATTGTCATAGCTGAATTTCCATTGCCTTTTGTCCCAATTTTTACTCACTAGCCCCAAAATGCCCTCTATAAAACACTGCTCACATTCATCCCTACCCAAACATTAGTTTATGAAAATTAAACAGCCAGGTGTCGTGGCTCATGCCTGTAATCCCAGCACTTTGGGAAGCCAAGGCACGTAGATCACTTGAGCCGAGAAGTTCCAGACCAGCCTGGGTAACATGGCAACATCCTACCTCTACCCACCCCCAAAAAGAAAATAAAAAAATTAGCCAGGCGTAGTGGCATGTACCTGTAGTCCCAGCTACTCAGGAGGCTGAGGTAGGAGGATCGCCTGAGCCTGGGAGGTGTAGTTTGCAGTGAGCCAAGATAGTGCCACTGCAGTCTAGCCTGGGTGACAAAGCAAGATCCTGTCTCAAAAAAAAAAAAGAAAAAGAAAATTAGGTTGGGCACAGTGGCTCACATCTGTAATCCCAGAACTTTAGGAGGGCAAGCCAGGTGGATCACCTGAGGTCAGGACTTCAAGACCAGCCTGGCCAACAAGGCGAAACCCCGTCTTTACTAAAAATACAAAAATTAGCTGGGCATGGTGGTGCATGCCTGTAATCTCAGCTACTTGGGAGGCAGAGGCAGGAGAATCACTTGAACCCAGGAGGCAGAGGTAGCAGTGAGCCAAGATCACACCACTGCACTCCCACCTGAGCAACAGAGCGAGACTCTGTCTCAAAAAAAAAAAAAAGAAAAGTAAACATAGTTTGAGAATTTCACAATAGTTCTTCATATACTCAGTGAAAAAAAAAACAAAGGAAAAATAATTTTGGCTGGAAAAAGAGAAAGATCACTTAACTCACACTTTTCACAACTCCTAATATTTTTCTCCTATATTAGAACCAAAAAGCATATTTCAAGAGTTATTTTTATATCCTTCTCTGATCAGGACTTAGAAGTGATTTACCACAGCTAACCTACGAGCTTTTGTGTGTTTTAAAAAAGGCAATTAGCTGGGCACAGTGGCTCATGCCTGTCATCCCACCACTTTAGGAAACCAAAGCAAGAGGACTGCTTGAGCCCATGGAGCTCAAGACCAGGATGGGCAATATATGGAGACCCTCATCTCTACAACTAACAACAACAACAACAAAAAAGGTGGGGGAGCCAGTCCTGGTGGCTCATCCTTATAAACCCAGCACTTTGGGAGGACCAGGCAAGCAGATTGCTTGAGCCCAGGAGTTTGAGACCAGCCTGGGCAACATGGCGAAACCTTTTCTCTATCAAAAGTACGAAAAAAAAAAAAAAAAAAAACAGAAGAAGAAGAAGAAAGAAAATTAGCTTGGCATGGTGGTGCATGCCTGTAGTCCCAGCTACTCCAGAGGCTAAGGTGGGATGATCACTTGATCCTGGGAGGCAGAAGTTGCAGTGAGCTGAGATGGCGCCACTGCACTCCAGTCTGGGTGACATGATGAGACCCTGTCCCGGAAAGAAAAGTAATAAGATAATATATGCCTTATATAGGAGATATTGCTTAGTATGTACACATTTATTTTATTTAGATATATTACGTTTAAAAGAACTGGTTTTTTTCCCCTCTCAAGCCGGAGATGGAGTCTTGCTCCGTCACCCAGGCTGGAGTGCAGTGTTATGATCTCAGCTCACCGCAACCTCTATCTCCTGGGTTCAAGTGATTCTCCTGTCTCAGCCTCCCGAGTAGCTAGGATTACAGGCACCCACCACTGCACCTGGCTAATTTTTGTCTATTTAGTAGAGACAGGGTTTCACCATGGTGGCCAGGTTGGTCTCAAACTCCTGACCTTGTGATCCACCTGCCTCAACCTCCCAATGTGCTGGGATTACAGGCATAAGCCATAGCACTCAGCCACTAAAAGGAGCTTCGTAAGTAATCCTTCCCTTTGTAGTTAACTTATAAATATGCTTTGATTTGCCTGTTTTACACTCTGAAGTCTTTTATGTTGTAGCTTTCAGAACACAGAGAACAGACTTAACACAGAGTTCTCAAGTAGTTGTTTCAATCATTCATATGAAAGATGTAGAAATCTGTCAATACTATTGTAACTCAAGCATTTCACTTCTAATTAGGAAGCAGGCAGCCAGCCATCTCAAAAAAAAAAAAAAAAAAAAAAAAAAAAAAAGCATTTTTCTAGCCTGGAGGATTTTTTGTAGATATGGGGATTTCAAAGGAAATTATACAACTAAAAAGAATTTCTGCTCCAAAAGAAGTCTGCCCTCCTGCCCTCCAGTTAGGTGTCTTCTGGAATAAAATATTGAATCCACTTAAGAATTATTAATAAGGCCGGGCGCAGTGGCTCAAGCCTGTAATCCCAGCACTTTGGGAGGCCGAGGCGGGTGGATCATGAGGTCAAGAGATCGAGACCATCCTGGTCAACAAGGTGAAACCCTGTCTCTACTAAAAATACAAAAAATTAGCTGGGCATGGTGGTGCGTGCCTGTAATCCCAGCTACTCAGGAGGCTGAGGCAGGAGAATTGCCTGAACCCAGGAGGCGGAGGTTGCGGTGAGCCGAGATTACGCCATTGCACTCCAGCCTGGGTAACGAGCGAAACTCCGTCTCAAAAAAAAAAGAATTATTAATAAACAAGTTTATAAACGTATACAAAATCATTTTGGTGCCAACTGAATGTTAAATATGCACACATAAACACATAGCCCAAATCAAACAAATATAAAACAAAGTAATATAATCACAGTAATATAAATGGCATTTATCAAAGTGATATAAACGAAAGTGATGAAATTGCTGGGAAGCATAAAGGACTTGTAGGTATCACGGTATTACCCAAGAACTATTAGGTAAGTATTCACAGATGATGCAAGTAGAGAGCTAAAGGAAAATAAAAGGAAGGCTTCCATATGAGGGAATGATATGCTTATTCATTTGGGGAAAATAAAGTATATAAAATAGAAGTACACTTGCCTAACTGAATCTGAGAACATCCATACCCAGCCCTATTACTGTTTATATGGTGAAATTTCACCATTTCAGAAGATTCTTTTTTTAATTAAATACTGACAACCCTTAGCTGGTTCTCCAATTTTAAGTTACTCCAGAAACTAAATAATAATATTATAACTTGGAAAAAATGCATTTATTAATTACCTTTATTTTTATTTATTTATTTATTTTTTATTTTTTAAGATAGAGTTTCACCATGATGGCCAGGCTGGTCTTGAACTCCTGACCTCAGGTGATCCACCCACCTCGGCCTCCCAAAGTGCTAGGATTACAGGTGTGAGCCATCGCACCCAGCCTATTAATTACTTTTAGTGATCATACATTGACCTATGAAATAATGTTTTTAAAATTATTTTTAAAGACACATTTCTGGAAGCCTTACCATGAGCTGTGTAGTTTGTACAGTTAACTGGTTCTTGCGTAGCTTCATTTATTTTTGGATCTTTACAAATATATGTAAAAAAAAGTTAAGGAAATATGGACTACATTCCAACACAACACATTATCATGCCTTTACTATTCCTATTATATACTCATGTTGATATTCACATGTACATAGAGGCTGCTAGTTTGTCCAAGTCAATAAGCATATGTACAAATATATTTTAGTATTGCTAAATAATACCTGAGGCAGGAGGATCACTGGAGCCCAGGAGTTTGGGAAGAACAGTCTGGGCAAGATAATGAGACGTCTGTCTCTACAAATAATATAATACATAAATATTACAATAAACCTTTAAATTTGTGCCATAGTTAGCCACATTTTCACTCATGAGAAAACAGAGTTCAAATAAGTCACCAAAGGTTACAAAGCACAACAGGAATTTGTCCACTGAAGTCCGGAGCAGTGGCTCATGCCAAGGGGGTTGCAGATCACTTGAGACCAGGAGTTCAAGACCAGCCTGGCCAACATGGCATAATCCCAGTCTCACTAAAAATACAAAAACTAGCCGGGCACAGCGGCTCACGCCTGTAATTCCAGTACTTTGGGAGGCTGAGGCCAGCGGATCACCTGAGGTAGGGAGTTCGAGACCAACCTGACCAACATGAAGAAACGCCATCTCTACTAAAAATACAAAATTAGCCTGGCATGGTGGTTCATGCCTGTAATCCCAGCTATTCGGGAGGCTTAGGCAGGAGAATCACTTGAACCAGGGAGGCAAAGGTTGCGGTGAGCCAAGATCTGCCATTGGGCTCCAGCCTGGGCAACAAGAGCAAAACTCCATCTGAAAAAAATAAATAAAAATAAAATAAAAACACAAAAATTAGCCAGGTGTGGTGGCGCATGCCTGTAGTCCCAGCTACTCAGGAGGCTGAGGCAGGAGAATTGCTTGAACCCAGGAGACAGAGGTGAGCTGCGATGGTGGCACTGTACCCCAGCCTCGGTGACAGAGCGAGACCCTGTCTCAAAAAAAGAAAAAGAAAACAGAAATCTGTCCACTGGCAGTCTAGCATCTCATGAAGTTTGAAGATGACATGAGGTAGTATACATGAAGTTAACGATAAATGGGCAACACACATCAGCTAGATTGTTATTACTTGTCTTCCCCCTGGGAAGAGTTGGCAAACATTTCCAAGGTAGAGACTATCAATCCTTGTATTACTTGTGTCTAGAATGGGGCCTGGCATACTTCATCTACATGTTTTATCGAACAAGTAAGCACACTGGTAAAAAAGAAAAAAAACTGGATCGAAGAGGAAGCGCCAATGACTAGTAAAATCATAAAGAAATCACAAAGGTTGGCCTCTGGCCCTTCCACCTCCACAACTCTGTTCACCTTCAGGGATCTCTCAGTCTTCAGAAGCCACAGAGCAAGTTATCGTTTTCATTCACTACAGCCCTAGCCCGTGCTGAGGGCAGCGACCCACCTGCGACCCCCAACTCTACCTCGCCTCCATTGGGGGTATTCCCCACAGAGGATATTGTCCCACTTTGAGGTCCTCGCACTTAAGCGACTCCTCGCCCCCGGCAGAGGTGGCAACAGTCCCCCAGGGTCCTGTGGTGACTGAGACGAACCACAGGACACTGAAGAGTCTGACAGTCACGGCCTCCGGAACACACGGACCGGAGGACCAGGCGGCCGCCATCTTGAAGACAGGCACTTCCTTCGCCACTTCCGCTTCCGCCTCCGCCCAGGAGCGGGCGGGAGAAAGGCAACAGAGCGAGGTTCTTAAAGGGACCTCGCAGAGGATAGAGGCCAGTTCCGTCACTTCACGTGTTCTTTTCCCTGTGAGGCCGTGGAATCACATTGGGAGACCTTTTTAAAGTATGCGTGTCCCCGGTCCCTCGGGGCGAATTTTCCCCACGAATCCTTGGAAGGAGCTAAGGTTGATCTTTGAGTGCTGGAGGAAGGAAACGACTGGTTTAGGCAATCAGGTGCTTCACCCACTACTCATTCCCTCATCCTTTGCTGCGGTTTCTCGGTCCTCGCAAAGTGCCAGCGGCGCCTGACGTTGGAATCAGTGCTTTCCTGACATAATCGCTGTTAGCCCTGATAGGATTTGGGTTTACAGATAAGGAACAAGGCTCAAAGACGCTGAAACACACTGACCTTAGTCACTAAGTGACTGAGTCGGAATGAAATTGATGTTTGCCAGATTTCAGATCTGTGCTCTTACTAATTGACATAATGTCCTCCTGATACTTTAGAGAAGGATTTTGGAAAGCTGCCACGAACAGAACTTAAAAACTCTGAGAGACATTACTCCTTAAAAAAAAAAAAAATGACAATTTTAGGTGGGGGATAATTTGGGGGTTGGAGGCTGTAACAAGAGGAAACCAAGTAGTCTATGACTAGATGAAAGTTTAAGATTTTTTCCTCCATCTGTGGTTTTTAAATTTCTATATATTCTAAAAGTTCTGTGATGGGGAACTTTAATAGTGAGAAAAAAATTTAAATTTAATCTCTTTTGTCTAACAATGTGAAAATTTGAATTTGAGTGGTGCTTCTTCATCCATACTTTAGCACTAACTTTGGTGGTTCTCAAACTTTAAGTAGCATCTGAATCTCCTGTAGTACTTATTAAAACAGAATGATAGACCCCACCCTCAGAGTTTCTGATTCAAGAGAGCTAGAGAGGGACACGATAATTTCCATTTCTAACAAATTCCCAAGTGATGTGGATGTTGCTGGTCCAGGGACCCCACTTTGAGAACACTAATATGATGTATTATGAGAAGTACAATTTTTTTTTTTTTTTTTGAGGTGGAACCTCTGTCACCCAGGCTGGAGTGCAGTGGCAAGATCTTGGCTCTATGCAAACTTCGCCTCCCGGGCTTAAGTGATTCTCTTGTAGCTGGGACAACAGGCGTGCGCCACCACACCCAGCTAATTTTTGTATTTTTAGTAGAGACAGGGTTTCGCCATGTTGGCCAGGTGGGTCTCAAACTCCTGGCCTCAAGTGATCTGCCTGCGCCCGACTCCTAAAGTGCTGGGATTACAGGTGTGAGCCACTGCACCTGGCTTCATTTTGGAATATATAGTCTGGAGGACATGAAACTATTTGAAGTAATATTTGAATGTTGTAAACTACATTTTAAAATTTCCTTTTTTATTGAGGCAGAGTTTTGCTCTTGTTGCCCAGGCTGGAGTGCAATGGCACTCAGCTCACTGCAACCTCCGTCTCTGAGGTTCAAGCGATTCTCCTGCCTCAGCCTCCTGAGTAGCTGAGATTACAGGCACCCGCCACTATGTCCAGTTAATTTTTGTATTTCTACTAGAGATGGAGTTTCACCATGTTGATCAGGCTAGTCTTAAACTCCTGACTTCAGATGATCCACCTGCCTCTGCCTCCCAAAGTGCTGGGATTACAGTTGTGAGCCACCGCAGCTGGCCCTAAAATTTTTATAATAAAACAATTGTGCAACATTCCTATGCTATTTTTAAGGTGTTTATACATAATATTTATGCTTTAAATCAGGTTTAAATTATTTAAATGAGAAATTTACTAGTTCAATTATAAAGTTCCTAAGTGGACTTCTTCCTTCTCTCTCTTTTTCCTTCCTTCGTTTTCCCCTTCTTTCCTTTTTTCTGTCCTCTCTCCCTCCAAAAAGAAAAAAAATTGTTTTAAATTGAGTATTTGCTATGTATTTAGCATTAAGCTAGACCCTAGGCTCAAAAATTGAGACAAAAACCCTGCACTTAAGCACTTCCTGTTTGGTAGGGAAAAATACAAACAGTTAAAATACTATTTGACAATTGTTTGATAATTCTTACATTAGAAGCACATACTAGCTGGGCCCTGTGGCTCACACCTGTAATCCCAGCACTTTGGGGGGCCGAGGCAGGTGGATCACCTGAGGTCAGGAGTTCAAGATCAACCTGGCCAACATAGTAAAACTTCATCTCTACTAAAAATACAAAAATTAGCCGGGCATGGTGGCACGTGCCTGTAGTCCCAGCTACTTAGGAGGCTGAGGCAGGAGAATTGATTGAGGTTGCAGTGAGCCAAGATCATAGCACTGCACTGCAGCCTGGGCAACAGTGAGATTCTGTCTCAAAAAAAAAAAGGAAGCACATACGAGCTACTGTAGTAGGACAGTGGTTTTGCTTAAGATATTCCTTCTGGGCCAGAGGTGGTGGCTCAAGCCTATAACCCTAGCACTTTGGGAGGCCAAGGTGGGCAGATGGAAGGAAGGAAGGTAGGAAGGAAACGATATTAAGAAAGAAAGAAGGAAGGAAGGAGGAAAAAGATACTAAGAAAGAGAAAAAAAGATATTCTACCAAAACAGTAGTTGATACACCATATTTTTTTAGTATACGTGACTGCTTAAAAATGTATAGCCTGTTTCTGCTTTGGAGAAAAGAAGAAAAAAAAAATGTATAGCCTAGCCAGGCATGGTGGCTCATGCCTGTAATCCTAGAACTTTGGGAGGCCGAGGTGGGCTGATCACGAGGTCAAGAGATCAAGACCATCCTGGCCAACATGGTGAAACCCTGTCTCTACTAAAAATATAAAATTAGCCGGACTTGGTGGCACATGGCTATAATCCCAGCTACTCAGGAGGCTGAGATAGGAGAATCGCTTGAACCTGGGAGGCGGAGGTTGGGGTGAGCCAAGATCATACCATTGCACTCCAGCCTGGGCAACAAGAGCAAAACTCCATCCTTCCCCCTTCAAAAAAAAACAAAAAGAAAAATCTGTCAAAAGGGCCAGGGGTGGTGGCTTATGCCAGTAATCCCAGCACTTTGGGAGGCCAAGGTGGGCAGGTCACAAGGTCAGGAGTTTGAGACCATGCTGGCCAATATGGTGAAATCTCGTCTCTACTAAAATTACAAAAATTAGCTGGGCATGGTGGCAGGTGCCTGTAGTCCTAGCTACTCGGGAGGTTGAGGCAGGAGAATCGCTTGAACCCGGGAGTCGGAGGTTGCAGTGAGCTGAGATCATGCCACTGCACTCCAGCCTGGCGACAGAGCGTCAAAAAAAAAAAGAAAAAAAAATCTGTTAGAAGACAAAATTACAACAAATTTAATTATAGATCTAATTAACTTTTAGTCACAATTCAAGAAGTGGGGCAGCCTTCATTCTATACATTAGAAAGAAAATTCCCACTGGGCAATAGTAAAGCAGTGCGTTTTGCAAGATGGGAACAAGGAAATAGCAATAGAAAAATAAGTAGTTGGAAGCTAGGCCTGGTGGCTCATGCCTACAATCCCAGCACTCTGGGAGGCCAATGTGGAAGGATCACTTGAGTCCAGGAGTCTGAGTTTGAAACCAGCCTGGACAACATAGACACCATCTCTACAAAAAGTAAAAAATTGCCTGGGCATGCCTTTAGTCCTAGCTACTCAGGAAGCTGAGGCTGGAGAATCACTTGAGCCCAGAAGTTCAGGGCTGCAGTGAGCTGTGATTGTGCCACTACACTCCAGGCTGGGCAATAGAGCGAAAAAAAAGGAAGGGTTTTGTAAGTGTTTTTTCTAAGTGCTAAAGCAGAGGCGACTTCCTTATTATGGAGACTCAAGTAGACTGGAATCTCCTGTTTTCAGAAAAAATTGGTCTTTTGGGGATCTATCTGCTTCCTTAAACCATCAGTTGAGCATGCGGAATTTTATTTATTTGTTTTTTTATTTTTATTCATTTTGAGACGAAGTTCACTCTTGTTGTCCAGGCTGGAGTGCAATGGTGCGATCTTACTCACCGCAACCTCCACCTCCTGGGTTCAAGCAATTCTTCTGCCTCAGCCTTCCGAGTCACTGGGATTACAGGCATGCCCACCATGCCTGGCTAATTTTTTTGTATTTTTGGTAAAGACGAGGTTTCTCCATGTTGGTCAGGTTGGTCTCAAACTTCTGACCTCATGTGACCCGCCTGCCTTCCCCTCCCAAAGTACCGGGATTACAGGCATGAGCCACTGTGCTCAGCCCTTTTTGCTGATTAATCCCTTTACAAAATCAATTTTTACAGATGATTATGTATGGATATGTGTATACTCTTCTACAGTATGTAAACTAAAAAGAACAAAAATGTTTCCCCTTGAAAGTAAAGAAACAATACAAAATTTTCGACTCTTGAACTGGTGAAGGGTTAAAAAAAAAATGTTGCTTCTTACTGCCCCTTAATCTATTTTCTCATGGCTCAGCAAAATATATTACTTTATTTCTTTGCAAACACAGTCTCTGATCACACGATCAATGCATTGTCTAAATTTAATAAGAACTTAAATCTCGATCTTTTCAATGCCTAATTTCTTTGTCACATAAAAATTCTATAGAATTGTATAGAAATCAAAGCACATAAATAGTACAAACCAAGGTGGAAATTGTTGGCAGAGACATGAGGAAAAAGGATTACAAGTGAAGCCTGAAATGTAGTTTCCGGTGGGATTCAAGGGCGCTTACGTTGGATCTCTATACATTGGATCTTTTGATTCCTAAGGTTTTCACAGGCAACTGATTACATTAACAGATAGTTCTGCACTGTAGCAAAACTTTCTGAGGGAACCAACCTATTGTTTCCATAGTTAGGACAGAAATATTAGGTAAAAGATTCTTCCTCCCAGTCTTTCTCTCTCTCTCTTTTTTTTTTCTTTTTGAGACACTCTCACTCTGTCGCCCAGGCTGAAGTGCAGTGGTGCAATCTTGGCTCACTGTAAGCTCTGCCTGCTAGGTTCAAGCAGTTCTCCCTGCCCCAGCCTCCTGAGTAGCTGGGATTACAGGTGCCCACCACCATGCTCGGCTAATTTTTGTATTTTTTTAGTTTAGCTCTGTTGGCCAGGCTGGTCTTGAACTCCTGACCTCAGGTGATCCACCCACCTCAACCTCCCAAAGGGCTGTGATTATAGGTGTGAGCCACTGCTCCCAGACTCAAACCTTTTTTTTTTTTTTTAATTTGACTGTGATGTCCTGTGGCTGTGATCTTTTTTTGGGGGGTAGGGGGTAGCAGGGGAAGGATCTGGGAGGCTGGGCAGGGAAGAGGGGGAGGAAGCAGCTGTGATCTTTTTCTCTGGTGATAAATTGATAAGTTTAGGGCTGTGCTAGATCTTTATTATACCCTTCTGCACAACATTTGAAATTTGATTATATCCATACTGTTGACTCCCCAGCATTTGTGATTGTGTCCTTTTTTCTGTGCACTGATCTAACCGCCTACCATCAACAATCAAATTAACTTTGGTTCACCACTTAATAAGGCTTACTATTATATGCCAAGTACATTTTATCTTGAATGTCAAATGGAGGACCGAAAACTGACTTATCAACGTCCTGTTTCTTAAAAAAAAAACAGGACAAAACAAATTGGCTTTTCTCAATTTCACCAACAATATCCCTTTTATCAGGTTTAAAACTTGGAATCATTTTTACTTTTCAGTTTTTCCATTGTTCTCCTTTAATACCTTTAATTAGTACACAACAGATATTTGTAAGTGTTCCTTCTTTTATTTGATCACGTTTTCACCTTATTCCAGGCATTCATCATTTCCTGTGTACCTTGCTATAGTGACTGCTTAGTTCCTCGAGGCCCTCTCTCCAACTTTGTCAATCCATTTTGCATAGATTAATCTTTTATTTAAAAAAAAAAAACTGGCCAGGTGCGGTGGCTCATGCCGGTAATCCCAGCACTTTGGGAGGCTGAGGTAGGCAGATCACATGAGGTCAGGAGTTCGAGACCAGCCTGACCAATATGGTGAAACCCCATCTTAAAAGAAAAAAAAAAAAAAAAACTGTACCTTTTAAATAGATAGATAGATAAAATAAAATTTTTTTGAGATCGAGTTTTGCTCTGTTGCCCAGGCTGGAGTGTAGTGGCTCAGCCTCGGCTCACTGCAACCTCTGCCTACTGGGTTCAAGCGATTCTCCTGACTGAGCCTCCCAAATAGCTGGGACTACAGACGTGTACCACTATGCCTAGCTATTTTTTTGTATTTTTAGTAGAGGCGGGGTTTCACCTTGTTAGCCAGGATGGTTTCAATCTCCTGACCACGTGATCCCCCTGCCTCAGCCTCCCAAAGTGCTGGGATTACAGGTGTGAGTCACCGTGCCATGCCCAACCCCCTTTTTGGTATTTTTAAAATTTTTATTGAGACAGTGTGTTGCTCTGTCACCCAAACCAAAGTACTGTGATGGCAACATAGCTCACTGCAGCCTTCACCTCCTGGGCTCATGCAGTCCTTCTGCCTCAGCCTCCTAAGTAGCTGAAACTCCTGTATCATCTTCAAAATTGTATTTAAAATTAAAGAGGGCTGGGCGAGGTGGCTCATGCCTGTAATCCCAGCACTTTAGGAGGCCAAGGCAGGTGAATCATGAAGTCAAGAGATAGAGACCATCCTGGCCAACATAGTGAAACCTAGTCTCTACTAAAAATACAAAAATTAGCTGGGTGTGGTAGTGGGTGCCTGTAATCCCAGCTACTTGGGAGGCTGAGGCAGGAGAATTGCTGGAACTCAGGGGCAGAGGTTGCAGTCAGCCACGATCACTCCACTGCACTCTAGCCTGGGTGACAGAGCAAGATTCGTGTCTTTTTTTTTTTTTTGAGACAGAGTTTTGCTCTTATTGCCCAGGCTGGAGTGCAGCAGCATGGTCAAGCTGGTCTCGAACTCCCGACCTCAGGTGATCTGCCCGCCTCGGCCTCCCAAAGTGCTAGAATTACAGACGTGAGTCACTGCGCCCCGCTGAGACTCTGTCTTAAACAAACAAACAAACAAACAAACAAAAGAAGTGACTTGAAATAAGCCTCAATAACCAATGTTGTCTTCTTTCAAAACAATTTACCTCTACTTCTGTACTTCTTTTGCCTTTAAAATCTTCCCCTTACCTCAACTTCCCCGAATGTCCCCCTGGTTGTCGTGGCACACACACTTCCCATTGCAGTGTTTCTGCTTATTACCAAATAACTTGGAGAGACCAAGTAGCAAATGCAAGAAGTCATATTTGTTTATTTCTTCTTGCCAGCATAATTTCACAAAGCCCCTGACTCTGTGATGACTGTAGCTCTTTGGAAAGATGCTTTGAAGATAAAATAGGATATAGCACACGGCCAGCCATGCCTCTTGCCTGAGTTGCTACATTCCTTAAAAGATAACTGACCCACCGGGCGTGGTGGCTCACCTGTAATCCCAGCACTTTGGGAGGCCAAGGTGGGCAGATCACACGAGGTCAGGAGTTCAAGACGAGCTTGGCCAATATGGTGAAACACCATCTCTACTAAAAATACAAAAATATTAGGCAGGCATTGTGGCATGTGCCTGTAATCCCAGCTACTTAGGAAGCTGAAGCAGGAGAATTGCTTAAATCCAGAAGATGGAGGTTGAAGTGAGCCAAGATCATGCCACTGCACTCCAGCGTGGGCAACAGAGCAAGACTCCATCTTAAAAAAAAAAAAAGATAAATGACCCTTGTCTTTTCTTACACATAAGACCACATCCTCTGATGGGGTTAGTGATTATGCCTCTGTAATCTATAACTAGATGTACTTTTGCACTCAAACCTTGGTGTGATTCAGCTTTAATGTAACTTCTGAGCACCTTTGATGTGGTTTTGCACGTACTGAACCTACACCACCTGTATGTAAGCAGTGGGCTCTAATACTGTGTCAGACCAGTCTGACAGCAGCTCTCAGGGGAACTGCTCTTGGTTCTGTAGGCCTCAGTCTGCAGTCCATATAACTGTTTTTTTTTTTTTTTTTTGAGACATTCTGTGTCACCTAGGCTGGAGTGCAGTGGTGTGATCTCAGCTCACTGCAACCTCTGCCTCCTGGGTTCAAGCGATTCTCTTGCGTCAGCCTCCTAAGTAGCTGGGATTACAGGCACCTGCCAACACATCAGCTAATTTTTTTTTTTTTTAATAGAGATGCAGTTTTGAACTCCTGACCTCAGGTAATCTACCTGCCTTGGCCTCCCAAAGTGCTGGGATTACAGGTGTGAGCCACCTCATGCCCAGCTATGACTTTTTTTTAAAGAGAAGAAGAGATAGGGTCTCTCTCTGTCCCCCAGGCTGTGGTGTAGTGGCAACCATAGCTGGCTGCACCCTCCCACTCCTAGGCTCCAGGGATCCTCCTGAGTAGCTGGGACTATAAGCATGCATTATCACACCGGGCTTTTCTTTCTTTTCCATGTTTTGTAGAGACAGGATCTTGCTATGTTGCCCAGGATGATCTTGAACTCCTGGCCTCAAGCAATCCTCCCACCTTGGTCTGCCAAAGGGCTCAGAATTCAGGCACGAGCCACTGTTTTCCACTCACCAAGACTTCTGAATAAAACAAACTTTAATTCTTGAAAAGTTTTATTTTTTTTTTTAGTTGACTAATATATTATCTTTGGATTATCTCTCTCTGTTGTAGTTTTAGGTTGACAAGAGCTTGTACTTTTTAAAATTCATCTTTCTTCATCATTCTATGAATAAGACAATTTTGGGCCAGGCATGGTGGCTCACACCTATAATCCCAGCACTTTGGGAGGCTGAAGTGGGAGGATCACTTAAGCCCAGCAGTTCAAGACCAGCCTGAGTAACACAGAGAGATCCCATTTCTATTACAAAGAAAAAGACACTCTTTTTTCTTTTTTTTTGAGACAGAGTCTCATTCTGTCACCCAGGCTGGAGTGCAGTGCACTGGAGTGCAATCTTGGCTCACTGCCACCTCCACTTCCCAGGTTCAGGTGATTCCCCTGCCTCAGCCTCCTGAGTAGCTGGGACTACAGGCATGTGCCCTCATGCCTGGCTAATTTTTTGTATTTTAGTAGAGATGGGATTTCACCATGTTGGCCAGGATGGTCTCAATCTCCTGACCTTGTGATCCTACCGCCTTGGCCTTCCAAAGTGCTGGGATTACAGGTGTGAGCCACCTTGTCTGGCCCTTTTTTTTTGAGACAGAGTCTCACGCTGTCACTTAGGATGGAATGCAGTGCACTAGAGTGCAATCTGGGCTCACTGCCACCTCCACCTCCTGGGTTTAAGCGATTCTCCTGTTTCGGCCTTCTGAGTAACTGGGATTACAAGTGTGCATCACCATGCCCAGCTAATTTTTATATTTTTAGTAGAAACGGGGTTTTACCATGTTGGTCAGGCTGGTCTTGAACTCCTGACCTTATGATCTGCCTGCCTCGGCCTCCCAAAGTGCTAGGATTACAGGCGTGAGCCACCTTGCCCAGCCAAAAAAAGACACTCTTGAAGATTCTCAGAGATAAAAATTTTCTTGTACAGCCAAATCTTGTTTAAAAATCTATTGGATATGTATTTTTTATTTTTATTTTTTTGTAGAGATGGAGTTTTACCATGTTGACCAGGATGGTTTTGATCTCCTGACCTCATGATCTACCTGCCTTAGCCTCCCAAAGTGCTGGGATTACAGGTGTGAGCTGCCTCGCCCAACCCTGGATAAATTTTTAAAAATTTAAATTCCAAGTGACAGCCAAAAGAAAAAGTTCTAATTAAATTAACACAGACAGAGCATAGTGGCTCACACCTGTAATCCCAGCACTTAGGGAGGCCATGGCAATAGGTGCCCTTGAGCCCAGGAGCTTGAGACCAGCCTGGAAGCTGGAAGCTCATAGCTCTTGCCACTGCTCTCCAGCCTAGATGACAGAGTGAAGCACTGTCTCATTTTTTTTTTTTTTTTTTTTGAGACCGAGTCTTTCTCTGTCGGTCAGGCAAGAGTGCAGTGGCATGATCTCAGCTCACTGCAACCTCCGCCTCCAAGGTTCAAGTGACTCTCCTGCCTCTCCTCCCGAGCAACTGGTGTTACAGGCATACACCACCACACCCAGCTAATTTTGTATTTTTAATAGAGATGATATTCTCCCATGTTGGTCAGGCTGGTCTCCTATTTCTGACCTCAGGTGATCCACCTGCCTTGGCCTCCCAAAGTGCTGGGATTACAGTCGGGAGCCACCACACCTGGCCTGAAATAATTAATTAATTAATTAACAACACAAAGGAAGAAGGATGGTTGATGAGATAAAATTAATTAACAGCATAGAAATGTAGAGAAAATCAGGTTAAAACTGATAGAGATGACGTTTGCTGGGGTGTTCAGGGAGGCAGCTTCTCAGAAGAGGTTAGACTTGAGTCTAGTGGTAGAAGGAGGGTAGGGCTTAGAGAACATTCCAGGGAGGGGAAAGAGGGTAAGTAACCAATAGAAAAGGCATTATATGGTGATCCATGGATATGGGGTACATAAATTTGCTCAGAGTAAGATCCTCCAGAGGTCAAGTGGAGATTAGGTCGAAGAGTCAGCAAGAAGGGGAGCGTTTGAAGGGTCTTGAATAGCAAGAAAAGGAGTTTGGACTTGGTTTCATGGTCGTTTTAAAGTTACATAACTTTTTGAAAAAAGGGGGAATAAGTTTACAACATCATTTAATATTAAAGAAGAGGCAGGCTGGGTGTGGTGGCTCATTCCTGTAATCCCAGCACTTTGGGAGGCTGAGGTGGGAAGAATGCTTGACCAGCCTTGGCAACATAGTGAGACTTTATTTCTACTAAAAAAAAAAAAAAATTGGCCAGGCATGGTGGCTCATTCCTGTAATCCCAGCACTTTGGGAGGTCAAGGCAGGAGTTGGAGACCAGCCTGCCCAACATGGTGAAACCCAGTGTCTACTAAAAATACAAAAATTAGCCAGGCGTGGTGGTAGGTGCCTGTAATCTCAGCTGCTCAGGCTGAGGTAGGAGAATCCCTTGAACCTGAGAGGCAGAGGTTGCAGTGAGCCAAGATCACACTCCAACCTGAGCCTACAACAGAGAGACTCTGTCTCAAAAAAAAAAAAAAAAAAAAAGCCAGACATGGTGGCTTTCACCTGTAATCGCAGCACTTTGGAAGGCTGAGATGGGTGGATCCCGAGGTCAGGAGTTTGAGACCAGCCTGCCCAACATGGTGAAACCCTGTCTCTACTAAAAACACAAAAATTAGCCCGGTGTGACGGCGCGCGCTTGTAATCACAGTTACTCAGAAGGCTGAGACAGGATAATTGCTTGAACCCGGGAGGCAGTTGAGCCAAGATCGCACCACTGTACTACAGCCTGCGCGACAGAGCAAGACTCTGTCTCAAAAAAAAAAAAAAAAAGATTGTGCCACTGTACTCCAGCCTGGGTGACACAGCAAGACTCAGTGTCCAAAAAAAAAAAAAAAAAAAAAATTAGCCAGGCATGGTGGTTCATGCCTATAGTCCCAGCCTCTCAGAAGGCTGCAGTGGGAGGATCGCTTGAGCCTAGGAATTTGAGGCTGCCATGATTGCACCACTGTGCACCAGCCTGGGTGACAGAGCAAGACCTTGTCTCAAAAATAAATAAATAAATAAATAAATAAATAAATAAATAAAGTAAGAAGAGGCCAGGAGTGGTGGTTCATGCCTGTAATCCCAGCACTTTGGGAGGCTGAGACAGGAGGATTGCTTGAGACCAGGAGTTTGAGAATAGCCTGTGCAACATAGTGAGACCCTCTCTCACGAAATAAATAAAGAAGAGGTCCAATAGCCAGGTGTGGTGGTGTGTGCCTATAATCTCAGCTATTCAAGAAGGATATTAAGGTGGGAGGATTGCTTGAGTCCAGGAGTTTGAGGCCAGCCTAGACAGCATAGTAAAATCGCATTTCAATTTAAAAAATAAATAAAAAATTTAAAAGAAGAAACCAATGTTTGCAAGGTGATTCTTTGAGATAATTGGTCTCCACCTTTCTTTTTTTTTCCTATTTAATTTTTGTTATAGGTTCAGAGCTACATGCACCGGTTTGTAGGCCAGATGCGGTGGCTCATGCCTGCAATCCCAGTGCTTTGGGAGGCCAAGGCAGGTGGATCACGAGGTCAGGAGTTTGAGACCAGCCTGGCCAACATGGTGAAACCCATCTCTACTAAACATACAAAAATTAGCTAGGCATGGTGGCAGGCGGTTGTACTCCCCAGCTACTCGGGAGGCTGAGGTAGGAGAGTCGTTTGAACCTGGGAGGTGGAGGTTGCAGTGAGCCGAGACGGTGCCACTATACTCCAGCAACCCGGGCAATAAAGTGAGACTCCTTCTTGAAAAAAAAAAAAAAAAAGGCCAGGTGCAGTGGCTCATGCCTGGAATCCCAGTACTTTGGGAGGCCAAGGTAGGTGGATCATGAGGTCAGGAGATAGAGACCATCCTGGTCAACACGGTGAAACCCTGGAATACAAAAAATTAGCTGAGCGTGGTGGCATGCACCTGTAATCCCAGATACTTGGGCAGGCGAATAGCTTGAACCTGGGAGTTGGAGGTTGCAGTGAGCCGAGATCGCACCACTGCTCTCCAGCCTGGTGACAGCAAGATTCCGTCTCAAAAAAAAAAAAAAAAAAAACAACCCCAGAACACCCAGGTTTGTTACATACGCAAATTGTGTGTCATGGGGGTTTGATATGTAGATCATTTCATCACCCAGGTAAGAAGCATAGTACCTGACAGGTAGTTTTTCAATCCTCTCACTTTTCTCACCCGACTACCACCTTTCTTTATGTTGTCCCCCTTACTTGGAAAGCCTTTCCTTCTCCACTTTACCTAAATTACTTTCAAACTGTGGTTAAGACCTATTTAAGTTCTAAGTCATGCTTTCAAAAAACATAATAGATCTCTTCATTTTCTGAGGTCTGACTTCCTTCTATTTGGTAACTTGTGAAACGTTATTTCCCTCAGTAGTTTGTTAGTTACTAAGAAGCAGGAACCATGCCTACCTAACAAGTGTTATATTTCTTTCGAAACAGGGAAGCAAACTATAAAGCACCAAGTGCATGATCTTTAATTAACTTGAGATGGAGTCTTGCTCTGTTGCCCAGATTGGTCTTGAACTCCCAGGCTCAAGTGATCCTCCGACCTTGGCCCCCTCGAGTAGCTGGGACTACAGGCGCACACCACCACCCCCAGCTAACTTTTTTGTTTTGTTTTATTTTTTGAGGCAGAGTCTCTCTCTTCACCCAGGCTGGAGTGCAGTGGCATGATTTAGGCTCGCTGCAACCTCTGCCTCCCAGGTTCAGGCGATTCTCCTGCCTCAGCCTCCTGAGTAGCAGGGACTACAGGCATGCACCACAATGCTTAGCTAATTTTTTGTGTTTTTAGTAGAAATGGAGTTTGACCACGTTGGCCAGGCTGCTCTTGAACTCCTGATTTCAAGTGATCCTCCCTCCTCAGCCTCCGAAAGTGCTGGGATTACAGGCATGAGCCATGGGGCCTGGCCTCCAGTTAATTTTTGTATTTTTTAGTAGAGACAGGTTTTCACCATGTTGGCCAAGCTAGTCTTAAACTCCTGAGCTCAAATGATCCACCCACATCTGCCTCTCAGAGTACTGGGATTACAGACATGAGCCACGGCTCTGGCCAAGTGTATGATTTTAAGTCTTTATGTTGCAGTTGTTTTGTACCTATTCCTCATCTTCCTGGGAACAGGGATGCCATCTTACACATCTTCCCAGAGTCAACCACCGTGTTTAACTATTACCGTATGTACTCTATAAGATACCTGAAGATTGATTCTGTTTATTGTTAATGTGTGGACTGCATCAGAAACCTCTACCATCAAAAGTCTAAAGTTGGCCGGGCGTGGTGGCACACGCCTGTAATCCAAGCACTTTGGAGGCTGAGGCGGGCGGATCACCTGAGGTCGGAGCTCAAGACCAGCCTGACCAACATGGTGAAACCCTGTCTTTAAAAAAAATTAAAAATTAAAAATTAAAAAATAAAAGTCTAAAGTTATTAAAGGGAGTGGAAGAATACCATCGGGGCATATTTTTCTGGAAGCTGTGACATCACAAATAAAAAAAATTAATGTTTAGTGAAATCATCACTGTAGTTAGAGTCAAAATGCCTTGCCTGTGTTCCAAACTTTGGGCCAACCTACCTGGTGCACGGTTTCCTCATCAGTTTCTTCACGGAGTAAATGAGATAATAAGGTATAAGCTAGCACCCAGCATACGGCAGGCAAATACTGCTGGATTATACTGCTGGATTTGTTTCTTTCTTCCACTAAATGAGAAGAAAACAATGCTCCCACATTTACACGTTTTAGAATATTTTATTTTGCGTCAGCGGATATAGAAAACAAAGGAGGGATGAGAGAACAGGAAAGAGCAAAAAGGCAAGGTGCTAAGCAGATTGACCCAACGCTTTCATCGATATACTCCTCAATTTCCTTAATCTCGGGTCTCGCTCTCCACGCAGGCCTCCAACCACACCGGTCGGTCCGGATTTCCCTCCCTGTCAGTGCCGGCTGCCCCTACCAAGCGGGGTCTCATCCGCCCACCCGGCCCCCACAGCCCACTTTTCCCAGGCCCTTGGCCATCCCGCGCCGGGTGGAAATTCACCTGCACGAAACAGCTAGGGCAACCGCCCTCCCTCCCTGGAGCCCGCCTCCAGCGGCCCCCGGCTCCCTCGCCCGCCCCCCGCGCCACCCCGGCGCCCCGCCCCAGGCGGGAAGAGTCGGGGCGAGGGGAGGGCCTGCCAGGTGAGGCGCGGTCACCCTGGGCCTCTCACTTCCGCCCAGGTGAGGCAGGGCCGACACCGAGCCGGCCCGGCCGGGGCTCCCACCTGCTCCTCCGGCGCACCAGGTAAAGCGTGGGGTCCCGGCTGTGCGGTGCGCGCTTGTCCCTGGGGATCCCCGCGCCTGGAGGCCGGCGGAGGGCAGCTTCCTCGAGGGCTTCCCGGGCCTGCCTGCCCTGCCCCCGCGCGCTCTCCGCCCGCCCGCTGGAGGGGGTGGGAGACGGAGGCGGAGGGCGCCGCCGGGCGCTTGGAGGTCCCGCGGCGGGAATGGGGCGTTCGCAGAGTGCGTCCGCGCTGGCCCGGGAGGCGGGGCGGGGGCGCCTTCCTCCTACGTCGGGCCCGGGTGACCCCCGTCCTGCCGCGCTGGGCTCGCTGAGGCCGCGGGCAGGGGGCCCACCCCGCCCCGCCTCCCCAGGCCTTTCGGGCCTCGAATCTTGGCCCACTGGTGTTCGGGGGTGGCACCGATCCGATTTTGCGCCCAGATCGGTGCCTATGTTTCGCTCCCAGAGCTGGGCGGAGTCTTTCCCTCCGTTGGTGGCCGTGTACGGAAAGAACGGGGGTGAGGGGACAAAGAGGAGGGGGTATTCAGAGCCGGGCTGAGGGGGCGACTTAGGCCGGGCCGTGGAGGTTCCCAAAAGCCAGTGCTCAAGCCCTGGGCTCTGCCAGCCTTGCTGCGTAGATGAGGAGGTTGTGTTGGAAAGTGCTTACAGCCTTAGGGGAATTCTTGGATTCCTGCTTTTAAATCAAGCTCGGGAAAGCATTTTCAAACGACTGCCACCCTCCAACTCGCCCCATCCGTCCCGCACACTGGCCAAATTAAGTGAACAAACGTCCTTCACCTGGCACTTTGTCATATTTCCAAGTGGCTCGTGTCACTTTGGATTCGAGTTTGTTGTTTATTGGCTTGCCTCTGCCATTTAGAGGGTGCCCCTTTCTGGGCCTTATTTCTCGACTGCATTTAGGGTCTCGCTATTGGTAAGTGCTCGACAAGTGTATCTTAAGTGAATGAAGAAGCCTTTGGAAACCCAGAAGGACAATGTCAGTTCCACTGAGGATGATACTACCACATTCTGGGCTGAGTTCCTAGTGGCTGCCAATTAATTTGCACACATCTATCTGAAAGGAGTGGGGGTGGGGTCAGCGGTTAAAAACTTAAATCTTCACGCCTGTAATCCCAACACTTTGGAAGGCTGAGGCGGGTGGATCACCTGAGGTCAAGAGTTCCAGACTAGCCTGGCCACCATGGTGATACCCTGTCTCTACTCAAAGTACAAAAATTAGCTGGGCGTGTTGGTGGGCGCCCTTAATCTCAGCTACTCAGCAGGCTGAGGCAGGAGGCTGAGGTTGTAGTGAGCTGAGATTGCTCCATTATACTCCAGTCTGGGCGACAAGAGTGAAACTCCATCTCAAAAAACAGCAACAGGCCCTGTGCGGTGGCTCACGCCTGTAATCCCAGCACTTTGGAAGTCAGAGGTGGGCGGATCACAAGGTCAGGCTATCGAGAACATCTTGGCTAACACAAACCCTGTCTCTACTAAAAATACAAAAATTAGCCGGGCGTGGTGCGTATCCGTAGTCCCAGCTACTCTGGAGGCTGAGGCAGGAGAATCGCTGAACCCTGGAGGCAGAGGTTGCAGTGAGCCAAGATCCTGCCATTGCACCCCAGCCTGGGCAGCAAGAACAAACAAAACAAACTTAACTCTGTTTACAGCATTAGAAAATGTTAGGTGAGATTGAGCCTTTTAGCTAAAGTGAGCTTTGATGTTTTTAGGGTCCCTAATGGCCTTTAAGCTGTTAACAAACAACAACAACAAAGCACTCCAAATATGTTGAATTTATTTGGGAATGAGAAATGAGAATTATAGCCTGAGATGCACAACCATTTATTGGTTTTAGAGACTCAAAGCCAGAGTTGGCCATTGGTGAAGATGCCGTTACTGGACAGGTGTTATGGAGAGTGTCTTAACAGGTCTGGCACCCTGCCTCATGCCTGTTATCTCAGCTACTTAGGAGGCTTAAGCAGGAGGATCCCTTGAGACCAAGAGTTGGAGACCAGCCTGTGCAACATGGCTGTCTTTACAGAAAACACTTTTTCAATGGCCAGGTGTGTCAGGAGGTTGAGGCAGGAGGATTGCTTGAGCCCAGGAGATGGAGGCTGCAGTGAGCTGTATTTGCACCACTACACTCCAGCCTGTGTGACAGAGCAAGAACCCTGTCTCAAAAAAAAAAAAAAAAAAAAAAAAAGAAAATAGATTATCTTATCTTATCTGAATTACTGCATTCCTAAAGAAAGAATTTCTTGTGGAATTAAAGTTCTTGAGAGATCTTTATCTCAGACATGCAAGCTTGAGCCTTATCCCTCATGCTCTCCATCTCTAGTTTGTTTGGGTCTGACAAAAAGTGATTTTGTCCTGGTGTCTGTAACTTTCACAAAGATAATAAGAAAGTTAATAAATATGGAAATGGAAGGTACTTATGCACAGAACTTATAAAATGAGTTCTGAAGAGATTCGCCCTTACTAGTCCAGATCCTATTAGGGGTAAGAGGAAAAACAAACTTTTTCCTCTGCTCTCACACCACCACAATCAACACTGAAGACTTCTGTGACCAAATAAATGTGTGGGCCAATCAGTTCTGCATCGAACAATAGCTGATCATCTTCCAGTTTGATTCTGACACTATCTACCTGGGGATAGTGTCAGATCCCATTAAGACTGGCCCCACTTCTGATGCCAGTCACAAGTCCTAGATTGTTTTACCCTGGCTTCTGACTAACTGGCTATAAATCGGGAATCCACAACTCCCTCCTCTGGTTTGGTTAATTTGCTAGAGCAGCTCACAGAACTCAAGAAAACACTTAGGTTTATTACTGATTTATTATCAAGAATATTACAAAGGATATAAGAGGAAGAGATGCATAGAGTGAGGTATGGGAAGGGACATGCCACCCACCAAGAACCTCCATATGTTCAGATATCAAGAAGCTCTCCCTACCCCATCTTCTTGGGCTTTTTTTTTTTTAATTGAGACAGAGTCTTGCTCTGTCACCCAGACTGGAGTACAGTGGCGTGATCTTGGCTCACTACAACCTCCACCTCCCGGGTTCAAGTGATTCTTCTGCTTTAGCCTCTGTAGCAGCTGGGACTACAGGTGTGCACTGCCACGCCCAGCTAGTTTTTTGTATTTTTAGTAAAGGGGGGTTTCATCATGTTGGCCAGGCTGGTCTTGAACTCCTGACCTCAAGTGATTTGCCTACCTCAGCCTCCCAAGGTGCTGGGATTACAGGCATGAGCCACCACACCCCACCTTCTTGGGCTTTTTATGGAGACTTCATTGGGTAGACAAAATTGAAGCATGGAGTAGGGAAACCCAACAATGCCTATCTGTTCAGATTTTTCTTGGCCTCTCTGTGTGGCATTCCTTCCTTCAAGGTATGGGCAGGACCCCTTCTGAAATGGGGGTCTTATGACCTATAATCACACAAAGGAAGTCAGATAATTTTTAAATTTATTTATTTAGAGACCGAGTCTTGCTCTGCTGCCCAGGCTGGAGTACAATGGCGTGATCTTGGCTCATTGCAACCTCCTTGGCTCACTTTTTGTATTTTTGGTAGAGATAGGGTTTCACCATATTGGCCAGGCTGGTCTCGACCTCCTGACCTCAAGTGATCCACCTGCCTTGGCATCCCAAAGTGCTGGGATTATAGGCGTGAGCCACTGCACCTGGCCAAAATTATTTTTATTTCTTAAACTATTTGTTTTTGAGATGGAGCCTCACTCTGTCGCCCAGGCTGAAGTGCAGTGCCGCAATGTCCACCCACTGCAACCTTCACCTTCCCGGGTTCAAGCGATACTTCTGGCTCAGCCTCACGACTATAGGCATGTGCCACCATGACTGAGTAATTTTGTTTGTTTGTATTTTAGTAGAGACAGGGTTTCGCCATGTTGTCCAGGCTGGTCTCAAACTCCTGACCTCAAGAGATCCACCTGCCTGGGCCTCTCAAAGTGCTGGGATTACAGATGTGAGCCATCACACCTGGCTTCTTTTAAAAATTTTTTAGTAGAGACTGGGTCTCACTGTATTGCTCAGGCTGGTCTCGAACTCCTGGTCCCAAGCCATCCTCCCACCTTGGCCTGCCAAAGTATTGGGTTTATAAGTGTGAGTCCCCCTTCCGGCTCAGAGAATTTCTTTTCTTTTCCTTTTTTTTTTGATCACCCCCTCCAACCCATCGTTCAGAGAATTTCTTTACAGCCAGCTTCAAGACAGAAAAGCAGGGGAAAATTAGAGTCCTGCCTTGGGAAGAAAAAGGAGCAGATGAAAGGAGGGGCAGGAGAATGTCAGAGAGAGAGAGATTCTGTTTTTTTGAGGACTGCTTTTGAGACCTAAAGCACCCCAACAGTATAACAAAAGAGAGTTTTGGGAGTTAAGAGCCAAGAACCATGGATGAAAACCAATATACAATATCACAAGGAGGTCACATAAAATGAGTTTCCCATCAGAAAAGTAGCTGTGTTTAAACTTGAATAGAAATTGCATTTAATGACACCTTAATAAGTTTAAGCCATGCATTAATGTTTCTGTAACTATAAAGCTAACATATTCATTGTAGAAAAATTGGAGAGAATTTTCAAAAAAGAAACTAAAAGCACACAGACTATGTACTATTGAGAGATAACCACTAATAACATGATGTATTTTCTTTCAGACTGCATTTTTTTTTTTGAAACGGAGTTTCGCTCTTGTTACCCAGGCTGGAGTGCAATGGCGCGATCTCGGCTCACCGCAACCTCCGCCTCCTGGGTTCAGGCAATTCTCCTGCTTCAGCCTCCTGAGTAGCTGTGATTACAGGCATGCGCCACCATGCCCAGCTAATTTTTTTGTATTTTTAGTAGAGACGGGGTTTCACCGTGTTGACCAGGATGGTCTCGATCTCTTGACCTCGTGATCCACCCGCCTCGGCCTCCCAAAGTGCTGGGATTACAGGCGTGAGCCACTGCGCCCGGCCTTACAATTGCATTTTTACTTAACAGCATTTAATAATTATCCTTACACAGAACAGCCAGCAGTCGGAATTTACTTGCTTTGTTAAAGTTTAACAAGAATATATTAGGCTGGGGAAGCCAAAGTGGGATTTAATTTGTTCACTTAAGACTTTGCAGGCGGAGGTTGCGGTGAGCCGAGATCGAGCTATTGCACTCCAGCCTGGGCAACAAGAGCGAAACTCTGTCTCAAAAAAAAAAAAAAAAAAAAAAGACTTTGCTCCCCTTGGTGAGCCAACTTGGTAAGTTTTTTGAGAAATAGGACTAATCTACCTTAATATTTGCATGACCATTGCTATGTTTTTTTCTTAGAGTTTTGTGTAGATTTGGATGCCTCCCCCACTTTTTTTTTTTGAGATGGAGTCTCGCTCTGTCACCCAGGCTGGAGTGCAGTGGCGCAATCTTGGCTCACTGCAGCCTCCGTCTCCCGGGGTCAAGCGATTCCCCTGCCACAGCCTCCCAAGTAGCTGGGACTACAAGCGGGCACCACCACGCCAGGCTGATTTTTTGTATTTTTAGTAGAGACAGGGTTTCACCATGTTGGTCAGGATGGTCTCGATCTCCTGAGCTCGTGATCCTTCTGCCTCCACCTCCCAAGGTACTGGGATTACAGCTGTGAGCCACCGCGCCTGGCCTGGAGCCCTTATTTTAGGTTCTGGTGCAAAAGGGGAGAAATTTAGTGCCTGTCAATACCTTTCCTTTTAAGTCAGTGGGATAGATCGATGCTGAAGATGTATTGTTCAGTCTTTTCATAAATAACTTAATGATTACACACTAAAATCTCTTTTACAATAATTTAATTATTAGCTTTTTCAGTGCCATGATCATGGTTCACTAGCCCTGACCTCCCTGGCACAAGAGTTCCTCTTACCTCAGCCTGGACTACAGGCATGTACCACCACGCTCTGCTGGTTTTTGTTTTTGTGGAGATGGGGTTTTGCCATGTTTTAAATCATTTTGATTGAAAAGAGATATTTTTGGCCGGGCGTGGTGGCTCACGCCTGTAATCCAAGCACTTTGGAGGCCAAGGCGGGCGGATCACCTGAGGTCGGGAGTTCAAGACCAGCCAGACCAATATGGTGAAACCCCATCTTAAAAAAAAAAAAAAAGAAAAGAGATTTTTTTTTTTCAGATAGAGTCTCACTCTGTCACCAGGCGTCAGGCTGGAGTGCAGTGGCGCGACCTTGGCTCATTGCAACCTCCACCTCCCGGGTTCAAGCAATTCTCCTGCCTCAGCCTCCCGAGTAGCTGGGACTACAGGCACGCGCCACCACACTCAGCTAATTTTTTTGTATTTTTAGTAGAGACGGGGTTTCACCATGTTGGCCAGGATGGTCTTGATCTCTTGACCTCATGATTCGCCTGCCTTGGCCTCCCAAAGTGCTGGGATTACAGGCGTGAGCCACTGCGCCCGGCCATGAAAAGAGATGTTAATAGTAGCTATCATTTTTTGAATGTGTACTGTGTGCTAGGCTAAATGCTCTAAATTATCCTCTTCAATATGCATATGAAGTGATTCCCCCCACCTCCATCTCTCCCTGCCCCCAGACAGAGTCTTGCTCTGTCACCCAGGCTGGAGTGCAATGGTGCAATCTTGAAATTGGCTCACTGTTACCTCTGCCTCCCAGGTTCAAGCAATTCTCCTGCCTCAGCCTCCTGAGTAGCGAGGATTACAGGTGACTGCCACCATGCCCAGCTATTTTTTGTTTGTTTATTTATTTACTTTTTGAGAAAGAGTTTTGCTCTTGTTGCCCAGGCTGGAGTGTAATGGCACAATCTCAGCTTACCGCAACCTCCCTCCGCCTCCCAGGTTCAAGCGATTCTCCTGGCATGAGCCACCGTGCCTGGCCTATTTTTTGTATTTTTAGTAGAGACAGGGTTTCACCATCTTGGCCAGGCTGATCTCGAATTCCTGACCTCATGATCCGCCCGCCTCAGCCTCCCAAAGTGCTGGGATTACAGGCATGAGCCACTGGGCCTTGCCAGGAAGTAATTTTTATTAACTTTTTTCTTTTTCTTTCTTTTTTTTTTTTTCAAACAAGGAAACTGAGGTGTAGGGAGATTTAAACAATTGGCCAGAAGAACAGAGTGGGTCCTAGGGATAGACCCTAAGTCTCTATGATTTCAAAGCTCATAGGCTATAGAATTTTCCATATTTCAGTAGTTGGCTATTGAATCAGCTGGCAAAACATTGATTACTGAAGTAGATATTTAGTTCTTAACCTGTTTTTGTGTTAGTTACAAATTGGAAATGATCTAAATTTTCATCAACAGGAGATTGGGTGAAGAAAGTATGTATTCCTACCCTGGAATGTTACTTAGTTGTTACAATGACTGAGGAGGAACTGCCTATATCATCGTGAATAACAACCCCACCCCCACCTGTTTTTGTTTTTTTTTTTTAATGGAGACAGGGTCTCACTCTGTTGCCCAGGCTGTGGAGTGCAGTGGTGTGATCATGGCTCACTGCAGCCTACATATCCTGGGCTCAATTGATCCTCCCACTTCAGCCTCCCGAGTAGCTGGGAGTACAGATGTGTGCCACCACATCTGGCTAAGTTTTAAATTTTTTGTCAAGATGTGGTCTTGCCATGTTGCCCAGGCTGGTCTCAACCTGAGGCTAAAGTGATCTGCCTGCCTTGGCCTCCCAAAGTGCTGGGATAATAGATGAATAAATCTTAAAAATATAAATTTGAGCTTAAAATAGCAAGTTGCTGAAGAATAAGTATACAGTATGATGTAATTTATATAAAGTTTAAAAACCTGCTGAACAATAATACTGCAAACCAGGACAGTATGTGTTTTAAAAATTTCACATCTGAATTTTGTCTGTACTGATTGCTTGCATTTGGGAAGCTGCCTCATAGTTCAAAGAAATTAGTGGAACCTCTGTGAGGTGATCATTCTCTAATGTAGGTTATACTCTTAGAATCAAACCAGACTCCTGACCTTGCTTTGGCCCTCTGCACACCTTGCTTGGTTTGGTAGATAGATAGGTTTTAAGCCTGGATCTGTGGGCTTTCAGGGACAGGTCAGTTTCATTTCACTTTAGCTTCCATTAATAATTAGTGGGTGTGGCTTTGACCATAGGGGCTGGTGGGCAGGGCTTCTCCCTGGCCTTCCTTGGGGTTATTTTCTGGAGCGTCTAATGAAGTTCCAGAACATAGTGTATAGAGGAGGGAGATGAGTTAAGTGAATGTTGAGGGTCAGGTTATAAATGTCATCCCACCCCCCTACCCTCCCCCCGTTTAAAATTTGAAGTATTCTCCTCTCATTTTTAAAGTAGTTATCCTAAAAGGTCATTAACATTTGAACCCCTTCCCTATGAAATTAACTATCTCCAGTGTCATCTGTGTTTCCTTGCTTTGTTTTTACTTTTTTTCATAGCAACCTTTTATCTTTTTAATTTTATTTTTTTCTTTTTTATTTTTTTGAGATGGAGTCTTGCTCTGTTGCCCAGGCTGGAGTGCAGTGGTGTGAGCTCCACTCACTGCAGCCTCCACCTTATGAATTCAAGTGATTCTCCTGCCTCAGCCTCCTGAATAGCTGGGATTACAGGTATACAACATGACGCCTGGCTAATTTTTGTATTTTAGTGGAGATGAGGTTTCACCATGTTGACCACTCTGGTCTCAAACTACTGGCCTCAAGTGAGCTGCCTGCCTTGGCCTCCCAAGGTGCTGGGAGTACACGTGTGAGCCATGGTACCCAACTCCTGATGTGACCATAATTTCGGGGGAGAAGTTGGCAGTGCATAGTCTGTAGTGTGGGTAAAATTGAACAGCATTTTTGAGGTGGAAACTAATCATTAGTGAAGAGTATAAATGCCCAGGTCTTTTTAGTGGGGACTGGCTACGTGATTGGAGATCTCTAAGTGTGAAAATTGCCCAGATTTTTTTGTCGTTGTTGCTCGTTGGAGAAAACTGCTACCAACAGGAATACAGAAGCCTACCATAGGCTGGGTGTGGTGACTCAGGCCTGTAATCCCAGCACTTTGGGAGGCTGAGGCAGGAAGATCATCTGAGGACAGGAGTTCAGGACCGGCCTGGCCAACATGGTAAAACCCTGTCCCTACTAAAAATACACAAATCAGCTGGGTGTGGTGGTGCACACCTGTAGTCCCCGCTACTAGGGAGGCTGAGGCAGGAGGATTGCTTGAACCTAGGAGGTGGAGGTTGCAGTGAGCCAAGATCACGCCAGTGCACTCCAGCCTGGGCAACAGAGTGAGACCCTGTCTCAAAACAAAAAGCCTACCATACAGGGGTTTAACTTTGTTCCTACAAAAGTGACCAAGTTGTAGACAGAGTATTATTGATACGCACTGCTTAACTTTGACTAGTTTAATGAGAAAGTCAGCATGAGTTAACTGAATTAGTCTGAAAAACTTGTTTTCATTTCGTTTTAAAAAATTTATTTGTGTTCATTGAAGCAGTATTCACAAGTTTTTATTTCAGATTCTGAATTTATTTATTTTATAGAGATGGGGTTTCACCATGTTTGTCAGGCTGGTTGGTCTCAAACTTCTGACTTCAGGTGATCCACCCGCCTCGGCCTCCCAAAGTGCTGGGATTACAGACGTGAGCCACCATGCCTGTCCTCAGATTCTGAATTTAAAGTGGTGTCTTTCAACTTCAATTTCACCATTTCCTGAATGCTCACTGTCAGGAGGACTTAAGCATTGCCTAGGCTTAAGCATATATCTGCAAAATGGCAAGACTGTTCTGGCATTTGTATATATTTCCAAAATCCCAGGGATACAGTGGTCAAAAATATAGTATTTTTATATTTAAGTTGTTTGGAAAAAGTCTTATCATTTGGTAGGAACACAAGGTGGGACACCTGACTTGAATCTGCATTGGCATGGCAGCAGATATATTTATCTGAAGTACTGGTAGAGAGCAACCATTATTCTTTGGCTAGGAAAGTTTGTTTTTCATTTAATCAATCAGTACCTCATAAGTGCTGAACTTTGAGGACAAAGGAATGATAATTAGACTAGACACATCCTTAGCTTTGTACTCCAAAGGAAACAATAGAAACTTAAAGCTTCAATTTTTGAATAACTTCAGAAATCATGACTATGTTTACAATTGACATTGATATTTGCACTTGATATTGATAAGCATAAATGTGATTATATTTACACTTGCTCATTGATTCTTCAAATTCTCTGGTTCAATGAGCTCTGGAAAATTCCCACTGGGGAGTTATGTGTGGTCTAATTGTGACCTGCCCAATTCACTTGTGCAGTTAGAGACTAAATACCTGTTCTTTTCCAAAGAGATTGCAAGTGATCTTTTTCTTTCCAAATTTCAAGTTAGACATATCATATGTCTTATTAAATCAGTGGGGAGTTACATTCTTGTGAATTACTGGGATTTCAAAAATTATTTCTCAGAGGCCTTACTTTGCCTATATTCTTGATTCTATTATATATATTTTATTTATTAAGTTTTTAATCTTAATCTGATCGAGTTTAATAAAATATGTATAATAAAATATAATTTAAAATTAAATTTCTATCTGTCTTCAAATGCTCTATTAATTGGCATTGGCCTAGGCCATGGGTTTTAAAAAGCCACAATATTATAATAATTTCCTTCAGTCACATTCTACAGTGAACCAGATATGAAAAATTCATGGCACAAACTCTCTTGATCAATGATGGAGTGGAAGCTGCCGAGCATAATAAATTTCTCATTCTCTGGAGGCTGTACAACTATGAGGACAGTAGTACAATGTGGCATTTTAATTTCTAGCTGTGACCAATTGTAGGTAGCCTATCTATGACAAGTTAGACTCGGTTTTACCATGTTTCAACAAAGTTGAAATCCCCTTCCATAAGCCCTGCTGGTTTCTTAAGCAGACAGGTCAAAATTGAATGACCAAAGATTTCCTATGACCATACCATGAGTGAGACATAGTTTCCATTTAGCCTGAGTGCTGTCTGATGGATATTGAGTTGTAGAGTTACTGGTGTTTCTTACTTCTCTTGCCATCTTTTTTTTTGAGGCAGAGTCTCCCTCTGTCGCTCAGGCTGGAGTGCAATGGCATAATCTCGGCTCACCACAACTTCCAGCTCTGGTGCTCAAGTGATTCTCCTGCCTCAATTTCCCGAATAGCTGGAACTACAAGTGTGTGCCACCATGTCCAGCTAATTTTTTGTATAGAGATAGGGTTTCACCGTGTTAGCCAGGATGGTCTCGATCTCCTGACCTTGTGATCTGCCCACCAGGGCATCCCAAAGTGCTGGGATTACAGGCATGAGCCAGAGTGCCCGACCTTCCCTTATCATACACTCTGTTTTTGATCGCAGCTCACTGCACCCTCAATTTCCTGGCCCCAAATGATTCTCTCACCTCAGGCTCCCAAGTAACTGGAACTACAGCTTTGCCATGATGCCTGGCGAATTTTTTTGTATTATTATTATTTTTTAATAGATACAGGGTTTTGCTGTGTTGCCCCGGCTGGTCTCAAGCTCCTGGGCTCAAGCAATTTACCCACATGGGCCTTTCAAAGTCCTGGGATTACAGGCATGAACTACAGTGCCTGGACTTATATACTCGTAAAGCTTTAATCTTCTTCCCTAGATATTTCTTTACACCATGGAATTGTAATTTTCCAGGCCTACTTTGTGGACATAGTTTAACCTTACTAATTATGAGTCAGAGACTTGGGTTTCATGGCGTGTACCTGTAGTCCCAGCGACACAAGAGGCTGAGGCAGGAGGATCTCTTGAGCCCAGGAGTTCAAATACAGCCTGGGCAACATAGTGAGACCCTGTTTCTGAAAAAATAGAAAAAAAAATAAGAGAGGTAGATGGCCAACCAATTTCCACCCTTAACCCTTACCAAGAGATATTCTACTATGGTCTCCAAAATGTGCAAGATGATTCATTAAGAGGTTAGGAAGATGACAGTAAAACTTTACCATTTCTACCTTACCCTCATAAAGTTTCTATGTTATGTATGCTTTAAAACATATGTGTATAGTAGTAGTATGTGTTTATAATTATTTAAAAATAAATTGAGGTACATGGCTGCCGTATTTTTTACTGATGGGAATGTGTGTTTTTAAAAGTTTGAAGACCACTAATCTATACCATGATCAGAATTACCTTTTTTTTTTTATTTTTTTTTATTTTTATTTTTTTTATTTTTTGTTTTTTTTTGAGACGGAGTTTCGCTCTTGATACCCAGGCTGGAGCGCAATGGCGCGATCTCGGCTCACCGCAATCTCCGCCTCCTGGGTTCAGGCAATTCTCCTGCCTCAGCCTCCTGAGTAGCTGGGATTACAGGCACGCGCCACCGTGCCCAGCTAATTTTTTGTATTTTTAGTAGAGACGGGGTTTCACCATGTTGACCAGGATGGTCTCGATCTTTCGACCTCGTGATCCACCCGCCTCGGCCTCCCAAAGTGCTGGGATTACAGGCTTGAGCCACCGCGCCCGGCCCAGAATTACCTTTTAAAAATAGAAATCTGGGGCCGGGCGCGGTGGCTCACGCCTGTAATCCCAGCACTTTGGGAGGCCGAGGCGGGTGGATCACGAGGTCAAGAGATCGAGACCATCCTGGTCAATATGGTGAAATCCCGTCTCTACTAAAAATACAAAAAAAAAAAAATTAGCTGGGCATGGTGGTGCATGCCTTTCCCAGCTACTCGGGAGGCTGAGGCAGGAGAATTGCCTGAACCCTGGTGGCGGAAGTTGTGGTGAGCCGAGATCGCGCCATTGCACTCCAGCCTGGGTAACAAGAGCGAAACTCTGTCTCAAAAAAAAAAAAAAAAAGAAATCTGGACTCAATGTTTCCCTACTTAAAAGCCTTTAATTATTTCCTGTTGCTAACAGGATAAAGACCAGTCTGCTTAGCATTATTTACAAGGACCCTTTCAAATTAGTCTATCTAGATCAGTGCCTCTCAAACTATCAGTGGTAAAAGATTAGGCTCCCCACTCCATAATCTTTCAAGAACTTATGTTTTTGTAAAGTAAGTTGTTAGAAAAAAAGATTTTTTTTTTTTTTTTTTTTTTTTTGAGAAGGAGTCTGCCCTGCTGCCCAGACTGGTGCAATCTCGGCTCTTTGTAACCTATGCCTCCAGGGTTCAAGCGATTCTCTTGCCTCAGCCTCCTGAGTAGCTGGGACTACAGGCGCCCACCACCATACCTGGCTAATTTTTGTATTTTTTGTAGAGACAGGGGTTTCACCATATTGGCCAGGCTGGTCTCAAATTCCTAACTTTGTGATGTGCCTGCCTCCGCCTCCCAAAGTTCTGGGATTACAGAAGTGAGCCAGCATGCCTTACCTATTTTTTAATTTACAGTGAGAGAGGTTTCTGATGTGTTCTCATTCCAGTATTCCTAAACTTTTTAGACAGGGTTAGTCATTCTTTATTTATAATTTCTCTTAGCGTGTGGTACATACCTCTGCTCTGCTATTGTGTGTTTATGCCTTACAGTATAATTATCCCACTGTGTGGCTTGCAGACTGTCGTAGCTATCATCTTTTTGTCACTTTTACTTTATTATTATTTTATTTATTTTTAAAGATGGGGTTTCACCATGATGGCCAAGCTGATCATGAATATTATTATTTTTTATCTTGCTCTGTTGCCAGACTGGAGTGCAGTAGTGCAATCATGGTTCACTGCAACAGTGATCTTCTGGGCTCAAGCAATCCTCCCACCTCAGCCTCCTGAGTAGCCGGGACTACAGGCATGAGTTAACAGGCCTAGCTAATTTTTGAATTTTTTGGTAGCGACTGGGTCTCACTATCTTGTCCAGGCTGGTCTTGAATTCCTGGGCTCAAGCAATTGTTGCACCTTGGCCTCCTAAAGTGCTGGGTTTACAGGTGTGAGCCACTGCATTGGGCCCTATTTTTCATTATTTTTATTTTGAGTTTTTGAGACAGGGTCTCATGCTGTTTCCTGGCTGGAGTGCAGTGTTGTAATCTTGGCTGACCGCAGCCTCAACCTCCCCGAACCCAGGTGATCCTTCCACCTCAGCCCCCTGAATAGCTGGGACTACAGGCATGCACCATCACACCTAGCTAATTTTTGTATTTTATGTAGATACAGGGTTTTGCCATGTTACCCAGGCTGATCTCAAACTCCTAGGCTCAAGCGATCCACCCACCTTTGTCTCCTAACGTGCTGGGTTTACAGGCATGAGCCATCATGCCTGCTGCCTAGTTTTTAAATTGTAAAATTAAAACCTGCAGCATTTAAATTGGTAAAGTGAAAAGTTTAATTTTTCAGTCTCTCCATCATCACATCTGCTTTCTAGAAGTAATCACTATTACTACATTGACTATCTTTCTAAATCTCTTTTTCTTGATATGTGCGTCTGGCTATGTTGCCCAGGCTGATGTTGAACTCTTGGGCTCAAGTGATCCTCCCACCTCAGCCTCCCAAGTAGCAGGGATTATAGGCACATGCCACCATGCTTGGCTTAACTCTTTTTCTAGAAGCCTACACACACACATTTTTTTTTTCTGACAAACGTGAAAATAATGCACTCATTCTGAAACTCTATTTTCCTCTAATGAAAAGGGTTAGATTCTCAAAGCATCCTCGTATGAATGTGAAATCTTACCCAACTCCAAACCTTACTCATGATTCGGAGGCTACAGGTAGAAGCCAGACACAGATGAACATTCCTTCCTGGAGGAACCCCCAGCCAGCAGGCACATCTTTCAGAGAATTTCACTTTCTTCTACATTAGTTCATATTATCGACATACTGAAAATACTGATATGAAGTCACTTCTATTTTTTTTTTTTTTTTTTTTGGAGACGGAGATTTGCTCTTGGTACCCAGGCTGGAGTCCAGTGGCATGATCTTGGCTCGCTGCAACCTCTGTCTCCTGGGCTTGAGCGATCCTCCTGCCTCAGCCTCCCAAGTAGCTGGGTATAGGCAAGTGCCATGCCCAGCTAATTTTTGTACTTTTAGTAGAGATGGCGTTTCTCTGTGTGGGCCAGGCTGGTCTTGAATTCCTGACCTCAGGTGATCCACCCGCCTTGACCTCCCCAAGTGTGTGATTACAAGGCATTAGCTGCCTCGACCAGCTTGATTGGTTTCTTTTGAGGTGTAGATGACTAATAAGAGTCTGAAATCATTTGTCCAGCTTGGGGAGTTTTCTTTTCTTTTTTGTTAAGACGGGGTCTCCCTTTGTCACCCAGGCTGGAGTACAGTGGCATGATTCATGGCTCACTGCAACCTTAACCTCCTGGGCTCAAGTGATCCTCTCACCTTAGTCTCCAATGTAGCTGAGATTACAGGTACAAGCCACCACATCTGACTAATTTTTTTGTTTTTGTAGAGACGACGTTTTCACTTTGTTGCCCAGGCTGGTCTCAAACTCCTGGCTTCAAGTGATCCTTCCACCTTGGGCTCCTAAAGTTCTGGGATCACAGGCATGAGCCACTGCGCCTGGCCTGGTTTGATAAATTTTGCTAAGCATATACATCTGTGTAAACAGTACCACCTTCAAGACACAGAACATTTCCATCACTCCAAAAAAGCTTCCTTGAACCCCTTCCCAGTGTAGGGGAGGGGAAATATCTTTAGCTTCTACCCTTCTAAGTTTTTGGTTGGGGACCTTGTAATAAAAGGTAGATTAACGAGAAAAACATATAAAGTTGTTTAATATAAGTTTTATGTGACATGGGAGTTTCATAAGGAAGTGAAGACCCGAGGAAACAGTTAAACCTGAGTATTTTTAAATTAGGTTTGATGAAGAAGGAAGAGTTGTGGAATGTGATAGGACAGAAAGGGATATGAGCTAGGAGTACTAAACTGGGAAAAACTTAACAAGGCCTATTTGTTCAGATTCCTCTGGGTGTTCCTCATTTTTTTTTTTTTTTTTTAATTTTTGAGACAGAGTCTCACTCTGTTCCCCAGGCTGGAGTGCGGTGGATCGATCACAGCTCACTGCAGCCTCAACCTCTTGGGCTCAAGTGATCTTCCTGCCTCAGGGTCCTGAGCAGCTGGGACTACGGGTGTGTGCCACCATGCATGGCTGATTTTTTTTTTTTTTTTTGAGACAGAATTTTGCTCTGTTGCCCAGGCTAGAGTGCAGTGGTGCAATCTTGGTTCACTGCAACCTCCACTTCCCAGGTTCAAGCAATTCTTGTGCCTCAGCTTCCCAAGTAGCTGGAATTAAGGGTGCCCGCCACCACGCCCAGACAGTTTTTGTATTTTTAGTAGAGGAGAGGTTTCACTATCTTGACCAGGCTGGTCTGGAACTCCTGACTTCATGATCCACCCGCCTCAGCCTCCAAAGTGCTGGGATTACAGGTGTGAGCCACCGTGCCTGGCCTGCATGGCTGATTTGTAAAATTTTTTTGTAGAGACAGGATCTCACTGTGTTGCCCAGGCTGACCTCAAACTCTGGGGTGCAAGTGATCCTCCTGCCTCGGCCTACTAAAATGCTGGAATTATAGCCATGATTCCGCTCCGGCCACTCTGTGTTTTGAGATTAAGATGCTGCTATCTTCTGGGAATAGAGAGGAACCTCTCACAAGCGAATCCTATGGTCTACTTCAGGGGAAGTCCTTTCTGCACCTGCTGTTTCTCAGATTCCTTCAGCTTAAAATATTCAACATGCCAAGGTGTCATATTTTGGGAGTTGCATGTTCTGAAGCCTATCATAGCTCCCTTTCACCCTGTCTCAGGTAAATTAATCTATAATTATAGATTAGTTTTGTCAGTTCTTGAACTTCATATGAATGGAATCATGCAGTACAATTTGTGCCTTTTTGGGTCAGATTTCTTGTTCTCAACATATCATTTTTGAGATTTATCCTTGTGTGTATCAGTAATTTTTTTCTTTTTTATTTCTGAATATTATATACCATTATTTGTTTATTCATCTGTTACTAGACATTTGGGTTTTTCTAGTTTTGGGCTTTTATAAATAAAAATGCTAAAAACTTTCATGTACAGGTGTTTTTGTGAGCATGTATTTTCATAAATATTGAGTAAATATTTATGAGTCGAAGTGTTGGGTCATATAGTAAGTGTATTTTTAGCTTTATAAGAAACTACTGGCTGGGCACGGTGTCTCATGCTTGTATTCCCAGCACTTTCAAAGGCCAAGGCACGCAGATCACCTGAGGTCAGGAGTTCAAGACCAGCCTGGCCAACATGGTGAAACCCCGTCTCTACTAAAAATACAAAAATTATCCAGGTGTGGTGGCGCATGCCTGTAATCCCAGCTACTTGGGAGGCTGAGGCAGGAGAATTGCTTGAACTTGGGAGGCAGGGGTTGCAGTGAACCTAGATCGCACCACTGCACTCCAGCCTGAGCTACACAGGGAGACTTCGTCTAAAAAAAGAAAAAAGAGACCGGGCATGGTGGCTCACATCTGTAATCCCAGCACTTTGGGAGGCCAAGGTTGGTGGATCATGAGCTCAGGAGATGGGAGACCAGCCTGACCAACATAGTGAAACCCCGTCTCTATTAAAATACAAAAAATTGCCTGGATGTGGTGGCACACACCTGTAGTCCCAGCTACTTCAGAGGCTGGGACAGGGGAATCGCTTGAACCTGGGAGGTGGAGGTTTCAGTGAGCCAAGATCGTGCCACTGCATTCCAGACTGGCGACAGAGAAGACTCTGTCTCAAAAAAAAAAAGAAACCACCAATTTTCCAAAGTGGTTGTGACATTTTACATTTCTATTAGCAACATACGAGATAGTTCCAGGCACTTCACAGCCTTGTTGACACTTAGTATTATTGTCTGTTTTTTAATTTTAGTTATGTTAGTGGGTGTGTAGTGACACCTCATTGTGGTTATAATTTGAATTTCACTGAGTGGAGTCTTGATAAAGAATGTTCTTGAGGTTTTTCTTAAATTTTCTGTAGGATTATAGCCATACACAATTGAAATTCATCTTTTATATTTTTAAATTTTTCTTTAGGTGTCTTTAAGAGTGATTGAAGAGAATAATTCAAAATGCCTGAAAATCCTGCTACAGGTATACTGCATATATTGTTCTATAATTAATTAATGATTTAAAAATGGAATCTCAGATGGGACTTAACTGTTATTCTACTTATTCATCTTGACCCAAGATAAACTGCAGGTCCTACAGGTCCTTGATCGCCTGAAAATGAAATTGCAGGAGAAGGGTGACACGTCGCAGAATGAGAAGTTATCTATGTTTTATGAGACACTAAAGAGTCCTCTCTTCAACCAGATACTCACACTTCAGCAGTCCATCAGGCAACTGAAGGGACAAGTAAGTTACTCATCAGAGTTTCACATTAATATATTATGTTAATATATTGAAACCATCAAAGAAAGATAAAGGAGATAGACAAAGACAAATTATCTTTAAGGAATCAGTTCAGCAAAGAGACTGTATTGGGATCTGTAACCTGTGGGTAGCATTGACATGGATAATTTTAAAATGTCAATAGTCAATTTTTTGTTTGGTAGCTGGGTGTGATGGCGTGTACTGGTAGTCCCAGCCACCATACCCAGCTACCAGTACCCAGCTACCAGTCAGTCCTGGGTAGCCCCAGGAGGCTGAGGTGGGAGGATCGCTTAAGCCCAGGAGTTCCAGGTTGCAGTGAGCTATGATTATGCCACTGTACTCAAGCCTGGATGACAGAGTGAGACCCTGTCTCTCAAAAAAAAAAATTGTATTTGATTTTAGAATACAGTTTTTGTATTACTTATTTAAGTATGTAAAGGTCAGATACTTTGAGAATTCTCAACATCTTTTTCAAAATTATAGAATAGTGCTTAACTTAAATATATTTTCTTTTTATTTTGAGACAAGGTTTCTCTCTGTTGCTGAGGCTGGAGTGCAGTGGTGTGATCTCAGCTCTCTGCAGCCTTGACCTCCCAGGCTCAAGCAATGCTCCCACCTCAGCTTCTAGAGTAGCTGGGATAGGTGTGTGCCACCACAGTGAGGCTGATTTTTAAAAATTTTTATAGAGACAGGGTCTCCCTATGTTGCCCAGGCTAGTCTCATACTATTGGCCTCAAGCAGTCCTCCTACCTCAACCTTCTAAAGTGCTGGGATTATAGGCATGAGCCTCCTCGCCCAGGAGTATTTTCCTTATGAAGTCTTTTATGTAACAAGAAGTGATCATGCCCTTATAGCACAATAATCACGCTTCTCTTAATTATCAAATATTTATTGTCTCTCTAATGCATATTCTCATTAGAAGTTCCTTGGAAGCAGTATACCTGATATTTAAATATATAGTTGTGTTTCCTCTACTCATTTACCAGACTCTCTGGACTCTGCAGGCTCTAGTACATCATTATTGAATAAGGGACACATAGCACTTCTTCTTAGAGGGGTACAAATTAGTAGTTGTGGGATTTTTTTTTTTTTTGGTGCTGAGATTGAACCAGAAATTAATTGTTTTGACTGTCCTCTTGGATTCTCTGTTTTGGAGTCAGAGATGGCAAATTACTTTTAAATCACTGATTCTGGAAGCTGAGCTTGAATAGTGTCTATACTATAGATGAAATTTGGGCAGAATTTAAAACATAATTGGAGATAATTTATCAGGGTTAAGTGAAAATTTACAAAATTTGGGAAAAAATGGTTTTTGCTCATAAACTAAAATGCTTGCCTATTAAGTGTTTTGTGAGTGATTTGTTCATAGCCAATTAAGGATTAAACTCTACACATATGTCTTTCCATGAATTGCTTTCTTTAGACCAGAATTTATACCCTAATATTAGCCCTGCCTATATTGATGTTTAGCTTTCTGTATTTCTCATGGTCATAGAATATCACAATAATGAATGCTGTTGGTAACAACTGAAATTGGCAAGGATCAGTAGAAATCCATCACATTTGTTGGACTAAGAGTGGATCTAACTAACCGCCCTATCCTAATAGCAGTTCTTTATATTTGTATAGTTTGCAGTTGCTGTGTGCAGTCATATTTTATCCATTGGGCTGTATAATCCCTGTAACCATGGGTTTTGATTTAGATTTTTTCTATGAGGTTTTATTGACATTCACTCTTTTTTTTTTTTTTGAGACAAAGTTTTGCTCTTGTTGCCCAGGCTGGAGTGCAATGGTACGATCTTGGCTTACCACAACCTCTGCCTCCTGGGTTCAAGCGATTCTCCTGCCTCAGCCTTCCAAGTAGCTGGGACTACAGGCATGCACCACTACACCCAGCTAATTTTGTATTTTTAGTAGAAATGGGGTTTCTCAATGTTGGCCAGCCTAGTCTCGAACTTCTGACCTCAGGTGACCCGCCTGTCTCGGCCTCCCAAAGTGCTGGGATTATAGGCCTGAGCCACCATGCCTGGCCTCTTTTTTTTTTTTTTTTTTTTTTTTTGAGGCAGAGTCTCTGCCCAGGCTAGAGTGCAGTGGTGTGATCATGGATCATTGTAGCCTCGACATCCTTGGCTCAAGCAATTCTCACACAGGCATGTGACACCAGGCCCAGCTAATTTTTGTATTTTTTGTTGAGACGCGGGTCTTACTTTGTTGCCCAGGCTGGTTTTGACCTCTTGGCCTTGAAGCGGTTCTCCTGCCTTGATCTCCCAAAGTTCTGGGATTATAGGTGTAAGCCATCACAACCAGCCTGACAGTCATTCTTTTTTTTTTTTGTTTTGAGACAGAGTCTCATTTTGTCAGGCTGAGTGCAGTGGCGCAATCTTGGCTCACTGCAGCCTCCACCTGTGGAGTTCAAGCAATTCTCCTGCCTCAGCCTCCCAAGTAACTGGAATTGCAAGTGTGTACCGCCATGCTCAGCTAACGTTTGTATTTTTAGTAGAGACGGGATTTCACCACTGACATGTATTCTTAATGTTACCTTTATTCCACTGTTTTGGCAGTTGTATCAGCCAGTGATATATTAAATTATGTCCACTGTAATTACATGATTTTTCTCTTTCTACCAATGTTTAAGTGACTCTGTGACTTACTTACTACTAATCTTGAGTAAGTTACTTAACCCCTGTGTGCCTCAGTTTCTATGATTACAAGATGGGATAATGATATCTCATTAGACTGTTGTAAGAATTAAATGATAATACCTGTAATCATTCTGTTACAATACTTATTCATAGCAAGCACTAAGTACAGTTATTATTATCATCATATACTACCTATGGATCGTTTGTTGCTCCCCACATGGAAATGTACAGATAAATGCAAAAGGGTTTAGTGCCTTACACCTTTATATGACTGGATGCCTCTGTATATGTGAAGTGTAATGGGACGTCAGTGCACGTGCTGTTAACTTTGAGTAGTGGTAGAAGGCAGGAAACAAGAACAAATGTTAAGCCATTACACATTTTGTGTAATACTAAATTAAAAAAAATTCTAGCCTTGTGAATACACAGATTGATGTATCTTTACCTTATTTCTTTCCCATGTATATAATTATTGTGCAAATTATCCATATAATGGTCAAAATATAATATTTAACAAATAGACACAATTTTTCTATAGATTTCTGTTGATGATTCTTTTTTTTTCTCTCCAACAGCTCAACCATATACCCTCAGATTGTTCAGCCAACTTTGATTTTTCTAGGAAAGGTTTGTTAGTGTTCACGGATAGCTCCATTACTAGTGGAAATGCCCACAGGCTCGCTAGTAACTCGACTGTATCTGGGCTATTTCCCTGGACCCCAAAGTTGGGAAATGAAGACTTTAACTCAGTCATTCAGCAGCTGGCTCAGGTAAAGTTGTATCTTCTTATGGAAATATTTAGCTTCATTTTTCCTGCTTGAGTTTTAAAAAGGAATTTAATACTCATTCTTTTTGCTGTAAAATGTGTTAGTATGTATTTTGCTTGCTTGTATTTTTATGTTAGGAGGAACTGACATCATTTTCTAACATTTGTGTTGAAATTTTATTGGCTTAAAATTTCATAAGGAAAGTATCCATGTATGTGGTAAGGAGAGTTTTTAAAAAAATTAATTAGTTAACATTTATTTTTTGAGATGAGGTCTCACTAAGGAGAGTTTTTAGACAATGGCTAATTGAATGCATCTCTGCTCTTGTTAAAGAAAGATTCTTAAACCTTTTAATGACAGGAGCTAAATTAATATAGCTTGCCGGAAGTGATGAAATATTGCCTGAAGGGGTGAGGTGGGTGAATCACTTGAGCCCAGAAATTCAAGGCTATAGTAAGCTATGATTGTGCCACTGTACTCCAGCCTGGGTGACAGAGCAAGAGCTGTTTCTCTCTCTTTTTTTTTTTTTTGAGACAAAGTCTCACTCTGTCAGCAGGCTGGAGTGCAGTGGCATGATCTCGGCTCCCTGCAACTTCCGCTTCCTGGGTTCAAGCGATTCTCGTGCCTCAGCCTGCCAAGTAGCTGGGACTACAGGCGTGTGTCACCATACCCAGCTAATTTTTATATTTTTAGTAGAGATGGGGTTTCGCCATATTGGCCAGGATGATTGGATAGTCTTGATCTCCTGACCTCGTTATCTACCTGCCTCAGCCTCCCAAAGTGCTGGGATTACAGGCGTGAGCCACTGCACCTGGCCCAAGACCTGTCTCTTAAAAAACAAATAAATAGCTGGGCGCAGTGGCTCACACCTGTAATCCCAGCACTTTGGGAGGCCAAGGCAGGGGGATGACGATGTCAGGAGTTTGAGACAAGCCTGGCCGACATGGTGAAACCCCATCTCTACTAAAAATACAAAAAATTAGCCTGGCATGGTGGTAGGCGCCTGTAATCCCAGCTACTCAGGAGGCCAAAGCAGGAGAATCGCTCAAACCCAGGAGGTGGAGGTTGCAGTGAGCTGAGATAGCAACACTACACTCCAGTCTGGGCAACAGAGTGAGACTGTCAAAAAAAAAAAAAGAAGAAGAAATAAATAAACTTGAGTTTCACTGTTAAATAGAATCTGTTTAAAGTATGATACTTAAATCATATTCTGGACCTAATTTCTTTTTTAACTTTATAGTTCTATCCCTTTCATTTGACTAATAATTATTTTTACGTGGTGCTTTTTTTTTTAGTCGATCACATTTATGAAGTTCTCATGTTGTAAGTGCAGTTATTAACTAAATCAATAAAAGACCTGGCTACCACAGGTAGAACCCATTTAATGCCAGTATATAGCGTAAGTCAGAACCAGCTGGGTTCTGACTTAGGCTATATATATATATACTGGCATTTTTGATATATCTAATTTATTTTCCTCATTTAAAAATATATTTTGCAGCTGGGCCCTGTGGCTCCCATCTGTAGGCTCAGATAGATTGTGCGATTGTGCCATTGCACTTCAGCCTGGGCAAATGGGAGTGAGACCTTGCCTTAAAAAAAAAAAAAAAAGAGGCTGAGGCAGGTGGATCATTTGAGCTCAGGAGTTTGAGACCAGCCTGGGCAACATGGTAAAACCTCATCTCTACAAAAAATACAAAAATTTGACAGGAAAAATTTGACAGGCGTGGTAGCATGCACCTATAGTCCCAGCTACCTGGAAGGCTGAGGCAGGAGGATTGCTTGAGCCCAGGAGACAAAGGTTGAAGTGAGTAGAGCATGCCACTGTACTCCAGCCTGGGCAACAGAGCAAGATCCTGTCTCAAAGAATAAAATAAAAAAAAAAAATGTACTTTGCATCAAGAGAATTTAGAGAAATTCAATGTAAAAAAGTAATTGAGACTTTACTGCGGGAAAAGGCATTTTTCTCAGGAATTTCCATCCAGCTTGGGAGTCATCTAATGATGTGAATGAAGTGTGAAAATACTTCTGATTCCCTGAGGTTGCAGAACACTGCCCACTTTCTCTTATGTTCTACTGAAAATAATCAAGTGAAAGGATTTCCAGAAATAATTTATTACTGAAATGCTGAGTTTATGTGGTTCTTAAGAGAAGCTGTTTTTATGCTAAGCAATTTCAGTTCTGCAGAAAGGGTGTGTTGGTTAAATGTACACCATCGATTTTTTTTTTAATGCTTTTTCATTAGGGGCGGCAAATTGAATATATAGATATAGAACGACCTTCATCTGGAGGTCTTGGATTCAGTGTGGTGGCCCTCAGAAGTCAAAATCTGGGAAAAGTTGATATCTTTGTGAAAGATGTCCAGCCAGGGGGCGTAGCAGACAGGTGAGGAAGCTGTTTGTTTTCATTTGCTAATTGTTTCCTGATAATTCTGAAAACTATTATAAAGAGAGTGAAAAACTAGTAATAAAAACAGTAACAATAGCAGCTAACATTTGCTTTAGCTTTTGGTATGCATTCATCAGGCCTTTTGCAAGTACTCTCCTACACCCTGTGGCAGCAGTTCCACTATATAGGTATCATCATTCTGTTTCATAGATGGGAAAGCTGAGATTCAGAGGTTCAGTGGTCAACCCATCGTCACAGAGCTGTTAATGCTGGAGCCATGATGTGATTCGAAGACCATCTGACTGAAAGCTAGCGGTCTATTACCCTCTCTTGCAATTAAACATGATATTTTAGCTATGGACTGATCAGTAGGATAGGAATATTGAAATTCTCATTCTGCATATTATTTTTTTATTATTCTTAAGATTATAACAACATTTTGGTGATCATGTCACTCTACTGATTTATTATTATTCTTGTCAATTGAGAGGCCCTTCAAGTCTGTGTTATCTCCCATGTTGCATTTGCTTTTATTTTTGAAGGGGTATTTGCAAGCCTTCTATTTTGTCTCCGTTTGATTTCCAGTCTTTGGTTTGTTATTCATTTAATAAGTATGCTATTCCAGTGTGCATGTTAGAATAACATCAACAATGGTAGTATACTATTTTAAGATTCTTAGTCAATGATATATTTTTGAATTCACATTCTCCATTCATGGAGGATTAATTCTGGTCTCCCCACCTCAGATTTCAAACATAATGGATTTCTATGACTTTTTGTGTTTTTTTTTTTTTTCCTGTCATCTAAGGCAGTAATTCTTCAAGAATTGTGGTGAGAATGGGTAAACTGGAAGAGGAAGAATATCAATGATGTTTGGGAGATAATAAAATCAAATACAGTAAACCAGGACAGAGTAAATCCTAGGCTATCTTTAGGATGCACTTTAACATAAGAAGTTAAAGGCTGTGCTCAGAATCTGACTCTTGATAAGATACTAGGCTTGTCTAGGCTTCAATTCCTTAATATGTAAAATTTACTAAGTACTTTAAAGGTGAAATAAGGATTATGCGAGATGCATGTAAAGCACTTAACATAGTACTTGACTCATAATAAGTGCTCAGTAAATAGTATTTTTCTTTAGAGGTTTTGCTAATTTCTTTTAAAAATAGTCCTTCCTACCCTGGTTAGCAGTTGGGAGATTGGTGCTTGGGAGAGATTAAAAGGGTTCAGATTGGCCAGGTTTAGCGGCTCATGGCTGGAATCCTAGCACTTTGGGAGTTCAAGACCAGCCTGGGCAACATGGCAAAACCCTATCTCTACAAAAAATATAAAAATTAGCTGGGCAAGGGAGTTTACACCTGTAGTCTCAGCTACTCCGGAGGCTGAGGTAGGATAATCACCTGAGTGTAGGAGGTTGAGGCTGCAGTGAGCTACGATTGTGCCATTGCACTTCAGCCAGGCAAATGGGAGTGAGACTGCCTCAAAAAAGCAAAAAAAGCTCAGATAGAAATTTGGAAGTAATCTCTATGAATTTTCAAGGAAGGTTTGACCTCTATTGGTAAATAGAGGACAAGTAGACAGTGAAGATGGGGTGAGAGGAGGTTATTGATATAGTTGAGACTGTTGTTACCCCAGTGTGGTATGGGTAGAGATCAGATTGGAAGGGATTCGGGAGTATTGGGTTCATGCAGTAATGGAGGCAGTGTCCATACTTAGAAAACCTTGGCAGGGTCCTACAGATTCTATAGATTGTTTTTGTTTATTTTTCTTTTTTCTTTTTATTTTTTGAGACAGAGTCTTGCTCTGTCACCCAGGCTAGAGTGTAATGGCATGCTCCTGGCTCACTGCAACCTCTGCCTCCCAGGTTAAAGCGATTCTTCTGTCTCAGCCTCCTGAGTAGCTGAGATTACAGGCATGCGCCACCATGCCTGGTTAATTTTTGTATTTTTAGTGGAAATGGGGTTTCACCATGTTGGCCAGGCTGGTGTCGAACTTCTGACCTCATGATCTACCCGCCTCAGCCTCCCAAAGTGCTGGGATTACAGGCGTGAGCCACCACGCCCGGCCTGTTTTTGTTTATTTTTCTAACTAGATGGCTTTTAAAATGTGTCCTTGTGTTTAAGGATGCATTACCAAATTCGGTAATTAGTTAATAACTTCTGTGAAAACCAGAAGGGCTCTGTTATATAATTAAATAATTATTTGATAAATGTACTAAGTGAAGTAGTACCATAGGCAGCAAACTGCTTAACTTGGATAATCGTTTTTTTAAAAATCAGGCTATTAGATCACTTAAAACAAAAATTTCTTTTCTTATGTGATTAAGGGATCAAAGATTAAAGGAAAATGATCAGATATTGGCCATTAATCACACGCCATTGGATCAGAACATTTCCCATCAGCAAGCAATTGCATTATTACAACACCCCACTGGATCTTTGCAACTGATTGTGGCCAGGGAGCCAGTCCACACAAAAAGCGGCACTTCTAACAGCCTAACTGATACCACTCTGCCTGAAACAGTGAGTTGCAAATTTGAAAAAATACTTAATTTTGAATTATGCCATTGATTGTAAGAAGAATAAAGACATTTAGAAGGTGTCGTTTTACTTTTTTCTTTTTTTTTGAGATGGAGTTTTGCTCTTGTTGACCAGGCTGCAGTCTAGTGGCCACTGGTGCGATCTCAGCTCATGCAACCTCTGCCTCCTGGATTCAAGCGATATTCCTGCCTCAGCCTCTCGAGTTGTTGGGACTACAGGCACCTGCCGCCACACTTGGCTAATTTTTTGTATTTTTAGTAGAGACGGAGATTTCACTGTGTTGGACAGGCTGGTCTTGAACTCCTGACCTTAAGTGATTTACCCACCTCAGCCTCCCAAAGTGCTGGAATTACAGGCGTGAGCCACTGCGCCCAACTTGTTTTACTTTTCATAGTTCGAGAAAGATGATCATATCTGTGAATGCAGTGTTAGCATATTTAAAGAAGATATTTCATCAAGTTTTTTTTTTTTTTTCAACGTCCTATGGGTCTCTTTGTTTAAAATTATTATTTAATATAGAGGCCAAATGGAAGTATTAGGTGTAATTTATTTAGTGACAGAGAGTCTTGTGTTCCTTGGTGATGTAGCCAATTGAGAGTTTTTATTAGAGATTTACTGTTGAGTGTTCAAAGTAAGATTTGATTATTTATTTGAAAAACATTATTTTTGAAAATTATAAGGGGATTTATGACTAGATTATTGATATTGTAAAATTATAGCAGACTTTTTTTCATGTAAAGACACATACTGAACAATTTAAAAGAATAAAAGTATATGTCTTTTTTGGGAACCCTTTTACTTTTTAACATTTTACAGATTTTGGCTTGCATCGCCAGAATGCAAGCTAATAAATCTTATTTTCTTATAACACTAAGTGCTGGCTGATTTATTTAATTTTTATGCATTGGGACAAAAGAAAAAACAAGACTGTCTTGGTACAATACAAGGTCACAACAAAAATTAATGTATAGGCATTTTCCCTGTTGCAATCAGCAATATTTATACAGCAGAATTTACATAATAAATACAGTGAATAAAGTGGGACATTGTTTAACGTATAAAGAACAAGTACTTTGGAGTCGGGCTTGGATGCGTTCAAGTCCATTTCTTCCATATCCTAGTGGTGTCACACCAGGCAGACCCCTTTACCTCATACTTTCGTTTCTTCATCTGTTGCTTGGAACTAATAACGATGTCTAGTTCTCAGAGATGTTGTGAGGCTTGAATGAGAATTCATGTGAAGAACTAAGCACCATGTCTGGTGCTGAGTGTACGTTCTTTGACTATTAGTTGCTATCAGCTAATACTAAATCAGGCATATTATTTTAGCCAACATTATTGTTTCCCAGAATTTCTTAAACAATCCCAATATTGCTTTTTATTTAAGACTGCATAGTAATTTAGTATAATAGAAAACCTGGCTGGGTATGGTGGCTCACACCTATAATCCCAACACTTGGAGATTAGGTGAGTTGACTAGGCAGGTGGGTCTCTTGAAGCCAAGAGTATGAGACTAGCCTGGGGAACATAGTCAAATCCCACCTCTACAGCCAGGCACAGTTGCTCATGCCTGTAATCCCAGCATTTTGGAAGGCTGAGGTGGGCGAATCACCTGAGGTCAGGAGTTTGAGACCAGCCTGGCCAACATGGTGAAACCCTATCTCTACTAAAAATACAAAAGTTAGCTGAGCACTCGGGAGGCTGAGGCAGTAGAATTGCTTGAACCCAGGAGGTGGTGGTTGCAGTGAGCTGAGATTGTGCCATTGCACTCCTGCTTGGGCAACAGAGCGAGACTGTGTCTCAAAAACAAACAAACAAACAAACAAAACAGCCCACCTGTACAAAAGATAAAAAAATTAGCTGGGCCTGGTGATGCATACCTGTAGTTCCAGCTTATTTGGGAGGCTGAGGCTGGAGGATGGATGGATCCTGAGTTTGAGGCTGATGTGAGCTCTGACCTTGCACTACACTCTAACCTGGGTAACTCAGTGAGACCTTGTCTCAAGAAAGAAAGAGAGAAAGAGAGAGAGAGAGAGAAAGTAATGAGTATGCCCTAATGATCTTGAGAGGGAGGATATTGTTCTGCAGTTGGATTATGTGAAGTAATGCACATTTGTCATAGAAACCTGCTAGCTAGAGGGGAAATGCTCGTGTCTTTCGTCTGATTTATATAATCCTATTGCTGATATCTTCAGTGAGGCCTACCTTTCCTCTCCCTCCTAAGGGTCTCCTAAATTAGTCTCTTCACGTGTGTCCTTCCACCATTAGATTCTTCACATTGCTGCCAGATGAATTTTCTTAAATCACTGCTTTGCTCCTGTCATTTATCTTCTAAAACCTTTAAATATTTCCACTTAATTACCTAGTTAAATCCAAGCCTTTGACCATATCTTTCATCCATTCTGTTAGCTGGCCTAGCTTTGCCCTTAGATTTTCTTTTTGCTTGAATGTCTTCCTTTGTAATGCAACTTAAATGCCCCTTTTCCTTGAAGTTTTCTATAATTCTTCATTGGTTTTGACATCATGTGCTCCCCCTTCCCGCAAAATAATCTTTATAATATTTGTGATTCTCTTTCAAGCAGACATGTATTTATTGGTCCCTACTATGTGCTGGGCACTGTGCTGGACATCAGGCATAGAGTGAGGAATGAGAAATGTCTTCTGTGTTCTTAGGGCTACGGTGTCTTATGATCCAGTATTCTGCCTTGTACTTTAATTATTTGTGTTTTAGTTTCTCTCTAATGGATTATAAGATCCCTATGGGCAGAGACTGTGTGATTATCTCTGTCTGTATATCTTAGCCTGTAGAAAGTTGCCTTTATTAATTGTGTGAATGTTCAATTTTTTTGCAAATCTGTTACTTTGGTAATGATGATACTGGAAAGCTAAGAATCTGTGGGTATTACTGATACTGCGACTCTTATTTGCCATTAATTTGTAGGTTTGTTGGGGCCATGTTGAAGAAGTTGAGCTCATTAATGATGGCTCTGGACTAGGCTTTGGAATAGTTGGAGGAAAAACAAGTGGCGTGGTTGTGAGGACTATAGTTCCTGGAGGATTAGCAGATCGAGTAAGTCAACCTTCCTTGTTATCATTTTGGTTTTATAAAATTTAAGTTGTATGAATTGAAAGGTAATTTTATAACATAAGTTACCAGGATATATGACTTAATAACTAGAATTTAAGTATAGCTTAAAAATGGCTTATTCTGTAAGTATTATTAGTATATACTCTGTCTTATTTTATTTTATTTATTTATTTATTTATTTTTGAGACGGAGTTTCGCTCTCGTTACCCAGGCTGGAGTGCAATGGCGTGATCTCGGCTCACTGCAACCTCCGCCTCCTGGGTTCAGGCAATTCTCCTGCCTCAGCCTCCTGAGTAGCTGGGATTACAGGCACTTGCCACCGTGCCCAGCTAATTTTTTGTATTTTTAGTAGAGACGGGGTTTCACCATGTTGACCAGGATGGTCTCCATCTCTTGACCTCGTGATCCACCCGCCTCAGCCTCCCAAAGTGCTGGGATTACAGGCATGAGCCACCACGCCCAACTACTCTGTCTTATTTTAAACAGTTCCTAAATCAACATTTTTGGGGTTTGTTTTCCTTATAATTGACAGGCTTCATGATTCCATCAGAGGATAATTTTTTTTTTATTGAAGAGTTGGTAATGAATATTGCGTTTTGAACATCTGTATTATTCTCCTCTAACGTATCTTTCGATGGCCTAAATGTTAAAATCAGAAGATACAGTGATTATAAACATTTGTCCTAATATTATACATGGTAAATTTCACTTGAATTAAAATTTATGGCCTTATAAGTTAAATGACTACCTTTCATTGTTTAACAGTGTTTAAACTGAAAGTGGGCTACTAAAAAAAATTAGCAGCTGTTTCTGCTTAATTTTATATTGAAGAAATGTTAATTACTACATTTAGTTCTTAGAAACTAGTTTAGAAATTTGACTAAATAATAAGCCCATATTAAATAGAATGGCCATGATAAATCAGAAATAACTTTAGTTATTCCCATAATCAGAATGATATGTAAAATTTCACTGGTTATTGCCCAGTTACGTGTAAATTTATCCCTTCTAATAGACATACATAAGTAAAAATGAGTTTGCCATGCAAATGCAGCTTCAAGGTGAGTTCCTCGGCTCTTCATTTCAGATTATGATCACTTCACCTTATACAACTTGTGGAGCCACTGATGTTCCTGTCATCATTTCAGCACCTAAGAGCATTTATTTACAACAGCAGTTGTCAAAGTTTGGTCTGTGGGCCTCTGGAGGGTTCTGAAAGCCTTGCAGGTGGTCTGTGAGATCCAAACAGCTTTTCCAATAATATCACGATGTTATTATCCCTTTCACCCCATTAACATTTGTACTGATGATACAAAAGCAGCTGCAGACTAAAACTGCTGGTGCCTTGGTGCAAAACAAGGCAGTGTCCACAAACTGTTACAGGAATCATTGCATTTTTTTCTGCTGTGTGCTTGCAACAAAAAAGAAAAAAAATGCTGTTTCACTTGGAGTTCTTTTTTCCTCCCCTCTGGATATTTAGTATGATTATTATTATTATTTTTATTACACTTAAAGTTCTGGGGTACATGTGCAGAAGGTGCAGGTTTGTTATGCAGGTATCCATGTACCATGGTGGTTTGCTGCACCCATCGCTTGGAGTTTTTTATGATGTAGTAAAATGATTAATTTCAGTACATTTTGACCATTTAGTGCCTGTCTTTTGAATATTGTCAAAGCAGGAAGTACTGTGTAGCGTTCTTGCTATGTACTGAAGTATGATGGTTGTCTTAAGGAAAGTCATTTGCAAGATGAATCTTCTACTTTTTTATGTGGAACAGCATTTTTATTTTTATAAAAATAACTGCAGAAAAATTATGTTTATCCAGACTTGGGTATTTGGAAGATGGTTTTTTGAGAATGGATGATGTGAACCTGTTATTTCAAGGAAAACAACTGACACTGTTTGTTGGCAACAATAAAATTTGAGCTTAAGCAAAAATTAGAATTTTGGAAGATGTGTATTTTATCATGAGCTTGACACGTCCCTAATATTGAAAGCTTTTCTAAGGCTGGGCGTGCTGGCTCATGCCTGTAAGCCCAGCACTTTGGGAGACCAAGGTGGGAGGATCCCTTGAGCCCAGGAGTTCAATACCAGCCTGGGCAAGAAGGCAAAATCCTGTCTCTACAAAAGACACAAAAGTTAGCTGGGTGTGGTGGTACTCTGGAGGCTGAGGTGAGAGGATCACTTGAGTCTGGGAGGCAGAGCCTGCTTCTTTGAGCTGAGATCCTGGCACTGAACTCCATCCAGTCTAGGCAACAGAGTAAGACCCTGTCTCAAAAAAAAAAGAAAAGAAAAAGAAAGGCATTTCTGATTAGATTGTTGATTGATATTAACCAACATGGTTTTTTTTTTTTGAGACAGTCTTGCTCTGTCACCCAGGCAGGAGTGCAGTGGTGTGATCTCGATTCACTGTAACCTCTGCCTCCCTGGTTCAAGCGATTCTCCTGCCTTAGCCTCCCAAGTAGCTTGGACTACAGGCGCCCACCACCATGCCTGGCTGATTTTTTGTATTTTAGTTGAGACAGAGTTTCACTGTGTTGCCCAGGCTGGTCTCAAACTCCTGAGCTCAGGCAATCTGCCCACCTCGGCCTCCCAAAGTGCTAGGATTACAGGTGTGAGCCACTGCACCCAGCTCAGTATGATCGTTTTGATATTATATGATGAAATATGTCAGTATTTGGAAGGTCTGCATAACTGTGGATCAATATTTTCTTTTCCTCTTTTTTTTTTTTTTTCCCGAGCAGAGTCTTGCTCTGTCACCCAGGCTGGAGTGCAGCGGCATGATCCTAGCTCACTGCAGCCTTGATTTCCCAGGCTCAAGCAGTCCTCCTACCTCACTCTATCAAGTAGCTGGTACTACAGGCGTGTGCCACCATGCTAGGCTAATCTATTTTTATTTTTATTTTTTTGAGACGGGGCCTCACTCTGTCACCCAGGCTGGAGTGCATTGGTGCAATTTTGGCTCACTGCAGCCTCTGCCTCTGGGGTTCAAGTGGTTCTCCCACCTCAGCTTCCAGAGTAGCTGGGACTTCAGGCACAGGTCACCATGCCTGGCTGTTTTGTATTTTTTATAGAGATGGGGTTTCACCATGTTGCCCAGGCTGATTTCAAATTCCTGAGCTCAAGCCATCCTCCTGCCTTGGCCTTCCAAAGTGCTGGAATTACAGGTGTGAGACATTGCACCCCCCCAGACTCATTTTTATTTTTTGTAGAGACAGCGTCTCACTTGGTTTCCCAGGGTGGTCTCGAACTCCAGACCTCAAGCTATCTTGCTTAGGTGTCCCAAAGTGCTGGGATTATAGGTGTGAGCCACCATACCCAGCCTCAATATTTTCTGAAGACCGGTATGTGATATGACAAAATAAAACATAGCTAAAAGATCCTTTCGAAAATCAAGATGTATCAGTGTATTTTAATAAAATAGTGTCTGACAGTTTGTTGATATGGTTCCAGATTCTACATTGTAACTGTATAAGAAACCACCACTTGTCAAGTTTTGGTGTGTTATCAAAGAATCAGATTGAGGCCAGATATTTTTCATATACTTCTGAAACAGTGTATCATAACATATTGAATGCAGAAGCAGATGAGTTCAGCTGTTTTCCTTTAAGCCAGATATTAAAGAGATTTGTAAAAATATTAAACAGTTTTACTCTCACTAATATTTCTTATTTTGGAAAATATAGCTCTTTAAAAATATAGATATTAATATATATTGATAAAAATTAACATATTAAATATTTAGAAAATTCCTCAGTACCAATTTTTGCATATGAATACATTTGTGAATTCATCTTTACCAGCAGTCAGGTTTCCCCAGAGAAACAGAACCAATAGGGGGTGTGTGTCTGTGTGTGTATGCATATATAAAGAGGTTATTTTAAAAAATTGGCTCATGCCATGATGGGGACTGAAAAAACTCAGACAAGAGTTGATGTTGTAGTCTTGAGTTTGAGATCCATAGGGCAGGCTGGCAGAATTTCTCAAGAAGCTGTGTTACATTCTTGAAGTAGAATTCCTTCTCTAGGAAATCTAGTTTTTATTTGTGAATTCTTCAACTGATTGGATGAGGCTCACCTATGTCATTGAGGGCAATCTTCCTTACTTAAAGTCAACTGTTCGTATATGCTAATCACATTTACAAAATTCCTTTGCAGCAACATCTAGACTAGTGTTTGACCAAAACAGTTAGCACCACATTCTAGCCAAGTTGACACATATAATTTAACTGTTATACCATCCATTACCACAATCAAGATAATGAGCCTATTCATTACCCCCAGCAGATTCTTGCGCTACTTCGTGATTCCTATCCCTCCATCCTTAATGATATTTAAGAATGTGAAGGAGTTCTGTCTTCATCCATTTAGTGTTGCTATACGGAAATACCTGAGACTGGGTAATTTAAAAGAGATTTATTTAGCTTACAGTTCTGCTGGCTGGAAAATTTGGCATCTGGAGAAAGCCTCAGGCTGCTTCCATGGTGGAAGGTGAAGGAGAGCCAGTGTGTACAGAGATCATGTGGACAGTGAGGAAGCATGGGGCAGGTTGTGGGGGTGAAGATGGTGGTGGGGAGGGGCTCTTTTTAACAATCAGAGTGAGAACTCACTGCACCAAGTAAACTCACTGCAGAGAACTCAGAGCAAGAACTCACTGCACGAAGCCATTCACGAGGGATTCACCCCTATGACCCAAACACCTTCCACTGGGCCCCACCTCCCAGGTTCAAGCTATTCTCATGCCTCAGCCTTCTGAGTAGCTGGGATTACAGGTATGTGTCACCATACCCAGCTAATTTTTTGTATTTTTAGTAGAGACGGGGTTTCACCATGTTGGCCAGGCTGATCTCGAACTCTTTGGGGACAAAGGTCTCTTTGGGGACAAATGTCCAAACTGTAGCAAGTTCTGAGACCAGAATGTTTGAGAATGTTCATTTCATAGACCTTTACACATCTGTGGCTGGGTGTGGTGGCTCACGCCTGAAATCCCAGCATTTTGGAAAGCTGAGACAGGCAGACCACTTGAGGTCAGGAGTTTGAGACCAGCCTGGCCGACAAGGTGAAACCCCATCTCTACTAAAAACACAAAAAAATTAACCAGGTATGGTGATGCAAACCTGCAATCCCAACTACTCGGGAGACTAAGGCAGGAGAACCGCTTGAACCTAGGAGGCGGAGGTTGTAGTGAGCCGAGATCATGTCACTGCACTCCAGCTTGGGTGACAGAGCAAGACTCTGTTTCAAGAAAACAAACAAACAAACAAAACCCACATACATCTGTGGCACAAAACAAATAATATTCTTTAAGGATTCTTAAAATTTTTTTTTATAACCTGGAAAGAATGAAATATTGCAGCCAATTTTGAAATGCCTTTCTTTGTATTCCATCCCTTCTTCTGCCTCTGCCTTAGAAATTTTAATAGGTTTGTTAGTTGGAATGGCTTTTTTTTTCCCTAAAATGCAAAGTGGAGTGGTTATTGGGCAAAACAAAGGGTCAAGTAAATTTAAACAAAATCAAATAAGTTTCTTTCCTGTAATAATTTTCTGAGCTTTTAAAATACTAACATGCTTTATGAATTTTCACAAGAATAAGATGTGCAGAGTTTCCCAGATTAATCCCATTGAGGCATTGTTGGAAAAAGCCCAAGTCTGATTTTCGCCCTTTACTGGAAGGGATCGTCACTATTTCAGATCATCAAAGAGGAGGTAGAGGGTATGCTTGTCACAGGGTCATAAGTGCTCAAATAGAAGCAAGTACTTATGCCAGACATTGTTATCTGCTTAAGTACGTTATTCCCATGTAACCTTCAAAACAGTCTTATAAGTTTTACTCCCAAATTATAGATATGGAAACCATTAAGAAATTGCCCAAGCCTACAGCAGCTAGGTGAGCGACAAAGTCAGGATTGAGCTCGTATTTGTTTCTGAAGTCTGAGCTTTGTTGTTTGAATTTATCCAAAGTTAAACCTGATGTTTTCCTTTTTCTGATATATACCTGTGCACAGTTGTTCACATCCACCGACAGGGAGTAGTCAGCTCTAGGAACAACAGAGGGCATATGGTAAGGCCAAACACAGGGCACAGAGCAGTACTCACTTCTCCTTTCCTCTCATATCAGCTGACGGCAAATAAAACCTCTTCAGCCTTCTTGCTGTGATCCGTGTATCTCCTTCCTTGGCCTGCCTCATTTGTTGCCTGTCACCAGTCAATGTTCTGCTGGCCGTAACTCATGAAATGACTTAAGCTGCAGCACCCTCAGGCCCTAGGCTATGGCACAAGACGTGGTATACACCATTCCTAGATCTACCTTTGGAGAAATTCTTCTCAACACACCTACATCCAAATAAGCCTCTGAAAGGAAAGAGCATAGGATTATAGTGTGTGAGCTTTTCAATCAGACAGATGAAGGCTTGAATTCTGGATCCACCTCCCTCTGGGAAAATGACATCTTGGCTTAATTCCCTACTTCTAAAATGGTCCCCAAGACCACCAACTTTGATGACTTGCTAGGAGGACTCATAGGACTCAGCAGACAGTTGTGTGCACAGCTATCACAGTGAAAGAATACAAAGCAAAATCCACATGGAAAAGGTGCATGAGGTGGAGTCTGGAGGAAACCAGGCACCAGCTTCCACGAGTCCTCTCCCTGTGGAGCCATAGAGGACACACTTAAATCTTCTAGTGGTGAATTATGACCACACATCTGAAATGTCTGTCATGGAAACCCATCAGAGACTCAGTGCACAGTGTTGTGACTGGATGCTGGTCATGTAGGCACACACTGTGTGGCATATACTGACGTCCTTGACTTCCAGGAGAATGCAGGTGTTCAGGAGAAACCACACTTTAGGCGCCTGGAGCTGTGTTTACCAGAGAATGGTGAGAACCCTCACAGAATCTAAGCTCCCAGGTGTTAGCCAAGAGCTAACCTTGTGAGAAGGCCTTTCAAAGGAAAACAGTCTTAGGCTTGCTCTTTTTATTTATTTTATTTTATTTTTTAATTTTTTTATTTTTTTGGTTCCCTGACCGGAAAACGAACTTGGGCCGTGGCAGTGAAAGCGCCAAATCCTAGCCACTAGACCACCAGGGATTTTTTTTTTTTTTTGAGATGAAGTCTTGCTCTGTCACCAGGCTGGAATCTAGTGGCACAACCTTGGCTCACTGCAACCTCTGCCTCCCGGGTACAAGTGATTCTCCTGCCTCAGCCTCCCAAGTAGCTGGGACTACAGGTGCCCACCACTATGCCCGGCTAATTTTTATATTTTAGTAGAGGCAGGGTTTCACCATATTGGTGATATGGTTCCAGATTCTACATTGTAACTGTATAAGAAACCACCACCTGTCAAGTTTTGGTGTGTTATCAAAGAATCAGATTGAGGCCAGATATGCATAGTTTTTTTCTCTTTTGAAAGAATCTATAGATTAATAAACTTTTATATGTGAATGTTTTATTAGCATCCTATGTACTTGAATCTTGGCATAGCTATTTATTGGTTTTCATTGATTGATGATTTCTATTAAAGAACAAAAGAGACTTTATGCCTTTCACTTTCCTCACACAGAAGACAGGTTATGGAAGGAGAATGTTGATCAGAAAATATCAATAAAATGCAGTCTGGGGCTGCTGGACTTAGACAAGGTAGCTGTCATTTTGGTGTTTTTCTATCAATCTGACTAATGACTATTTTTGTACTTATGAATTCTTTAGAACACCTGCTTTTCTGTAGGAAGAAAATGTTTGACTTTCAGTGACAGATGCAAATTATCTACATCATTTTAAATTAAGAGTTGAGATAAAATAGAAGAAAAATAATGCCTAAGAAGTGACTAAAAATATACCTTATGATAAAATGTCCTTCTTTAGCCAAGCCAAGTATGAAAACACTTATTAGACATATTTTTAAATTTTTCAATCAGGGCATAATTCTGTTGAAGAATAGTTTGATTTACAGAGGCAACTTTACTCTTATTTTTCATGGGGACCACTGACTTTCTCTTAAGTAGTTGCTTATTTTGTTTCAAGTTTGTTGCGTGGATGAAAACAGAATATCAAATTATCATTATTCAAGTGGAAATCCAGCAATTCTTTATTCCTTTTTTCATAACAATGTCCTCCTTGGATCTGTTTCTGTTCTCTAAGTCTTTCCAGATGTTTCTGAATTAAATTGCATTTCTGCTGCACTGCTTCTCTCCACTTCTAGTCCCTTCCAGTGCCTTCTGCAGCACTACAACAAAACACAGAGCTTTGTACTCATTGTTTCAGTCTAAAGCATTCCTTCATTTAGGTTCCTGTAAAATTGGAGAAAAGGAAGGATGGAGAATAGATTTTTCAGTCTAAGAGTTTTTAAAAAGACTTATTCCTTCAGAATGTCATCTTTAGCTTGCAGATGGTGCCACCTGGAACTAGAAATTTGAAGCTTAGGACTGGATTAACCCAGTAGTCATTGCTCTGTTCTCAAGCTTTCTCTCTATGTTGCAGAGTATCTGTTTTTCATCTTCATTTCATTCAAACTTTTTGAGAGTTATAGGCAGTTTCTTGGGGAACAGAAAAACAGTAAATTTACTATCTACTAGCAGCCTTTGCATGTAGGAGATTGACTTGTTAACGGTAATATTACTCTGGAGATATTGAAGTTTAAGGCAAATAACTAAATGAGAATAGTCTTCAGTGAGCAACTTGGATTCAACTTTGGTTCAACCCTTTTATCACCTTTGTGACCTTGGCCAAGTCAGGAAAGTTGTCCTTCTCTAAGTGAGATGGTACATGAAAGTGATTTTGAACCTGCAAGGTGCTCTGCATGTGTAAATGTAAATAAAGCCAGCTATGTTAACATGGTGGTATCTTTAATACACTATAATAAAGATAAGTAAAGTGAATTCAAAATTTCTTACTAAACAAATTTAGGAAAAATTTTGTAAAAATTAGCTGTTTCAAAAATTTCACAAAGAAGGGAAATGAACAGATACTCATTTTGATAAATTATTATTAACCCTCTGTGTATGAAGTATACATACATATAAAAGAATGTATATAATATCTGTCCACATTTTAAATAACAATTACAACAATAATTGTTTTCAAGACCAACTTGGGCAACAGAGTGGTACTCTATCTCAACAACAAAAAGAAACCAAAACAATAATTACCAGTGTGTAATACATACCACCTAGCTTGAGAGGCATAATATTATGTATCTTTCAACTCTTTTGGAGTCTTGCTCTGTCACCCAAGCAATGAGAACAGAGCAATGACTTGTTAAAGTCAGTCAGGTAATGTCATTCCTCTGTGCCTTCCCTTCCCAATCATGCAAAGAAGATGCCCTATACTGTCTGACTCCATTAACCCCCCATCTTGTGGACTATTCTTCTTTTTCTTCATTTTCTTGTAGCCACACTGGCATCTTTCTATTCCTCAAACGTGTCACTGAGCATGTTAGTTTTGAAGTTCCCAGCTTTATGCTGGAGACTTCTGTGCTGACCTTTCCTTCTTGAGGCCCTGAGCTTTCTGACCTCTTCTGTGGACACAGGGCCATTAACACCCTAGCTCTAGGCCATTAGGCATGAGCTTATACCCTCAAGCAGAAGCCTTTTTTAGAATACTGATTACTTTTCTCATTCTGAGCCATTCCTTTGTGTTTTACATGGAATTTCTTTATTATCACTAATTCAGCCAGTTATTAACAATATTCCATTTTATTCAGCATTTTAGGTGGCTTCTTTGTCAGCCATTTTGCGAGAGCTGAAAGTCTGATGAAGTATTATTAACTGGTGAAGTTAGAGCATTGAGTTCTCAAAATAATTTTGTCTTTTCTTGGGTTGAAGGATGGAAGACTGCAGACAGGGGACCACATCTTGAAGATTGGTGGCACAAATGTGCAGGGAATGACCAGTGAGCAAGTTGCACAGGTTCTAAGGAACTGTGGGAATTCAGTCAGGATGCTCGTTGCTAGAGACCCAACTGGTGAAGTTTCGGTAACCCCTCCTGCCCCTGCTGCCTTGCCTGTCGCCCTGCCCACTGTAGCCAGCAAGGGCCGTGGTTCTGTGAGTATACATGTCATTCTTTCATCTTAAACCAAAGCCTGGGTGTGACACACTGTAAGATAAGAAATTCACCTTGAAGCACCACATTGATGTGAGTTGAGCACTTGCCAGTGAAATAGGGAAAAAAAAAACCTCACTTGGAGACATCAGACATGTTCGTTTTCTGTTTCGCTGTTTCTCAGTATTAAGTCATTCGACCTCTCTGAGCCTGGTTAAGTCATTCAACCTCTCTGAGCCTCGGTGACTTATTTATAAGTTGAAGAATAATAATACTTGCCTTGTCATTGGGCTGGTGAGGGGAGAACTGTAAAAAAAACTTCCAGGTGGTGAAGGGAAACCTGTAAACACTGGCTGATGTATGAGAATTACCACTGGTAGCCACAGGCTGACTGAAGGGAGTGAATATCAATGGTAATATTTATTATAATAATTATTTCGGTTATATAATAATAATAGTTATTATTAATTATCAAGCACCTGGAATTATTCAGGTCATCTGAAATCTTCACAGTAATTCTCCCAGTTAGGCCTTATTATACATTTAATAGATGAGGAAGATAAAGTCAAACATCACATTAAAGACCTTACAGGGAGTAAGTTGTAAAACTGGAATTTGAATTCACATCTTTTTGGTCCATTTCAAGCTCCTTCCCACTATCTCAACATGGGCTTTTAATGAAGACATAAAAAAGTAAAAGCAAAGAAATAGGGGGGTTTGTTTTTTCGCTCTTGTTGCCCAGGCTGGAGTGCAATGGCGTGATCTTGGCTCACCGTAACCACCGCCTTCCAGGTTCAAGTGATTTTCCTGCCTCAGCCTCCTGAGTAGCTAGGTTTATAGGCATGTGCCACCATGCTGGGCTAATTTTGTATTTTTATTAGAGATGGGGTTTCTTCATGTTGGTCAGGCTGGTCTCAAACTCCCGACCTCAAGAGATCCGCCCGCTTTGGCCTCCCAAAGTGCTGGGATTACAGGCATTTACAGAAATGTTTAAAAGACGAGTATTGAAAATAAGTTTTAGGACCAGATGCAGTAGCACACCTATAGTCCCAGCTACTTGGGAGGCTGAATGGGGAGGATTGCTTGAGGCCAGGAGTTTGAGGTTGCTGTAAGCTATAATTGCTCCACTACACTCCAGTCTGGGTGACAGAGCAAGATCTGTCTCTTAAAAAAAAGAAGAAGAAAAGAAAAGAAGTTTTATGTCAATATTTTTATATTAGTTAACAATAATTAGTCTTACCTTTTGTTTCTAAATTTTTCTTTGTGTTCATGGTTCTTTCAGATACAAATATAGCCTTTTTTCTAAGTGGTTATGTTAGTTTTCTATTGTTGTGTAACAAGTTACAACAAATTTACTGGTTTAAAACAATATCCTTTGTTAGTTCACAGTTCTGTAGGTCAGAATTTAGGGTGGGCTTGGCTGATCTCTCCGATTAGCTTTTTTTTTTTTTTTTTGAGACAGTCTCGCTCTGTTGCCCAGGCTGGAATGCAGTGACTCAATCTCAGCTCACTGCAACCTCCACCTCCCGGGTTCAAGTGATTCTTCTGTATCAGCCTCTGGAGTAGCTGGGGTTACTGGCATGTGCCACCACGCCTGGCTAAATTTTGTATTTTTAGTAGATACGGAGTTTCGCCATGTTGGCCAGGTTGGTCTCAAACTCCTGACCTCAGGTGATCCCCCCGCCTCGGCCTCCCAAAGTGCTGGGATTATAGGTGTGAGCCATTGCACGTGGCCTCTGCTTAGCTTCTCACAAGGCCAAAATCAAGGTGTGGGCCTGGCTGGGCTCTTTTCTGGATGCCCTGGGGACAGTCCATGCCCAATCTCATTCAGATTGTTGGCAGAATCTTGTTCCTTGCTATAGGACTGAGGTCCCTTTTTATTTGTCTGCTGCCAGCCAGAGACCTCTTTCGGCTCCTTAAGATCCCCTACATTCCTTGTCACATGACTCCTTCCATCTTCAAACCACAAGTTGAAGATCATCTTCTTTTTGCTGATTCAGATCATCTTCTTTTTTTCTTTTTTTGAGACAGAGCCTTGCTCTGTTACCCAGGCTAGGGTGCAGTGGCACAACCTTGGCTCACTGCAACCTCTGCCTTCTCCTGTGAGTAGCTGGGACTACAGGCGTGTGCCACCATACCTGGCTAATTTTTTGTATTTTTAGTAGAGACAGGGTTTCACCGAGTTAGTCAGGATGGTCTTGATCTCCTGACCTCGTGATTTGCCCGTCTCGTCCTCCCAAAGTACTGGGATTACAGGCATAAGCCCCCATGCCTGGCCAGATCTTTTTCATTTCCCTTTCTGCTACCAGCAGGAGGAAACTCTGCCTTTAAAGGGCTGCAGTGGCCGGGCACGGTGGCTCATGCCTGTAATCCCAGCACTTTGGGAGGCCAAGATGGGTGGATCACCTGAGGTCGGGAGTTCGAGACCAGCCTGGCCAACATGGTGACACCCCATCTCTATTTAAAAAAAAAAGGGCTGTAGTGATGAGATTAGCCCACCTGGATAATCTCCCTTTTGCCATGTAATATGGCATCAATATGGGAGTAGAACCAGGGATTGAAGGTCATGGGGACCATCTTACAATTCTGCCTACCATAGATGCTAGGAAAATCCTTGACAGACCTTGCACAGATTGACGATGTACACACAGTTATGCAACTAAGCATGTATCATTAAATTTGGTTTTTCCTTTTAGGATACTTCTCTTTTTGAAACTTACAATGTTGAGCTTGTTAAAAAAGATGGGCAGAGTCTTGGAATTAGAATCGTTGGCTATGTTGGAACATCTCATACAGGTAAATGAATAATTTCTTTTTTTTTTTTTTTTTTGAGCATCTCACAGATCCATTTATTCATGCCATGAAGTAAATGGTACTCATACAAGTGTACAGTGATGTTCCATGCGCCCCATCTAACACGGCTTGCTCAAATTTACAGGCAGACTGACGTTTTCTTTCACATGTATTCCAAGTAAGCTGGTTAATGATGATCATGAGCAGATGCTGCAGCTTTCACAGCCTTATTTCTGTTATCGGCGGCATGGAGTTTATAAACGATGAAGCCCATCAGCCCCATTCCTACCCAAATCTCCTGGTGAACTTGGGTATAGAAGGGTTTCAAGGGGAGCCACATATTTTTAATAAAACTTTGAAGCATCTTGGAGCAGGAAAGACAGCTCAGGGAGCACCACAAACCAGCACCCCAAAAATGAATAATTTTTACTTTATATTTGGAAATAATTGTGAAGGATGTTAAGGTTTCTAGATAGTAAAATTAAATACTTGCAGATTTTAATTTAAATCTTGAACCATGAAACCATGAATCTATAATAGCAACCAGTCACTTCTCAGTGATTACAGAATCACATTTTTATCTCAATAGTTTTATAGCTGGCTTGATAGTCATTAACAAAAGAATATAATTGGTCAGCTCAGTGTATAATATTTGAATTGTACCTTCTTTGTTTGTAAAATAGATATGTTGTGAATATTGTTAACGTATTATGATAGATTAGATTTGTGATAAGTAAATTGATTACTGTGTGTATTTCATACTGTGAATGTTCCTAAAGTATGACTATTATGTTTTATCACTAAAAAAAAAGTTAAAACAAGCATTTTCATTAGAACTGTTTTCCTTTCATATAAAAGGAATAAACTGTGACAATACACAGTTAAAGTATCTCTGAATAAAGCTCCCTCAACTCCTATCTGCAAAGCTTTGATAGCTTTCACTATAAGATTTATTCCCTTATTGTAAGAGAATTATTAGGGTAAGAAAAATAAGCCTTTCCGCAAATATTTGCTAATAATATGAAAATTCAGAGTTATAAAATGTTCTAATTTTTTTAATAGCAAGATTACAGAGTTAATTTCCTAAAAAAACTGTTATTTTGCATACTTACAGCAGGTGGAAGGATTAAGAGTGCTAATGTATTCAAAGTCCTGAATGAAATTCATGTCAGACCACCTTGTGCTATTTTAGCCTGATGAAATATCTTTTTTCAAATCTTTAGATTCTAAGTGCCACCTTTATTTGGTTCAGAATTTAAATGACATTCAAAAGAGCTAAGTGTGGATTGTATAATAATGTTGCAAAAAAACACATGAAGTAGTTTTTAATATGCTAAGTCTGGTTAGAGGAATCATGATTTAGTTCGTAAACTTACGGTTTAGTTCCTAAGTGAAAGTGAATGAAAAAACTTAATGTTCGTGTTACTGAATAAAGGGAAGTATCATTTTACTATTTTGCTGCTGCTGCTGCTTTTTTTTTTTTTGAGACAGAGTCTCACTCTGTTGCCCAGGCTGGAGTGCAGTGGTGCAATGTTGGCTCACTGCAACCTCCAACTCCCAGGTTTAAGAGATTCTCCTACCCCAGCCTCCAATTAGCTGGGACTGCAGGCATGTACCACTACATCCAGATAATTTTTGTATTTTTAGCAGAGACAGGGTTTCACCATGTTGGCCAGGGGTCTCAAACTCCTGACCTCAGGTGATCTATCCGCCTTGACCTCGGAAAGTGCTGGGATTACAGACGTGAGCCACCACACCTGGCTCATTTTACTTCTTTACCCTCAAAAGCGCTTTTTTTTTTTTTTTTTTTTGAGATGGAGTCTAGCTCTGTCGTCAGGCTGGAGTGCCGTGGCGTGATCTCAGCTCACTGCAACCTCTGACTCCCAGGTTCAAGCGATTTTCCTGCCTCAGCCTCCCGAGTAGCTGGGATTACAGGCATGCACCACCAGGCCCAGCTAATTTTTGTATTTTTAGTAGAGACAGGGTTTCACCATGTTGGCCAGGATGTTCTTGATCTCCTGACCTCATGATCCGCCCACCTCCCCCTCCCAAAGTGCTAGGATTATAGGCGTGAGCCACTGCGTCCAGTCTCAACATGCTTTTTAGCAAGCAGTCTTTGAAAATCATTTTTGCTCTATTCTATTCATTGGACTTTTCAGGAGTTCTGGAGAGAGTAGAAAATGAGTAAGATAAGTCTGTTCAGGGAGAAACATGTAAGCAGCACTTAGTTCTTTTTAAAAAATTATTATTATTATTTTTTCTGAGACGGAGTTTCACTCTGTTGCCAGGCTGGAGTGTAGTGGCATGATCTCGGCTCACTGCAACCTCTGCCTCCTGGGTTCAAACGATTCTCATGCCTCAGACTCCCCAGTAGCTGTGACTTCGGGTGCTTGCCACCACACCCGGTTCACATCCTGCAGATGTGAAATTTGCAGATATGGGGACCAAGCAAACTATCATGGTATGGCAGATGACATATTCAGTTTGTCAGAGGGAAATGGAGAATTCACAAAGAAGATGGCATTTGAGTTATAAATGGAAAAGAAGAAGGTTTTTGATAAGTCAAAGTCATTGCACTCCAGCCTGGGCAACAAGAGCGAAACTCTGTCTCAAATAAAAAAGAGATCATGTGTACTTTTCTAATTTCTGTGTCTGCGAAGCTCACATGAGCAGTGAACTAAATATAAGCAGGAGAACCTAGGACACTCTTGTCATAGTGATTGTAAAAAAATGATGAAGTCGCCAGGTGTGGTGTCTCACACCTGTAATCCCAGCACTTTGGGAGGCCGAGGTGGGCAGATCACGAGGTCAGGAGTTCGAGACCAGCCTGACCAACATGGTGAAACCTTGTCTCTACTAAAAATACAAAAATTATCAGGTGTGGTGGTGCGGGCCTGTAATCCCACCTATTCAGGAGACTGAGACAAGAGAATCGCTTGAACTAAGGAGGCAGAGGTTGCAGTGAGCTGAAATTGCGCCACTACACTCTGGCCCAGGTGACAGAGCAACTCCGTCTCAAAAAAAAAATAAAGAAAAAGAAAAAGAAAATGATGAAGTCTTATGCCACATCAGCAGTAAGAGTAGAGACAGACTAAGAGAGAGTCAGACTTACTCTGGACTCTGAATTTCAGCTTAGATTAGAGTACATTTCATCAGGGTTCCATTACTGATTATTTTTCCAGAAGAGTAGTCATCAGTCAAATCATTTCGAATTCGGGTCACTTGAGATGGTGACAGTTTGAAGTAATCCATCAATTTCTCTGCTTGTGTTCAAAATAGTATTTATCAAACCTCCAGTCAACCCCGTTAACTAATTAAACTCTTGATACAAATTTTGCAATCAAGGCCTAATTAGAATTTTCTTCCTTTTTCTGTATGTCTGTGCACCTTAAGGGGAAGCTCCAGGGATTTATGTGAAAAGTATAATACCTGGCAGTGCTGCGTACCACAATGGCCACATTCAAGTGAATGACAAAATAGTTGCTGTAAGTAACTAGCCTCTGTTTTAGATTTGATTCTAGTTGAAAAAAGGCTGATCATTATTATAATATATATGTGAGAGAGAATGGCTTAATATAGTTTTATAAAGGTTTTTAAAAATTAAGTTAGTACAGTGAAATCTCATTATTTTGGACTCGTTCTTATATTTAATTTTTTTTCACTGTCAGTGAAGAAAGGATTCACTAAACATATTGGTACAAAAAATATATTCTTCTATACATATATGTTTGAAAGATGTTCTAGCATTTTTCTAGAAAACACTCGAGTACCACACTGTGTTCTTTGAACTCACCCATTTTATGTATAATTAATAGACCATTAACTCGCTCTTTTTATCTTTTTGTGAAAGTAGTTTTTCTGTTAGCAATAATTATGAGTACAACAAAAATTAAGATATTTTACCTATCTAAGAATATAATAATTACCTTTTATCAATTAAAACTGGACTTTTCCCCATTTAGTAGAAATTAGTTGTTTATATATACATATGTATTAATGTCTATACACATGTATACACACACATTGCTTAACATAGAAACAAATATTGGGTGGTATGATTTGAATCCTTGCCCTTCAAATCTATCTAAGGCAGCACATTTCATGGCTCTTGGCTTTAAAAGCCTTATGGGACAGTTGAAATACTTATAGCTAGCACAAAGAAGATTGAGAGAGGAAGCCTACTGGTTCTGATAGACTTCAGGAATTGGGCTTGACATAGATTAAGAATACTGTTCTTGAAAAAGAATACTTTTTCAGAAAGATAGAAGACCTATTGGAGGGAGATCAATGTGTTTCTTGAAAATATCATGTGGTATGAATACAGGGATGAAGTATTAGATGACCTCTTTAGTTTTGATAATAACGGCTTCTATTAATGTATCTTGAGAGCTGTATATAATAACTGACCATCTTTTATGGCGTTTTGAATTTTGAATTACATCAGAGATTAAAATCCTTTATATCTCTCAGGCTATTAGTTTAACTGACTAACTTAGGAGTACAAATTTGAATTTGCTTTCTAGTGTGTGAGGAAGTTTCTCAGCATGTTTTACTAGTTTTACATCTTTATTTAAAAAATACATCCTAAAGTCTAAATTATTTATTTATTTACTTACTTATTTCTTTTTTTTTTTTTTTTTAGAATAACAAAAAATATTTTACTAAAACATAAGATTTACAGAAGTTTCCAGACAAGCCATACAAAATGGTCACAAGCTTTTTTTGAAGGGGGGAATCTACACTTGACAGCAAAGTCACAATGTTATTAGTGAGGGCTGTGATGTTTGTTTAATGTTCCCATTTTGGTTCAAACAATCAAGCTTGTCCATCTACAGCGTCTAAATAAAGTTAGACTTGGCTAGAGAGCATATTCTAAATAACTGGTTAGCTGCTTTTAACCAATGCAATTAGATCACCATAAAAGGGGGAAAGGAGCCCATAAAATTAAAATAAAACTACCTCCCTCCTCAAAAAAATTAAGAAAAACACCCACACCCCTGCAGCTAACCTGACAACTACCTTCATTCACAGTGCTTTATACTTAAACCAGGATGGGGGAAATGAGTAAAAGCAGGAAGGGACCACTGCTTTTAAACCTTTCACAACAATCCAGATGATACTTCTAGCCTCTGCTCATGCTTTACGACAGTGAATCAGGACAAGACATAGATTTGCTAATGTGCATTTAATCACCAAAGGACTGAAGATGTCTGGGCTTTTTTATTCTGTAATGTTTCTAAGACTGTGTCCATTAAATGCAAACAAAAAGGAAGAAGTCTTGGCAGAACAGGAGAAGTGATGCACACTTGATGATCGGATCAACTTAAATATTATTCATGGCATATAGCCTAGTCCATGCTCTAGCTGTTTCTATGGCTTGGGCTTCGTTGGTCTTCCACTGCTCCGCTACATCATTTGCTAATGGATCATCTGGATTAGGAGCACTTAACAAGGCCTGGATCGATAGCAGAACAGTGCGGATCTGCAGTGCTGGGGACCACTTATCTTTCAAAATATCTAAACATATTCTTCCCAACTTGTCTACATTAGGATGATAAATTTTGGTCATGAAACGTACTTTAGGGGCTGCCATTGGGTATTCTTCTGGAAGGAATAGTTCAAGTTTAAAAGTCCCTCCCTCAAAGGGGGAATCCTGAGGGCCAGCAATGACCACATGAAAATAACGGGCGTTGCTCTCATCTGGTTCTGCTTTGATGCCAGGAACTGGTTCTGCCAGCAAACGCTGGGTTTCCTTGATGATCCTGCGGGGCAGCCCGGCCATCTTGTCAGAACCCGAGTTCGGCCTCTGGTCTACTTACTTATTTCTTGAGACCGAGCCTTGCTCTGTCACCTAGGCTGGAGTGCAATGGCATGATTTTGGCTCACTACAACCACCACCTCCCAGGTTCAAGCGATTCTCCTGCCTCAGCCCCCCAAGTAGTTGGGTCTATAGGTGCGCACCACCACGCCTGGCTAATTTTTGTATTTTTAATAGAGACAGGGTTTTACCATGTTGGCCAGGCTGGTCTCAAACTCCTGACCTCGGTGATCCACCTACCTTGGCCTACCAAAGTGCTGGGATTACAGACGTGAGCCACCGCACCTGGCCTAAATAATTTATTTTTGGAATGAAAGGATTTGCTTCATTTTATTCATTGTTGCCAGAGTTAAAAATAGTAGCTAACTTGAAACCTCTGTTTAATGTTTCTCTCGATGTTTTAGGTTGACGGTGTGAACATTCAGGGTTTTGCCAACCAGGATGTTGTTGAAGTATTACGAAATGCAGGGCAGGTGGTACACCTCACCCTAGTTCGAAGGAAGACATCCTCATCTACTTCTCCACTTGAACCACCTTCAGACAGAGGTGATTAACGCTGCCACCCCTCTGTCTCTCAAGTAGTTTGCATTTGGAAGAAGAGCTCAATTATGGAAGCTGCTTCATGGGTCTCAGCAGGAAATGTTGTCCCACCTCGTGTGATGCAATGATGGAGAAATGAGTCAGCTTATTTGTTCATCGAAGAAGTGTTTCCTTTGCTTATTATTTCAGTCAGAATGGTAGGAGGTGCACCCTGACACGCACTAAGCTCTGAGAGCATCTCTAATTAGAGATGAAAATCATTTTTTCTAAAAGCTTTCAAATTTCATTGATTACATATATTTGAATAATAAAGGTTTGACACCTTTTGTTGGGCAGATCTCATTTGTCTAATGCTTTGACATTTTACAGACTTTAGGTTTCCTATTACTTTTGTTTTTAAGACAGTCTCACTGTCTTGCCCAGGCTGGAGTGCAGTGGCACAATCTTGGCTTACTGCAACCTCTGCCTCCTGGGTTCAAGTGATTCTCGTGCTTCAGCCTCCAAGTAGCTGGGACTAGACACATGTGCCAGCGCAGCTGGATAATATTTTTTTGTACTTTTAGTAGAGACAGGGTTTCACCATGTTGGTTAGGCTGGTCTCAAACTCCTGACCTCAGGTGATCTGCCTGCCTTGGCCTTCCAAAGTGCTGTAATTACAGGTGTAAGCCACTGTGCCCAGCCAGGTTTCCTATTACTTTTAGCAATATATTTTATTCTAATCTGTCTCTTGTTTTACTTTTTGAAGTATAGTGAAAGAAAATAAAACATGTATTTGTATTTTTTTTTTTGGACAGGTCTCACTTTGTTGCCCAGGCTGGAGTGCAGTGGCACGATCATGCCTTCAGCCTTACATCCTGGGCTCAAGTGATCCTCCCACCTCAGCCTCCTGAGTAGCTGGTACCACAGGCGAGCACCACTATACCCAGCTAATTTATTTGTATTTTTATTTGTAGAGATGGGGTCTTTCCTGTGTTACCCATGCTAGTCTTGAACTCCTGGGCTCACGTGATCCACCTGTCTTGGCCTCCTAAAGTACTGGGATTACATGTGTGAACCACAGTGCCTGGCTGCATGTCAGTTTTAATTATCAACTTATAAATGTATAGATGAACAAAAGTTGATAATCATGGAAACACATATTCAATTTAGAATGAGTGACTTACTGCCTATAGTAATTCTAGCCATGCTTGGTGGCTTACAGTTATATTTCCAGCACATGTAGAGGCCAAGGCAGAAGAATCACTTGAGGCCAGGAGTTTAAGATTAGCCTGACCAACATAGACCCCTTCTCTACAAAATATTAAATATTAGCTAGGCCTGGTGGTACCCACCTGTAATCCCAGCTACTCAGGAGGGCTATGGCAGGAGGATCGCTTGAACCTAGGAGTTTGAGGCTGCAGTGAGCAAAAAAGGTGCCACTGCATGCCAGCCTGTGTGACAGAGTGAGACCTATCTCTTAAAAAAAAAAAAAAGGAGTGAGTATAACTAAGGAGTAAGAAATACTTGAATTTGACAGAAGATAAATGAATTTTTTTTCCTCTGGAAATATTCCTCTGAAGATACAGTACACCTGGAAGCCTTTGCTTTCAGCTGATATTGATTTATATTTAAATTGGACCTTTTTTCTTTTATATGATAGAATATCTTTTGTTGCTGAAAGACAGATGCCCTGTCGACTGCATTGAATGTATGAAATTAAAAATTGCCTAAATAGTACAAATTGTACAAATACCATTTTGACCTTAAATGGCGTATATAAATATTCATATAAATATAACGATGTTTAATAGCTCTGATAGAGTGCTTGGCTTCAGTTTACCGTACCAACTGAATGTAGGTATGCCCAGTATCTGTGAATGAGCAATTTTTGATTAGCAAACTCTTGAGACAGGGTTTCGCTCTGTTGCCCAGGCTGGAGTGCAGTGGTTCATTGCAACCTCTGCCTCCTGGGTTCAAGCAATCCTCCCACCTCAACTTCCCAAGTAGCTGGGACCACAGGTGTATGCCACTGCACCCAGCTAATTTTGTATTTTTTGTAGAGACAGAGTTTCACCACGTTGGCCAGGCTGGTCGCTAACTCCTGTGCTCAAGGGGTCTGCTCACCTTGGCCTCCCAAAGTATTGGGATTACAGGTGTGAGCTACTACACCTGACCTGACAATTCTTTATTGAGCATTCCTATATTTTAAATTTATGTTGGGATAAGTTCTGACTCTAAATGAATCTGTACCCCTTACTCCATGGTTTGGGTGTCTTTCTTATGTGCTTCACTTGCACCCTTTGAAAAGCACGATACTGTAGCTTTTAGCACACTACATTATAATCACCGTTTCATGTGTAAGACTATACTATGGGAAAGTGGTTAAGTCTTTTTGCCTCCAATCCCCTATCCCATGTCACAGATCTTTGTGTGCTTTGCATCATGTCAGCATTTAGAAGTCTGTTTTACTGAAACAAACTGTACATCTTTTTTTTTTTTTTTTTTTTGAGACGGAATCTTGCTCTATCACCAGGCTGGAGTGCAGTGACGTGATCCCGGCTCACTGCAACTTCCGTTTTCCGGTTTCAAATTCTCCTGCCTCAGCCTCCCAAGTAGCTGGGACTACAGGCACGCACGACCATGCCCAGCTAATTTTTTGTATTTTTTTTAGTAGAGATGGGGTTTCACCGTGTTGGCCAGGATGCTCTCGATCTCTTGACCTCGTGATCCGCCCACCTTGGCCTCCCAAAGTGCTGAGATTATAGGCATGAAACACTGCACCCGGCCACAAACTGTACATCGTTTACCTCTCACATAATCCTTCTACCATTTGAAATCATATTGTCATTTTCTCCTCTTTCATTTTCTTCTTTTTATCCTCCTTCTGTCTCAGCCTCCCAAGTAGCTGGGACTGCAAGCATGCACCACCACACCTGGCTAAATTCTAAAATTTTTGTAGAGATGGATTTTTACTATGTTGCTCAGGCTGGTTTTGAACTCCTGGCCTCAAGTGATCCTCCCACCTCAGCCTTCCAAAGTACTAGGATTACTTGTGTAAGCCACTTTGGCTGGCCCAAAAATTTATTGTGTGCATTAGGGTATTGTGAACAATATGCACATTGTCATACAGCATATTGCTAGACTTTTTTCATCTTGTGTGATTGAAACTTCATGCCAATTAAACCACTCCCCATTGCCCCTGTCCTCCAAAGCCCTTGGCAATCTCCATTCTATCTTCTGGTTCCGTGTGTTTGGCTGCTTAGATACTTCATGTAAGTGGAATCATGGAATCTTTGTCCTGTGACTGGCTCATTTCATTTTGCATAATGTCTTCAAGGGTCATTCAGGACAGGATTTCCTTCTTTTTTAATGTTCCGTTGTTTGTATATACCACATTTTCTTTATCTGTTTATTCTCATGTTCACTTCAGTTGCTTCTCCCTTTTGGTTATTTTTTAAAAATGCTGCAGTGAGTGATTGGCTTTTCTTATTCTAGCACCAGGCTGTGCATTTATTGATATCGTGGGTTAATGATCTAAAAGCATTCTGTTTGGTTTAAAGTCTCATGTTAAGATCATAGTATATTTTTCAACATTTTATTTTTAAAAAGTGTAACATACAGAAAAAGTGCCAAATAATATAGTGAATACCCACAAACCTACCATTTAGATCCACCAGCTAACATTTTGCCATATTTGCTTCATCTGTTTATTTTTTTTCCCTGAACCATTTTAGAGTTAGTGGTAGACATCAGAATACTTCCAGCCTATAACTTATAAAAATGAAGATATTCTTTTATATAACCATGATAGTATTATCACAGCAAAGAAAATTGATACTGATTACCTAATACTAAATACCTAATCTATACTTAAAAATTTTTTTGTTTCTTAGATTTTTTTGCTCCAAAATATTTTTTGTAGATTTTCTTTCCACTCCTCCTAATACCCCCTGCAAACAAACAAACAAACAAACAAACGCCAAGCCCCAAAACCAAGATCCAGTTATGCACTGCATTTATTGCATTTGTTATGTCTCTTCATTTTTTTTAATCAAGAAGAATACCTCCCAGTGCCCATGGTATAGACTTTTTGAAGCCGTTAGTCCCTTTGTCACTAGAATGCCACATTCTGAATTTGTTTCCTTATGGTGTCATTAACTTGTTCTTCTACCCATCATTAGTTTCCTATGAATTAGAAGCTAGATCTACAGTCTTAGTTATATTAGGTTAATTTTTTTTTTTTTTTGGAGACAGAATCTCACTCTGTCGCCCAGGCTGGAGGTCAGTGGCATGATCATGGCTTGGTTTAATCTCCGTCTCCTAGGTTCAAGTGATTCTTGTGCCTCAGCCTCTCCAGTGGCTGGGATTACAGGCGTATACCACCACACCTGGCTAATTTTTGTATTTTTAGCAGAGATGGAGTTTCACTATGTTGATAAGGCTGGTCTTGAACTCCTGACCTTAAGCAATCCACCTGCCTTGGCCTCTTTAAGTGTTGGGATTACAGGTGTGAGCCACCGCACCGGGCCTTAATTATTTTTGATAAGAATATAAGTGATATGTATTATTTAAAAAACAACCTAGAATGACTCTTATGCAACTTATGGATGAGAGTGAAAACTTTGGATAACTCATAGTTTTTTTTTAAAAAACAGGGTCTCACTCTGTCACCTAGCTGAAGTACAGTGGCACGATTATAGCTCACTGCAGCCTCAAACTCCTGGGCTCAGAGAATCCTCCCACCTCAGCCTCCTAAGTAGCTAAAACTACAGGTGCACGTCACCATGTCTGGCTAAGTTTCAAAGATATTTGTTTGGGGGTAGAGATTGGGTCTCACAAAGTTGCCCTGGCTGGTCTCAAACTCCTGGCCTGACGTGATCCTCCCATCTTGGCCTCCAAAGTGCTAGGATTACAGCCATGAGTGACTGCTCTTGATCAGTTCTTCTATTATTTTACTTAGCTCAATTTAGTAAAGTGAGGAATCTCTACACCCAGGGGAATTCGATCTAACTCCCTTCTAAGTAATAAGGTTACCCGTGTAGACTGGTTTGTCAGAGTCGTGATGATGTCATGCCAGAAGCTGGGAGAGCCCATAGCAATTGGTCCAGCTTATTCTGCAGGTCTTGCTTTCTGCCCACCATAAGAGTAAGAGCTTAGGACCTTAGCATTGCTTTCTTTTCCAAGGATATATTGAAAAGCATCTAACCGCTTCTTTGTCATTGAGTTTACCTTGCTTTTCTCTTCCCATTGTTTGTTCCTTATTCTTTTCAGTGCTATTAACAAGTTCATTTTTTAAGGAATTGGTTGGTTATCTATTACACATGAAATTTTGGGTTTGAGGAATGATCTATGTAAGTTACCTCAGATTTAATAAGGTTGTGAAATGGAAGAACAGGAGTAAAATATGCTCACTTTAATATAGTCCTCACAACTAATGATTCAAGTTAGCATTAAAAATATTAAATTTTTTTTAAAATTAGGAAGTGTTGTAGAACCGCCAAAACCACCAGCTGTCTTTCTAACTGGAGCAGTGGAAACTGAAACGAATTTGGATGGTGAAGATGAGGAAATTAAAGAAAGAATGGATAATTTAAACAACGACAACATACAAGCCTTAGAAAAATTGGGTAGGTACCAAGCATTCACTTTGCAATCATAGACTCTTTCATTTGTTAACCATTTTCTCTCTTTATAGTTAATATAATGTGAGAAATCTTAGAGGCATTTTGGAGATATAGAATAGGGTATTCTTAATACCAATGCCTTTTTTTTTTGAGACGGTGTTTCATTCTTGTTTCCCAGACTGGAGTGCAGTGGTGTGATCTCAGCTCACTGCAACCTTGGCCTCCTGGGTTCAAGCGATTCTCCTGCCTCAGCCTTCCTTGTAGCTGGGATTACAGGCATACGCCACCAGGCCGGGCTAATTTTTGTATTTTTAGTAGAGACGAAGTTTCATCATGTTGGCCATGCTAGTCTTGAACTCCTGCCCTCAAGTGATCTGCCCGCCTTGGCCTTCCAAAGTACTGGAAAGCCTTGCTAGCTAAATGCAACTCCTTGGGTACTTAACACTACCTATGTTCCCAAGAAGTTTTGGCTTTTGGCTTTGTCTTGTCTCAGGTCAGGAAAGAGTAGCCTGAAGAAAAGCAGTTAACCCCTTTTTCAGGTTAAAACATTTCCTATGATTTGGAAATTTACCTTGTTCTTTTTGACTCAAGTAGATGCAGTTTATCTTTGCAAATCTGAGTTGACCTCAGATTTCAGTAAAATGTCAGATGAAAATCGAGTACATTCTGAAGTTAGAAATAGTTTTAGAAATATTTTTTCCATAATAAATGTTCATTTTTTAATCATTATAATGACAAGACAAAGTTTTTCATATCACGATTACACTCATGCTAGGGATAACAATACTCCTCTATTATAAATGCTACTTGATCTTTTAAAAACATTATTTACTTTGCTTGGCATAACTGTGCATGCTTAATGAAATGAAGAAAATGATAAAACATTCTATTCTTTTTTTTCCTAATCAAAGTACTTAATTTTATACAATTTGCATACAACTTTTAAGTCAGTAATAGAAGCAATGAAATTATTTTACTTCTTGATGCTTAAGACTTTAACTTCAAGACATGCACTACAACCATATAATAGATTTTTGTCATTATTATGATGGTCTTGGCACCTTATATATTATGTTTCCTTTTTTTTTTTTTGAGATGGAGTCTCGCACTGTCGCCCAGGCTAGAGTACAGTGGTGTGATCTTGGCTCACTGCAAACTCTGCCTCCCAGGTTCATGCAATTCTCCTGCCTCAGCCTTCTGAGTAGCTAGGATTACAGGCGCAACCACCACATCGGCTCATTTTTTGAATTTTTAGTAGATACTAAAAATTTCACTATGTTGGCCAGACTGGTCTCGAATTCCTGACCTCGTGATCCACCCTCCTCGGCCTCCAAAAGTGCTGGGATTACAGGTGTGAGCCACCATGCCCAGCTTATGTTCCCATTTTAAATTAAGTCCTATTTGCTAAAATGAAAACAGGTAAAGACAATGAATAGATGGTTCCTGTAAGAGGAATACAAAAAAAGCCAGTAACAACACCGACATATCAACCTCATTTGTAAAGAAAGAAATACAAATTTTTTAAATGACATACCATTTTTTAGTTATAATGACAAAAATTAAATCAAAAAGAATACCTACAATTGACCAGGGAGTATTAGTTTGAGAAATATTTTATGTGTGCTTTTTGGATCAACTTCACTACATTTTTTTCTTCTTGCGTATGTATAATTTTAGCTTTAGAGTAAAACCAAAATCTGCTAACTGCTATGAGGTTAGCTCTCTTTTTGCCTTTGGAATATTTGTTTCAGATCATCATGTTACCCAATTTTTGATCATTTTGTGTAGCTGCTGAAAGTAGATCTCTTTTCTTTAGCACTTAGGCCTTTGTACTTGCGTTTAAACTCATGACTGTGTTTTCGTTGTACAACTGAAAGGTAAAAATAAAAATATAGTCAAAAGAATTGCTGGTGAAATATGAACACTATTTTATACATTTATATTAACTGTCATATGAGTGCCATATTTTTAAGCTTAGAATTCAACAAATAAATTGTAAATTTCGTTCAGATTTGTTTACCAGTCAAGAAATTACTGCCTAGAAAAAATTTATAAGGCAAGATGTTATAACTCTTAGTGTAATTTCTTAATGAAATGCTAACAGGAATAGGCACAAAGGTGCAGAGCCCAAATGAATTTGACTTTTTGTTTTTAATAGGATCTTTGGTTAGTTATCCCCTAAGTGTAATCTAGCATAGCAGTTAATATAGTTATTTCATGGGTATTCTTTTATAAATGTAGTAATTTAAGTTCTTTAGTGTTCATTAGTCTTAGTCACTGATTTTTGAGGTTAGCCTCTTTCATTTAATGATTTGTATTATGTAATTAAACATTATATGCATCCAAGATGAGCTGTCCGTGCTGAAGACTGAAAGAGCTGATACTGCAAGTTACGTTTGATTTTAGGCAGATGGTTATGTCAGTTGTGCTAACTGTTCTGTGACTTGTCCAATCTTAAGACAAAATTGAGATAGCTTTTCTTTAAGTTAAAAAAGGTAGAAGTTCATTTGCTGCTACTGCTATGGGTATAAATTATAACTTCAGTTTTAGTACTTTGACTTTGCCTATTAGACGTTATTCATACTACGCACCGTGCACTGAGCTTCTGGCTACCATCATGTGGAGGATAGGCAAGACACTTAGAATCTGTTTTAGCTCTATAAAATTTTCTATGGAACAAAGGCAGTATTACACTCAAGAAAGTTATCAAGATACAAGTATCCTAATAACCAAGCAACAAAAGATTGATGTAAAACGAAAGTTCCTATTATCTTAAAGCTCATGAAACTTTAACTGAATTAAACTAGACAAGGCTTTATAGCTGCCCATGTGAAAAGTCTGATTGTATTGTGTTGATATGCACTGCTGATTGTAAGGATATCTTGATACATTTTTAACTTTTCTAGTGGGTAGCTGAAATGGTACTGTTTTGAAGTGATTAACATTTAAATGAAATCCTTCTATGTCCTAATGTATTATAAAGCAAAGCCAGATGCATTTTACTTGTAAACCATAAGATGTTTACATATAAACTGTATATAATTTAAATTTCATGTATAACTCATCATGTCCTCTTTCCTTTAAAGTATCCTTTAACAACAAAAGCTCCTTCATAATTTGGTCACAGCTGGTCTTTACATTTTACATTAGTTTTATAAGTCACCTCTGATTTACTTTACCTAGTAGACCTAAGTTAATGCATTTTCCTTTTTATTCATTTCCCCTTTACTTACTGAAACTGGGCTGTTATTGAAGAATTTAGTAGTTAAGTGTGTTTGGCTCACAGTAGTTTCAACATTCTCTCTCTCTCTCTTTTTTTTAATATCCAGAAAAAGTCCCAGCCTCTCCAGAAAATGAGCTGAAATCCAGATGGGAAAACCTATTGGGTCCTGATTATGAAGTAATGGTATGTTAAAATGCTCTAATGAAAAACACTCATGTCTCATTTCACATCAAGTTTCTAATGCTACAATTCAAAGAAATGGGAGAGTCAAAGAATACCCAGCCTGCCTTTATTTTTTCCTTCCTGCCTTTCTTCTCTATCGAATCAATCAATTGATTTTTTTCCCTATCTTTAGCATTTTAAGCTGTAAGAATAATTAAGGACTGCACACAAATTTCAGTTACAATTAGCAGGCACTCAGTTCATGTTGAAACCATTTAAGTCGACAATAGACAGAAAACTGTTAGAGAGGGCTTGCCTTTAAATTTATAACCTGTATCAGCTGCTTAAAATTGCTGGCATTTTTATGATCACTTTTATGATCTGTTTGTTTTATTGTACACTGAAAGGACTGTGGATATTAGTCCTATGTTTCACAAAGAATCGTACAGTTTTATGTGAAAAATGAAAGAATGATTATCAAATATATTTAGAAGAACAGGAAGTAATTTAGGTTTGGTATAGGTTTATAGTGCCAGTGGTCCATTAGACTTCCTTTCACCTGTTATTAGATTCGTTGAGCAAGGGATTGATTACATTTCCCCATATGAATCCACATGAAAGCAGAAAGTTGTGCTTAGACCAGCCTCTATACTATTCACTATATGCATTAGTAATAAAATATTCTTTTAAATTTCTACTATCATTCACATTTTCTTACATATGTTTAATATTAGTACTTGTTGGCTGGTTGGAGATTTTTAAAATCTTTTTGCTTTACATTATGTAGCCACTATCTATTGTCAGAAAATTCCCAATGTCATTAAGATGAGTCAATACAATTCACACTTTCTCTTGGTAACTTTGTGCTTGCATGTCAATTCTCTTGAACTGTTTCTCTGCTTCATAGATTTTGAATATGGTTATTAAGCTATCACCTAGCAAATGGCCTTTCCTACTTATCTTAGTGGTTTGATATTCAAAGAAGTTTGCTGCACAGTATTTACAAATGGCCAGTTTTATGATGGGTTCTTTTTTTGTTAAAAAACATTTTTTTTTTTGGCTGGGTGTGGTAGCTCATGGCTGTAATCACAGCACTTTGGGAGGCTGAGACGGGCGGATCACTTGAGGTTGGGAGTTTGAGACCGTCCTGGGCAACATAGTGAAACGTCGCATTTACTAGAAATACAAAAATTAGCTGGCTGTGGTAGTAGGCACTTATAATCCCAGCTACGTGGGAAGCTGAGGCAGGAGAATTGCTTAACCTAGGAGGTGGAGGTTGTGGTGAGCCAAGATTGCGCCACTGCACTCCAGCCTGGGTGAAAGAGGGAGACTCCGCCTCAAGAAAACAAAAACAAAAAAAACATTTTTTTGAGAGACAGGGTCTTGGAATTCAGTGGTACAATCACAACTTGCTGCAGCTTCAACCTCCTGGACTCAAGTGGTTCTCCCACCTCAGTCTCCCGACTGGCTGTAACTACAAGCATGAGCCACCATGCTTGCCTAATTTTTCAAATTCTTTTAGAGACAGTGTCTCACTGTGTTGCCCAGTCTGGTCTTGAACTCCTGGTCTCAAGTGATCCACCCTGCTTGGCCTCCCAAAGTTCTGGGATTACAGACATGAGCCACTACCAGCCTTCTGTTAAAATTTTATTCTCCTTATAACTAACCTTTTCAATTTCATTTATTACATGGTGAGGTCATAGCAGAGAAATTAGAGGAGACAGAATTTGAAGTTGGGAATTTAAAGTGACAGCGTATCCATTGAAAGTTGTAGCATCTTGTTCTTAGGAATGGGGGGTTAGAAAGAAGCCAGGAATGATGGAGAATGAATGAATGCATGTACTCCAGTATTTCTTATTTCACTTTCTTCCAGGATCTGCTTATCTGAAATGCAGTACTTTCAGAAGCTGTTGTTGGGTCATTGTTTAACTTATACCTTCCCGCCAGATGCATCATATTTTATTAACAACTTACAGATGCAAATCATCAGTAATGTACTTTTGCTTGCAAGGAATTCACTTCTGTGGATGTCCACCATTGAAGCTTAGAACAATAGTTTTAGGCCAGGATTAAAAGCTTTAAGTATTCCGTTAGCTTCCCAGCAGGGACCAGGCCTTTCTGTTTGCATCTTTGCCAGCTATTTCTTCTGGGGAAATAGTTTGAGCTTGCTGTGGAAAGTCAGATGCTTTAGTTTTTCCAAACTCCTCTGACTTTACTGACCTTGCAAATTTTGTTCTGAGGCTTGGGTTTGAAAGTAAAAATGGCCATACTCTTGATTTTGTCAAAAGAGTAAGATTTTGATGCATTCAATATAATGGAAGATTATATTAAAATATTAGGGATCATGGATTTTAAAAAAAAATAGTATATATATTTGTCCATCACCTTCTGTTCAATTTATGCAACTTAGGAAAAAAGATTGTTGTGGAGAACAACAACAAAAAAATTGATATACTCTGAGATTTCACATTATGTGTTATAGATTTCAAAAATATAAGAAAGATATTAGAATGTAGATCAAATAGAGTTATCAATATGTAGGTTTTGCAGATATTTTCAGAAAATGTACAGAAAATACAATTATACTTTTACAAATATTAGAAATTTTTTTGTAAATTTAGGTTGCTACTTTGGACACACAGATTGCAGATGATGCTGAGTTACAGAAATATTCAAAGGTAAGCATTTTTTTTTTTTTTAAATAACAAAGTTAACAGTGTTTTTTTTTTTTAAGAGATAGGGTCTCATTGTGTTGTCCAGGCTGGTCTCAAACTCATGGGCTCGGAGCAATCCTCCCAAAGTGTTGGGATTACATGTGGAGCCACTGAACCCTGCCTGTTTTTCTGTCGTTTGAAGAACTTTCTTTAAATTCTTGCTGAAGAAACTAGTGCTGTGACATAAAGTTTTCAGAATTTAGTCTTGCCTGTTTCCTGGAAATGTGACGGGTCTCACTGTTATGAAAGATGGTGTCTGGGATGTACGTGGGATCCCTATGTCACGTCCAGAAGCCAAAACCCAGGTTTGACTCTTTTGCCCACCTTAGAGGTAGTATGCAGAGTAACATTGTGCAGTGTGTGTTAGCTTTTTAGATATTATAAGAAGTCCTTTTATAAAAGTTTTCTAAAAATCAAGACCCAGCAAGCCACACTTTAAAAAGGCCTTAAGGTTCAGATATTCCAGAAAAGAAAAGTGGTTTATCTTCTGAGTGTAGGCAATGGTTGTTGTTCTTGAACTTAAAACGTTTTTGGTAAGCTTTATTTCTAGTGGCAAGGTGCCAGAAGGCAACTTCTACAGTTTTTTCCCCCAACATTTTTAGTGTTCGGTCACTAAAAGTTCCCATTCTGGATAAGCAGAGGTCAGGGCAATTGAAACTTAAAGAAGCCTTGTAGGTGAGTTCCTCAACAATTGGTAAGAAAGGTAAGATGTTCTTGCCTGAGTGTTTCAGAAGTCATACTGTAATTCCACATGGGACATGAGAGCTGAGCCCACCCTAAACTCTTCTGTCACATGCAGTTTTAAAAATGTATTTTCTGCATCCCAAGCAGGTTTCATAAAACATTGAAAAGTCTTTAGATAGTGCTACCATTTTCTTCTTTGTTGAGTATTTGTAATGAATATTTATCTTTTATGATTTTATGCTATGTGTGCCATAATTTTATAGGTTTGGATTTTCTTTTTTTTCCTTTTTTTTCTTTTTTTTTTTTTTTGCGATGGAGTCTTGTTCTGTTGCCCAGGCTGGAGTGCACTGGTGCCATCTCAACTCATTGTAACCTCTGCCTCCTGGGTTCAAGCGATTCTCCTGCCTCAGCCTTCTGAGCAGCTGGGGCTACAGGCATGTGCCACCACACCCAGCTAATTTTTTTGTTTTTTTAGTAGAGATGGGGTTTTACCATGTTGGTCAAGCTGGTCTCGAACTCCTGACCTCAGGTTATCCACCTACCTTGGCCTCCCACAGTGCAGGGATTACAGGTGTGAGCCACCCTGCCGGGCCACGTTTGAATTTTCAAGGCTGACACTGGAGAATCTTTCTTTCCTTCTCAGCTTACCAGCATTTTGAGTCACTTCATTGTGACTGTGTCGGCCAACTGACCAAGCTTTCCTCAGATGTACAAAATCTGAGGAAAATACAAAAAGCAATATGGCTCATCTTGTAGTTCGATTTTAAATTATTTACAAAGGCAGATTAGCTTAGAGTAGTGACTAATTATTAATTCCCTCTAAATATATTGAGAGGGATTTAATTCAAATTAAGAGTAAGAAATACAAATACCAGGCCAGGTGCGGTGGCTCACTCCTGTAATCCCAGCACTTTGAGGGGCTGAGGCAGGTGGGTGATGAGGTCAGGAGTTTGAGACCAGCCTGGCCAACGTAGTGAAATTCCATACTAAAAATATAAAAATTAGCTGGGCATGGTGGTATGTGCCTATAGTTCCAGCTACTTGGGAGGCTGAGGCAGAAAAATCACTTGAACCCGGGAAGCGGAGGTTGTGGTAGCCGAGATCAAGCCACTGCACTCCAGCCTGGGCACCAGAGTGAGACTCCATCTCAAAAAAAAAAAACAAAACAAAACACACAAATACCTCATCAAACTTTATTTGTTATTAATTACTACATTATAATATACTCATTACATGGATTCTAGAGCCAAGCTGCCTGGAAATTCTGGATAAACCAGAATTTGATAGCTGTGTGATCTTCGAAAATGATCTAAACCCCATGTCTCAGTTTTTTTGTATGTAAGAAGGAAATATTAATACCTGCTTCATAGATTTATATAGGAATTAACTATATTATGCTTAATATTGTATATGCCTCATAGATTTATATAGGAATTAACTATAATATGCCTAGAATAGTTGCAAGCACATAGTACACTCTTGGGTTTTTTTTTTTGTTTTTTTTTTTTGAGATTGAGTTTTGTTCTTGTTGCCTAGGCCAGAGTGCAATGGTGCGATCTTGACTCACTGCAACCTCTGCCTCCTGGGTTCAAGTGATTCTTGTGCCTCAGCCTCCTGAGTAGCTGGGATTATAGGTGCCCACCATCACTCCTGGCTAATTTTTTGTATTTTTAATGGAGATAGGGTTTCACCATGTTGGCCAAGCTGGTCTTGAACTCCTGACCTCAGGAGAAGCCTTGGCCTCCCAAAGTGCTGGGATTACAGGTGTGAGCCACTGTGCCCAGCTAGGCTCTTATTATTATTTTTATTATTATAATATAAATCAGTGACATATTTTCCTGAAATTGCTCTTTAATTTACACTAAACTCTTAGATATTTTTTGTTTAACTGTCTTCCAGTTTACTAAATTTCCTGTGCATAATCTGCTGCTAAAGTCCATCTATTAAGTGCTTAATTTTAGTTATTTTTCTAGTCCGGAATTTCCATTTTATTTCTTTTTAGTTTATAATTCTCCAATGAAATTCCCAATGTAAAAAAAAATCTATATTTTTTATCTATTTCTATATTTGCCATCTTCTCCTCTATTTCTTCAACATAAGCTATGGTTACATAGCTTATAAAGACTTTAAGTAATTCCAATATCTGGATCAATTCTGTCATTTGATGTTTTTCACTTCAGAGAGGTCTTACCCTGTCTGCTAATATGGTGATAGAAGGAGGGAAGGGAGTAGAGAGAGAGAGAGAATGTGTGTGTGTGAGAGAGAGAGAGAGAGAGAGAGAGAGTGTGTGTGTGTGTGTGTGTGTATGTGTGTATGTTCGAGTGCAGGTGGGGTGATATTGGTGGGTGCTCATCTTAGACATGGGCAGAGGTACAGTTCTGGTAAGGATCAGACTACCTCTGGTTTGCATTACTTTTAAAACACAGCCTTAATACAAAAAACTAGCCAGGCATGGTGGCACATACCTGTAGTCCCAGCTACTTGGGAGGCTGAGGTAGGGGAATCACTTAAATCAGGGAGGTAGAGGTTGCAGTGAGCCAAGATCGCGCCACTGCACTCCAGCCTGGAGACAGAGCGAGTCTCCTTCTCAAAAAATAAAAAATAAAATTAAAAAATTAAAAAAAGATACAACCTTGGCCTGGCACTGTGGCTCACACCTGTAATCCAGCACTTTGGGAGGCTGAGGCAGGAAGATCACTTGAGGTCAGGGATTCAAGACCTGCCTAGGCAGCATGGTGAAACCTTGTCTCTCCTAAAAATACAAAAAATTAGCCAGGCATGGTGGTGGGTACCTGTAATCCCAGCTACTTGGGAGGCTGAGGCAGGAGAATTGCTTGAACCTGGGAGATGAGGCTGCAGTGAGCCGAGATTGTGCCACTGCACTCCAGCCTGGGCAATAGAGCAAGACTCTATCTCAAAAAAAAAAAAAGGACACAGTCTTCCAGATAATCCATGAAAGACCCCGGGGGTGTTTACCAATTCTCTTATCTTGGTGGAACCTGGACTCTAATTCTCTCTCCTTAGTACTCTGGGCTGCTGAAATATTTACTTTGCTTTTTCAAGGTTTCCTGATTATGTTTGCAGCCTCCTGTGCCATACTGCTTTAGAACTCAGGATATGTCCTTGCAGGGAAATCCTGCCCTGATCAGGCTCTGCTCATCACGTGGTTCAGCTTTGTCGGTCCTCCCACATTCAAAGCCTAAGACCCTGAATCATCATGTTTTATAAGTAAAAGACAACAAGGACAAAAGGCACAAAGCACACTTTGTGTACATTTTGAAAGAGTGTGATTCTCTTTCTCTAGGCAGAAGATGTTCCCTCTCACTCCTTAGTTCTTTGCCTCCAGTCTTACTGTGTCATCTTTCCTGATCAGCCTCTATGCTGTATACACCCACCCACCCACACACACACACAGACACACGTTTGTACTCAGTAACTCTAGTGTAAATGGGCAGAAGGGCTTTGAGTTGAACACACTTTCAGAACCACCTTATAAAAACTCACTGGTCGCCGGGCGCGGTGGCTCACACCTGTAATCTCAGCACTTTGGGAGACCGAGGTGGGTGGATCACGAGGTCGAAAGATCGAGACCATTCTGGTCAACATGGTGAAACCCCGTCTCTACTAAAAATGCAAAAATTAGCTGGGCATGGTGGCGCGTGCCTGTACTCCCAGCTACTCAGGAGGCTGAGGCAGGAGAATTGCCTGAACCCAGGAGGCGGAGGTTGCGGTGAGCCGAGATCGTGCCATTGTACTCCAGCCTGGGTAACAAGAGCAAAACCCCTTCTCAAAAAAAAAAAAAAAAACCTCACTCGTCCATTTGGCTGTTCATTTACTCATCAAATATGTATTATATGTACTCTGCTAGGTCTGCTACTGGGTTCTAGGGTTCCAGAAGAGAAGAAAGCAGGAAGAAAAATCCCTGTCCTGTAGAACTTATATTTTAATGGGAGGAGGCCAAAAATAAGTAAGCTATGCTGTATAGGTGATAACGTGCCACGAAGAATATGAAAACAGAGAAGATAGGGAATTCAGGAGAGACGGTTAGTTTACAAGTTTAGATACATTGGTCAGGAAAGGCTTAAGAAAGTAACATTTGGGCTGGGTGTGGTGGTTCATGCCTGTAATCCCAGCACTTTGGGAACCTGAGGTGGGCAAATCACAAGGTCAGGAGTTTGACACCAGCCTGGCCAACATTTGGGCTGGGTGTGGTGGTTCATGCCTGTAATCCCAGCACTTTGGGAACCTGAGGTGGGCAAATCACAAGGTCAGGAGTTTGACACCAGCCTGGCCAACATGGTGAAACCCCATCTCTACTAAAAATATAAAAATAAACTGGGCATGGTAGTGGGTGCCTATAATCCCAGCTTCTCGGGAGGCTGAGGCAGGAGAATTGCTTGAACCCTGGAGGTGGAGGTTGAAGTGAGCTGAGATTGTGCTACTGCACTCCAGTCTGGGTGACAGAACAAGACTCCGTCTCAAAAAAAAAAAAAAAGTAACATTTGATAAATGCTTTTGGCTGTAAAATAACTGACCTAATTTTTTCTCTAAATAACAATAATTGTGTTGTAGAAGACTAAATAGAAATATATTTCATATGTACCTTAATATAGCTCAGTGCCAAGATATAAGAAATGTCAAATAAATGGTAGCTTTTTTTCCAGTTATATGCCTCTAGCACTTTTAAACTGACCTTTTAAAGACCTTTTTCTTTTAATATGCTTTTTAAAAACATTTAATTAATTGAAATTTTGTTGTGGCAAAGTTACTTTTCTTACTTCCCTATTTTCTGCACTGGAGTGAAAAAGAGTCCCCCACAATTGCATTATTCTCTTTTCATATTCAATTGTTAGCTACATATTTATATATTTGCAGTCAGTATTACCTGCCTTTTGTTTTGGGGTATGTGTGTGTGTGTGTGTGTGTGTTTGTGTGTGTGTGTGTGTGTGTATGCGAGATAGAAGGGATGTATAGTTTTTCCATGTAACATTATCATATATTTTTACATTTTTCTCCATTAATTTCTTATTAAATGTCTACAGAGTTTTTCTTCATTTTCATCAGCTACGATTTTTGAAAATCCTCCTACAACTGGAAATCTGCATCTTAGTTCAGCAGCTACTAATTTCTTTCTACAATATGTAAGGGAGATTTTAACTAACCAGTCAAAACTGATTTCATAGACAGGAGGATACTAAAGGTTGCCTAGGTTGAATGACTTGACCAAAATTATACAACTAGATGGTAGCAGAGGCAGGTTGTAGCTTAGAGTGCATTCATCCATTCCAGAACTGTTTACTGAGCTCCTACTCTGCGCCAGACACTGTGCTACCATTTGTGGGAAGAAAAACCAAAAGGGTCCTTGCTCTCATAGAGCTTAGATTCTGGGATTGTATAGTGGCGTGGTAATAGACAAATAAAAAATAACTTGATAAGACAGTTGTAGATTGTAAGAAGTGTTGCAAATGAATGAATAGTAAATTGAGCGGGGTGGGGGACACTTTAGAGAAGGAGCTAGGGAAAGCCTTTCTGAGCCCAGGCTTGAAGGATAAGAATGTGATGAGCTGGGGAAAAGAGGAGCAGCAGGTACAATAGCTCTGCCTTGGGAAAGGGCTGATATGTTGGGGGAATAGAAGTTGTTTCTTTCAGAATGTCTGGGTCAAACTCAGTGAAGAACAGAATATTGTTAAATGATGCTGAAGAGGAAGACTAGGTGTTAAAGGGCCTTGGGAGCCACGGTGATATGTGTGGACTTTATCTTCAGTGACAGGTAACACCAGTGGGAGGTTTTGAGCAAGGTTGTGTCTAAGATCTGAGGCCCAGGCTGGAGGTTTTTCCTCTGTCTCATCAGCTTTCTGATTAAAACAATTATGTTTCTATGGGTCTAGCTGGTTTTAGATGGTTGCCATCCCATGGCCACCACTCTTGAAGGGATGATTCCAGAAACATCTTCATGACTGGGCAGGGTGGCTTATGCATATAATTTCCGCACTTTGGGAGGCCGAGGCAGGATCTTGAGACCAGGAGTTCGAGACCAAACTGGTCAACATAGGAAGACCCTGTCTCTATATTTAAAAAAAAAAAAAAAAAAAAAAAGGCAGCATCTTCATATATTATGGGCTAATGTTAATAGATAAGATTTGAGGTGGGTGGAGTTGTGGAGAAAGAGTGAGGTGAAAGCTATTTACAATGACTTAAGCATTAACTGCACTGCTTCTAGGAAGCTGTTAATCATGACACCAGAACAGTTTTCCCGCATCTAGGGAGACTTGCACTTTCAGGGATGGCTTTCTTGGCAAGTGTTTACTATTAAGATAATCACAGCTCTATGAGGGAGAAGCATTAAGCTTATTCTAGTGACCTTTCTGCTGGCCATCAATTGTAATACAAAGTGAGCATCAGTAATGTCACTTGTGTGGAAAACAAAAACACCAGGTCCCGTTCTCTGGTTTTGACAAAACAGATTGACAGATTTCACTTTATTTCTCTCTTGAGTTATATTTCTTGACCCAGAGAACATTAAAATGTGGTTTCCCCCACCACCACTTTATAATGAACAAACATAATTTTAAAGTCAAGTGGGATGTACTGGGCTTTCCAAGAGTTATAGTGGAGGTTACTGTTCCGTTACCAGGGCCAGTTCTTTGCTTTAAACATATTTTCTCTTATATTTCTAACAGTAACCTTATTGGTCAGTAAGCATTTCCTTCTTCTCATTTTTAATATGGGAAAATTGAGTGTCAGGCAGGTAAAGTAATTTACCCAAGATCATAGGCAGCTAGTAAGGTGGTGGAATTAGGAAACAAATCATGTGCTCGCTTAGGCAGCACATATACTAAAATTGGAATGATACAGAGAAGATTAGCCTGGCCCCTGTGCAAGGATGACATGCAAACGTGTGAAGTGTTCCAGAACTATTAAAAAAGTAAATTTATAAAAACATTTTCAAAAAAAGGAAACAAATCAAGGGTTATCTGGCTTCTAAGCTTGCAGCATTCTTTTTTTCCTTTTAAATTTTAAATAGATAATATATGCACAAGACATAGAATTTAAAAGGTATAGAAATATGTACTGCAAAAGGTCATTTGTTCTCCCACCCCATTCCTCTCATCCACAGAAGCAATGCTGGTATCAGTTCTCAAGCATGTAATTTTATACTTTGCTGTTCTCTTTTTAAGTGGCGCACGTAAGACACAGAATCAAATAACCCTATAGTAGCAGCGGTTACCTACTAGTGCAGGTGGCATATCAGAAACATCAGAGGAGCTTTTTCTTTTTTCTTTTTTTTTTTTTGAGACAGAGTCTCACTCTGTCACCTAGACTGGAGTGCAATGGCTTGATCTTGGCTCACTGCAACCTCTGCCTCCCAGGTTCAAGTGATCCTCCTGCCTCAGCCTCCCAAGTAGTTGGGATTACAGGCGTACACCACCACGCCCTGCTAATTTTTGTATTTTTAGTAGAGATGGGGTTTCACCAGGTTGGCCAGGCTGGTCTTGAGCTCCTGACCTCAGGTGATCCACCCTGCTTGGCCTTCCAAAGTACTGGGATTATAGGCATGGGCCACCACACCTGGCCCAAAGCAGCTGTTTCAAAACACAGATGTGGGAATGCCCTATTTTGTTCCTCCTTGCTGATACTCTGATTCTGTAGGTTTGGAGTGAGGTTCTTAAAGGAATTTTGATTCCTTTCTTGCCTCACTCCATAGAAAATTATTATTCAGATGTTGCTAAAATGCCTGATATGTGTTCAAGAAGGATATTACTTCCTCAAGACAGATGGAGGCTTATTGGTAGGATGGCATTTGAACTGTACTCTGAAGAATGGATCTGGAGTACAAATGAGTACAGTGGGTATTTCAGGTGAAGGCACTACCGTGAGCATAGGTAAGGGGAGAAAGTCAAATACAAAGTGTTAGATCAAGTATCAAAAACTTAGATGTTTCACGTGGGTCAGACAGGAAACATAAATGATATCTAAAATGTTAAATAGCAACTGACGCTTGACCTTGGTGTTAGGTGACTGAAGCGATCTTTCAATATACTGCTGTACAGCAGAGTACCTGTTACACATTTTTTGAACATTCTGAATTAAAATTTTGGAGGGTGCCAGGTGTGGTGGCTCATGCCTGTAATCTCAGCACTTTGGGAAGTCGAGGTATGTGGATCACCTGAGGTCAGGAGTTCGAGACCACCCGACCAACATGGTGAAAATACATCTTTCCTAAAAATACAAAAATTAGTTGGACATGGTGGCGTGCACCTGTAATCCCAGCTGCTGGGGAGGCTAAGGCAGAAGAATCACTTGTACCTGGGAGGCGGAGGTTGCAGTGAGCCGAGATTGTGCCATTACATTCCGACCTGGGCAACAAGAGCGAAACTCTGTCTCAAAAAAATTTAAAAAAATAAAAAATATATAAAATTTTGGAAGGGTGAGAAAAACAAATATAAATAAAGCTCTGATGGACAATTGATTGTCTTGTATAACCTCTAAGGGAGCACGGCTAAGTTCAGAGGCCATGCTTGTGGTTCACCATTACTTTAAACTTGTAGCCTCATTCTTGAAAGTTTTTTTTTTAATTTATGGTAAATTTAGTAACTCCCTAATCTTTAAACATAAATGGCTATTTAATACTTTGTGTATGAGAGTTACAAGAACCAGTCGTGGGGTTCTTCTTGTTCTATTTTATGTCGAGTTCAACATTTTTGGAGAATCCTCCCCCATCCCACTGACACATTTTTGAAGCATTCCTTTCCAGAAGTTTCTTCTTCCCCTGAAGCTCTGTCATTTATATTCCCACTTAAGCATTTTGATATCTTGTTTTAGTATCCTAAAAGTAAAGCTCTGTGCAAAATGAATGAGCTGCAGTTTGTTTCATAAGTCTTGCCACTTGCAGGTAGAAGACCTCAATCCTTCCTGATCTCATTTGATCTTCATCATTTTTACACAGACAATAAAGCACATCATGGTCACACTTCCCTTTGATGCACGTCCTTGTATCCTTTACTTATATCAGGATCATGAAAATCCTGTTGCTCGTTAACTTTGTCAGTTTAAATAGAAACCCCTCACAAAGCACGTTGAATAAGCATCCGAAAGCATGACATGCAGCGGTGTGTGGAGGCACCAATCATCTCTTTCACCTACTCTGTCATTTCAGTACTTTCTGCTCCCTAAGAACACCACATACTGAAAGAGGTGGACAACTGAAGGAGATAGATTCAACGCTTTTTGTTGAGTTGCTAAATGCAGCTGGGACAGGTAATTAAACAGTCCTGCTCCCGCAGAGAAGCCTGTAGCAATGTAACATGAAATCGTAGAAACGCAGCTGTACTCAGATTTAGATTCAGAACTAATATTAGGTAGGCGTCCTTCAGATTGACAGATTTAGTAAACATCATTTCTGGTTTATTTGTTCAGCTTGATTGAAGATAGAGCATGTGTGTTTTGCTCACCATTGAAGTTTGCTAGGGAGCCTGTGGTGTTTACAGATATCTGGGGGAATAGCCTAGAAGGCACAGCCCATGTCTGGAGGGCACGGGATGACATGGGTGAGCCTCTGTGAATCCTGACTCCAGCTGTTCCATGGAGGTGGGAATGGGGGTCATGATGTGAATAGATGAGGATTGGAACCATTTCTTGCCTTAACTCTTTTATCTTGGATGAGGGCATATTATTATGTAAGTAGCAAAGATCTCTGTGTGTATAGCAGGATCTTTGTTTTAATTTGGGCACTTATTTCTATGCAGAAGTTGTTACCACCATTTACTCATTTGCTCAAACCAGAAATTTAGCAATTATCCTTTTTGCTCACCTCCCACAAGCCATCCCCCAGTAGGCTTTTTTGTAGGGCTGACTCACTGTTATCCCTCAAGTCTCACCTTAAGTGTCCCCTTCAATGTGGAGCCTGCTCTGACCAACTTTCCAAAATGGCCTCCACCACAGGTGCTCTGATGCCATGACCCTGATTACTTCTTTGTAGCACTTCTCACAGTTAGTAACTGCTTGTTTGCTTTTTACACAACAGTCATACATTCCTTGGATGCATTTCCTTGTATTCCTTGCTTATCATATCAGAACTGTGATAATCCTGCTGCATGTTGGTTGGCTGATTGGTTATTTATGTATTTGCTTTGTCCACTTACCATTTTGCCTATTTATTATCTGTCTGCCATGCTGAATGTTAGTTCTAGGAGGGCAAAGACTTCATCTTGTATTTCCAGCTCGTAGCCCAATGCCTTGCCCATAGTTTGTACCCCATACATACATGCTGGATATCTTGTCCAAACTATATCACAGATCCGTGGTATGCTGGCAAGTTTCTAGCTCTCAAAAAGGAAACAACAACAACAAAAAGACAGCTCCACAATTTGTAGTATGTACAAATATCTGTGGTGTAAATACTGCCACCATGGCAGGTATGAAGCTACCAAAACGGCGTCGCTGATCAGTGAGTTGAGAGGCAATGCACAGTAGCACTTTATTGCTGCAGGCCTCTCTGCAGGAGTAGGGCTGTTTAATTACCTGTCCCACCTGCATTTAGCAGCTAACCAAATCAAGCATTTCATGTGTCTCGTTCAGTTGTCCACCTCTCAGTATTCTTTGAGTTCTGATAGAGAGTGTTCCTCTCTGTACAGATATAGTAGATATAAATCACTTCATGAACATAGCTATTAGTAAAAGAGTGAAAAATAATTAGGAAGTGATGGATTTTGAGTACTTGTTACATTTATTTTTATTGATTGTAACTTTATATGGTTTAATTTTTCATGATAGCTGTGCTTAACCACTGACTTGCAAAATCACTGAGAATTGTAGTCTGCTCTCAAGCCAGTATAAGCCTCAGCACCACACTGGGGATGAGCTATGGTGGATCCACTGGCACCTTTCTGCCCTGTCGCATCTGGCTCATAAACAAGGAAGGAAGACAGTTGGCAGAGATGGGTGGTAAACTGTTAATTCAGGAACATTTCTCTGAAAGCTTTTCCTCACCTCCTCTAGACGTCCTGCTACATGAAACTAATGTCTCTTTAGCGTATCCGTACCCATGATTTGATACAATGACAAGAGAATGAAGTGGCAGCAGTGAGGAAGAGAGAAAGCACAGACAGGGAACAGGAGGAAAAACACTCTTCACCTTCCATTTAGAGAACTAGAACATCTTCTTGCCCGAGATGGTTGTAGATCCTGAAGTGCTTAGTGATCAAGAGCACTCAATCTTCAGGAAATTATCCCAGAGCTGGAAGTCCCTCATGCCTTCACTGAGGTCTTAGTCAGCCAGACTCCTTGCCACTGCACATTTATCTGCATGTCTATAGCGGGACAGAAGTGAGCCTCAGATGGTGTCTGAAGCAAGGCCTGTGGCACTCTGGGGACTGAAAGCAGAAGACGGAGGGAGGTGGCAAGCTCAGGGATAGAGGATCACAGAGAATAGGAAGAGAGCCACATGGTGGATGCACTGCCACCCTGTGGAGGGTGTTCCCTTATAAAGTATAGTTAGAGGTAGGTCTGGTATTTTTAGGTATCAGACTATTGATACAGGAACTGTCAATCATAATTAGTACCATTTACTGTATTTGAGATTATAAGGCCACAATGAAAAATCATTAGTCTGTCTTTGAAAGTCAGAGGAATGGAGTTTGGTGAATGCCCTTGACCGTTACAACCAACAAACATAAGTAGAAGTAAGACACTCATCTCTTTACTCGACATTGGCTAGAGTTTCTCAGCTCTTGACTCATGTCTTAGCCCATACGAACACTCATAGACCTAGAATGGGTAAATGATTGCCTTTCCCAAATAGGAAATGTTTTCACTTAAATTGGCTAGATGGAAAGGGGCATCTTAGATGAGGCACTATCTTTCATGGATTGATTCAAATAACATTTAATGAACCCATGTTTAGTGCGGGGTACTGTTCCAGGGCTGAGGTTATAGAGATTAGAGGTACAAACTCTCCATTCAACTAAGGGGTGGAGGAGGGACAATCAAGAAACTAGGAATTCTCAGCATGGTGAAACCCTGTCTCTAGTAAAAATACAAAAAAATTAGCTGGGCGTGGTGGCACATGCCTGTTGTCCCAGCTACTTGGAAAGCTGAGGCACGAGAATTGCTTGAACCCCGGAGGTGGAGGTTCCAGTGAGCTGAGATTGCACTGCTGTACTTCTGCACTCCAGCCTAGGCAACACAGTGAGACTGTGTCTCAAAAAAAAAAAAAAAAAAGAAAGAAATTCTAAGCCCAATATGTTGTGAGCTATGATGGATGGAGAGGTGCACAGGGCGGTCTTGAACCCCAGATGGAGGCATCAGGGCTTCCCGCCGTGGTATTTAAGTGTGAGTAGAAGTTAATTAGATAATAAAGGAAAGTTAGGTTGTTCTGGGGGATGTGGAGCCCATAGAAAAGTGAAACACAGCATACATACTGGGGACTACCAGAAGTGTGGACTGACTGGAGCTTAGAATTGAAGGTAAGACTGTATACTTCCATCTCTTCATTTCCAGGGAATCTGGAAAGAAAAGAGGAGCGAGAACAAGATGACCAATGACTTCATAATTTTACCTGACACTAGTTTTCCCATTATTGTCTTCTCTTAGGATTTTGGTGATCCGATTCAAGAGGTGGAGTTTTTCACTTCAAAATAGCACTGGATGGAGGACGAACAGCAGGATGTGTTGTTGTCATGTTTGATCATTGCTTTGTGTTTTGCTACAGCTGCTGCCTATTCACACTCTGAGGCTTGGTGTGGAAGTGGACTCCTTTGATGGGCACCATTATATTTCTTCAATTGTTCCTGGTGGTCCTGTTGATACATTGGGTCTCCTACAGCCAGAAGATGAGCTGCTTGAGGTAAAATTTATGAGGAAAGACAGACACGGGCAGACATTTTTAAGTTTCAGAAAAATGTGTTCTCATCACAAATCTCCTAAGTTATGGTGTCACCAATGCCAACGTAATGTGAACCTGTTAGACTGAAAAAAAAAATGAAAACTTATTGGATGATAAAGAAGTAGCTATACACCAGTTCATTTTCCCCATCTTTGGGACTCCTGAGATGTTCTTTATTTAAATGAATGACTAGGAAAGAAATTTGATGTAGTATATTATATTCTTTTTTTTAGCAAAATTTGAATCCCTAAGCCTTGTTGCCACATGTAGTCTCATTTATTTGCGGGATTTATTACTTCTTTTTTTTTTTTGAGATGGAGTCCTGCTCTGTTGCCCAAGCTAGAGTGCAGTGACGTGATCTTGGCTCACTGCAACCTCCACCTCCCTGGTTCAAGTGATTCTCCTGCCTCAACTTCCTGAGTAGCTGAGAGTATAGGCGCCCACAACCATGCCCAGACGGAGTTTCACTCTTGTTACCCAGGCTGGAGTGCAATGGCGCGATCTCGGCTCACCGCAACCTCCGCCTCCTGGGTTCAGGCAATTCTCCTGCCTCAGCCTCCTGAGTAGCTGGGATTACAGGCACGCGCCACCATGCCCAGCTAATTTTTTGTATTTTTAGTAGAGACGGGGTTTCACCATGTTGATCAGGATGGTCTCGATCTCTTAACCTCGTGATCCACCCACCTCGGCCTCCCAAAGTGCTGGGATTACAGGCGTGAGCCACCGTGCCCGGCCCGCCTGTTGATTATTTTTAACAGCAAGGATTACAGCTGAATGACCTCAGGCATATTGGTTTTCACGTTTTCTCCTTGGGACGTCTCCCTCAAAATGGCAGCCTCTATTGAGCTTGCCCAGGCTCTCCAGCCTCTCTCTTTAATCAAAGCAGTTCTAGAGCACCTCTGCTTTGAAAGGGCTTTCTTGAGAGGAAAGGTCTTGGGGAAAGTTCACACGAAACGACTGCATAGAAGAGGGTTCCCCCAAGAATTAGGTTACACAAGATGCCCTCAGTTGGATTCGATAGAATCAACCTAGTAGCTTTAGCCAAGATCAGAATCCCATGGGCCCTGATTTTAGAGTTTTTTTTTTTTTTTCTAAAATTTATGTTTGCTCACAGTGAAATGACAGGGATAGCAAGTAGGTCTCATGTTGGATGCAACTGCAATTTATTAGTAGTGTCTAGCCACCTAAAGGAGTATAAAGGGAAGGATTCTGGTTGAATTTCAATTTCAGAGGGAAAAGTGCTATGACTAGTTATCAAATTCTGTCATGAGCATGGGAGGGTAGGGTATTGGAGTCCTGTTGTAAGATGTAGTAAGTTGCTTATTTTTAGAGGTATTCAAGGGAATGGTATTGGGCTTCTTCTTGCAGATTAATTCCCTGTTTTATTAGAATTATGCTTTCTTTTTGGTCTTTATCTTATTGGCTGGGCACGGGCATATCTTTGTGGATGTCATCCATGATAATTTGTAGATTGGAGACCACTGCTATAGTATATGGTTATTAGGTATTAAGAAATGAGATACATTTGTTTGGGATAAGTGGAGGTATGAGTATAACCAATTTAGATCATTTTTTCTTTCCTTTTTTGTTCTTAAGAGATGGAGTTTCACCGTGTTGGCCAGGATGGTCTCGAACTCCTAATGTCATTATCCGCCCACCTCTGCCTCCCAAAGTGCTGGGATTACAGGCTTGAGCCACCGTGCCCAGTTGTTTTTTTTCTTTTACTTTTGCATTTTTTTTTTTTTTTTTTTGAGATGGGGTCTGGCTATGTTGCCCAAGCTGGTCTCGAACTCCTGAACTCTAACAATCCACCCGCCTCAGTCTCCCAAATTGCTGGGATTACATGTGTGAGCCACTGCTCTCGGTCTACTGTTTTGTTTTTTTTTTTAATGGCAAAATATATATAACATGAAATTTATCATTTTTCCTCTTTTGAGTCTCACTGTGTTGCCCAGGCTGGATTGCAGTGGCATGGTCATAGCTTACTGCAGCATCAAATTCCTGGGCTCAAGCAATCTTCCCATCTCAACCTCCTGAGTAGCTAGGACCATAGCTGTGTGCCACCATGCCCAGCTCATGTTTTAGTTTTTTTGTAGAGACAGGGTTTCGCTATTTTGCCCAGGCTGTTCTTGAACTCCTGGCCCCCAGCAATTCTTTTATCTTGGCCTCCCACAGTACTGGAATTACAGGCATAAGTCACCATGCCTGGCCCATTTTAACCATTTTTAAGTGTGAAATTTGGTGGTATTCAGTGTAAATCACTACTAGTATGTGGTAGGTGTTAAAGAAATGTTGGTTGGATCACAATAGAGCAAGTACAGGTGATCCCAGCCATCAGCTGAATTCTGTGCTTTAGCCAAGACTAGGCTCCATGGGCCTACCACCTTGTAATAGAAGGTGCTATAATAAGGTAATGTGAAGATTTTTTGAATTCTTAAATATAGATACCTAGTGAAAGAACTTGAGATAAAGAAAGAAGCACAGGTTTGGAGTAAGAAAAGCTGCTTTTGGACTGAACTGCCGCAGGTTAGCTGTATGTCCCTTGGCATGTCACTTAACTTTATTGAGAATCAGTTCCTTCATCAATGCCTACTTCACTATGCCTTTGTAAGGATCTAATGAAATACCATCCATGTAAATTACAAAGCATTATCTCATTGTGGGGTATTGGCAATATTATCGCTGTGAAGAAGGCATATTAACAAGCCTTATGGGCTGGGATGAGGGTTTGATGTGGTAAAATAGTGGGGCAGCACTTGTACAGTGTTCTGTACTCTGAAGTGTGTATGTGTGTGCATTTTCCAGTCAAAAAGTCAGAGTAAAACAGCACTAAGGAGGGTCTGAAGTCTAAGGACCTTGAAAAATATTGCAAATTCTAAAATAAAAATTAGCTTCTTCTGAATAACCAAAAATACAAAATTTAAAAATCTCAGTACACTTAGCCAAATAAACTCCTGAACTCAAAGTGTGTGTGCTTGTGTGTATATGTGTGTGTTTAATGTACTCCTTAGAGCTTAAAACCAGAAACACAAATATGCTTTGGGGTTAGAACACTGTGCCAAGTCTCAACCCAGAACAGCTATTTACAGCAGCTGTAAATCCCCCTAGATAGGAATTGGTAATGGGAAATGTGACCAATCCCTTTAGCATGGAGTGGTGAGGAGGACTACCAGGCACTGCTATAATAATTGGAGACAATTCAAATGAATAAGTAATGAGATAAATAAATATTTAAAGGTACTCCAAGATAAAAACCCAAAAGTGACTTTCTAATTTGTTGAAGTGAAACATAAATTCATACTCATGTATGGGTAGAATTCTTGCTTTGATTCTATCTACTTGCTTTTTTTTGTGTGTAAGTTACCCATTTAGCTGATTTTAGAACTTTGTGCACTTGTGACACCAGTTGAAATCATGGATACAGTATGGCCAGTGATGGGTTCCTCCCTGTCTCTTCTTATGTAAAGGCTGACTTGCAGTCATTCCAAGGAAAAACCTTTCATCAGCTTGCTGTCCCCTAGACCTCTTCATTCGTCATGAAGACTTTCCGGTAGAGCTAGCTTCCTAAAGTGCATGTGGGTCTCTTCACCTTGTGGTGGTTTCTTTGTAAATAATTAAGAGGCAGGGAGAGATGTCTGGCTTGATGGCTAAGTGCTTGATATGTTACAGGCTTGAGAGTGTTTCCCAGGGATGGTTGACCTGAGACTCACCCTGCTGCTGAAGGTTTCCAGCAGCCCAGTGTCCTCTTCCTCTCTGGTGCAGTGAAAGATTTGTAGAAGGGCTTCTCCCAGTAAAGTCAGGCTGGCCAGTTATCTGAACATTAGCACGACACCTATTAGAAATTAATGCCAGACTAAAAATATCTTTAAAACAAATAATACTTCTAATCCCTCTTAGGAGGGTAGGAATCAGATGTGAAAAGATTATTTGTTATCTGGATTCTGTTCATGCCTCAGCTTTTTGGGAGTAGCAGACAGATCAGCTTTTAGAGACCTATAGTTAGAACTGAAAGGACTTTGAATTCAAGTCATATATATGAAAAATTAGAATTATTTAGCCAAATCATCTTTGATGCCAAGTATTATTGTTATGCACCAAAAGTAATATGAAATTTAGATAATTTTTTGGTGACAAGGATTGATCATTAATAAAAAATACTTTTTCTTTTAAACATGTGAGACACTAGCATAAAATTATTTTAAAAATTATTTTTTAAAATAATGTACTGATTGCTGTATCAGCAGATCATATAAGAATGTAACTTATGCAGAGGTATGTATATTTCTTTTCAGTGGAAGTTATTTTTCTAGGTTGGTATTAAGAATGTATAGGAAAGAATATTGTTTACTGATGTTAAATTTTGACAGCCAACTGTTCTATATTTGTTAGCTATACTTTAAGCAGTAAATTAAGCAGTTTTTTTTAAACAGCCTTACATTTCTGTAGTGATATTCTTATAAAATGAAAATGCAAAGGAAAACAGTCTTAAAGGACTATAAATGCTATTCAGTGTGTTTAAGGAGAGCTGAGTAGAGGTAGGTGAGAGAATACAACATTGGAGTATTGAAAGGAGAAACCATAGTGCTGCAAAAAATTAGGTAGATCCCTTACCCAGTGAGGGTGTACTCTGCACACATTTTATACTTTATCCAGAAAGATGAGCAAAGATTTAGCCTTATATTTAAAAAAATTTTAGGGATTTCTAACATTTTTATTTGCATATTATTTAATTATAAATAATATAATAAAAACGAGGCCCTTTGTTTACAGGGAAAATAAAATGATGTCCTATTTTCATTTTGGTAGATTGATATAAATAAGAGATTTTCATTTTTTCACTTGGGGCTGCCTCAACTGTGACTTGTCTCCTTGTCTTCCTAGGTCAATGGCATGCAGCTGTATGGAAAATCTCGCCGAGAAGCAGTCTCCTTTCTTAAAGAAGTGCCACCCCCTTTTACTTTGGTTTGCTGTCGGAGGTTGTTTGATGATGAGGCTTCTGTAGATGAACCAAGGCCCACTGAAACCTCTCTTCCTGAGCCAGAGGTACTAAGTGAATGTAGTGTGGTTCCCATAGGCATGCCCATTCATCAAAGATGCCCCGAAGACTGTACTACAATATGAAGGGAGAGGAAACCTTCACTCTACTCTTTTTTTGCTTGACTAAGGCAACAATGCATAGCATTTCAAATTGTTACTCTTCATTTAACATCGTAAAACTCTTTCCTTCCCTTTCCTTGACATGTTGCCAACATTGATATACATGCATTTTGATTTTAGAGAACCTTTGTTTTTTCACTAATTGCCTGGATTCATTACTTTTGATTTCTAATTCAACTCAGTTTGTCTTATACAAGTTTGAGGTGTCGTAAGGGTTGCATAGCTAATATACTTCCCTTTTTCAGAGCCTTAAAAAATAAGAAACTCTACGATAAATTTCAAAGTGAGTCTGGAAATTGCCAGTAATCCCTTCAGAAGATAAGAGAATGAAATAACATTTTATAAGCTCTTGGTACTCTTTGTTTTTTTTAAAGAGCATTATAATTATGAAAAGAGGTTTTTTATTTTGTTTTGTTTTTTTTGAAACAGGGTCTCTTCAGGCTGGAGTGCGGTGTTTTGAACATGGCTCATTGTAACCTCGATCTTCTGGGCTCAAGCAATCCTCCCACCTCAGCCCCCAAAGTAGCTGGGACCACAGGCACTTGCCACCACACCCAGATAATTAAAACATTTTTTTTTGTACAGTCAGGGTCTTGCCATCTTTCCCAGGGTGGTCTCAAACTCCTGGACTCAAGCAGTCCTCCCACCTCAGCCTCCCAAAGTGCTGGGATTACAGGTGTAAGCCACTGTACCTAGCTGGAAGAGTTTTGAGCATATACTTTTCCATCTTATGCTATTGATAACCTCATCTTTTATGCTACCTTTCCCCCTTTTCAATTTCTTTTAGATTGTAATTCCACTAAACACAAGTTTAGATACATGAGGCCTTCTCTTATACTTAAGTTCTGGATTTCAGTACACATGAACCTAATCCTGCCTTTACTATCTAATAATTGTAAATCTTTGGTCAAATAACTTGACTTTCTGTTCATATTTTTCCTTTGAAAAAATGGTGATACTTACCATACTTACCCATCTCATGAGTTTGTGCAAGCAGGAAATGCAGTAATGTGTACAAGTTCTGAACACAATGCCTTGCACGTGGGAAGTGCTCAGTAACAGTGGGCTATGGCTGTTTAAGTCTCCACTAGTCCATCCGTTTTTGTTTTCTTATGTCCTGAAGTACATAAGAGTCTAACACTGTCTTATAGATACTTCAGTATGTAGTAATCTTGTTTATCCAAGAAGACTGTTAGCTCCTTATCGGCAAAGGCCATATCTCAAAATTATTTTCTATTAATAGTGTTTTTATTCTATATTAGGCATATAAGAGTGGCTTGGTAAATTTTTAATTATTGGTTGACTCTTTTTTAAAAAAAGTTTAACTTTTATAAAAAAATATTTCAGGGAGGAGACTCAAGTGCCACACTTTTGTGACTTTTGCTATCCTTACCAAAATGAAATGTCAGTGGCTAATAAAAATGCCTTTCATCTAAACTTTCAAGGTGTGTAAATCACAAACCCCACTTGCTGACTCTGTGCCCCCATCTGTCATGTTTTACCACAATGGTGAACAACAGCTTTGAATTATGCTAAATGTCAGCCTTGCTGCCCATTAGTTGATTGCTTTCCATTCTGTAAATACAGGAGTTATGCAGAATTGATTGTATCAAAGTGATATATTTCAGGTTGCAGTATAATATCTTATGCACCTTGAATGCCTTGAAATTTCTATAAACACAGGTTTTGTAATTGTATGTGGTTTCTTAAAGTCTTGGCTCTTTTTCCATCTGTCTCTTTTTTCATTTCTCCTAATACCATCTTATGTTCTTAAACCCTATCTGGTTAGGCAGCTCAGCCAAAATTCTAATGCTCATTAATCAGTGAGGGTATTAAATGCCCCAGTAAAACATCAATCATGTTGTATTAGCCATTGGAACTTTACTTTTTGTTGGAAGACATAAGTGTTTTCTTTTTAAGGATATCACTTCCACACATTAGACTGAAATATGTAGAGGTTATTGATCCGTGACGTTTCCACTCATTTCAAGTTTTCAACTTCAGATTGTTCCCATGTTGAGGTTCAATCCACGATGGATTGGTTATTGACCACCCATGTCCTGCAGTGACAGTTTAAGATCTGGACCAATCCTAATTTTAAAAATGTTTTTCTACCCCATAGTCTCTTGCCCAAAGTCTCCTAGATTTGATAAACAACTTCAGCAAAGTTTCAGGATTCAAAAATCACTGTAAAAAAATCAGTAACATTTCTTTACACCAGTAACATGCAAGCTGAGAGCCAAATTAGGAATGCAATCCCATTCACAATAGCCACAAAAAGAATAAAATAATAGGAATACAGTTAACCAGAGAGGTGAAAGATGTCTACAATGAGAATTATAAAACACTGCTGATAGAAACCAGAAATGACGCAAATAGAAAACATTCTATGCTCATGGATAGGAAGAATCAATAGTGTTAAAATGACCATGCTGCCCAAAGCAATTTTTAGATTCAATGCTATTTTTGTGATATTTTTCATGGAATTAGAGAAAAAAACTATTGTAAAGTATTTCTAAATATTAGGGAAATTTGTAGAAAAATTTTTTGGAACCAAAAGAAGAGCTCAAAATAGTTAAAGCAGTCCTAAGCAGAAAGAACAAAGCCAGTGGTATCACACACTCAAATTCAAACTATACTACAAGGCTATAGTAACCAAAACAGCATGGTACTGGTTAAAAAAAAAATAGACACACCAATGGAACAGGTTAGAGAACCTAGAAATAAAGGTGCACATCATAATCATCTGCTCTTTTTTTTTTAAATTGTATTTTAGGTTTTGGGGTACATGTGAAGAACATGCAAAATTGTTGCATAGGTACACATGTGGCAGTGTGATTTGCTGCCTTCCTCCCTTCACCTATATCTGGCATTTCTCCCCATGCTATCTCTCCCCACCTTCCCACCCCCCACTGTCCCTCCCCTATTTCCCCCCAACAGACCCCAGTGTGTAGTGCTCCCCTCCCTGTGTCCGTGTGTTCTCATTGTTCAACACCCGCCTATGAGTGAGAACATGGTGTTTGATTTTGTGTTCTTGTGTCAGTTTGCTGAGAATGATGGTTTCCAGCTTCATCCATGTCCCTACAAAGGACACGAACTCATCGTTTTTGATGGCTGCATGATATTCCATGGTGTATATGTGCCACATTTTAATCATCTGCTCTTTGACAAAGCCTACAATAATAAGCAATGGGGAATGGACTTCCTATTTGGAAAATATTGCTGAGAAAACTGGTGACCCATATGCAGAAGATTGAAACTGGACTCCTTCCTTTCACCATATACAAAAATCAACTCAAGATGGATTAAAGACTTAAATGTAAAACCTAAAACTATAAAAACCCTAGAAGAAAACCTAGGAACTACCATTATGGATATTGGCCTTGGTAGAGATTTCATGATGAAGATTCCAAAAGCAATTGCAACGAAAACGAAAATTGGCAAGTGGGACTTAATTAAACTAAAGAGCTTTTGCATAACAAAAGAAACTATCGACAGAGTAAACAGGCAACCTACAGAATGAGAGAAAATATTTGCAAACTATGCATCTGACAAGTGTCTAATATCCAGAGTCTTTAATAAGGAACTTAAAACAGCAAGCAAAAACAAACAGCCCCATTAAAAAATGGGCAAAGGACGTGCACAGACACTTCTCAAAAGAAGACATACACGTAGCCAACTACCATATGAAAAAATGCTTAATATCACTGATCATTAGAGAAATGCAAATCAAAACGATAATGAGATACCATCTCATACCAGTCAGAATGGCCATTATTAAAAAGTTAAAAAATAACAGATGCTGGGGGAGTTGTGGAGAAAAGGAAACACCCAGCACTGCTGGTGGGAATGTAAATTAGTTCAGTCACTGCGGAAGCATTCTGGAGATTTCTCAAAGAACTTAAAACAGAACTACCATTCAACCCAGCAGTCCCATTACTGTATATATACCCAGAGGAATATAAATTGTTTTACCATAAAGAAGCATGTGTATATTCATCCCAATAGCAAAGGCGTGGAACCAACCTAATACCCATCAACGGTGGACTAGATAAAGAAAATGTGGTACATACACACCATGGAATACTATGCAGCCATAAAAAAGAATGAAATCATGTTTTTGCAGCAACATGAATGGAGCCAGAGGTCATTGTCCTAAGTAAATTAATGCAGAAACAGAAAACCAAATACCACATGTTCTCACCTGTAAGTGGGAGCTAAACATTGAGTACACATGGATGCAAAGAAGTGAACAATATATGCTGGGGCCTGCTTGAAGGTAGAGGGTAGAAGGAGGATAAGGATGAGAAATCTACTTGTCAGGTACCATGGTCATTACCTGGGTGACAAAATAATCTGTGCATTAGACTCCTGTGATACACAATTTACCCATGTAACAAACATGCACACATACCCCCGAACCTAAAATAAATGTTGGAAAGAGTAAATATATACATAAATAGATAAATAAAATAATTTTTCTAACTAGCAATTTTCCTAATTATAGAGGAGTTTTCCTTTCCTTTTTTTGATTACATTAAATTGATTCTCTTATACAGGTATTTCAAAATTATGTTTGTAGAGATGATGCATTTTTATTTACTTTGGTCACCCAAAGTTTTAAGAAGTCTACTTTTAAAAATTATTTACTTGGTACCTTTATTGAGAAAGAGTTTCAAGAGAAACACACTCCAAGATAGGTAATTTTTAATATATTAAACAGATATTTATTGTGTGCCTACTATGAGCCAGGCATTTATATGGGTTGAGCTGATAACCCTGGTAACTCTATGGTATCCCTCGCAGAGTTTCCATTCTAGCTTAGGAGCCAGGAATTTTGTTTGTTGCTTGGGCTATAAAAGATAATTTTTGAGCTTTAGATAGAAGTGTAGAGTATTTTGGGGAATGCCAATCAGATGAAAACAACAGTCCAATGCTATAATTCGTATAAAAACAGAAGGTTTTTTGAAGCAGCTATTCTTCTGCATAGTGGATTCATTGACCCTCTCATTTAACTTCCTGGAATTTGACATAGCAGTGACTCTTCTTCCTAAAAAGACGGGGAGTCTAGAATAGAGGGGCTTTCAGGAGTAAAATCAAGAAAAGTGACAAAGGACCTGTATGCTGGGCAGTTGTGCTGTCCTATTTCTTCTAAGATCAGATTTTCATTATTTCAACTCAGTGATTTTTCTTTATCTTTAGACCTATATGATGTCCAAAGACTTGTATTTTTTTTTCTCACCTTATTTTCTAGTCAAGTTTTGGAGCCAGCAGAAGTGGTTTCCCTGTCTTGCTCCAGCCTCTCTCTGGGTTGACATCTCTTTCTCTGTCTTTCTCTGTAATTATGAATCCAGGTATTGCTACTTACAAATCTTAGAAGCTTCTACTTTGTATGATGTTTTCATTTACTTAAATTGCATATTTTTCCTTTTATGCTTCTAATGGGATGACAGAACTCATTGAAGTATAAGAGGTCAGTGTTAATACTTTGAATGAAATAGATTCTTTACATTAATAAAAAACTGTATGAACAATCTGAATTTTTAAGTGCTTGAATTTTTATGAAGATCTTATCCTGGAGTGTGTGTGCCCCAGAGCATGCCCCTTCTATAAAGACTAAAGAGAAAACTACGCATGCCAAAGAGAATTCCCAGTTTGAGAAGAAGCTGTGAGATTCTTGATATGTGCATTCTTTTCAGAATTGAAGCATAGTGTGTTTTGAAACATTTATCTTCTTTGGTGTTTCAGGTTGACCACAATGTGGATATCAATACTGAAGAAGAAGATGATGGGGAATTAGCACTGTGGTCTCCTGAAGTCAAGATTGTTGAACTAGTAAAAGATCGTAAAGGTTTGGGATTCAGCATTTTGGATTACCAGGTATAAGAACCTGTATAGAGGTGTTTTCTTTGGAGTGATTGGTTTATGTTAAAGTTATGTGAAGTTGTAATTGTTTAAGACACCTATTGACTTAAGCAAAACTGAATTCCAAAGATGGAATATTATACTACTTTCAATTGTTATCTTTAAAATTAATGGCTCCCTTAGTGAGTAAAGTGATGGATTATATAGGAACTGGACAATAAGGGAAGCAGTAATTATATATCCATCGGTGCTTTTAGAGATGGGAACTTGATGAACTTGTTTATATGGAGGAATTTTATTCCTTGGCTTTATTCAGATATATTTCACATACCATAAAATTCACCCATTTTAAGCATATAGTTTAGTCGTTTTTAGTATATTCACAGAGTTGTGCAACCATCACCACATTCTAATTTTAGAACATCTTCAACACCCAAAAAAGAAATCCCGTACACATTAGCATTTGTTCCCAATTCATACTCTCCTCTCCCTCCCTGTCACATGAAGGTTTGTAGTTTAGCTTACCTATTAATTTCAATGTGTGCTTAAATAAATAGAAATGTTCTTGGTGAAGTCTTATATTGCATTTATATTAATACATAATATCTATGTATTTATATATTTATAGCTACTCCAATTATAACTAGGGTAAAATTACTGATACATTTGGGGGAGGGAGATGTAAAAGGTCACAACAAGACATCTATATGTTATACAATTCTACCAGTTACTGTCATATATTTAGACTGCTGATTATTTGGGGGAATTAAAATTGTTGCCAAAAAATCTCTCAACTTTTAAGATGCATATTTTACTACTTTAGTGCTGCCTAAACACATTGTGGTTTAGTAAAGCAAAATGTGCTCTATTAAAGCACATAAAATGCCAAGTGATATTAAAAAATCAATTCTTTTTTTAATATAATAAGGCAATCAGGAATAGATTAAAAGAAAAATAGTTTGAGCATTATATAGGAATATTAAATTCTATTTTTTTTTTTTGAGATGGAAGTCTTGCTTTGTCACCCAGGCTAGTGTGCAGTGGCACGATCTCAGCTCACTGCAACCTCCATCTCCTGGGTTCAAGTGATTCTCCTGCCTCAGCCTCCTGAGTAGCTGGGATTACAGGCATCCGCCACCACACCTGGCTAATTTTTGTATTTTTAGTAGAGACAAGGTTTTACCATGTTGCTAGGCTGGTCTTGAATTCCTGACCTCAAGTGATCCGCCTGCTTTGGTCTCCCAGAGTGCTGAGATTACAGGCATGAGATACTGTGTCCAGCCTAAAGTCTATATTTTGGCAATGTGATTTAAGTTTACTGAAATAGATATCTATTTCATTTTTGCTGGCATATTTCTGTGCCAGATAGCCCTCTTCCTTATTAGAACTTCTCTTTGGAATATTACTGAATGATAAATTGTTGATTCCAAATATTTTGGGAAATATTTTTATCAAAAAATCTGAACACAGTTAAGCTTTTGAAAGTTTAGATATTGGTTAATATTAGGGTATATAAAACAAATGGTGGGGACTCTTTTTTTCCTCCTCATTGTAGCTATATTACCTAGAACCACTAGGTGGTTAATAAATATTTGCAGAATGATTTAATAAAGTTTAAGCTAGCCAAAATGAGGCCTGACCTTTATTTTTATTTTTATTTTTCTGTTTTGAGCCAGAGTCGCACTCTGCTACCCAGGCTGGAGTGTAGTGGCACAATCTTGGCTCACTGCAACCTCTGCCTCCTGGGTACTAGTGATTCTTGTGCTTCAGTCTCCTGAGTAGCTGGGACTGCAGGCACACACCATCATGTCCACCTAACTTTTCTATTTTTTGTAGAGGTGGGGTTTCACCATGTTGGCCAGGCTAGTCTCAAACTCCTGACCTCAAGTGGTTTCCCCTGCCTCAGCCTCCCGACATGCTGGGATTACAGGTGTGAGCCACTGCATCCAGCCTAGGTTAGCCAAAATTAACTGGAATTGAATGAACAAATTTAGTGGGAATTTGATAATTGGGATTTAATTTAGAAGACACCTTTCAGATGTGGTTTTAGATATTCAGGTATGTTTCCATTTCTATTATTGTAAGAATCTATATATATTTGCATTCTTACATAATAAATATTTATATCATAATGGTTGCTCTGATGCCCTTAAATTACATTATTAAGTTTTGTATTTGGAATAGTGCACATACTAAGGCAGAGAAATGTTTTAGAACTTAAAATTCAGTAAAGGATGGAAAGAAAAACTAGATAATCCTTAAGAACTTAATTACTACTTAACAGGAAAACCCCCGTCTGAGCTTTACACTTAAAAATACATATAGTCAGTTCTAACTGTAGAATTTTTTGTTCTTCATTGCTACTAATGGTATGTATTGTAACTTCTATTGCTTTTTGAAAGTTTATTTTAAATTTATAAAATTCTGGGATTTTCCTTTTCATCTCATTTACCTCACAATCAGCAGCATACATACTGACAATTGTTTCTGTACAAATTATATAATTTTCTGCCAACAAAGGATTAGATATTCTTTCTGCCTTTGTGCTTCTTAGTTGATAACTACTTTGATTCAAATTAAAGGGCTCATCTTACTTACTTCACAGCTAAACCTTGGGGCGGGGAGTGGGGGTTACATTCAATCCTAACTTGAATGTTTTTCTTAAGTCAGTCTTAAGTATACTTAGAGATGTGTACAGCACGTTTTCACCATTTGTCAGTGGTACCTAGAACTATTATCTACTGTGACATTTGGATGACAGGTAAACACAATTCAAATTTGGTTTTGGACAAGTCAATTAATGTGTTATACTGTCCTTTGTTGTAATTAGGTAATAAATTCTAAAGTTCAAAAATATTTTTTGCAAGGCCAGGCAAAGGTTTAGCAAAAACCATGAAAGGCCATGTCCCTGGCTATTATTGTATTCAGTGTGTGCTGTATGAATTTATTAGGTAGCTGAGTAGGGCCAAGGTAGATTAGGCCTAGTATGTTTAGAACAAGATGTACTGCAGAAACATTTAGCTACAGAGAGAAAATATTAGTAGAGTGGGAGAACTTTTAGGTTATAGAGGGCTTACTTAGCAATATTGAAGAGATTGAAATTTTACTTTGGAATATTGCATTTTAGTAAACTGCTTTTCTCATGAACAGCCTTTTCTCTAGAATAAGAACTTCTTGAAGAGCCTAACAAAATTACATGCATTTATTTCACCAGTGTTTATGTAACCTCCTCATTTATAAAATAGAGATGCTAATCTCTAGCACAAAAGATTGTGTGGATTAAGTGAATTAGTGTGTAAGAAAATAGGAAATGTTATGTTATTATGGAAATGTATTAACAATTACTCAGTTTAGAAAATAAACACAAAAGTTTTGATACTGTCTTCTCTTCAAAGACAGCACCATCCTATGTTTGTACTCTATCCATTTTTAACTCTCTAGATTAGAAAAAATAATAAGTAGATGCCTTTGTTTAGTGAAGTCTAAATTTAATGTTAAAATTGCATTCTAAAATGCAGCCAATTCTTGATAAGCCATATGTGAATTACCCAGTTGTGGATTATTGGCCAGAAGTTTGCTTTTTATATAAATTGAACTGAACTTTAGGAAAAGAGGCCAGGGGCATTGGCTCAAACCTATAATCCCAGAACTTTGGGAGGCCAAAGTGGGCAGATTGCTTGAGGCCAGGAGTTCAAACCAGCCTGGCCAACATGGTGAAACCCTGTCTATACTAAAAAATACAAAAATTAGCTGGGCACGGTGGTGCACACCTGTAATCCCAGCTACTTAGGAGGCTGAGGCAGGAGAATCCCTTGAGCCTGGGAGGCAGAGGTTATGGTGAGCTGAGATTGCGCCACTGCACTCCAGCCTGGGTGACAGAGCCAGATTCTGTCTTTAAAAAAAAAAAAGGTAGGGTAGGGGGAAGATGAGTGAGCAGTTAAAGGAGCTTGAATTAGTCTATAGAACAATAGGGTAGCTCTCCAGACGGTCAGTGACTCAGAATATTGGTGGAAGTTGTGTAGCTGAGTAGAGGAAAGAGGTTTACCTTTATACCTGAAATGAACAGTTGAGTCTGATACACAGTTCTACAACTCAATCATGTGGCCAAAGTACAAAGTGTGAAAATTCATTTCATGAAAGACACTTTCAATTAGGTTGGTTCAAAGGCAAAAGAGAAAGCAACAAGGAAGACAGTAAATATGATTAGGTTATAAGTTTCTTTCTTAGATTTTAGGGTACAGGTAGTAGCTTTATTGGCTATTATTTGAAGAGATAGAATATTTGTTAGTTTCAAATATGCCTAACCACTCCAGATAGTGCTAGTTAAAATCCCACTCTGTATGTGTGCCATATTAGAAGATTCACTGATCCATATCATGCCTTACAGGATTGTATCATGGCAAACAATGGGATGTAATTTGCCAAGAGCATTAATATTATGGCTTACCTCTGTTTCTAAGCAACAAAACTCTTCAGAAATTTGGTTGTAAGTTTTTATACTGTAATTTCTTGCCTGTTTGTAGGTGAGGTTTTTATATTATGCCTTAATTAACTCTGTCTTGTTTCCCTAGTATTTATGTGTAATGTCTGTATTCCTTAGACTATTGTCTCTGTGGAAGGTTACTTATGCACACACTAGTATTAATACCAATGTTGGGTAACATTTATTGAGTGTTTACTGAGTGCTAGATAATGTTCTAATTGCTTTACATATAATTAGACCATGTATTCCTCACACGAACCATATGAAAGAGATACTCTTATTCTTGTCATTTTAGAAGTGAAGAAACTGAGGCACAGTAAAGTTAAGCAGTTAGTCCAATTCATACAGGCAGTATATGGTAGAACTGGAATTTGAACAGAAGCTGGGGCCCAGGTCTCTTTTTTCTTTCTTTTTCTTCTGCCGCCTCCTCCTCTGCCAGGTCTGTGCCTTTAACCATCATACTATACTGCTCTTTTCTTTGTGAGTACTATTTCCATGTGCATTTTATTATGGGGCATCCCTATAATAAATTTATTACAGAAGACCTTTTTGTTTTTCCAGCTTGTGAAAAATTTCATATCTTAAAAACTAAGCTACTAGATAGTATTCTCATTTTTCATGCTTATATGAAAGTTTAGCAAGTATTAAAAATTAATATAGTGTGCTCATATGCATTGTGTAAGAGCTAGTTTTTATTGCTTCAGAAGAAAATCATTGCAAGTTTAAGAATCCTAAACTAGTACAAGTAATTTGTTGTGGGTTAATGTTCAGTAATGAAGCAATTATTAGGTAGTCCAAGAGTCTGTAATTTTTAATTTCTACCAAAAAGCTTGAAAAAAAAATTAGAACTCTATGGATTTTACCTTCAGTTGACCTTATAAATTAAACATGGCAAGTAGGTATTTTCTGGTGTTTTGATTTATGTTGAACTTTGAATAACCCCTCATGATTATAATTCAGTGGAAATGTTTGACATTAGCCAATTTTTGAACATTAGCCATGATATTGCCATCCTTGGTACTTTTTGAATTTCAGTGATTTGGGAGATTAAATTTATTAACCAATAATTCTCCTTCCCACATCCTCTTCCTCATTTCTCTCCACTCTTGAGTGACTCAGTTTTTGCCAAAGCAGATATTTTTGAAATACTATTTTTATCTCTCTCAAACTGTGAGAGAGATAAAAATAGAAAGCATGATAACATAGCCACTGAGAGGTGATTCATACGTAAATACTGTTAGTAATGCTTTAACAATTTGTTTGAAAGACCGAAGGCAAATGGCAACTCAATAAAAATAGTGGAAATATTCCTCCCTTTAAAAATGGACAGTTATTAATTTTTCTTAACAGAGGAAGTGGGTTATAAAACCAAAATATAAAATACTGCAGTGTTACTGAGTCTTGGATATAGTATGCCTTAGTATTTGTGCAAAAAATTTACTGTGTAGTTTTGACTGCCTATTAACTCTATTAGAATTCTCTTTTTAAAAGATTTATAAAAGTTGTAGGAAGGGATTGCATACCTTTCACGTATATCTTTAAGTTGTCTTTTTCCTTATTTACGACAGAATGACTTTCTGAGCACACACTGAAAATGTTTTAAAAATAGGTAATACATACATATGGCATACAAATTCAAAGGTGTACGAAGATATTCTGTGACAAGTAAATCTACCTCCTTACTTCTTTCAGGTAAAAAAAACCTGTTTTTCTTGTCCATCCTCTCAGAAACACTTTATATATACATGGTTATATAAGTAAGTTTAATTTTAAAAAATTGTTGTCATATAAATGGATTATATCATACACCCTTTAAGGGCTCTGTGTTTTTTTTCTTAAAATTATATGCTCTTTCACTTTGGTATTTATAGAGCTACCTCTTTTTAATGACTGCATAGTATTTTTATTGTTGATGTACAATAATTTATTTAAACAGCCTCCTGTACCCAGTTGGTAGGTATTTTAAGTAAGGCTTTAGTGGATATTTTTGTGATACTCTTTTGTTAAAAGGTGGGAATAAATCTTGTGTTAGGTAGGTGATAAATTTCTGAAAGTGGAATTGCTCATCAGAAGAGCATATTATGTCTTTTAAATTTTGGTACATATTTACCAGCTAGCTTGCATTTAACAGTTTGTGAGACTCACATATGTTTAGACCACTTAAAATCAATCCTTTCTTATATAAAGTTATTTCTTTATTCAGATAATTCTCATGGAAGATAGTATAAGCGGGTGTGTAATTCATGAATTTGCTAATGGTTTTCTATGATGTGGATAGATAATTGATAGCAATATATAACTATCAATTTTGTTTCAACTTTATATATGGCAGTAATTAATTTATTGGCTTTTGTAGCTAAGAGGGCATAAAGTATTTACATTCGGACTATGGTATTAGTGCCCAAAACTCTATTTCTATTTCTTCCACCAAATTTTATTTATTCTTTTTTCTTCTTCCACAAATTTTAATCTTGTTTCACTTTTTTTTTTTTTAAGAAAATTTAGCTTTAAAGTGTTGGGGTTGTGGAGAGGGGATTAGGACTTTAATTTTTACCAAGAGATTTGAGAATTTGGGTAAATGCTAATATCAGTATATACTGTTCAATAGCCTATGCAAGCCTGCTATCTTTATGTTCCTCTTAGCTAATCAGTTTACAGAATTTAGGATTTAGCATTTGATGGGTATTGACATAATTCTAACACATTAGTAGTATATGGAATGGTAACATTATAAAGTCAGGTATAAAACCATATTATTTCCAGAATCTAAAATATAAAGGATAGGCATGTACCGTAAGTTATTATGCAGTTTCACTTTAATGCTCAAGGGATCTTAAAACATGGCCACTGGCATCTGGGTTTTTTTTTTCCTCTTGCTTTTTTTTTTTAAAGAGTTCGTTGGGTCCACTTCACCCATGTAAGATATTGGTACTGAGCAAAATGCAGTCAATCTGCTACTAATGGCAGTATCTGTAGTCATGCGGATATATCGTATGCCTTACTGTTGAACACACCACACAGCTGCATTTAAAGGTCACTTTTTGCTTAACAGAACTTAGGGGAACTGATAAAGGCTACTTTTTGCCCATCCCTGATTCCTACATTTATTTTTATTAACATCAAAGTTCTGTAAGTTCCAGTGCCAACTGGTCCGAAGATTTCTTTTCACAGGGGATTTGCTTCCTTTCGCTCTATGGGAAAGTTCTATATCCTTTAAATCATTTTAAGCTGCTTCATTTGAAAAATAATTCTTAGTGGTGTGCTCATGGAGTGGATTGATTGTGGCTACTGAGGAAATTCTCTCATGGCTTAAATATTGCTTTTCAAGCCTGCGAAGTGGGTGAATGAAGGGAGCCCACTCCTGGTGTGTGCAGTTTGTAGTGTGCTCAGGATGACGACTGACTTCCAAAAACCTCAGTGCAGCAAGACTAAAGGCATCAGGAGACCAGAAGCCACTTAATAAGAGATCAAAGAGGCTGTGTGTATATCAGCTTGAAATCCAGATAGTACAGATCAAAAGCTTGCCTTAGTGAGGCAGCTGCAGGGGGATGAAGTTAGCAGGAGGCCTCAAAGATCTTAAGTCAGGCCTGATGTTGAACTTTGCAAGGATTTCATGGCTCTGGAATACGAATTTGGCAAAAAATCCCATTGTGTCTAGTGGGGGCAAAGGAGAATAACGGGCAAGCAGCAAAGGCTTGTCAGCTGGGTGGTGCTTTCTCATAGGGTAGCTTTCATTTTAGCACATGTTTATCCATGCAGTTTCTGCTTCATACTCAAAGGCATTGCTGAGGAGGAGAGGTTCCTGAAGATGGTGAATCTGCAGTATTATCTTTAGTAAGTATTTCAGAAATGGCCAAACTATAAATATCAGTGTTTTTGGAATGGCCAGAGAGAGCTAAAATGTGGGCATAAAGGTGCTCAGATTTATTGCCATACCTGGTAATCACATCTTTCCTGTGAAGTGCTCAAGATATTCCAGGAAGGGTGTGGGTATCAGCCTGGCTATGCATCAGTCTCTCATGTAATTAAAAAAAAGAACAACTATTTTTTTAAAAAAGTAAAGAATAGGAATAGTTCATTTAAAGAAGAAACTCGGTCTCTAGAGGTGTTTTATCACCAGTCTTCTACCTGCAGCAATGGGTGTGTTTTGGAGTTCCCACTTGAGTGTGATGTGGGTATTAAGAACCTAGATAAAGTCATAGCCCCTCCTAGAGTGTGCCAGAGTGATTGAATCAGATTAACAAATAGTATTGGGAATCTGTTTGTTCAAGGCGTGGTGATTTGTGCTGCTCCGCCCTGTTCGTGGGTGTCGTTTGGAGCAGGCAGTGATCCGGAAAAGCCAGGCTTTCCCAGTGAATGCCAGGAAGTGGTGCTGCCTCCTTCACTTAGCAAATGTCTAGTCTGTGAATGATGCTTGGAAGTGGATTGACTTGACTGGCTGATTCTTACACACCATTTGTAGGGCTCAAGTTTCCCTTTCACCCCTTCCCTCTGTATTTTATTTTAAACTGATATTGCAGTTTTTTTTTTTAGATGGAGTCTGGCACTGTCCCCCGGGCTGGTGTGCAGTATGGCAAGATCTCTGCTTACTGCAACCTCTGCCTCCCAGGTTCAAGTGATTCTCCTGCCTCAGCCTCCTGAGTAGCTAGGATTACAGGTTCCCACCATCATGCCTGGCTATTTAATCTGATAATACATTTATCAGTATAGCACTGTGAACACATGGTATGGTTGAGCACAACCTTACGAGTCAGAAAGGGCCCAAATGTCCAGGTTTGCATTCTGGCTATACTCCTAGGACTTTGGCAAGCTTGTTAGTCTTTCTTATTCTCCATTTACTAAAATGATAATATCTAAAATAGAAGTAATATTTGCTTTATAAGGTTACAAGGACTAAATAAAAAGATGAGTATAGGTTGGGTATGGTGACTCATGCTTGTAATCCCAACACTGGGAGGTTGAGGCAGGAAGATTGCTTGAAGCCAGGAGTTCAAGACCAGCCTGGGCAACATAGTGAAACTGTCTCTACAAAACCAAAAACAATTTAGCCGGGCATGGTGGCATGCACTTATAGTCCCAGCTACTCGGGAGGCTTGAGCACAGGAGTTCGAGGCTGCAGTGAACCGTAATCACACCACTGCACTTCAGCCTGGCTGACAGAGTGAGACCAGGTCTTAAAAAAAAAAAAAGAAGATGGATATAAACGCCTATGTTTTTCTTAGCACAAAATAATCAGTGTTCCTATTATATTTACTAAAAAATGATGATAATGATGATGAAGATTTTCGAAGATAGAATCTGATTACAGATTTGTTATGTTTGTTATTCATTCTCACCTTTAAAAGATATTAGCCAATATGGAGACTGTAAAAATGAAAAGATATACTCCCCTTCAAGATCTTATATATAATAAATGTTTGCTGAGCATCTCTTCTTCCAGGTATTGTTCTAGGCATTGGGGAGCTAGCAGTGAACAAATCAGATGAAGTCCGTCCTCATGGAGTTTAAATTCAATTTGGAGTAGACAGAGAGTGGACGAATAAGCATATATTACAACATAATACAGAGAACAGACTTCGTAACAGCTCTGTGCAATATGTTATAATTTTAGCAATGGCGAAAGTAAGACTAAAAGACTCTCTGAGTGTTATTTCTTGGGATCCAGAGAGGTCTTATGGGGGAATTGAGGTCTGCTGTGTGGACAGTAAGGGATTGGACGTTCTAGCCGCAGTGAATAACCCAGAATTAATAAGTTAGTCCTGATTTCATGTCTTTATTTTCTTTCTTAACTGAATTGCTTAATATTTTCCTAAACTTTCAAATTTTATTTCTTTTAATGAAAAGTCATTTGAAAACTTTGTGTTATGATTTTTTATTTGGAAAACATGGCCATAGGTTTAATAGCTAACAATGCTTGCTGTACTGCTTACAGTTCCCTCTTTTTTGAGCTTTTACTTCCCTTGGCTTCAATTACTTATGGTCAACTGCAGTCTGAAAATATTAAGCTATTTTTGAGAGAGACCACATTCACATATATTTTATTACACTGTATTATTATAATTGTTCTATTTTCTTATTATTAATCTCTTACTGTGCCTAATTTATAAATTAACCTTTATCATAGGTGATATGGTTTGCCTCTGTGTCTCTACCCAAATCTCATCTCAAATTATAATCCCCATTTGTCAGGGGAGGGACCTGGTAGGAGGTAATTAGATCATGAGGGTAGTTTCCGCCATGCTGTTCTTGTGATAACAAGTGAGTTCTCACAAGATCTGATGGTTTAAAAGTGCGTGGCAGCTTCCCACTTGTTCTCTCTCTCCTGCTGCCATGTAAGATGTACCTTGCTTCCCCTTTGCCTTACGCCATGATTATAAGTTTCCTGAGGCCTCCCTAGCCATGCGGAACTGTGAGTCAATTAAACCCCTTTTCTTTGATAAATTACCCAGTCTCAGGTAGTTCTTTACAGCAGTGTGAAGATGGACTAATACAATAGGTACGTATGTAAGGGAACAATCATAGTATATATATAGCTTGGTACTTTCTGTGGTGTCAGGCATCCACTGGGGGTCTTCGAACGTATTCCTCATGGATAAGGGGGGCTACTGTACTCTGAGTCAGGCACTGTTTAAAACACTTCAGGTATATTGACTGATTTAATCTTCTCTACAACCTCCAGGCTACAGGGCCTGTGATCATTTTTGTTTTATGGATAAGGAAAACTGATGCTGAGGTTAAGGCGTTTGCTCATAACCACCCAGTTAGTAAATGGCACTGAGCTCCTGAGTGTGTGGTTTTGTCAGGTGCAGTCTGTAGACCAAAAATAACACTAATTCTTCATAATTATGGCTCAACTGAAAGGTGATAGAAATTTCTAGTTATTTTGTCATTCTAGAGAGACATACTTAATATAATTTTAAAAGCTTTTCTTCAGATTATTCTTGAACCCTATGATCCCTTGCCTTTACTCTTCTCACCTGGCCAGAACTCTTCACTGACATAATATTTATTTATTTATTTTTGCCACCCGAGAGTATAAACTGTGTACTTTACCTTGGATTTCCTAGCAGGACTCTTTGGCCTTTTTCCTGTACGGTTTCAAAGTTAGCAAAGTTTTAATTCTACATTTTGTGTGCTATATATCAGCTTTGGTTGACCTTTCAAGGAGTAGAAAGAAAAGAGCAAAACACTGCAGAATCTTTTCTAAAGAATGAAGGGCATCCTGTGACTTTGATGTGGCTGTGTTGTCAGGCAGTCTCCCAGTGTAGAGATGGCTCCCATCTTACAGTGTCTGCTCAGGGAGAATGAAAACTGAGGATGCCATGCTGTTCTGAGCCTCTGTGCATTCGAGAGGTTATAGATCTGCATATCTGGAGGGCATAGATTCAACCCTATGTTTTCATATTTTAATATTTGAATGTACCATCATGAGGTGAAGGGTTTAGCAGATGATAGCATTGTTGGTCTAAGTCACATATGCTCAGTTGAATTTAGAGGGCAGTAAATGGGATGGAAACTGTTTAACTCCTGAAACCCGTATGTCCTTTTAACATTTTTTCCATCATCATTTTCATAGTAATAATAATAACATTACTATTACTATGAAATTTATGATGGAATAGAAGTTATTACTATGAAGTGATTACTATGGACTTACTAAGCATATTACATGCCTTGTTGAACACTTTTAATAACTGAAATCTGTACTATTGTTATTTCCATTTACAAATCAGAAAAATCTTCAAGATTAAAAAACTTGATCACTATCATTTGGCTAGTATTTGTGTTTAGGTTAAGTTGACAGTGATTTATTTAGAAAATTAAAATAAATTCCAAAATTGCAAAGCTTTAAACTTTTATATGTCTATACTTTCCCTGCATCATAATAACTTTCAACTAATATAATTTTCTTCTGGAAGATAATGGAGTATTTCTTATTTATAAATTCATATTCTATACTTATAAAAATCATAAAGTGTACATAACATAAAATTTACCATCTTAACTGTTTTTAAATGAATAGTTCAGTAGTGTTAAGTATATTCACATTTCAACTAATGTAATTTTTGTTATTTTTTAGAGGGAGTCTTACTCTTGCCCAGGCTGGAGTATACTGGTGCTATCTTGGCTCGCTGTAACCTCTGCCTCCCGGGTTCAAGCAATTCTCCTGCCTCAGCCTTCTGAGTAGCTGTGATTACAGGTGCACACCACCACACCTGGCTAATTTTTTTTGTATTTTTAGTAAAGGTGGGTTTCGCCATGTTGACCAGGCTGGTCTCAAACTCCTGGTCTCAAGTGATCTGCCTGCCTTGGCCTCCCAAAGTGCTGGGATTACAGGTATGAGGCACTGTACCCGGCCACAACTAATGTAATTTTAATTGTGCTTGAGTACTACTGTCTGCCTGGTGGAACCCCAGGCATTTCGGCAAGATGATGGGGCTTTTAGATAAAGGACAGTTGTATGGTTTGTTTTGTTTTCTTTACAACTAGCAAACTTCCTGGACCAGGAGTAGCTGGTAACCATGTAAACAATTACAGCATGACATAAAATTTTCAAGAGATGAAACATCCAAGGAATGTATCTAATATACAAAGAAGTTACTCAGTAGGAGACCAGAGGGGGATATAACAAAGGAATAGTCTGCAAGAAGTGATTTCCATGGGACTCCTGCTTAAACCATTTAAGATATTGTGGTGCTTAAAATAGGTTTTTAAAGTCCTAAGCTTTAAAGGATAAAAGTATGTGCAAGCTTATGTCTTTTTGTTCCTCTTTAGAATATATTTTGATCTTTTAGCAAGTTTCTTTGTCCACTTCTCTTCCATTTTACTTTTTATTGCCTTCTGTGCTGTGCTTACTCTGTAGCTCTGGGACCGTTTAGTTCTATGTCTGATGTGTGGAAAAATCTATTCTTACTGCCTAATAGTATTTAGGAAGTAATAAGACACGAGGAGCCAGGAACCATATCAGTGTAATCTATCTTGAGTGGACTGAATGTATTTTGTGGGCACTTACTTTGAACATGATGGTGTTGTGGTAATTGGTATGATTAGTGTAATACTTTGCTATATTATAAAATAGTTAAAAATGGAGTTAGATGTTAGGTAAGATAGCTTCTTCATTATTCATTAGAATCAATTAGTTATTGCTTCGCATTCACTATAAATATGTTTATTTCTCTTTCCCAAAAGTAAATGCTTAGCTGATTGGTCAAATCAGAAGATAGTCTTTTGAAATTATTAATTATACCCTATTGTTTTAAACCAGAACTGTTCTTGTGATTTTAATTCAGCAAATGGTTCCTGACATGGCTTTTGTTGCTCGGAAATGGCAAAGGAAAAAGAAAAGGTGTTTTAAGACACATTTTATTGAAAAAGGACCCATGCTGTCATATGTATTTTTTTTTTTTTTTTATGGTGGAATACCCTTTTTGAGTTTTGTGACCCAACTGTACATCAGTGTCATTGCCGATGCAGTGTTTTGAATTAACTTATATTTTTCCTTACTTTTTATAGTGGTTTTGTGAATGTTTGGATAGAAATTATGGACACATTTGAGTCAAGATACTCTTGTCAAATTAAGTTATAGGATTTTAGAGTTGAGAGAAGGGATCATAACTAGTGTATCCAACTTTTTCATTTTACGTTTGTGAGGAAACTGACTCAGAGAAATGGAGACACTCATGAAACTGTACACATCCAGGTGGGGACCAAACTAGGGCTCAAAACTTGTCTCTTCTAATCCACACTCATCCTGCCACTAATGGACTGAATAGCTGTCTTCATTGTTTCCCTCTCTTATATATCTTTTCTCTCTCTTTTTAAAAATCTTGGAATTTCTGTTCTCTGACATTACGCACAATGAAAATTTTAATTCATGCTAATGGTACCACGAAGCTTCTGCAGATTACTGTTTTCCTTTTTCCTTAAGGTATATAAATCTCTCTCTGCGTGTGTTTATGTTTGTAAAAGAACATTTCCTTTGTCTCTTTTACCCAGTTTCTTCTTTTGCCTACCTCCAGAATGAAATAGTTGTCTCCCTTTTATTTATTTTTAATGTTTTTTAGAGATGAAGTCTCACTGTATTGCCCAGGGTGATCTTGACCTCCTAGACTCAAGTGATCCTCCCACCTTGGCCTCCCAAAGTGCTGGGATTACACGTGTGAGAGAGTGTGCCCAGCCGGCTGTCTTCCTTTTAAACTTAATGGTTTCTTCCTACATTCTCTATTTTAGCAACTTCCTTGAGGTCTTGCTTTGAAAATGTATTTAGCTGTTAATTAATTTAGATTTTAACTTAATACTCCTTAGTTCAAATAATAATGGCCACATTTAAGAGTATACTTTTCAAGAAGCCAATGTTTGGCTACCTGCTGTTTTCATAGTTTCCTCAGTTGAACATCATTGAGTTGGAATAATTCTCTTATCCAGTATTACATAGTTAACTATGTTGTCCAGAAATCAGTGTCTGTAGTTCCTTTAAAATTATCTTTGAAACATACTTTCTCTTAATGAAATAAAAACAGATATCTGTGGAATGAAGCTTACAGCCTAGTTTTGTAGTGATATGTGCTGTAGCAGTGAATTTATTGATTGGTAGATTGTTTCTTTTCACTTGTAGAATACTTTTTATTTCAGAGTTGATTAAAGTTGTTTTGCTAGTCCTTCCTTGGAATCATTTCATCCTTGTCAAGGATCTCTGTAATACAGCCATAGAGCGGGTATTTTGGTGTGGTGAACTATGCAATCCAGCCTAGAACTTTAATAATATACCATTAGACTATATAAATTAGGCCAGGCACAGTGGCTTATGCCTATAATCCCAGCACTTTGGGAGGCTGAGGCGGGAGGATGCCCTGAGCCCAGAAGTTTGAGATCTGCTGAGCAACATAGGGAGACCCCATCTACAAAAAATAAAAGTTATTTAGCTGAATGTGGTGTGCACCTGTGGTCCCAGCTACTCAGGAGGCTGAGGTGGGAGGATTCCTTAAGCCCAGGAGGTGGAGACTGTAGTGAACTGTGATTGTGTCACTGCACTCAAGCCTGGACGACCGAGTGAGACCCTGTCTCAAAAAAGAAAAAAGACTCTATGAATTAACCAGATTTCCTCTCAGGAATTTAGTTGACCAACTTTATGTTTAATACACTCAGTCGACAATAAGAGTCACAATTGATCCATCTCTTTGTCATCCTGCTGTGTGGTCTTTAAATTCCTATCCTGTTATTTAATGTTTTTAAAAGTTTGAGTGTTACATACAGAATAGATTTTTTTGAAAAACAAACCCAAAAGATATTCTTCATTTTGGATGTAGTTAAGTCTTTGTTACACCTCATGCTTCTTTATTGGGATAATACTGCAAAGCATATAAATGTTAAATATTAGAACAATTCTTGATATGTATCTCATGTTCTTATTTCCTAAATACCTCTTCCTGATGCATTTGCCAGTTTATTACATATGACATTTTTCTTGTTAATTCCTTCTGTCTCCTCTTTATGTCACATGCTCTGCTTCGTGTCTTTTCACTGAGTTTGCCGTGGTAGGCTGGATTTGCAGTCTAGGTTTTGGAGCAGTTTCACAGCTAGAGCTCTCCACATCTTCGAGCTGATGTCTGTCTCTGACAGAGCTACATGTCAGCTGAACCACCTCTCTGCTCCAGGTGATGCCCCTGCACTCTGCCTTAGTTTATGTGAAATCTCTTTGATCTTTGGGAATGTACACAAATACTCATATAATACATTTTATAGACACATCAGAAACTTTGAAACCCATCCATTTGAGCATAATGATTATCACATGTTTGAATTCATTCATGTAAGGGTGTTCACATGCCCACCAAATGAATAGATTCTTGAGAAAGTAACTGTACGTTGAAATTTGGCAAACAAATGCATGTTTTACCTGTACATGCAGGCACACTGCACATTCTGTACTCTCTAACTTTTCATCTGCTAGGTACTGAAACATAAACCTCTAGTGGCCAAGTGTGATATTTAAGGGATTCAGTTTTATACACTTTTGTAAGATGATAAGAATATCTTCTAACATATTTGTCTTCTTTTGACATTCATTCATTTAGCAAATACTTAAGTTAGAGAAGCAGCATTGCTTAGTGTGGCTAAAAGCACAAACTCCGGAATTTGACTGGTTTAATTTCTGGCTCTGCCATTTACCAGCCATGTGCTTTGGTTAAGTTATTTAATTTTTCTTAATTTTCTCACCAAGAAAGTGGGGATAATGATGATACGTACCTATCTCATGATGGTGTGAGGATTAAATGGGTTCAAATAAATAAGATTCTTAGAACAGACCCTGGTATGGCAAGGACTTAGTAAGTGTCATCACCTATTGTTATTCGTATATGATGGAATGTGGGTTTTGCTTTTGGAGTACTTGTCGTCCAGTGGGAAGAGAGAAACAAAATAGATAGTTATTCGACATTTTAACTACTCTTCAGCGCCTTCTCCGTGACAAGCATTGTAGTAGGCCCTGAAAATCAGGCAACAAATAAGCAAACACATTCTTGGTCTCATAAAGCTTACTTTTAGTAGGAAGTAATTTAGAGAAGTCATTTACAATAATCTCAGTAAAATGTAAAAAGTGTTTTAATGAAGAAAATGCAACAAGCTGTGGATACATCTAACAGGAAGACCAAACTAATTCTAGAAGGTCAGACAGTAAAGGAGATATATTATGACAAATGCTGTAATTGAAGGTCTTGTTAGGTTTAGGGATATCACAGAGTAGGAAGTGCTTGGGTCTTCAGGGAGTAAGGGAATGCTTCTCATTGGAGGAGACACTTGAGCTGACTGGTGGCAGAGTCTAGACAAATGGCAGTGGGTGAGGGACAGCATTCCTGGCGGAGGGAATGACTTGCATTATGCCATGCAGCATGACAAGGCATTTCACAATACCTGGATTTCTGTGGTCCTTTACTGTCTTTACTGTTGGGATTAAGTGTTGGGCAAATGGGAGCAGGCAGTGGTACATATGGGGCGAGTGAGAGACGAGACAGAACTGCCGTTCTGAAGGTTTTCCTTTCACGAAGAATAAAGGAGTTAGGACTTTATCCTGAAGGCAGTGGGTGTCCCTGAAGTTATTTTAAGCAGAGGAGGAATTATGATCACCTTTTTATTTTTAAAGACACGTCTATTATCTCTGTAGAAAATGCACTTATGGGGGCAAGATTAGACACAGGTAGACCTATCAGCAAACCATAGCAGTTGCTCAGGAATAACGAGAAGCTGAACCAAGGTGGTGGCAGTGGAAATGGAAAGGAAGAATCAGAAGAGATAAGAGATAAAAGGTCAAACTGACATGCCTTAGTGAGCAACTCAATGGAAGGGTGAGGGGGAGAAGAAAAAGCTTGGGTGTGTGCTGATGCCACTCAGAGGATATAGGAGGAGAAGGGTCTGTCAACTTGGATTTCCCCAACATCAAAACATCCTATGTTCATAATAAACGTCAAACATTAGCATCACTTGAAGAAACATTAAAAATCCATTTATCCACTTTTCTTGAGTCTGGCTTGTTGATTTTATTCACTTAGGAGGCAGAGCAGTTACGTGGTTCACCAGGATTTCCTGGCTGAGTAAGAAGGTGTAGAATTCAGGTCCACACTCCTGTCTTCACGTGTAGTATTCTGATGAAAGTTTGCTGTTCTTAATTAATTATAGGAGTTTGATAATAAATATATATATTTTATTATACTTTAGGTTCTGGGGTACATGTGCAGATCATGCAGGATTGTTGCATAGGTACATACATGGCAAGGTGGTTTGCTGCCTCCATCCCCCTGTCACCTATATCTGGCATTTCTCCTCGTGTTATCTTTCCGCAACCTCCCCACCCACCATTGACCCTCCCCTAGCCACCCCTAAACAGACCCCGGTGTGTGATGCTCCCCTCCCTGTGTCCATGTGTTCTCATTGTTCAACACCCGCCTATGAGCGAGTACATGTAGTGTTTGGTTTTCTGTTCTTGTATCAGTTTGCTGAGAATGATGGTTTCCAGATTCATCCATGTCCTTACAAAGGACAAGTTTGTGATAATATTTTTAAAAGATGTAAGGATCTGGCTGGGTGCCTGTAATTCTAGCACTTTGGGAAGCCAAGGAGGGTGGATCACTTGAGGCCAGGAGTTTGAGACTAGCCTGACCAATATGGCAAAACCCTGTCTCTACTAAAAATACAGGAATTAGCTGGGAGTGACAGTGCACACCTGTAATGTCAGCTACTCGGGTGGCTGAGGCATGAGAATGCAGCCTGGGTGACAAAGTGGGACTCTGTCCCCCCAAAAAAATGGTGTAGGGTACAACTTTCAGAAATTATCGGGTTGAACCAAATATATCGGGCACTATTAGAGCATGTATAATAATATAAACTTTTTGAGTAAAGAGGAAAAGAATTCCTTTTGAAGACACTATCTCACATAGTGTGTTTCTCATGTTCTATGATTGGTCTTTAGTGCCCTCTATTGGCTGTTTCGTCTAAAGCAGCATCTTGATTCTTAAACACAATGTTCCTTGCAGTGTTATCTACCAAAAGAAATATAAGAGATTTTAAAATTACAATGAAAGGTGATAAAAGCTGACGGGGACTTTGTTTTTAGTAGGAAGACAGAATAATTTTAGTAAGATGCCGTCAAGGGCGTGCACTTTGGCAGCACATACACTACAATTGGAATGATACAGAGGTCAGCATGACCCCTGTGCAAGGATAACATGCACGTTTGTGAAGCACTTCATATATATCTATGTAAACAGGCCTGGGTGCCTAGGGGTTGGGTAGGGGTTTTGAGAAGTATCTCTATAACATTTTGTTTGCTATAACATGCACATAATATTGTAGACTGTATTTGCAGAAAATGGACCTTTCTGATAAGAAGCAGCCTGTGTCAGGCTGGTTTTCGAGCATTTTTATGCAGCTAAGCCTCAAGAATAGCAGCCACCCCAGTAGGCAGTAGCAGCTGCTGTTTTTCCATAGGGTGGCTGCTGTATGTGATGTAAAGGAAATGAAAGGAAATGACTGTTACTCATTAAAGCGATTTCATTCAGCTATGTGGGAAATCACAGGCAGAAAAGTCATCATAGAAAATGAAGCCCAATTATACATAATGGGGCATCTTCAGAGGTGGCTCATTTGTCCCCTCCCTGCCCCCCAAATGACAAAGGAGCTGCCTTTGGGTTCTGTCCTCCAGGAAAAGAGGTGGTAGATTAGATTTAGTGTTTAGAATAACTAGCGGTCTAAACCTGAATACGTTTTAGTAAGCAAGCACACCTGTCACTAGTTTGAGGTCTAAAGAAGGCCTCACTTTGTGTAAATTAGTACTCACCATGACTTTTCTGGCAATAAGGGAAATCTATTCATCTTTCAAGGGTAGAAGTCTATTTCTATTTCCTTCTGGTGAATCTTCCTTTAAAATGTTCCTAAAGTATCATGCAGTAGGTTGCATTTTGAAAACCTACTCACCTATTTGGGTTAAAAATAATATTTTTAAATTTTGGTGTTATATGAAACTGCAGAGATTGTTCACAGACAACTTAGTGCAATCATTTATTTGCTTTTGGTAGATTTTGCTGTTGCAGCTTTCTCTAAGAAAGTGTCGAAATTGTTAATATGAAGGAATGTTAGCCGCTGTGCCTTTTATGAGAGGAATAAGCTATTATGTAGTCTCCTTCCCCCGCAATAAAAAAGCCTTTCATCAAAAACTGACATCCTAAATGAAGGAAATAATTGTACAGCTTATTTATTAGTGTGTCAAACTTAAAATGTAATGGTTTCACATTTCAGGATGAAAAGTGTGTTGTGATTCATGGTTGCCAGTGACAAAATAGACAGCTCTTTTATATTACGGTGTCGATTGCCTGCTGATATGCCACTGTACTTTCTGGTTCTCTTCTGTTCTCTCCCTATGCAATAGCTCCCTCTACTTGAAAATACTGGTGTAATTATAGTTTCACACGACTTTATTAGTGAGATCCCCACACTCCTTTTTACTTGTAATCCTCTTCATAAATACGTGGTGGCATACATCAGAGCATGTAAAAAGGACTCCTGACTGGGGGTAGAAAGGCAAGGTTAGTTGCAAAAAGCAAGATGTTACATTTGAAGACATTCTTCAAGGAATTAGCTATGTAGCCTTTTTTTGATTTAAATATGGTGTATTTGGTTAAAATTCCATGTAGTACTTTGAAAATGAACGTTGATGTCTGAAACACAGAGGCATAGAAAACTGGATCAGAAAACTTCAAAAGAATCATCAGCCGCTTCAGACATAGCTTTTGAACTTGGCAAATTCTTACTTTGCTAATTCCGAAGTTTTATAATTCCCACACAAACCTAGCAGTTTTTCTCCACTTTCCCTGGAAGAGTTTGAGAGAGGCTAGAGTGGTAGAATCTCAAGTTACAATATCTTGCCTTGTGGAACAGCATGTGCATAATGAAACAATGGGAGAAGCATAGAGAAATCAAAGTGAATGCTGCTGTGTTTGGGATGTCATTATTTTTTCTCCCCCTTGCTAAGTTACTACACCTCCACTGTTAAGACAAGTTAAGAGACTCTGCCATGTGAATATATCTTTCTTCTCCATTTACAGCTCTTTGTTTCTTCTCACCATTATGATGCAGAGCAAGCTGCGGAATGTGGTGGTCAAGAGTAAGGACTTAAGAGCCAGACCGCCTGGTTGGATCCTGGCTCTGCCACGCATCTGCTGGGCGATACTGGCTAGTTTCCTTAACTTACTGAGCCTCGGTTTCCTCATTTGTAAAACACAGACAGTAAATCTACCTACATTCTAGAGTTCTAAGGATTAATTAGTGATTGTCAAACCCAACATATAGTAAGTGCTATATATCAGTTTGTTTAATCAGAATACAATAGTGGTGATATAAATTGGTTTTTATTTACCAGATGTATTCATTGAATATCAATGTTGTCCTCAGTGCTTATCAAGAAATATGGGGCCCTCCCAGCGGGTGAGAGAGATCTGTACATTGCTTTTGTTCATAAATTCATACTTACTATATATTGGAATAGTTGTGACTTAAGGGCACTATATCATAATTTTAGGTCATATTTTTTATAAATATACTTTGGAAAATATAGTGGAATCTTCCATGGTTTCCATGTCTTTTCTGGAATTGCATGGTTTTATAGGAGGATTCTGTACTACTGGTGAAGGCATAAGAACGGAGTATCATTTCCCATATTATATTTATGATTATGTTAATGCTTTTCTTGGAGCTTAATTATGGCTCCAGAGGACTAATAGATAGGCTTATCTTTGGCCCATCATATAACTGTGCTTGAGAATGTCAGAGAATCTAGACTCTTATGGTCCAACTAAGTATCAATCACCACAAATTTTAACAGGAAATCTGTATGTTTTAGGCACTCAGACATGCCACTGAAATTGTTAAGATTATATTTTCACCTTGATACAAGCTGATATTTGTGTGATGTTTTATGCATTTATTTTTAGGGATAGGGTCTTGCTCTGTCACCCAGGCTAGAGTGAACCATAGCTCACTGCAGCCTCGACTTCCTGGACTCAAGCCCTAATCCTTCCATCTCAGCATCCCCCGCTCCACCCCCCAGGTAGCTTGGACTACAGACACACACCACCACACCTGGCTAATTTGTGTGTATTTTGCGAGATGGGGTTTTCTCATGTTGTCTAGGCTGGTCTTGAACTCTGGGCTTAAACGTTCCTCCCACCTCAGCCTCCCCAAATGCTGGGCTTTCAGGCATGAGCCACTGCACCTGGCCTTTTAATTTTTTTAACTTATTTTTAAACTTATTTTAAAACTTATTTTTAACTTATTTTAACTTATTTTAAAACTTATTTTAGAGACAAGGTCTTGCTGTATTGCCTAGGCTGATCTCAAACTCTTGAGCTCAAGCAATCCTCCCACCTCAGCCTCCCAAGAAGCTGGGATTATACAGAAGTATACAGACATACCTGGCTTAGAGCGAGATTTTAATTTATTTTTATGTGTTTAGAAGATTATCACCAGAGTGCTAAACACATGAAGTAAGTGGTCCAATGAGATTCTTGAGTCAACGCTGTCCTAAGATTGCGTATTTATTTTCAGGGCATATACTCATCTTTCCTCTTTGCTTGATTCACAGGACCCTTTAGATCCTACAAGATCAGTGATTGTGATCCGCTCCCTGGTAGCAGATGGAGTAGCAGAAAGAAGTGGAGGACTATTACCTGGAGACCGCCTGGTCTCAGTCAATGAATACTGTTTGGACAACACCTCACTTGCTGAAGCTGTGGAAGTACTGAAAGCTGTGCCACCAGGCATAGTACGCCTTGGCATCTGTAAGCCTTTGGTGGTGAGTGTTGCATTTTATTAACATAGGAAGTGATAATAGTATAACAGTTAGGAACATGGATTTTGGAGACATAAACCTGACCGAGAATTTCTTTTCCACTGTTTACTTTGTGTGTGACCTTGGGCAGGTTTCTTAATTTCCTTGACTTACAATATCAGAAAAAATAATGCCTACCTCATAGGATTTTGGGGTTTAAAGGTGATATTCATTAAATGCATAGCATATTACTACATAAATACTAGCTGCTAATGTTGCTAGTTCTACTACTACCACTCTTATTACTGCTTTCATCTTCATACTTTTAGCACAGACTTCTAAGCTCTCAGCACATTTCTTATATGCAAATTTTTATTATTATCATTTTAGAGACAAAGTCTCACTCTGTCATCCAGGCTGGAGTGCAGTGGCACAATCTCAGCTCACTGCAACCTCTGCCTCCTGGTTCGAGCGAATCTTGTGCCTCAGCCTCTCAAGTAGCTGGGATTACTGGCGTGTGCCACCATGCCTAGCTACTAACTTTTTGTATTTTTAGTAGAGATGGGGTTTCACTATGTTGGCCAGGCTGGTCTTGAACTCCTGAGCTCAGGCAGTCCGCCTGCCTTGGCCTCCCAAAATACAGTGAGCTACTGTACCCGGCTATTCTTATATGTGAATTAAAATAAGTATTTGTCCATTTTGACTTTCATTTGGGAATGATGTCAAGATGGTATGATAAGCTGAAATCCTGGTAACTATAGCATTTCAATCATATAACAGTGATATTTTAATATACTTTTCTTTCCATCAAAGCAACTTGTAACTCCTAGCAACAAGAACCCCATCTTGAAGTCATCTTGTTGCTTTATCTTATGGTCAGGTTGCTGCTTATGACTGAAGACCCCACTACAGTTATGGTGCTCTGGAGGCCTCTAATGCAAAAAACAAACCAACAACAACAACGAAAAAACTTAATGATGATGCTTTTCAGCCAGTTTTATTATTACTAAGTGCTTACTAAATGTCAATCATTCTTTTAAGCCCTTTACACGTATTAACTAACTTAATCCATACAGCAACTTTAAGAATAGGCCTTTTGTTACCTTCATTACAGATGAGGCACAGAGAATTGAGTAACTCAACCAAGGTCTTATAACTAGTAAGGAGTAGAGTTGTAATGTGCACTCAGCAGGGCGCCTTTGAACCCTGTGCTCTTAGCCACAGTGCTGTACCTGCCTGTCTTACTATGTTGTCAGTCACTTGTTTAGTTTGTATGCAGCAAATATGAAACAGATAGTTTGGTTGTAATAAATTGTTGGTCTGGATTTCTAGAAACCTGAACTCTGTCTCTGGCTTTGCTATAAGTTAGCCCATTTCAAACTTAAAGAAATGTAATATATATAAGAATCACCTGGGAGGTAGTTAAAATGCAGTTTCCCAGTTTCTACTCCCAGAAATTCTCATTTAGTAGTAAATCTGATATGCTCTTCAGGAAGCTACCTCTTCAATGGGACGCCTATGTAATTCTGATGCAGAGTTTTGTACTTTGAGAAACGTTATACTAGTAATTTGATCAATGGGTATGCCACTTCTCTGAGCCTATTTTGTTCATCTTTGAAAAGATTGGACAAGACTAGAGAATTCCTAAGGTATTTCCTAACTCCAATTCTTTAATCTAGGAGACATTTTAATATAACATATGAATCACGTAAGTTCGTATGTATAGATAGTTGGATAGGTAGATAGAGATAGCTATGTTCATTGTATTAGGCTGTTCTTGCATTGCTATGAAGAAATACCTGAGACTGGGCAATTTGTAAGAAAGAGGTTTAATTGGCTCACAGTTTTACAGGCTGTACAGGAAGCATGGTGCCATCTGTGTCTGGGGAGGCCTCTGGGAGGTTTTACTAATGGCCGAAGGCAAAGCGGGAGCAGGCACTCACTTCACACAGTGAAAGCAGGAGTAAGAGAGATTCGGAGTGGGGTGGGGGGTGTCACACAGCCACACATTTTATTTTATTTTTTATTTTTGGAGACAGAGTCTCACTCTGTTGCCCAGACTGGAGTGCGGTGGTACAGTCTCGGCTCACTGCAACATCCACTTTTCAGGTTCAAGCAATTCTCATGCCTCAGTCTTCCAAGTAGCTGAGACTACAGGCACATGCCACCACACCCAGCTAATTTTTGTATTTTTAGTAGAGACAGGGTTTCGCCATTTTGGCCAGGCTAGTGTTGAACTCCTGAGCTCAGGCAATCCACCTGCCTTGGCCTCCCAAAGTGCTAGGGTTACAGGCATGAGCCACCGTGCCTGGCCATGCCACACACTTTTAAAACACTAGATCACATGAGTACACACTCATTCACTATCATGAAGACAGCACCAAGCCATGAGGGATCCACCCCCATGACCCAGACATCTCCCACCAGGCCCCACCTCCAGCACTGGGGATTGAAATTCAACGTGAGATCTTGGCAGGGACAGATAGACAAACTCTATCAATCGTATATAGATAGATTTGTTATGCATGTAGTATTTTTGCATGGGAGATCAAACGGTGGTCTTCATGTATTACTTTTTTTATTCTTGCCTGTGTATTATACCTATCAGATACTTTAAATATTTCTAAGTGGAATATAGCACATAGCTAAATAAATTTTTGATCTTTTGTGTATTTGGTGTGGGTATTACTGTGGTCAACAGATGATGCCATGAGGTGCTTGGTTTGAGTTTTGGATAAATTAAAGATGGGAAAACTATTAATGTTTTTAAGGGACCTCATCTTCTTAGTATTTTGGATTGTAGCAGGAACTTTGTCTAGATTTTCCCTGATGGTTATTTGCCAGATTAGTGTGGCTGCATGGGGACATCCCAAACTATCTGTGTCCTAGAGGACTTCGACAGCACAACCTTTCCCTTGAAACAGTTTTAGGAAGTCTTGGGCTGTTTAATGAAACAAAACAAAACAAAACAGGAGTTAGTAGCAACTGGGTGTGGATCCTTGTGCTATATCTGGTGGAAGGACGTTGGAGCATTACTCTTGATAGTATTTTGGAATGTCGTGATTGTGGGTGGAACCTCACCGAGGCTTCCCTCAGTGAGTCCAAGGCTGCCAAGAATACTTAAGGGTGGGAGGCCAATGAAGGGATTGAGAGAAAGGTCAATTTCAAGGTTTTTTTTCTTTTTAACCACTAAGTAAGCCTCCTTTAACATCTGGGGTCTTGTGTGAAAACTGCTCATGATCTATAAATAGTGATTCACGGAACCAGGCATGGATCTTCTCTGAGGTCTCTCTCTCTCTCTCTCTCTCTCTCGCTCGCTTGCTCTCACTCTCTCTCTCTAATGGTAAAGTTGGTGGCCACTTATCTTATTGACTAATGTTTACTGAACATTTACTCAATCCACAGCACAAGTGGGGACAGAGAATATGAAGAAGCAGATCCAAAGTCAGGGTGGAGCAGAAAGACTGTGAATATATAATGGTGATGAGAACAAATTATTTTTATTAAGTCTTGTATTTATATAGATATAGTATGTATATATATCTATATACTTCATATTATATATTTTTATCTTATCTTTTCTAAAAACTTACCTCAAACATACCCGACCCACAAAATGAATGAAATGACTTATTATTGTTGATTAATATACAAATAGAGACAGGGTCTCTCCATGTTGCCCAGGCTGGTATTGAACTCCCAGGCTGAAGTGATGCTTCTGCCTCAGCCTCCCAAAGTGCTGGGATTGCAGATGTAAGCCACCACGCCCAGGCTGAAATGACTTTAAAAACTACATTATATCTTCAGACCTAACTGAACAGTACTGACAATAAAACTCTTGAGCCAGACAGCTATGGGTTTTTGCTTAGATATATGGTTTGTAAGGCTGTGTATCCTTGTGCCAGTTATTCAACCTCATCAGCTACTGCATTCCTCATCTATAAGATGAAGATTGGCTGTGCGTGGTGGCTCATGCCTGTAATCCCAGCACTTTGGGAGGCTGAGGTGGGCAGATCACCTGGGAGGTCAGGAGTTCGAGACCAGCCTGGCTAACATGGAGAAACCCCATCTCTACTAAAAATACAAAAACATTAGCCAGGCGAGGTGATGCATGCCTCTAGTCCCAGCTACTTTGGAGGCTATGGCAAAAGAATCGCTTGAACCGGGGCGTTGGAGGTTGCAGTGAGCCGAGATTACACCACTGCACTCCAGTCTGGGTCACACAGAGAGACTCTGTCTCAATTAAAAAAAAAAAAGATGAGGATTGCATGGCATGGTAATTGTGAACATAGGCTCTAGTACTAGACAGCCAGAATATGTAACTGATTAGTCATGTAACGTTTGGCAAATTAATATGTCCACTTTTGCTCACCAGTAAAATGGGCTAATGAGAGGACCCACTTCTTAGAGTATATATTAATATATTAATTAACATATTAAATATATTTAAAGTGCTTAAATTTGTGCCAGGTACATAGATAGTTTTATATACAAGGTCTATTCCTGGGAAAGTGATTTTTCTTTAAGAAATACTTTTAAAAGTTTGGGAAGCTCTGACCTGAATATGGTGTTCTTTTTAATTATTAAAGAAAGTTTGTTCTAATGAAACAATTTGAATAAATTTTGTATTGTGTATTTGCTCTTAATGGAAAGATGAAAGTTTGAAACCAAGATATTTTCTTTTTCTTTCTTTCTTTTTTACACAAATTAATCTTTCTTTTCTTTTTTTCTTTCTTTTACTTTAAATTCTGGGATACATGTGCAGAATGTGCAAGTTTGTTGTTGCATAGGTATACAAGGGCCATGGTGATTTACTGCACTTATCAACCCGTCATCTAGGTTTTAAGCCCCGCATGCATTAGGTATTTGTCCTCATGCTCTCCCTCCCCTTGCCCCCCATCTCCCAATATTTTCTTGATTATAAATAAAAGTGATTTATATTTTCAGGAAGATAATACAGAAGAAGAAAGTTGTTATATTTTACATTCAAGCAGTAATGAAGACAAGACTGAATTTTCAGGAACAATTCATGATATAAATTCATCTTTAATACTTGAAGCACCCAAGGTATTTACTAAATTTATTTCCCATTTCAATGATTTGCTATAAGCTAAACTTTCTATGTAGAAAGAATACAAAAGAAAATAAGACAAAAGCTTGTCCTTACTCTTTGGCTAAATAGATATAAATAAAGACATAAAGAAGACACAAGCTCGTCCCCCTCCTTTGGCTAAATAGGTATACAAGAACTAATACTCCTTTCTTTCTCTCTCTCTTTTTTGAGATGGGATCTCCCTCTGTCACCCAGGCTGGGGTGCACCGGGGGGATCTGGTATCACTGTAACCTCTGCCTCCCAGGGGCAAGTGATCCTCCCACCTTAGCCTTCTGAGCAGCTGGGACCACAGGCATGTGCTACCACATCTAGCTAATTTTTTGTATTTTTGTTAGAGATGGGGTTTCATCATGTTGCCCAGGCTGGTCTTGAACTCCTGAGCTCAAGCAGTCTGCCTGCCCTGGCCTCCCAGAGTGCTGGCATTATAGGCGTGAGCCACTGTGCCTGGTCTCATTACACATGCACGCGTGCACACACACACACATTTTGTTTGTTTGGTTTAGACAGACTCTTACTCTGTTGCCCAGGCTGGAGTACAGTGGTGCAACCTCTGCCTCTCAGGTTCAAGCAATTCTCCTGCCTCAGCCTCCCAAGTAGCTGGAACTACAAGCATGTGCCACCACACCTGGCTAATTTTTGTATTTTTAGTAGAGACAGGGTTTTATCATGTTGGCCAGGCTGGTCTCGAACTCCTGACTTCAGGTAGTCCGCCCACCTCGGCCTCCCAAAGTGCGGAAATAACACGCATGAGCCACCGCACCCGGCCTATTTTTTTAAAACTAAAATATTTCCTCCTGTATCACATTGCCTCTCTAAATGATGCAGGCAAGATGTAAAGCATTTTCAAAGAACAAACGTACACTAATGTATTCCTAAAATTTTGGATGGTAGAACATATTGTTGAAAATAGACCTGCATTTAAAATGCTGTAAAAATGAAACTACACAAAAAAATTCATATTGAATACTTTCTAAAGAAGAGTTATTTTGTCAAACCCTACCTTATACCTTAATTTTAGAAAATGTATTTTGAAACTTTCCTTTTTTATTCTTAAAAGGAATTATACTTATGTTGCTCTTTGCAGTTAGAGTATGGTTTTGCCTTACTTGATAACAACTGTCTGGTGATATTCTTTGTATAATATGTAGACAGTGTCTCAAGATGATGTGTGTTTCTAGAATGTCTATTATATTTTTTAGTGCAGACATTTTAAAAAATTGCATAACCACATGCTGTGTTCAAATACATCCTCTACCCACATTGAAAAAACTAGGTTGCAGTATTTGGTATACTGTATTAATTTTTTTTTTTGAGATGGTGTTTTGCTCTGTTGTCTAGGCTGGAGGGCAGTGGTGTGACCATAGCTTACTGCACCATCAGTCTCCTTAGCTCAGGCAATTCTTTGCCTCAGCCTTCCAAGTGGCTGGCACCACAGGTGCATGCCACCATGCCTAGCTATTTTTTTATGTTTATTTTTAGAGACAGGATCTCACTGTGTTTCCCAGCCTGGTCTTGAACTCTTGTACTCAAGAGATCCTCCTGCCTTGGCCTTCCAAAGTGCTAGGATTACAGGCATGAGCCACCATGCCCAATCCTACTGTATTAATTTAAAAGTTTCACTACAATGATGTTTAGTTGTAAGAAGGCAATAGAAAATAATAGATTTATTCCAGGAATTCAAACTAGGTAGTAATGAGTAGGACTTAAAATAGGAAAGATCTTTGAACTTTTAGAAAGAATTGGGCCTCATTATGCCCAGCACCCAGAGGTTCCCCAGAGATAGGTCATGGTCTCAGCAAATCTATATATTTATCAGGTTTTAGCCAGTAACCCAACACAGTTTCTGCACGTTTAGTTTCCTGGTGTGCACTAGCTGTTATGATTAGTGAAATAAAAATTAATTTAAAAATTACAGTATTCCTTCATATTATTTTCAACACAGATGAAAAATGAGATTTCTGTTTTTTTATATTATAAAAGAGTCATACTCAAAGTAGAGACATACTCCCCTTATCTTTAGTTTATAGAGAATGTTTTCTAAACATTCAGATGGTTATACTTTCTTTTGAGTTATTTAAGCTTGAAAATCCTGACCTTTTAAGTCTTTGCTTTCTTAAATAATAGTTTGAAGTATATACATATCTATGTACTACTTTTTATATTAAGTGAATTGGTTAAATGTTTAATGTAAGAGTTTAACAAAATTCCTATTTCTAGTGGAGAATTTTCAGGTGGCTAATGTATAAGGAACATTTTAGCAAAATGATTCACCTTGTGAAGGGCAGATTTCTGCCTCATAATTTACTGTTTTTCCCTTTTGTGGGTTGAGGATTGTGTGGAGGTGAGCTTGCGTTTCTCCGTGTTTGCTGTGGAGGGTGGTGCATGCTAGCTGTGCATTGGCATATGGGTCATGCCAGCATTTGAATTTTCCGGTTTATCTGTATAGTGCTGCTTCAGGACAGGCGTAACTTCACGTTTTGCATCCTTTATTTACAGGGATTTAGAGATGAACCATATTTTAAGGAAGAACTTGTGGATGAACCGTTTCTAGATCTGGGAAAGTCTTTCCATTCCCAACAAAAAGAGATAGACAACAGCCAGGAGGCCTGGGAGATGCATGAATTTCTGACTCCTGGATTGCAGGAAATGGATGAAGAAAGAGAAATGCTTGTTGATGAAGAATATGAATTCTATCAAGGTCACTCTCAGTCCATGGAGTTGTATCCCTTGTCGCACATTCAAGAGGCCACTCCTGTGCCCTCCATTAAGGAACTTCACTTTGGTACACAGTGGTTGCATGATAATGAACCATCCGAGTCTCAAGAGGCAAGAGCCGTGAGGAGTATCTATTCCCAGGAGGCACAGCAGTATGGCTATTGCACTGAAAACGTGGTAAGGGATTAGAACAGATATTCCGCACCCAGCCTTCTGCTCTCCTCGCCTATCCCTGTCTCTGTCTAACTCACATCACTTCAATTTTGTTTGTTTTTAAATGGGCCTTTCCATAGGTAACACTGTTTACAAGATGTGTCATCCAGTATCTAGCTATAAGTTCGTCTTTTCTGTATTTCGCAGCTTCTTGTGGGGGTCAATAAGCTGCAGTTGCCTTGCTGTTGTGGTAGCATTTTTTTTTTTTTTGCTTTGCTTTTTAATGATGTTTTTCCAATTCCTCATTTCAGAGAAAAGTTCTTTTAACATTTGTGATTTAAAAAAAAATTCCTTAGGGAAACACAGCTGTATATTTTTCACATAGCGTATTTATCAGGCAAAATCAAGGCCAACTTACTACATATTGTTGTTTACATCTTGGTCACCCACATTATTCTCTGTGTTATGTATGATGCTAAAGCTCTGAACTCTAGAAAATTATCTTTACATTTAAGATACTATTTATTTGCAACTTGGCGGGAAAGCACACACACACACACACATACACACACACGTATTTTTTTGAGACAGGGTCTCTCTCTGTCGCAGAGGCTGGAGTGCAGTGGCACAATCATGGCTCATTGTAGCCTTGACCTCCCAGGCTCCATGGATCCTTTCACCTCGGCCTCCTGAGGTGCTGGGATCACAGGCATGCACCACCATGCCTGGCTAGTTTTTTTATTTTTTAGTAGAGATGGAGTTTTGCCTTGTTGCCCAGGCTGGTCTTGAACTCCTGGGTTTAAGCATCTCCCATCTCCCATCTCAGCCTCCCAAAGTGCTAGGATTACAGGCAGGAGTCACTGTGCCCAGTGAAGAGCATTATATTTTAATAGATTTGCCTTTGCTATTATGTCACCAAAAACTATTTTTAATAAAATTATAGTCAAGCATTCACTAATTGGAATCCTTCATTAGGAACTTGAAAAAATTTTTTTGTGTCTTTATTTCCTGCTCCATTAACTTTTAGGCAAATGGAGACAGATTTACTGTATGGGGACGTTTTTAAAAAGACAGCTTAGCAATACATTCAGATGCAGCCTGGTGCTCCCGTCTCTGAGGTTGGCACCTTTCCTGTTGTGATGTGTAATGCGTGCCTTCGTGTGTTCTCTCAGTGGGCAGGTAGTGGATGTTTCTGCCTTTTCCTCCCTTAGAAATTTCCTCACTTTGTCCCTCATGCAAATGATGGTGCATTCCTCTGTTGGGCAAGGTGCTGTGCTAGCTGTATTTATGTGACCCTGGAGGATTCACCGTGATAGAGGGGCCCTGGGCAGTGTACCAAAGAACAGATGTTTTTGGAATATGTGAATGATGCCCAGATGTGAACAGAGGTCAAACGGAATCTGGTGTGTTCCATTGACGTTGGCACTTTCTATATTTGCCAGTCCGTCTCATATCTGTCCGTGCTTAACACCAGTGTACGTATTCAGTTATATGCAGCAAATTGGAACGATTACTAAATATTCATAAAAATTCCCTTGTTGTAACTGTTTCCTTCTATAAAAAGATAATTTTCTATTTACCCAAATAAAAGGCAAACTGAAATACCAGTTTATTTTAATATATAAACTTTGAAGACTATAGATGAAATGGTCAAATGTATATTTATAATATTTATTTATTTATTTATTTTTTAGGAAGGCAGGGTGGCAGTGAGGGTGGGGTGGGGAGGGAACATAATATTTACTTTATAAGTTTAGTGAAACATTCAATTTTAAAACTTGTGAGATGTTAAATTTTTTTTACCTATTCTCATATTTAATCATATACTATTATTCAAGTTTTTCAATGCATATTTAATTTCAGCATCTACGTTTTCACTAGGATCATTTTTTGATCATTTAACATACCTTTCCAAAAATATCATCTTTATTTCTAACTAGATTGTCTGAGATATAGCAATTTTTGAATCTCCCCTGTCACTCAAAATTTTATTCTTATCTCAAGTGTCATTTGCATAACATTAAGTTTTTTAAAAAATCCCTCTCAAGTTTATTTTGATGCTCTTCACAATATAACTGTTACTGGAAAGAGGTCCCAATTCAGACGCCAGCGGAGGGTTCTTGGACCTCGCCCAAGAAAGAATTTGAGTGAATCCATAGAGTAAAGTGAAAGCATTTTATTAGGAAAGTGACGGAATAAAAGAATGGTTACTCCATAAACAGAGTAGCCCTGAGGGCTACTGGTTGCCCATTTTTATGGTTATTTTTTGATTATATGCTAAACAAGGGGTGGATTGTTCATGCCTCCCTTTTAAAACCATGTAGGGTAACTTCCTGACATTGCCATGGCATTTGTAAACTGTCATGGCACTGGTGGGAGTGTGCTAGTGGGGACAACCAGAGGTTACTCTCATTGCTATCTTGGTTTTGGTGCATTTTGGCTGGCTTCTTTACTACAACCTGTTGTATCAGCAAGATCTTTATGACCTGTATCTTGGGCCAACATGCTATCTTATCTTGTGACTTAGAATGCCTTAACCATCTGGGAATGCAGCCCAGCGGGTCTCAGCCTAATTTTACCCAGCGCTATTCAAAATGGAGTTGCTCTTGAGGGACTATGTTAAATTCTCTTCCTAGGTCCACAAGGGGCGTAGTTTCAAAGGCAAGAACTTCCCAGCGCCATCCACATCCATGCTTCCATCCACTTCCCCATCCGGGAGCCTAGAGTTTTTTAACTTTCCCGGGCGGGCTAGGTAACAAACCAGGTGAGCTTCCTTTGTTTAGAAAGCCGGCCACAAGCTCTGAGGGATGAGGCTTTGATTGCGGGCCAGGCAACCAATCCTATATCAGAGTTGAAGATCAATTGCTCCAGAGGAAGTTTGGAAAAGCTCCTCTCACTGGACGAGAACTTGAATGGGGCGGGAGTAACTCCCGGGTTAAAATCCTACCTATTCCCTTTTCTATAGGGACTCCATCTCCGGATCCTCTCCCACGACAGCACGGGAGCTCTCTCTGTCTCTTTCTCTTTCTCTCTCTCTGTCTCTATTTCTCTTTCTCTCTCTCTGCCTAATAAATTGCTTTTCTGCAAAGCTCTTTGGGTCCGATATTTACTTGAATGAGCTCACCTTGCCACCAGGGCCCCTTCCCCATTCTTGGGTGAATGAGGCCCAAGGACCTGGGAAAACATATCCGATCCCGGAACAGTGAGCATCTTGGGACACAGCTGCCGCCCTGCTCCTGTCACCTGGTTCCACTCTGGTTCAAGTGCCTCTGATACACACCACTTACTCTATTGTTTGTTAAAGTGTTAAGAGTCTGGTTTAAAACAGTCAGTGCTTACAATTTGAAAATGCAAATCCTGGTTACGAAACCTGTGTTAAATTTCCCCACTTCCCTCTTTTTATTTCCCATTACTGATTCAGCCATACTTGCTTGTTATTGCCATTTTCTTCCAGAAAAAGAAATTTTCTGTTTATTCAAATAAAAGGCAACCTGAAATATCAGCTTATTTTAATGTATACACTTTTAAGGCTAGAGATGAAACAGTCAAATGTATATTTATAATATTTACTCTGGAAGTTTAAACATTTGTGTTTTAAAACCTGTAAAAATGTTAATTTTTTGCCAATTCTCACATAGGCAGTAAAGGTAACCTCTATAGGCTCCCCAAATTGGCATTGAGTAAGACCGTTTGAGCCCTAGTGTTTCTTGCCTGAAGAGTATTCTGTTTTCTTTAAATTAGCATATGTGCTTTCTTAGGGTATTGGCTCTTTCCCTCTCTTCCACAGCAATGAACACTTACACCCACTGATCAGGATGGGCTTGAATCTTTATTTGCCCCCCTCGTATTGCTGATGGACCCTTGCGATAATTTATCTGATAATATTATCTAATATTGTAAGCTCTAAGAAGATTTTAAAAACACATTCCAATCCCTTACAAATATGTAATTCCCAATACTCTTCTAGAGGGTGCCCTCCCAAAGGGCGAAGGAACATTGTTATTTCTCTCTTGGTTGTGATATCCATTTTGGGCTATAGATGTCGGCTATATTTGTGGAGGGCAAATAGTATCTAACTACTTCAAAGTTTATCTTTCTCTTCCACCCTCATACTTCATTTTAGCTGAAGAGTGAAACCACTAAAGGCTTATAGATTTGGGTTTCAAAAAATTAAAGTAAAATACACACGGCACACAATTTACCATTTTAACCATTTTTATGTATGTAGTTCAGTGACATTAAGTACATGTACATTTTTGTGTTAACATGGCCACCATGTTGTTACAGATCTTCTTATCCCACACTGAAACTCTACTCATTAAACAATAAACTTCTCTTTCTCCTCTCTCCCCATCCCCTGCCAACCAACCACTGTTTTATTTTCTGTCTCCAAGAATTTGACTATACTAAAGTAACTGAAAAAAGTGGAATAGTACATTTGTTCTTTTGTGTCTGGCTATTTCACTTAATATAATGTCTTTAAGATTCTTATATATTGCAGAATGTGTCAGAATTTCCTCTATTTTTTAAAGTTGAGTGGGCCAGGCATGGTAGCTCATGCCTGTAATCCCAGCACTTTGGGAGGCCAAGGTGGGTGAATCACTTGAGGTCAGGAATTTGAGACCAGCCTGGTCAACATGGCGAAACCCCGTCTCTACTAAAAATAGAAAAATTAGCCAGGCGTGGTGGCACATGCCTGTGGTTCTAGCTACTCGGGAGGCTGAGCTAGGAGGATAACTTCAACCTGGGAGGCAGAGGTTGCAGTGAGCTGAGATCGCACCACAGCACTCCAGCCTGGACAACAGAGCAAGACTCCATCTCAAAAAAAAAAAAAAAAAGCTGAATAATAATTCCTTGTAGGTGTATGTCTTGAAGAAAAAACTTCTCCTTTACCCTCTATTTTGTGCCTGGAAGAGTGCAAATTAAACTGACAGAGGGCATTAACAGGAGAATAAAGGTTTATTTATATGCATATGAATGCAACAAAAGCAGCAAGCTCACTAAGTGATTAAAGTTAGAGCTTACATATGTAACTTATTGGGAAAGGGAGGGCAGAAAAAAAGCTATGAGAAGAACAACTGAGTTTAGGAGAGACAAATGGGTTTTTAGGAGAACAAATGGAGATAACGTTTTTATTATGTTGGTAATTTTTTTATGTTGATAATTTTTTAAATGCAGGTGCCACTGATCCTTCTCTTGGCTTATTGCCGTTCCTCAAGAGCGCATTTATGTAGTAGGCTTACTTTCAGTGTTCCTGGGTGTTGACCCACCTCAAGAGGGAATGTTTGATAGCCTCATTTTCTAGAACTTGCTGCTTTTAGTCACATAACGGAAGCTCTGAGAAGGCTTTGTTCTGCAACCATGACATCTAAAATGTCTTTCATTTATAATAATCTTCATACTGAAGCAGGATATTTCCCTTACCCCTTCATGGGATTTGCAACAGGGGTGCCCTGTTTGCTCAACCCACCACTCTCCTCAAAGGAGGGAGCATGTGAGCAAACAAGGTGAAAAGTGGAGTACATGAGTGCTGGAACTAGCTGACCGTTTTGGCGCTGGCAGGGTTAAACTCTACTCACTTGAACCCTTATGGGAGCAGCGTTAACCCTTATGGGAGGGGAGCACTTGGTGAGTGGGTGCAGGAGCCAGGGCAAGCACTTTCAGGCACCAGCAGGAGCAAATTCTGTGCAGGCCCAGTGGCAGCATCTAGGGGAGATACCTGTGACCCTGAAGCCCCAGAGAGCATGTTACAGTGCCCTTTTAGCTCTGCCATCTGCGGATGGCGTGTTAACAGTTCAGTGGGCCCTCTGCCTTTTCACATGAGGTGGCTGTCCTCTGCCAGCAAGGGCAAAGGTCCAGTGTGACAGCCTTTTGTATTCACACTTGTGGCTCCTGAGCTCTTGTCTGGTATCCAGGAAAAATGAGGCTGCACGAACAAATTGAAGGATGGTAAATTCAGGGATTTTATTGACAATAAAGTAGCTCTCAGTGGGAAGGGGAGCTGCAAAGGGGATGGGGAGGTGGGTAGGTAATCTTCCCCAGAAGTCCAGCTGTCTCCAGCTGGATTCTTTTCTGAAGTTACACCATAAGGCTGTTCCTCTAAAGTCAAGCCACTTCTTTCTGATGTCCACCTGTAGTCCCTGACATCCAGCTGCTTCTCCTCTCTGCTGGCTGAGTCTAGGGTCTTTATAGGCACAGGATGGGTCATGGTGAGGCCATGGGTCATTTAGGAAAAGGTAACATTTGAGCTGGAAAACAGGTATAGAAGTTTTCACTTTAGGCCATGGTTTTAGGCTTGAGGGTGGGGTTTTGTCAGGGACCCACCCTTAAATTTCTCTGCCTTCTGTCACTATCAATACCAACTCTGAGGTTCCTATAGGTCTGCACCATATATACTATATTTTGTTTTTCCATTCATCTGTTGAAGGATATTTAGGTTGTTTATACCTTGGACCATTGTGAATAATGCTGTTATGAACATTGGTATATAAATAGCTGTTGAAATCCCTGCTTTCAGTTCTTTTTAGTATATACTCAGCAATAAAATTAATGGATCATATGCTAATTCTATATTTAGTTTTTGGGGAACTATACTGTTTTCTACAGCAAACAGCTGCACCAGTTTATATTTCCATTAGCAAAGCACAAGGTTTCAAATTTCTCCACAGTCTCTCCAACACTTGTTTGTTGGCTTTTTGTTTGTTTCTTAGGAGTATAAAGTGCTATCTTGGGTTTTGGTTTGCATTACCCTAACAATTAGTGATATTGAGCATCCTTTCATGTGCTTGTTTGGCCATCTTTATGTATTCTTTGGAGAAATATCTGTTCAAGTCCTTTGTCCATTTTTTTTAAAGATCTGGGTTTTTTTTTTTTTTTTTTTTTGCCTGAGGGTTATTTACCTAAGACTAATTCTATGTTCTTATTTTCTTCTCTTTTTAGAAAAAAAAAAATCTTCTCTATTTAAAAAAGAAAAGAAATTCATGTTTATTTAATTTTTAATTTTTATATTGTTTTGAGGCTGAGTTTCACTCCTGTTGTCCAGTCTGCAGTTCAATGGCGTGATCTCAGCTCACTGCAACCTCCGCCTCCAGGGTTCAAGCAATTCTACTGCCTCAGCCTCCTGAGTAGCTGGGATTACAGGGATGCGCCACCACGCCCAACTAATTTTTTTGTATTTTTACTAGAGATGGAGTTTCTCCATTTGGTTAGGCTAGTCTTGAACTCCCGACCTCAGGTGTTCCACCCACCTTGGCCTCCCAAAGTGCTGAGATCACAGGCATGAGCCACTGCACCCAGCCAGAAATTCATGTTTATAAAGATCTCACCTATCATACCCAATGTATTGAAATCCCAGATTTGGGTATCAATTCTCTTCTTCATTTACTATTAACAGAATTTAATAGTAAATTCTGTTTTTATTTACTATTTAAAATAGTAAATAAAAAGTCCTTTTTAAATGGACTTTTTACCATTTAAAAAGTCCAAATGGCCAAAAATTACTATAACTTTCTTTTTCTTAAGTGCTCAGTTCCTTCCATCTCCTCCTTACTCTTTTCTGTAAGAAGTTCTTGCTTATTTTATTCTAGGCAACTATGTAGTCAGATTCCCTTTCTTATCCCTGTTTAATATTTGCGTCAAATTCTATGTTCCTTAGGCTCCATTAGGTATCTGATATAGTTACATACTTACCTGAGGTGAATAAAAATCACCTGGTGGCCAGCAAGCAGACCATCTGGAGGCAAAACTCCTTATCTGAGGAATTTAGAGGTGTAATGAGGAGAGCAAAGATCACCTGGTGGTCATCAAGCAGGCCATCCAGAGCAAAACTCTTTATCTGAGGAATTTAGAAGCAATCAGACTTCCCTGTTATCTAAAGCCAGCATCGGGTTACCAGGCTGCTTTCCCAAAATTTATAAGTAGCTAGAATTTCTATATAGCTCCTGAACGCATGTGTATCGAAACTCATTGTGCAGCCTTTGCTGACATCAAGGCACCAACACGTCTACAAATGTAATCATCTATCATGACCTACAAAAATAATATGGTCTAAATTACCCTTAAGCTCCTGCTTTAAGGTCTATAAATACCCCTAAGGAAAATCCACCAAGGCCCACTCAGTCCTCTCTTGCTGAACCACCTTGCTACAGTGTTATTTCTGTCTAATAAAACTTTACTTTTCAAACCTGTACTGTGGTCAGTAAATTCTCTTTACTACCTGCGTGCCAATCACTTTCTGTTGCTGGGGCTCTGCCACCTTGCCCAGCATTACCAAATTAGTAATCTACTTTGGAAAGCTGGAAGCATTTTGCATACCAGCTTATGAAAGATCCTTCTCTTACCATTGATGTCTGACCACTTTACAGAAAAAGTAGACCATTGTGAAAGGTAAAATTCACATTTTGTTTTGAACAACCAAAATTCCAACAGTAAAGAATAACGTAGTGTTATGTACCTTAAATGAATTATGGTATATCCCTACGGTGGTGATAAAATAGTCATTTAAATTTATACTTATAAAATTTTTTTATTATTTATTTATTTACTGAGACAGGGTCTCTCTGTTGACCAGGCTAGGATGTCATGATTATGGCTCACTGCAGCCTTACTCTCCCAGGCTCAGGCTATTTTCCCTTCTCAGCCTCCTAAGTAGCTGGGATTACAGACATGCCCCACCATGCCTGGCTAATTTTTGTATTTTTAGTAGAGACAGGGTTTTGCCATGTTGGCTGGGGTGGTCTCAAATACCTGTTCAAGTGACCCACCTGCCTCGGCTTCCCAAAGTGTTGGGATTACAGGTGTGAACCACCATGCCTGACCTCTTGGGCCTGTTTCATAAAGACACTACTAATCCCATTCACCAGGGCTCTGCCCTCATAACTCTATCACCCCACAAAAGTCCCCACCTCCAAATACCTTCACCTTGGGGGTTAGGATTTTAACATATGAATTTGTGGGGTCAGGAGGAACATAAACATTTTAGCATTCGGAAAGATTATGACTTTGGAAAACCATAAAAGACCTGTATATAAAAGCAAGATGGGAGGAAAATGCAGTTAACTTATCGACAGCACTTACCTGTAGGTTTTAGGTTTGGGTAACTATGTAGTCACCAGGCAGATAAGAGTGCTAACAAATGCTTAGAGCTATGAAAATTCATCACGTCTTTTGGAGTCAGCAGGGAAGCTGTTTATTTGTAGATACCAGAAAATACAATCAGGAGGCTGTGTGTATCAGCAATTGACGTTGCTTGACTTGATAGACCTTTTAGTCCTCTACCTTGGTAAATGTTTATTTAAATTCACTTATTAATGTTTATAAAACAGTTTTTTTGGTTAAAAATCTAGGGCTTAGAATAAACAGATTTTACTAACCTATACTTCTGCAGATATTGTTACCAGCATTTGTTACTGCTCACCACAGTATAAACCGTGACTTGAGAATGCCTGTTTGCAGTGCCAGTTTTTTCAATATCGTTATTATTTGGGTTGAACAACTGTGCTGTATTACATTTTTTTCACAAAGTACTAATGCATTTCTATTTTTCTTCCTCTCAAGATGAAAGAAAATTTTGTCATGGAGTCCCTACCATCTGTACCATCAACTGAAGGAAACAGTCAGCAAGGCAGATTTGATGACCTGGAAAATTTTAATTCATTAGCAAAAAGTAGTCTGGATTTAGGTTTGTGGCTTTTGTTTCTCATAAACACAAATTATATTATTTTGCAATTTCTCAGTTTTATGTTTGTATACATGAATTTCATTGTCTTGTTTTTATTCACTGCGATGTTTTGAATTTACATCTGCTTATTAATTAATCTGCTTCAGAATACCTGAAAGAATAAACATGCCTCAGATTCCAACTTAGAGTTTTCAGATTCTGTTTTCTGAGACGGCCACATTTTCTCTGCCTCATGTTGCATTTTATTGGCAGTATGGATTGAAACTCAGACTGGTACCTTACGTCAAATCTGAAATAAGTCTCTACTAACATATATTAAAATCTCTGATGCTCTTGAGTAATATTGTTAGCTCATTTAATGGGACTGTTAAATATTAATAAAGAGAGGCATATTTTAAACATTTATGAAACATTTTTATAGCCATATATTACAGTCAATATTAGTACATTAATAACTTAGTTTCCATAAAAGAATTCTAAAGTATAGTGCCTCTCCCTGCCTCCCCCAATATCGATTCTTATATATGTTCTAAAACTTGACTTTAAAAAAGAATTTTTCTTCATCTAACACTGAAATAGCGAATGTCATTATAAAATTGACATCCCTAGGGAGATTGTTAAATGCTTTCATAGCACTGGGATTTATAGAGTCATTGTTGAGGATTTATGCTGTCCTTCACTTGTTATGACTGCTTATAAGTCTTTCTCTGTGTTGTATGGTAATATGTTGTAAGGGGAGAGAGGGCTATAAAAAGTGATGTAACAGTTTTATGTGAGATTAGGATTCTGTTAAGTAAATTCTGAAAAATGAAATACTTAAGGCTAAAAATTGAAGGCATCTCTGAGATGCTAACATACAGTTTCCTGTAGGTCAAAACAGCACGGAAAAAAGAAAGAATATAGATACTTAATTTTAAATATCTAAGATTAGATGAATCTACCCAAGTTTTCAAGATCATGATTAGGAGAAAAATGGGACTTCCCACCCTGCCCCCACCAAAGTAAAGTTCTCCAGGTATATAGCTTTCTAAAATTCACCACATTTCTTGTAGTTCTCTATTAAATAGTTGGATAAGATTTATAGCACAAATGTTGAGTAAATGAATAAATAGACAGTATCTGTTTCAGTACTATCAATACCTTAGCAAACTATCACTACTATAGCAGACTATGACATCCTTTTGGACCAGATGAGTCTTTTGGTTGGTGTGGGTACCTGTGCATTGTAGGATGATTAGCAGCGTCCCCGTCCTGTAACCCTAGATGCCAGTGACACACCCTCTCCCAGTCATGATGAAAATCAAAATGTCTCCAGATATTGCCAAATGTCCCCTTGTTTATACTGTATAAACCATTGGTTTATAGTGTCAAGATCAAAAGAAACAGACTAGCTGTCTGGCCTGGTGTTTGGGTGGAGGAGCAGTGGAATAAGAGGCAATCACCTCTGTGGGAGGTGATCGTATCATGAGGGCAGATCTCCCCGCTCTGTTCTCACGATAGTGAGTGAATTCTCAAGAGATCTGATGGTTTAAGTGTGTGGCACTTCCTGCTTTGCACATGCTTGCTCTCTCTCCTGCTGCCATGTGGAGACATGCATGCTTCCCCTTCACCCTTCTGCCATGATTGTGTAAGTTTCCTGAGGCCTTTCTAGCCATGCTTTTTCTGTACAGCCTGTGGAACTGTGAGTCAATTAAACCTGTTTTCTTTATAAATTACCCAGTCTCCGGTACTTCTTTATAGCAGTGTGAGAATGGATTAATAGAACTTTCATTTATCCTGGAGCATCTATTTTTTTTTTAATTCTCTGTTTTTCTAACCTCTGTACCTTTGTTATGACCATTACCTGACAACTGCAGAGACCCTAAAGGACTCAGTCTTTATCATGGGCTCCTGGGTTTCTCGGTGCACTTGGTGGACAGCTCTGTAAAGTGTAACTGTGTGAAGCGCTGTGACAGGTGAGAAATGTGTGTCTGTGCACCGACAGAATCCATGGAGGAGGCAGTGGGGCCGAGGGCACAGGTAGCCTTTGTGTGGAGCAATTCATGAAGTTTTAAACTGCACCAACTTGTGCAACAGAGTGGTGTGGTTTAACAGGCTGCTTTTTAGTGTAGCTGGATGGGACATAACTCTGTAAATAGAACCAGTTCTGTTCTGAAAACTCTGGTTTTAGGCCATTCCTGCCTGAGTGCCAGTCCTGCCCCAATCCTGCCTCCTTCCTTAGTGGGGAGGAGGTAGACATCGGCAAATCTTGAACTGTGGAGCAGTGCTTTGATTGTTGTGTGGGAATGGAGGCCCTAGTGCATGGGAGCAAAGGGGCATACGGGGATGAGGGAAAGTTAACTGAGACTTACTTTAACTGACCGTGACAGTATTTTCTCCTCATATCTACGACATTGCCAACTGATTCGACCCTGATTCCAAAGTTTCTAGATGAAATAAAAAGCAGAAGTGATAGTGAGTTTACTAGAAAATTTGTTTAAGATGAATACATGGAAAGAGTTTTGGTAATGATTATAGGAAAAGTTTTAGGCTGGGTATGGTGGCTCATACCTGTAATTCTAGCACTTTGGGAGGCCAAGGCAGGGGGATCACTTGAGCCCTGGAGTTTGAGACCAGCCTGGGCAACATAGGGAGACCCCATCTCTATTTTTTAAAGTTTTAAGAGTATCTATATTGCTTAGTCAGAGGTCATTTATGATTTTCTACTAAGGCAAGTACCCCAAATGTACTATGAACTTTAAGGTACACAGTTCATCATATTCTTATAAACATGATAAGAACAATTGGCTGAGAACAATTCATCATATTCTTATAAACATGGTAAGAACAATTGGCTGAGAATTTATAATGAATTACTGTGGTACATCCTATGAGTGATTAGTGGGTTTATGCCAGCATAGGTACAGGTCTCTAACATAGGCCATAGGACTCTATGCACAGGTTGTCTTGGTGATTCTTTTTCTCAGGAAATGGGATAATGGCACAGATGGCATGTTGGATAAATTCCCACATTCCAGGAAATTGGGAGGGATTGTCAGTATGTTGGATGACAGAGCTAAGATCCAAAGTGACCCTGATGATGTAGAATGAAGCCTCCATCAAATAAGATAAAATATTAAAAAAGAAGAAGAAAAGTTTGAAGCTGTGCTGTTTGGACCCATAACCTAACTGCCCACTTCTCTGATGGGAGAGGCGTTGTTGGTAATTTGTTTTCTATCATTGCAGAGTTCTTCGTTGTGGTGAGAAGAACAAATAAGGCTCACAGGACTTAGAGTTTTAGAATTTTTCATTTTTTTTGAAGCCCAACTACTTATGGGTCCCATTCTTTTGCTTGGTATATAGCTAAGCAATAGTGCTTTTTGTAGTGGCAAATCAAAATATTGGTAAAATTCCATCTTTTTCAAATCAAGCCTCCTCCTCATGCTGTTCCTTCTACCTAGAATGGTATTGCAGATTTTTATGGGACTGATTCCCTATCACCATCCAGGTTTTTGACTATCATCAATTTTTTTCCCTCCCCTCCCTCTCTCCTCCCCTCCCCTCCCCTCTCCCCTCCTCCCTCCCTCCCTCCTTCCCTCCTTCCCTCCTTCCTTTTTTCCTTCCTTCCTTCCTTCCTTCCTTCCCTTCCTCCCTCCCTCCCTCCCTCCTTCCTTCCCTTCTTCCCTCCTTCCTTCCTTCCCTCCCTCCCTCCCTCCCTCCCTCCCTTCCTTCCTTCCTTCCTTCCTTCCTTCTTTCAGAGTCTCACTCTGTAACCTAGGCTGGAGTGCAGTGGCATGATCTTGGCACACTGCAATCTCCACCTCTCAGGTTCAAGCAATTCTCCTGCTTCAGCCCCTGAGTAGCTGGGATTGCAGGTGCACACCACCACACTCAGCTAATTTTTATATTTTTAGTAGAGGCGGGGTTTCAGCATGCTGGCCAGGCTGGTCTCAAACTCCTGACCTCAAGTGATCCACCTGCCTCACCCTCCCAAAATGCTGAGATTGCAGGCATAAGCCACCACACCTGACCAACTACTCCATCTAAAATAACCTGTTTCTTTCTGATCCTACCTGTTGCTTTATTTTCCTTCTTAGAACTTACCATGTCCTGAAATCATGCTGTGTTCATTCTGTGTCTCTCTCCACTAGAATGTTAGCTCCCAAGAATAGGAACTTTGTCAGTTTTGTACACTTAGCTATCTCTAATCCCTAGAATAGTTCCTGGCAAGTAGCGGGTGCTCTATAAACATTTGTTAAGTGAATTTGTGAATGCGTGAATGAAGAACAGCCACAGAATGTTGGATACACTTAAAGGTATTTTTGTAGCATCAGCTTCTTCCCCCAATAGCCACAGAAGTAAAATACTTAAAGTTTTGTGTCTTCTCACATTTATTTGATGGGAAACAAAACAAAACATAGAAGGTGCATTAGAACTTTTTTCTTTGTTTTAGATATATATACACATACATATATATATATGTATGTGTATATACATGTATATATGTATTTGTAGAAAGTGATTTATTTAAAGAGAGAGAGAAATGGGAAGGAAAGAGAAAGAAACAGCTAACTCTCACACTGAGTGAGAGAATGCAGAAAGATGGAATCCAGGAGAAGAAAGCAGCTTCTACACTGAGTGGAAGGGAATAGAGAGAGATGGAGTTTAGGAGGGGAAGACAGGCTTCCACGAGAGAGTGTGGAAGGGGACTCCAGAGGGGAAGTCCAGGAGAGAGAAAGACGTCTTCCATGAAGGGAGTGTTCGTGGAAGAGGACCTAAACATGGAGTTCCCTTTGTTAACGTTTTCTAGGTTAAGCTCCACCAGATATTTTTTTAAATCCATAAAAGGTATGCAAACCGAAAAATAGATGTCCACAATCTTGATAAGAGTATACGCTTGATTTCTTATCATTTGGATAAAAGCTACGTTATTATTACTAAACCCAGTACAATAGTATTTCATCATCTTACACATGTTTGAGCTTTCAGTCATATTTTAATAACATAATATGTAATATTTTAAAATAATAGTTTTTCTTCCAAGAACATAGTGTTCAAAGAAGTACATTGCAGGAAAAACTGTTTTGGCCATGATGGTGGCTCACACCTGTGATCCCAACACTTTGGGAGGCCAAGGCAGGTGGATCACTTGAAGTCAGGAGTTCAGGACCAGCCTGGTCAACATGACAAAACCCTGTCTCTACTAAAAATACAAAAATTAGCTGGGTGTGATGGTGCACACCTGTAATCTCAGCTACTCAGATGACTGAGGCATGAGAATCTCTTGAACCTGGGAGGTGGAGGTTGCAGTGAGCCGAGATCACACCATTGCACTTCCGGCCTGGGCAACAGAATGAGACTCTGTCTCAAATAAAAACAACAACAAAAACCTGTTTTAACTGTAGTTCATGGTTCCTGTGAAGCTGCCCCATAGGCTGCAGGATAAGGCTTCTGGGCAGACAGGTGAAATTCAGGGTCCTCCCCAGCATACAAGGTCCCCACGGCTGGGCTCTCCTGGTTGTCTCCACTGCCTGCTTTATGTATTCTTCACTCTGCACTGAGCTGTGCATGCTAAACTCTTCCAAACATCAGGCTTTTCTCTGTCTTTCTAGAAAATAGAGAACAAATAGTGCCTTAGGTTTCCCAATGCTTTGCACAATACCTTGTAGAAAGATTTAGATAGATTTTATTTTATTTTATTGTTTTTTTTTGAGACAAGGTCTCTCTTTGTTGCCCAGGCTGGAGTGCAGCGGCACAATCTCAGCTCATTGCAACTTCTGCCTCCCAGGGTTCAAGCTATTCTCCTACCTCAGCCTCCCGAGTAGCTGGGATTAGAGGTGTGTGCCAACATGCTTGGCTAAGTTTTGTATTTTTAGTAGAGACAGGGTTTCACCATGTTGGCCAGGTTGGTCTCAAACTCCTGACGTCAGGTGATCCACCCGCCTCTGCCTCCCAAAGTGCTGGGATTACAGGGTGAACTATTGCACCTGGGCCAATTCTAGGCTCGTCATTTACCTTGTTTGATTAGGCACAATTATTTTAGGTTCCCTGTTTTTATCGTTTGAATAAATGACATTCCCAAATCACTGAAGGTATTTAATCGGAAGTCTCAAAGCTCCTTTAGAAGATTATCAAAGATACACATCTGTAGAATGGACTGTGGGATGCACAATAGATGCAACCTCCATTCTAATCAGGACATCAGCTGTATATTTCTTTGTTTTTCTATCTAGGAAAACAGTATACTCATTATTTTTTAAACTTAAAAACTCATTGTTGGTTTATTAAGCAAGTTTTGTATTTGCTTGTTCAGAAATGTTTGCCAGGTGCTTTCTGTATAGGAATGTTGCTCTGGGTCATGAGGGTGGAGCAGTGAACAAAATAAAGTCAGTCCTCGTGGAGTCCACATTCTGGTGAGGGCAGACAATGACAAATTAATGTGTAATATAATCACCACAATAGCTCATATGTTGATATGTGTATATATAGTCAGCACAGTATAACTATCATATATAGGTGTCTGTGTGGGTATGTCCACATATGTTACCTATACACATCCTCACACACACACTATATAAAGATAATGTCTAAGGTACAATACATAGGATTCAACACCTTGGTTTTCTATGGAGAGAAAATTGGGCTGTGTTACAATGGTTTATTTTTTAAAAACAGAATATCGGCCAGGCACAGGTGCTCATGCCTGTAAACCCAGCACTCTGGGAAAATAAAGCAGTAAAAAGAGAAATTTTGAGGAGGAATCCTATTTTATTTATATGGAGTGATTTGGCTGTTTTAGTAGGATGACATTTGACTGACGCTTGAGTAAAGGAAGCCAGCCCTGTGTGAAAACACTTGGGATATGGCTGAGAGAACAAGAAATGCAAAGTTCTTGAGGAGGTTGTATGCTTGGTGACAAAAAACAATGGAGTGTGTTCCTGGAAGATAAACAAGATAATGCGGATAAACAAAAAGTAGAAATAAAAAATCGTTTGCAGAGGTAAACATGATTTGGTTTATAGTCTTCCAGATTTTTTCTAGTTTCTATGAAATGCTTCCTGTCTACCCTCATAGCTGGCTCCTCTCAGCTTTCTCCCTCAACCCCAGAGTTTCTGGGTTTCTTTTTCCTTTTGTTTTTGTTTTTGAGACAAGGTCTTGCACTGTTGCCCAGGCTGGAGTGCAGCGGTGACATCATGCCTTACTGTGATCATCCTCTCGGACTCAAGTGATCCTCCTCCTCAGCCTCCCAAGTAGCTGGGATTACAGGCACGCTCCACCAAGCCTGGCAAATGGAGTTGCACCATGTTGCCCAAGCCGGTCTTGAATTCTTGGGCACAAGCAGTCCACCTGCTCAACCTCCCAGAGTGCTGGGTTTACAGGTGTGAGCACCTGTGCCTGGCTGCTATTCTGTTTTTAAACAATAAACCATTATAACACAGCCCAACTTTCTCTCCTTAGATAACCATGGTGTTGAATCTTATGCATTGTACCTTAGACATTATCTTTATATAGTGTGTGTGTAAGGATGTGTATAGATAACATATGTGGACATACCCACACAGACACCTATATATGATAGTTGTACTATGCTGACTATATATACATATATCAACATGTGATCTATTGCAGTGAGACTAGAGGAGCTTTCTTTAGTTTATTTGGGCAAATATAAGGAGAAAATACTAGCTTTTAATTTCTTAAATTAACATGATAATTGTATAATATACTACTGGCAAGGACATAAGAAGTAAAGTACAAAAATGTTGTCCCCACCATAACTTCTCAAGCTTCTTATGTGAACCCTCCTAAGTAGAAATCAAAATTAATAAGAATTTGTTAGGAAGTTTGTTGTAAATATTTAAATAAATTATGGCAATCTGTACCTTTTACTTGCTGGTAAAAAATTGGCCAAATTTCTTAACCTTACTTTTCCTATCTATAAAATATGGTTGATAGTATCTTTTCTTTCTAACTCATAGTTTGATGTGAGAATTAAATGAACAAGTGTAGGCTGGGCACAGTGGCTCATGCCTGTAATCTCAGCACTTTGGGAGGCCAAGGTCAGGAGTTTGAGACCAGCCTGGACAACATGACAAAACTCTGTCTCTATTAAAACTACAAAAATTATTGTATTTTTACATGTACCACCATGCCTATAGTCCCACCTACTCAGGAGGCTGAGGCAGGGAGAATTGCATGAACCCAGGAGGTGGAGGTTGCAGTGAGCAGAGATTGCACCACTGCACTCCAGCCTGGGCAACAGAGCAAGACTCCATCTCAATAAATAAATAAATAAGAACAAGTGTAAAAGAATTCTGAAATTTATAAACAAAGCTCTTTTAAAAATATAAGTGATTTTATTTGGTTTATTTGTTATTCTGTGGATTTTTTTTTAATCAGTGAAATGTCACAGTACTTATTGGGAAAGCTTAGTTGATAAAAAATTTGTAGTAAGATTAGATTTTTTAGTAATATTAATACTGCATAAATGTCATTTTTTCAACAAGGCCACTGAAAATTGTGGCCATCTTCTGTTGAACAATTCCTATGCTCCTTCCTTCTTTATTTTTCACCATTGTACTTATCATCATCTGATATACTGAAGCCTTTATTTATTTACTTTAATATTTTCAGTCTCCTACCTGGAAGAGTCCCCTCCCATAATAGGTGTGCATACCTAGTTGTTGAATGACTGAAGGAGAATGAAGGCCTCTTGTGTTCACTGTCATCTGGATTTGTTCTTCAGGCATGATCCCGAATGATGGCCAATGTCCTAGCTTGCTCCTTGACCTTCCTGCTGTGGCTGAAAGTAGGGAGCAAGAAGATTTGCCTTTATGTCAACACCAAGCGACGCGAGTTATTTCCAAGGCCTCAGCATACACAGGAGTGTTGTCTTCTAGATACGCCACTGATACATGGTATGATATCATTTCTATTTGTTTTCACATTATAAAATAGTAGAGTTTTTTTTTTTTTTGCTTCAGAAATGCATGATTTTTGTGGAACATTTGGAAAATATAGAAAAATATTATGAATAAAATTGACTACATTTGACAATTACTATGAGAATTTTATATACTTAAAATTTTGCTGTATGTACAATTTGCTATCTTGCGGTTGTGCACAAAATGGATTAGATAGAGCATTTGCTTGGAGAATGGGAGATTAATTCAGAGTTTATTTTAACAACTCAAGCAAATTCACTTGAGGACAAATTAAAAGAGGACCAATTTAAAAGTGAGAAAATCTACAGGAATCCCTGGACTCATTACATGTTGAGTGTAAGAGGGGGTAGTTGAGGATGACTTGTGTTTCTGGACAAGTAAACTAGATAGATAGTGAGAAATTCATGTAACAATACAATACTATAGGAGCATGAACGGGTTGAAAGAGAAAATGATGAGTTCAGTTTGGAACATGTTGAGGGTTAAAGTATCCATAGAACAACAGAGTTAAATGGAATCAATTAGATACGTGGGTCTGGGAATTAATGTTGAGATCTTTATGAACATGGGTAATTAGGACCAAGATCAAGTGCAGGTGAAACTTTTAGATTTGAATGGTCTTCAACATGAAGCTCAAACAATAAGACGAGCATGGGGCCGAAATTGGAGTCCTGCAAAACAGCAATACTTAAGGCATGAACAGAGGAAGAAAGGGGCAAGCTGGAATGAACAAAGGGTAGGAGAAAATTAGTGAACTAGAGATTGACAAAGAAATCAAAGGAAGAGAACATTTTTACAAAAGGTTCATCATAGACTGTGTTCACATTGCTAGTAAGATCAATCTAGATAAGACAGATAAGTTTTCCTGGGGCTTGGCCACTTGGCCACATGGACGCTCTTGGTAAGCATTGAGCATTGTTAATAGAGTAGAAATCAGAGAGTAGTGTGTTGAGAATTGAACACAAAGACATCGTTAGAACTGACCAGTGTTTTGAAAATCCCGATCATGGGTCAGGCATGGTGGCTCACGCCTATAATCGAAGCACTTTGGGAGGCCGAGATGGATGGATCACCTGAGGTCAGGAGTTCGAGACCAGGCTGGCCAACATGGTGAAACCCCATCTCTACTAAAAATACAAAAATTGGCCAGACATGGTGGCAGGTGCCTGTAATCCCAGCTACTTGGGAGGCTGAGGCAGGAGAATCACTTGAACCCAGGAGGTGGAGGTTGCAGTGGGCTGAGATCACACCACTGCACTCTAGTCTGGGCAACAGAGCAAGACTCCATCTCAAAAAAAAAAGAATACATGTTACTTAGATAACTAGTATTAATGGATCAAGACAAGGGGGGAAAAATATATATATATATATACATACACACACACACACATATATACTGTATGTAAGACATACAACATATATATTACATATTACTATATTCATATGTATATGAAACTTAAGAGAATTGTATTTGCTTGTGGAATATGTAGATGCCATATAGGGGTTAATTAAATATACTCTGTGGGGATGATGGAGGGAGAAGAGAATATTGCACACTTGGAATAGCCTTTGATAATTTGTTAGGAAGAAACTCACTTCTTCCACTGAGATAGGTGCCAGGAAGGAAAGGAAGGTCTGGGTGTAGGTACTTTTTATAGCTTGGGGGCAGGAATCCAAAGGGATTTTTGTCCAGTGACGATGTTTGTTTGTTTCTGTCACTTAGAAGAAGGTTATTTGCTACTAAGATTGATGAAGTGCTAATAAAGTGGGCATTAAAAGTAGAGATGTTGGAGCAGAGATTAGCTTTTGAAAGCATGGTGGGAGAGTCACCACCTAGTGGTAGGGAGGAGTTTAGAAAAATATTTACCCTCTTTTTTCCAGGGCCCCAGGGAGTGAGAGAATGAGCTTCACCCACTTGAGTGTGGTATATTTGGCAGAGAACCAGAGCTGTTGAAGAGGAGGTTCAGAGAACGTTCAGTGAAGAGGTCAGGGTGTGGATAGTTTGTTTACAATTCTAGCAGATTCCATGGAGAGTGATGGATGATGTGCATGGCAGGTCTTGGAGTGGTGTGTGACAAAAGAAGCACATCTGAAGGAAAACCCAGAAAGGTGTGGCGTCATGAGTAGGGAGATAAATGCACAACAGCGTTGGAGGTTTCGGTAAAGCATAGGAAGGATGAGAGATAGGGTGGGCTTCATTGGCTTTAAATGTTTTTGTGAAAACCTCAATCTGAGTGTGATTTTTGTGTTGACATGGGAGATATCTTAGATTTAGATGATACACATTTCTCTGTTCAGCCATCTGAACTTTCACACAGAGTTTTAGACAGAAACTGCATCAAAAGTTGTTTTCCGTGCTTCTGCATAGCCCACATCTGAGTGGAAGGAAGGGATATAGAAAGGCCCAACAGCCTCTCTACTCTGCGAAAGCAGGCTGGTATGTAGCAGGAGAGTTCTGTTGGGCCTGATGTCCTAACACGCTATCCAGTGCAGTCCCTGGAGGAACGCACAGTGATAACGTAAGCAACGGATTTGTTTCCTTAGGACAGATGCCAAAAATGGAGAAGTTAGGAAAATATTTTATGGCTTTTTCTATAGCCAAATTTTTTTCTTATTTCTTTTTGTTTTTGAGACAGGGTCTCACTCTGTTGCCCAGGCTGGAGTGCAGTGGCGCCATCTCAGCTTACTGCAACCTCTGCTTCCCGGGTTCACACCATCCTCCCACCTCTGCCTCCTGAGTAGCTGGGACTACAGGCATGAGCCACCAAGCGTGGCTACTTGGATAATTTTTGTACTTTTTTTTTTTTTTTGTAGAGATGGGGTTTTGCCATGTTGGCCAGATGGTCTGAAACTCCTGGGCTTAAGCAATCCACCTGCCTCAGCCTCCCAAAGTGCTCAAATTATTTTTCCATGACATACCTTTGTTTTTTAAAATTTGTCTTTTGCTTAGTGTGAATAGTTGAATCTGGCAGAAGAAAGCTGAAATGAGGCTGCTTCTCTGATCTGTAGAATTGTAACTGCAGAATGAGAAGAATCAGAAAAGATCTAAACAAACTTCCAAGTCCACCCCTCCTTCCTTGGAGTTTGTGTCTTACCCAAATTGACCTCAGCTTCAGAGAAGGAAGATATGCTTTATTCTTATCTCATTGCTTTTTCTTTTAAAGTGAGTATTTGACAAGCTGATTTCTTATGCAGCCACGGGCATTTAAGGACTCCAACGTAACCTTGTCTTAGGAGATTAGTCTTGTACTTGAAAGTTCTTTTTTGGCTTGCTATTGGAGATTTAGGGTAAATTTAAATTTCAGCGGGTTCCAGAAGAATTCCTGTAAATCATACTCCTTCTTTTAATCTTTAAGGGTATGCCCCATGGAGTTAGGTTCATAGGTGAATATTTATTGCCACTCAGGAGCCTGCCTGAGTAATGCATAGATTATTTTAGATGATAGTCTTTCAGATAATCAGGGTGTCATGAACTGGTAAACAGTATTCTACAGTTTCTTCCTTGCATTGATTTTTGTCAGTGGAGGAGGTGAGCTTCCTCCTATCAAACTATCAAGGGTTATTCCAAGTGGGTTATTCTCAGCAGAGTTGTGTGTCTACGTGCGTGCGCATGCATCTGTGTGTGTGAGTGCACCAAGGGTAAGTATATAGTGATTGTGATGTTTTATCTACACTGCATTTTCACACCAACTTCTCCTTACATTAGGAGGCAGGACTGGTGTTAACAGGTAAGGTGCCCCTTGAAAGTAGAGATCTCTAGAAAGGGGACTGTGGGCAGGCAGGGTATAATTCTGTGGAAGGAATTCAGGTGCTCTTGTTCAGAGCACAGTAGTCCCCCCTTATCCTCAAGGAATATGTTCCAAGACCCTCACTCATGCCTGAAACCACAGACAGTACCAAGCCCTATGTATACAATCTTTTCTCTGTACGTACATACCTGTGATAAAGTTTAATTTGTAAATTACATACAATAAGAGATTCACAACAATAACTAGTAATGAAATAGATCAGTACTGCCACAGTTGATCTGATAACCAGGATGGCTACTGAGTGACTTCTGGGCAGGCAGTGTATATAGCGTATGGATATGCTGGACAAAGTGGAGATTCACATCCCAGGCTGGACAGCAAGATATTTCCTCATGCTGCTCTGAACGGCATGCAATTTAAAACCTATGAATTGTTTATTTCTGAAATGTTCCATTTAAGAGTTTTGCTGTTACTTCAGTTGACCACAGGTAACTGATACCAAGGAAAGCAAAACTGCAGAAAACAAAACCTCAGCTGAGTGGAGGGGACTACCATGTTCTTTGTTTCCGAGGTCACTTGAGATTGTGTTTTCAGACCTCACCTGGTTTCAGTCTTTTTCTTCCTCATCTCTGTTATTTTTGGCTGTTTAAAGACCTATGGGTGCCCCTAGTGGGTTCATGGGTATTTCTCAGACATTAGGAGGTCAGTGGTATGGATGTAATATGAGTGCTGTTCAAATCTTTCTTCTGGTGCTTATACCTGTATACCTTGAAAGGGTTTCCTTTGTATCTATATTTCCTTACCTGTAAAGTAGGTAGTTCTATATATTGAATAAGAATGCATACAAACCAGGGGTGGTGGCTCACGCCTATAATCCTAGCACTTTGGGTGGCCGAGGTGGGAGAATCACTTGAGGCCAGGAGTTCAAGACCAGCCTGTGCAACATAGTGAGAACCTGGCACTAAAAAAATGTAAAGTAAGCCTGGCATGGTGGTACATGCCTGGGGGCCTAGGCAGAGGATCTCTTGAGCCCAGTAGTTCAAGGTTACAGCAAGCTATGATCACACCACTGCACTCCAGCCTGGCAATCACAGTGAGAGCCTGTAGCTATTTTTTATTGTATTTTTTTCTTCTTCTTCTTTGAGACAAGTTCTCGCTTTGTCACCCAGGCTAGAGCGCAGTGATGTGATCATGGCTCACTGCAGCCTTGACCTCCCAGGCTCAAGTAGTCCTCCCACCTCAGCCTTTCAAGTAGCTGGGATCACAGCCACCTGCCACCATGAATACCTAATTTTTAAATTTTTTTTAGAGACAAGATCTCAGTATGTTGCTTAGGCTGGTCTAAACTCCTGGCCTCAAGCGATCCTCCCACCTTGGCCTCCCAAATTGCTGGGATTACAGGTCTGAGCCATAGCATCTGGTCTAGTTTTTTTTTAAGTGCATGTAAAAGATTTATACAATTTTATTGGTCAACTATAAGTTAGTAAAACTGGGAAAGGATGCGTTTAACAGACTTTACTATAACAGCCTTGCTGATAGTAAATGGTTAATAGAAGGTTTGCAGTGATGTTGGTGGCAGTGACAACGATAGGCTTGTGGGCCCTGATGTATACCCAGGGTGGTATCCATTGTTGCTGGGTTTATTAAAACACTCAAGGAGATTGTTGGTTTAAAAGAAAAATGTAATAAGATAGGATCAAATCACAGTAAAGCCATGTGTCAGAGGCTGATGTCTGGGAGGATGATGAACTTCAGAAGAAAGACATACTTGAAATGGGGAAAACAAATCATGTTGCAGATGTAATAGCATGCAAATGAGTAGAAATGGCTTCAGGTATTGGATACTTTGTTAGGAACAGTGGGAGGAGAAATAGGAGGCTAGGTGTCATAGCTGGGGAAAGGATTAACTGAGTTAATGTGATATTTTAAGGTCCCAACACCGTGCCTGGCATCTAGTCCCTTCTATATAAATGGTGGATATTTAATAGGTTCATATTTGAATTAGACTGCCAAAACTTATGTGTACATTCAGAATATCAGGAGGAGAAGGAGGAAAAGGGAGAAAATGAGTATTTGCATTTCAGAGAGGGCTACTCTGGAGTGTGAGTTGGGAGAAAAAAAGGGGTTTGTGGGAGTTTATGGCCTCAAGTATGTCACACTTCCCAGTTCTTACAGTGCTGTTGCAGCGGTGACCCACACTGCAGATGAACGTGAATGTGAACAATTAGGACGAGAGTTACATAGAAATACTACACTAATGCCTTCGAAAATATAATTAGAGCTTTGATTACTAATTCAGGCTCTACAGAAGGCCAGAAGAGACGTAATGTTCTGGAAGCAACTTACCCTGTAAGGGTTGAACTTCTGTTTCTTAAGGAAACTCTTAAATACAATTTTACATATTAATAAAACGCACACATTTTAAGGTGCAGTGTACTAAGTTATATATACATTCATGTTATATACACTCCAGTGAAGATAAGGAACATTTCTGTCACCTAGAAAGTTCCCCTTTGTGTGTCTGGCACCAGGCAACCATTAATCTTATTCTAACACTGTACATTAGCTTTTCCTATTCTAGAACACATGTACATGTAGTCATACAGCAGGTACTTCTTTTGTGTCTAGCTTCTTTTGCTCAGGACAATGTCTGAATGTTAATATAAGGGAACACCTAATTCTTTATATACTGGTGTTAGGTAATAATTTGCTCTGCATCTTCAAAATCACGGTGGAACATCTGTACAAGTAACCTTACCAGTTTAGAAAACACTAGTGCCCATACCATAGAATATTGCCATATAGAATCTACATTTAAAGAGGAAAAAGAAATTGTGAGATTACTTAGCCACAATTGGAGCTCTCGCTGATTCCATCGTTTTTGGGTGCTGAGTTTACTTGACCTCCATATTGCTTAGTATGTAGAAATTTTATGTGAAAATAAGTGGCTATCTGGAGTCATCAGATTTTGTATGATGAAAATTTTATTTAAGAAGAGTTTGTATATCATGATCAAGTCTTACCATTAATATCTACTTGTTTGCTCATGGGGTACAGTATCTCCACCCCACCCTCAAATCTGTAAAGCATTGTAACTGTAGGCATTTGTGATAAAGGTCTGAAATAAAATACATTGTTTCAATTGGATGATTTATTCTTTTGGGGAATAATTTGGTTATAAATCTGGTTGAATGTAAGAGGCAAAAGTTCAGTTCTTTTTTTTTTTTTAATATAGAATATTGCTCTGTCTCCCAGGCTGCAATGCAGTGGCTTGGTCTTGGCTCACTGCAACCTCTGCCTCCCAGATTCAAGCGGTTCTCCTGACTCAGCCTCCCAAGTAGCTCACACTGGCTATTTTTGTATTTTTAGTAGAGATCGTGTTTCATTATATTGGCCAGGCTGGTCTCAAAGTCCTGACCTTGTGATCAGCCCACCTTTGCCTCCCAAAGTGCTGGGATTACAGGCGTGAGCCACCATGCTCAGCCAGTTCACTTCATTTTTAAAACTTAATTTTTTTAAAACAGTTTTTGATTCACAGAAAAATTGAGAGGAAGGTACAGAGATATCCTGTACACCTCCTGCCCCCACATGCATAGCCTCCCCTATTGTCAGCATTGCCCACCAGGGTGGCACATTTGTCATAATTGATAAAATTGATAAATTGACACATCATCTTCACCCAGAGTCCATAGTTTAGATTAGGTTTCACTCTTGGTGTTGTATGTTCTGTGGGTTTGGCAAGTTCTGTTATTTTGATATTTGAGTTTCTATCTGATTGAGCTATTGATCATACTTAATCACAGTGCAAATTATAAAATTTGAGGTTAGAAATTCCTTGTTAAAGTTTCAAATATGTTTGTGCAAATTTATATCTTAATATGTACAGTAAAAGTATTTTCTCAGTAGATTTTAATTTGGGTTAAAAGGTACATGTGTTCATCAGTGTAAAGTGACTACATTAATTTGTATAATTGCTCATCTCCTGTGACTGTATTTCTGAAACTAATCATACTATCTAGATAAGCTTTCACAAGTTTTATCTCTCATTAGGTATGAACTAGTCTGAACAAAATGTGTGTATATTAAAATCCTGAAGAAAGGTAATATGCTATGCAAAAGTCAGTGAGTTTCTTCCAACACACTAATCATTTTATGACAGACTTTGTCAAAGAAATCTAAAATTGTTCATATTCTAGGTAGAGTGGTTTCCCTCATCCCTTCTAAGTTGTATGTGAGAGTCAGCGGTTTAGGAAATTTTTAGTTTTTACTTTTTAAAATTAAGAAACAAATAACCCATACCATTTGTTGAAGTTTGGTTTTCCTTCTATTTTAGGGTTTGTTTTTTTTCAATTAAAGAATTTAGGCCAGGTGTAGTGACTCATGCCCATGATCCCAACATTTTGGGAGGCCAAGGCAGGAGGACTGCTTCAGTCCAGGTGTTTGAAACCAGTCTGGGCAACATAACAAGACCCTGTATCTACAAAATGTAAAAAAAAATAGCCAGGTATGGTGGTGCATGCCTGTAGTCCCAGCTACTCGGTGACGCTGCAGTGAGCTCTGATTGTGCCACTGCACTGCAGCCTGGGTAACAGAGTGAAACTCTGTCTCAAGAAACAAAACAACAAAACAAGAAAGAAAAGAAAAAGAATGTAATGCCTATGATGATAGCATAAAGGTGTAATGTTGAAAACGCTTGCCTTTTTTTTTCCTTAATGACTCTATGATTTGGGGTACAGGAAAGTGGAACATGGAGAGGAGGAAGGTTTGTATTGTTTTAGGTTTTGTTTTGGATCTTATTTCAATTAGTATTTAACAGAGAATTCTAAAATACAGCAGATCATGAAGATATTTTTTGCAGGAATATCCATATTCTAAGAGACAAGATACAATCCGATATGTTTGGCTCTGTGTCTCCACCCTACAAATCTCATCCCAAATTGTAATCCTCATGTGTCAGGGGAGGTGATCGGATCATGCAAGTGGTTTCCTCATGCTGTTCTCATGATAGCAAGGGAGTTCTCATGAGATCTGATGATGTAAAAGCGGCAGTTTCCTCCACACTCCCTGTCCGTCTCCTGCCAACATGTAAGATGTGCCTTGCTTCCCCTTTGCCTGTGAGACTGTGAGTCAATTAAACCTCTTTTTTTTTTTTTTTTAATAAATTACCCAGTCTCAGGTAGTATATTTATAGCAGTCTGAAAATGGACTAATACAGAGAATTGGTCCTGGCAGAGTAGAGTACTGCTATAAAGATAATCTGAAAATGTGGAAGCAATTTTGGGACTGGCTAATAGGCAGAGGTTAGAATGATTTGGAGGGCTCAGAAGCATACAGGAAGATGTGGGAAAGTTTGGAACTTCCTAGAGACTTCTTGAATATTTTTGACCAAAATGCTGATAGTGATATGGACAATGAAGTCCAGGCTGAGTTGGTCTCAGATGGAGATGAGAAACTTATTGGGAACTGGAGCAAAGGTCACTCTTGCTATGCTTTTGCAAAAAGACTGGTGGCATTTTGCCCCTGCCCTAGAGATCTGTGGAACTTTTACCTTGAGAGAGATGATTTAGGGTATCTGGCAGAAGAAATTTCTAAGCAGCAAAGCATTGAAGATGTGACCTGGCTTTTTCTGAAAGCATTCAATCATATATGTACACAAAAAGATGGTTTGAAATTGGAACTTATGTTTAAAAGGGAAGCAGAGCATAAAGGTTTGGAAAATTTGCAGCCTGACCATGTGGTAGAAAAGAAAAACCTATTTTCTGGGGAAGAATTCAATCTGGCTGCAGAAATTTGCATAAGTAACAAGGAGCTGAATATTAATAGCCAAGACAAGGGAGAAAATGTCTCCAGGGCATGTCAGAGATCTTTGTGGTAGCCCGTCCCATCACAATCCCAGAGGCCTAAGAGTGAAAAATGGTTCTGTGGGCCAGGCCCAAGGCCCTGCTACTCTCTGCAGCCTTGGAACTTTGTACCCTGCATCCCAGCTGCTCCAGCTCCAGCTGTGGTGAAAAGGGGCCAAGGTACAGCTCAGGCTGTTGCTTCAGAGGATCCAAGCCCCAAGCCTTGACAATTTCCATGTGGTGTTGGGCCTGAGGGTGCACAGAAGACAAGAGTTGAGCTTTGGGAACCTCTGCCTAGATTTCAGAAGATGTATGAAAATGCCTGGATATCCAGGCAGAAGTCAGCTGCAGGGTGGAGCCCACATGGAGAATATTTACCAGGGTAATGGAGAGAGGAAATGTGAGGTTGAAGCCCCCCACACAGAATCCCCATGGGAGCACTGCCTTCTGGAGCTGTGAGAAGAGAGCCACTGTCCTCCAGACCCCAGAATGGTAGCTCCACTGACAGCTTGTACCATGCAGCTGGAAAAGCCACAGGCACTCACCACCAGCCTGTGAAAGCAGCCGTGGGAGCTATACCCTGCAGAGCCACAGAGGTGGAGCTGCTCAAGGCCTTGGGAGCCCACCTCTTGCATCAGCATGTCTTGGATGTGAGACATGGAGTCAAGGGAGATCATTTTGTAGCTTTAAGATTTAATGATTATGCCCAGGCACAGTGGCTGACGTATATAATCCCAGCACTTTGGGAGGCTGAGTGAGGCAGGTGAATCACCTGAGGTGAGACCAGCCTGGCCAACATGGCAAAACCCCATCTCTACTAAAAATATAAAAATTAGCTGGGTGTGGTGGTGCATACCTGTAATCCCAGTTACTTGCAGGGCTGAGGCAGGGAATTGCTTGAACTGGGAGGTGGAGGTTGCAGCGAGCCGAGATTACATCACTGCATTCCAGCCCAGGCCACAGAGGGAGACTCCATCTCAAAAAAAAAAAAAAAAGATTTAATGTCTACCCCATCAGGTTTTGGACTTATGTGGGGTCTTTGTTCCCTTTGTTTTGGCCAGTTTCTCCTATTTGGAGAACATTAGGAATGAAAACATCTACCCAATGTCTGTACCCCCATTGTATCTTGGAAATAACTAACTTGTTTTTGATTTTATAGGCTTCTAAGTAGAAGGGACTTGCCTTGTCTCAGATGAGACTTTGGACTTGGACTTTTGGGCTAATGCTGAAATGAGTTAGGACTTTGGGAGACTGTTGGGAAGGTATGATTGGTTTTAAAATGTGAAAAGGACACAAGAGTTGGAAAGGGCCAGGATGGGATGATATGGTTTGGCTCTGTGTACCCACCCAAATCTCATCTCAAGTTGTATTTCCCATGTGTCAGAAGAGGGACCTGGTGGGAGGTGATTGGATCATGGGGACAGTTTTCCCCTGTTGTTCTCATGATAATGAGGGAATCATCATGAGATCTGATGATTTAAAAGTGGCAGTTTCCCCTGTGCACTCTCTCTCTCCTGCCTTCCCTTATCTTCTGCCATGTTTATAAGTTTCCTGAAGCCTTTCCAGCCATGTGAAACTATGAGTCAGTTAAACCTCTTTTCTTTGTAAATTACCCAGTCTCAGGTAGTATCTTTATAGCAGTGTGGAAATGGACTAATACATAATCTAAGTGCATCATATATTGAGATAGCAGATAAATTACATCAATATAAGGGATTTTTAAGGTACTATTAAATAAAAAATGGTGAAGATTATGATGCTATGTGGGTAGATTTTTGTTATAAGTTCAAGTGAAAAAACTTATAGAGGAAATGAATATAGATTGAGCCTCAATTAATATTTAATTCTTGTTACTACTACACAGGATTATCAAAATAGGAAAGTTTGTGCTATGATTACAGTTATGATAATATAGTTGCAAAAAACAAGAATGTAATAGGCTAAAGTGAAAACCATTTACTTAAATTGGTGGAATTGTGGGTGTATCATTCAGGGATTACAATTACATACTCAAACAGAAACCCCATCAAATGTGGCTTAACCAAATAGAGGCGTAAATTTTTTTCATGTGAAAAGTCCTGAAGAAGGTGGTCTTAGGATGGTGTGGTGCTGCTGTCATCAGGGTCTTAAATATCTTCATACTTTCTGCTCTGCTACCCTTAATGTATGGCCTTACTCCTCATTGTTTCTGTATGATTTGAAGATGATTGTTTGACCACCAATACCATCTGTGAATTCTAGGCAAGAAGAAGGGGAGGGCATAGAGCAAAAGGCTCCTGCCAGCTGATTCTCCTTCCTTTTAATAAGTTTTCCTGGAAGTCTCATCCAAGGACTTTTGGTTCCATATCACTGATCAGCACTGTGGCACACAGTTCCCATTAGCTGAAAGAAAGTCCGGAAAATGTACTTTTTTCAAAGCTGGGCATAATGCCACCTAGAATAAAAGAGGGGTTATGCTGGTATGGAAGAAGGGGAGGAAAAAGATGTTAGATAAGTAAGCTGCAAGTGTCTGCCAAGTTGTTTTCCCCTGAATGCTATGATACTTTTAATCATAAAAATTAGACTGGCTAAGATAAAAAAGACATCTGGTAGTGGATGAGATGTAACAATCCTAATTTCTTAACTGATATTTGGCTTGTCTAGATCCTTTCGGCCTTCTCCTTTTCACACGGCCTTACAACGGTTTCATCCTAGAGAGTAAGTCTGTAAAGGGCCAAGAAGGTGGAGTTTTGCTGTACTTAATAGGGCTCACTTGAGAGTTTGGAGAAAAATGGCAGTATAGAAACTTAGGACTAAAACAGATTTGGATACATAAGGAGAGATTGTGAGGTTGTATAGTATGCTTAAGCCTTCTCCAAGCTTCAGTTCCTCCTGTGTAAAATATAATAGGACCTGCTGTGCTTATTTTATAGATTAGAGGGATTTTTGGTTTTGAGACAGGGTCTTGCTCTGTTGCTCAGGCTGGAGAATAGTAATGTGATCATTGCTCATTGCAGCCTTGAACTCCTGATCTCAAATGAACCTCCTACCTCAGCCTCCCCAGTAGTTGGGACTACAGGTGTGCCACCATGTCCAGCTAATTTTTTTTTAATTTTTGTAGAGATGAGGTCTCACCGTGTTGTCCAGGTTGCTCTCAAACACCTGGGCTCAAGTGATCTTCCTGCCTTAGCCTCTCAAAGCACTGGGATTACAGCCATAAGCCCACCACACCTGGCCAAGGGTTTTTATGAAAATGAAGTGGAAGAAGTAGTGCCTACATTTTTGTATGGAGTAATGCAATTTACAACATCAGACCTATTTCATTTGGCGGTCCAAAGCCACACACCTGTTTCATGGTACCAGTTAGACTTGAGCTTAGGATACTTGATTTCTCTTCCAGATAATACACAGCGCTGTCTACTCATTATTAGATTGCATTAATCTTATAAGTAACTACTCTGTAACTCAGCATTTTACATTATCCAGTTCAGGAATTCTTTTTTTTTTTTTTTTTTTTTTTTTTTTTTTTTTTTGAGGCAGGGTCTTGCTTTGTCACCCAGGCTGAAGTGGAGTGACACGAACATGGCTTACTGCAGTCTTGACCTCCCAGGCTCAAGCAGTCCTCCTGCCTCAGCCTCCTAAGTAGCTGGAACTACAAGCATGTGCCACCATACACAGCTATTTTTTTTGTAGAGACAGGGTTTCACCATGTTCAATTCAGCAGTTCTATTCTAACTTAACTTGATGGAAGAAAATATGATGGTGTAGGTGGGAGGCAGTGAGGATAATATTAGATAATGTAAGTAACAGAAAAGTTCCATGTAAGTACACGAAATATTCATGGGATATAAATGACAGGAAATATTTAGGGCTAGAAAGAGGGATCATGTTGACCTGTTCATGTTGATATGTATGATACATGTTGATTTCTGTCTTAGCAGGTCAAACAATACCAAATTTTTTGTTTTGTTTTGTTCTTTCTTTTTCTTTCTTTCTTTCTTTCTTTTTTTTTTTTTTATGAGACAGAGTCTCGCTCTGTTGCCCAGGCTGGAGTGCATTGGCATGATCTCGGCTCACTGCAACCTCCGCCTCCTGGATTCAAGCAGTTCTCCTGCCTCAGCCTCCTGAGTATCTGGGACTACAGGAGTGTGCCACCACGCCCGGCTAATTTTTTGTATTTTTAGTAGAGATGGGGTTTCACCGTGCTAGCCAGGATGGTATCGATCTCCTGACCTTGTGCTCCACCCGCCTTGGCCTCCCAAAGTGCTGGGATTACAGGTGTGAGCCACCACGTGATTACCGTGTGAGCCAGCCAACAATACCAAATTTTAAGGAATACATTTTATAACATTTTACATATTGATAGAGAAATGAATTTGAAATTGTACAAATAAAATACAAACTTAGCATCTAGAGTGTCACCAGTAAGAGTGTTTATGATAATTCTGTGATTTACTCATGCTAGGTGTGGATTTCTTGAGTTGAATGTTAAAGCAATATATTTTTACTTTGTATATTTATTGATGTAAATTTTTACAAACTTAAAAATTGAGATTCATTTGACTACCTATAGATTTTGCAATTTGAAAACTTTCCGAGGACCTTTAATAATGAGTATGCCTTAAAATTGTATTTTTTTTTCTTTCTCTCTGTTTAGTGAATTACCTGAGAGAGAAGAAGGTGAAGGAGAAGAAACTCCAAATTTTAGCCACTGGGGTCCACCAAGAATGTATGTGGATGACATTATTGGCTTTCTCAATAGGAGCACAATCAGTTACTCTTTTCTTTAACTTTTTAGAACATCATTTAGTCATACTCTAATGATGGAGAAATTGTGATAATTCACCTGTAAGCTGGCCTACATTTTAGTTTCATGTTGTCTTATCTAGAGATTTTTAGCCGAACGAAACAACTGTAACCAATATTAAGAATATCTTTGATACTCTTTCAGAGAAAGCAGTTTAGAAATGTCCATCTACAGGTATAGTTTATCACTATGTCATTAAGCAAGTCAGGTAAAGCTGCCTTGAATGTTGTAAAGCTTCCGTTTTTGGTAAACAACAATAACAGTAGTTGAGACTTCTAGTGTATATCAATTTATCCCTACCTTTCTCCCCTGGTGGAGAGTCCATGTTTGTGCTAAAAGAATGTATTGAAAACCCATTTTCCCTTGGATATGGGGGAAGTTTTAAGTACTTACCAGTCCCTGTAGTTTTAAGTCCTTGCCAGGGCTGTACTTTAAGATGATGAAAGTCTTCCTTCAGCTGTTCTCTGTATTCCGTATCCATTATTAATTCCACCACCTCCATCCAAACTGATTCTTTTCTTGTAATTGAAATCTGAATTTGTCTTAAAAAATTTAAGAGTTGTTTTCTGAGTTAATTTTTTAATGAGTTGATTATTGGCTGCAGTCCAAAATTTATAATATTTTGAGGTGGGCAGTTTTTATTTCAAACTTTCTTTTAAATAATGACATGGAGGTAGGAAGAAATCAAAACCTTCTGGCCTTAGGAGCAAGTAAAATCTGTCCTCTGATTAAAAAACCACAGAGTTAAACCTGCCAACTGGGAAAAGCCACTTGGGCCATGAGCCACTCAGTGGCAAATTTACTTTATTCTGAAAGTCTGTATTTTTTGCTAAAATGACATATGTGGCTTTCTTAATTTTTTTTTTCCCATTTGTTTTTTCTTCAGTCCATTCTTTGCTAATGTTAGGGATATAAATGAAAAGGACTAATCACAGAAAACATATCGTGATAGGAGATGGGAACATTAGGGCTTAGCTAAATCTTTACTGAATATTAAGAGTTATATTTATTGTTTTAGAAATCTATGCTTTTCAGAACTGAAACTTTCACGTCATGAATTATTGATAACATCTTACAATGTTGGAACTACATATCGTTTGTATAACATTTGTAAAAATATATTTAGAAAATTTATATAAAATGTTGAGTCATAACAATAGGATACAAATGGAATAGTTGCAGTCCAAGAGATTAAATTAACTTGTTGATGAGTGAATTTTGTTTTTTCCCTTTATATAGTGTTGAGATTTTTAGAGTCCAAGAGATTAAATTAACTTGTTGATGAGTGAATTTTGTTTTTTTCCTTTATATAGTGTTGAGATTTTTAGAGAACCCAATGTGTCCCTTGGGATCAGTATTGTTGGTGGACAAACTGTTATAAAACGTCTAAAGAATGGAGAAGAACTTAAAGGTATATTTATCAAGCAAGTTTTAGAAGACAGTCCAGCGGGGAAGACAAACGCACTTAAAACTGGAGATAAAATACTTGAGGTAAATGATGTTAAAGTACTGTTTTTATTGGAAACATACTGTAAGACTGTGGAATAATCATTTAGCCAGAAGACTTTTCTTCGTGTGCTGGGGAGCATGTGTGTACAGTTGGTGTGCTTTATTTATATACTTTAGTTTGTACATTCTATGCACAATTTATGAGTTTCTCAAGTGAGTGGGGGGGGTAAACAAATAAAATGATAAAAAAAAAACTTCAGCTGATCGCAAAAAACACTAACAAAGGGCTCTATGTAGAACAGGGCAGATGGTAGGCATTATGCTTCTCCCACAGTCTTTAACAAGCTCTGAATTTTTTCCTTTGAAGCTCTAAATTTTATAATTGTTTGTCAATAGGATATATATTGTTGTTTAGAGAAAGAAGTTGACCCTAGAAGGTGTAAGACTCCATTGGGGGAGGGGGAGGATCCATGGTTCGCACTTGATATGCTTTGTGGGAGCTAAGTTGTTGTTTTTTGTTTTTTTGGTTTTTTTTTTGAGACAGAATCTTGCTCTGTCACCCAGGCTGGAGTGTAGTGGCGTGATCTTGGTTCACTGCATCCTCTGCTTCCTGGGTTCAAGCGATTCTCCTGCCTCAGCCTCCTGAGTAGCTGGGATTACAGGTATGCACTACACACTCAGCTAATTTTTTTTGTAGTTTTAGTAGAGATGGGATTTCACCATGTTGGCCAGTCTGGTCTCAACTCCTAAGCTCGTGCTGTGCCCACCTCGGCCTACCACTGTGCTGGGATTACTGGTGTGAGCCACCACGCCTGGCCTGGGAGCTAGTTTTAAAGGCACTTCAGGCCGAGCATGGTGGCTCATGCCGGTAATCCTAGCACTTTGGGAGGCCGAGGCAGGCGGATCAGTTGAGGTCAGGAGTTTGAGAGCAGCTTGGCTAACATGGTGAAACCCCATCTCTACTAAAAATACAAAAATCAGCCGGGCGTGGTGGCTGCGCCTACATTCCCAGCTACTTGGGAGGCTGAGGCAGGAGAATCGCTGCAACCCGGAAGGCGGAGGTTGCAGTGAGTCGAGATTGCGCAGCTGCCCTCCAGCCATGCAACAGAGTGAGACTCAGTCTCAAAACAGAAAAAAAAAGTGGGGTGAGGGGTGGGGGACATGAAAACCACTAAGAGTGCCCTGAAGTCTGAATGTGATACATTTCTTTTCACTCGGTTAATTGGGTGACACCATGGTGGGTATCTTTAATCCCGTTATTTGCTTGTTCTGATTCATGCTTTATGATGCTAACCATCAACCATGGTGTTTCAGCTCTAATGGAATACAAAGAGCCCTGGATGTCATGTGTTGGAATCAGAGTCTGTCCTTTTTGGGTTCTATGTGTTTTTGGACAAATCATTAGACCTACAGATTTTCAGTTTTCAAATAAAATGGAAATGAGAATTCAAAATCTATAGCATTATTGTGAGGATTAAATTAAAGAATTATATAAAAGCAGCTCTGTATACAAATTTTGAGTTATATTTGTGCTGTGCAATGTTTAAAACCATTTTCAAACATACTGCTAATATGGCAATGAAGATGACCAAAAGTCCCTTACCTTATGGTGTTTACATGATAGTGGGAGTGGGGAATAGAGAATAAAATAAATAAGTATATGTAGAATGTCAGGTTGTAATAAGTACCTAGGGAACAAAATAAAGCAGTGGAGGAGAATAAGGAGTGTAGGGGTTTGGGGGTGGTGAAAGCAATAGTTGCAATTTTAATAGCTTCATTATGGAAGATGATACTGGGACAAACATAGGAAATGAGAGTGTGAGCCATGTGGGTATATGGACGAAGAAAAACATGCAAAAGCTCTGAGATAGGAGCTTGCCTGGATATGTTCAAGGAGCAGCAGGAAGTCCAGCAATAATAGCATAGCATGAACAAGCCAGAAGGGGTAAGAGAAAAGGGCTGAGGAGTGATGGGAAATCACATCATGTAGAGCCTGAAAGCTCTGGAAGGTCTTCTGCTCTGAATGCAGTGGAGAGTCACTGGAGAATTATCAGCATGGAAGTATGTATTGTTTCAAAGGAGTATTCTGGCTTCTGGGGCTGGGATGGAAGGAGGGGCCTCAGCTGGAAGGCTGTTGCAGTCACTTAGGAGAGAAAGAATGGCAGCTTGGACCAGGAGGGGAGCAGTCAGGTTGTAGTATATTTTGCAAGTAGAATAATAGGACTTAACTAACAGAATGAATGCAAAAGAGAAAAGTGGCAAAGATAATTCAAAAGATTTTCAACTTGAGGAATCAAAGATGGAATTTCCATTTGCTGAGATGGGGAAGACTGTGGGAGAAACAGATTTGGGGAGACATTTTTTAGACATGTTAGGTTAAGATGCCTATTTGACATCCAAATAGTAATAGTCAGATAAATAAGGAGTCCTGTATTCTTACTAATTTTTTTGGTCTTTTTCCTCAGTTTCAGTTAGAGTTTGTCTCCCACTGGAGTTGTTTGTTATTCCTTGTAATTCTACTGGTTTTGCTGTATATATTTAGTGGATTTGTTGTTGGTGATTCGCTTTTGACATTATGTAGTTTTCCTATATATTCCTATTAATTACTTTTTGCCTTAAATTCTATTTTATTAGTATTGGTAACCTTGTTTTTAGTTATTAATTTACATGGTACTTTGCTTTTTTTCTTTTTTTGAGACCGACTCTCTCTCTATCGCCTAGGCTGGAGTGCAATGGCATGATCTTGGCTTACTGCAACCTCTGCCTTCCAGGTTCAAGTGATTCTCTTGCCTCAGCCTCCTGAGTAATTGGGATTACAGGTGCCTATCACCATGCCCGGCTAATTTTTATATTTTTTAGTAGAGACGTGGGGTTTTGCTATGTTGCTCAGGCTGGTCTCGAAGTCCTGACCTCAGGTGATCTGCCCACCTCGGCCTCCCAAAGTGCTGGGATTACAGGTGTGAACCACTGTGCCCAGCTGGTACTTTGCTTTTTTCATTCCTCCTTTTCCGCTATTCTTTTCATTTCGTTTAAGTTGTATTTTTTCTAAGCAACATACAACTGAATTTTGTTTTTTAATCTAAATTAATAATCATCTAGAAAATAAGTGAGATGAATTCACTTTTTACTTTGATTACTGATAAATTGTAACTTAATTTTTAAATATTTATTATTGTATCTTTTTTTCTTAATGTATTTTGAAATCATAAATTCATAGCAAATTACAAAGAATTGTACAGGGAAAGTCTCATGTACTGTTCACTCAGCCACCTCCAATTTTAATATCTTGTACAACTATACCACAATAGCAACACCAAGAAATTGATATTGGCTCAATCTGTAGTTTATTCAGATTTTACCAGTTATGCATACATTGATTTGCATGTGTGTTTGTAGCTCTATTCAATTTTATCACATGTAAAACCTTGCATATGCACCACCACAATTGAGAAACTCAACTGTATCATCACCATAAAAATCCCTTGCATTCCTTCTGTTTTAGTTCGTTCTCACACTACTATGAAGAAATACTCAAGACTGGGTAATTTATAAAGAGAAGAGGTTTAATTGACTCACAGTTCCACATTGCTGGGGAGGCCTCAGGAAACTCACAATCATGGCAGAAGGAGAAGCAGGAACCTTCTTCACTTTCTGTTATCCTCTTCCCTTTCTTTCCCATCCCTATCTTCTGACAGCCAGTAATCCGTTTCTTAATGTCTATAATTATATTATTCTACAATTGTCTCATAATGCAATTATGCATTATGTATCTTTTTGAGATTGCCTTTTTTTTTTACTTAGCATAATCTCCTTGAGGTTAATTCAATTTATTGTGTGCATTACTAATTCATTCCTATGGCGGGGTGAGGTGGCTCACACCTGTAATCCCAGCACTTTGGGAGGCAGAGGCAAGAGAGTGGATTGAGTCCAGGAGTTCAAGACTTGCTTGGGCAACAGAGTGAGACCCTCTCTCTACAAAAAAACAACCAATTTGTTCTTTTTTGTTGAGTAGTTGTCTTTGGAAATTCGGGCTGCCAAAACAAAATACCATAAAGATAGAAATTCCATTATCATCCTGGAGGCTGGGAAGCTGGGAACTCCAAGATCAAGGCATTGGCAGATTTGGTGTCTGGTGAGGACCTGTTTTCTGGGTTGCAGATGACGACTTCTCATTGTGTCCTCACATAGTAAAAGGGATGAGCTAGCTATTTTGGGTCTCTCTTAGGAATGAGGCCACTAATTCCATTCCTGAGGGCAGAGCCCTCATGACCTAATCATTTCATAAAGGCCCTGCCTACCTCCTAATATCTTCACCTTAGAGGTTAGAATTTCAACATATGAACTGTAAAGACCACATAAATTCCAACCATAACAGTGGCATTTTGTGATGTGGGTGTACCAATTTGTTTAACCATTCACCCATTGAAAGACACTTGAGTAGTTTTTAATTATTGGCTATTACAAATAAATCTGCTCTAAATATTTCTATACAAATTCCTGAGTGAAAATAAGTCTCCATTTCTCTAGGATAAATACCCAAGAGTGCAATTACTGAGTTTTATGTTAATTCCAGTTTTTGAAAAGAGTTGTCAAACTCTTTTTCAGAGTGGCTGGCTATACTATTTTACATTCATACCAGCAATGTATAAGTTTCTCCATATTCTTTATTATTATTTTTTTTAATTTTCATTTTTTGGTTTCTCCATATTCGTACCAACCTTTTCCCTTTACTCTCACAATCAAAACAAAACAGTAAATGTGACCAGATGTGTAGGGGTTTCTCCCCATACTCCACCCAGTGGACACCAACTGGGTGTCTTGTAATTCAGTTCAATTCTGATACTATGTACCTGGAGATAGTGTCAGATCCCCAGTGGACACCAACTGTCTTATAATTTAATTCAATTCTGACACTGTGTACTTGGATATAGCATCAGCTCACACAGGTTGAGGGCTTGATTCCACAAGACTGCCCCCATGTCAGATGCCACTCTTACTAGGTTGTTACCTATACTTCTGACCAACTGGCTATAAACCAGGGCTTCCACATCCCTCCCCTTGCATTTTGTTAATTTGCTAGGGCAGCTCAGAGAAACACTTACTTACATTTACTGGTTACACACAGGTTATAGATGGACAGCCAGATGAAGAGATGCATAGGACAAAGTAGGGGGAGGAGGGTGCAGAATAACCACACTCTGGGTGTACCACCTGCCACCCTCCCAGCATGTCCACATGTTCAACAACCGAGAAGCTCATCAAATCTTATTGTTCAAGGGTTCATCTCCAGCCCCCACCCTCACTTCTTGGAGATCATGGGGGAAGTGTGGGGTTCTCTAATTCTTTGGTCTTTCTGGCGACTGTCCCCATCCAGAGGCTATCCAGGGGCTCTACCCTAAGCCACCTCAGTAGCATAAACTCAGATGTGAAAGGGGCTATCATGCATAACAAAAGACACTCCTATCAGTCAGGAAATTCCAAGGGTACTCTGTGACAAGAACAAGGACATTTTGTATGATACCACAGGCACACACATCCATGTCCTCAGGTTCTCGTGCTCACTTCCTTCTCCGCCTGCTCACATTCAGTGGTTGTGGCTCCACCTCCTCCCTTGCATGTGCTTCCTGCTCTTGATCCTTCTTCCTTTCACTGAACTTGTCTGGGAGAACCACATCCTAGTTAAGTGCAACTCTGCTTATTCCAGGTCTCTGGCATGGCTAGAGAAATAACCAGCCATGGTGTCTGGTCTCATTAGAAGCTTGTGAGCACCCCCACAAGCGGGTCTTTAATTTTGCCCTGCTGTCCTTTAATATTCTTCTAGCTGGAGCCGGGTGCGGTGGCTCACGCCTGTAATCCCAGCACTTTGGGAGGCCGAGGAGGGTGGATCACGAGGTCAAGAGATCAAGACCATCCTGGTCAACGTGGTGATACCCCGTCTCTACTAAAAATACAAAAAATTAGCTGGGCATGGTGGCAGATACCTGTAATCCCAGCTACTCGGGAGGTTGAGCAGGAGAATTGCCTGAACCCAGGAGGCGGAGGTTGCAGTGAGCCGAGATCGCGCCATTGCACTCCAGCCTGGGTAACAAGAGCGAAACTCCATCTCAAAAAAAAAAAAAAATTCTAGCTGGTTCAGTCTCCTGTCTTTATAAATGATATGATTTGGCTGTGTCCTCAACCAAATCTCATCTTGAATTATAGTTCCCCAAATCCCCACGTGACATGGGAGGGACCCAGTGGAAGGTACTTGAATCATGGGGGTGGTTACTCCCATTCTGCTGTTCTTGTGATAGTGAAGTGAGTTCTCACAAGATCTGATGCTTTTATTTTGTATTATTTACTTATTTATTTTGAAACAGAGTTTCGCTCTGTCACCCAGGCTGGAGTGCAATAGTACAGGCGTGCGCCACCACGCCCAGCTAATTTTTGTATTTTTAGTCGAGATGGGTTTCACCATGTTGGTCAGGTTCATCTCAAACTCCTGACCTCATGATCCGCCCGCATTGGCCTTCCAAAGTGCTGGGATTACAGGCCTGAGCCACCGTGCCCTGCCAATCTGATGATTTTATAAGGAACTTTTCCCCCTTTGCTGGGCAATTCTGCTTCCTGCCGTGTGAAGAAGCACGGGTTTGCTTCCCCCTCCATTGTGACTGTAAGTTTCCTGAGGCCCCCCCAGCCATACAGAACCATGAGATAATTAAACCTCTTTCCTTTATAAATTACATACTCTTAGGCTGTTCTTTACAGCAGCGTGAGAACAGACTAATACAGTAGGTAACTGTGCCAAACCCCTTATGCCTCTTTCCTCCATCTTGCTCTCAGTTTAAGATCCTAGTTTCAGGTTTCATTGAGATTAGAGACAGTTAAAGGGAGCTTCCCCTGCTTCCAGTGCTCACCAAATCTTTTTTCTAATTGCCTTTGTAACAGCAAAGGAACTATATTTGTGCTTCCATCCAAAGCCAGTCTCTCTAACTTGTGCAGTAGAAATCATTCCCTCTTGATTATCCAAGGATATTGTCCTTACAGTGGTCATGTCTCTCTCCTTTATCATCCACTTTTTTCTCTGCACTGTATCAATATTGCTGTAATATTTCCTCCTATCTTCAAAACATCCTGCATCCCTCTCCACCTGCATTCCTGTTTCTTCAGTCCTCTGATAGCAAAGCAGTCTTCACAAATTGTCACTATCTGTTGAGACATTAGACCACCCCAGCATCTACCAAGGTTTTGTTATATTATAGGTTTGAAAAATTCATTCTGTTAAACATGTTTTGGAAATACAGATGCTCTTAGAGATTTATGGGCATGTTAGCAAGTTAGGTTCTCTGAAATTTTCTGTAATAGGGAACTGTTTATACTTACTTAAATTTACTGAACACAAATAGTTTTAGTAGAGGAATTCGTGAATGTTTTTTGGTACTTCTTTTTAAACATCATTTAAGAAATGTTCAACTACTCAAGTGTGATAACAGATGATTTGCTTAAAATATTACGCCTCTCAGCTTAATGGAGAGATGATAAAAGTCCATAGATAATCCCAGCCTCCCTTGTCCCACTCGGAATTATGTGCTGCACTCCTGGCAGAGGTGACAGACATCTTAAGCTTCTGTTACTGACTGAGCTACCTGTTTAGGGTAATTATATTTAACCAGGGCTGTTTTTATTAATGTATTCGTCTTATCTACTTTTCTGAAGGTGAAATGTTACTTTCCTTACACATGTTCTCCTAAAATACCAAAGCTTTTCTCGGCCAATCTTGACTGTGGTCTACTCATTAGGCTCTGGTTGTTCTCATAACTAGGTAATACACACAAACTTTGAATTAACCTATCCATGATATCTAGTGCTGTTCTTTTTTTTTTTTGAGACAGAGTCTTGCTCTGTCGCCAGGTGCCAGGCTGGAGTGCAGTGGCACAATCTCGGTTCACTGCAACCTCCACCTCCCGGGTTCAAGCAATTCTCCTGCCTCAGTCTCCCAGGTAGTTGGGACTGCAGGCGCACACCACCATGTCCAGCTAATTTTTTTTTTAATTTTTAGTAGAGACAGAGTGGCACCATGTTGGCCAGGATGGTCTCAATCTCTTGACCTCGTGTTCCGCCTGCCTCGGCCTCCCAAAGTGCTGGGATTACAGGCTTGAGCCACCGTGCCCGGCCTCTAGTGCTGTTCTAACTGAGATAAGTTGCTTTTGTGTTTTAGGTGTCTGGAGTAGATTTGCAGAATGCCTCACACAGCGAAGCAGTCGAGGCCATTAAGAATGCAGGAAACCCCGTGGTGTTCGTCGTTCAGAGCTTGTCATCCACTCCACGAGTAAGTTTTAGTTCGTCTTTTCAAGAAGTTTAATAATACTCTGTATACCTGCAGACCAAGCTTTGGCCTGTATTTTCCACATATTTTCATTGTTATTTAGCTATACTAAAAGTATGAGCTTCACAAAAATTCAGTCATTAACTTTAAGGTCCCTTTTTTCCCCTCCAGTTTTGATCTTCTGATCAAATTGGAGTCATTACAGTGTGCATTGGTTTAAGTTACACCCTCTGGAATCAGACCTGTTTTCAATTTCTTGATTCCTTATTTACCAGCTTTGCTAACCTGGAGGCAAGTTACTTTCCTGAGCCACTTTGTTTATAAAACACTTTGAACAGAGTCAGGTGTAAAAAACATTGTAGAGATACTATCACATGATGTGTATATTTATTAAAGTATGTAAAAAAAACATGTTGACGTGTTGTACTGTTTGTGTTCTAATGTTGGAGATTCTAAATTTAAAAACAGCAATACTTAATCATAAAATTTTTCTTTTTCTTCTTCTTTTTCTTTTTTTTTTTTTTTTGAGATGGAGTCTTGCTCTGTTGCTCAGGGCAAAGTGCAATGGCGGGATCTCAGCTCACTGCAACCTCTGCCTCCCAGGTTTCAAGTGATTCTTGTGCCTCAGCCTCCTGAGTAGCTGGGATTACAAGCATGTGCCACCACGGCCCTCTAATTTTGGTATTTTTAGTAGAGATGAGATTTCACCTTGTTGACTAAGCTGGTTTCAAATGCCTGACCTCAAGTAATCTGCCCACCTTGGCCTCCCAAAGTGCTAGCATTACAGGCATGAGCCACCGCACCTGACCTAAAATTTTTCTTCTGTAATTAATTACTCCTTTGGTGTGGAATTGGAACTCTGATATGAAATGTTGGTGGCAGGATGTGGATTTTATATTATAGTGTGCAACAGAAACATCACCCTTAAAACTGGAAGCAATATTCTTTTTCTTCATTTTATAATGGAAGACAGCTATTCAAAACATATACACTTCTTTTTTTTGTTTGTTTTTGGTAACAGAGTCTCACTCTGTCACCTAGCTTGGAGTGCAGTGGCATGATCATAGCTCACTGCAGCCTTTGTCTCCTGGGCTCAAGCAATCTTCCTGCCTTAGCCTCCCAAGTAGATGGGATTACAGGTGCACGCTACCACACCTGGCAAATTTTTTTTTGTTTTTTGACAGGGTCTCGCTTTGTTGCCCAGGCTTGCATATGCACTTCTAACTGCGTATTTTAAGAAATTATTTGCTTTCCAATATACTTACGTAGTGCATTCCAATATACTTATGTAGTGCATTCCAATCTTTTTTAATGTCAAGGCAAAAAGAAAATAATACTTACATGGCAAACTGGGCAAATATATGGTTGGCTATCTCAATGGTGGGGGCATTTGCATACTCGTAACCTGCCTATGCCCAGTGAGCTGCAGCCTGCATTGGCACCTCTGCTGTGTCACTGCCTTTTGCAGTATGGTGCCTTCCATTCTTAGCACCATGTTTACACCATCAAGACTAATTGAGAGAGGTGAACTGAATAAAGTTCTCTTGTTTTCGCAAAATTTGAAATTCAATGAGAATTTTTAAAACCCAGTTTTTAATTCTTATGATATCGGGAATGTTGTTGAGGCCATGGCTTTTATTTCTGGAAACTGGGTTCAACAGGAAAATTGGCCAGATTGTTCTTTGCCAAATTATACTTCCAAATCAACAATTTTGAGCGAGAATGAGCCAATCAAATTATACATTTGTGTGGCCAGCTGTGAATGCCCTGCTAAAAAGGCTAAGCTTTCAATCCAGCCTATGCTAGTGAGCTGAGGTGGAAATTTTTGTTTGGATGACACAAACAGTATAATTTCTTTCAATTATTCAAACAAAGAAATTCTCTTCAGCACCATGCCATGCTCAAGTTACTTACTCCCTCATGTAGCATAGTAGACTGCTGCACTGAACATTCAGTTCATCAGGCACTGAACTATCTGTGGTTCTAGACAACGAAGCATATCCCATTGATGATGTTAATTGCTATGTCCATGACTTGTTCCATTTTCAACTTTGTTTTTAGGGCAAAGTGACTCTTTTTTTTTTTTTTTTTTTTTTGAGACAGGGTCTTATTTTATCACCCAGGATGAGTACAGTGGCATAATCATGGCTCACTGAAGCCTCGACCTCCTTGGCTCAAGCAATCCTCCAAGTTCAGCCTCCCAAGCAGTTGGAACCATGGGCATGCATCACCATGCCCAGCTAGTTTTTGATTTTTTTGTGCAGATAGGGTCTCCCCTTATTCTCCAGGCAGGTCTTGAACTCCTGGGCTCAAGCAGTCCTCCCGCCTTGGCCTCCCAAAGTATTGGAATTACAGACATGAGCCACTGCGCCTGGCCAGGACAAAGTGATTCTTATTGCATGAAACAAATGAAAAGAGAATCAAGTTTCATATCTTTGTAAAATGGTGCTCTCTTTGGTTTACTTATTATTGCAAGTAGTACTGATTATCCAGAAATAGAAAATATAGGCAATGCTTAATTATTTTTGTTTAATTTACATTAAAATTTGAACTTTCCTTAAAACCCCAAAATAAGTCATTTTCTAATATGCCCATCAAAGGCCTGATGTCTAAAAATACCTTGGTCACATAAACATTCTCCTCAACACTATGAATGGAACGGTTGTTTTTATCTGGGTGCATTATCAGCTGCTTTAGGACCATCACCAATACACCGTTTAAAGCTTCTCACCCTGACTTTCTCAAGTATATTTTCAGCATTCTGGAAAAATGTGTGTATCTACTTGGATGTACTTGACAAATACTTATTTGAGAGTAAGGCTCATAGAACGTTTTTCTATAAGGTAATTTTTTCCACTTAATAACTTAACTGCACTTCACAGAAACATATATGTGTGTGTGTGTGTGTGTGTGTGTGTGTATGTATATATTTCACATTAAAAAGTCCTCCAGCCTGGCCAATATAGTGAAACCTCATCTCTACTAAAAATATAAAAAGTTATTCGGGCATGGTGGTGCAGTTCTGTAATCCCAGCTACTTGGGAGGCTGAGGCAGGAGAATCGCTTGAACTCGGGAGGTGGAGGTTGCAGTGAGCCAAGATCATACCACTGCACTCCAGTCTGGGTGACAGAGCGAGAGTATTGTTGCAAAAAAAAAAAAAAAATCCTTTTGAAATTGGGTCATATCTTCAGCTCATTATGTTTATCATCACATGTTGCTTTCTTCCTTTCTATATTCCAGTTGTACTTCCCAATACCATTGTTCCATAAGGGTATCTACTTTTCTTGACATATGAGCATTTTTCTTTTTTATTCTTTTTTTTTTTTTTTTTTTTGTAAATTGGGTCTCGCTATATTGCCCAGGCAGGTCTCGAACTCCTGGGCTCAAGCTATCCTCCCGCCTCTGCCTCCCTAAAAGCTGGGATTACAGGCGTGAGCCACAGCGCTCGGTGACACATGAGCATTTTGCATATTAATCATCTATAGATATATTTTCCATTTCACAAGAAATACATTCTTCTGTTTTCCTGAAAGGTGTAGTCTCATTGAGGATTTTGTCTTCTAAATTTTGCTAAAGATATATGTACAGAAGAACATTTCTCTGCTATTTGAAAAACAGTGGGCTGGGCGCAGTGGCTCACACCTGTAATCCCAGCACTTTGGGAGGCTGAGGTGAGAGGATCACTTGAGATCAGGAGTTGGAGACCAGCCTGGCCAACATGGCGAAATCACGTCTCTACTAAAAATACAAAAAGTAGCCAGGTGTGGTGGTACATGCTTGTAATCCCAGCTACTTGGGAAGCTGAAGCAGGAGAGTTGCTTGAACCTGGGAGACAGAAGGTGCAGTGAGCCAAGATCGTGCCACTGCGCTCCTGTCTGGATGACAGTGAGACTCCGTCTCAACAAGAAAAAGAAAAGAAAAAAGAAAGAAAAACAATGAAAACATTATGAGTGGCAACTGACATTGTGTCTCATTTAGCTTCTACTTAGCATCAACCAATTTTTCCATGGGAGAAAGTAATAATAGTGTGGGTGGATAATTTCTGACTTGTCAGGGAGGCAATGTTTTGTTTCAGATTCTTCAGAACAAGGAACACGTGCCTGTAAACCTCACCAGTCTTTGAAATCTGACTTAGGTCGTTATCTATATTAAACAGAGATAGAAATATTAGATACTAGCACAGTGCCTCTTCACATAGCACTGTATATATGTTAATGTGCCATTACTGTTGTTTTTATGTAAATGACACACTTCTGAGAATACAATTTATTCTGAAATTTATTTTATTAAAAATGAAAATTTAATCTTAAATTGCATTTAAAGGAAAATGGGCTTTTTGTTTTGTTTTTAATTATCTCTAGGCAGGCAGTCTTTTAATTTTCTGAGCAAGGAGATTTTTTTTTTCTTTTTCTTTTTAATTTGTTTATGTATTTTTTGAGAAAAGGTCTTGCCCTGTCACCGAGGCTGGTGTTCAGTGGAGCAACTGTGGCTCACTGCAACCTCAACTTCCTAGGCTCAAGTGACCCTCCACCTCAGCCCCACAAGTAGCTGAGATTCCAGGTCCACACTATCACACTCAGCTAATTTTTAAATTTTTGTAGAGATGGAGTCTCCCTATGTTGCCCACGCTGGTCTCAAACTCCTGGATTCCAGCAGTCCTCCCGCCTTGGCCTCTCAAAATGCTGGGATTACAGATGTGAGCCACTGTACTCAGCCTATTTTTTTTTCTTTTAGTCTTCATCTCTCTCACCAGATTTTATGCCAAGATTATCTATGCTAGCTCTTTGAGGAGCCTCTTTTGATAAAATTAAACTGGTTCATTTTATAAAGCTGCATGAAGTGTAACTATATATTAGGCCATTTCTGAGCACAAGAGAAGTAGTGAAAAATAACACTGAGTTCTACTCTCATGAAGATTATTCAGTGGTGGAAATAGACTTGCTAATTCATCCTTATGCTAACAGTGATAGTGGAGTATTTATTGAGTACACACAGTGTGGGAGATAACATACTTGGACTTGGGGTACAATGATGAATAAGGTAAATCTACCAAGTAGATGTGTTATCCTATGTTCTTGTATAATTAATTAGGTCATACCTAAAACTCTATCTTGCAAAATGAGATGTTTGGATGATAGTCAGTATGTGACCTTGTTTTTAGGCTTTTTCATTTTCAGCTTCTGGATCCACATACAGAAACCTGCATTTTTATGCCCCAATGACATATATATATAACTTTATAGTATTTCAGAGTTATATATTTTGTCAGATTTTCCAAGTTTTATTGTTTGCTTTGAATTGTACTTCTTATATCTTTACTCTTTAGATGAGGTTACAAAGTTAAGATTTTAGCTGTTCAAACAAATACATTAAGAAATGTAATGATAGGCTGATGTGGTGGCTCACGCCTATAATCCCAGCACTTTGGGAGGCTGAGGTGGGCAGACTATCTGAGGTCAGGAGTTTGAGACCAGCCTGGCCAACATGGTGAAACCCCGTCTCTACTAAAAATACAAAAATTAGCTGGGTGTGATGGCAGGCACCTATAATCCCAGCTACTCGGGAGGCTGAGGCTGGAGAATCGCTTGAACCCAGGAGGTGAAGGTTGCAGCGAGCGGAGATTGCGCCACTGCACTCCAGCCTGGGTGACAAGAGCGAAACTCCATCTCAAAAAAAAAAAAAAAGTAATGATAAAAAAATTATCCATTCTGGAATGTCAAGAAAAATAAAATGTAATGATCATGTCATTTAAAGTTTTTCTTCCTCCCACCCCTTTTTTTGTTACCGTAGGTCATTCCTACTGTACATAACAAGGCCAACAAAATCACCAGTAACCAGAACCAGGACACCCAAGAAAAGAAAGAAAAGGTATCTTGAACTTCTCACGTGTTTAAAAAATGTTTTTGTTTTTTTAGTTTAGTTTTGTTTTTTGCATATCTGAGCTGAAATAGAAGTGGCTTTTTGATGAGTGTCAGTGTTGTAGAAGCACTATATTTATAATATTTTCTTCCTGCGAATTTAACTGGTTCTTACCAGCATAGAGGATGGAAACTTGGTGCAGCATAGATGCAAAAATACTATAAAGGGCCAGTCAGCCATCAACATCATAGCTTTCTTTCCTGTTCAGACAGGCTGGCTGTTTGTCCATTCCCAGGACATGCCTCTCACACTGAGACTTTGATCTTGCTGTTCTCGCCTGGAAGTCCATTTCCCACATTGCTCTGCCATAAGAATCCTTTCATTCTTCAACGACCACGTCAAAGGTCATCTCTCCTTAGAAAACTATCCTTCCTGTCAATCAGAATTAATCCTCCATTCCTGTTTGCCCACCTCTATTAAAGTAGAATCTGTTGACCTAAAAATTATTTTAAGATGTGGTGTCAAGTAGGGATGAATTTTTATTTTTTCCCATCAAGATAACTTATTGTTCTCTTGGGGAACTAACTGTCCCACTGTTTTAAAATAGGACCTCCTTTACCCACAGATTTGTAGTGCACCTCTGTTGTATCTCAGGTTACAAGGGGGAGTCTGTTTCTGAGCTTTCTCTTTGTTCCATTTGATCAACTTGTCTGTCCCAGCACAAATGCTGCATGGACTGAATTATTAATAGTAATAAATCTTGTTTCCTGATAAAGCACTTTACTTTCTTTTATAAGTTTCTTCTTCTTTGTAAGTGTCTTAACTATTTGTATAATTTTTCTTTTCCATATCCATTTAGAATCAGATTATTAAATTCCACAAAAGTTTCTTTTGGGATTTTGATTGGAATTGTGTTGAATCTATAGATTAACTTAGAAAGAAGTTACATCTTTTTGATGTTGAGACTTTTAAACCATTGATATATGTTTTTCTATTAAATTCTTTTATTTCTTTTAATTAATTTTTATAATTTTATTTAAAAAGGTATTGAAATCTTTTGATTTATTCCTAGGTATTTTATATTGCTATTAAATGCTATCTTTTTAAATTGAGTTTTTTGTTTATTTCTAGTATGTAGACATAAAATTGACTTTTATATATTTATTTGACGTCTTGTAACATTATTCTTTTAAAACATTCAATAATCCAGTGGAGAATACCGGGAAAACCATAATGCTAAAACAAAAAAAGTATAAATATAAACCTACTTAAAGATAAACTTATTAAACATTTCATATAGAATGTTTAGTGTCTTTGTGTGTGTGTTCCGTATATGGTATTTTTCTTAGGAATATGAATCTCGAGTTCTTATTCTGTGTAGATTTTTATTTTTGGATTTTTTTATACATATAATAATAATAAACACTTTGGAATAAGGTAGTTTTCTTTTTTCCTTTCTATTCTTTCTTTTTCTCATTTTATTGTATCTGCTAAGACCTCCAGTACTGTGTTTAACAGAAGTAATGATAGCTAACATCTTGTCATTTTTCTTCCTGATATTTAAGGAAAAGCTTTTAATATTTCACCACTGAATATGATGTAGGTATTTGTAGATAATCTGTCATGTAACTGTCTGATGGGTTCATCCTACTCACTACCCAGATACAGTCGATTTATCAAGACAGGGGAATTGCAGTAGAGAAAGAATTTAATGTGTACAGAACTGACTAAGCTGGAGACAAGAGTTTTATTATTGCTTGAATCAGCCTCTCTGAAAATTTGGAGGCTAGGGTCTTTCAAAGATAGTTTGGGGGCTAGGGAATGGGGAATTCTGATTGGTTTGGTTGGGGATGAAATCACAAGGAATCCAAAACTGTCCTCTTGTGCTGAGTCAGTTCCTTGGGGGAGGTGAGGCACAAGACCAGATAAGCCAGTTTACCAGTCTGAGTGCGTCGACTGATTCATCAGAATGCAGGGTCTGGAAAATATCTTAAACGCTAATCTTAGTTTTTATAATAGTAACATTATCCATGGAAGCAACTGAGGCAGTTAGGAATCTTGTGGCTTCTAACTGCAGGACTCCTAATCCATAATTTCTAATCTTGTGGCTAATTTGTTAGTTTTGCAAAGATGATCTGGTCCCCAGGCAAGTAGGGGGTTTGTTTTCGAAGATAGCTGTTATCATCTTTGTTCCAAAGTTGAACTATGAACTAAATTAATCCTATGGTCAGCTCGGCCTATGCACAGGGATAAACAAAAGCAAGGTATTGGAGGTTAAGGAAATATTCTTAAGGCAAGATGGAGTTGGTTAGGACAGATCTCTTTCACTGCCATAGTTTTCTCGCTGTTACAGTTTTTGCAAAGGTGGTTTCAATCAGGTTAAGGAAATACTCTCTTTCATTCCTACTTTGCTAAGAATTTTTACCATGAATGGCATTGGCATTGACTTTTATCAGATGTATTACTAACATCCACTGAAATAAGTGGGTGCATGTATAAATTTTTTTCTCCTTGAATCCCTTAATGTAGTAAATAATATTAGTAGATTTCAGAATATTGAACCAATCTTGAATTACTGGAATGCAACTTATTTGGTCATCATTTTTTTTTTTTTTTTTTGCCCATTGCTGATATTTCTTTTAGGATTTTTCCATTCATGGTCATGAGTGAGATTTGCCTGGAAATTTTCATTTATATATTGTCCTATCTGGCTTTGGTTGTGGTAAACTACTAAAATGATTAGTAGGAGCATTTATTCTTTTAAGTTCTCTGAAAGTTTGTATAAAAAAATTATCAATTCCTTCAATCTTTAGTCAGACTACCCTGTGAAGCCATTGTGGGCCTGTGCTTTCTATGTGAGAAAAATTTAAAATATTGATTTAGTTCTTTAATGGTTGTTAAATCATTCTGATTTTCTAATTCTTCTAGACTCATTTTTGGTCATTGACTCTTCTAGGAATATTGATATAACCTAAGTTTTTGTATTTGTTGGCATAAAGTTGTTTGTGTTTGTGTTTTTTTTTTTTTTAGACAGTCTCGCTCTGTCACCCAGGCTGAAGTGAAGTGGTGCAATCTTGGCTCACTGCAACCTCCGCCTCCCAAGTTCAAGTGATTCTTGTGCCTCAGGCTCCCAAGTAGCTGAGATTACAGGCATTTGCCACCATGCCTGGCTAATTTTTTGTATTTTTAGTAGAGGTGGGTTCTCACCAGCTTGCTCAGGTTGGTCTTGAACTCTTGAGCTCAGGCAGTCTGCCCACCTTGGCCTCTCAAAGTACTAGGATTACAGGCCTGAGCCACCGTGCCCAGCCATTTGTGTATCCTCTTAACATTAATCATCTCTGCTCCATCTATAGTAGTTATTTTTCATTCTGAAATAGGTAATTATGGCCAGGCCTGGTGGCTCACGCCTGTAATCCTAGCACTTTAGGTGGCCAAGGTAGGAAGATTGCTTCAGCCCAAAAGTTCAAGACCAGCTTGGGCAACCTGGCAAGACCCTATCTCTACAAAATAGAAAATATTAGCTGGGTGTGGTGGTGTGTACCTGTAGTCTCAGTTACCTGGGAGGCTGAGGTAGGGGGATAACGAGCCAGGGAAGGCCACAGTGAGCCACGGTTACACCATTGCACTCCAGCCTGGGGGACAAGGCAAAACCCTGTGTCAAAAAAAAAAGTAAAAAATAAAATAAAACAAATAATAATGAAAACTAAAATAAATTTTAAAAAATGAAATAGGTAATTATTTGGTATATCTTTTTCTTCATTAATCTTGAAAGTAATTTTTCATTTAATTTTTTTTCTGAAGAATTACCTTTTGAAGTGTGTTTGTCTTATCTGTTATATCTTTTTTCTGCTTAATTAATTTTGTTCTCATCTTTATTTTGCCTTGCTTCTTTGTTTGGATTTATTCTCCTTTTTCACCCCTTAATAATTTTTAGTTAATTGCAGAGATTATTACTTTTCTACCTTTTTTCTTGTCTAAAATAATAATTTAAGGCCATATATATATATATATATATATATATATATATTTTTTTTTTTTTTTTGAGATGCAGCCTTACTCTGTTGCCCAGGATGGGGTGCAGTGGCACAATCACAGCTCACTGCAACCTCACTGCAGGTAGTCCTCCCATCTCAGCCTCCCAGGCAGCCGAGACTATAGACACACACCACCATGCCCGGTTAATTTTTTGTATTTTTGTTAGAGATGAGGTTTTACCTGTTGCCCAGGCTGATCTCAAACTCTCGGGCTCAAGCAATCTGCCCACCTCAGCCTCCCAAAATGCTGGGGTTACGGGCTTGAGCCACAGACCCTAGCCTAAATTTTTTCTAAGTTCCTGTTTACTACATTCCAAGATTTTAAATTGAATTTCTGTTCTTTGGTACTAAGGGGTTTTGTTTGTTTGTTTGTTTTTGTTTTTAGGCTCCAATGTGATTTCTCTTTGACCCAAAATGTATTTAGAAATATATTTTAAAGTTTCCACATGAATGTTTTAAAAAATTTTTTTGTTCTATTTTCTAATTTAGCTATAATCAGAGATTGTTGTTTATGTAATATTAATTTTTTGACATTGGTTGCAACTTGTTTTTAATAGCCTAGTACGTAGTTATTATGAATGTTCTATTTGTGATTAAAAAGAACAGCTATTATTTAATAAATAATTATTAATTATTTAGTTATTGGGGACAGGTTTTTATAAAAAGTTTATAGATCAAATTATTTGAATTATTTAGATTTCTTATAATTACTGATATTTTTTGTTTGCATAACCTAATGATTGTCCCTTCTGATACTAAAATTAGTCTATTTTTTGTGTATTTTCAGTTTTTGTTTCATGTTATTAAGTACATCCAAGTTTAAAATTTTTATATCATCCTGGGGGAATTGGCCCTTTTATTAATATGTGGCAGTTTTTAGTAACCTCAAACATCTGTTTCACCCACTGATATGGTTTGGCTGTGTCCCCACCCAAATCTCATCTTGAATTCCCATATGTGTGGGAGGGACTTAGTGGGAGGTAATTGATCATGGGGGCAGGTGTTCCCCTTGCTATTCTCATGATAGTGAATTAGTCTTGTAAGATCTGGTGGTTTTAAAAAATGGAACTTTCCCTCCACAAGCTCTCTTTCTTTGCCTGCCACCATCCATGTAAGATGTGACTTGTTCCTCTTTGCTTTCCGGCATGATTATGAGGCCTCTCCAGCCTCATGGAAATATAAGTCTATTAAACCGCTTTTTCTTCCCAGTCTCTGGTGTGTCTTTATCAGCAGCATGAAATCGGATTAATACGCCCACTACACTGAAACCATGTTGATTTTCTTTTTCTATTTGCCTGATGTGTTGGGTTGGAATTTGTTAAGCCACACACATAAAATGAATTCAGGTCTTTAACTTTGGTGAATCTAGACTTGTATGGAATTCTTTTTTTTTTTTTTTTTTGAGACAGATTCTCGCTCTGTCACCCAGGCTGGAATGCAATGGCGTGATCTCTGCTCACTGCAACCTACACCTCCTACATTCAAGCAATCTTCCTGCCTTAGCCTTCCTAGTAGCTGGGGTTACAGGTGCATGCCACCACGCCCAGCTAATTTTTGTATTTTTAGTAGAGACGGGGTTTCACCATGTTGGCCAGGCTGGTGTTGAACTCCTGACCTCAGGTGATCCACCTGGCTTAGCCTCCCAAATGCTGGGATTACAGGCATGAGCCACCATGCCCGGCCACTTGTATGTAATTCTTGAGGTACACCTTTTTTCTCTTTTTCTCTTCCACCTCAAGCTAAGACCAAGGCCAGGAAATATACCCACTAACTTCTGTGATCACTATCTTGATTTGTTTATTTTTTAAAATCTTTATCTACTGTAAGTTTTACCCCATTAAGAAAAAAGCCATAACTGAATTGAACACATGGGACAACTTTAATTACAGACATGTACACAGGGGCCAATCAAGATACTGACTCCTTGAGGATTTAAGGAAAGAGTTTTTGCAAAAGATGAGGAAAAGTGTCATTAGGTTGTTTACCAAATTAAAGGATTGTCTGTTTAACCTGATTGGCCACTGTCTGAGTTAAAATTTTAGTCACAAAGATTGTGTTAAGATTAGCAGTAGCACATGTTTTATGATCGAGCTGTTGTGGGATTTTTGGGGGAACACCTATTAATAAGCATAGGTAATGTATAAGATCCCAGAAGATGGTGGTTATTGCTTGCAGAGGTATTTCTTTTTCCTTACAGATTACAAGTAATTAGTTGCAGAATTCTTTCTCAATCTTTTAGAAGTACAAGCCTTTATTTTCAGGAACGGGAGTTTGGGAGGGTGATAATTTTAGTCTAACTTCCCACCTTCCTTGGCCTCAAGGGGGCACTTGGGACTCATTAAATACTTATCTCTCATTAGATAAAAATATGTAGATACCGTATGATTATATTTATATAAAAATCCAGAACGTACAATCTGTAGTGAGAGAAAGCAGATCAGTGGTTCCTTGGGAATGAGGTTTCAGGGCAAGAGGTGGGAAGGAGGGATTTTAAAAAGGCATGAACAAATTTTTAGGGATGATTGTTATGTTCACTCTCTTGATTGTGGTGATGGATTCAAATTGTATCCTTTAAATGTGTGCAGTTTTGTGTATGTCAATTATACCTCAATATATTGAATTAAAGCTAAGACAAAAAATTTCTACCATCTTACAGCTTGCATTTCTAGTGGAGCAAGGCAAACAGGAGAATCAGCAACTGCTACTTTAGGTTTTTTTTGTTTTTTTGAGACGGAGTCTCACTCTGTCACCCAAGTTGGAGTGCAATGGTGTTAGCTCACTGCAACCTCCACCTCCCAGGTTCAAGCAAATTTTTTTCCTCAGTTTCCTGAGTAGCTGGGACTACAGGTGTGCACCACCACACCTGGCTAATTTTTGTATTTTTTAGTGGAGATGGGGTTTCCTCATGTTGGCCAGGCTGGTCTCGAACTCCTCACCTCAGGTGATCTGCCTGCCTCAGCCTCTCAAAGTGCTGGAATTACAGATGTAAGCCACCATGCCCTGCCAGCAACTGCTACTTTAAAGTAATTTGGGGATAAGATATGGAAACCCACAAAATGTGATATCTGGAAGGGACTGGAATTGAAGCTCCATGAGGGCAGGGACCTCATCTGTTACATTATTACTCTACCCCTATTGCCCAGAATACTGCCTGGCATCATATATATTTCCTGAATGACTAAAGAATCCTAAAATGAAAAGACATCTCTGACTTTAGGTTTCCAAGGATCAGCAGAAGCCCTTCAGACAAGTGCCACCTTCTAGTGCTCCACTAGGCCTCCTGATTTGGGATTTATAGTTGTTTCTGGCCTCAGTCATATGTCACAAAACACTGTTTAAAAAAAATTTTTTTTTAGTGTTTGTTTTTGAGATGATGTCTCACATTTTTGCCCAGGCTGGAGTGCAATGGAGCAATCTTGGCTCACTGCAACTTCTGCCTCCTGGGTTCATGCCATTCTTCTGCTTCAGCCTCCTGAGTAGCTGGCATTGCAAACGTACACCACCACACCTGGCTAATTTTTTTGTATTTTTAGTAGAGGTGGGGTTTCATTATGTTGGTCAGACTGGTTTTGTACTCCTGACCTCGCGATCTGCCCGCCTTGGCCTCCCAAAGTGCTGGGATTACAGGCTTGAGCCACTGCAGCCAGCCATACTGTTTAAACTTTAATCTGTCATTTTTATGTGATTAAGAAGGGTTCCTAAGAATACTTAATCTACCCTATTGCTGGAATTTTGTGAGTTCATATGTTGATGCAAAGATCTGACTATTCATCAAGTGTTTATTGGTTACCTATAGTGAATCAGTTTCTGTGCAACGATCTGGTGATATAACATCAAAAAGGAAACATTTAAGGTAACACTTTGTGGGGACACAGACAATAAACACCACATAGGTGAATGGTTACTACTCCAACCACATCTGAGAACAAGATGATGTAATCTATTGAGGAAAATTCCACATAAGATCCCAGGAAGGAAAACAGTAGGTGTATGATTCTTATGAACTTTGGACTGCTCCATTAAACCAATTGATTTCCAATACATGGCAAGGGTGTTTGTATTCAGTAAAAACCCCAGTAGGAGCCCAGGAATACCAAAAGTCAACTGAGTTATTTGTCCCAAAGAAAAACACCTAGCCGCTGCATTAATGTTGCAACAGGAGAAATCACATCAGATTCCACATCGACATTACAGGATGGTCTTTTAGTGGCTGCAGAGTGCTCTTTCTACTGTATTACTTTTCTCTGAAATCACATCTTACATGCCAGGCATTATACTACATTCTGGAATGACAAAGCACCTTCACCATAAGAGGTGTTCAGATCAGGGTGCCACATGTAGTGAAATGAAGAGAGTGTAATTAGTATGAGAATAAAGATGTGCCCAACATGCTGAGGGAGCGTGCTGAGGGAGCATCCTCTTTTCAAGGTTAGGAGGCCAGGTGACTAATCTATCTCTTTAAAAATTATTATCATTAAAAGAAGTTTTTTTGTGCATGTTATTTTCTCCTTAATATAAAAGGAAGATGTGTTCTCTAGAATCATTGACAGTCCAAAGGGAGACAGTACAAATCACCTGACACTCATTTCTAACAGAGGTCTAGGTTTGGTTTGGGATTACTCACTTTGAAGAAAGAGAGTGACTAAAAACTAAACCAACCAACCAGCAAACGAAAAACCGGAAAGTAGATCTTTAGTAAGTCTCTAGTTTTGTTCTAGTTTGCCTCGGCTCACTGTTTTTTGACCTGTTTTGCATTATGTAGATTGCAAGGATAGGCAATCAGGATTCATAGAAATACTAGCATTGGCCAGGCACAGTGGCTCACACCTGTAATCCCAGCACTTTGGGAGGCCGAGGCAGGAGGGTCATTTGTGGTCAGGAGTTTGAGACCAGCCTGGCCAACATGGTGAAACCCCGTCTCTTCTAAAATAAAAATTAGCCAGGTGTGGTGGTACATGCTTGTAATCCCAGCTACTTGGGAGGCTGAGGCAGGAGAATTGCTTGAACCCGGGAGATGGAGATCACAGTGAGCCAAGATGGTGCCACTGCAATCTCCAGCCTGCATGATAGAGCCAGATTCTGTCTCAAAAACAAAAAAGAAATACTAGTATTAACTGTAGGTTTCTAAAAACTCTTGGCTGTTTTCTAAGTTTTTCTTCAGTGTTATTTCATGTATTCCCTTTCTTCAAAAGGTCATGAACTTTGATTATGTGAATCTGGATTCCTATATAACAGTGATTGTGAGTTTGTGGTTTTTGTGAAAAAGAGACTCTTTTTTTTTTTTTTTTGAGACGGAGTTTCGCTCTTGATACCCAGGCTGGAGCGCAATGGCGCGATCTCGGCTCACCGCAATCTCCGCCTCCTGGGTTCAGGCAATTCTCCTGCCTCAGCCTCCTGAGTAGCTGGGATTACAGGCACGCGCCACCGTGCCCAGCTAATTTTTTGTATTAGTAGAGACGGGGTTTCACCGTGTTGACCAGGATGGTCTCGATCCCTTGACCTCGTGATCCACCCGCCTCGGCCTCCCAAAGTGCTGGGATTACAGGCTTGAGCCACCGCGCCCGGCCGAAAAAGAGACTCTTAAAATTATTATTAAAAGATTTATACATTTAAAGTAATGTAAGTTTAGTCAACTATTTTCTGGAAATTCTGGGAGTATTACATTTAAATATGCTTATTTCTATGAACCAATCAGAAACAGATTGTTTATTTTGAGAGATTCACATTAATTTATTAATATGCTCTGAAGGTAGGAAAATATTTCACATTCAAAGTGAAAGATAAGGACTTTTCTTTCTCCAGTGCAGATAAACAGAGTGTGTTCAGCTTCTGTCCTGGCAACTATAGCCATATTCAAATGTAGACACAGGAATGCAAAACCCAAGGAGCTTTATGCCAAGGAGCTGTTCTTTCCAGTGGACCCAAGACATGTTCTTCTGTTTTTTTTTTTTTTTTTTTTTGAGACAGAGTCTCACTCTTGTCACCCAGGCTGGAGTGCAGTGGCGCCATCTCAGCTCACTTCAACCTCCTCCTCCTGGGTTCAAGTGATTCTCCTGCCTCAGCCTCTTGAGTAGCTGGGACTACAGGTGCGTGCCACCACACTGGGCTACTTTTTTGTATTTTTAGTAGAGACAAGGTTTCACCATGTTAGCCAGGATGGTCTCAATCTCCTGACCTTGTGATCCACCCACCTGGGCCTTTCAAAGTGCTGGGATTACAGGCATGAGCCACCACGCCCGGCCTCCAAGACTTGTTCTTGTACAAAAACAGACAGGCAAACAAAAAGACTAACAAACACATTCTCTGTTGTCTCTCAACCAGTTGAGAATAGATCTTATAGAACCAGTATATTATAGATTCTCATCCCAACTAATAACTCTCAATGGTCAGACCATAAAACCAAACTCCATTTATTTCTACTATCAGTGAGGAATTACAAGTACATATCAGAACGAAACTTGGTCTCATATCAGAAACAAAATCATAGAAGTAGAAATAAAAATCAGAGGAACTGTCAAAAAGGCAAAGTTCTGTTGCCACTTGGAATTAACCATGGGTGCCAAAAAATCATGTAAATGGGCTTAAACAGTTCATGAATTGCATCTCTGAGGCATCACAATTTAATTGGTTCTGGTAGGTGAGTCTGCTTGAGCATCTCAGTGGGACCTCCAAAACTGTTCAAAGTATCATTTAAGAAAAAAATAAAAACGTGACTGAAAATTATGCAAAATAAGCAGGTGCCAAGTATTTATTTAACTGATTAATGAGGGAACCAACAAGACGGTAAGCCTGGTTCAGAGAGAGTTGAAGAGAGTGAAGTGTTTACAATTGCTGAAAGAAAGAATGCTTAAGATTCCAATTTAGATACAAAACTGGTTAATGTCTTATAGGGCAATAAAACTGTAACCTTTGGAGTTATCTTTTTTACAGGACTAAAATCATTTGCATCTCTATCAGACAAAATTAATATGCAATGACATTGAACAAGAATTATTTGCATTTCTGACATTTTTCTAAGGTCAATAATGCATCAGGGAACCCAAACAGCATGAGTAACAACCAGTTGTTTAGTCACTCAGCAAACAGTTCAGGGAGGCCTACGGTGTTCCCAGGACTGTTCTCAGAGTTGAGGATATCACAGAGTTTGTTTTCTTCTCTACCCTCATGAAGGTCAAAATCACCTGGTCTAGTTGCACATCCCTTGCTCCATCTGGCTTTGCCACACTTTGGGAGAGCCTGGCCCTGTATGTACCCTTCTCTCATGTGCAGCAGAAGGATGCCCCCGGTATCTGGCAATCCACATTCAGACTATAGGGAGACCAGGACGTGCTTATTCTATATTCTTTTTCAAGAGTATCCGTAGAAGCTAATTAAATAAGTCAGTTGTATAATTTTGTCTTAGATATAAAAAAATTCCATTAAAGAGAATTCATCTCTTAATATTATTTCAAAACCTGGCTGTGTTTGTTCTGAGTGTTGTCTTTGATGTAGGATAACCTGGTTCTGAGGAAAACGTTTACTGAACAGAGTTCATTTTCCTTTACTCTTCATTTCACTCAGTTTTAAGTTTCTTCAGCTTAAAAGAATTAAAGAGACAAAGTGATCACATTTCTGTATTCTCCTATTCCCTAAGAGGCATTTTGTATTTGGCATCTTCCATCATCACTCTTGCATTTTATAGATTTTTGGATGTTCTACAAATGTATAGTTTCTGCTTTGGTTCTACATTATCTTAAGTAAATATGGGTGTGTGCTTTCCTTTATGACTCTCAAATAGTGTTTTCTATTTTGGAGAATTTATTACATGTCTGCTTTCTGTAATGGACCACTCATTGGCCACTTACTGAAGTGTATCCTGCCATTAGTGGTTTTGTCATATAAAGCATAATTGAATGTACTTTATTGAAATCCTGCAGCATAATTCAGTTATTCTGGTTTCTGTGGAGTGCTTGGGTATATCGGCTCCTATTCTTTTCAGCAGCTTGAGTCTCACCATTGAGTTTGGCATGTTTTATTTCTCCCAGCGTTCAAGAAAATGTCTTCATTCTGTGAAGGTAATTTGATCATGGAGTTTAGTTCTACTTTAATTGTGTGTATGAACCAAACATTGATGTGCTGAATCATTTGGTATATGAAGTGAATGAATATTTATGCAGATATAATTATTCATCATGAAGATATCTCTTTTTGAAAATGTTAAAATGCATGCTGACCATCTATAAATTATAGATGAATGCAGTTTCAATTAGAAAGTCTTGGTATTTCATGTATTTTTTAAAGAGAAAAATCTGTAACTTCTACAATTGAAGAAAAAGTTTAAATAATTGTAGAATTAATACAACACATAGTTTTTACTTTTACATTTATTTTAGAAATGTCTTTCATTTGAATTTTCTGGTTAGTAACAAAATTAAGCTTCCACAATGTAAAGAAAATACAGACAATGGACTTTCTCACCAGAGAAAGAAATGTATTCTTTCAGGTAGGTCAACAGTCTTAAAAACTTGCTTTTACATTCCTGTTTTTCTGCATTAGTGGGTTTATATCACAGAGTCACTTTTATATAATAACATAAGCATAAAAGAATACATTGTATTTGTTTTACAGTCCTCTGATATGAATGAAGTTTGAGTTCAGTACAGTCTAAATATTTCCAGACTATCTTTTTATGCTTTTTGTCATTGAAGGACTAGCACCGTACAAAAACATTTAACCCTTCTCTCAAATTTTGCATCTTTAGAGGCAAGGAACTGCTCCACCTCCAATGAAACTGCCTCCTCCTTATAAGGCTCTACCTGATGACAGTGATGAAAACGAAGAAGAAGATGCCTTTACCGACCGTGAGTGCCTTTTCACTATTTAGGGTAGATGCAGAACTTATTAAATTATGTTTTAATGACTGTTGTAAATTATCAGATATAGGACTGTGAGTTCTTCAAAAATGTGCATGAACATAGGCTAAAAAAGAAAATCTATACCTTTGAAGCTTTTGTGGTCATTTCCTAAGCTTTTCCCTTTGACACTGAGAAAGGGAATATTGAAGGAAGCTGTGTTGTACACTATTTTTCCTATCTTTTCCTCTAATATTATTGTTTGGTTATGAATACAAAAATGTTCTGGGTCCTTGAAATTAGAATTTGACCCATAATAATCTGGGTTGGATGTAGATTTCAGCTGTTGATTACTTGTCTTATTCAAAGTGATGTTGCTAATGCAGAATTACGGAAGGCCCACCAACTTATATTTTGTCCTTTAAAATTCATTTCATGATTTTCTTTTGCATTAGCTGAATCAATATACAATCATACATATATTTAATTGTGGCTATATTTAAAATAATTTGCATTTCTTTTATGTATGTATAGTATATACTATTGCTAATGTATACCATATTTGTTTTGGAGGTGATGAAATGTTCTAAAATTAGAGAGTGATGATGGTTGCACAGTTTGTGAATATACTAAAAATCACTGACTTATACAATGTAAATGGGTGAATTTTATGGTATGTGAAACATATGTTTCCTTAACAGAATGTTTTCCCGTCTACAATATAGAAAAGGAATTCAATATCAAAATTGAAAGAGTAAAAATTCTTACTCTAGCAGTTTCTAGAGTGTGACCTTAAATATGCCCTCTTCTATAAAAAGGGTACAATAATGATACCTACTTCATAGGGTTGTAATGAGGAGTAAAATGAAGCAATGAAGCCTTTAGCCTGCCACATAGTGAGTCTTTGATAAGTATTATAACTCCTATTATGGTTATAATAATTATTTATATTTTTCTTAATATAATAACAAATACATAAATAGAAATAACATATAAAATAAATGTAACTTTATAATAATTAAATTCATTTTATAAAAACTTGAATTGTACTTTGCAATTTTATGAAGCCCTTTCTCTTGTGTCATTTTCTTCATGTATTCAGTAAATCTTTGTTGAATACCATCTGCATTTTAGTAACAGTGTTGAGTCTGCTATGAAATGAATAACATCTCCCTCCTTTTGTCTTGATTGAGTCACCAGCCTGGAATGGATAATTCAAAGGCATGGGAACAAAATGTGCTAAGTGTCCTGTCGGCTTTCGTTCTCAGCCTCTTTTTGGAGAGCTACACGTGGTGTATACAGTGGATATGTGTGTGCACATGTGTAATATATTTCCTTGTTCGGATATAGATATCAGGGCAGCTGCGGCAGAATGGAGCTGAGCTGTTGATTACTCATACTACTTTCTGGTTTGCTGGATGGCCAGTATGTACCCAGTTATTAGGAAACCTGTTTGAGGTGTGCACCTAAAACTATGTTTTAATCCTGGTTCTCCTACTTGCTAGTTGTGAGTTTTTGGACAAGTTATTTAACATCTTCATGGTTCACACTTGCTTATCTATATGGGGCTGAACGAATATCTTATCATAATTTTTTCATAAGGTCGTTTTGACAACTAAAGAAGAAAGAGCATTTGAAGAGCTTAGTATAGGCAGTGTGATACCTAGTAAATGCTCTGGTTTACCACATACCAGGCGTTGTTTTAAAGCCTTTATGTGTATTACTAACTCAGTCAACATACTAACTTTGTAAGGTTCTAATTATACAAATAAAAGCTCAGAGAAATTACAGAATGTGTTCAAAGTCAGATAGCTAACAAAGTAGAAATGGGCTTCAAACCCATGTACTTTTACTCCAGAGCCTATAACGTCATCAACACTTGCTGTTACTTGAAACTCATTATGGTTGCAGAAATAGGTACAACTGGGCACAGTGGCTCACGCCTGTAATCTTAGCACTTTGGGAGGCCAAGGCAGACTGATCACCTGAGGTCAGGAGTTCAAGACCTGCCTGACCAACATGGTGAAACCCCTTTCTCAAGAAAGAAAGAGAGAAAGAGAGAAAGAGAGAGGGAGAAGGAGAGAGGGAGAAAGAGAAGAAGGGAGAAAAGAAGGGTGGGAGAGAAGAGAAAAAAAGAAAAGAAAAGGAAATCAAAGAAAAGAAGGCCAGGCACGATGACTCACGCCTGTAATCCCAGCACTTTGGGAGGCCAAGGCAGGTGGATCATGAGGTCAGAAGTTTGAGACCAGCCTGACCAACATAGTGAAACCCTGTCTCTAATAAAAATACAAAAATTAGCTAGGCATGGTAGGGTGCACCTGTAGTCACAGCTACTCGGGAGGCTGAGGCAGGAGAATCACTTGAACCTGTGAGGCGGAGGAGGTTGTGGTGAGCCAAGATCACATCACTGCACTCCAGCCTGGGCAACAGAGCCAGACTCCATCTCCAAAAAAAAAGAAAAAGACATAGGGACAGAGTGATTTGGGGTTCTCGTGTAAATACCACTTTTATGCCTAAAATAGGCAGACTCAGCAGTGTCCTCCCCAAAGTTACAAGCTCATGTGCACAGGCACATATACACAGCAGCAGTGGGGTCAGGAAGCACACTAATTTACCTTAAATGCAGAAAAAGATTTCTAATACTCAACCATTCTTGAGCTATAATATACATTTCACAGATTCTCTAGCAGACCTATTTTGGCGTGTATATTACCTTTCATTCATTTTGCTTCCTAATTTTTCTCCTTCCCAGTGTACAGTCCCTTCCCGTTTACATCCCGTTAAATTTACTGTTAACTTCTCCAGAAGAGTTTGAATTGTATGGAGGTATTTATTAGATAATTCACATTTGAAATGCACGTGATCCTGAAGCCTCTGGCCTTCCTATATTTCCTTTTGAAATAGATCCCATGGGTTTTTCTTTGTTCTTTGACTCATGTTAAATGAACAGTGCTCATCTGTTCTAAACTAAAAGTATTTGGGGTTGCTGTTTTATCAAATTCTTGCCGAAGACTAAGTCTTTATTTTCACAGTGATGAAAGTAAGACTACATGACTTTCCCAAGGACCATGATTCTGAAGCGGATGGCCACAATTTAAATTGTAGGCCTACAGGGAAGTGCTGATTTTGTTAGAGGGATCAGAGAGATGAGATGCACATGGTTTTGTTGTTGTTGTTGTTGTTGTTTGAGATGGGGTCTTGCTCTGTCACCCAGGCTGGAGTGCATTGGCACAGTCATGGCTCACTGCAGCCTCAGTTTCTCAAGTAGCTGGTACCACAAGCATGTGCCACGAGGACTGGCTAATTTTTTTTAAATTTTTTATAGAGATGGAATCTTGCTATTTTGCCCAGGCTGGTCTCAAACTCTCCTTCCCAAAGTGCTGGGATTATGGGTGTGAGCCATCACACCCTAGTCTAAAGCATATTAAGAGCTGGCTTTGGTAGTTATTTAATTGTAAAGTTTATTCTGACAAGAAATGTTGAGTGGACGTTATGCATGGGGAGACACTGTTCTAGGTGTTGAGAATATGGCAGGGAACATGGCTGTCGCTCTCATAAGCTTAGATTCTAGTAGGGGAGAAAGATTATAAACAATCAGAGTTTAAATAGTGATAAGGACTATGAATAAAATAAAATAGTGTAATTTTACAATATGATTTAGATATTAATTAAAATATTAAAAACAAATTCATTTAAATTTTTAATGTTAAAATTAATATTAAAAATAGTCAAAATCAATTTTAAAACAAAAGTTAAAAATAAAACCAAAACATGGTAGCATGAGAATAAGTGCATTGGAGGAAATGATATTACATAGAATGGTTAAAAAAGGCCCAAATAGGCTGGGTGTAGTGACTCACACCTGTAATCCCAGAACTTCGGGAGGCTAAGGCGGGTGGATCACTTGAGTCCAGGAGTTCAAGACCAGCCTGGGCAACGTGGCAAAACCCATCTCTACAAAAATTACAGAAAATTAACTGGGGGTGGTGGTGAGCACCTATAGTCCTACCTACTTGGAAGGCTGAGGTGAGAGGATCGCTTGAGCCTGGGAGGTGGAAGTTGAGTGAGCCAAAATCATACCACTGCACTCCAGGCTGGATGACAGATTGAGATGCTGTCTCAGAAATAAAACCTAAATGAAAAAGGAACCACACTGCAAAGATCTGGCTCATACAGTCATCCTATAGGTCAGGGATTTTTTTGAGACTGTGACCCACATTAAAATACACTTAACCAATATAGATGCACACAGACACACAGGAACATGCATGTATAATTGAAACAAAAGTTTCATGAAATATTGCTTACCTTTATAATGTATGAATCTTACTCTTTTTTATTTTATTCTATTTCATATTTTTAAATGTTGATTGAAACTCAGTATATTTTATGACTAACCAACAAGTTGCAACCTGCAATTTGAAAAATGCTAATTTCGATCCGTGGCTTTCAAACTTCATTGTGCATCAGGAGGTTCTGGAAAGCTGGTTAAAACAGTAATTGACAGTCATGGTCATTTCCTGCCCCCTAACCTCAGCCCTGGCCATTTCCAATTGCTTAAGCCTGGACCCGATCATTTGCATTTATAATTAGTTTCCAAGTGATGCTGGTATTATATTTCTGATCCAGAGACCACACTCTGATCAAAATGGTCTTTAAAAGCCACAGGAGCCCACAAGTTTACTTAGGAATAGTGTGTAGACAGCAATAAGAAGCAAACTCAGCACCTATCCCAGGAGCCAGCAAGGAGCACTCTAGCATAAGAACACTTCCAGGAGATTAGGGGATTATGCTGTTTATGAGGGAAAGGTGTTTCAAGAAGGCTGTCACTGACTTTCAGTGGTCAGGGTGGAATGCTGCTAAGAAGTTGAGGAGGCTGGAGACATGAAAATAACCATTGAATTTAACAACAAGAAATTGATGAGGAAGAAGAGAAAGAGGATACTTGATTAAATATCTGTAGTATGCGGGGCGCAGGGGCTCACCCCTGTAATCTCAGCACTTTGGGAGGCCAAGGTGGGCAGATCACTTGAGGTCAGAAGTTTGAGACCAGGCTGGCCAACATGGTGAAACCTTGTCTCTACTAAAAATACAAAAGTTAGCTAGGTATGGTGGCGCACGCCTGTAGTCCCAACTACTAGGGAGGCTGAGGCACAAGAATCACTTGAACCTGGGAGGCAGAGGTTGCAGTGAGCCGAGATCATGCCCTTGCACTCCAACCTGGGCAACAGAGTGAGGCTCTGTCCCCGCTTCCCCCCGCAAAATAATAAGCATAGTAATTACCATTTAGATTATTGTGAAACTTAAATGTTACAACCAATTTGAGAGTGTGGTATGTAATGGGCATTTATATTTTAGATCACTAATCTTGCATAGTTGAACATATTTTTTTTTTGAGACGGAGTTTCGCTCTTGTTACCCAGGCTGGAGTGCAATGGCGCGATCTCGGCTCACCACAACCTCCGCCTCCTGGGTTCAGGCAATTCTCCTGCCTCAGCCTCCTGAGTAGCTGGGACTACAGGCACGTGCCACCATGCCCAGCTAATTTTTGTATTTTTAGTAGAGACGGGGTTTCACCATGTTGACCAGGATGGTCTCGATCTCTTGACCTCGTGATCCACCCTCCTCGGCCTCCCAAAGTGCTGGGATTACAGGCTTGAGCCACCGCACCCGGCCAGTTGAACATATTTTATGACATTCTGGTGTCTAATTATCATAAGAAGTCTTATAACCATTAATTGAACCACAGTTGCTTGAACTTTAAGAATTAGGAAAAAATTAAGAAACAATATACTACATCAATGCCTAGCTCTTGGCAAAACCACCATTATCAAAGGTTGCAGGATTTGTCAAAGGTACGTATTGATGGTGCAGGAACTTTTAATTTACTTTGTGGAAATGGCCTTTCATACCTAGAATTACAATCAGATTGTTTGTCAAGAATTCAAGATCACTGAGAGCATGAAGAGATCACTCAGTTCACTGTTCTGTGGTGACGTGAAAGTGTTTGTTTCTAACTTTAATCCTTCTTTGATTTTGTGACCCAAATTTTCAGTCAGCTCTTGGGAAGATGCCATGTCTTTTTTTCACTACCACTTTCATTTTTCCAAGCAAAATAAAATGTTGTGTCTTCTCCAAAGTGGACCTTTTACCTCCTATTCAGAGTTTTGGCTGAAGCCATTACCAGTGCTCCCATCCCCCCACCCTAGAATGAAACTTCTCTTGTTTGTTATGTCTCTTTCTGGCAATGGATTGACAAATGTAGTTGAATCTTCATTCCCAGGCTCTCTTGCATTTGTAGTTGTTCCTTTACTTTTTTTTTTTTTTTTGAGACAGAGTCTTGCTCTGTTGCCCAGGCTGGAGTGCAGTGGCATGATGTTGGCTCACTGCAACCTCCGCCTCCCAGGTTCAAGCAATTCTCCTGCCTCAGTCTCCTGAGTACCTGTGTTTACAGGCACCTGCCACCAGACCTGGTTAATTTTTGTATTTTTACTAGAGACAGGGTTTCATCATGTTGGCCAGGCTGGTCTCAAATTCCTGACCTCGTGATCCACCCGCCTTGGTTTTCCAAAGTGTTGGTATTACAGGCATAAGCCACCGTGCCTGGCCCTTTACATTTATATCACCACAGTTTTAGTAATTACACGATAATAATCACAGTCTCTTCAGTACCCACTATGTGCCATACATTCTCCCCAACTCTTTCAATGCATTCTCATTGGACACACAGAAGAGCTTTTGAAGAAGGCATTATACCTTCTGCTGATTTCAGCTTAATGTCACCTTCTTTGGAAAATTTTGCCTGACTCCTTAGTTTAATATAGATTCCTGCATTTTTATTTTATAGCAATTAAATAAATATCATTTTAATGTACTTACTAGATTAATATCTATCTTCCCCACTTAACCCTCTAAGTTCCATGAGGGTAGTAACCCTCTCTGTTTTGGCCTGGCATATTATACAAACCCAGTATTTGGACAAATTAATGGCAGAGGGTACATGACTTGAATAGTCAACAGTGGGGATGCCATGGAAATGCAGGTTTGCTCGTGGTGCTTTGGAGATACTCTTTCCCACAAACTGCACCATCCGTCTAGTTTCAGAGCATTCTATGCAGAACAGCTTGACTTCTCTTTCCCCACATGCCATTTCCCACCTTATCTAAAGGCTTCAGTCTCCTGAGAGAGAAGCGTCTATCTCCAGAAAGCCCTGCTTTGATCACTTTGATCCCAGAGGTTAAATGCTTTTACAACAGCCAGGTCTTTCTAACTTGCAAGCATATTCATTCTTTCAGTGACATGTTTAAACTATGGGGCGCAGAAGATTATGGAATGACTTTTTGTAACATGTAAGAGAGTAGTCACAAGGAAACAGTGAGAACCACACTATAGACATGTCTCTGTCTATGCAGATAAGGTCCTAGAAACTCGGTATAACTGACTTTTTGCTGCCACTGGCTTTTAAGGATCTAGCAGAGATGTGAATGGAACCCCACACTGTAGGAATCCTGCAGCCCTTCCTTTATACTTCAATTTCAGAAAAGCATGCTCTCTTAGGTGTTTTTGTTTTTCTGCCTTAATTTTGTTTTTCCCAGAAAAGACCTGGCCATCATATATCATAATGGAATGTTTGGTGTAAAGAGTGTGTTTGGATTATGAAGCATAATTATAAAATTAACCTGTGTGGCTGGGGGTGGTGGCTTATTCCTGTAATCCCAGCACTTTGGGAGGTCAAAGCGGGTGGGTTGCTTGAACCCAGGAGTTCCAGACTGGCCTGGCCAACATAATAAAACCCTGTCTATAAAAAATAAAAGAATTAACTGAGTATGGTGGTGCACGCCTATGATCCTAGCTACTCAGGAGGCTTGGGCAGAAGGATCAGTTAAGTCTGGGTGGTCAAGGCTACAGGGAGCCATGATTGTGCCCCTGTACTCCAGCCTGGGCAACAGAGTGAGACCCTGTCTGGAAAAAAAGAAATTAACCTGTATACTGCCCAGTGGAAATAAAAATTTAGATTACCAATTGCTTGCATCTTCATGTTTTACTTTAATTTTTATTGTTTTATTTCAATTATTTTAAGAATAGGATACTAGCTAAGTCCTTGTGAAATGTGGTTTATTATCAGTTCTGTTAATCAGAGTCACAATATTTTTAAGCTTAGAAGGGATAAATTTAAAAAAAAAACTTTGTTGAGATATAATTCACATACCATATAATTCACCTTCTTAAATTGTGTAGTTCAGAGGCTATCAGTATATTTAGAATTGTTCAACCATCACCACTATTAATTTTAGAACATTTAGGACATTTTCATCACACTTCCGCCCAAATACCTACTCATTAGGAGTCACTCCACTTCATATTTATTTAAAGTTCATTTCACATATCAAATCTATACACATACATATTTTAATTTTTTAAAAAGTAATTCTCTCGTGTTCACATGGAGTGGGGTGGGAAACCTATCCCAAACCTCTCTCCCTCGTACAAAATATTCTATATTCAAGTTTGGAAGAAAATAGAATATTTGCTAGCCCCACTATCCTCAAGAATCTAGCAATGCATTAAGCTCACCTCCTCTCCTCTTCCAAAAAAAAAAAACAAAAAAAACAGAAAGGAAGAGAACAAATTAAATTATTATTTACATATGGTCATATAGTTGTCAGTCAAAAAATTCAAAGCCTAGAAAGTATTTTGGCTCTAATAAGTAAGGCTATATACGAATTATACTTTTTTTCAAGACAGGGTCTCACTGTGTGACCCAGAGAGTGCAGTGGTGTGATCTCTGCTCACTACAACCTCCGCCTCTAGGATTCAAGCGATTCTCGTACCTTAGCCTCTTGAGTAGCTGGTGTTACAGGCATACGCCACCATGCCCTGCTAATTTTTGTATTTTTAGTAGAGATGGGGTTTCACCATGTTGGCCAGGCTGGTCTCAAACTCCTGACCTCAAGTGATCTGCCCACCTTGGGCTCCTTTCAAAGTGCTGGGATTATAGGCATAAGCCCCTGAGCCTGGCCAAATTATAAATTTTAAATCTTCTTATCAGTATTACCTACTTAGGAAATACGATAAAAAAATTTCCTAATAGCAGCAACTACAAAAATAGGAAATATTCAGAAATAATGGAATTAGGAATGTAAAAGTCATGGCAATGATTCATAACTTCCAGTCATTTATTCAGTGGCACTGCAATGAAATTTATAAACCCACGCCCCATAAAAATGTATGCAAATACACAGAAACACTGTCACCCATGTGCATGGGTGTGTGACACACACCCACACCCACACACACAACCTTTTATGTATAATTTTTTCTGCTTTGTGGGAGTCTTGAAGCCCATTTAAGAATACAAGGACCACTGGTTAACAATCCAATAGTTTCTTTCTTTTTTCGTTTGAGATAGAGTTTCGTTCTGTCACCCAGGCTAGCATGCAGTGGCATGATCACTGCAACCTTGACCTCCTGAGCTCAAGCAATCCTCCTGCCTCAGCCTCCTGACTAGCTGGGACTACAGTATAGTTTATTTCTTATAGAAAACCATGGAACTTTATTAAAGATTTTAGGAAAAAATAGAGTACCATACTATATTCCTAATTGAAAAACTAAGTGTATTACAGATTTCAATTATTTCTAAATTCATCTGTAAATTTAAGTTAATTTAAATTAATCTGCTAGGTGGAATAGGCTTTAAAAATATATATAAGCATTTGATTGAAAATTGACTTAGAAATAAAATGCTAGGCAATTTTGGAAAAGAAAGATAATGATGAGGGACTTGCCTTCTTTTTGTATCTGAATCTCTTCTAAACTGGTGCTTTTTTTTTCCTTTTGAGACAGAGTCTGGCTCTTGTCACCCAGGCTGGAGTGCAATGGCATGATCTCAGCCCACTGCAACCTCCACCTCCCAGGTTTAAGCAATTCTCTTGCCTCAGCCTCCCGAGTAGCTGGGACTACAGGCACCCACCACCATGCATGGCTAATTTTTGTCTTTTTAGTAGAGATATGATTTTACCATGTTGGCCAGGCTGGTCTTGAACGCATGACCACAGGTGATCCGCCCTCCTCAACCTCCCAAAGTGCTGGGATTACTGGCATGAGCCATTGCACCTGGCCTGTATATGCTTATTCTTTGACAGAATTATTCAGCTTCGTATCTTAAGGGATTCATTGTCATGTGAATACATGTATACGTAGATATTTATCTCTACAAAGATGTTTACTTCAGCATTTTTTACTAATAGCAATTGTAGTAATATATATTTATGTATTTAATACATTATTTATTTTGACTAAGCCACTTAGCCTCAGTTTTTGTAGGCATTTGAGCTGGAGCAAGTTGCATCTCTTTCCTTTAGTTTCCTCATTTGTAAGATTGGAATAATAATAATACCCCCTTTTCACAGTGTTATTATAAGCGATAAGAAAAGACAGTGTATATCATGTGCTTATATAAGAAGTGGCACATAGGAAGTGCTCCAGAAATGCTAGCTGCTACTTTTTACTATTATCAGTAGTAATATAAAATTCAGACCAGGTGCTGTGGCTCATGCCTGTAATCACAACACTCTGGGAGACCTAGGGGGGCGGATCATGAGGTCAGGAGTTTGAGACCATCCTGACCAACATGGTGAAACCCCATCTCTACTAAAAATACAAAAATTAGCTGGGCATGGTGGTACGTGCCTGTAATCCCAGCCACTCTGGAGGCTGAGGCAGGAGAATTGCTTGAACCAGGGAGGTGAAGGCTGCAGTGAGCCAAGATTGCACCACTGCACTCCAGCCTGGGTGACAGAGCAAGACTACATCTCGGGGGGTGAAAAAAATTATTCTTCAATATTGCCATTACGAAATAAAATTCTAGTGTAAGAGTATGTTAACCTTTTCTCTAAAATTATTATTTAATTTGTTTAAATTTAAGAAGTCAGTTTTTTGAAGTTTAGCGTGATTGAATAGGACCAGTACTTTATTAACACTGTTTACTGCTGGATTTCTCTCTGCCCACCTTTGCATCTTGACAGTATTACATTTTCTCTTTCAACTGAGATCACTAGGACAGAAAGGTATTTTGGAATACTTCACTTTTCTCTAATGCTTTTTCTCTTCCTACTCTTTATTTTCCCTCGACCAAAGGTAGATATATCATAAAAGCAATTGTATATAATATGGCTTCGTCATATTTCCTATAGAATTTTGATGCTGTAGCATTGACATTTTACTTCTACTTCATTTCTCCCAACTTAGGAAGAATACACAGGAAAATTTTTTGAGAAAAATTAATGGTTCAGATGGAATCTAAAAACTAAAAATAAAGCTTTTAAAGTTTACTTTGTTTAATATGAGTGCTAGTGCGCCAAACATTCCCAAGAAACTTACGGCATAACTTAATCGCTATTATTCTTCCTTGTGGTATTTACGTTTTTATGAACGTTCTTCGACTCACAAAGAGTATAATGTTGTTTATAAGTTAATTTTTGGCCAGGCATCTGGCTCATGCCTGTAATCCCAACACTTTGAGAGGCTGAGGCAGGCAGATCTCTCAAGGTCAGGAGTTCAAGACCAACCTGGCCAACATGGTGAAACCCCATCTCTATGAAAAGTACAAAAATTAGCTATGTGTTGGCACACACCTGTAGTCCAGCTATTCTACAGGCTGAGGCACAAGAATCGCTTGAGCCCAGGAGGTGGAAGTTGGAGTGAGCAGAGATTGCGCCACTGCATTCCAGCCTGGGTGACAGAGTGAGACATTGTCTCAGTAAATAAATAAATAATAAAGTTAATTCTCTTAATAGTCATTAACTGTCAACATATTTTCCTATTTAACTTTTTAATGAATTTTAATATAAAAACTAACAGCTTTCTTCCCTGTCTTTAATTATTTTAATATTTTACTCTGCTAGTAAAAACATTCTACTTCAACTAATTGATAGAATTTCAATATAGCAACCACATAGTCACAGAGAGATTTTTCACTTCCAAGTTACTTCAAAAATGCTAACCTAGGCCGGGCGCGGTGGCTCAAGCCTGTAATCCCAGCACTTTGGGAGGCCGAGGCGGGTGGATCACGAGGTCAAGAGATCGAGACCATCTTGGTCAACATGGTGAAACCCCGTCTCTACTAATACAAAAAATTAGCTGGGCACGGTGGCGCGTGCCTGTAATCCCAGCTACTCAGGAGGCTGAGGCAGGAGAATTGCCTGAACCCAGGAGGCGGAGATTGCGGTGAGCCGAGATCGCGCCATTGCGCTCCAGCCTGAGTATCAAGAGCGAAACTCCGTCTCAAAAAAAAAAAAAAAAAAAAATGCTAACCTAAGTAGTAACAGTAAACCAAATGTCAGCCTTGTTTGAATTATTGCCATTAATAAATACAGTTTTCTTTTCATTCTTAACCCGTGCTGTCACCAGATTATTGATCTTGCGCTGCTTCAGTGGTTCCATGAATCATGTATCTTTCATTTGGTCTTCTGGCGGTTAAGGCCAAATAGCAGTTTTTAACCAAATTCGAAGGTCAAAGCTGAACTTTGCAGGATTCCTAGTATTTTTTAATTGAAAAAAGTGCAGAAGAATGTACGAAAGTACTATGAGAAGGGAGGTTTGAGAAAAAACATAAGCTTTCAACTTTATTTAATTCACTTGAATTTTATGTAATAAAATATGCTTATCTGAAATAAGCATTTTTTTCTTACAGTTCGGTAATAAGAAAACAACTAACTCAATTTTTGAAAATGGGCAAAAACTTGAAATGATATTTCACCAAAGACATCTGAATGGCCAATAAAAAGATGGTTAATATCATTAGTTACTAGGAAAATGCAAACTAAAATCACTACATACTCACTAGAATGATTTTAAAGCAAAATGATAGACAGTACAACTGGAACCCTCATACACTGCTGGTGGGAATGTAAAATGGTGTAGCCATTTTAGAAAGTAGTTTGACAGTTTCTTTTCTTTTCTTTTCTTTTTTTTTTTTTGAGATGGAGTCTCGCTCTATCATCCAAGCTGGAGTGCAGTCACGTGATCTCAGCTCACTGCATCCTCCGCCTCCCAGGTTTAAGCAATTCTCCTGCCTCAGCCTCCTGAGTAGCTGGGATTACAGGTGCCTGCCATCTCACCTGGCAAATTTTTGTATTTTTTTTCTTTTTCTTTTTTATATGAACTGTGGTTTTGTTGTATAATTTTTGTATTTTTAGTGGAGATAGGGTTTCACCATGTTGGTTGGGCTGCTTGAACTCCTGAGCTCAGGTGATCTGCCCGCCTCAACTTCCCAAAGTGCTTGGATTACAGGCGTGAGCCACCATGCCCAGCCAGCAGTTTCTTTAAAAGGCTAAATATAGGCTTACTATACAACCCAGCAATTCCACTTCTAGGTATATACCCAAAAGAAATGAAAACATATGTCCACACAAACACTACTCCATGAAAGTTTGTAGCAGCATTATTCATAATAGCCAAAAACTGAAAACAAGTCAAATGTCCATCAACTGGTGACAGAATTTACAAAGTGTACATCTATATAGTGGAATACTATTCAGCAATGAAAAGGAGTGCAATGCTGCTACATTCTCATCATACTAAATAAAGGAAGCCTGCTGCAAAAGATTATATACTGTATGGTTCCTTTTTCATAAACTGTCCATAAAAAAACAAATTTATATAGAGAGAAAGCAGACCTGGGTTGGGATTGGGCTTGAAGGAATTTTTTGGGGGGCGGTGGAAAGGTTCTGAAACCAAATAGTTGTGATGGTTGCACAACTTCATAAATTTACTAAAAATCATTGAATTGTATATTTACAGTGGGTGAATTTTATAGTGTGCAAATTATACTCAGTAAAACTGTTCAAATATTTCAAAGTTAAATATAATTTTAAATTAAAGAATCACATGTGTAAGAGATAGTTAAAAGTTATCATAAAATGATCTATATTAAAGGAGAGAGATCAGGTTGTAAATTACTTTCAAGAAGTGAATAGGCTGGGTGTGGCAGCTCACACCTGTAATCCTAGCACTTGAGAGGCCAAGGCAGGCGTATCACTTGAAGTCAAGAGTTCCAGACCAGCCTGGCCAACATAGTGAAACCCCATCTTTATTAAAAATACAAAAATTAGCCAGGTGTGGTAGCACACGCCTGTAATCCTGGCTACTTGGGAGACTGATGCAAGAGAATCACTTGAATCTGGCAGAGGTTTCAGTGAGCTGAGATTACATCATTGCACTCCGGCCCGGGCAACAGAGCAAGACTTTGACTCAAAAAAAGCAAAGAAGGGCCCAGGCACAATGACTCATGCCTGTAATCCCAGCACACTGGGAAGCCAAGGCAGGCAGATCACTTGAGGTGAAGAGTTCGAAGCCAGCCTGACCAACATGGTGAAACCCATCTCTACAAAAAATACAAAAAATTAGCTAGATGTGGCGGCACTTGCCTGTAATCCCAGCTACTGGGGAGGTTAAGGCAGGAGAATTGCTTGAACCCAGGAGAAAGCAAAGGAGGGAATAAAATGTTTTTTGACAGTGATGGCATTTGAGAGCCTTAAAGCTCATTTGGTGGCTAATTTTACATCGAGGAGCCTGAGACCAAGAGTGATTAATTTGCCCCAAACCACTAAATTAGTTACTGTTGAGGCCAGGACTAGAAGCTAGTTCTCATTGGTGTTCAGGGCCACATGTAGACACTTCCTTCCAGTGCCTTCCTCTGTGTGTCATGCCAGTTTTTAGCATGAAGCAAACTTACAAATTAAGATTTATTGAGCAACTAGTAGTTCTTTGGGTTTAAAATTTTGTCTATTTTTTGTATCGTTGTGGACTCTGTTGTTGATCTCTACCTTGCCAATAGGTGTCACTACATACAATCAACAGCAATTATTACCAAGCATTTAAAGAATATTAAGAATGTTTGCTGAAAATAGTGCTTCTTAACAATATTTTCATGTTCATTTCACCAAATATATGAGTGTGTTCTCTTTTTTTGTTTTGTTTTTTGGCGATGCAAAATAGGATGGAAAAGTGTTAGAAATAAAGGCTGATTTCAGTTTTTAGTTTTACGAAATTCTTTTTCTCATTTCCTACACAATCATCCCTTTTTGGGCTTTTCATAATTAAGTAAAATAGGCTGGGCGCAGTGGCTCATACCTGTAAACCTAGCATGTTGGGAAGCTGAGGGGGGAGGATCACCTGAGCTCAAGAGTTCCAAGACCATACTGGGCAACATGGTGAAACTGTCTCTACTAAAAATACAAAAATTAGCCAGTCTTGGTTGCGCATGCCTGTAATCCCAGCTACTCAGGAGGCTGAGGCAGGAGAATCGCTTGAACCGGGGAGGTGGAGGTTGCAGTGAGCTGAGATCGCACCACTGCACTTCAGCCTGCGCAACAGCATGAGACTCTGTCTCAAAAAAAAAAAAAGTCAAATAAATAGAATTTGTATTCTTGCTCTGTAATTGGAGAAAACTGATGAATCTGACTTTTTATTGTTTTTTTATTCTGAAAACTCAGCTTCAGTGCTTGATATAATTTGGATGTATTTATTATAACTGTAAATTAAAAATTGTTTTGTTTAAGACCTTCTGAGTAGCATTTAAGTTTTCTTTGGGTATTCTTGACTTTTTAAATATTACTAGTATGATACAGTGATCACATAGATGATTTTTTTATTCTGCATTTTACAAAGAAAGATTAGAAGATACTGTATAATTGTTAGATACCTCCGAAGCCATTGTAATCGGTTAAATAATTGTATTCAGGTGTGCTGGGGGTAGGGCAGGGTGGGGGATGCATTGTAGCATTTTAACTGAAATTTAAGAAATCTCAATCATTTTTCTAGTGGTTTTTCTGAAGCTACAATTGTTTTTTAAATATTTTTCCCCTGTGAAAGTTAAGTTGAAGGCTTGACTGCGTTAATAGAATCTTTACTGCACGTTTAGAATGTTACTGAGATACAAATGAATCTCGCTAGGGGAGAGATACCACATGCTCAGTGTGGTTCACCGGCTTCTTTGTTATAAATATGATTCAATGCTGGGAGCATTAAGGAGACAGCAAGTTGATGACTGTTCCCCTCACTTTGGACAGGCTAAAATCAACTGCTGTTTCCTTTTAATTTGCATTTGAAAGATATAACTAATGTGATGAACCGTTTCGCAGCAGGAAAACTGGGTCATTAAAATGATATTAATTGAAGCTGGCCACAATAAATGATTGCGGTTATAACGCCTCCTGTTCTGAAATAGAGCTATCATCCTGAGGCGAGCAGGGTAGCTGAGTGTCACAGTCGGCAGGCAGCGTGAAGCATCCGAGGGTCAGATGTGGGAAACCAGGGATTTTGCTTCTTCGGCATAGTTTTCCAGGCAGCTTTCACTTGCTGACAGAGGTGACTGTTAGCTTGAGGACTAGCTTGAAATTAGCTTAATTGATTGCTTTTCCTGATAGAAGTAGACTGACAGGTTGCCCTTAAAGAGAACACAATCTGAGAGAGGAGAGAGAGAGGGAAAAAAAAAAAAGGCCCAAGGTCGTCAGAAGAGAGAGGAGTCTCTGGTGAGGATTTGAGCTGCGTCCAGCATTGGATATTTGTCAGGAATGCAGATACCCTGAAGGGAACACAGCAATGGTCCAAGGGGGTTTCCCAGGTAAGATTTCTGTTGCCTGTGTGATCTGTGGTTCTTTCAGAATGCAATCTTAACGCTGTTTTAGTGTTGGTGCAGAATGTGGTTTTAAAGATTTAAACAATGGTAAGCTAAGGCATTTTTCTGATGAGAGTGAGGGCACAAATGCAGATACAAGGCAATTGTATGTTAGAAGCAAACCCCTACAATTTCCTTGCATGTGCATTGCAGTTTGAATTGTCATGATGTTTTTGAAAAGTGGAGGAGTTTATTCAGACTGTCAAAGATATACCAGTAGTTTCACTGCCAAGATTCTCAACCCTGTTCATGCAATATCCTCTCCTTTCAGAATCGTAATTGAGAAGTAGACCTCCGGGACGTTTACTATCATTATTGTTGTTATTTGTGACTTCACCATAATAAAAAGGGAAGACTATTTACATTAGAACTAGGTTATTCTGGTTAATTTTAAAAACTGACCATTCAGCATTTTGTCACAGATGAAAGCAGAATATCATTAAGGACTCATAGTAGTAAACAAAAACCTGCTTTTTCTAAATTGCAAAATTAACACCATAAGTATTTTATTTGCTAGTTGTGTTTGGTGCCTCATTCATCTAAACCTACAAATTTAAATTCATGAGGGGTAGGGGCTCAGCTCGTGGAAGTATTACCACTGACTTTCTTGTTAACATAAGGGTTCTTGCAATCATTGCTATATTGGCAATATAATTTCACACAATAGAGTAGTCTTAGTTTATGCTTTTGCCTAACTTAAAAAAATTAATTTATTAAAATCAGAGCTTCTTTTTATCGAAATAAAATGGAATATTGAGACATAATAGGAGTATTCTTGTATAAGTATTATTGCCTATGGAAAGCAAGGAAATTGTTAAGAGTTAGACATGACATTATAGCCTTTCTTTTTATTTTCAGCAGTGCACACGCAAATTAGGTTATTTCTACTGCAACAGTAGAATATTTGCTGTATTCCTGATTTAAGCTGGCAAACATTATTCGTGGCTATGCTGTCAAAATTATTGAGCAAGAACTTTTCTTTTGCTTAAAATCTAATTTCTGAAGCTATTCCTATGAGGGTGTTGAACTACCTAGTATTCAATTCTGTTATTTTGATTTAGAGGAAATGCTGTAGCTCATAAATGGATGCGTCACAGATTCCCCGTTGTGACAACCGTCTGTCTATATTGTGTTTCTTTTCATTCTGCAGTTGGAATTGCTTTCCATTGTCTGTCATCTTTTTAATACTTCTTCCCAAACTTGTATTGACAAGGCAACTTACAGGAATCATCCTGGATATTTGTGGGTCCTACCTGTTTTTACTCAGACTCCGCAGAGCAGTTTGTTCATTTTCCTTTTATTTTAGGAAGTTTCTTAATTTTTAAAATCTATTTTTACAGATTATAAATACATCTATGCTTTAGTCTCCTCAGTATAACTGGCCATCCCTGATAATTTTCTTAATCTGCACGCCACACTAAATTGAAGTTACCAGTGTCCAGGCTTCGAACACCACTGTGGAACCCTTAAAAATTTCCATTGCAGTTTTCTAGAAATTGAATCAAGTATGTCTAGTCAGTAGGAATTTGTGTGTCCTTTGCATTTTATTAAACTAATATATGAACTCACTTTAAAAAATGTTATTAACTATCAGTGTGTCTCATAAATGGGCACATATTTATGTGTTATATGTAAGTTACTTTTTCAGTGTTCATGATCAGGATTGATTTTCTGTAGTAAATCTTCTCAACATTTATTAAAAGTTTCTATTTATGTATACACATTTAACTCCAAAGTATTTTAACATTTTTTAATAGTCTTATGACTTAATCTATCTTATGTTCACTGCTTTGGCATTCAGTTGATTTGAAAAGCATGTCCCTATTTCATGTTTCTTTTCGGCATATTTTACAAAAAGTCATATGTAGAATGATAAAAGATGAAGTCTCAGTCTACGGAGAATTTACCTTTTCTTTTGTTCTTGCTTGGAAACACGTTATTTTACCTGGGTTTATGTTGCTTTGATTTCAGTAGTTTGATGTCACTTTAAAGTATTTCAGGTTTGATATATATGAGTATATGTTAAACACTCATCATTTTAACTAATCCAATGTTGAACAAAGAGAGGGCATTGTTATTTGAATTAAGGAAATAACATGTCAAAAATTAAGTAGCAGTTAAAGTTACTTTCTTGCAGACTGCCTCTTTTTTTGTTGAATGCAATGGGGCGAGTGGTAAGAAATATCACTCCTAAGTTTCTATTATGTTTACTTATTTAGATATGTATTTTTTTAAACAATTTACTTTTATCTTTTTCTTTACATTTATGGTATGCCAAACTCTGAAGAATTCATATTCCACATTTTGAATATATCCATTCCGTGTTAGTATTATTCTTCCCATTTTTAGATGGTAAAACTCTTTTTATAGAATACTTGGAGGGGTTTCTCCATTGGTTGCTGGAAGTATAACAGCCGCAGTTACTATGGTGATGCATCATTAAGCAATTTTGGAACCTAATACAGCCCTAAGCCTAAGGGAAGAAATATAGTATCTAACATGAACTTTGCCTTCAAGAAGTTTATAATATTTCTAAAAAGTAAATGTATGTATAGATGCAGAGACACATACACTGGAAGGCCCTCTGGAAGAGATGGAGCTTGTAAGGTTGGTGGGATTGGCTTGGAATCCAAGCTCCAGACTTGTCAGCCCACTAAAAGAAGTGCTACAAGCCTGGTTTGTAGGAGGGAAAGGAGAGAAATGATCTGTGCCTAGAGGAGGGGATACATGTGTGACAGAGTTCTAAACTTTAAGTTCACGTTTAGTAGTCTGCTACTGCGTAAAATTAAATACTCTGGTTCTTCAAATGAGAAAACATTGGATTTGATTTTTTGCTAAGTCTCATTTAAGTTCAAGAATTTATTTTCTGAAATAGAAATTATAGTGATAGCTAATCCAGGTAGCTACATTTGAGAACATTGAAATGAAATTTATAGATTTATTTCTTTACTTTTTTGAATACTCATGTTCTAGGCACTGTGTTAAATGCCTTACACACATTATTTTCTTCAACACATATAATGTTATGAGTTTTTAAAAGTCTTATTATTTTATGGATCAAGTCTAGATGACTCCAAAGCCTGTACATTTAAGAAGTTTTAACTTGTCATGTCTTCATGCATCTTCTCAAGTAATCCCTTCCATTAGCGAAGCCAAATTAATTGCTGTTCTCTTTTTTGATAATTTATTTCTGACATCCACTCATTGGACAAAGAGACGTAATTAGAATTACTCCCTCCAGAAAGCATACTGAAGTTCTAAATTCACAAAAATGTTCACATATTCCCCTGCAAACCACATTTTAATATTGAAAGTTCTGATTTAAAAGAAAAAGTGACAACCACATGAAGCTGAATTGGAGAAAAATACAGTATTGGAGGCATGCCAGGAAGCTTAGGGTACCCCTCCCTGTGGCATCACACATCGCACAGTATGAGCCAGGCTTCTCAGCACAAACTTACTTCTCTTCCATTGCGGAGAAATGTCTGCATTTGGAGAAGAAATAGCAAGTCTCCTGATACCAGCCAGATGGGAATGGGTGAGTGTCTAGGTTTCCAATTTATTTTAATTATGAAATGTTTACAAATTGTAGTTTGGGTCACTCAGTATTTTCATGTTTTTCCTAAGTAAGATGGAAATGTATGAGCATTTTGTTAAAGGTTTTGAATTGGGTTTTGACTCACTGTTGCCTGTACCTGCTTCAAGTTTTCCATATCTGCTCTCTGGAATCTTACAAAAGCCAGCGCAGGTAGAAGAGCAGGCTGGGAATGAGAAGGCAGCACCTTATAGTTTCATAAAGCAAAAGATAATGACGCATGAAAGGTTAAAAAAGAAATCTATGTCTAATGGGCAGTTTCTAGCTTCTGTCATCTAAGTGTTCGCTTGACTATATCTCATGCTTCTTGGAAATGTTTTGATTATACCTGCAGGGATAAAACATGCCCACAGTGATCATCTAATAAAAAAATTATGTTGGTTACGGCTGTTTATCTGTGCCACGCAAAGTCTTTGAAAACAGCTCTCTGCTACTGTGCAAAATTAAGTTAAATATTTTGGTTCTTCCAATGACAAGACATTGGATTTGATTTATTGCTAAGGCACATTTGTATGATAATTTGCAAGTTGTTTAGTCACCTGTTTCAGTTGTTTCTTGAGAACAATCATTTTGGCAGGCAGATAATCTGTGTTTTCACAGATCACAGAATCTGCAAAAACTAGCTTTCCATTCTTCAGTGCCCCTTGAGTCTTACTCCCATCACAGGCCGATGCTCCTGTTTCTTTCACTTTGCGTTTAAAGAGTCACTTCCTTCTTGTGAGTATATAGCCATTAACGCACTGACAGTGCTGTGTTGAGACAAGGTGTTTAGGTGTTGGTCTCTTTTATGGCCAGAGTTTAGGTCACTGTCGATGTTTAATAAACATGATTTGAACTGATGTAGAAAATATCATTTTGCATGTAACCTAATGAATATTCATAAAAGAGTGGGTAAATCTATTCCATTTATAAAGTGGCTATTCTCATGGAACAATGATTCACTAAAGAAAAGGGAATCATTCTACCATCTACATGTATTACTTAGAAGGTTCTTTCTATGGGCTTCATGGTATAATGATGTTATATAAAGAAAGGACATTTTCTCTCAGTGGAACAATGGTTTTTATCAGTCAAATAATTTTTCTATAATAAAGGAATTATGTACTTGGGAATGATGAGCACTAGAATAATGGGCATATTATTTTCCTGCTTTCAGTCTTTTCTTACTTTAGTTGAACAATTCATTTTTACTCTAATTGAGTTCACTTCTTCAGTGGTTTCTGAACTAATCTGTAATATGATTTATGCATTGCAACATTTCAGGGCAAGTAACTGGATAGTTTTCTTGGTCAAACAGGAAAGAGTAGCAGCTTTTCCACTTTGTGACCAGTGAACTTTGGTGCAGCATGTGGCCCATTATGAGTGTTTGTAAAGAAAGTCTTACTGGAACACTGTCACATCCATTCACTTATGTATTGTCTTTGATGCTTTCAAACTACAAAAAAACAGAGTTGAATAATTGCAGCAGAGACAATATAACTCCAAAGTCTAAAGTATGTACCGTCAAGCTCTCTCAAGTAAGTTTGCCAACCCCTGAGTTACATTATAAAAGTTGGATCTTTGAATCAGGTGTGAGTTCAATGTCAGATCTTACCTTATAGCTTGTTAACTGTGTATACTTGAGCAAGTTACTTATTACATAATTCTCTGGACTTTGCTTTTCTTTTCTACAAACCTGGGATAATACTACTTACCTAATAAGATTTTCCTGGTGATTAAATGGTATAAAATATATAAAGTTTTTATTTATTTATCTTTGAGATGGAGTCTCACTCAGTCGCCCAGGCTGGAATGCAGTGACACAATCTCTGCTCACCATAACCTCTGCCACCCAGGTTCAAGCAGTTCTCCTACCTCAGCCCCCGAGGAGCTGTGATTACAGGCGTGTGCCGTCATGCCCAGCTAATTTTTTTGTATTTTTAGTAGAGACGGGGTTTCACCCAGGATGGTCTCAATCTCCTGACCTCGTGATCCACCCACCTCAGCCTCCCAAAGTGCTGGAATTAGAGGCGTGAGCCACCACACCCAGCCTAAAATATATAAAGTGTTTAATACATTGCTTTGTAAACGGTAAGCATTCTGAAAAGAATATACAAAATATATGTATACATATGTGTGTGTGTATATATATGTTGGTCCATTTATTTTTCCTTTGTGTAAGATTAAAAGTTGTTACAATTTCAACTGTGGTATACTCTGTGAAATAATTTGTTTACATGTTTATTGTGACTACCAATTATATACCCATTATTTCTAACTCTCTGTTACTTTGATGGCCTAAATTTAACCTGGTTAGTTATTTAGGTTTTTCCCTTGCTGTAAAAAAGTTAACTATTCAAACATTACCTTAACTTTGTTAAACATGACCCTAATTGTTTCTGGCAAATACTAAATTGATTAGATAAGAATACTTTAGTATAGAATATCATTATATTATTCCCTATATGTTTGTGTAATATTTTCAAAGTATCTATACACCTTAAAGCCCTCTATGGTTAAAGTACCCTGTGATTTGTAAACCATGAAGATTTTCCTTGAAAACTTTGCCAAGATTTGAGCAGTGTCTTCTGCTTTATTTGACAAACTTTTTAATCCTCTCATAAAAAGCCCATTATGACTCTGGCCTCAAATACATGCAGAATTTTCATTTTCCTCAGGGAACACAGAGGAGAGATTGTGATCCTGAGAGGTTACCTGGTAGAGGGAGAATATGGAGGCCCAGAAATCAAGGCTGTGCCTCTTGTTAGTTTGTGACCCAGTGGTCAAGTCATTGACTTTCTGTGGAGTCTCGCTTTCTTAATCTGTCAAATGGGTGTGAGACTAAATTATCCTTAAAATTCCTTCTAGTCCTGTGATTTTTAGGGAGAGTGGATGCTCTGTTTTGTTAGGGCAGACAAAACCTTGAAGATACTCATTTTCAATTAGTAAGTACTTAGAGTGTAAACGTGAGCTTTTAGCCTGGAATCTGTCAGTCCATAAGGAGTCCAAGAATGTCTCCTAGTCCCTTGAATTTTCTTGGAATGTGAGGATGGGTATTGAGGGGATTGAAGGGAGGAGGAAGTTACCTTTATTATATCATCCATAAAGCCCATAGCTCACGGGACATAAAACAGCACTGTCCTAAATCTATACAAATCATGAAAGGTGGGATGAATAGATGATACTTCATATCAAAATAGGCCAGCTAGACCTTTATAGTATAACTTTTTGGAAAGAAATAAGTATGGGACCAGGGGTTAAATAGCAGATAGTAAATATGTATGACATCTTATCTCCAAAAGTTGGTTAAGCTACAGTAAAACTTAATTAAATAGATAAATTTTCGAACTTCAGGAAATGATAACTTCCATTTCTATAAAGAACTCTGCCACTGCCATATATATATATATATATATAAAGATATATATGTATAAATATCTCTTTATATATATATAAAGATGTATATATAAAGATATATATAAAGATATATATATATAAAAAGATATATATATATATATAAAGATATATATATATTTAATTTTTTTTTAAGACAGATTCCTGCTTTGTCACCAGGCTGGAGTGCAGTGGCACAGTCATGCTCACTGCAGCGTTGACCTGCCAGGCTCAAGCAATCCTCCTACCTCAGCCTCCCAAGTAGCTGGGACCACGGGTGTGTGCGACCACACTTGGCTAATTTTTTAAAAATTCGTTGTAGAGATGGGGTCTAACCAGGATGCCCAGGCTGGTCTCGAACTCCTGGACTCAAGCAATCTTCCCACCTTGATCTCCCAAAGTGCTGAGAGCCATGGTTCCCAGCCTCGCCACTGCTTTTAGAATGGTTCTGTCATATGAGTCTCAACACAGTCCTTTGTACATAATTATTGCTTGATGTTGTATGAAAGAATAAATGCTAGCCTGGGCAACATAGCCAGATTCCCATCTCTACAAAAAATTTAAAAATTAGCCAGGCATGGTGGCATGCACCTCTAGTCTCATCTACTTGGGAGGCTGAGGCGGGGGGATCACTTGAGCCCAGGAATTTGAAGTTGTAGTGAGCTAGGATCACACCCCTGCACTCTAGCCTGGACAGCAGAGCAAGGCCCCCATTTCTAAAAAAATAAATAAATAAGTAAATGATGTTTCATGGTAATATTCAATATCAATATTAGTTGGGTATTCTAATGAGTCTAATTATCTTTGTATAAGCTTATATAAACCATAATTTAGTGATTAAGAGTGTGGGATTTGGAGTCATGTAATTTTATCCCCAGATCATCTCTTTATTTAATCTTTCTGAAACTTATTCCTTAACTCTAATGTGGAGATGGAAGCACCTATCTCTTTGGATTATTTAGAGGACTAAGTGACCTAATACAATGAAATGAAGAACATTCTCCATACATGACCATCCTTTCCCTCATATCTTCCTATCACACAAATCTGAGTTCAGCATAAAAATTGTTTTATCTGGCCAGGCACAGTGGCTCACACCTGTAATCCCAGCACTTTGGGAGGCCGAGGCGAGTGGATCACCTGAGGTCAAGAGTTCAAGACCAGACTAGCCAACAAGGTGAAACCCTATCTCTACTAACAATACAAAAAATTAGCCGGGTGTGGCGGTGCACGCCTGTAATCCCAACTACTTGGAGGCTGAGACAGGAGAATCACTTGAACCCAGGAGATGGAGGTTGCAGTGAACCAAGATTGCACAATTGCACTCCAGCCTGGGTGACAAGAGCGAAACTCCATCTCAAAAAAAAAAAATTGTTTTACCTTTCAACAAATTATAATTTTTATGGAGAACATTTCAAATTTCTCTTGATTTTTTAAAAAAGAAATTTCCCAAAATCTTGATGCCAGTGGGTTCTCTAGAAAAGATCATTTTGCTGAGCATTTTTCTCAGTGCTCTTGGTTTCATCCAGTCTAGATAGGGGGAAACACTGATGTCTGATTCTTGAGTTTTAGACAGCTATATCTTCATTGAACGAGGCAGCGTTAAAGATGGAAGGATTGGTATCTTGCACAATACTCAGACATTCAGTTGGGAAGGAAAGGGACTGTCCATTTTAATAATGGAGACATAGGCAGGTTTACGGTTCGGCTTTCAAATGAGTTTTAGAAAAAGCGAGCCAAAAGTTTTCTTGTCTTTACTGGCATTAATTCTGTGGAATATCTGGAATAGTACTTTTGGGTGAATTGGAGAAAGCTACACCCTCTGGAAAGTAGTGACGGGGAGGCGCTCAGATGATTTAGCGAGATAAAGGCCTTTGATCAAAGAAAAAAGGAATGTCTTTATCCTTGGACACAGTCAAATGGATTCCGTAACAACTCCCACCCACTATCTCAGCCGGGCACCCTTGTGCAATATACATACTGCACAACCAATCATGGTTGACTGTGTTACTAGATATTTTGAAACTTAGCTGTCTGACATCCTGACCAGTTTTAGCCAAGGCACAAGGCCAAGAAAGAAATGATCAGAAGAGATTCCCAGGGACCAAAATGGATAAAACTGTATGTGTACTCCCAGCTCATTTACTTTGCTTGAAAAAGAATCCCTGACTAGATCTTATTAGCTACCAATTTGCAAATAAAATGTTTTATTATAATTTATCATATTTTATATTCATATAAGACAAAAACTGTGTTTTGCAAAAACACTCTAGGCAGGCCTGCTGACTGCAGGATCAATACATGAAAAGTATCGATCTGACAGCAAAAGATACAGAAAACCTATGTAAAGCAGACAAAAGAAATATGATTATGGGACCGGGCATGGTGGCTCACTCCTGTAATCCCAGCACTTTGAGAGGCCAAGGCGGGTGGATCACCTGAGGTCAGAAGTTCCAGACCTGCCTGATCAACATGGCGAAACCCCATCTCTATTAAAAATACAAAAATTAGATAGGTGTGGTGGCACGCGCCTGTAATCCCAGTTACTTGGGAGGCTGAGGGAGGAGAATTGCTTGAACACCTGGGAGTCAGAGGTTACAGTTAGCTGAGATCGTGCCATTGCATTCCAGCCTGGACAACAAGAATGAAACTCTGTCTCAAACAAACAAACAAACAAACAAACAAAAGAAATATGAATACAGAAGTCTCCATTTGGTTGCAGCCCTACATGCTGACGCTCAGACAATACCATCTGTTCTTACTGGGAAGCCTTTCCTGACTCTCTCAGTTAGAAATGTTGTCTTCCATATTTCTTTTGGTTGGTTCCTCTATTATTTTACTTTTACTTCCACAGTCTACCATGATATTATCATTATTCATACATGGTTATTCATAATATTTAAAGCCTCATGAGAATAGTCTATCTTGATTAATTTTTAATTCAACATGTCTTGTTTAATGCCTTGTACAGATGACACACTCAATAAATATTAAATGAATGAGCAAATGGATGAATACAGGATATTAAAATTATGCAGAAGGCATGTTATTTGGAGGATCTTCGGTACTATGTCCTTTTGTCTCTTGATAGTTTTTTCTTCTTGAAATATTCATTTCAGATACCCTGTCTGGAGTTTAGTTTTGAGTTATTTGTACAAAGCAGTTTTTTATAGTTGACAAAACAGATATAAGGCAAATCAGTCTAGATGTGAAGAGTAATTGGAACAGGTTTGTGGTGCACTACTGCCAGGTTTTGCATGAGGCGAAGCTTCTTTTAGCTAGTAGAAGAGTAATCGGTGATCATTAGGGAGAATTAACTTGCTGACAAAATGCAACAGGAGGACTAATTAGAACATATATTCTTTAGGACTAAGTTTGGCTCTGAGTGAACACACCCCAAAATAACAGCTATTCTAGAGAACAGAAGTTTATTTTATTCGCACAGATGAGCCTGGAAGTGGACATTGCACAGTGTCTGGGACCTGGGCTTCTTTCATACTGTTGCTCTCCTATGAGTGACTTCCATCTTCCATGTCACCTCAAAATGTCAAGAAGACACTAGCTCCAGCTATCAAGGCTGCATGCCCACCCAGCCACCAGAAAGGAAAGGAGAGAAGGGAAAGGGCAACCTTCCTCCTTTTAAGGATATTTCTGGAAAATAGCACATAATTCTATCTTTTATATTCCATTGTCCAGAGTTTAGTTATACAAATACTTTTAAAGGAGGCTGAGGAATGTTATTTTTCTTCTGGACAGACATATGCCCATGTAAAAATATGCAGTCTATTACTGAGAAAAGGTAGAATGGATATCAAAGAATAAATTAGCAGAATTTCCACTGATAGTTTAATGATCAGCATATAACTTTTGAATCTCCCCAAAACTTTATTGATAGCCTGCTCTTTGCCCTACCAACAACATAACCAATCAATTAGGCACATATTTTGTATACGTGTTATATATATTCTTGCAGCAAAGAGAATATCAAGAAAACCATGCTGGGTGTGGTGGCTCACACCTATAATCCCAGCACTTTGGGAGACCGAGACGGGTGGATTCCTTGAGATCAAGAGTTTGAGACCACCCTGGCCAACATGGTGAAACCCTATCTCTACTAAAAATACAAAAAATTAGCTGGATGTGGTGTCGCATGCCTGTAGTCTCACCTACTCAGGAGGCTGAGGCAGGAGAATCACTAGAACCCAGGAGGCAGAGGTTGCAGTGAGCTGAGATCATGCCATTGCACTCCAGCCTGGGAGATAGAGTGAGACTCCATCTCAAAAAAAAAAAAAAACCCATAAGGAAGAAAAAATGTATTTACTATTCATTAAGTAGAAGTGGATCATCATAAAAGTCTTCATCCTCATCTTCATGCTGAATAGGCTGTGGAGAGGAAGAGGCAGGGTTGGTCTTGCTGTCTCAGGTGGCAGAGATGGAAGAAATTTTCCATATATGTGAACCCACACAGTTTAAACTTGAATTGCTCATAAAATAAAAAGCAGCAGCACACGTTATCCCTTTTTAAAATATGTTTAAAATTTGCTTGCTTATACTTACCTATCCAAATCAGAAGACAGTGGAAATTTTGGCTTGTATAGTATTTTGATTCTCTTGGAACTATTTTTAAAGCTTTAGTTGAATGTTATTTATTCCAAAGTAATGAGTTCTAGAGGTAGTATCTATTTTGTTATTTTAGTTCACACTTAATTATATTCAAAAGCAGTATAATTTCTTTCCTTTTCTTTTTTTCTTTTTGAGATGGAGGCTTGCTCTGTCACTCAAGCTGGAGTGCGGTGGCACAATCTTAGCTCATTGCAACCTCTGCCTCCCAGGTTCAAGTCATTCTCCTGTCTCAGCCTCCCAAGTAGCTGGGAATATAGGCGTGAGCCACCACACTTGGCCTAAAAAGCAATAAAATTTCTTATGTGTTCTTGACTATTCTTAAAATAGCCAGTTAACAAATATGTAGATTGGCAGATTAAAGCTTCTAGAAAAGATTTCCATGACACATAGAAAAGACATTTAAGGTGGGTGCAGTGGCTCACGCCTGTAATCCGAGAGCTTTCGGAGGCTATGATGGGAGGATTGATTGAGGCCAGGAGTTCAAGACCAGCCTGGGCAACATGGTGAGACCCCATCTCTACAAAAAAACACAAAAATTAACCAGGCATGGTGTGGCACACCTGTAGTCCCAACTACTGTGGAGGCTGAGGCAGGAGGCTCACTTGAGCTCAGAAGATTGAGGCTACAGTGAGCCAAGATCGTCACACTCTCATGGGTAACAGAGCAAGGGCTCAATTCTTAAAAAAAAAATTAAAAAGGTATTTAAATTCTGCTGGACAGGTGCGGTCGCTCACACCATAATCCCAGCACTTTGGGAGGCCAAGGCAGGCAGATCACTTGAGGTCAGGAGTTCAAGACCAGCCTACTCAAAATGGAGAAACTGTCTCTACTAAAAATACAAAAATGAGCCAGGTGTGGTGGCGTGTGTCTGTAGTGCCAGCTACTCAGGAGCCTGAGGTGGGAGAATTGCTTGAACCTGAAAGGCGGAGAATGCAGTGAGCCAAGATTGCACCACTGTATGCTAGCCTGGGTGACAGAGGGAGACTGTCTCAAAAAAAAAAAAAATGACTTTATGTGTAGAGCCAGATCTGTTTTTACAGTTAAGCTTTATTATTTTCTAGTTGTACCTTTTCAATCAAGCCACTTAAACTTTCTGGGTTTTAGTTATTCATCTTCAGGACACATGGCTAATGCCTACCTCCAAAGTCAGTTTCAGGATTAAACGAAAAAAAAAAAATATGAAAGAGCCTGGTACAGTGCCTAAAATTCAGTGGAGTTATTTTCATTTGAATATGGTAATTAGAGTTAGATGTTATTTGTATTTGAATATGGTACTTAATATCTTTAATATCTTCTGCATTCATTTGTAATTGTTTTTGATACCTCTAAGCCCAAAGTTACCTAGTCATGTAGTGAACACAGTGGTTCTCAAAGTGCCATCCCCCACCAATGTGTCAACCAATGGAAACTTTTTCATTTTTATTCTTTGATCCCATGAGGGGAAGTGGGTAGCAGGAGGCTAAGTAGTTCAGTTGACCAGGGACAGAGTTAACCAGTGACAGGGAAGAAATTGAGAAGTACAGAGAAGGCATAGCACCCAAATGCAAGTGGCAAAACTGGGATTTGAACCCACAGTCTGACTCTAGAGCCCACACTCTTAGTCATTAGGTTTTATTGCCCAGTTTAACTGAGGAGGCAGTACTTTGGCCAGTCAGAGTAGGAGAGATTTCTATCAGGAGAGTTTGAGAGAGTGAAATAGGATGATCCAGGTTCTGCAGCAATACTCACCTAGGAGTTTATTTAGGAAGCTGTTATTATTTATGATATTTATTTATCTTTGAGATGGAGTCTCGCTGTGTTGCCCAGGTTGGAGTACAATGGCATGATCTCCGCTCACTGCAACCTCCGCCTCCCAGGTTCAAGCGATTCTCCTGCTTCAACTTCCCAAGTAGCTGGGACTACAGGTGTACACCACCATGCCTGGCTAATTTCTGTATTTTTAGTAGAGATGAAGTTTCCCCATGTTGGCCAGGCTGGTCTTGAACTCCTGACCTCATGATCCACCCACTTTGGCCTCCCAAAGTGCTGAGATTACAGGGTTGAGCCACCACGTGTGAGAAAGATTCAGTTTCTCATTCTTTGTAAGATTAATACTTGCAAATCAAGCATTAGTCAGTTAACTAAATGCTTACTATTTGCCATTTTATTTAAATATACTAACTTAGCAACCGTCTTTTTATTTCTAAAATCTTGAATTTTCTAAACTTGTTTTTGATAGTTAAAATAGTTTTACTAATTTAACCTTAAACTATCTGTAAGAGTTGAACTTTCTATTCGAGGAAAGATACCTTTCACAAGCATTCAGTATCTGCTTTTCATAGGATTGACTTTATTAGACATTAGAAAAAAAGATAAAAGTGCTAAGTACAGTTTCATCTCACCTTTTAAGGAAATGTGTGTGATTTATACATTGTAAAAGAGACATGGTTTTATGTTAAAATATCAATTCTCTCCTTCACAATCTGATGTTCTTGGGCAGTTGATTTAATCCTTCCCAGCTTCACTGTTTCTTATTTTTAGAAAGGACCCTTGCGGTATTAAATGAGATAATTTATTTAAAGGTAACTGTCACTCAAAAGGCAAGATATTTTATTAGAAATTTGAGTTTAAAGCCGGGCACAGTGGCTCATGCCTGTAATCCCAGCACTTCGGGATGCCAAAGCGGGTGGATCACCTGAGGTCAGAAGTTCGAGACTAGCCTGATCAACATAGAGAGCCCCTGTCTCTGCTAAAAATACAAAAATTAGCTGGGTGTGGTGGTGCATGCCTGTAATCCCAATTGCTTGGAAGTCTGAGGCAGGAGAATTGGAATCCAGGAGGTGGAGATCGTGCCATTGCGCTCCAGCCTGGGCAACAAGAGTGAAACTCCATCTCAAAAAGAAAAAAAAAGACATTTGAGTTTAGAATTGCCCGTAAGAGATTTTGGATTAGTCTGAAATATTTGTTTCCTTCCTGATTTTCTCCTATGCTGTTGCTTTCGCCTTTCTGTTTTGCTTGCTTTTTCCTCTCGATTTCATTCCCTTTCATTTATTTTTTATCTTGTGAGAAAAGCAATTGTTCAGTGATATGCAAGATCCTGTCCAGGACCTGACTATCAACTGCTTTCAGAGTCTAAAGATGAGACAAAAATGAGAATAGACTGGCTCCAATGTCTGAAATAATTCCTTTTCTATGTCGTCATCTCAGCCTTGCCTGAAAAAAACTCTAAGAAGATATTAAAGTTCAAGGAGTAAAGCACTAAACCATGCAAAAATACCAACACCAGAGAGAAAACAAGTATCTATTACTCTGTGGGAAGGGTATGAATGACAGGCGTTGTCAGCTTATTTTGACAGCCTTTGGTAGCTTTTCTGTATCATTATTAAACTCTTGTAGCTACCAGTTTTTCAGAACTTAATCTTTGTTTTGTCAGTTTCCTTAGGTGTATGGCATATAGATGCTTTCTCTTAGCGGCTTTTCTTGAGAATACATATGTGGTCTCTTTCATTCTCAGTTGTTTTGGCAAACGCAAATCTCGATCACAACATTAGTCTTAAATACCTTTTCAAGGGTCAACTTATTTTTTTAAATTGACTCTATTTTATTTATTTACTCTATTATGTTAAAAATATATACATAATTTATCATCTTAACCATTTTAAGCGTACAGTTTAGTAGTGTTCAGTATGTTTACATTGTTGTAAATTAGATCTCCAAAACTTTATCTTCCCAAATTGAAATTCTATACTTACTAAACAATAACTCCTTGCTTTGTAAAAAAAGTTTTGTAACAATTCCTTTTCCCCCATCCCTAGCACCTGGCAACCACCATTACAATTTCTATTTCTGTGAATTTGACTACTTTAGATACTTTGTGTGAATGGAGTCATACTGCATTGTGACTTTGTGACTGTCATTTGTGACTGCCTTATTTCACATAGCATAATTTCCTCAGAGTTCATTCATGTTATAGTATGTGGCAGGGTTTTCTTCCTTTTAAAGGCTGCATAGTATTCCATTGTCTGTGTAGACCACATTGTGTTTCTCCATTCATCTGTTGGTGGATCTTTGAATTGCTGCCACCTCTTGACTATTATGAATAGTGCTGCTATGAACATGAGTGTGCAAATGTTTCTTCAAGACTTTGCTTTCAGTTATTTTAGAGATATACCCAGAAGTAGAATTGCTGGATCATATGATAGTTCTAATTTTTTTGAGGTATGTCCATACTCTTTTCCATAGGGGTGGTAGCATTTTACAGTCAACCACGCATAAGCATTCCAGTTTTTTCAAATCCTTGTCTACACTTGTTATTTGCTGGATTTTGTTTTGTTTTGTTTTGTTTTGGTAGTAGCTGCATTAGTGGGCATGAAGTGATAGCTCATTGTGATTTTGATTTGCATTTCTGTAATTGATGATGCATTGAGCATCTTTTCACATCCTTATTGGCTATTTGTATACCATGTTTAGAGAAATGTCTGTTTATGACCTTTGCCCATTTTTTAATCAGATTATTTGATTTATATTTTATTGTAGGTATTATACCCTTATCAGATAAATAATTTGCAAATATATTCTCTGATTCTGTGGGTTGCCATTTTACAGTTTTGATTGTATACTTTGTTTTGTTTGTCTGAGACACAGTCTCACTCTGCTGCCCAGGCTGGAGTGCAGTGGCAGTATCTCTGCTCATTGCAGCCTCCACCTCCTGGGTTCAAGCGATTCTCATGCCTCAGCCTCCCGAGTAGCTGGGGCTATAGGCACATTCTACCACACCTGGCTAATTTTGGTATTTTTAGTACAGGGTTTCACCATGTTGGCCAAACTGGTCTCAAACTCCTGATCTCAAGTGATCCTCCCATCTCGGCCTCCCAAAGTGCTGGGATTACAGGCATGAGCCTGTACTTTGAGCAAATGTTTTAAATGTTGATGTGTACCATTTGTCTATTTTTTTTTTAATAATCTGTGCTCTTGGTGTCATATCCAAGAAAACCATTACCAAATCCAAAGTTACGAAGCTTGTCATCTATTTTTCCTTCTACATATTTTATACTTTGGGGTAACAGACTTACTTTCTCTTTCTTTGACTTTAATTTTATAGCAGTATTAGGTTCAATACAAAACTGAGCAGAAAGTAGAGTTCCCAACACCCCTCCCCCAACACATGGGCAACCTCTCCCACTATCAATATCCTGCACCTGAGTACATTTGTTATAATCAACAAATCTACATTGACACATCATTATCACTCAGAGTTCATAATTTACATTAAACTTCACTCTTGGTATACAGTCTGTATGTTTTGACAAGTTATAATGACATGTATCTACCACATGGTGTTACACAGAATAGTTTTACTGCCCTGAAAATCCTTTGTGCTCTTCTGTTCTTCCCAGGCTGGAGTGCAGTGGTGTGATCACAGCTCACTGTAGCCTCAAATGCCTGTGCTCAAGTGATCCTCCCACCTCTGCCTCCCGAGTAGCTAGGATTACAGGCACATGCCACAAGCCTGGCTATTTTTAAAAATTTTTTGTAAAGATGACCTCTTCATCTATTGCCCTGGCTGGTCTCAAACTCCTAATCTAACACTAATGCCTGCTTTAGCCTCCCAAAGGTCTGGGATTATAGGTGTGAGTCACCACCCCTGGCCACTCAAGAGGTTAATTTTTAATCCAGAAATTTTGAACCATTTAGAAGATACTATCATAAAGTATTCAGTGTTCAAGTGTGGAACTATAAGATACTTCTGACTGGGTGCAGTGGCTCACGCCTGTCATCCCAGCACTTTGGGAGGCTGAGGTGGGTGGATCACGAGGTCAGGAGATCGAGACTATCCTGGACAACATGGTGAAACCCTGTCTCTACTAACATACACAAATTAGCCAGGTGTGGTGTTGTGCACCTGTAGTCCCAACTACTTGGGAGGCTGAGGCAGGAGAATTGCTTGAACCCGGGTGGTGGAGGTTGCAGTGAGCCAAGATCACACCACTGCAGCTTTGTAACAGAGCAAGACTTTGTCCAAAAAAAAAAAAAAAAACCCTTCTGAGAGTTTGTCACCTGGTTTAATACTCATTGAAGTAGAAATTTAATCAGAGTTATGTTTCCTTTCTCACAAGCAATCTTAATTAACAGAAGCCTCAAAACCACAAAACATTATTTAAGAAAATTGCCAGCTCCTTTGCATGCTTTTAGAGCATGACAGTTTTTAAAGTTTTTTTCACAGGTATTCTTTATTTTGATCATCTTACAAATTCCGTGAGTTGGTTAAGGCAGGCAAGATAATTTACATTTAACTCATTGACCGGTCTGAGGCTGGACTAAGGTAAGTGACCTGCTCAGGATTTCATGGCTAGAAAGTAGAGTCCAGCTTCTTAACCCCAAGTCATTGTCTGTCTCCACTCAACCTGCTTGCCTTGTCTTTTGGCCCTGAAAACATGAATATGCTGTTAGCCTCATGCAGAGGTAAATAAGATTGTGTTAGCAACTGGTTTCTTTCCCCAACTGTTTAAAACAGCGTAAGGCCAAGTGTAGTAGCTCTCATCTGTAGTCCCAGCACTTTGGGAGACCAAGGCAGAAGGATCACTTAAACCCAGAGTCTCTATCAAAAAATGTAAAAATTAGCCAGGCATGGTGGTGCATGCCTGTGGTCCCACCTACTCAGGAGGCCGAGGTAAGAAGAGCACTTGAGCCTGTGAAGTTGAGGCTGCAATGAACCATGATCGTGCCACTGCACTCTAGCCTGGGTGACAGAGCGAGAGCCTGTCTCAAAAAAATAAAAGAAAAAGGAAAAAACAGCATACACTATGACATACTGTGGGGTGAAATTGTTAAACAGAAATATTTGTTATTGTTTAGAATTATTTGGATGGCCTGATGGGATTACTCCTGTAATCCCAACGCTTTGGGAGGCCAAGGTAGAAGGATCAATTGAGCCCGGGAGGTTGAAGCTACAGTGAGCTGTGACTATAACACTGTACTCCAACACGGGTGACTGAGACCTTATCTCTAAATAAATAAATAAATAAATGTGAACAAAAATAATTATTTTTAGATTGAGTCTCTTTTATCTGAAATGCTTGGGACCAGAAGTGTTTCAGAGTTTGAATTTTTTCAGATTTGGGAATATTTCCATATACCTAATAAGATATATGTAGGACCCAAGCCTAAACATAAAATTCCTTTATCTTTCATATATGCCTTCACATAGGCTGAACGTAATTTTATACAACATTTTAAATTGTGCATGAAACAAAGTTTTGACTGTATTTTGACTGTGACCCATCACGGGAGGTCAGGTGTGGAATTTTCTGCCTGTGGCATCATGTTGGTATACAAAAAGGTGCTTTTTGAGCATTTCAAAGTTTGGATTTTCAGATTAGGAATGCTCAACCTGTATTAAACAAATTATAGTATTGTTGATGTTCTTTCTCATAAGACTATTTTTAAGGGGTCTCATGAGATTTTCTCGTCATTATTTAGAAGTTAAATGTTAAAACAATACTATGTACTCTGTCGCCTTGTGTCTGTTTCTTAAACTCTCATAGCCTGTTTCCTTGTTTGTGAAAGAAATGACAACAATAATTTTAAAAAGCAAGATTATGTAATTAAAATTTGTTTACATGGCACTTTAAGACACTCTTTTTTTTTTTTTTTTTTTTTTTGAGACAGAATCTCACTCCGTTGCCAGGCTGGAGTGCAGTGGCACAATCTTGGCTCACTGCAACCTCTGCCTCTTGGGTTCAAGAGATTCTCCTGCCTCAGCCTCCTGAGTAGCTGTGACTATAGGCACCACCACACCCAGCTAATTTTTTTTGTATTTTTAGTAGAGACGGGGTTTCACCATGTTGGCCAGGATGGTCTCAATCTCTTGACCTCGTTATCCGCCCACCTCGGCCTCCCAAAGTGCTAGGATTACAGGCATGAGCCACCTTGCCCAGCATGTTTTGTTGGGTTTTGTTTTTGTTTTTGTTTTCCAGAAGGAGTTTCGCTCTTGTTGCCCAGGCTGGAGTGCAATGGCACAATCTGAGTTCACCGCAACCTTTGCCTCCTAGGTTCAAGTGATTCTCCTGCCTCAGCCTCCCAAGTAGCTGGGATTACAGGCATGCGCCACCACGCCCAGCTAATTTTGTATTTTTAGTAGAGATAGGTGTCTCCATGTTGCTCAAGCTATTCTTGAACTCCTGACCTCAGGTGATCCGCCCGCCTTGGCCTCCCAAAATGCTGGGATTACAGGTGTGATTCACCATGCCTGGACGGGTTTTGTTTTTTAGTTGTGAAAAATTTCAACCATTTACCAACATAAAGAGAATAGTCGGCAAATTATCCCATATATTCTCCTAGATTCAATAATTACTAAGATTTTACTATACTTGTTTCACTTATTCCTTATACTTTCTTTTATTTTTCTTTACTGAAATATTCTAAAATCAACCCCAGATATGTCATTTTATTCATACACATGCATCTCTTAAAAATATAACTACAGGCTGGGCGTGGTGGCTCACACCTGTAATCCCAACACTTTGGGAGGCTGAGGCAGGTGGATCACGGGGTCAGGAGTTCAAGACCAGCTTGGCCAAGATGGTGAAACTCTGTCTCTACTAAAAATACAAAAATTTAGATGGGTGTGGTGGTGGGCACCTGTAATCCCAGCTGCTCGGGGGGTTGAGGCAGAGAATTGCTTGAATCCTGGAGGTGAAAGTTGCAGTAAACCGAGATTGCACCACTGTACTCCAGCCTGGGGGACAGAGTGAGACTCTGTCCAAAAAAAAAAAAAAAAATATATATATATATATATATAACTACAATACCATTAATTTCCCTAATATCATAATTTTTGTTTTTTAAATACATAATCTGTAATTAAATTTATTGTCTCACAATATATTTTTATGATTGACTTGTTGAAATCAGATTCCAACAAGGTCTCACATTACAGTACTTTTTGTTTGTTTGCTTGTTGTTTTAGAGATAGGGTCTCACTCTGTTGCTCAGCCTGGAGTGCAGTGGTGTGATCATGACTCACTGCATCTTCAACCTCCCAGGCTCAGGGGATTCTCCAACCTCAGCCAGCCAAGTAGCTGGGATTACAGGCATGTGCCACCACATCCAGCTAATTTTTTTGCATTTGTAGTAGAGATGGGGTTTTGCCATGTTGGCCAGGCTGATCTTGAACTCCTAGCCTCAAGTAATTGGCCTACCTCAGCCTCCCAAAGTACTGGGATTACAGGCATGAGCCACTGCACCCAGCCCAAACTGGAAATTCTTTGGATTAGTGGATGGGTGATAAGAAATAAGATTGAAAGGTTAAAGGTTAATTGATCTTTCCCAGTGCAAGAAAAAGGAAATAATAGTAGAATTAAACAAAAAAAGATTAACAAGGTTAATTGGTAGATTGTTTACAGCAATAATATTTCAAGTTTGGAGTTTTGTAGAGGCATCCTGGAGTCCCCCAGGGATGAGGGGTTGAGGAGAGGTTCCATTTAAGACTTTTTCCTCACAGATTCAACCAGAACACTTATTACAGGTGTGAGCCACCATGCTGGCTGGCATTACAGCATTTTACATCTCTTTTTAACAAAGAAATTTATGGTTGGGTGCGGTGGCTCACACCTGTAATCCCAGCATTTTGGGAGGATTACCTGAGGTCAGGAGTTCAAAACCAGCCTGACCAACATGGAGAAACCTCATCTCTACTAAAAATACTAAATTAGCCAGGCATGGTGGCACATACCTGTAATCCTAGCTACTCAAAAGGCTGAGGCAGGAGAATCGCTTGAAGCTGGGAGGCAGTGGTTGTGGCAAATGGAGATCACGCCATTGCACTCCAGCTTGGGCAACAAGAGTGAAACCCCATCTCCAGGAAAAAAAAAAAAAGAAATTTATTAGCTGGCTGCTGTGGTGAACACCTGTAGTCCCACAGCTACTCAGGAGGCTGAGGCAGGAGAATCTGTGAGGTCAGGAGTTTGAGGCTGTAGTACACTAGGATGAGGCCCCTGTGAATAAACACTGCACTCTAGCCTGGGCGACATAGTAAGACTAAAAAAAAAAAAAATTAAAAAATTTGTTAATAAAAATAAGTTGATTAAAAAATAAATAAATAAAAAGAAGTTGATTGAAATACATACAAACAGAAAGCTGAAGTATAGTTTGCCGAATTTTCACAAAGAGCATATTCTCATGTAACCACCATCCAGGTAATGAAATAAAACATGACTAATACCCAGAAGTCACTTTGTGCCTCCTCTGATTCACCATTTCTTCCCTCTTCTCTGAAAGTTGTCTTTGTCTTATTTTCTCTATTTGTTTATTGTTGATGTTTGTCTCTTACAGGAAGATACTTTTTTCTATTTGTTTATACATTCATTTTCATATGCTGTTTCTTCTGATTAGTTATAGTTTCCTTCATATATTTTTACTTCTCAAATCTGAATGTACTAATTCAGAATTAAAAGTTGGTTAGTGCATAAGAAAAATCAGATTGAGATGTTTATTGTAGCCAATTTTTCTAAGTGAAATTGTTATATTTAATATATAGAGAGTATTTTAAATGTTTTCTCTGTATTATATAATTCTTTGTTATTTGGAAACAGATCAGGTAACTCAATGTTTCTGAAATTGTATCGAGTCACTTATTTCAGTGTGTTGAACATTTGCTATTAAAATACTGGGCAGTGGCTTGAATTAAGTTTCTTTCTTGGGAGAAAGGCTCTGTTACTTAGCAACACCTACTACATAATGGAAAAATCTTATTGGCTTTCTTGGACAAGAAAAAGGCATCGATGCTTTGATAGAGAATTATGAGCAACTTGGGATTCCTTTCTTCAGAAACATTGTCCTGGGGCTAGAAAATCCATGTTTAAAACAAGCATGAGTGTTCAGCAGCGTCAAGAGACTGTTCTCTCTCCGATTATTCTAGTTGATGTTCATTCAGAGATACTTAAAGGAATTTATTTATCTACTCATTTTATTTAGAAATGGGAGGGCATCTAGGTTATTTGAAAAAGAAACTACAGCCACTAACACACTATGTAAGTGTAGGGGAAGAGAAATATCTTTCCTTCCCATTTTAGGTTGACAGGGCTGAGGCCCTTATAACAATGAAAGACAGATTAGGCTGGGCGTGGTAGCTCACGCCTATAATCCCAACACTTTGGGAGGCCAAGGCAGGTGGATCTCGAGGTTAGGAGATCGAAACCATCCTGGCCAACATAGTGAAACCCCGTTTCTACTAAAAATACAAAAATTAGCCAGGTGTTGTGGCATGCACCTGTAATCCCATCTACTTGAGGCAGGAGAATGGCTTGAACCTGGAAGGCGGAGGTTGCAGTGAGCTGAGATTGCACCACTGCACTCCAGCCTGGCAACAGAGCAAGTGTCTGTCTCAAAAAAAAAAAAAAGGGACAGATTAACAAAAGAAAAGCATACACATTTATTTAATATGTTTTACGTGACACAGGACACTTCATAAGGAAATGAAGTTCCAAGGTAACAAGCCTGTGTGGTTTTTATGCTAGATTTAAACTGAAGAACTAAGTAGGCGTGGAGAGGTAAGATTGGACAGAGGTGTGATCTGATGTAATAAACTAGGAGGAACTTACCAAGGTTTGTTGCTTAGATTCTTCTCTGTGTCCCTGTGTCTTCAGAGATAAGGATGTTCCTTTCCTCTGGATGTAGGAAGGACACTTCCTGCTTAAGGGTAAGATCAGAGAAATCTTTCTTAGGTTTTATGACCTACTTCACGGGAGAAGGGTTGGGAGGAGAGTTAACTTCCTGCTTCTGCTGTTGTCTCAAATGCCAAGATGCCATATTGTGGGGAAGTGTGTCCTGAATCCCATCAAAAGTCAGTGAAAACAGCTAAGCATAGAGGCACATGCTTGTAGTCCCAGTTATTCAGGAGGCTGAAGCTGGAGGATTGCATGAGTCTGGGAGGTCGGGGCTGCAGTGAGCCATGATTGTGCCACTTAACTCTAGCCTGTTCTACAGAATGAGACCCTGTCTCAAAAAAAAAGAAAAAAAAATCAGCAAAAGTCTATATAAAGATGGCTGTTGTTTTTACAAATATTTCCCAGAAATACGAGATGTGGTAAGATTCTAGATCATTATAACACTTTTGATATTTTGCTGCCAAAAGTTGGTACTTGTGTAATTTGCATGTGTGTGTGTGTGTGTGTGTGTGTATGTGGTGTGCATTTTCATATAGTAAATAAAGTATGGGTTCTTTGTTTTTTATGTTTCTTAATTTTAAGGGAGAACTTCATTGGCTTCAAGGAAAAATATACTCTTGACTGCACCTCTTTAAAATAATGTATTTTCAGTGAAATTGAAATAAGCAAATTTCATGAAAACCATTCTCTATACGTTTTCTTTCCACTTATTCTTTTCTCACCCCACTGGTTGCTATGGCAATGACTCCCCACAGCCCCTGGAGCAAATGCCAGGCCATGCGGGTCCCCCGCAGTGGAGCCACATGTCTGATGCTGCACAACAGTTTGTGCTGACTCAGCCATGCACAGGAGGAGTGCTACCGTTTCTCTCCTCAATTTTGAATTAAAAACTAAACTGGCATTGCAGTGTCTGGATTTCTCAAAAATGAAAAACCAAGTCAGTTTTCCTTCTCCCCTTGAAATTCTAGGTTCACCTTTTATTGTACTTACTGAAGAGAAGCAATTGCCAGGGAGATTACAGGAAACCCCAGAGATTTAGCCAGCCTAGGAGGCTGAGAGGAAGGGAAATCTATTACCCAGTCAAAACAAACCTCTTATTTAATCCTGAAGCCTGACTAGGGAGACAGAGATAGTGTCCATGTTAAATTAGTCTTGTGAGGGGTCTGTTTAAAGCCTGCCTTAAATTTGATAAACTTGATAATTGACTGTCATCATCAGCACCTTTTTCCTAGAAAGAAATGACTGCACTGCATGAGAGACTCGTCTGTAATTTACAAACCCAGTGGCCCTTGAGAAGCACCTGAGCACTTGTTACAAACATTCCTAAACCTTACCCCAGACAACCTGGCTCGAAATCTTAGCTGGTGGGGCCCAGTCAGGGTTCTGTTTTGTAAGCACCAAAGGTGGTATTTAAGGTAGTATAAGAGAGAAAGTTTTATTTTTTCCTCACCCCTTGCAAGGTTCATAGCTGAGAATCTTATAACAAAAAACAGATTAACAAGAGAAAAGCATAACGAATGTGTTTAACCAAAATTTTATACAACACAGGAGCCTTCAGAAAGGAAGACCCGAAGACCCAGGGAAAACTGTGTGGTTTTATGGACAGTCATGCAGAAGTGTGTCTGGGGGATGAAAGGGTATGATCTAGTGGTGTGAAAGTGGGGGAACTCAGCAAAGCCTGTTGCGATTTTTATGCATCTCTGTGAGCTATTCCCTTCCACTGGTTATAGGGCAGGACACCTGTCACATACACATCTGCAGGGGAGAATGGAGGGAGGTCAGAGAGTGACCTTCCTAGGTTTTTGTGGCCTGCTTCTGGGAAGTGGGGGCAGGGGGCTTTCTAGTTTCTGTGCCCCACATCAGGAGAGAGGGGGTAGGAGAAGGTCAGAATACATACTCCTGCTTCTGTGGTTTTCTGTTTCCTTCATTGTAAAATACTCAGTCTGCCAAGGTGCTGCATTTTGGGGTATTGTGTTTTGAATCCTGACAATAGCTATAAATCTAAGCCTGACAAATAAACTAAGGAAGTAGGCCTGGGAACCATTGTTTCAGCTCTGAAGGGAACTTACTATTTAAAATTTCTACCGGTTGAACAGATAGCTGTGGTGTGATGAACAGGTCACAGCACTTAGATTCAGCAGAACTGACCCTGACATTGGCCAAGTCACCTCAGTTCTCTGAGTATCAGTCAACTTATCTGCAAATGGAGGCATTTGTGAAGGTGTGGGAGGAATCAATGACACGGTCAACTGTGAACTGTCTCTTTCATAGAAGGAGGAGGTATTATGACCATGTGAGGATTCTGAAGATAGCTTCTTAAAACTGAGGAAGAAATTCGAAGTCATTTTATCTTTCCCTTAAAATGATACTGGAGAAATTATACATGATTTGTTAGAGAAAAAAATTGAACTATTTGCTAGGAGAATTTATAACACTTTTGATATTTTATTGCCAAAAACTAGTACTGACATAATTTATGTGTGTGTGGTTGTATTTCTTTGGTTTTTCTGTTTCTTAATTTTAAGAGAACTTCATTGGCTTCAAGTATTAGGTTGGTGAAAAAGTCATTGTGTTTTTTTCATTACTTTTATTTGGCAAAAATCACAATGACTTTTGCACCAACCTAATAAAAGAATACTCTTTACTCCACCTCTTTAATCTATAGTTTCTATCTATACATTAGCTTCATAACCTTATATGGGATTTTCATTCTTTGTTCTTATTTATCAAATGGAGAAGGTAAGGGTGGGTGACTGTAAGAGAAGGTCCATGATTTCTTAGTTCATTTTCCTGAATTAAAAGTCTCTGATTTCATGATACGGTGAAAACATAGCAATTAATGTTTCTGAAGAGTGGGACCTGCCATCTTTTAAACTCCATCTAACCATGAGTCTAAATAAAAATCATAGTATAACTCAAATTCTGAGGCCTGAAAATGTTAATGAAAATTCAGGGAAAGTATATGTGTTACAGAGCATTTGGCACTTCTATTCTCTTATTATTATGATTTCTGTTTTGTGAGGCACTGAAAAAAATGATTACCTATAAATCTTTTTGCTTGTCAAGTTTCTTCAGTTTGATAGAGTGGGTTTTAAAAGATAATGTGTGCATAGTAATTAGTTTTTCTAGTAGTACTACTAGATTTTAATTTTGAATACAGATTTAAAGAGGAAATTGTTTTCCTTCTTTTAACTGGGGAGATAATTGTCTTTGGGAAAAAAATGTATATGTCTAAAACTTTTAGATTTCCAATCACTTTTATGTAGCATTGTTTCAGGCAGTGTTGGAACAGTGTGTCCTAGCAATTGAAGAGGATCTTCAAAATCACCCACTTCTGTTTTCAATAGGTTTAGATGGACTGTCTAATATAAGCCAGACACTGCTGTGGGTATAGAAGACTGCAGAGAGTTGGGTGGTCAAGGAGGAGCTCATAGAGTTTATATTCTAGAGGAGGGACGTCAAAGAAAAGAAGGATTCTAGAAAGATACTTTCACCTAGGATCGTGAAAGCAGATGGACAGAACTGGAGACAAGGTCTTGCTCTGTCACCAGGCTGGTATGCAGTGGTGCGAGCTCAGCTCACTGCAACCTCCACCTCCTGGGTTCAAATGATTTTCCTGCCTCAGCCTCTGGAGTAGCTGGGATTACAGGCGTGCGTCACCATGCCCAGCTAAGTTTTGTATTTTTAGTAGACACAGGGTTTCACTATGTTGGCCAGGCTGGTCTCAAACTTCTGACCTCACTCGTGATTTGCCTGCCTCAGCCTCCCAAAGTGCTGGGATTACAGGCATGAGCCACTGTGCCCCGCCTAAGTATGCTCAATTCTTTAATGTTTCAGGGTTGGCATTTTTTTGGCTGAGCTTTATTCTGTCGAGCTTATTTTATTCTCCCACAAAAAGAGAAAACAATAAAAAGAAATTAAGGAAAGCTAAATAACTCATTTGTTAGCATTTAGGCAAATAAAGTCAGAACAAGCTAGATGCAGGATTATTGGAAATGTCAGCCAAAATGAGGCCTTGGCACGATGCAGTAGAAAGTGTAGCTGACCAATGGGTTGAGATGGGCTAGAGTATCTATACTATTCAGTATAGTTTGCAGTTATTAGTTGTTTTTCCTGACAACACACTAAAATAAGTGGGTAACTTCAGATGCTGGCATTTTTCTCAATGCTCTTATCTCTCTGTAACTAGTCATATGCATGCTTGTCTCCAGTGATAGATTTTGAGGTCCTTGAAAACAAATTCAGTATTGTATTCCCTTTGTATCACAAGCCTGGCCTGAATTTGGATTCAATTCATATTAGTTCATTGAATAAATAGGATTAAAGTAGGGTCACAGGAAAGCATTGACTAGAAAAATGAAGCTGCTGGTTTTGGCTGGGTGCAGTGGCTCATGCCTGTAATCCCAGCACTTTGGGAGGCTTAGGGGGCGGATCACAAGGTCAAAAGATTGAGACCAGCCTGGCCAACATGGTGAAACCCCGTATATACTAAAAATACAAAAATTAGCTGGGCATGTTGGCACGCTTCTGTAGTCCCAGCTACTTGGGAGGCTGAGGCAGGAGAATCACTTGAACCCAGGAGGCAAAGGTTGCAGTGAGCCAAGATTGCGCCACTGCACTCCAGCCTGGTGACAGAGGGAGACATCGTCTCAAAAAAAAAAAAAAAAAAAAAAAAAAAATGCTGCTGTTTTCAAAAGTCAGAATAATAAATCTATAACTTAGTCCTTCAGTGGGATATTGATAAGGGAACCAATTTTTTGGCCATCAATAGGGTTCTTTTTTAAATTCTGGTAAAATATACATAACAAAATTTACTGTTTTAACCATTTTTAATGTATTAATCAGTGTTAAATACATACACATTGTACAACCATCCATCTCCAGAACTTTTTTATTTTCTCAAACAGAAACTACAGAAAGGGTTTTGATTCTACACTTGACTAGCACACAATTGGAAAGCTGTTCCAGTGGCCTCCCTATGACGGGTCAGACACTTGATCTAGTGGTGGCATTTCTCTGCACCTGCAGATGTTCCAAGGGTCTCCTCATTACCTCAGAGAAGAGGCTCTGGAGAACTATGTTAGCCCCTTGCTCTGATGGTTCCACTGGAGGGCTGTTGGCTTTTCTTCATGCCATCATGGGGGAAGCTGCTTTCTTTCCTAAGTCTCCATTTCCCTCAAAACAAGCAAAAGTTAAGTATAGAACAGTAGCTTTGTCACCTACTTAAGACTAACTTAAAACCTCAACATAACTAAATCATGGAAACAAAAATCATGAGACGACATCATTTGGACGACTTGCATCTCCCAGGCATTTTTAGAAAACATCCACTTTTAAAGTAACCCCATTTTTTCATGGAGGTTTAGTAATTGGTCCAAGGAATCAGAGATGTTAATTGCCTCAGCCAGTGTTTGAACTTGATTCTGACCCTAACCCTTGCTCTTTCTATTCTGCCACAAGAATGTGGCATTACAGGGCTGGCATTACAGGCATGAGCCACCGTGCCCAGCCTCATTTCCGTTTCTTTAATAGCTATTAGTTCATGACAGTTTTACATTTATTCTTGCACTAAATATTGTGTTTTAATTTTTTTGAGAAATATATCTACATCATATAGATTTTAAAATGTACCAACTCATAGTTTGTATTGATATATTGTCCATAATTTTTTTGTAAAAACCTGTCTGCAGTTATTTTTCTCTTTTAGTTCTGCAATTTATTTTTATTTATTTATTTTTAGAGATGGGGCCTCACTCTGTTGCCCAGGCTAAAATGCGTAGCACAATCACAGCTCACTATAGCTTTGAACTCCTGGACTTGCGATCCTCCCGCCTCAACCTCTTAGTAGCCGAAATTATAGGTGCACGCCACTATGCCAGGCTGACTTTTTAAGTGTTTTGCACAGACAGGGTCTCGCTATGTTGCCCAGGCTTGTCTCAAAGTCCTGGGTTCAAGCAGTCCTCCCAAAATGCTGGGATTACAAGCATAAACCACTGTGTCCAGCTTTGTAATGTATTTTTATCATCTATTTTTCCTCGTTAAATTTTTGAAAAGACTATCTTATTAGTGTTTTCCAAAAAGTAGGTTTTAATTTCATTGACCTTCACATGTTATTTTTGTTTTGTTTTGTTTGGTGGTGATAGTTCTGTATTCATTCGTTTGTAGATGCCTTTATTTTGCTATTTTCTGTCTTCTTATTTCTTTGCATTTGTTATGTAGATCTTTTTCCAGCTTCTTGGTTTTAATGCTTTTTTTTTAAACTTGTTTTCTGATAAATTCTTCAAAATTATAAATTGCCTTCTAAGTTCTGCTTTAGCTGTGTCTCTCTAGTTTGACATCTAGAATTATAATTTTTATTCAATTGTGAATACTGTATTTCTTAATTTACTGTTTAAAATCTTGGGTTTTTTACTAACATTAATTTATTTTTAACCACCTATCTTTTATTGTTAATTTATAATTTTTTTGTTTTATTGCACTATATTTCAAGAGCACAGCCTGTGTAATATTGAGTCTTTGAGAGGTACTGAAGTTTTCTTTATGGCCCAATAGGCAGTCTGTTTCTGTACTTGTTCTGTGTGTGATTTGCAAAAAATGTGTATTTTGTGTCTGTCAGTCGTAGAGTTCTCTTATATCTACTATTTTGAGTGTATTGTCTTGTTAAAATCATCATTTTTTTTTTTTAAAAGATGCCTTATTTTCTGAGACAGGTGTGTTAAAATTGGTGTTTCGTGTTGTTTTCTTAGCTGTGATATTATTTCTTAACTATCTTACCCTATAGGTCCAATAAACAAAGCAGATGAGAGCATAAGTGCTCTGGTTGAATCTGGGAGAAAAGATCTTAAATGGAGCCTCCTCTCAACCCCCCATTCCTGGAGGACTCTATGGCACCTCTGTAGAACCCCTAAAATGGAATATTATCGCTGTAAACAACCTATCAGTTAACTTTCAACCTTTCAATCTTATTTCTAATCACACATCCACTAATCCAAAGAAGTTCTAGTTTGCAGCCAATAGCTACTCATGTTCTCCTCCTGATCCCACCTGCGTTTTCCTCTTGCCATTTGACCCTCCAAGATTCTTCTTCCCATAATCAAATTCTATACCTTACTCAAGACTCTGCTTAAATTTTGCTAATTTCAAAAAATCTTTTCTAGCCATATCCATTATGGGAATTCTAAAAGCAATTACTGGGGATGGGCATGGTGGCTCATGCCTGTAATCCCAGCACTTTAAGAGGCCGAGGTGGGAGGATCACCTGTGGTCAAGATTTTGAGACCAGCTGGCCCACATGGTAAAACCCCTTCTCTCCTAAAAATACAAAAATTAGCTGGGCCTGGTGGTTCACGCCTGTAATCCCAGCTACTCAGGAGGCTGAGGCAAGAGAATCGCTTGAATCTAGGAGGCGGAGGTTGCTATGACCCAAGATCGCACCACTGCACTCCAGCCTGGGTGACAGAGCGAGACTTGGTCTCAAAAAATAAAATAAAATAGGCCGGGCATGGTGGCTCATGCCTGTAATCCAAGCACTTTGGAGGCCAAGGCGGGTGGATCACCTGAGGTCGGGAGTTCAAGACCAGCCTGAGCAATATGGTGAAACCCCGTCTTAAAAAAATAATAATAATAAATAAATTAATTAATTAAATTAAAGTAATTATTGGCAGCACAATTAATTTAGTATTTATTCCCTGATCTAATTAATAAATTAGTATTTATTCAGTGACCAGCAGTCATAATGGTTGGGAATTTTAAAAATAACTGTAATCGTTTAATATTTATTGTGTTTATTTTGCTTCTCCTCTTGTGCTGTGTGGGCATCTTTAGTGTAATTCGCGTCTTGCATGTCTCTGTTCATTCAAGTACCCACATGGCATCTTGTTCTTGGTTGCCGACCAGCAAAAATGCCTTCTTTTTATTCACTTCAATGTTAATATGACTTAACTTTTCCTATATAGTTGACAGTTTTGTGACCTTGCAGGTCCTTCATTTTACTGCATTTTGCTAAGTGTGTTCATTATTATTAGTAACAAGCTTTGTTCAGTGAGAATCCTTTAAGATTCTCTTCAAAATTCGTGAAAAGCAGATTTATTTTCTTTCTAAAATAAGCCCCGCCTTGTGCTTTATCCTTTTATTATAAATGTATGCATAAAGTCATTTTTATGAGTCTAAATTTATCTACTCACTTATAAAGCAGTGTTTGTTAAGTCTGGTAAAGTGACGGAGTGGACTGGGCTGTCTTGTTCCCTACTTTAACTTAAGATGGACGATTTGACTTGAGCTTTTAATTTGCAAGATTCCCTTCTAAGGACAGCAAATGTAATATAAGTGAAGCATTAGAATGAGCATTTAGAGTTCCAAGAAGGGTCAGGCCAGGTGTGGTGGCTCGTGCCTGTAATCTGCGAGGCTGAGGCGAGTGGATCTGGAGGCCACCCTGGCCAACATGGTGAGACCCTGTGTCTACTAAAAATACAAAAAATTAGCCGGGCATGGTGGCAGGCACCTGTAATCCGAGCTACTTGGGAGGCTGAGGCAGGAGAATCACTTGAACCCAGGAGGCAGAGGTTGCAGTGAGCTGAGATTGTGCCATTGCACTCCAGCCTGGGCAACAGAGCAAGACTCCATCTCAAAAAAAAAAAAAAAAAAGAGTTCCAAGAGGGTCATAATCCACAATCTACTAATTTATTATTTAAAAGTTGATGAGATGATTGCTTCCAGCCATGGTAGTAGGCATGAAGGCTTTGAGTGTGGCAGCACACCTGGCCTGATCTTGTGCTGTGTGGAGTACAGGGCATGCTTAAAGCACTACCATCCTCACACTGATTTGTCAGCGTGGTTTTGCTGCACAGAACCAACACAAGTGAAACATAGCCAGCCATCTCCTAAAACAGGTCCTTTTGACCCGAACATCGAGGTAGCAAAGTGAGACGGAAGATGGAATAAGAGAAGTATAGAACACCTATAAACTATGAGCAACTAAGCCCTTTAACATGTATGTTGTTCAATTTTCCCAACATCCATGAAATGGATAGTAACAGTTTACAGATGAAGAAGTGAAATCGCATGGACATAAAACAGTGTATTCATTATTAGATCTTGAGTAAGTGGTAGATTTGTAGAAGGAATTCAAATATGACCGCTAAACCAACACCCTTAATTTCTCTTGCTTTTGTTCCCATAACCCAGTGTTATTTTGTACCCTTTGTATTAATATATATTAATGTAATTATTTAGAATTAATTGTTGATTTTCTTTCCTACTGGACCATAAGTCCTAAGAGTAGAAGCCATGATTGTTTGGTTCAGTGTTATATCTCTAAGACCAAACACTTTGTTTATCTTATGGCTGGTGCTCAGATAATATTTTTGTTTCCCTTTTTAGTGCGGGCGGTTTAGGGCAGATAGGAAGGGGACCGTGGTTCCTACCACTTTGTGTTGATTGACTTAGGTAAGAAAAGAACCCATGGAAAGTCTAGGCCAGTGTGAACCTGAACAATCAGAAGGTTTTATGAGTGAGTTAATCTTCTTAGGAGGAAATCAAATAATTTTTAATTGTAACCTACATCTAAGGCCATGCATGACCTTCAGTACCTTCATTCTCAAAAAGAAAGTATTATAGAGCTTGACACAGTGCCACATACCTGTAGTTCCAGCAACTTGGGAGGCTGAGGTAAGAGCATCACTTGAGCCCAGGAGTTGGAGGCTATAGTATGCTACAGTCACGCCTGTGAATAGCCACTGGAGCACTCCAGTCTGGGCAGTATAGCAAGACTCTGTCTCTTAAAAAACGAAAAAGGTTGGCTAGGTGCGGTGGCTCATGCCTGTAATCCCAGCACTTTGGGAGGCTGAGGTGGGCAGATCACCTGAGGTCAGGAGTTCGAAGCCAGCCTGGCCAACATGGTGAAACCCCGTCTCTACTAAAAATACAAAAATTAGCCAGGTGTGGTGGCGGACCCCTGTAATCCCAGCTACTTCGGAGGCTGAGACGGGAGAATCGTTTGAACCTGGGAGGTAGAAGTTGCAGTGAGCCGGGATCGTGGCACTACACTCCAGCCTAGGGCCAGGTGCGGTGCTCATGCCTGTACTCTCAGCATTTTGGGAGGCTGAGGCGGCCGGATCACCTGAGGTCAGGAGTTTGAGACCAGCCTGGACAACATGGTGAAGCCCTGTCTCTACTGAAAATACAAAAAAATTTAGCTGGGCACAGTGGCGGACACCTGTAATCCCAGCTACTCAGGAGGCTGAGGCAGGAGAATCGCTTGAACCTGAGAGGAGGAGGTTGCAGTGAGCCAAGAACGTGCCATTGCACTCTGTCCTGGGCAACAAGAGTGGAACTCTATCTCAAAAAAAAAAAAAAAAAAATAGATACCATGGTTGAGAAATCACAGTGAGGATGGGGAAATGCTGACATCTCAATAAGACAGATCCAGCTACTCTATTTAATTTTTAAAACATTCTTTTAATAGAAAAAATCAGACAAAGATATGCAGATCTGCCTGGAGAACTACACATTATTGAACTTGAAAAGGATAAGAATGGACTTGGACTCAGCCTTGCTGGCAATAAAGACAGATCACGCATGAGCATATTTGTGGTGGGAATTAACCCGGGAGGACCTGCTGCAACAGATGGGCGAATGCATGTTGGAGATGAGCTCTTAGAGGTGAGAAGCATGTTTCTAATTTCTCTTTTGGTGAAGTGGATGGGTGCAGTGGATGTTATACAGGAAAATGAGGGGAAAGGAAAATGATGTCAAATTATATTTCCTTCAACTATTTAAAATCATTTTTCGAAGCAAGAGCAGAAATCAAGCTATTGCTTGCAAATGTTATTTGCTGCTTGAGTAAAGACTAATCTCACAGAATATTTTAGAAGTTCTTAAGTAAAATATCATGGAAACATATTAAAACCATAGGGCTTGTTTTTAATATCAATTTTAAAATATTCAAAATTAATTTGTTTGTATAGTAACCTACTCTTGTTAGTATTTCTCAAAATTATCTTTGGGTTTTGAATTTACCATAAGTGTAACTGTTATGTTTTTCAGGGTTTTTTAGGGGGTAGGGGGGAGAATGTTAGAGCCAACAAGAGTCTGTGAAATCTCAAAAACAATAGTTAATGTCTATAAAGTTCAGGATGTGGGTTAAGGCTGCATAGGTTCTTTCTTTAGGAATTGAATAGACGGAAGAGAAACTAAGAAGATGACTGATCCTCTTTTAATTACTCCAGATAATTTCATTCATAATCTGAAAAGGTTATTCTTATTCTTCTACACTTAAACTCAAGGTATCTGTACTGAGTGTATCTTAGTTTGATACTCATTTCATTGTTCATTCACCCATTCTTTCAGCTAACACTTTTGAGTGTCTATTAGGACTGGAGATGGAAAAAGAGATGAATACATCCAGTTCCTTCGTTAGGATAGCTCACAGCCTAGGGGAAGAAAACAGACATGAAAATATATTTATACTACACAGTGAGAAATGCAGTAATGATGATGATGATGACAGTAACAGCTAACATATACCTGGTACCAAACACAACAACCTCTTTTACTGGTGAGATCACAAAGCAGATGATGGCATTAGGATTCAATGGCAGGCAGTTTGACTTGTAGCTCTTTGTAAGCCATTGTGCTTTAAGGCCTATTTGCTAAAATGTTCCAACTTTAGGACATTTAGGGGAGCTAAATCATGGAGACATCAAGCGTTAGACTGCTTACTTGAAATGAAGCCTTACTGATTTTGCATTTTACAATTTCCTCTTCAGACTCTGACTCAGAATTTACAGTCATCTGTAATTTTACTTGCCTAATAATAACCACTGCCACAGCTGGCCAGGTGCAACAGAAAGACCATCACGATCAACTCTTTCTTCCAAACCCTGGTTGCTTCTCCCCACTTAAAACCTGTTTCTGCAAAGAAGTCACTTCCGGGATTACTTTTCTTTTCTTGTTCTTTTATGATATAGCATCACGAATGGGACCCACATTGGGTAGTAACACTGACTAGCATGATCATTACATAAAGTCAAAGATGACCTTATGTATTAACCAATATTATTCATTCATTGCTTCAGTCTATTTCCTTTGGCTTATGTTTAGAGACTTCCTCAGAGATGAGACAAAAGAGATGGCGGTGGTAAAAATGATGAAAGTAGGAGCCAATGTACTCCATTATTGCTAGCACTGCACCTATGCATTGTACATATTTGTATTCAGTATTCTTAATGCTTTATGGTAACAACTATTATTATCTCCATTTTATGGATTAGAAACTGGGTAAGTAACATACCTAATATTGCAGAACTAAGTGACTAAGTTTGGTTAAGAATCCAGGCTTGCCAGACTCCAAGACCTGTGTTACAGCCACTGAGGTACTCCGTGCTCCTCATGAGACTTCTTTAACCAACTCAGTTTGTTTAGATTCAGGAGATTCCTGATTTTTGATGCTCTAGTCTTTAGAGAATTGTGTATATTAAGTCACTCTGCTGTGTTATGCATATCTAGACAGAGCTCTCCTGTCTTGCTTGGTATATGGAAACACTCCAAAGGCTATTATTTGGAATATGAAGATTCTCGTTCCATTCTCTCTACCTTATTAAGACTGAAGATGGAATGTCCTATGGTTTCCAGACCAACAGCAGCACTGGTATTTTATTTCTCTGTCTGACATTTTATTTGATAAAGGTAACAAATGGGCTGTGGCTGCAGAGTAATGAGAGTGTTTAAAGGTCAGACACAAAATTCAGCACTATGTCTGTGGCAGCAAGCACTGGGCTTGGAAGACGTACTGTAACTTGTCTCAATTCTTTTGGTTATTAGTTGTATTTCGGAAGTTGCTCAGCATAGTGTATGTAAGAGGTAAAGAGTTTTCCTTTTCTTAGACCACAGAACATCAACTGACATCAAATGTGTGACGATTGTCCCCCACATACCAAGGAATTCTCCAGCTGACACCAATCGAGTATCCCATGATTCAATTCCACTCTGACACTAGCTGCCTGGAGACAGTGTTAGACCCCACAAGTTAAGGATTCAGTCCCACAACACTGTCTCCCACCATTTTAGAGACCATTTGCAATCCCAGGTTATGACCTGAACTTCTGACCAACCAGCTCTAAATTGGGAGTTCCCATGAGCCCCTACTCAGGTTTGATTAATTTCCTAGCATGGCTCACAGAAGTCAGGGAAACAACTTACTTATATTTATTAATAAAGCAAGTTAGGAAGGATACAGGTTAACAGCCAGATGAAGAGATATACAGGATAAGGTGCAGGTGAAGGGGAGGGGGCAGAGTTTCCATGCCCTGCCTGGATGTTCTACCCTCCAGACCGGCCCATATGCTCAGTAAGCCGAGAGCTCTTCAAACCCCATAGTTCAGGGGTTTTTAATGAAGGCTTCATCATGTGGGCATGAGCAATTATTACCTCATTCATTCTTCTCGGGGTTGGAACTGACACTGAACATCCAAGCTTTTAGCCATAGTTTGGTCCTTCTGGCAATTATCTCCCATTCAAGAACTCACCAGGTGTTGTGTCATTAGAACAAAAGACATTCTCATTGCCCAAGGAATTCCAAGGAATTAGGAGCTCCGTGTCAGGAACACAGATCAGAGATCAAATATTAAACCCAAAGATGTATCTAGCACCCCTGTTGCACAGGAAATTACAAGGGTTTTAGGAGCTCTGTGCCAGAAACTGCAAGCAGAGAACAACTAATGTATTTCTGATTATATCACAATAGCACAGCATGGTGATTAGTTAGCTGTTAATTAAAACAGACTATCACCCCCTTAGAAACTTCAGGTATCTGTTTGCTAAGCTACAGTCTGGAAGAACTGTGCTGGATGAAAAATAAGAACATTTTGCTTTATTGGACTCCTATTCTTTCCTTTGACTTTCTGAATTTGACCCTTTCATTGCAATTCAGCAACTTCATCTTCATTCAGAGATGGAAAGAGCAAGAAGATTAACCATACCAGTAAATTAACTCCCCACTACTCCACAAAGATTCTCTAGTTAAAAAAAAAAAAAAGAGATAATGAGGATGGGCGAGGTGGCTCCCACTTGTACTCCCAGCACTTTGGGAGGCCGAGGCAGGTGGATCACCTGAGGTCGGGAGTTTGAGACCAGCCTGACCAACATGGAGAAACCCTGTCTCTATTAAAAATACAAAATTAGCTGGGTATGGTGGTGCATACCTGTAATCCTGGCTATTTGGGAGGCTGAGGCAGGAGAATCATTTGAACCCAGGAGGTGGAGGTTTCAGTGAGCCCACATCATGCCACTGCACTCCAGCCTGGGCAACAAGAGCAAAACTCTGCCTCAAAAAATAAAAAAAAAAAAGAAAAAGAAAATGAACACAAATATGTTGGAATATAGATTCTGACATCATGTGTCTTTGGCTAATTGTTTATCTTCTCTAAGCCTCAGCTACCTCCTTTTTCAAATGGAGATTATTAATTCATTCAGCAAATATCTTACTGTGCATCTGTCATATAGCAGGGATTGTCTGAACAAAGTGTAGATTCTCCATTGATGAACAAAATACATAATACCTGCCTTCAGAGAGCTTCCAATCTAGTGATTGTACAGTATCAACCTCAGAGGATAGTGTGGGAATTAATAACAGTATACGGTACATAGCAATGCCTTAATATATTTCAGATTATTTTGATTTTATTCATTTTTTTCAGATTTGTATAGCTCAGTTCTTTTTAGTTTGTTTATATTAATGCCTTTTTTCTGAAAGTATGTCCTATAAGGAAATCATCTTTTTATTCCTTGATAGCTCTATGCAACATCCTGAAGAGCTAGGAGAATAGAAAAATGTGTATTCAGGATTCTTTTTTTTTTTTTTCCAAGACAGAATTTCACTCTTGTTGCCCAGACTGAAGTGCAATGGTGCTATCTTGGCTCACTGCAACCTCCACCTCCTGGGTTCAAGTGATTTTCCTGCCTCAACCTCCCACATAGCTGGGCTTACAGGTGCACACCACCACAGCCCGCTAATTTTTTGTATTTAGTAGAGACGGGGTTTCACCATATTGGTCAGGCTGGTCTCAAACTCCTAACCTCAGGTGATCCACCTGCCTTGGCGTCCCAAAGTGGTGGGATTACAGGTCTGAGCCACCGTGCCCAGCCCATATACAGGATTCTTAAGCATTTATAACCCATCTTCTCATTGGATTTTTTGGGCTTTAGGTCAGGGATAATAGAGAGCTAAATTCATGTGAGAAATATTTCCCTGATTTCTTTTTATAGCTCAGAAAAATGTTCAATTATTACTCTGTGATATGTGAAGAATTTGTATGTAGTGTAATAATGAATCCAATATGCTTATTTTTTCTTTTTTTTTTTTTCCTGATTTGTTCAACTTTTGAAGCAATCCAATGTGCTTTTAAGCTGAGTATAGGAAATTGATTTAATGATGAGTACCAAGAAAGCTAAAGCCAGTGTTATAATAGCTGTTCTTTGGATACTGCAGTGTAGTAGATTGTAGACATATACTGCATTATATAGGAATCATTTGCAAGTGACCTTTTAGATGATACCTTTTGGGTTTCTGAGTTAGAGCAAATCATGAGTGGCTGCTCACCGCCCTCCCCCAACACTGTGTTTATTTTTATGGTCTCTCCCCTCAATTGAAGTGAAATGCTCAGTGTCATGATTATTTTTATAACTTTGCTATTTGTGCATATTATTTATCACTATTGTTTTGTCACTATGGTATAGCTTTGCTCACAGCCTCCTTTTATTTATACTTGATCTTAATTCCTTTAGAGCCTTACATGAGGCTAATTTCTAGAAAATGGCCAAAAGAGTGGTCAAGCATACACTGTGACTTCTTTGAAGCCAGAAACTCAGCTTCTCTTTGAAAGCCCTGTCCATGATAGATTTTTGGTGTGACATTTGCTAGCAGTTTTGTTGCTGCGGAACTGCAGCATTACAGTGGAAGAGCAGTCAGCAAATTCTTTCCATCAATGGCTTGGTTCACATACAAAAGAAATTTTGCATTAAATCCCTAAAAGACAACGTGATGAAATCTCAGCTTCTTTACCCTTTACTTCCATGCTAGTAAGAGGGTTACTGGATTAATTTTAAAAGGCATTAGCATATAGTTACCACATAGACTGGAATGAGACTGATGCTAGAGTATTGGCTTTCCCAAAGCAATTAGTCCTGGAAAATGCTCAAGCCTGGGCATGGGGCTGTCATATGAATATAGGATTCATTTATAATGTTCCCTACAGTGCAAATGTGGTGAAAAAAAGAGTTGATAGTGCTCTGCAGGGAATTAGAGTGATTTGTCAGGTTCCAGAAGCAGCCAGAAGGAACAGAGTGGGTGGCACAGGAAGTGCACAATTGATTGGGCTAGTGTATTGAGCTGTGTATTGCCTGGCTCCCAAGCAATACACAGGGAAAGTATCTGAGATAGGGAAAGTATCCTGTACATTCCCTTTGTATCTACCTGAAGGACAGCCCAAGTGAAATCCCGTCATTTTGCATATGTACAAAATAATATTTAAGAACCATGAAAAATCAAAAGCATGAGTGGGTCCCATATTTGCCTGGGATAAAGACAGAGCTACAGGTAATCTCAGATCTCAGTGTCCAGTAGTACTTATTTTATAAAAGAAAAAACTGAAACCATAAAAGTTAAATAGCTGGCCCAGGTATACATGCAGCTGCTTCATGCAAAACTCCTTCCAGGAGCCCTTCCCATCACCAGTCTCAGCAGTTTATCTATCCTTGACTCTGCTTGCTGCCAGTGAGTTATTTTTGAAATCTTTTGGAAAACTTTGATGTGTTTGGAAGTACAGTACAGTAGTTAATAAATCACTAACTTTTGTGTATATATGGATAAGATTACTTACAATTTATAGTGAGAAGCTTCTGTTATCTAGATTGGCGCTTTTAGATTACGATACCTGGATGCCGTTTTAAGAAGTTGTTTCTTAATGCAATAAATATGCCCTCCAAGACCTCATGTAATAAAATGTCCCATTATAGAAACAGTAGTTTGAGGAACAAGAAAATAAGAAGAAGAACAAAAAATTAAAAATTGCCAGAAAATAACTTTTCCTGTGGCTTTATTAATAGAGATAGGTTCTTCTTTTCTTTTCTCTCATTTTTTTTTTTTTTTTGAGATGAGATAGAGTCTTGTTCTGTCTCCCAGGTTGTAGTGCAGTGGCATGATCTATGCTCACTGCAACCTCCGCCTCCCAAGTTCAAGTTATTCTTGTGCCTCAGCCTCCCAATTAGCTGGGATTACAGGTGCACACCACCATGCCCGGCTAATTTTTGTATTTTTAGCAGAGACAAGTTTCACCATATTGGCCAGGCTAGCCTCAAACTGACCTCAAGTGATCCGCCCACCTTGGCCTCCCAAAGTGCTAGTAGTACACAAGTGAGCCACTGAGCCTGGCCAGAGATAGGTTCTTAATAGCTACAAGTGTAAAAATAAATTGATGAGGTGTTGGATTGTAGCTGTGGTTTCACTAGTGTCTAATATATCAAATATTACATTTCAGTATGTGATTTGCTGTATGTCAATATTATATCTCAAAGCTATTAAAAAATAGGTGATCAAACCTGACACAAATACATATTGTAAGCAAGTCCTAAACATGACCTTCCCATATGCAGAACCAGAGTCACCCCATTTTGTTACTTGTGAGATGATCTGCAACCCAGTTCACAACTCAAAGTCTCCAGAAAATGTGGTGCTGGCTGAGTGGTCAGCCTTACATACTACGTGCTGGTTATTACAGCATTGTAACCAGTATCTGTGTGTTACTAATCATGTTCCCCAAGTAATCAATTGTGTTATACTCAGTTTCAGTTCGAAAGACTAGCTCATTATAAGAAATTGGGTGTGAGGTTGGGGTGCTGAATTGGGAATTGAGCTAACATTGAGTACTTAACTATTTGCCTGGCAGTGCTCAATTCTTTACATGCATTCTCTCTCTTAACTTTTACCATAACCCTATGAAGCAGGTGCTTAAATTCCCATTTTATAGGTAAGGAAACTGATATGAAGGGGCGGGATCAATATGCAGACGCTGGCTTCTCTGACTCTAAAGGCTATGTTTTTAAGTTATTTGATTTCTGGATTAATAGTGATTCTAGAATGTAATAAGTGAATTCCTTACTATTTTATATTAATACTTTTGGTAAACACAGACTAATGCAATTTATCCACTACTAGTTTAAAACACCTGAGATGGTTTCTCACAATACAATTCCATGCTATTCTTATCTTCTTAGTTGTTGTTGTTGTTGTTGTTGTTTTTAAAAAAAGGACAGGGTCTCACTATGTCACTGAGGCTGGGGGTGCAGTGAAACAATCGTAGCTCACTGTAACTTCAAACTCTTGGGCTCAAGTAATCCTCCCTCCTCAGCCTCCTTAGTAGCTAGGACTACAGGTACATGTCACTGTGCCCAGCTTTTATATATGTATGTGTGTGTGTGTGTGTGTTGCTAATTATATATAGAGAGAGACAGAATCTCACTCTGTCACCCAGGCTGGAGTGCAGTAGTGCAGTCTCTGCTCACTGCAACCTCCACCTCCTGAGTTCAAGCTATTCTCCTGCCTCAGCCTCTCGATTAACTGAGATTATGAGGATGTGCCACCAGGCCCAGCTAACTTTTTTTGCATTTTTAGTAGAGGCGGGGTTTCACCATGTTGGCCAGGCTGGTCTCGAACTCTTGATTTTAAGTGATCTGCCTGCCTTGGCCTCCCAAAGTGCTGGGATTACACATGTGTGCCACCGTGCCCAGCCCAGCTAATTTTTATTTTATTTTTTGTAGAGTCACAGTCTCTATGTATTGCCCAGGCTGATCTCCAACTCCTGGGCTCAAGCAGTCTTCCCACCTCAACCTTTCCACCTTTTAGAAGATAGGCTGGCCATTGTGCCCAGCCTATCTTCTAAAAATTTAATGCCACTTTGAATTCATTAAAAGTAGAATGTAGTTGATGAAATTATATTCATCGCTTAAGAACCAAAGAAGGAGAAAAATCATTTTTTGAGCTTTTTCTTGCACTATAAGTGCTCATCTGAACTTCGTAAAGACCTTTACCCTTCGGTTTCTTCATAGAGTTTTATTTTCCAGCTGCAGAAACTGCTGTGTAAAATCTAGTTCATATCAGTTGGCCTCATTCCTGCTATGAAGTCTTTGAGTTCTATTTCTGCCATTTTTGTTTCTGATTCTGGCTTGTTAGGGGAAGAGTTTTGAATTATTTAGTCATACTTCTTTATGCCACTGAAATATTTAGGCCAAAAATCCATATTGTTGTCTTAGAGGAATGAAAATCATTTAATTTTTATTACTGCAGTCCTCATTACTGCTCTCACGAAAGCTTTACATGTGGTCTCTCCAGTGAGCCAAATTATCTTAAAATTATGAAAAGTGCCATGAAAATAAAAAGTAAAAACAATGACTGAAGAAGCAGATTACTAAAGAAATCAGAGAAAAAAAAATAGGGACAAGAATGTGTGCTGGGGAAGAAATTTACCATTTGGAAGGAGTAATTTTCAGCAGTGCCTCTCTCGACTCTCTTCTTTCTGCAGTTTTCCCCTGTTTCTTTCATAACGTGTTGGGATTGTTCTCTCAGCCTCCATTTCCTCCTTGGTCCAGCGCCTTCCCTGCTTCCTTCCCATCCTACTCATGGCTATTGTAGTGACTGTACTGAAATGCAACCTGGAAAAATATGCTCTTAGAATTGAGAGAAGTTTTCTTATATTAGCCTCAACACATAATTTATTTTGTATTTTGCTTTATTTGTATTTTGCTTTATTTGCTTTAATTTTCTGCCCCATTAATAGTATGTAAGAGAGGCCAGGTGCAGTGGCTCACACCTGTAATCCCAGCACTTTGGGAGGTCGAGGCGGGCAAATCATCTGAGGTCAGTAGTTTAAGACCAGCCTGGCCAACATGATGAAACCCCATCTCTACTAAAAATATAAAAATTAGCCAGAAATGGTGGTATGCAACTGTAATCTCAGCTACATGGAAGGCTGAGGGACAAGAATCGGTTTAACCAGAGAGGTGGAGGTTGTAATGAGCTGAGATCACACCACTGGGTGACAAAGTGAGACTCTCTCAAACAAAACAAAACAAAATAAAAAAAACAGTATATAAGAAAGGCTATTACGCTCTTTCTACCCCAAAAGCTAGCAAACACTGGATATTATAAGATCTTAGGCAACCTGATAGGTGAAATTTTTGTCATTAGAGAAAGTTTTTGACACATATACTGTACAGGTAAGGAAGAGAGTAGTACTGTGCTGTGGTGAGGCAGAGTTGTGTTTTGTTATTGTTGTTGTTTTTGGGTTTTTTTAGGCAGAGTTTTGCTCTGTTGCCTAGGCTGGAGTATAGTGGTGTTTAAGCTCACTGCATCCTCTGCCTCCCAGGTTCAAGTGATTCTCCTGCCTCAGCCTCCCGAGTAGCTGGGATTACAGGTGCCTGCCACCATGCCTGGCTAATTTTTATATTTTTAGTAGAGACGGGATTTCACTATGTTGGCCAGGGTGGTCTCGAACTCCTGACCTCAGATGATCTGCCTGCCTTGGCCTCCCAAAGTGCTGGAATTACAGGCATGAGCCACGGCACCCGGCCCAGAGTTTTTAAAGTTGACACTTGAATTGGGTTTTTCTCTCTTTACACTGTACAAAAATAATAGAATGAGAATTGGGTTCTAGGTTTTGTTGTTGTTGTTTTTAGTGGTGGCAGGAAAGCTGGGGATACAGGTGATTAGGATGAGTATTACAGAAGTAGCAGGAGTCCCATGGCACCAAGTTCAGTCTTCTTGTTACCCATTCTAGAGGCCCCGTACCTACTTAGAGGCTTTGAGATGAGGAGGCTTGAGTTTGGATTCTGGCTCTGCCACCTCCTTACCTAGAACCCCTTTATAAGTCACCGAGTGGCCAGGCGCGGTGGCTCACACCTGTAATCCCAGCACTTTGGGAGGCTGAGGCGGTGGATCACGAGGTCAGGAGTTCGAAACGAGCCTGACCAACATGGTGAAACCCCGTCTCTATTTAAAAAAAAAAAAAAAAAAAAAGTCACTGAGTTTGTGAGTCTCAATGTTATCATTACGAAAGTACAAGAACACCAACCTTTTCTGTCATGCTGAGCAGTGTGGCAGTGCTGGACTCTGTATGAGTTTTAAAAAGGTTATCAAATGTATGTGATGTAATCCTGCACCTATAGGACTGATTCACTAACAAGATTAGTGTTTAAAAGAAAGAAAAAGAGGGCCGGGCGCAGTGACTCACGCCTGTAATCCCAGCACTTTGGGAGGCTGAGGCTGGTGGATCATTTGAGGTCAGGAGTTCGAGACCAGCCTGACCAACATGGTGAAACCCCATCTCTACTGAAAATACAAAAAAAAAAAATATTATCCAGGTGTGATAGTACACACCTGTAATCCCAGCTACTTAGGAGGCAAAATGGGAGCAGCAGTTTGAAAAGTGAGCATCTTCTTCATGGGGTCCAGTGCCCAGGATTTTTGGAAAGAAGAAACTACCTCTATTATCTCTGTGAGTCTACTTCTTTCCTCCCCACCCCTGAAAGCTACACTGAAAAGGTACCTGCGGTTTCTACAAAGAGACCTTGAGTTTCACACCTGTGTGTCTTTCACATGCTTTTCCCCAGTCGTGAAGTCCTCCTGCCACTCACTTCCCCTGTGCCTGCTCAGCTTCTGTCTAAACATCTGTCTACTCCTTCTAAAGAGCAACCTATCCACCTCTAAGAAGAAACAGTTGCTCCTTGTTTTATGCCTACACACATCATATGGTAGTACAATGACTCATTTCCAAAATCATGTCACTTACAAAGTGCCAGATTCTTGAGGGCAACTCTGTCTGACGAAATAGTCATTTCTACAAAGTGGCTCTTAGAGAATCTGGTACCTAGAACACACTTTGTGTTTAATACATGGCAGCTAGAATGACAATGTAATGAAAATTCCTGTATCCTCATCACTTATGGAGTGATTATTGAGTAAGTGAATAAATGGGTGAATATTCAACATGTCTATTATACTTTCATTGGAATATTTCTTGGTTTGGGGGTTTCCACTTTGTGAGTCCTATAAATTGGAATTCTGATTTCGTAGGATTAAAAATGAATTACTTATCTTATGGCTTTTTTTTTCACCCCAGGTAAATACCCTTAGGGAATGTTTTTTAATTAATAAGCTTTTAAACTGAAGGAGATTTTGGCTATAAATTCTGGTTCTAGATGTGTTATGTTGGTCAAATTTCTTAAACTCACTATGCCTCAATTTTTCCATCTATATAATGAGGTAACCATGCAGTTCTTTACTGGCTTGAGTGAGACAAGTAATGTATTAGTCATGTGTGCACATGTATGTGTGTGTGCCCTCAATGTTGTAGGCATTGATTAAATGGTGCTATTATAGTTATAAAATGTCAATGTAGAAAAACAAACTGAAAATCACCTTAAATCCCACCAGAGGTGTGATCACTGTTGACATTTAGTAGAGATACTCATGAGAACTTTCTTTAAACCCACACAGAAACTTTCACATAAATGAAAATAATGTGGTAAATAAATAGGCTGCATTAAATTTGTTATTTTCTTCACTCTGCAGTGTTTTCTTTTTATGACAATGCATCTTCATCTATATCATGCCATAAGAGGGATGACTGAATTTTTTTAATTTTTTAGGATTTTTTTTTTTTTTTTTGAGATGTAGTTTCACTCTGTCACCCAGGCTGGAGTGCAGTGGTATGATCTCAGCCTACTGCCACCTCCGCCTCCTGGCTTCAAGCTATTCTCATGCCTCAGCTTCCTGAGTAGCCAGGGAACCAGCCTGTTGAACAGGCTGGTGTCGAGTTCCTGATCTCAAGTGATCCACCCGCCTTGGCTTCCCAACGTGCTGGGATTACAGGTGTGAGCCACCATGCTCAGCCTAGGATAATTTCTTAGAAGTGGAATTATTAGATTTAAAGTTAACCTATAAAAGTATTCATTGTTATAAGTACTTATGATTTGCTCCTTTATTTTATTTTATTTTTTGTCTATGTGTTACCTTCAATGTGGAAGACAGTGTGGCGATTCCTCGAGGACTTATAAATAGAAATTCCATTTGACCCAGCAATCCCATTACTGGGTATATATCCAAAGGATTATAAATCGTTCTACTATAAGGACGCATGCACACGAATGTTCATTGCAGCACAGTTTACAATAGCAAAGACCTGGAACCAAAATGACCATCGATGATAGACTAGACAGAGAAAATGTGGCACATATACACCATGGAATACTATGCAGCCATAAAAAACAATGAGTTCGTGTCCTTTGTAGGGACATGCATGAACCTGGAAACCATCATTCTCAGCAAACTGACACAAGAACAGAAAATCAAACACCACATGTTCTCACTCATAGGTGGGTGTTGAACAATGAGAACACATGGACACAGGGAGGGGAGCATCATACACCTGGGGTCTGTCGGGGGGAAACAGGGGAGGGACAGCGGGGGGGGGGGTGGGGAGTTGGGGAGAGATAGCATGGGGAGAAATCCCAAATACAGGTGATGGGGAGGAAGGCAGCAAATCACACTGCCGTGCATGTACCTATGCAACAATCTTGCATGTTCTTCACATGTACCCCAAAATCCAAAATGCAATAAAAAAAAACAAACAAGAGTTTATTAAAGAAAAAAAGTTGGGCCAGGCACAGTGGCTCATGCCTGTAATCCCAGCACTTTAGGAGGCCGAGGTGAGAGGATTGCCTGATCCCAGGAGTTCAGGACCAGCCTGAGCAAGATAGCAAGATCCTGTCTTACCAAAAAATTAGCCAGGTATGGTGGCACATACCTGTAGTCCTAGGTACTTGGGAGGCTGAGGTAGGAGGATTCCTTGAACTTGGGAGTTAGAGGCTTCAAGGCTACAGTGAGCTATGATTGTGCCACTGCACTCCAGCCTGGACAACAGAGCAAGATCCTGCCTTTTAAAAAAAAAAAGTAAATTACAGAGAAGGACTCTCAGATTTAATTATCACCAATTCAAATTACATGAATTTTAACTCAATTTTTAAATAATAATTTATACTTTTCATAATCCTTCTGCTTTAATAAAATTATGGGTGGGGTATTGTTAGGTATAATATATTGTGACATGATGTTCACACCTCAGGCATATCTGTTACTTGAGCTAAACTTTAGTTTTTCTGTAATTAATATTTCCATTCCTAGCTTAAGTTAATTAACTTTTACTTCTGATTTGGCAAGTTTTTTTCAGCAGATTTAATTGAGCTCTTCTTCAGTATAAATTTCTATTCATGACAGTTGAACTATAGAAAATTAAGAGTAGTTGAAAACCTACCACATTCATATTTTTGAATAATTGATTTTATTGAAACAAATCTCATTAAAGATCTCTAAAGTGAAAGTTTGTATAGTATAACAGAAGGATTTGCATCCATTTACTTTGGCTGAGTTTTCACTGGATTAACCATAATTCTACTTCTGCCAGGTTAATGTTATAATTACGTGTCCCATCTCTGCTACATAAATATAAGAAGACTTACCTCATATCAGAGTGTCTTCCCCACTACAGTAGTTGAAACCAGTCTATAAGGGGAAAAGTCAAACACAATGAAAATCCATTATCATATGGCTTAGAAGCTTTGCTAATACAGTCAGGGCTTAATGGCAGGGATACATTTCTGAGAAATGCGTCATTGAGTGATTTTGTTGTAGATCGTCATAAAGTATTTAACCTAGATGGTCTGGCCCCTTCCACACCTGGGCTATATGTTGTAAGGCTGTTGTTCCCAGGCTATAAACCTAGGCAACATGTTACTGTACTGAATACTGTAGGCAACTGTAACATAATGGTAAATATTTGTATATCTAAACATAGAAAAGGTACAGTAAAAATATGGTATTATAATCATATGGGACCACCATTGTATATGCGGTCCATCCTTGACTGAGACATTATTGTGTGGTGCATGACTATAGAGGTGTTTCTCATTTGAGGCTGTTGTCTTCAATATCCAGAGCTACTATAATTTGCTACTGAATGACATTTTATTGAGTTGGAAATTCAGAACCTGGGAAAAAATGAACTCACTTACTCCTGAGGTAAAATATTACTGTCTTTCTGGGACTAGGCATCATGAAGCTGAGACAGAAGTTACTAGACTATCTGGAAGACTTTAGAAGGCCCACTTTGTCAGTAATCAGATGAGGAAGCTAAAATCAGATAAGAAAACCAGAATTGTGGTCAAGAGCATAGAAAGCTCCTTTGGACAGAAAGCTTTTTCCCTTTTTATTTTTCTTCTTTTATATTTTTCTGGATGCCAAAGGCAAATTACTGAGCATCTAAAAGAGCATAAGACTAGGAGATTGAAAGAGGTATGTCAGTTAGATCGATAAATTAATATTTCAAATTAGCAGGAGCCTAAGAAACTGTATCAGTGAATACTTTTTGGTTGCAAAGAACAGAAATTAGTTTGAATAATTGTCCCATTAATCTTGGGCTGACCATAGATATCTATTTGTCACAGTTCTGGAGGCTGAGAAGCTAGCATCTAGATGCTGATTCATTTGGTTCCTGGTGAGGGCTCTCTTCCTGGTTTGCAGACAGTCTTCCTGCTGTATGCACACATGGTGAGGGGAGAGATCATGTCTCTTATTGTAAGGGCACTAATTTCCTCTATGAGGGCTCCATCCTCATGACCTTGTTACTTCCCTGAGGCCCCACATCCAAATACCATTGTATTGGGAATTAGGCAATATAAATTTGCAGAGGGGCATAAAAATTCAGCTCATAGCAATAGCTTCACCAAAAAAGTAGAATGTATTGTAAGGGTGTGAATCCTGCCTGGAACCCGAAGGTCAGGATGCACCAGGACCTCTGGAAATGATGGCTTTTCCAGTTCCTTCATCTGTGTGGCAGAATATGGCCATTTCGCAGAAGCTTAATGAACATGTAAAAAAACGGTAGCTGCCGGGCGCGGTGGCTCAAGCCTGTAATCCCAGCACTTTGGGAGGCGGAGGCGGGTGGATCACGAAGTCAAGAGATCGAGACCATCCTGGTCAACATGGTGAAACCCCGTCTCTACTAATACAAAAAATTAGTTGGGCATGGTGGCGCGTGCCTGTAATCCCAGCTACTCAGGAGGCTGAGGCAGGAGAATTGCCTGAACCCAGGAGGCGGAGGTTGCGGTGAGCCGAGATCGCACCATTGCACTCCAGCCTGAGTAACGAGCGAAACTCCGTCTCAAAAAAAAAAAGGAAAAAAAAAAAAAACAAAAAAACGGTAGCTGTGTCTCAGCTCCAACTAAAAACCACCTAAAGAGAGAATCTTGGTTGTCCTAGCCTATGTCATATGCTTCTCACCTGTGGCCTGGAGTGGCATGACAAGCAACAGAAACTTGGCTGCCCACCATAAAGGATGGTATTTGTGATGAGAGGATTTGAAGGGCAGTCCCTCACAAAGAGAAGCTGTTGTGTGCTGGCAAAGATCCCCACAGATCTCTACTACATCCCTCATCTGGTCTGGCTTTTTCATCTTAGTGATACGGAAATTGAGATAGAATACCATTAAATCACTTGCCATAGTCATGGCTTGATGAATGTGGGAAAAAGATAATTTATCATCCAAACTGGGTTGCTTTTGATAAGGGAGTACTATTAATAGGCATGGTGGCTCATGCCTATAATCCCAGCACTTTGGGAGGCCAGGGCAAGTGGATTGCTTGAGTCCAGGAGTTTGAGACCAACCTGGGCCATGTGGTGAGACCCCATCTTTATTAAAAATGAGCCCGGTGTGCAGTACACACCTGTAATCCCAGCTACTTAGGAAGCTAAGGTAGGAGGATTGTTTGAGTCTGGGAAGTTAAGACTGCAGTGAGCCATGATTGCACCACTGCACTCCACCTGGGTGACAGAGCAAGACCCTATCTCAAAAATAAATAAATAAGTGATTGGAACAACTAGGCTGTCTTAGAAAAATCAAGGTATATGATTACCCTTGAATGAAACAGTTGTGGATCTCAGGTTTTAAGGTAATAAATAGACTATTTGGGTAAATTGGGAAGCATCAAATCAGGACTAAAGATAGTTCTTCTCACCATTGTGGGATGAAATCAAAGATAAGGATATGTCTAAATAATTTATTATGCTTCTCTATATCAGTCAGTTACCTTCGAAAGAAGAAACTTTGGGAAAGGCACTTAGTTTCTTTGCTTCTCGGTTTACTGGAAGTAAATGGAAAATAATAATATTTTTCCAATTTCAAGATAATCAGAATGAGTATTCATGTCATGAAAGGTGTGGAGAAATATTGACCCGAAATGAAATATCTTAATTGTTTTCCTTGGGGCTGGGTCAGAAAAAGCTAAAAGGATAGTCAATCTGTATATATTGAAACTATTTGTTTACAGGCATACTTCAGAGAGATTATGGGTTCCATTCCAGACTACCACAATAAAGCGAGTATCAGAATAAAGCAAGTCATATGTTTTTGGTTTCCCAGTATATGTAAAAGTTATGTTTACCCTAAGCTCTGTAAGGTGTGCATTAGCAGTATATCTTAAAAAGTACATACATTAATTTTAAAATAATGTATTTCTAAAAAATGCTAATGATTATCTAAGCCTTCAGCAAGTTGTCATCTTTTTGCTGGAGGGTCTTGCCTCCATGTTGATGGCTGCTGACTGATCAAGGTGGTGGTTGCTGAAGGTTGGGGTGGCTCTGACAACTTAAGATAACAATGACACTTGCCACATCAATGGACTCCTTTCATGAAAGATTTCTCAGTAACATCGGGTGCTGTTTAATAGCGTTTTATCCACAGTAGAATTTCTTTCAAAATTGGAGCCAGTCCTCTCAAACCCTAGGACTGCTTTATCAATGAAGTTTATGTAATAGTCTAGATTCAGTGTTGTCATTTCAACAGTGTTCAAAGCATTTTCACCAGGAGTAAGTTTCATGTCAAGAAACCACTTTCTTTGCCCATCCATAGGAAGCAGCTCCTCATCTGTTCACATTTCATCATGAGATCACAACAATTCAGTCCCATCTTCAGGCTCCACTTCTGATTCTAGTTCTCTGGCCATTTCCACCACACCTGCAATGATTTCCTTCACTGAATTCTCAAACCCCTAGAAGTCATCCATGAGAGCTGTAATCAGCTTCTCCCAAATTCCTGTTAATGTTTATTTTTTTTGAAGCGACATTTATTTAAGTGTACAACTCCATGGTAATAAATACAGGTATATTCTTTTTTTGCCTTCCTCTCTCCCAACTCCCCTGCAACCCTCCCCACCCCACCCCAGCCTCTGGTAATCACCAGTCCACTTTCTATCTTCATGCTGCTTTTTTTAACTCCCATGTATGAGTGAGAACATGTGATATTTGTCTTTCTGTGCTTGCTATATTTCACTTAACATAATGGCCTCTAGTTCCATCCATATTATTGCAAATGACAGGATTTCATTCTTTGTTATGGCTGAATATTATTCCACTGTGTATATATACATTATCATTCACCTGCTGATGAGCACTTAGGTTGAGTCCATGTTTTGGCTATTGTGAATACTGCTGCATAAATATGGGAGTGAAGGGATCTCTTTGCTGTATTGATTTCCTTTCTTTTGGATATGTATCTAGTAGTGGAATTGCTGGATCATATGGTAGTTCTATTTTTAGTTTTTTTAAAGAACCGCTGCATCTGTCTGTTCTCATGCTTCTATAAAGAACTACCTGAGACTGGATAATGTATAAAGGAAAGAAGTTTAATTGACTCACAGTTCTGCATGGCCGGGGAGGCTTCAGGAAACTTTCAATTATGGCTGAAGGGGAAGCAAACACATCCATCTTCACATGAAAGACCATTGTTGAAAATCCGTTGTTTAGTGTAGCCATCTTTGTCAATGAGCTTAGCTAGATCTTCTGAATAACTTGCTGAAGTTTCTACATGAGCACTTGCTGCTTCTCCTTGGACTTTTATGAGACTGAGACTTCTCGCCTTAAACCTCATGAACCAACCTCTGCTAGCTTCAAGTAACTTCTGCAACTTCAGCACCTCTCTCAGTCTTGATAGAATTGAAGAGAGTTAGGTCCTTGCTTTGGATTAGGCTTTTGCTTAAGGGAATGTTGTGGCTGATTCGAACCTCCATCCAGACCACTCAAACTTTCTCCATATTAGCAATTAGGCTGTTTCGCTTTCTTATCATTCCTGAGTTCACTGGAGTGGTACTTTTAATTTCCTTCAAGAACTTTTCCTTTGCATTCACAACTTGGCTAACTGGTGCAAGAGGCCTAGCTTTCAGCTTATCTCAGCTTTTGACATGCCTTTCTTATAGAGTTTAATCATTTCTAGCTTTTGATTTAAAGTGAGAGATGTGGGACTCTTCCTTTTACTTGAACACTGGAAGATCATTGTAGGGTATTAATTGGCCTAACTTCAATATTGTGTCCTGGAATAGGAAGGCCTCAGAGGAGAGGAAGAGAGCTGGGAAGCAGCTGGTCGGTGGAGTAGTCAGAACACATGATTGTGTGTTAATTGATTGATTTAAGTTTGCCATTTCATATAAGCACAGTTTATGGTGCCCCAAAACAGTTATAATAATGACATTGAAGGTCATGGATCACATATCACCATAACAGATACGATAATAATGTAAAAGTTTGAAATATTGAGAGAATTACCCAAATGTGACACAGACAGGAAGGGTCAGCACATGCTGCTGTAAAAATGGTGCCAGTAGACTTGCTCAATGCAGGGTTGCCACAAACTTTCCATTTGTGAAAAAAAAACACAATAAAATGAGATATACTTATATGCTGAAAAAGGTATCTTATGGGTATATTATTGTTCAAGGTGAAGTTTGTTTGCATGAAGATAAAGATACAGTTTTATGGGACTCCATATTGCATTTGGGACTTTCAAAAGCCTAAAAATCTTAGTTGGTTATGGTGGCGCATGCCTGTGGTCCCAGCTAGTTGGGAGGCAGATGCAGGAGGATCTCTTGATCTCAGGAGATTGAGGCTGCAGCGAGCCATGTGCATACTGCTTCACTCCAGCCTAAGTGACAGTGAGACCCTGTCTCAACAACAAAAAAGCAAGCAAAAAACAAAATATAGCCTAAAAGTCAACTATTGGGCATTTCCCTATGTGTTGTGGTGACCTGGTTGATACTTTTTTATCTCAAAAGTCCAAGACCTAAGATGGTAGGGTGACCAGCTCTACCATAGTTTCATCATCTAGTGAAAGTAAATCATACCGCAGTTTTTCTGAGATTTAAATGAGATACTGTGCATAATGAGTTTAGCATAGTGTTCTACACTGAGTAAGCACTCAGTAAGTGGTTTATTAATTGTAATTAACCTAATAGATTTCCAAAAAAGAATACTTCTTTTCTGTTTTTGCCTATGCTATGTTATTTGGAAGACTTTCTACATCTGTTGTTTAAAGAATAATGCCCGCAGAGAACAGCTTCTCAGTAATGCAGTAAATGACAATCTAAAGCTAATTGTGCATAAAAATATCATTCTTTCTGACTACTTATTGAATTTTCAATGGAGTATGTTTCCTTTAGTAATGAAAAAATATGAAAACTGCTTGGGTAGTCAGAAGCTGTATAACTTTTATTTAAATAGGGAAATCGTTTTATATTAAATAAGAAGAAAAAAAAGAGAGAGACCGCTCCTAAAACTGAATGGCTACAAATGTGGACTTTTTTGTTTTTGATTTTTTTTTTTTTTTTCTAAAGAGAGAGAGAGAATAGGAGGGAGAAAAAAGGAAGAGAAAGAGAGAGAGAGAATGGGGAGGAGGGAGAAGGAAAAGAAAGAGGGAGAGAGAATGGGAGTATTGCTTTCTTGCCCAGGCTAGAATGCAATTTAGTAATGGGTATTGAAAACCTCTTTTGGCCGGGCGCGGTGGCTCAAGCCTGTAATCCCAGCACTTTGGGAGGCCGAGGCGGGTGGATCACGAGGTCAAGAGATCGAGACCATCCTGGTCAACATGGTGAAACCCCGTCTCTACTAAAAATACAAAAAATTAGCTGGGCATGGTGGCGCGTGCCTGTAATCCCAGCTACTCAGGAGGCTGAGGCAGGAGAATTGCCTGAACCCAGGAGGCAGAGGTTGCGGTGAGCCGAGATCGCGCCATTGCACTCCAGCCTGGGTATCAAGAGCGAAACTCCGTCTCAAAAAAAAAAAAAAAAAAAAAAAAAAAAGAAAACCTCTTTTATACTGATAATTATACTTAATGATGTAATCAGGAAGGAGTAAGGGAAGAAGATAACAAACAAACAGCCAACCAATATTTAATTTAAACCTATGAAATGCTATGCGATTACTGAGGAGTGATTTACTTCCAATTATATAGTCACCTTTGGAATAGGTGTGAGGTGGTAATGTATGTTTTGTGTATTTGAAGTGGAGAGTACTATAAATATTTATTAAGTTTACTTGTTCCGGGTCTGAGTTCAAGTTCTGAATATCCTTGTTAATTTTCTATCTCGTTGATCTATAGAATCGTTAGCTCTTCTTGTTGCATTGATCCTTTTGCCATTATGTAATGTCATTCCTCGCCTCTTTTGATCTTTGTTGCTTTAAAGTCTACTTTATCAGAGGTGAGAATTTCATCTGCTGCTTTTTGTTTATTAGTTTATTTTTACTCTCTGTTCAATTGGTAAATCTTCCTCCTTCTCTCTGAGTCTTTGTGTATTGTTTCATGTAAGATGGGCCCGGATGCAGCATACCGATGGGTTTTGGCTTTTTATCCAATTAAAATATATGTAAGTTTAATACCAGCATTTGATGCTAGCTGGCTGTTTTGCCCATTAGTTGATGTGAATTTTTTATTGTGTTAAAGTTCTTTGCTTTTTGATATATTTTTGGAAAGGCTGATATTGGTTGTTCCTTTATATGTATAGTGCTTCTTTCAGAAGCTCTTGTAAAGCAGGCCTGGTAGTGGTGAACTCTCTAAGTACTTGTTTGTTCGCAAAAGATTTAATTTTTCCTTCGCACATAAAGCTTAGTTTGGCTGGATAGGAAATTCTGGGTTGAAAGTTCTTTTCTTTAAGGATGTTAAATATTGGTCCCCACTCTTTTCTGGCTTGTAGGGTTTCTGCTGAGAGATCTGCTGTAAGTCTGATAGGTTTCCCTTTATGGGTAACCTGAACTTTCTCTCTGGCTGCCCTTAGTATTTTCTCCTTCATTTCAACCCTAATAAATCTGGCAATTATGTGCCTTGGGGTTGGTCTTCTTGAAGAATATCTTTGTGGTGTTCTCTGTATTACCTGGAGTTGAATATTACCCTGCCTTGCCAGGTTGGGAAAATTTTCCTGAATGATATCCTGAAGAGTATTTTCCAACTTGGATTCATTCTCTTCATCACATTCAGGTACACCTATCAAACGTAAATTAGGTCTTTTCACATAGTCCCATATTTCCTGGAGACTTTGCTCATTCCTTTTCATCCTTTTTTCTGCATTTTTGTCTTCTCGTTTCATTTCACTGAGCTGGTCCTCGACTTCTGATATCCTTCCTTCCGCTTGATCAATTCGACTGTTTAAACTTGTGCATGCTTCGCGAAGTTCTCGTGTTGTGTTTTTCAGCTCCATCAATTCACTTATATTCTTCTCTAAATTGTCCATTCTCATTAACATTTCGTTAAACCTTTTTTCAAGGTTCTTAGTTTCTTTGCATTGGGTTAGAATAAGTTCTTTTAATTCACAGAAGTTTCTTATCACCCACGTTTGGAAACCTGCTTCTGTTATTGGAATACCGGTGTAATCTATTAAGCCTTGTTCCGTTACTGATGAGGAATTGCAATCCCCTGTAGAGGGAGAGGCATTCTGATTTTGAGTATTCTCTACCTTTTTACGCTGGTTTCTTCCCTTCATTATATATTTGTCCGTCTGTCGTCTTTATAATTACCGACTTTCTAACTGGGTCTCTGACGTCCAACTTGTTGATTCCCTGCGCCGAAATCTGAGCAATCCACTGAGCCGGCCAAAAGAGCGGTGTTAAGATTGATGGTGCTTTTCTGCCCGGGAATATCCGGACTCTGCACCAAGAACTGGCGTGCTAAGGCACCAGCAAAACCGCCACGCCGGCCACAAGAGTCGCCCTGGCGACCCGTGGAGCTCCTCCACTGGGAATCTCGTGGTCCGTGAGCAACTAATATTCGTCTGAAAGTGTGGCGTCCTCTCGTTCTTTGCGCTTTCACTGGGAGGTACGTGCCCGAGCTGCTAATCATCAGCCATCTTGGATCTCTCTCGTTTTTGATTTTTGTTTTGAGACAGAGTTTCACTCTTGTCGCTCAGGCTAAAGTGCAGAGGCATGATCTCGGCTCATTGCAACCTCCACCTCCTAGGTTCAAGCGATTCTCCTGCCTCAGCCTCCTGAGTAGCTGGGATTATAGGCGCCTGCCACCACACCCAGCTAATTTTTTTGTATTTTTAGTAGAGAAGGGTTTTACCATGTTGGCCAGGCTGGTATTGAACTCCTGACCTCAGGTAATCCACCCGCTTAGGCCTCCCAAAGTGCTGGAATTACAGGTGTGAGCCATGCTCAGCCCCAAATATGTTATTTTTAAGGCCATAAAAGAGTCTTTGTCTTGGATTTATTTTTTTTTATCTAGAGACCAGCGTTTTTGTTTTAGATTTAATCCAATTAAATCTGGATTCACTCTTTCTTGGGTTTCTTGCTCTGTTCCCAGTTTTCCACTGCATAGCAGAGTTTCTCCAGAGGCCTCGGCGCGTTGGCCGGGAGCAGCTGCCTTCACCGTAAACACCCGTATTGGCACTGGAAAAAAACATCAACAGCAAGCAAGCAGCTTTGCCTTTCCACTGCCAGAGGCTCTGCACATTTAGAAACGGAACCATGAAAGGCATAACTTTAGATTTCCTCTCACGTAAATTAAAATTAATTAACTGCTTTCTTCATTTGGGATCTCATTTTTCCCTCTCAGAATAATAGTACCATACATTCTTTCCTACCAGAATAGAAGATCACCACTAAAGAAGCAGGCACATCCATAAACATGAAATTTCTTATATGCTCTAGCATTCTGCTGATTGAAACCATTTTCTTTTAACCTTAGTCACTTTAAAGGCTGGAGGTTGGTGAAAGTCTACTCACAGTGGTTTAAGCAGCACTTCATTCAGGACTGCAACTCAGCACATCCTCATTGAGGGCCAATATGCACAAGCTGTGCATGAAAAGCTGGGAATCATCTAGAGGTGGTTGCTGACTCCTGCCCTAAGGCGCTCAGCTCAGTCCTGTAGCTGTTGTGCGCCTGCACTGAGGCTTACTGCCCAACAAGGATTGACTTTACCATGTTGCGGTATAAGTATAAGAAGAGGAATTTTTTTAAACCTAGTGCCACAGGATTCAAAGGCAGGAGTGTAGGAGAGGTGGTGGTTTAGAAAAAGCTTCTGGAAGCAGAGGCTGGACACAATGGGGAAGACATAAACATTCACAAATGCTTAACAGAACGCCAGGCACTGAATCAGGCTCATTCCAAACATCATTCTTTTTTTTTGAGAGAGTCTTGCTCTGCCGCCCAGGCTGGTGTGCAGTGGCACGATTTTGGCTCACAGCAGCCTCTGCCTCTTGAAGTGATTCTCATGCCTCAGTCTCCTGAATAGCTGGGACTATAGCTGGGACTACAGGCATGTGACACAATGCCCAGCTAATTTTTGCATTTTTAGTAGAGACGGGGTTTTACAATGTTGGCCAGGCTGGTCTCAACCTCCTGACCTCAGGTGATCTACCCTCCTTGGCCTCCCAAAGTGCTGTGATTACAGGTATGAGTCACCACACTCAGCCCCGCACCCCCTTCTGCCCATTCTGTCAATCAGGCTGGAATGCAGTAGTACAATCATAGCCCACTGAAGTCTTGAACTCCTGGACTGAAGGGATCCTCCCACCTCAGCTTCCTGAGTAACTGGAATTAGAGGCACATGCCACCATACCCTGTTAATTTTTTAATTATTTTTTTGTAGAGACAGGGTCTTTCTGTGTTGCCCAGGCTGGTCTCAGACTCCTGAAGTGATCCTCCCGTCTCAGCCTCCCAAAGCTCTGGAATTGTAGGCATGAGCCAACACACTTGGCCTTATCTAATTTTCAAATATGATTTAAAGTTCCTTGTTTGCAAAATTAAAAAGATTGGAAAATATCAGCAAAAAACATGATCATACTAGACATACTATTTTAAAACTTGTTTTTACCAGTTAGTACATTTTCTGTCGTTAAGTATGCTTTTTCACAAACTCTTCAAGATGGCATGATTTCTTATCTTGCCTTGTCTTTTCTTTCCTTTTTTTGTTTTAGTTTTTTTTTTTTTTCGAGACAGGGTTTCACTGTGTTGCGCAGGCTAAAGTACAGTGACACAATCTCACCTCACTGCAGCCTCAACCTTACAGGTTCAAGCAAACCTCCTGCCTCAGCCTCCCAAGCACCTGGGACTATGGGTGCACACTGCCACACTTGGCTCATTTCTATGTTGTTTGTAGAGACAGAGTTTTACCATGTTGCCTGGGCTGGTCTTGAACTCCTGAGCTCAGATGATCCACCAGCCTCGGCCTCCCACAGTGTTGGGATTACAGGAGTAAGCCTCTGCACCTGGCCACTGCATGATTTCTTTAACCATTTCCCTTGTAGCTAAATAGGTAAGAAGATATAAACATAAGAAGAGTTAAACCCTGAAAGTATTAGGAGAAAATATATAATCTAAATGGTGGACATATTTTTAAATGCATTATATTAAGGATAGACATGTGGTCTGGCTGTGGTGAAACCCAACCTACATGGTGAAATCCCATCTCTTCTAAAAATACAAAAAAAAAAAAAAAATTAGCTGGGCTTGGTGGCGGGAACCTGTAATCCCACCAACTCAGGAGGCTGAGGCAGGGGAATCACTTGAACCCAGAAGGCAGAGGTTGCAGTGAGCTGAGATTGCACCACTGTACTCCAGCCTGGGCAACAGAGCGAGACTCTGTCTCAAAAAAAAAAAAAGAAAGAAAGAAAGAAAGAAAAAAGGATAGAAACATAATAGAAAAGATGAGTAGTTTTGAACCCATAAAAATTAAAAATCCTTTGGGTATCAAGAGTACTCTAAATAAAATGTAAAGGCACTGTCTTGTTTAACTCTCACAATAGCTTTGTGAAGTAGGTACTTAGCTTTAGAGAAGGAGAAGGGGAAACTGAGGCATAGAGAACTGACAGTGTGGAAATCAGTGCTTTCTATGAGATGATGATTTTTCTGTGTGTGTGTGTGTGTGTGTGTGTGTGTGTGTGTGTGTGACAGAGTCTCACTCTGTCACCCAGGCTGGAGTGCAGTGGTGAAATCTTGGCTCACTGCAGCCTCCACTTCCAAGTTCAAGCTATTCTCCTATCTCAGCCTCCCCAGTAGTTGGGACTACAGGTGCATGCCACCATGCCTGGCTAATTTTTGTTTTGTTTTGTTTTGTTTTGTTTTTTGGAGACAGAGTCTCGGTCTGTCACCAACACTGGAGTGCAATGGTGCCATCTCAGCTCACTGCAACTCCCACCTCCCAGGTTTAAGTGATTCTCCTGCCTCAGCCTCCCAAGTAGCTGGGACAATAGACACGTACCACCAAGCCTGGCTAATTTTTGTATTTTTAGTAGAGATGGGGTTTCACCATGTTGGCCAGGCTGGTCTCAAACTTCTGACCTCAAGTGATTTGCCTGTCTTGGCCTCCGAAAGTGCTGGGATTACAGGCATGAGCCACTGCACCCGGGGAGACTGATGATCTTGGTGAAGCTGATAAAATAAGAGGCAGAATGAGGAGGTAGCTCAAGTTTAGTCTTTCCAACAGCCTTGGATATGAATCCCCTCTTTACCACTTAGGAAAGGTGATGGAAGGGCAGCTTTTTAGACAGTTGAAAATACTATATTTTCATTCCATATTTTAAAGTGTTTACTTACACATGCTTTCTCATAATAACTATTTTGACACACAAAAAAATAACTTTTTTAGACGTCTTGAAAGGAACGTCAGGTGGATCTTAAAATACGAAATCCAGAGACAGCAAGAACAAATTAGATGCTAATTACAGTTCCTTTTACTATCCCTTATGGTTTACTATACTGTCTCTAAAATAGTAGAAATTGTCAAGGCCACGCTTGAATAGGTATAGTATAATATAGATCATTAACTACTTTTTAAAGAGATGGAAGGTAAAAGCCAAAACTGTATGAGCTGTTATCAATTAGGTGAAATAGAATAAGAGTTTCCAGCTATCATAATAGTTTATTAGTGGGAAAATCTGGAATGAAGAAATTTAGAATTTAAATGTTTTTTAGGTCATCTTTAGGTAGATCCAATCAAGTTTAAAATTCTACCACATCTTAGATATGAGCAGATGGCTCATTGATGGTGTTCAGTAAAATCTTTCTGCATAGTTGGTTTAAAATTTGACTTAACACAAAGATACGATATTTATCTTCTCTAGAGTAACAAAATTTATGTTATATAATAACCTTGACATGCTTACAAAATCATGTTTAATGGGCTCTTGAGAGCTCTGGTGAATACCACAATTTGGTCTGTTTTCAGCCTTTTTTTTTTTTTTTTTTTGAGACAGAGTTTTGCTCTGTTGCCCAGGCTGGAGTGCAGTAGCGCAATCTCAGCTCACTGCAACCTCCGCTGCCTGGGTTCAAGCAATTCCCCTGCCTCAGATTCCTGAGTAGCTGGGACTATAGGCACCTGCCATAACACCCGGCTAATTTTTTGCATTTTAGTAGAGACAGGGTTTCACCATGTTGGCCAGAATGGTCTCAATCTTCTGACCTCGTGATCTGCCCACCTCGACCTCCCAAAGTGCTGGGATTACAGGCATGAGCCACTGCTCCTGGCTTGTTTTCAGCATTTTTAAGGAATCTGGGAAAGCTGTAGGAAACGAAGTATCCATTGTAAACTTTTTGTATCAGGCTTAACTACTGCTTTCTTGAAGTTTAGCAAAAGGATAAAGGACTGTATGTTCTTCATTAACTATAGTCAAAACTGAATTTAATAATTTTTGATAGCTGTTTAGAACAACTGTTTGAATCTCTCCTATGAAGAATATTAAGATTTTTAGCATTTGAGAGTCCTAATATACCCACTTAAAATTCAGATGACTTAGGGCCAGGTGTGGTGGCTCATGCCTGTAATCCAAGCACTTTGGGAGTTTGAGGCAGGCAGATCACTTGAGGCCAAGAGTTCAAGACAAGCCTGGCCAACTTGGTGAAACCGCATCTCTACTAAATACACAAAAAAATTAGCCAGGCATGGTGGCGGATGCTGGTAATTCCAGCTACTCAGGAGGCTGAGGCATGAGAATCGTTTGAACTCAGAAGGGAGAGGTTGAAGTGAGCTGAGATGGCACCACTGCACTCCAGCCTGGGCAACAGAGTGAGACTGTCTCAAGAAAAAATAAAAATTAATAGTCTTTGTCATTTAATTCCTTGTATATACATATATGCTTGTAGATATATGTAAGTATAATTTAGTACATTTTATTTTTTCCCAAACAGATAAACAATCAGATTCTGTATGGAAGAAGTCACCAAAATGCATCTGCCATTATTAAGACTGCCCCATCAAAGGTCAAGCTGGTTTTCATCAGGTAAGATTGCTGGATCTGGTTTTGCAAAATCAAAGACCTCTTCTGAAGATGTTATTAGTGTAAGACTATGTCATATTTGATTTGTCTAGCAAAATCACTGTTCCTTCTAAAAACACATATTCCTTTTGTAACTGTCACTTTAAGAAAGTATTGATTGTTTTGATTATGAGATTTTCTTATTTGCTTTTCATGTTTCACAGGATAGAATTGGTAGCTGAGGCTAGTACTTATATTTCAGTTACAAAACATTCTTCCCTTTCCGGATCCATTTATCTTGTATATAAACATAATGAAACCTGCTAACATCTCTTCCTGTCACTATTATTTGGCACATTTGCTGAATCATTAATATCTTCATTAAAGAATAAACAGAAAAACAGAACTGATGGCATTTTTAGGAGCTTTTTTTTTTTTTTTTTTTTCACAGATGGGGTTTCACCATGTTGGTCAGGCTGGTCTCGAACTCCTGACCTCAGGTGATCCACCCACCTCAGCCTCCCAAAGTGGTGGGATTACAGGTGTGAGCCACTGAGCCCAGCCAGGAGCTTCATTTTAAGAGTGCCGGTGAGCAGCTCAGATGGAGAAGGTGTCAGCACTGCTGCCTAGAGTTGTATTGTGTATTTAAGGTTTTACATTTACCCAGACCTCCCCTGCAAGCTGATAGAGCTCTTATGGTACAAGCAAATCAGAATTAGGGATCTTACTGTTTGTAGCCAACATTGCCACATAAGCAGTAGTAATGAGGTTGTTTGATTCTCTTTATTGGACTGAAATGACAAGTAAATCTGAATTATTTTTACATCATGTCCCTAACTCTCTATGTTCACTGTAGCTCTGCTTCTTTTTCCTTCTGGGACTCAGTTATCATCTGTAAAATGGGATAAGAAAGCACCTCCCTCATTCATTGTGATATTTCAGAAATTGAAAATGATCAATACAATATCTAGCATAGAGTAAGGGCAGAGAGAATGTTAGCTGCTATTTTAGGATGATGACAGTCATCATTATTCTTCCTTTTCTCATTAGTTACCAGCAGTAAGATCTGTCCATTCCCAGGGACCACTGGGATTAGGAGGTAGTTTTATTACCAGCATGGGCACTAATGTGATTGAAATATTCCTTCCCACTTCTATTTTGCTCCTGAAGACATCCTACATTAGGGCCGGGCATGGTGGCTCACAGCTGTAGTCCCAACACTTTGGGAGGCCGAGGCAGGAGGATCACCTGAGGTTAGAAGTTCGAGACCAGCCTGGCCAACATGGCGAAACCCTGTCTCTACTAAAAAATACAAAACATTAGCCAGGTGTGGTGGCGCATGATTGTACTTCCAGCTACTCCACAGGCTGAGGCAGGAGAAGTGCTTGAACCTGGGAGGCGGAGGCTGCAGTGAGCTGAGATCCACATAATTACATGTGGAAAATGTGTACTGTGTAAAAAACTCCTGGGGCTAAAGGAAATGAGATGAAACTGAAATCCCTGGAAAGATTTAGTGTACTCCAGCCTAGATGACAGAGTGAGACTCTCAAAAAAAAAAGAAAAGGAGTCCTACGTTAGCTTCCTTTTCTCCCATCTAGTGGCACTTCCTGGCTTTCTTGTTTTTTACTGTATTTTCAGAGAGCGAAAACTTCCTCCTTCACGTATGTCTTTGTGTGTTAAGATGACCCCTTTATGCTTAACTCTCCTTCGACATCCTCTGTTAAACATCAGTGTCCTTTTTGGTTTTCTTGTTCTTCCTTGTCAGGGGTTATAAAATTAGAGTTAGTGGATTAAAAAAAAAAGCTTGAATAGTCTTTGAAGAAAGATCAGCACTCAAGAGATTAAGATGTTGTTCACTGAGAAAAGTCCACAAAAAGTAGTGTATTTAGACTTGAAAACTTCATATAAAGTTGTGTGGGGGCCAGGTGCAGTGGCTCACGCCTGTAATATCACCACTTTGGGAGGCTGAGGCAGTAAGATGGCTTAAGTTCAGGAGTTTGAGACTGGCCTGGGCAACACAGTGAGGCCCAATCCATGCAAAAGAAAAAAAACATTAGGCGGGTGTAGTGGCATGTGCCCTGTAGTTCCAGCTACTCGGGAGGCTGAGGTGGGAGCCTCACATGAGCCCAGGAGGTTGAGGCTGCAGTGAGCCGTGATCCTGCCACTGCACTTCAGCTTGGGTGACAGAGCAAGACCCTGTCTCAAAAAAAAAAAAATTGTGTGGCTAGTACATGAGACGATGTATGTAGCACTTAACAGCATCAGCATCTGCACATGGTATTTAGTACATAGTGATGGCTGCTACCCCAAGAGCTGTTACCAACATTACTCCTACCTCTTCAGCATTTGTGGGGCCTTTATCATCCACCCTGGGCCATCCCATTTTAAAGAGAGCATAAAGAAAATTGAATAGACTCTGAAGGAAATCATTTAATGTGATTATGTAGTTGGGAAATAAAACCCACCTCCTTCAATAAAGAAAGGTTAGATGATTTGGAATTATTTAGAAGACAGAAGAGAAAGCTGAATATAGTAGTAAAGCTCCATCAATTTAGAGTCTGATTATTTCAGTTTTGATCATTGAACAGAACAGAATCAGGAAAATAATTTGTTGAGTAAATCAATGGTATACACAAGATTAAGGATGTTACTGAATGCTTATTTACTGGAAGTGATTTTAAGCAATTTAGAAGTATCAGTGTACATTTAAAATCTGTAATCTAATTGTGATCTGTCTTAGTCCATTTGGGCTGCTGTAACAAAATGCCTGAGTATCTTATAAAGAACAGAAATGTATTTATTATTTATTTATTTATTTATTTAGAGACAGCCTTGCACTGTCACCCAGGCTGGAGTGCAGTGGTTACGATCTCAGCACACTGCAACCACCGCCTCCTGGGCTCAAATGATTCTCTTGTCTCAGCTTCCCGAGTAGCTGGGACTGCAGGTGTGCACTACCAAGCCCAGCTAATTTTTTGGGCATTTTTAGTAGAGATGGGATCTCACTGTATTGGCCAGGCTGGTCTCCAGCTCCTGGCATCAAGTGATCTGCCCACCTTGGCCTCCCAAAGTGCTGGGATCACAGGCATTAGCCACTGCACCTGGCCCAGAATTTTATTTCTCACAGTTTTGGAGGCTAGGAAGTTCAAGATCAAGGCTCTAGCGGATTTGTATCTGGAGAGGGCCCACTTCCTGTTTCATAGAAGATCTATTCTATGTGTCTTCACGTAGCAGGAGGGGCTCCCTTGGGCCTACTTTAAAATAAGGCACTAATCCCATCATGAGGGCTCTGCTCTCATGACGTAAACAACTTCCAAAAGGTCCCACCTATTAATACCTTCATGTTGGTGATTAGGTTTCAACATATTAATTTTGAGGGAACACAAGCATTCAGACCATAGCATGAACCCTTCCTGCATGGTCATTAAATTACAGTGTGTAGCATATAATGGGTGTTCAGAAAGCTTTATTGAATAAATTTCCTTTTCGCTCCTACTAAGCAATTCCAGATTACTTATTGTCCAAAGGCAACAATTATAGTTAAGTTCATTGTTTTTGTTATTTTGTGGATTAAAAATATTTCTGTAATTCAGTATTTTACAAAAGTCCTCATACCTCAGTTCCTCTTCCCAGTACTTTCCCAAATTAGCTAAGGTTTTTTTATATCTTCCTTTTATAGGGAGAAGAAACATATAGGAGTGATTCTGAATAATTATTTGTTATAAGAACCCTGATTTTGCCTATTTTAGAATCAAATCCCGAGGCAGTTAAAATTTGATTTATTATCAAGTTTCCAGAAGTTAACACTTAAATCATCTCAGCACCACAGATGCAATTTTGCTTAAACTCTGCATAGCTTGTACTGTATTATAATGTTACTTTGAAAACTAGTTTTTATAAAGTGTATTTCTTTACAGTTTGCACTTCTATTTGGCAAAATTTCCTTCCTTAGTTGAAATTATTCTCTATGCTTTCCATTATACAGAAAATTTTGGCTTTTATACCTTGGCAACTATTTTTCAAATTTATTGACAATTGAGATGAAAATGGGAACTGGCCACAGGTTTTAGAGAATGATTGGCAGTAATCATAGAAGGCTATTAAAATATGCTGCAGGCAACATTTTAATTAACTAAAGCCTTTAGTCTATAGTGATGTACATTTTATGATCATGTCCTTGTCATATTCTTTTAACACTTGTATTTATTCATATACTAATTTATCTATAATTGGCAAGGGGTCTGTGGGTCATTAGCACAAATTAGCAAGTTGCAGCTATTTATACATGACTTACATAATCATTTTTTCCCTTTTGCTTTTCGCATCATTAGATTTTAGACAATCCTGGAAATTGTACCCTAAACATATGGTCTCTGATGCACTAAGTTATTCAACTCTGGATCATCCAGATGTGTATTACAATCTGGGTGCTTGCTATGTACTCTACATTCAGTTCTGTGGGTTTTCGTATTTGGCATTCTCCCCTTCACGTGAGCACACCTTCATTTAAGTACAGGAGGAAAGCTATATTAACACAATGAATACATTGCTGTATTTGGCAGTGCAGAGATCCAAGGAGATTAATGATCTTGGCTGCAGCTCTTGTCATACCTTCCCCCACTATGGAAAATTAAATGTCATGTATAACAACTCACTCTCCATTACTTAATTACATGTGAAAAATGTGTAGTGTGTAAAAACTCCTGGGGCTAAAGGAAACGAGATGAAACTGAAATCCTTGGAAAGATTTAGTGCTAGCTGTCAAGTCCCACTGAGTAAAAGTGGACTTACCATGGGCTCCACCTTCCTGTATCGATTGCACATGTGTCTTGTTTTTGTCATTAAAAATATACCATGGCTTGTTATCCTCTGCTCATATCCCTGAAAGATGACATTGCTTGAAATGAATGTGAGTGTCAGAGTTATCTTGAGATGACCATCTGAAGAAGCAACTTAGAGGCCTGTTTTAAAAACCCTTCTTGTGCTCTTGATTTATTAGATCTGGTTTTGATAAATATGAAAAATAAATGCATGCACAAGCATGAGTTTTACTTTCATAAAGAAACATTCATTCTTTTTTTTAACAGGTGTTTACAGAACACCTACTTGTGTTGATGCTGTGGAGTCAGTGATGGAAAGAACACAATTTCTGTCTGAAAGGAGAGGAGACAGAGAATAAACAATAGTCTAGTACCTTATCCCGTGATATAAGTACTAGGATGCTGTAGGTACATATAGGAGATGCATCTGATGTAGTCTTTGGGGCCTGTGGGGAAGATGTCACAGAGAAAGATGCGTAGGCTAAGACTTGAAGAAAGTAAGCAAAGTCATAGGATGTATAGAAACCCAAAGTTTCCAGAATTGGATACCCAGTCAAAATACCTGGACATTTGCTTCTAGGAGAAAACGATCCTTTGGGAAAGTATCATTGGGTATAGCTGTGTAGATCAATTGTTTTGAATTCTGTAAGGTAGCATGATGTTGGCTGCAGGTTTTTCATAGATGGCTCTTATCATTTTGAGGTGTTCCTCCCATGTGTAGTCTGTTGAGGGTTTTTATTACGAAAGTATGTTGGATTCTATGAAAAGCTTTTTCTGCATCTATTGAGATGATCATCATATGATTTTTGCTTTTAATTCTGTTTATGTGGTGAATCACGTGTACGGATTTGCATATGTTGAACCAGCCTTGCATCCCAGGAATAAAGCCTCATTGATGTGCTGCTGGATTCGGTTTGCTAATATTTTGTTGATGATTTTATTTTTACTTCTATGTTCATAAGGGATACTGGCCTGAAGTTTTCTTTTTTCATTGTATCTCTGCCAGATTTTGGTGTTTGGCTGATGCTGCCTTCATAGAATGAGTTGGGGAGGAGCCCCTCCTCCTTGATTTTTTTGGAATAGTTTCAGTAGGATTGGTATCAGTTTTTCTTTGTACATCTGGTAGAATTCAGTTGTGAATCCATCTGGTCCAGGGCTTTTTTTGGTTGGCAGGTTTTTTTATTACCGATTCAATTTCAGAAATTGATATTGGTCTATTCAGTTTTACTCGTTCATGGGCAGAACTGGTCATTTTTTCTTTGCTACTTCCATTCCTTAATATAATTCCTGCATATATGAGCTGATGGGAATTATGCATGAATTTGTTTCACCTCTTTTGGCACTCAGAAGCAACTAATTGGGGTGGTTGTCAGGGATGATGTGAGCTTGCCTTTTTTCTTTTTTGCTGGTCAATATTTATACTATTTGCCCAGTGAAATTCCTGTTTCCTTGGGTAGACCCCCACTTCCCACCTCCCAACACACACACACACACACACACACACAAGTGAAACAGTAAATCTAGATGCCTGTCTCCCTCTGTGGAAGCTGAGGAGCCAATTCTTTCTCTCACTGCCAAAGTGTGGCCAGCAGCTGGTCATGTGTCTTACACTTGGGCAGTATGATACCTTAGGCTTAGAACTGAAAACAAGCAATGTGAGTGATTTGATACGAATGGTTTTTATTCATAGAGCCACAGTGCCCTGGCCAAATGCCCTGGCTACATCATTCTGTTAACAACTTCCTTGTCCTCTGGAGGTCTCTAAGTTCCCAACTGTCCCAAGCCTGATCCTATAGTTTGTCAGTTTTGTGAGAGCTCAGTATCCCTCTAGTAAATTCTTTTTTGCTTAAGTTGGCCCAAATTCATTTTTATTGCTTACTGGCAAAGAATCTTAATGAACGGGAAAGGTGATAAGAAATCGAGCTATCTGAACAAATTACGAGCAACCAGAGTGAGATGTTTGCTTCCCTTTTTGCATATTCCTGTCACTTGTACGCTTTTAGCCTTAGAATTCTGAGTTTTTCCTCCTTCAAATGACTTTAGCAGAGCATACAGCTTCTGAACAAATCTCTACTGAGGATCTCCTGTATGACTAATTATCATTGCGAAACCATTGTTGGCTTTTGAAATGAGATTACTATGATTATCAAAGAGGAATCAGGCAAGATTTGTCCCAGCTTGTCCCTGAGGGTGGGGATCCCAGCACACGGCCTTATGGTGAGGGGTGTATACTAAGGTCTGTGATTCTGAACATTTGGGATTTGCCAGCCAGGAATAAGAGGGGAATGGCTGAGAGTATCTACTGTACTATCTTTTAGAAAGACTCTCTTGGAAGGCTGGGCACAGTGACTCACACCTGTAATCCCAGCATTTTGGGAGGCCAAGATGGACTGATCACTTGAGACCAGGAGTTCGAGACCAGCCTGGCCAACATGGCAAAACCCTGTCTCTACTAAAAATGCCAAAAAAAATTAGCTAGGCATGGTGGCACGCGCCTGTAATCCCAGCTACTCAGAAAGCTGAAGCAAGAGAATCACTTGAACCTAGGAGGCAGAGGTTGCAGTGAGCTGAGATCATGGCACTGCATTCTAGCCTGGTTGACAGAGAGAGACCCTGTCTCACAATAAAAAAAAAAAAATGTCTTTGATAAATTTGTTAGTGTAAGTCATCTATTCCATCCAGTCCTAGGCTCCCCATGGCAACTCTCCCACCAGCCTGCACTGCCAAATATTTTATAAGCCACCTTTTCCTCTGCACAACTGGCAAAAATTATTTAGAACATGCCTGGGGCCACCTGTGTAAAATGTGGGTCTAGATACTGCTTTTCTCCCAGCAGCCCTCATTAGTGATTGACATTGTTTGAAGTGCCAAGTAAATAGAACTCATTATTCCACTGTCATTGGACTTTTATTTATGATTTGACATACTCAGCTATTTTGGTAGTTTCTTCTAATTGTGAATTGGAACTATTCACTCTGTTCACACAGTTAGGAGTATCTCCTGGAATCTTTTTGAAAAGGAATTTTTCCATTGAGATAGAACGATTTGCTTTGTTTTGTATGTTAATTCAGTGTCGTGTTCCATTTAATACAGGAAGTGTAGAGATTATTTTTTAGTATCCTGAAATGTCTCAGACCACTAGATTTAGTGCAATTAGGAAACAGTATCTAGGCCTTGTTAGTTGTGTTCATGTGTTCCGCATGTGAGGTGTGTGTGTATGTGTGTTTGTGTGTACATGCACGTGTACATGCACCAAAATGATGTGCTACGCACTAATTGTAGTTGTAATCATTTTAGAACAAGTTGCAAAAAAGAAATAAACAAAGTCAGCCTGCTCAACAATCCAGGCTGAATTCGGGCATATAACTTCTGCCTTTGATACAATGCTATTTTGTTGACATAAAATGAGATCCTGTGGATTCGGTGACAGGACGTTTCCAAGAGGCAGGCCCAGAGACCCTGAAGACAGTCATGATTTTAAGTGACATTCTAAATAATTCAAACATATTTTCATCACACTCACTTTTTTTCTTGCTCAGGTAATCTTAATTTCAATGGAATACAAATAACACAAAATCTGACCATATGACCCAGCAATTCTACTTGTGGGGTATATATGCAAAAGAATTGAAAGCTGGGTCTGGAAGAGATATTTCTATATCTGTGTTCATAGCAACATTATTTACTGTAGCCAAAAGGTGAAAGCAACTGACTATAACATATAACACAAAATGTACCATCTTAACCTTTTTTTTTTTTTGAGACAGAGTCTTATTCTGTTGCCCAGGCTGGAGTGCAGTGGCACGATCTCAGCTCACTGCAGCCTCCACCTTCCTGGATTCAAGTGATTCTCCTACCTCAGCCTCCTCAGTAGCTGGGATTACAGGTGCATGCCACCACACCCGGCTAATTTTTGTATTTTTAGTAGAGACAGTTTCACCATGTTAGTCAGGCTAGTCTTGAACTCCTGACCTCATGATCCACCCGCCTCAGCTTCCCAAAGTGCTAGGATTACAGGCATAAGCCACCGTGCCCGGCCCCCTTCTTAACCATTTTAAGTGTACAGTTCAGTGGCATGAAGTACATTCACATTGTTGGGCAACCATCATCACCATCCATCTCCAGAATTATTTCATCTTCCTAAACGGAAACTCTGTATACATTAAACAGTAAGTCCCCATTCTTCCCTCCCCTTAGCCACTGGCAGCCACCATTCTACTGTCTGCCTCTAAATTTGACTCCACTAGGTACCTCACTTAAGTGGAGTCATGCAGTATTTGCCCTTCTGTGACTGGTATATTTCACTTAGCATATATTTTCAATGTTGATTCATGTTATAGCATGCGCAAGAATTTCTTACCTTTTTAAGGCTGAATAATGTTCCATTTTATATATGTGCCATGTTTGTTTATCCATGCGCCATTGATGGGAATTTGGGTTGCTGCCACCTTTTGGCAACTGTAAATAATGCTGCTATGGACATGGATATACAAATGTCTCTTCCAGACCCTACTTTCAATTCTTTTGGATATATACCACACAAATGGAATTGCTGAGTCATACAGTTATTTTATTTCTAATTTTCTGAGGAACCACCATACTGTTTTCCATAGTAGCCGTACCATTTTACATCTCTACAACAATGTACACAGGTTCTAATTTCTTTATATCCTTGCCAACATTCCTTTTTATATATATAGTATCCATCCTAATGAGTGTCAGGTGGTATCTCATTGTGATTTTGATGTGCATGATTTGCACTTCCCTGATGGATTAATGATATTGAGCATCTTTTCACATGCTTATTGGCTTTTTGTGTGTTTTCTTTATAGAAATGTCTATTCAAGTCGCTTGTCCGTTTTTTAAAATGAGTTTGTTTGTTTTGCTGTTGTTGTTGAGTTATAGGAGTCTTTACATATTCTAGATATTAACCACTTGTCAGATATAAGATTTGCAAATATTTTCTCCCATTTTATAAGTTGCCTTTTCACTCTGTTGATTGTGTCTTTTGATATACACAAGGTTTTTTTATTTTGATGTCCAATTTATCTATTTTTGTTGTTACTGTCTGCTTTTGGTGTTTTATGCAAGAAATTATTGTCAAATCCAGTATCTCAAAGCATTTCCCCTATGTTTTCACCTAAGAGTTTAATAGTTTTAGCTCTCATATTAGGTCCTTGATTCATTTTGGGTCAATTTTCATAGATGGTATAAAAGAAGGCTATTACTTCATTCTTTTTTTCCCCTCTCTTAGAGTTGAGGATCTCTCTATGTTGCTCAGGCTGGAGTGTAGTGGCTCATCACAGGCATGATCAAAGCGCAATTTAGACTCATATTCCTGGGCTCAAAGCCATCCTCTCACCTCAGCCTTTTGAGTAGCTAGTACTACAGTTGGACCCCATCTATGTAACCTTCACCCAAAAGACTTCATTCTTTTACACATAGATATCCAGTTTTTCCAGCACCATTTGTTGAAAAGATCATCCATTCCCTCATTGAATGGTCTTGATGTTCTGGTTGAAAATCACTCATGTCTGTCATTCTAGCACTTTGGGAGGCTGAGGTGGGAGGATTTCCTGAGCTCAGGAATTCAAGACTAGCCTGGGCAACATAGCAGCGAGACCTCATCTCTACGAAAATTCCAGAAGAAAATTAGCCTGATATGGTGGCACACACCTATGGTCCCAGCTACTTGGAAATCTGAGGTGTGAAGATTACTTGAGCCCAGAGGGTCAAGGCTGCAATGAGCCATGATCATGTCACCCACACTGCTGCCTGGGCAACAGAGGAAGACTGTGTTAAAAAAAAAAAAAAAAAAAGTTACCCAGAAATGGTGGCTTGCATCTGTAGACCCAGCTACTCAGAAGGCTGAGATGGGAGGTTCACTTGAGCCTGGGAGTTTGAGGCTTCAAGTCTACAATGAGCTATGATCGTGCCACTGCACTCCAGCATGGGTGATAGAGACCCTGTATCAAAATACCTACATACATACATACACACATACATATACAAGGGTTTGTTTCTTGGCTGTCTGTCCTATAACATTGGTTAATATGTCTATCTTTATGCCAATACCACACTGTTTTGATTACCATAGCTTTGCAGTAAGTTTGGACATCAAGGAAGGATAAGACCTCCAACTTTGTTTTTCTTTTTCAAGATTGTTTTGGCTACTTCAGGTCCCTTAAAATTCCCTATGAATTTTAAGGTGAAACACACTTTCTTGCTTTTAGAAGAGGTAGAAATGCTTCTTAAGAATATCTCATATCCTGATAAAGTTATGACATTCTACAAAAATGCACACACTGCCCATTACGTTAGATGTCTTCTTTTATTTTTCATCATTCATAAATTGTCACCATGGGCTTGTGTTTCCCTGAAGCATGAATATGTTCTCCTCATGACCACTAATTTTTCTTTTGGCAACAATTTACATTATTCTTTTTAAGTTTATATTAGAATATCCCATATTTATCCTAAGGAATTAGTCAAGGGCTATCAAATAATATGTTAATGAAATCTCTTATTGCAGTTTGAATTATGGTTACACCTTTGAGGGATAAAGAATAAATATATAATGTTTTATCAACAAATCCCTGTATATGACATATATGTGCATCCAAAAATACAGTGAAATACTCTTAGAAGAATAGAATGAAGTTGCTGAGACAAGCCACATAAGCAGTTTAGAATTTCAAAGGAGCAAGTGATTGCAGTTGAAGTGGGTACAGTGAGAGTTAGTTAATATTTAATAATAGCTAGGTAGACTAACATAGGAAAGACTTGAGCCCAAATGGCATCAGCAAATTCAAGGATTTACTGAGCACCTCCTGTATGTCATATGCTATGTCAAGCCATACAGTTAAGTAAGAAGTTCTCCAGCAACTACAAAGACATGCAAATAAGTTACTATGCATCAGGCCAAACAAACATCCATAGAGGGAACTCACTGATATTGGGTTGTTTTCAAACTTGGTTCCAGGGGGTAGGTTTCACAGTTGAAAGGGAGCAATATGGATGGATTCAGATTCAGAGAAAGCAGAACAAGAAAACAAGTGGGATACTGTTGTCAAAGTCTGGGCAACATGAAAGGGACATGAATTAGGATGGGAGCTTTGGGATTAGAAGATAAAAGAGGAAGAAAGCCTTTAGAGTAAAACCATTCGACTCAGTGATGTTTTAAAATTTTTGGTTGATGGCTGAATGAATTAATAGTAACCAAGGACGTAGCACCTGGAAGTTTAAGCATTTGAGATTTAACATCACAAAGCCATAAAAGATTCAATATTTACTTCTGTGAGTGTGCTTTGACATTTACATTGTCTCCTAACAATTCTACTAATATTAGACATTATCCCAATTTGAAAGGTTGAGAAACCAGGGTTTTAAGTTGTTTTGTATCTTACTTTTATCAGTGATAGAATCCATACCTTTGTTTTAACCTGTCTGTGCCTTGGCTTATATTCATTTCCAAGCTAACATAGTTGTCTTGTACTATACATTATCATGGATTTATTTTTTAGTTAGGGTGTAATTTACACTCAGTATAATAGATTTTGTCTTAAGTCTGTTGAGTTTTGATAATTGCATACACCTGTGTAACCTCCACACAAAACAAAAATATAGACTATTCATTCACCTCCAAAAGATTGCTGGTGTCCCTTTATAGTCAATCTGTCCTTCCCCCAAGAGCCAGCTGCTTCCTGATTTCTGTCACTATAAGTTAGTTTCAACTGTTCTTAAACTCATTCTTTTGTGTCTGTTTTCTTTCATTAATATAACGTTTTTGAAATTTATCCATGTTGTGTTTATCAAAAGTTTGTTCCTTTAATAATAGAGTAATAATACTCCATTCTATGAATATACAAAAATTTGATGATCCATTCTCCTGTAGGTGGACATTTAAGTTGTTTCCAGTTTTTAGTTACTATGAATAAGGTATAACCATGGCTTTTAAAAAAGTTATTAAAGGCAGAGCATAGTGGCTCATGCCTGTAATCTCAGCACTTTGGAAGGCCGAGGCAGGCAGATCACCTTAGGTCAGGAGTTCAAGACCAGCATGACCAATATGATGAAACCCCGCCTCTACTAAAAATACAAAAAATAAAATAAAATAAAATAATTCAGGTGTGGTGGCATGTGCCTGTAATCCCAGCCACTTGGGAGGCTGAAACAGGAGAATCACTTGAACCCTGGAGGCAGAGGTTGCAGTGAGCCAAGATCATGTCATTGCACTCCAGCCTGGGCAACAAGAGTGAAACTCCGTCTCAAAAAAAAAAAAAAATTTATTATAGAATAAACTTGTATAGAGCATGTTAGACTCAGGGTAGACACAGTTATGATTCAATAACAGACCCAAAACTCATGGCTTAAGACAATAAAGAAATAAACAAAGGTTTATTTCTTTCTATGTTACATACTCATCACCGTGGTCATTCACATATCCAGGCAGCAGAGGTTCTATCTCAGCATGTGTTTCCATGATCACCAATGCAGAAAAAGGAAATGCAGCTAATCAAGAACTGGCTCCTTTAAAGAGGAAGACAAGTTGAAGCTAGAGAATTTATGAACAGCCCTAATAACTTTCCCAGAATAGTACCGTGGGAATTACGCTCCACTGTAATATTCACCACCCTACCTGCCGCGTCACACAAAATGAAATTTTAAAGCATTTAATAGTCATTATATCTCTGTAAGGGATGGGTAATATGTTAATAGATATAACGCTCAGAACCTACGTATGGAATGTAGAGAGACTGCAGTTGATAGAGTGAGCAGACTTAGAACCTTGAGTGCATTTTTACCCTGAGGAAATTTATTAAATAATTTAAAAAGTAATAGCCTAAAATGTAATAGCCTAGACTCAGCTAGGGATCTTAACTTGCATAGATGAGAGGAGACATCTGTGGCTCTGGAGGCTATGAAAATGGGAAGCACTGTAGTACCATAGCTAAGGGTAGGTTTTGAAACCAGACTACTGGTTTTGAAACCAGACTACTGGTTTTGAACCTCAGCTTTGCTATTTATTAGCTTTGTGATTTATAAGCTGTGTCACTTTGGTCAGGTTGCTTAACCTTTTTCTAAAACCAAGAGAAAATGAAAAAATGAAAAAAAAAATAATTCTAACTACCACAAAGACTTGTTACGAAGGTTAAATGAGTGAATATACATAAAGCGCTTTGAACAGTGGTACCTGGTAAGCACTCAGATGGTATGTTTCTGGTTATATTTCTGGTGACCATGTTTTCCAGATCAAAATATGTGTCATGTATTAGTTTTTTTTTCTGTGTAACAAATTACCCAAATTGAATGGCAGAAAACAACACCCGTTTATTGGCTCACAGCTGTGTAGGTCAGAATGCTGGCATGGCGAGGCATGGCTCAGTTCTCTGCTCAGGGTATCACCAAGCTGAAGTCAAGGCATTGGCCAGGCTGAGTTCTTGTCTGGAGGCTTTGGGGGAAAAGTCATTTCCAGGCTTATTCTTGTTGAAGTCTCTATTTTCTTTTCTTTTTTTTTGAGACAGTCTCGCTCTGTCGCCAGGCTGGAGTGCAATGGGTGATTTCGGCTTACTGCAACCTCTGCCTCCCGGGTTTAAGTGATTCGCCTGCCTCAGTCTCCCAAGTAACTGAGACTACAGGTGCACGCCACCATGCCCCGCTAATTTTTGTATTTTTTGTTTGTTTGTTTTGTGTTTGTTTTTGTTTCGTTTTGTTTAATTTTTGTATTTTTAGTAGAGATGAGGTTTCACCATGTTGACCAGGATGGTCTCTATCTCTTGACCTTGTGATCCTCCTGCCTCAGTCTCTCAAAGTGCTGGGATTACAGGCATGAGCCACCGTGCCCGGCCGAGTCTCTGTTTTCTTGCTGTTTCTCAGATGGGGCTGTTCTCAGCTCGTAGAGGTCCCCCACATTCCTTGTCAAAAAGTCCCCTCCGTCCTGAAGTAAGCAATGGTGCTTCCACTCTCTGACTTCCTGTCTGTGACCTCTAGGCATTCCACAAAGAATTTAATCAGTTTAGAATTCATCAACCTACTAGTTTAAGGATTTAGGATACTGAGGTTCTAAGTGAAATCTCCAGATTTAAAGGGCTTGTATGATTAGGTCAGGCCCAAACTCATCATCTCCCTTTATCTGACAGTGAGCTGTGAATTATATAGCCTAATTATGGAAGTGAAATTTGTCTGTAAACCGGGGGCAGGAATCTTGGGAGACTTCTTAACATTTTGTCTAACACAAGTTACATGATTTTTACCAGTATGAGTTTCATTTTTATAACAAAACAGAATTGAAATCAGGATCCAAAATGTGTGTTTGCCACAAATATAAATATATTCTACAAATGAGAAACTGAATTAGAGGTATTCTTAGCATGCTTTTGGAGAAAAACTAAATTGAGATACCTTGGGTAGTGTATCCGTTCTCACACTGCTATAAAAATACTGAGACTGGGTAATTTATAAAGGAAAGAGGTTTAACTGACTCACAGTTCAATGTGACTGGAGAGGCCTCAAGAAACTTATAATCATGGTGACAGGGGAAGCAAAGCACCTTCTTCACCAACTGCCTAAGCAAAGGCAGTAGGAAGGAGAATGAATGCAGGAGGAACTACTACACACTTAGAAAACCCTCAGCTCTCTTGAGAACTCACTCACTATCACAAGAACAGCATGGGGAAGCTGCCCTCGTGATTCAATTGCCTCCACCTGGTCTCTCCTTTGACACGTGGGGATTATGGGGATTACAAGTCAAGATGAGATTTTGGGTGGGGACACAGCCAAACCTTATCAGGTAGTACTGCCACAATTGTAGTTGTTTACTTAGCTGCATTCCTCACTAGTTGCTAATATCAAAGGCAAGAACTGTCTTTTATCCATTTTTGTGTACCTAGTATAAATATTTGTTAAAGAAATATATATATATTCAAAATAAAATCAAAGCTATACAGTCAAGTTTCAACCAATCAAAGTAACCACCAGCCAGCTTAAATTAAAAGGAGAATGATTGTAAGAGTACAGGAATGCCTCATGGACTCTTAATAAAAGATCCATACAACTGACGCTCCAGAGGAACCAGGGCAGCTCTAGAGATGTCAGAAGAAGGGAGTTCTGGACCCCTGTTTATCGTTGAGCATTTCCGTTGGTAGTCTTGACATTGCACTCCTGATCTTTATAGGTCTCTTCTAAATTTTAGGTACCTGGGAGAGAGAAGTTGATTGGTCCAAACTGAGGCAGGTGTCTGCCCCTTTATCCGATCTGGTTGAGGGCAAGGCTATTAGTGTTACCTAATGTTGACATTATGGCCCATCCAAGGAATCACTGTGAGCTGGGTGGACACCCCAAGAAATGGCCCTTACATGTAGTAAATACTGATAGCTGGCTGACTACAGGCAGCATGGTCTCACTAAGTCATGGAAACAGCTCAGAAAACATGGGGCGACTTCGGTAATTCTGGTTTATTTTTTCGGCCTTATTAAGATCATTTTTGTTCAACAGACATTTACATCGTAGTACACCTACTCCCAGCCAGGTACCACACTACAAGCTGGGGATACAAAGGAATAAGATCTCATCCTTGTGCTCAGAGTGGGAGAAAAACCAGCACAAGTAATTTTAACAGAGTGTGGCAAGTACAGCAATGAGAACACACATGCCATGTTCCATGCTCTGGAAAATGGGTCTCACTCTTATCCGTGGGAGAAGTCCATTATTTCTCTCCCAGCAGCTCTTAAAGATAATTATAAAAACACCTACAAACAATTACAATTCCTGACTCTGTTCTCTTTGAGGCACTGGGGCCTAAGAAACTTAGGTTAATTATATGGAAAGGAAAGTTTCGGCCGGGTTGGTGGCTCACACCTGTAATCCCAGCACTTTGGGAGGCCAAGGCAGGCAGATCACTTGAGACCAGGAGTTCAAGACCTGTCTGGCCAACATGGCGATACTCCATCTCTACTAAAAATAGCAAAATTAGCCACGCGTGGTGGTATATGCCTGTAGTCCCAGCTACTTGGGTGGCTGAGGCACAAGAATCGCTTGATCCTGGGAGGTGGAGGCTGCAGTGAGCCAAGATCGCGCCACTACACTCCAGCCTGGGCAAGAGAGACTCTGTCTCAAAAAAAATAAAAATAAAAGTTTAATTATAAAGCAAACAGATTTCATTTCTTATGAGAATCATAGGATATGAGGGCTCAAAAGTTCTCCAGATATCATTCAGGCCCCACTGCTTGTCTGAAGTATAAATGCCTTCTCTCCTCTCGTTCCCCTCTTCCTACTTTTTGAAATTGCAGCTATGTCAGCTCTCCATGACTTGATGCTGAGGGATGTGACCATTTACTATTAAGTGGATTATAAAGGATTATGTACTGTAACTTCTTATAGCAGCTTCTTCTTTTCAGTGAGAGTAATTGTCGATTGTCTATTATATAAGGTTAAAAAAATTTAATATGGACTTTAAAGGCCACGAAAGTCATACTAATTTGTGAAAAAAAAAAATCACTAAATTGTGAAAAGATAACTTGGCCAATTTGAGCTAACTTGGTTCAGTTCATCATGATCTCTCAATAAGAATTCATGTACAGCCATATTTTTAATGCTGATAACCTTTGAAAGAGATATGAAAAGCCATCTATTTAATTACTGCCAAGTATAATCTGCGCTGTGAGTTCTAGATCTAGAGCAGACGTGGCCTGTTGGCTTTCGGCCCTAAGCTGAGCTGAGCTTTATTGTGTTGTTTCATGGGGGAAACTGAATGGGAAATGGAATTACCACTGGGAAAATGCTGTTCTTTACTCATGAGTGATGGATTACTTTTTCTATATGTGAGCAAACTGCTGAGGAATGGACCGTACTCCCTGAAAAACAATAGCCAAACCATCTCTGAACATAATAGTATCTGCTCAAGGCATCTGTAATGCAGTCAGAAAAAATAGATACATGCTTGATACGCTATGTCACTTTATAGGTGTAGTTTTTCTCCCATTTGCTTTGGTTTGGTTCATGCCTAGATAGTCTAAGAATCCAAGAAGTATGGAGCTTGAGAGGGCACCTAGACTTCGTATCTTTGTTTATGCTGTGCCTCATTCCACAAAGAATTTAACCAATTTAGGATTCTTATAGCTAAGCTACTTACTTAAGGGATCTAGAAACTGAGGCTCTGAGAAGTGGTTTCCCCAAAGTCCCTCTGTTAGTTAGTGGCAGGGCTGGAACTGAGACTCCTGCATTTCTGTCTCCTTATTGAGGAGATTTGTCATTACATCCCAACCATTCATTCATTTGTTATTTCAATAACTATGTTAAGCACAAACACTTGCCAGGCACTGTGTTAGATAGTGTAATAGGAAGTAGGATGGACATGAGTCCTGTCCTCAGAGTGCTTACCATCTAGAGAGAAATTCAGATTTGGAGGAAATGTTCATACAAATCAGTTAGGCAAAATATGAAAGAAACAGACCTATAACAGCAATCGTTGTCTAGGGTGCTATGAATATATTAAGAAGGTCCTGAAAGGCTTGTTCTAGGAAATGACGTTTATGATGAGCTATAAAGGAGAAATAGGAGTAAATCAGCCAAAGGATTTGTCAAGTAGAGTAGAAGAGAATAGAGTAAGGGAAGACCCTGAGGTGGGCAGATCTCCGTTCAGCTGAGAAGTGGAAAGAAAGCCTGTGTAGCTGGGCCGGGGATGGTGGATCACCTGAGGTCAGGAGTTCAAGACCAGCCTGGCCAACATAGTGAAATCCCGTCTCTACTAAAAATATAAAAATTAGCCAGGTATGGTGGCATGCACCTGTAGTCCCAGCTACTCGGGGAAGCTGAGGCAAAAGAATTGCTTAAACCCAGAAATGAGAGGTTGCAGTGAGCCAAGATAGTGCATCCAGCCTGGGCAACAGAATGAGACTCTGTCTCAAAAAAAAAAAAAAAAAAACAGCCTGTGCAGCTGGACTGGGGCATAGTGAGCAAGGGAAAAAAGCACTAGAGGGGGCCAGATGTGGGGGCTGGAACCTCAGAGCCTCTTTATTGACTTTGCACTTGATCCTAAGTGCCTTAAGAAGCCATAAGAAGGGGTTAGAAACATGATCAGTTTTATGTGTTAGGATCTTAACTTTGCTGGGTGAAGAGTGGGTTAGAGAGAGGATGTAACTGGGTTGCTTTTACATTAATGCAGGTGAGAAATGATGATGGCTTATAGAAATAGGATCGGATAGAAAGATCCAAGATATGTTTTGAAGGTAAAATCAATGAGACGTGCTGGTTGGAAGTACAGATGAGGGAAGAGAATTTTCAAGAATGACCTCTGGTTCCTGGTTGAACAACTGGACAGTTATTGTTGACATTTACTCAGGTGGAGAGAATTGGCTGTGGAACCATATGGTGACTGAGTGGGATAAAAAGCTCTATTTTATTTGAGATGCTTGTAAGACATCTAGTGGAGATATAAAGTAAGAATTGGGTATGCAGGTTCTAAGCTCAAAAGATTTAGGCTAAGTATGTGAATTTGGAAGACAACTCTATATAGACTAGTCTTTTAAGGGAAGGGAATAATTCACCTAGTTAGAGGTAATTGAACTCACATTGGAGGGGAAGGATAGGTGAGGTATAAATTAAACAAAGAACACAAAAATTAGCCGGGTGTGGTGGCCCATACCTGTAATTCCAGCTACTCTGGAGGCTGAGACAGGAGAATCACTTGAACTCAGGAAGTGGAGGCTACAGTGAGCTGATATTGTGCCATTGCACTCCAGCCTGGGTGACAGTGAGACTCCATCTTAAAAAAAAAAATGAAAGAAGAAGGAAGAAAGGGAGGGAGGAAGAAAAAAAAAGAGAAAGGCATTTCAAGAAAAGGCAGTGATCTGTGACTTTCAAGCTACTCACCCTGTAATGGATCTTAAAGCATTCCCCAAAGATAGCATGCTTTGGGTAGAATGCACTACTCCAGGGCAATCTGTAAAGAAATATGTACTTGAGGGGCGTGTGTTATCGATAAATCACCCCGTGTTGCAGACTGGCAACAAGAAGATGCTACTGTGCATCGCACTTAAGAGGGAACTTAGCAGAGAGCAAAAGCTATTTGATAACAGTGACTCCAGTTATGCTGACGGACCAGGAAGCCCTGAATCCATAAAGGCATACCTTAAACAAGCTCCACCTTCTGAAGGACTTACAGTTTACACAAAAAAGGCAGGGGAAAACGAAGCTGTCTTAGAGTGGGACCACCTTCCTGTTGATGTTCAGAATGGATTTGTCAGAAAGCATGCTATATTTTATAGAACCATCTTTGGAAATGAAACTGCTATGAATGTGGATTCTTCCCACACAGAACATGCATTGTCCTCTTTGAGTAGTGACACATTGTACCTGGTACGAATGGCAGCATACACAGGTGAAGGTGGGAAGGATGGTCCAGAATTCACTTTTACTACACCAAAGTTTGCTCAAGGAGAAGTTGAAGCCATAGTCATGCCTGTTTGTTTAGCATTCGTAGTAACAACTCTTCTGGGAGGGTTATTCCACTTTAATAAGGGAGACTAATTAAAAAACACATCTGGCCTAATGTTCCGGATCCTTCAAAGGGTCATATTGCCCAGGGGTTACCTCACGCTTCTCCAAGGCACAATTTTAATTCAAAAGATCAAATGTATTCAGATGGCAATTTCACTGATGTAAGTGTTGTGGAAATAGAAGTGAATGACAAAAAGCCTTTTCTGGAAGATCTAAAATCATTGGACCTGTTCAAAAAGGAAAAAATTAATACTGAAGGACACAGCAGTGGTATTGGGGGGTCATCATGCATGTCATTTTCTAGGCCAAGCATTTCTACCAGTGATGAAAATGAATCTTCACAAAACACTTGAAGCACTGTCCAGTATTCTACTGTGGTACACAGTGGCTGCAGACACCAAGTTCCATCAGTCAAGGTCTTCTCAAGATCTGAGTCCACCCAGCCCTTGCTAGATTCAGAGGAGCAGCCAGAAGATCTACAATTAGTAGATCATATAGATGGTGGTGATGGCGTTTTGCCCAGGCAGCAGTACTTCAAACAGAACTGCAGGCAGCATGAATGCAATCCAGACAGTTCACATTTTGAAAGGTCAAAGCAAGTTTCATCAGTCAATGAGGAAGATTCTCTTAGATTTAAACAACAGATTTCAGATCATATTTTACAATCCTGGGGATCTGGACAAGAGAAAATGTTTTAGGAGGTTTCTGCCCCAGATTCTTTTGGTCCAGGTACTGAGGGACAAGCAGAAAGATTTGAAACAGGATGCAGCCTGTGATTGGTGAAGGAATGGCTAGAAGTTACTTAGCACAGACTGTGCATCAAGGCAGCTGCATGCCTCAGTGAAGGACTAGCAGTTCCTGTTACACTTCAGCAGTACCTATAAAGTAAAGCTAAAATTATTTTATCTGTGAACTCAGATTTTAAAAAGTCTTTACTCTCTGAAGATGATCATTTGCCCTTAAGGACAAAAATGAACTGAACTCTCACATGAGCTATTTCCATTCCACAATACCTGGGATTCTACTTGAAGCACTACATAAACTCACTTTATCCTCAGACTAACTGAATGACTTTGTGCTGTTTCAGGATGTTTGCGCTGAAGAAAAACAGAAAGCTTATCTGAAATTTATAAAGTAAAACTTTTTGTTTTGCTACATAGAAAATAAGATATTTAAATAATAAGCTTAGTGAGCACAGCTATATTAATTTTGATTAGAATAGTCATCAAAGTGGCTTAGGGACAGTTAATATAAAAGATTAGAGGAGCAAGGTCTAGACCATCTACTTCAGCTAAAATAACTTAAAAAGAGGTTCATAGGCCATAACCATATGAGCCTAGCTTTTGTAATCTGACAGAAAAATGAGAAGTAGCCTCGCGTATATCAATGTACACAATATTCCTTAGGTCCCTTCCGTTGATAGTGATGCTGCCAGTTGTTACTGGAGGAAAGGAATTCTAGAGCTTTAACTTGGCAGATTAAAAATACTCATTTTTTATTCATCAACAATCAGTAATCTCACTAGTTTTCAAAACTTAGCTTATTATTGACAAACTCTTTGAAGATCAGTTTTACAAACTCAACAGAGTGCCATGTTAAGAGCTAGGGAACCCCCAAACTATCTGAAGCATTTAAAAAATTGCCATTTTTAAAGGCTTAAATTGTTAATGTTTATATATATAAATGTCATTGACCTTTCTTGTTAAGACTTCAGAGAACTGGGTATATGAAGCACTTTATACAGTATATATCTTCAGCTTAAATTTTGTTTTGAGTAATTTATTTTTATTTTTATTTTATTATTATTATTTTTTAATTGTACTTTAAGCTCTGGGGTACCTGTGCACATCCCACAGGATTGTTGCATAGGTACACACATGCCATGGTGGTTTGCAGTCTCTGTCCCTCCATTGGCTACATCAGGCATTTCTCCCAGTGTTTTCCCTCCCCAGCCTCCCCGTCCCCCACTGTCCCTCCCCTATCCCCCCACCCCCAACCTATTCCAGTGTGTGCTGTTCCCCTCCCTATGCCCACATGTTCTCATTGTTCAACACCCGCCTATGAGTGAGAACATGTGGTGTTTGGTTTTCTGTTCTTGTGTCAGTCTGCTGAGAATGATGGTTTCCAGATTCATCCATGTCCCTACAAAGGACACAAACTCATCGTTTTTTGTGGCTGCGTAGTATTCCATGGCATATATGTGCCACATTTTCTTTGTCCAGTCTATCATTGATGGGCATTTGGGTTGGTTCCAGGTCTTTGCTATTGTAAACAGCACCACAATGAACATACCTGTGCATGTGTCTTTATAGTAGAATGATTAATAATCCTTTGGGTATATACCCAGTAGTGAGATTGCTGGGTCGAATGGAATTTCTGTTTCTAAATCCTTGAGGAATCGCCATGCTGTCTTCCACAATGGTTGAACTAATTTACACTCCCACCAACAGTGTAAAAGTGTTCCTTTTTCTCTACGTCCTCTTCAGCATCTGTTATCTCCAGATTTTTTAATGAACGCCATTCTTACTGGTGTGAGATGGTATCTCAATGTGGTTTTGATTTGCATTTCTCTAATGACCAGTGATGATGAGCATTTTTTCATGTTTGTTGGCTGTATAAATGTCTTCTTTTGAAAAGTGTCTCTTCATATCCTTTGCCCACTTTTTGATGGGGTTGTGTGTTTTTTTCTTGTAAATCTGCTTTAGTTCTTTGTAGAAGAACTAAACTGTTCTGGATAGCAGCCCTTTGTCAGATGGGTAGATTGCAAAAATTTTTTCCCATTCTGTTGGTTGCTGGTTCATGCTACCAGACTTCAAATCATACTATAAGGCTACAATAATCAAAACAGCATGATACTGGTACCAAAACAGAGATATATATCAATGGAACAGAACAGAGGTCCTGGAAGCAACGCCACACATCTACAACCATCTGATCTTTGACAAAACTGACAAAAACAGGCAATGGGGAAAGGATTCCCTGTTCAATAAATGGTGTTGGGAAAACTGGCTAGCCATGTGCAGAAAGCTGAAACTGGACCCCTTCCTTACACCTTACACTAAAATTAACTCCAAATGGATTAAAAATTTAAACAGAAGACCTAACACCATGAAAACCCTAGAAGAAAACCTAGGCAATACCATTCAGGACATAGGCACAGGCAAGGACTTCATGACTAAAACACCAAAAGCAATGGCAACAAAAGCCAAAATAGACAAATGGGATCTAATTCAACTTAAGAGTTTCTGCACAGCAAAAGAATTTTTTTTAAATTTTTAAGTAGGCAAAGATGAAAACTTTCTTATTTTTAGTAAGTGTTTGAAGCAAACTAAGAGGACTTGGGCAATATTTACTAAAACAAAACAGAACCCCACAAAAATGTACATCTTGATCTTAGCAAATGTCCTTATTATAGAGATACTTAATAAAGAGATGATATTTTAATATTTGCAGTTCTGAGGTAGAGTGGAACTTAGTTTCCCATTGTGATTTAGAAATTTTTTAAACCTTTTTTCTTCAGGGGAGAAGTGAGCCAGGCCTCGAGTTTAGTGCTAAAGCCACTAGTGTGCTTATGCTGTTCCCTAACCACTGCATGTGACACGGAGGCAGAGGCTGAAAATAGGGGCTAAGAAAGTAAGAGGAAATTAGCAAGTGTTATTAGTTGTTGACTACTGCTATCAAGTGAACTCAGAGGAAACAGGTTTTTCTGTCATATTTAAGTTATAGAAACCAGGCAGACTTAGAATAGTTTCTAGAGGTTATCGAAGAATAAAAAGCTAAGAAAACTTGGTATACATTTACAATTGGAATATAATTATACATTTTACTCTCAGAATATTATTTACATTAGACTTCCTGTTTCTTTTATATTCTTGCATTTATATAATACCTGATCCTTTCAGAGTTCTTTCACATATATGATCTTCTTTATGAAACAAAGTAGATGCTTTATTCTGATATATACGGTTTCCCACTTTAGGGCAAAAGTAGGTTAATGGAATGACAAATTCAAAGTAGATGGGGAAAACCAAGCACAGAGCAGTCAAGGTAGGGACAGAGAGACCCAAATTTACACAATAAGATAATGGCATCACCACCATTTACATTGATCATCAAAGACTGGTCTGGATTTGTCTTGCTATATGTGTCAGGAAATTTATACCTATTACGTTTTTCATTTTCTCAAAATAAGTCACATGATTGTAATGTTTAGCTGCAACTTTTCTCATAACAGTGTCATGAAGAATATTGTAGTGTGAAGTTTGTACATTTCAGTGTCAGTTATAACAGTGTGAACTCATGATCTAAGGGAATGAGAATGGAGGATCATTGGAGGCCATGATATAAACAGATTTGCATGTTGAAGCATGTATAAAACATGATACTGTGAGTGAATACCCCCATCCCCAAGAACACTTTATACATATTAAATAGATATATGATTACTGTGCAAAAAATTCACTCTGGAAATGAATAGATATTAGAGCACGAATATGTAATGTACATCTTCTGCCCTAAGGAGAAAAGAAATCATAAAACTTGTTTTATATTCAAAATTACATTCCCGAGCATGTCTTAGAGTAATCTATGTTTTGATGCATGTAAATTGTATTTTAGGTAGATAAAGAAACAAATCTGGTTTATTTATGTAAAAACTAGTCTAATAAAGTTAGTAGATTTATCATTTTAAATCTTGTATCTAAAAGTGTTATTTAAAGTAACACTAGCACATCAGAAAACCTTTTGTAGACAAAACTAGTTATCACTAGTTTTTGCAGCTGCGATTGCTCCCTTTAGGGCTAAAAACAGGATCCAAATGTTACATGTGTTGATATTGTAACTTGTCAGTTACTGATGTCTGTGGTATCCTACCCTCATCTCTCAAAGGGATAATACTGAATAATTATTAGAAAACGATAAAACTTTATGCTTTGTACCATTAAATCCTGAAATTTTAATCCTATCCTTTTTTAGTATGGATCAATCAGCACTTGGGAACATATTTAACATCTGAGTAGCAGCAGGGAAAAAAGCAAATTGCATTCATATGTTCTATGTTCATATCTCTTATCTACCTAATTGTTCATTTAATTTCACCCTTATTCCTTGATAAGGGATTTTACCACATGAAGTCATCCAATGACCTTCCGTCTTATTGTGAAGTTAAAGATTAGTGAAGTATACTTATAAAACATTTATTAAAGCTCAAATTTAAAGTAGAGCATCTCGTTTGAGAAAGAGAAATCAGGCAATTATTAAAGATGTCTTTTTTCTACCCACTTAACCAGTTAAAACCATGCCATGTAAATGTAGAAGTAGAATAATCGTATTGAATTCCCGAAAATATTTCTGTTTACTGGCCAAGTAAATCAAGCAGGAGAGATCTTCCTTCATTCTGTTATAGTCCACATCATTCTCTCTAATTTTGCTCAGTCGTTGTTAAGAGCATATTTCTAATCCATACACTTTTGTTTCAATAAAGTTTTATTTTGTTGAGATGAGTAAAATATCAAAGTTATAAGCTACATAAGACAAAAGTTTAATTGTTCAAAAAAATTTACTGGGATAGCTTTCTATTATAGGTATTATTGATTATATTGCTCAGATAAGGTTACTTTCTAAAACAATGTTTGTACTTTTCTGTAAATTAAAAGAAATGGAATCATAAAATGGCAAGTGTTTTAGGGTTAGCCTAAAATTGGGCATCGTCACAGATTTCAAAGAAAGTATGAACTAGCAAGCTTATGCCTAATTCTTCCTTGGTCTGGTCCTTGACAGCAGTACCTTTTCAGACTTCATAAACAGAATTCAGACAGATGAAGTCAAAACAAAACTTTACAGAGCCAAGTGTATTAACTGTTGCATTAATCTGTTTTTTCTATCATATACACTGCTAGTATGTGCATTAGTATGATATTCTCATATGCATTGCATTAAAAATTAAAAGGTGGGAGCTCAGGGTGAGCTCTTCTATTATTCATTTGTTCCTACATTTTCTTTTCTTTCTTTTTTTTTGAGATGAAGTCTCGCCGTGTCGCCAGGCTGGAGTGTAGTGGCTCAATCTTGGCTCACTGCAGCCTCCGTCTCCGGGGTTCAAATGATTCTCCTGCCTCAGCCTCCCTATTAGTTCAGACTACAGGTGCACACCACCGTGCCCAGCTAATTTTTGTATTTTTAGTAGAGACGGGGTTTCACCATGTTGGCCAGGATGGTCTCAATCTCTTGACCTCATGATCTGCCCTTCTGGGCCTCCCAAAGTTGTTTCTAAATTTTTAAGGGCTTTTTCCTCAGTCAATAGTTTCTACAAACTGGTTAGTTTAACTTCATTACCCATTTCATTAAAGTTGATGGATTGTGATGAGATGCATTTAAGGCCGATAGTGATATTTTTTTATCCCTTGAACACAAGCTTTGTCTGAATGATGTTCTTTTATCTCTTGAACACAAGCTTTGTCTGAATAATAATTACAAGTTTCAAATGCTGTTACATTAATACCATAATGTGATGTGTCAGAAACAAAGGGATATTTTAAAGGTAGATATTTGAAAATTCTCTAGTCTCAATGTATATGTTTATTGAATATACTCTAAAAATAAATGTGCAAATCGTTAGTAGGACAATGCAGTGGTTAGCATTGGGTATGTCTCTTTTATATCCTAGCTATGTCCCATTTTCTTCTAAGTGCAGTCCTTTAGTGTTCACTTGCTGTTTGGAAGGCTTGTTTAGAGTATAGTATGTATTTTTACCTTTGCAGTGAATTGCATGTGCTGATTGTAACTACAGCTGTCATTTTTACGTTGACATAACTCCAAATGTTATCTTAAATATTCTATTACATATCAGCTCTAATCCTTTAAGTAAATTTTAAGAAATAAATTCTTGTTCAAATTAAAAAAAAAAAAAGAAAAGAAAAAGAAAAGGCAGTGACATGATTAAATCACCAAGAAAGGAATGGACTTGTAATCCAATTGGTGGAAAATAAAACAAAATGGGGTTGGATTTTGAATGCCCTCCCAAGGCAGCCAGTAGCTCTTCTATATCCATGGGTATAGTATGGAGAGAAATCTGTGAACAGTCTAAGAACTTTACATATCAGCAGGAAGCATTTTTTTGTGAGCTTCTTTGGTTTATATTGTGAAACATAAAATCAAACGACATAAATCTTGAGATAATTATGTTGGTTGTGCATCATAATGGGTATAATGACTATAAAGGATAGTCATTATCTCCCGCAGACCACTGCCAACCATTTGCTAGTAATGTGGTGGAAACAGGTCCAAATAATCAGAACCAGTATCGTAGGAGTTGTATGCCTGTCACCCTGGTGATGAGATTTCAGCTACCACCTACTCTACTCCGTTGGGATGAGGAGGAGGAGAAATCACCTAACCACAAAGGATTGTCTGTCTGGAGCTTTGCCCTCCCCATCGATCACTCCTCCTCACACTCCACCTTGCAGGCCTATTGTAGACACCCCATCATCCTTCATTTGGCAAAACAAAGTTAGAAGCCAAGTGAGGAGGCTGGGATCCTTTCCAGTTCAAAGAACAAAATGTGCCAGACATTAATGGGGCCTAAAGGTTGCACATGCCCATTTGGAAAATTTATACTTCACAGTGCTTGCTCAAAGAATCAAAGCTGAAAGAGTCAAAGCCTTTCCAAACTTATCCTCTGCAGCACCTGACTCACTAAGTGGGATTTGAGTAACTCCTAGCATCATCACTCTTTGTCACTAATAATTGCATCTTAGTATCCCTTGAGTAATACATCTTTTTTGTGCGTAGTAACTTTGCATGCTTGGAAGCTATATACACGGAAGTTATATATATATATTTAATTCTATGATGCTGTGTGTGCATTTTCAACTGAGAACTGATGAAGTATTTATAATTTGATCCAGAAACTTAGCATTTACTGTGTACTGATTCTGCCAATTTTAACATTTCGCAGAAATGAGGACGCAGTCAATCAAATGGCCGTGACGCCTTTTCCAGTGCCATCAGGTTCTCCATCTTCTGTTGAGGTAAGGTGGTTTCCAATTAGCTCTTACTGAATTAGCTGAATTTGTTATAAGCATTTTCCCCAGATCTGACATTTTTGTTATTCAGTATTTGGTATTCCAAACTCTTGGAAAATTTCCCTGACCAAAATAGAAAGTATTTGAAGTATTGATTATAAAGTAATTTTTTAGTAAATATGGTAGAACTTAACCATATAAATATTACCTTCTTTGGACTGCTCTAAATATATAATTTTGTCCTAATTGGGCATTTCAGAATTTATAAGAAAATTCTCTTTGTTTATGACTGAATTTACCCCTTTCTTTATGGCTTTGAAATACTTTAATACCTATGATCACAGGTGTCTTTAAATCGTTACTTTCATCTGTTAATAGAGAAAGTGCTAAGATTGCTGTAACATTGGTCGGCTTCTGGAGTAGATGTAGAATTGTGTCATCAGTTTGTCTCCCCAGCTAAAGGAATATTCCTTCTCTTCTCATTTTATATTTATTGAATTATTTTTCAACTCCAAAAAGAAATATATACTTATTATTACTAATTAAATAGTGCAGGTTTTTCAAATAAATCTCTATTTTTTTCACTAACTCCCTAAGGAAGTTAATGTTCACTATTCAGTAACTTCTCATACTTTTTCCTTTGCTTCTATAGTCAACATAAATAGCTATTTATAGTGTCCCTTTTAATAAAAATTTGATTGTGCAATACACATGATTTTTATTCTTTCAACAAGTTTTCGGGGTTCTGGGCCAGGGTGGATGGTGGGTGGGATGGAGGTTACCTCGGAGCAGCACTTGGAAGACACAATGAAGAGTCACTCCATTGTTGGAGTCCTGTGCACACATTCACAAGGACTTAATCTGGGTTGCCATGGAGCCCTGTCAGGTGAGCATGCTGGAGTGATATCTGTTCTAGGCCAGCAAGCAGCTAAGCTAACCTCTGATCCCACTGACATGGCTGTGGTATGCTCAGAATCAGCTAATGGGAACGTTATGATCCAGAAGCTGATGGCATCACAAAATGGCCTCTTGATGTCTCCTATCTGTCCTTCAGCAGCTTGTCATAGGAACTCGATCCTACCTATGTTAATTATCTTACAGAACTACTAAAGTTCCAGTAGTTAGGCCATTCATTTAATGTGCAATGGGCACTTTTCTATTTATTTAAGAGTAAATTGCTTTTTAACACTATGGACTGATCTATCAAGATAGCAGTAAGAAAGGATCATGTTTTAAAGCAGCAGGTCCAGGTCACTTTGTGTATAGAATTTTGCTATATTCAATAAATCTGTTTGCGGGGGGAAGCAAGCATTCAATGGGTGCGTATTATTTGTTAAGCACTCTTTTGGGCATTAGAGATCTAGGTGTAAATAAAACAGATAAGGCTTCCTACCAATTTGTTATCTTTCTCATGGTTGAAGAGAGAAAGATACAAATTAACTAAGAAATAAGTAAACCAAGAGAATTCTCATATAGTGGTCAGTGCCTTGGAGAGAATTAAAGTGGGGAATGTGACTACTTTGTTTAGTTGTAGAGAAGGCCACTTGTGTAGCTGAAACACAGGTTAGCCACCTGCCGCTTGCAGAGTCCACTTAGCAAGAAGGGGTCTGGTATAAAGAAGGTGGTTTATTCCAAAGCTAGCTTTGGGGAAGGAATACAGGCTTCCTGCTTTAAGGGTAACTGCTTCACTTTTGGAGCAGAAAGCTGGCACTTTTAAAAGGCAAGGGAGGTAATGAGCAAGGGGGAGGTCCACGAACTGGCTCCAGTGCCTTAGCTACCAGGCAGTCGAGCTGGTAACTGCTCGTGCCTTCTTGTGCAGGACTAGGTCAAATTCTCCCCAGGTGGAAGAGAGTTTCGTATCTCTCGAGGCAGTCTCCTGGTCGAGCAGTGGGGGCCCATAGAAATCATCTGTTATCTCTCCAGGCAACCTTCTGGTGGGTGAGGGTTTCTTTCTGGATCTTTTCCAAGCACACAGTTAGATGAATTTGCTTTATAGGGAGTGTCTGGTGAAGGGGAGGTAAAAGTCTATATTTGCATTTCTTTTTTTCTTTTTGAGATAGAGTCTCACTCTGTCACCCAGGATGGAGTGCAGTGGCGTGATCTTGACTCACTGCAACCTCCACCTCCCGGGTGTCAAGCCATTCTCCTGCCTCAGCCTCCTGAGTAGTTGGGATTACAGGCACCTGCCACCACACCCAGCTAATTTTTGTATTTTTAGTAGAGAAGGGGTTTCACCATGTTGGCCAGGCTGGTCTCGAACTCCTGATCTCAGGTGATCTGCCCGCCTGGGCTTCCCAAAGTACTGGGATTACAGGCATGACCGTATTTGCATTTCTAAAGCACTAAGTAGGAAGTGGCAAACTGGGGGAATGAGAAAAGAAGAGAGAAAAAAATAATTATCTCTTAGAAAAATGGTAGTGCTTGGTTACACTTAGGCAAGCTGAAATTTAAAGAAAATAAAAATTAAAAGAAAAAGCCAGACATTCATATATGAGGGAGGAGCCTTCCCTGCTCAGCGGATAGAAATAGCTCTCAGGTGAGAATAAGCTGGGGTGTGTTTGAGGAATATGGCTGGAAGCATATTGGGAGCTGAGAGAGCAGTGGAGTATGAGACAAGAGGGAGAGAAAGACTATGTAAGTCAGAGTTAGAAGTTTGGGTTTTATTCTATATGCAGTGGAAGCCACTGGAAGGATTTAAACAGGGGAGTGATGTGACCTCATACATAGTTTTAAAGGATCCATCTGGCTATTTAGGGGAAGAAAAATAACTTTTTTCTTCAAACTTCATAGGCTCTTAGTTGGAATGGACCCTTGTAACAAAAGATAGATTAACAAGAGAAAAACAGAAGTTTAATGACATATGTATTTCCTATATACATGGCAAACACCCAGGGAATGAGTAGTTCTCAATGAGGTGGGTTTAAATTCTAGCTTAAATAGCATCTTCAACAAAATGATAAATGTTTAGAGAAGTGACAAGGCAAAGGAAGAAGACTTTGTTTCTAGGGATGGCAATTTGAGGGACGGTAAGCAACTGGCAGATAAAGGCTAGTTGGTATAGCTTGTTCATGTGGCTTCTCCTAGCACCATCTCCAGGGGATAAGGGTTCTGTGTTGTCTTCAGGGGTTAACCTTTGTTCTCCCTGGTGCACGGGGAGGGAGATATCTTTTATATATGTCTATGTTGTCCTGCTTTTAGAGAAATAGAGGGCGAGCAGAGGGTTTTCCTGCATCTGCTTCTTCCTAATTGCCTTCAGCTCAACGATCCTTCCTTTTTAGAGTGGCATATTCTCATCTCCCGCAGCTGCTAGGTAGGGAATGGGTTGGTAGGAAGGTAAAAGTAATATGCTAAAAGGCAAAAGCCCCAGTGAGGCCCTAATGTGGCTTGGATGAAGTTTTGGTATTGGAGACAAAGAAAAGTGAGCAGATTCTTGATGTTTTGGAGGTTGAGTCAAACTTGATTAATTAAACACGGGAGGTGAGGGGAAGTAGAAAATCACGGATAAACCTAGATTTTTGGCTTGAGCAACTGGGTGGATAGTGGTACTATTTACTAGAGTCTCTCGAAGAGTAGCTGTTCTGAAAATTTAGAAGACTGATTTTATTTTTAAATAAAGCCAGCTAGTATGTAAAATAAAGCAGGCTAGTATGTAAAAAATATTGTAAAGTATAAACAATGCCAGTCTTAAGTTTCAAGAACATTATCATAGTATCTTAATCAAATTTATGTGCCATTATTTGTATTTCATTTTCAAAAATAATGAAATCACGTTAGGCATTTAAATGTATAAATAAAGAGTAAATCCCTTTGTCTAAAAGCATATGCTGTGCGTACGATGTTTCTATTGAATCATCACGATTTGATTATATTTTGGAGAGGGCTTTTTAGTTCCTCTCTGGACTGTTGGCTCTAGTAACTGCTACCAAACGATGAATGCCACCCCTCCTGTGGGTGATATGTGAAGACTACACATATGCTCTGGTTTCCTGACCACTTTCTCTTCCCTTCTCATTTGCTTGTGTGGACCCTCTTAGTATATCTTTTGCCCCCTTGGATGTTTCTAGTGAGTACTTAAGCATAACTCATATCCAGCATATGGCTAAAAGAGACAGCCCATTTAAATCATAACCAAATAGATGAAATAGAGCCATATCATTACTAAATTGGACCTGACAATAATAATTGAGCATTATTAAGTAGCACTTTTATTATGTGCTAATGGTATCTCATTTTTATTTCTCTATTCAGGAAATACTTACTGAGCTTTTTTTTTTTTAAGACAAGATCTCGTTCTGTTGTGCTAGAGTTCTGTGGTGCTATTATGGCTCACTACAGCCTCAAACTCCTGGGCTCAAGTGATCCTCCTACCTCAGCCTCCCAAGTAGCTGGGACTATAGGCACATACTACCATGCTTGGCTACATTTTTAAATTGTTTGTAGAGACTCTCACCATGTTACCCAGGCTGGTCTTGAACTCCTGACCTCAAGCAATCTTCCCACCTTGGCCTCCCAAAGTGCTGGGATTACAGATGTGAACTATTGAGCCTAGCCTTATTGGGCTCTTATGTGTCAGTGTTCTAGACCCAAAGGGTATAGTAGAGAACAAAATTGTTTCCTGAAGTTCTGTGCTAGTAGAGTGAGCAAGAGTGCTAATAGAACACTGAACAAGAAGTCTGATGATGTGGGTTTCAGCTTTGGCTCTACAAATTACCTATGGGCGTATAACCTTGGTAGAGGCAGTTAACCTCTCAAAATCTGTCTTTTTCTGTAAAGCCAGGTTAATAGCCTCCCCTGCCTATGTCAAAGGGTAGCTATGAGGACCAGGTGTAAAAATATTTTATCCCTACAGCTATATATATTTATAAGGGATTATGATGCAGTGCTTGTGGTAATTATAATATCATTGGTGCAATTCTACAACACAGTGATGTCAACATAAGCTTGGATGCCAGGCAGGGCCAAGTCTTCATCTGTATTCTACCATTTATTAGCAGAGTGAACTTGAGCCAGTTACGCTCTGTAAACTTCAGTTCCTCATGTTTAAAATGGGTTTATGGACTTGTTAGAAGTATTAAGTAGCCGGGTGCGGTGGCTCAAGCCTGTAATCCCAGCACTTTGGGAGGCCGAGGCAGGTGGATCACGAGGTCAAGAGATCGAGACCATCCCGGTCAACATGGTGAAACCCCGTCTCTACTAAAAATACAAAAAATTAGCTGGGCACGGTGGTGCGTGCCTGTAATCCCAGCTACTCAGGGGGCTGAGGCAGGAGAATTGCCTGAACCCAGGAGGCGGAGGTTGCGGTGAGCCGAGATCGCGCCATTGCACTCCAGCCTGGGTAACAAGAGCGAAACTCCGTTTCAAAAAAAAAAAAAGAAGTATTAAGTAATGTTTATAAAAGGCTTAGCACTATTCCCGGTACACGGTAAGACCTCATTTTTGTTGTGATTGTACTTATCACAGCCCTCTAGTAGAACTCCCAGCTTCCAGCTTCCAGCATCTTCCACTCTTAATAGTTACATACAAAACAGGATTTTTTTTCCTTTTAAAAACTGACTAAATTGATAAAGAAAAATTGTATATATTTATCACATACAACATGATGACTTTTTTTTGTTTGGTTTTGGTTCTGGGCTCTGTTGCCAGGCTGGAGTGCAGTGGCATGATCTCAGCTCACTGCATCCTCAACCAATCTTCCGGCCTCAGCCTCCTGAACAGCTGGGACTACAGGCACGCACCACCATGCCTGGCTATTATTAAAATTTTTTGCAGAGACAGAATCTCACTATGTTGCCCATGCCTGATCTGCTGGGCTCAAGAGATCCTCCCACCTCAGCCCCTCAAAGTGCTGGAATTACGGGAGTGAGCCACTGTACCTGGCCAACATTATGCTTTGAAATACGTGTATGTTGTAGAATGGCTACATTGTGATAATTAACATATGTATTCTTCATATCCTTATTTTTGTGGTGGGAACAGTTAAAATCTACTTTCTTAGAGATTTCCAAGAACATAATACATTGTTATTAGCTATGGTCACTCTGTTGAACAGTAGATCTCTAGAACTTATTACTCTAACTGAAATGTTACATCCTCTGACCAACATCTCTTCAGCCTCCACCCCATCCACCAGCCCCTGGTAACCACCACTACTGTCTGCTTCTATGAGTTTAACTTTTTAGATTCCACATTTAAATCCCAAAGGGTCTGAATTTCATTTTTTGGTTTTGGAGCTGTTGAAGGCATTTTGAACAATGAAACAATCCAATCAAGGCTGTACTCCAGGCGGATTAGTCTAATAGCAATATTAAAGACGTCTCGAAAGGGGAAACCCAATTAAGAAGCCATTGCTGTCATCTAGTAAGAGGTACTGAGGGCTCAAATAACCTGAGTTCTGAGATATTTATTCCATTTATTGGCAGTACAGCCTAAATCTTTTAGAATATCTTCACACAAACAAGGACCTCCTTTTTTTTTTTTGCTTTCTTAGAAGTTGTGCTTTTCTGAGTACTAACTGAGGTGGAACAGGCCTCAAAGATCAGGGAGGTTGGTCACACAGGGAGTTCCATTAGCATCATTTCCATTTTATTTTAATTGTGCCCTGCCTTCTGGAATTCTGAGTAGCCTAGTAAATATGCTCATGTTTGGGGTTAGAAGAGAGAAATTTAATTTGTCACATCTGGTAACCAAGGCTTTGCAGAAGGAAATATTTGTGAATTTAGGTTGGCAATGAGACTAAAATCATTTTGTGTTTTTCTAAAAGAACATTGGATTTAGAAAATATGGGAATGGGCCAGACACGTTGGCTCCTGCCTGTAATCCCAGCACTCTGGGAGGCCGAGGCATGTGGATCACCTGAGGTCAGGAGTTTGAGGCCGTTCCGACCAACATGGTGAAACCCTGTCTCTACTAAAAATATAAAAATTAGCTGGGGGTGGTGGCACACACGTGCCTGTAATCCCAGCTACTCAGGAGGCTGAGTCCGGAGAATCACTTGAACCCAGGAGGTGGCGGAAGTTGCAGTGAGTCAAGATTGTGTTGAGACTGAGCCACAGAGTGAGACTCCATCTCAAAAAAAAAAAAAGGAAAAGAAAAGAAAATATGGGAATGACAAAATTTGCACTAAACATATGTTTTATTTTATTTTTTTCTTTTTTTGAGATGGAGTTTCGCTCTTGTTACCCAGGCTGGAGTGCAATGGCGCGATCTCGGCTCACTGCAACCTCCGCCTCCTGGGTTCAAGCAATTCTCCTACCTCAGCCTCCCGAGTAGCTGGGACTACAGGCCGCGCCACCATGCCCAGCTAATTTTTGTATTTTTAGTAGAGACGGGGTTTCACCATGTTGACCAGGATGGTCTCGATTTCTTGACCTTGTGATCCACCCGCCTCAGCCTCCCAAAGTGCTGGGATTATAGGCGTGAGCCACCGCGCCCAGCCATATTTTTTTTAAAAACTTTCAATCCTATGAGGGCGATGTAATTGCTATTTTTAAAAATTTACTTAGTATCATTTTAAGTCAATGAAAAGGAAAACAGATGTATATAGTAATGTACTGCTTTTATGTTACATGAAGAAACAGGGTAGGGAACAAGACTGTTGAACATTTATCTGATTAGAAATGTTTTTTCAATCCACAATAACATCCTTAACGAATTTAACTTTTATTGAAAGTCTACTCTCAAATAAAATACCATTCTTGCTATCAAGATTTCACTGTTCAGTTTGAAGAAAACTGTAGACAAACGGTGCATATTAAAAAAGAAAGAGTTTAAAATAATAAGCGTTATCACTTCTGCAATCACTTATGTGGAAGATTTTGAGAGAGCCCAGGGGAGGGAATTTGGAACTTCCTGAAGGTCTGAAAATGACTCACCTCAGTGGGGGGTGATCCACAAACCTTACAAGTCCTGCTTTTCTGTTTGTTCATCAACAAAACATAATTAACTGTGGAATCCACTGACTGTGGTCTCATGGGGAGAGGTTGTTCTTCTTAAGCTGCTTGGTTGAGCAGGCAGCTTTGGACAGGTGGTTTGAAGATCAGCAAGTGATGACAGGAACACCCAGCCATCCAGATTAGCTGAGTCATCTTGGGTGTCAACTGGCCCCCATCCATCAGCCAGATGGCCGTCAACCACTCTAATGCACTTGTGCCTTAGAAATCATGCTGCTGACCTGTTTTCCTTTTCTCATCTCAGACTCTTTACTATTTTCCAAGCTCCTGGTGAGTTGGGATTTTTTGAAGACTCCTTACCTCATGAGCCATTCTGTTCTTAGAGCAGAATCCACATTGTTGTGGCCAGGCACCGGAGTTCACGCCTGAAATCCCACCACTTTGCGAGGCTAGGGCAGGAGGAGTGCTTGAGCTCAGGAATTCAAGACCAGCCAGAGTAACATGGTGAAACCCCATTTCTACAAAAAATTAGCCAGGCATGGTGGTACACACATGTAGTCCCAGCTACTTGGGAGGCTGAGGTGGGAGAATCACCTGGGACCAACAGGTCGAGGCTGCCGTTAGCTGTGATCATGCCACTGCACTACAGCCTGGGTGACAGTGATTAAAAACGAAAAAGGAAGAAAGAGAGAAGAATCTACATTGTTTTCTGTACCTCGTTTTAGCATAAACACCCTGTTACAAACTTTAGCTCTCCTAGAAAATACATGCTTTATTGCTAACCTCCATCAATTCCAACTTCCTTTTTGCCTGACTCCCAACTCCATCTAGATTTGGACTTCAAACCGTCCTCTACGGAGTCATCTCAGACTAAGAAGAAAAGAGGGGAGGCATTGTACAGTTAAAAAGAGTATGAAATTCGAAGTGAGACAGACCTAGGTTGAATATCAAAATAAATCAGGCAATGGGAATGAATGAGGCCCAGATGCTGGATTCAAGGATCTTTCAGTCCCATCGGGAGATCAGTTCTGTACATACATAATTAGGACACAAAAGAGATGATGTAAAGTGACAGAAGAGGTTCAAGTAGAATGTTAGAATTTAGAGGAAGGAGCAATGTCCCCCAGCTAAGGAGAAGGAAAAGATAAATGGAACAAGTGGCATTTGAGACCTGGCTTTGAAAGATACATTCTGTTTCATTTGACCCTCTAGTTTCTAAGTATGGGATGTGGTGTAGACGTAGAGGGTTGTTTTTTGTTTCTGTTTTTGTTTTTCTTTTATTCCGAGACAGAGTCTTACTCTGTCACCCAGGCTGGGGTGCAATGGCATGATCTCTGCTCACTGCAACCTCTGCTTCCCATGTTCAAGCAATTCTCCTGCCTCAGCCTCCCAAGTAGCTGGAACTACAAGCATGCATCACCACGCCCGGCTAATTTTTGTATTTTCAGTAGAGATGGGATTTCCCCATTGGCCAGGCTGGTCTCAAACTCCTGATCTCATGATCTGCCCGCCTTGGCCTCCCAAAGTGCTGGGATTACAGGCATGAGCCACCGTAGCCGGGGGTATTTTTTATTTCTGTTCACATCTTAACAGATGCATAGACCATTTGGAACCTAGACTACTTTGCCCATGTTTTCTTAAATTTTGCAAATTGACACATCCCTTAAACAGCTGTTTTCTCCTCTACTTTAGTATTCATTTTATAAAGACCAAGAATATCTCATCTTCAATATGCATATTGCTGAAAAATGTAAAAGTAAAGATTCCTCTAATTTATTTAAGGAACACTTTCTTTTCCCTAAGGAGATGTGTGTAATTAGATGAATAGTTTCAGCTGATACATCTTCATGTGAAAAATCTCTTCTCATCTGGGACCACAGGTGGTGGCCATTTGCAGGGTTACTAGAGGAACCTGTGGGTTTGTTCTACAGTCTAATGTGCTGCAATTATAAACACTGACTATTTCAAAGCTCCACTTGGCCACCATAACCTCACCAGGCCTTCTTCGGGGGTTCCCACAGCTTGCAGAACTAGACACACTAAGTAATTTGGATATTACAACTTTTCCATAGATTAAATGCTGATTTTTTTTTTTTTTTTTTTTTTTTTTTTGGAGACAAAGTCTTACCCTGGTGCACAGGCTGGAGTGCAGTGGCTTGATCTCAGCTCATTGCAACCTCTGCCTTCCGGGTTCAAGCGATTCTCCTGCCTCAGCCTCCCGAGTAGCTGGGATTACAGGCACATGCCACCATGCCCAGCTGATTTTTTTGTAATTTTAGTAGAGACGGGATTTCACCATGTTGGTCAGGCTAATCTCGAACTCCTCACCTCATGATCCGCCCACCTCAGCCTCCCAAAGTGCTGGGATTACAGGCATTAGCCACTGCGCCCAGCTTAAATACTGATTTTTAAAGGATAATTCATTTGTTTAGAATTTCTGTTTCTAAAACTTAAATTACCACTGTCAAAAATGCTGAAAATCTGTACGTTTTCAATATTTATGAACTTGGGTATGTTTATTTTATATGATAACTCCTTGATAATACAATTTTCTGGTTAAAAAAAATACTAAGACATGTTTTAAAAAATCCATGGTCTATTAACAATAATTTTTTGAAAGATTGTGAGTTTTATCTTCTGTAAGATTAGCTATCGATACTCAATACTGAAAAGGAAGAAGGAGAGAGAAATGAGAGCATCATTTATTGAGGGCCTACCATGGCCCTTTCCCAGCTTTAAATCTTGGATCTACCTCTTACTACCTGGAGTTGTTTAGCAAGTTCTTTAAAATGTATCATTATCCTCATATATGAATTGGGACCATGGTGGTACATTCCTGTAGCAGGTTATTATGAAGACTGTATGAGATAGTGCAAGAATAAGGAATCTGCTTCAGCAGAAAGCTAGAAACAGTTCTGTCAAATTCACATGGAAAGAAAGAAAAGGCCAGGCTTGGTGGCTCATGCCCGTAATCCCAGCACTTTGGGAAGCAGAGGCAGGTGGATCACTTGAGGTCAGGAGTTCAAGAGACCAGCCTGGCCCAACACGATGAAACCTTGTCTCTACTAAAAATACAAAAATTATCTGAGTGTGGCGGCAGACACCTGTAACCCCAGCTACTTGGGAGACTGAGGCAAGAGAATTGCTTGAAACTGGGAGGTAGAGGTTACAGTGAGCCAAGATTGTGCCACGGCACTCCAGCCTGGCGACAGAGCGAGACTCTGTCTCAAAAAGAAAAAAAAAAGAAAGAAAGGAAAAGAAATGATATTTTAAAATGATATTTAAAAGCTAGAAACAAAAGTTAACTGTACCTGGTGTTATGCACATAGATATTTTACATTTTAACTCATTAATCTTTAAAGCAACCTTATAGGGTAGTATTTTTAATCTGGTATTTTATCTGCACTTTAAAAATAAGTTACAGTTACAGAGTGAGCATCCCAAATTTGAAGTTAGAAATGCTCCAGAATCTGAAACTTTTGAGCACCAACATGATGCTCCAAAGAAAGCACTTGGATTTCAGATTTTCATTTCAGCTTTGGGATGCTTAGCTGGTAAGTATAATTCAAACATAACAAAATCTGAAAAAATCTGAAGTCCAAAACATTTCCAAGCGTTTTGGATAAGGGATACTTAACCTGTACTCAGGTTGGAAAGCAACTTGCCCTAAGTCATATAATTCTAAGTGGCAAATTTGAGATTTGAACCCAAATTTGCCCAATTGTAAAGTCCACGCTGCTTTCTTTAATTTTTTTTTTGTCTTCTTTTAGGTGTTTCTCATAGTCTTCCTTTACTTTATGTTTAAACAAGCAATAATATATGATAATTCTCCTCTAATCAAACAGTATAGAAATAATTAATGCAAAAATTACCCTTTCCCCAGCTTCACTCCCCAGAAGTAAGCAATCACACACACACACACACACAGAGTATTTTTTTTCTGAAAAGATTATTATAATTTACATTCTCTCAATGGTGTATAAAAATTCCTATTTCCCTGACATTCCCATTCCCAGTATTGAATGTTCTTTTCCTATTCTGTTGTCTATTTGATAGTTGAAAGAATGTTCTCTTGGCTGGGCACAGTGGCTCACGCCTGTAATCCCAGTACTTTGGAAAGCCAAGGTGGGTAGATCACGAGGTCAGGAGTTCAAGACCAGCCTGGCCAATATGGTGAAACCCCATCTCTACTAAAAATACAAAAAAAAAAAGAAAAAAAAAAAATAGCCTGTTGTGGTGGTGCGTGCCTGTAATCCCAGCTACCTGGGAGGCTGAGGCAGGAGAATCACTTGAAGCCAGGAGGCAGAGGTTGCAGTGAGCCGAGATTATACCACTGCACTCCATCCTGGGCAATAAAGACTCCATCTCAAAAAAAAAGAATGCTCTCTTTGCTTTAATTGTATCAAATTATGAGTGAGATTGAATGTCTCAAAATCAAAACAATTTTCCCTATAAACTATTTCAACCAAATTTGTAGTAATCCCAGGATGATGGTGATTAAAACTAAAAGTTCAGATAAGTAAAATATGGATATTCCATTTATCATCCTTATTCTTCCTCATATATCCCCAGAAAGTAAAGTAACTTCTTGTTAGTTAACTATGACATTTAATATGTCACAATTCAGTTGAGGATATGCCTAATGTGTTTTAGATTTTCAGTGGTATGTATTATTGCCAGGTGTCTCATTTATGTAAATACATATTTTCAGGAATCTGCAGGAAAAAGTCACAAAAGAAAACAAATATTCAGTGCATTCATTGATTCCACCAGTGTTTGGTGGTTTCCACGTGCCAGGCATGGTGATAGGACTCGATTTCAGAAATCAACAAGACACACTTTGGGAGACTGAGGCAAGCAGATCACTTGAGGTCAGGAGTTCAAGACAAGCCTGGCCAACATAGCAAAACCCCATCTACTAAAAATACAAAAATTAGCCGGTGTGGTGGCATGCACCTGTCATCCCAGCTACTCAGGAGTCTGAGGCACAAAAATCACTTGAACCTGGTAGGTGGAGGTTGCAGTGAGCAGAGGTCGTGCCACTGCACTGCAGCCTGGGCAACAGAGCGAGACTCTGTCTCAAGAAAAAAAAAAGAAAGATTTGTTTATTAAATTTTAAAGACAGATTTTTTTTATTAAATAAATAAATAAATAAATAAACAAGACAAACCCAGTCTCTTATCTCAAGCAGTTTAGTTCTGTACAAAAAACAGTCAGCTGATTCGGTGAGAAAGTTTGAACTGGAAGTAACAGAATGGCTAACTCAGACTGGTTGAAGCAAAAGGAAATGTACAAGCTCTCACAGAAGGTGGTTAAGGATAAGGCTGTGCTTGCTCAATCCAGTGACCTAGTTTTGTCCTCAGAGAGCCAGTTCTCTCTATCTCTCCCTTTGCTTTGTCACCCACAGGGTCAGCCTTGTCCTAAGGCTGGTTCCCTCCTTGTCATGGGATGGCTGTCAGTGGAAACTTGGGCTCATGCTCTCTTGTTAATTTGGGAGATATAGGACTTCTTGTGGCTCTCATATGATTAAGGAAGAACTTTTCCACACATCTCCAGCAAATCTCTCCTTATATTTCTTTGACCAGAACTGATAAAATCTGTTCCCGATCTGCCCATTCTTGACAAAATCATTGGGAAAAGAATAAGACCATCCTAGGCAATCACGCCTACACCTGAAACAGAGGGTAGGGACCAGCTTTCCCTAAGGTCTATCTGTAAGCAGCAGAGATAGATACCTGGAAGAACAACAATGAAACAGTCTTCTGCTAGAAAGAAAGAACAGAAAAGGCTTCCTTATCCACCACAACCCTACAATGGGCAAATGAGGTTGAGCATCTATACAGTTCTAGGGAGTGTGAGTGAAGAATGACATCTTTGCCATTTTCTTTTTAATGTTCCCTAGGATCAGAGCGGCACCGAACCTATTAGTAGTGAGGAAGATGGCAACTTCGAAGTTGGTATTAAACAATTGCCTGAAAGTGAAAGCTTCAAACTGGTGAGAATCTTGAGTATTTTTCATCTTGTATTCTCTTTAGGATGTATCACTTATATTTTGTACCACCTTGGAAAGAACTACCTATCATGTTTGCTTCTCTCGGGAATCTTGGTCTCTGAGACGAGAAGCTGTTACATGTAGTGAATGACCCACTGACTCTGAAGAACACAAGCTTCTCTCACCTTGTCAACACTTGAATTGTGCTGTCTGGGATTAAGGAGGCAGTCTCTCCTTTTTTTTTTTTTTTTTTTTGGAGTCTCATTCTGTCATCCAGGCTAGAGCGCAGTGGCATGATGATCTTGGCTCACTGCAACCTTCACCTCCCAGCAATTCTCCTGCCTCAGCCTCCCGAGTAGCTGGGATTACAGGTGCACACCACCATGCCCAGCTAATTTTTATATTTTTAGTTGAGACGGGGTTTTGCCATGTTGGCTGGGCTGGTCTCAAACTCCTGACTTCAGATGATCCTCCCACCTCAGCCTTTCAAAGGCTGAGATTACAGGTGTGAGCCACCGCGCCCAGCCTGCAATCTCTCCTTTAAATCTGCTTTGGTTTTTATATGGCCAGAGATGTGCTTAATTAGTCCTGGAGGCACAAGAAAATATATTAAATTTATTCCATTGATTCCAAGCAAAAGATACTTAAACTTATCCAGGGGCTAGAGCATTAGAAGAGAGGCAGTTTTAAAGAACTCTTTCTCCTGATATACCCTAATGTTTGATATTCTTAATTAATAGTTATTGAACATTTGTTGTATATCAGACACTGTGCTATGTTCTGCGTGCATTTCCTATTCTTTGATTTTCCTACACATGAGGAAACTGAGAGTTAGAGAAGTTTACTAACTTGCCAAAGGCTTCTAGCCAGTGTGTGATAGGCCAGGAAGTGGCTCCCCAACCCTCTGACTCCCGTGGCTTGGCTCATCGTCTGCTTTTCTGTTTTGTAGCCTAGCACTTCCAGCGTTAGACTACAAATTCTAGGAAGAAATGTAGGCTTTTTTCTCTCTGTGTTTAAAAATGTCCTATAAATCTCAAAGAATGAATCACTTAGGAGTGTCATCTAACTCTGATTTCAAGACAGCCCAGAGTTGTTCATTTTACTTCGGGGCATTTGAGAAATCATCCATTTATCCTCTTTCAGGTTTGAGGAAACATATATTATGACTGCCACAGATTGCATATCCTAGAAAGTGAGCTGATTCTGGCTGAAGGGAAAGGATATTTCAGCAGAGTGGAAATTATAATGGGCCACTCATGGATAAACCCTACATGGGACTTGAGACCCCTGGCATTAAGAATAGTAGCTGTGGCCGGGCGCGGTGGCTCACGCCTATAATCCCAGCACTTTGGGAGGCCGAGACGGGTGGATCACGAGGTCAAGAGATCGAGACCATCCTGGTCAACAAGGTGAAACCCTGCCTCTACTAAAAATACAAAAATTAGCTGGGCATAGTGGCGCACGCCTGTAGTCCCAGCTACTCGGGAGGCTGAGGCAGGAGAATTGCTTGAACTCAGGAGACGGAGGTTGCCGTGAGCCAAGATTGCGCCACTGTACTCCAGCCTGGGTGACAAGAGCGAAACTCCGTCTCAAAAAAAAAAAAAAAGAATAGTAGCTGTTTATTTACCAGAAATCGACTTTACAAAAAAGAAAAAAAGAAGAAGAAGAATAGCAATAAAAAAAATTATGACCTCTCTTTCCAAAAGATAGAGTGTATATTTGCCCTAAAGGGAAATGAGGAACATCAACTAATTTCAAACCGAAAACCCCTTTACTAAAAATATGTTAACTTGTTCTTGTTGGCACTGTATCTCCACAGTCATATTAGGGGAAAGTCTTTTAAAGCAACAGAATTTTGTAGGTAGGGGTCCCCAGTTTCATCCACAGAGGAAATGGTAAAAAGAGTAAGAATACTCTCTTGCTTGCTGGAAGAGTCTGGTAGTCCCAGCCAGGCTCATGTGCAGACCAAAGATAAAAGCCATCCATCATCCACTCCCAGTTCCCAAGTAAGCAATGCCAGTGACAGGGCTCCAAGTGTCAAGCCAGCGAAGAGGGAGAGGGCCTGGAGGCCTGAGAGTCATTTTTAGATAATGTTTCATACCGCACTTCACCAACAATTGCAGGCTTTCCCAAGCCCATTGGCGAGTGTCTGTCTTTTCCCACTCTGTTCCATCCCTTCCCCACCTTCTCTCCTTTTGGTCCTGAAGTTTCTTAATCACTGTTTTCAGTAGAATCTATGCATGGTCAAGTTCAGAAAGGAAAGATAGCCTGAATTTGGACAACTTTTATAGCATAAATATAAATGGCTTACCATAAAATATTATTTAAGAGTGTCTTGGAGAAGTCACTTGACCTCACCAAGCCTCAGTTTCCTCAGCCGAGGAATGACAGTAATTAGGATGCTATTAGGAAACAAAGGGGCTACAAAATATAAATCACACAGAAGAGTGTAAAGCAAATGCTTAGAGCTTAGTAAGTTCATTCATTCATTCATTCAATAAATATTTGCTGAATACCACTATGCTCCAGGTACTGAAGATACAATGAAACGTACAAAATGTACAAAAATGCCTTCCCTCTTGAACTCATTCCACAGCTGAAGGGGGAAGGAAGATGGACAGCACATCAATTAGCAAAATGTTGGATTGAATCATATGAAATTGCCCTTTTTGTAGGTAAAAATTTCATATGGTTCAACCTAACATATATACAAATGTTGTCTTGTGATGAAGTATTAATTCAAGACAAGCTTGTGGGCTGGGTGCAGTGGCTCACGCCTGTAATCCCAACACTTTAGGAGGCTGAGGCAGGTGGATCACAAGGTCAAGAGATGGAGGCCATTCTGGCCAATATGGTGAAACCTCGTCTCTACTAAAAATACAGAAATTAGCTGGGTGTGGTGGTATGTGCCTGTAGTCCTAGCTACTCAGGGGGGGCTGAGGCAGGAGAATCGCTTGAACCTGGGAGGCGGAGGTTGCAGTGAGCCGGGATTGCACCACTGCACTCCAGCAAAGAAAAAAAAAAAAAAAGACAAGCCTAGTTCAAGACCAGCCTAGGCAACATTGTGAGACTCCATTTTTATCTTAAAAAAAAAAAAAAAAATAGAAGAAATTAGCTGGGTGTGGTGGCAAAGCACCTGTAATCTCAATTAAGAGGCTGAGGTGGGAGACTTACTTGGGCCTGGGAGGTTGAGGTGGCAGTAAGCTGTGATCGTACCACTGGACTCCAGCCTGGGTAACAGAGTGAAACCCTGTGTTGAAAAAAAAAAGTTACTTTCAGAGCTAAGCCATGATCTGTGCATACTCCAGTGCTATTTTCAGTATATTCAGCTGGGGTTGGCTTTGGTCTATATCTCAGTAGCTCCAGATACATAGCCAAGGAGTTTCTAATAATTTCAGAAGGTATTCCACTTCTCTAAAATATTTTTAAAGGGTGAAATAACTTTTTTGTAGCTCAGATGATGATTTGTGAAACAGATTCCAATTGTGAGAGACTGGCGGCAGGGAGGTATCTGGTATCTATTTCAGAAGTCTAGGTGAGAGCCTTTTATAAGCCTTTTGAAAAGAACTTTAATGGAACTACTTGCACAGAGCTTTCCAATTTGTAAAACCGTTTCATCTATAACCTCATTGGCTTAATTTTTTTAATATTTAAGTTTTTTCTAAAATGGTATTTAGTTGGTTTGTATCTTAATATTATCCCCAAAGTAACCATATGTAAAAAGAAGGACAAGGATTATTTATCCCAGATTTATAGATGAGACTTTATCTGCTCAGTAGAAGATCAAATAACTAGAAATTGGTATAAGTGGGACTCACTCTGAAAGCTCCGTGACGTCCTGGTAGCTTGCTGACATTGAAGCTCAAGAATCCCTAAAATAATTATTTTAATCTTTTGGGTATAAACGTATATGTTTATAATGTTCAGAATATCTATGTTCATATGCTCTTTTGAAGCAGCATAATTAATTTTTTTTTTGACACTGAATTTTACTCTTGTTGCCCAGGCTGGAGTGCAGTGGCAGGATCTCAGCTCACTGCAGCCTCTGCCTCCTGGATTCAAGTGATTTCTCCTGCCTCAGCCTCCCAAGTAGCTGGGATTACAGGCATGGCTAATTTTATATTTTTAGTAGAGATGGGGTTTCACCATGTTGACCAGGCTGGTCTTGAACTCCAAACCTCAGGTGATCTGCCAGCCTCAGCCTCCCAAAGTGCTAGGATTACAGGTGTGAGCCACCATGCCCAGCCTGATTAAATTATTAAGAGTGCAATCACTAGAGCTAGACTACCTGGTTTCAAATCCTGTTTCTGCTATTTGTTAGCAATTATAACCTTACAGAAATGACTTAACCTCTCTATGACTCAGTTTATGCCTCTGTAAAATGGGAGGAAAAATTAAAGGAGTTGATAACAGTAAAGTACTCCTTAGAACCATGCCGGAGTGTGCTGTAGTCCCTGTTGAAGAATGAGTTGTTGTTAATGAGGATGATGCTATCATTCTGATTAAAGCATTAAGGGTTAGCCATAGAAGAAACAACTATTCCAAGTGAAGCATTAAGGTATAACTTGAAAAATTGAAGTGAATTTTTCAACCTGGAAAGCACAATTACTAATGTATTAGGGTTCTCTGAAGAGACAGAACCAATAGGATATATGGATATCTGAGAAGGGATTTATTAAAGGAATTGTCTCACATGTTTATGGAGCCTGAGAGGTCCCACAATAGGATGTCTGCAAACTGGAGAACCAGGGAACTCAGTGATATGATTCAGTTCCTGAGAACCAGGGGGCTGCTGGTAAAAGTTCTCTGGACAAAGCCTGGAGAACATGGAGTTCTGATGTCCAGGGGCAGGAGAAACTGGTGTCCCAGCTTCAGAAAAGAGAGTGAATTCACCTTTCCTCTGCCTTTTTGCTCTACCTGGCCCTCAGCCGATTGGATGGTACCTGCCCAAACTGGATGGAGGTGGATCTTCCTTGCTTGGTCCACTGCTTCAAGTGCCCATCATTTCTGGAAATACCCTCCCAGACACACCCAGAAACAGTCTTTTACCAGCTATCTAGTTGTCCCTTAATCTACTCAAATGGATGCCTGAAGTTCACCATCATAGTTAATATATTCTAAGCTCTTTAACACATGCTAACTTATTCACATAACAATTGTATGAAGTTAATAGTAGTGTCATCTCCATGTAAGAGATGAAGCACTGAAACTTTGAATAAGCTTTGGAGCCAGGCACAGTGGCTCCAGTTTGTGATCCCAGCTACTCAGGAGGCTGAAGTAGGGGATTACTTGAGGCCAGGAGTTTGAGGCTGCGGTGAGCTATGACAATGCCCCTGCACCCTAGCCTGGGTGACTGAGTAAGATCCCATCTCAAAAAAAAAAGTTGTGGCCGAGGTGGGTGGATCACCTGAGGTCAGGAGACCAGCCCAGCCAACATGGTGAAATGCTGTCTCTACTAAAAATACAAAAATTAGCTGGGCATGGTGGCAGGTGCCTATAATCCCAGCTACTTGGGAGGCTGAGGCAGGAGAATTGCTTAAACCCCAGGAGCAGAGGTTGGAGTGAGCCAAGATCATGCCACTTTACTCTACCCTGGGCGAAAGAGTGAAACTCCGTCTCAAAAAAAAAGAAAAAAAAAAGTTGCCTAAAATCACCCAATGAAGCCAGGGCTCAAATTGGAGGTTACTGTACTTTGTTTGTTTGTTTTTAAGTCTCACTCTGTCACCCAGGCAGGACTGCAGTGGCGCTGTCTCAGCTCCCTGCTCTGCAACCTCCACCTCTGGGGTTCAAGCAATTCTCGTTCCTCAGCCACCCGAGTAGCTGGGAATACAGGCATGTGCCACCAGGCCTAGCTAATTTTTGCATTTTTAGTAGAGACAGGGTTTTGCCATGTTGGCCAGGCTGGTCTGGAACTTCTGGCCTCAAGTGGTCTGTCCACTTCGGCCTCCCAAAGTGCTGGGATTGTAGATGTGAGCCACTGCACTCAGCCTCTATTTATATGAAATATTCAGAATAAGGCAAATCTGCAGAGACGGAAAGTAAATCAGCGGTTGCCTGTGACTGAGAGTGTGGAGAGAGTAATAGGGTATGGGCTTTCCTTCTGAGATTATGAAAATATTGTAAACGTAGATCGTGATGTTTCACAGCTCTAAAGATAGTAAAAGCGTTGGCTTGTGCACCGCAGATGAGTGCATGTTACATATGTTAGTTGTATCTCAGTGTTAAAAATGAAAACAACTGGAGAAAGAGGAAAAAGGGGAAACGGAAATCAAATCAGAAATGGAGAAGTAACTCACACATATCCTGTCCGCCTCTTGGAATATTTTTCAAGTGTTTAATAATCTGCACCCTAGTAGATAAGGCCTAATTTCTTTATCTATCAAATTAAAAACCCAACTTTATCTTATAAATTCTTGCATTCTGCTTGTTACTATACTTTATACTAGGTCCTTGGAAGATGCTCCTGAAAGTAAACATAAATTTACTTTCATAAGTTTATATAAGTTTACTTTCTCTTGTGTTGCTTACAGCCTTCGAGGGGAGAGAAATAATGTCACAAGCAGAATGAAACCTAAACTCTTTTTTTTTTTGAGACAAAGTTTCACTCTTGTTGCCCAGGTTGGAGTGTGATGTTAGGATCTGGACCCAGTGCAACCTCCACTTCCCGGGTTCAAGTGATTCTTCTGCCTCAGGCTCCCAAATAGCTGGGATTACAGGCATCTGCCACCATGCCGGCTAATTTTTGTATTTTTAGTGGAGACAGAGTTTCACTATGTTGACTAGACTGGTCTGGAACTCCTGACCTCAGGTGATCCGCCCACCTCAGCCTCCCACAGTGCTGGGATTACAGGCATGAGCCACTGCTCCTGGCCTGAAACCTCAACTCTAATCAAAGCTAAGAATTAGAGGTGCTTGGTGCTAAGAGAGCGTATAAAAGGGGATTTGACCTTGAGAGGGAGAAATTTGAAGGAAAAACTAACAATAATTGGGAATGGGACAAAGGAAAAAACAAAGGAAGGTTTTAGGCAACCTTACAGCCTCTGAGAGTCTGATGAACTGAAAGTCTGTGGTTGCCAGATGGGTGAGATGGAAGCAAAATTGGAGGGGTCAGCAGCAACCAGGCTGCATTAGGCAATGTGGCGTCCATGCTGATGCCAGTGGGAGGCCACAGAGGTCTGCAGGAGATGACTCCAAGTTCACTGTAGCTGCAGTGTGAGATCAGATAGACCAGAACGGGCGCTGATGCCCTGATTGAGAGTTGATTGAAGCAGTGGCAGTCCACAAGAGATGGTGGAAACAATATATATTCTCATATATATTTTTGCAAAATATCTTTGTCTTTTTGCAAAAATCATATAAAATAAACATGCTTGACTCTTCAGCAAGGCAATGTATGGGTTTACTAGGTAAGTTTCACAGAGAGTTGTCAGTAAAAGAATTGACATGCCTTGCCCCAGTATGTAAACCTTGTGTCTGTAAGTGATCTTTAAAGCTTTCCTCTGAATGCAGATTTAGAGCTATTTAAATGGCAATTGCCATAGTATCCGGGGCTTCAGAACAAACCTAATCCCAAAGCTTGGCCAGGAGCCCAAGATAACCGTGTTAGAACTGCCCCAAATAGATGTGCTTACTGTACTTCCCCATTTTTGTACAACTGCGTGAGAGCAGTGCACTCGATATGTCAAGTGACACTTGTCATTACAGACCTGGTTTGTGTACAGCTGCCTCAAGAACATTTTAGATTTTTCAAAAATTTTCAGAATGTTGTGATTTCTCAAATTTCAGTGGTATTTGTCTTTACTGTTGTCTTTCATTGTGAAATATAATTTCTGACCCTTAGGGCAAGAATACAAAAATGATAGTATTCCACACCACTCAGGGCAGCATTCTTCTTGGAGTTTCTTTGTGGAGATTTTAGAATTTACAGGGTAGAAAGATGCCTGAGGAAACATAAATTGTTTTCAGGGTAAATTATTAGCAACCTAAATGAGCTGTGACATGGAAATTCACACTGCAGCTGACAGTGCATTTTACCATTTCAGAGTCCTTGTCAGCTAGAATACCAACATTCTTTACTCTCCACCTTGATACATTTGATCTATATAAAAAATTTATACATACTTATTAAACAGTGAGTGTCACATGTTACAAATAACACTGGTATTGCCACATGGATTGGGAGCACTTGCTTTTCCAGATGAAAAAGGCTGTCAGATACAAATCGTGGCCTCTGAAGTCTGAACAGATTAAATCCTGCCTCTGGGAAAGTGGCTTATCCTGTCTGCCTGTGTTTCTTCATCCAAAAATTAGAGAAGATGGTGCTCACTTCTTTGTAAGGATCAAGTGTGATTTCATTTGTGGAATTTCTGACACAGGCTGGGCGCAGTGGTTCACGCCTGTAATCCCAACACTTTGGGAGGCCAAGGTGGGTGGATCACGAGGTCAGGAGTTAGAGACCAGCCTGGCCAACATGGTGAAACCCCATCTCTACTAAAAATGCAAAGGTGCATGTAATCCTACCTACTCTGGAGGCTGAGACAGGAGAATGACTTGAACCCAGGAGGCAGAGATTGCAGTGAGCCAAGATCATGCCACTGCACTCCAGTCTGGGAGGCAGAGCAAGTCTCCGTCTCAAAAAAAAAAAAGAAAAGAAATTTCTGACAGCACATGGCATGCAGTAAAAGCTCAGTTAGTGGTAGCTGTCATTAACACCAGATTTTGCCTATATGAAATGTAGGTGTGCCAGAGCTCTCATTATTCAGTACACATTTTCTTAGACTGTGCAGTGTGTCGAGCTCTAGGCATGTAAAGATGATAAGTAAGACCTCTTTCATGTCCAGGAGCATGCTACACTTGGTCTAACGCCAAGGTCACAAGCTGGTTGTCAGGAGTCAGATTCAGCCCACAAATGTGTTTCATTTAGTCTACACAACATTCTTAAGATGTTTGAGCTAAGTTTTATGAATCGGGAGATTTTCCGTAAATATCCTGGTTTCCATTTTCCACTGGAAATGGACCAGCATTCCAAGCCACCTTTCAGTTACATACTCAGTTTATCTCAGTCCCTGCCTTTTCATCCTTCTCTAATGCAGCCTGCTTCCCTGACAGCACCACCTGTAGGTCCCCACGTCTGCCTGCCTGGACTAATCCTAGAGACAGAACTATGGGCATGTACATGTAGTAGCAGGAAGTGAAAAACCACCAAGTCACCAAGGCAGCAGGGCTGGCTGGCAGAGGGCCTTGCGGACCAGGAGAAAGGACTTTATACCAAGGGAAGCATTTAGAATGGTTTTCAACAGGGTGTTATAAAGATGAATTTAAACTTTTGAAAAGATCCTTCTGGGTGCCCTTGGAAAAGTCAGTTAGGCCGGGTGCAGTGGCTCACGCCTGCAATCCCAGCACTTTGGGAGGCTGAGGCAGGCAGATCACTTGAGGTCATAAGTTTGTGACCATTCTGGCCAACATGGTGAAACCCAATCTCTACTAAAAATATAAAAATTAGCCAGGCATGGTGGCACATGCCTGTAATCCCAGCAACTCAGGAGTCTGAGGCAGGAGAATTGCTTGAACCTGGGAGGCGGAAGTTGCAGTGAGCTGAGATCATGCCATTTCACTCCAGCCTGGGTGAGAGAACAAGACTCCATCTCAAAAAAAAAAATCAGATACGTTGGTCAATTTTGCAAAGAAAATTATATATATAAATAATTATATATAATGATTAATATATAATTATAATTATAAATATATAATCATTATATACAATTAACACTATATTTATATAATTTATAATTATATATGTTATATATATAAGTGATGCTACAGTGTGATGATGCAAACGTAGCTCCCAAAGTACTGGGATTACAGTTGTGAGCCACCACACCCAGTCATTCAACTTTTATTTATATTATATAATAGCTTTAATAATATGATGACACCTAATTATAATATATATTATATATAATTAATTGTATTATGTTATATATAATTATTATATATATGTATAGAAATAACGAATCAGTTAGAAAATGTCAAACTGAAGTCAGAAAGAGAGTTGAAAAGCTATTAGACTAACTGAGATGAAAATTAATAATGACAAACCAAGGATCTGGCCAGGACAGAGAAATATAGACAGATTTTCAACATACACAGGAGTCAGAGTGGACAGCACTTGATGGTTATGCAGATATGAAAGTTGAAGAAGGAGGAGGCAAAAATGATTCTCAGATACATCATGGGCAGCTGACTGGCTGGTTGGTTGATGCTGTTTACTGAGAAAAGAAACAGGAGGAAGAGCAGATGTGTGGGGAAAGAGGATACCTTCACTCTTGACTGTTTTTAGATGTCTCTGTAAAACAAGAAACATCTGTGTCACTATAATGGGCACTTTAAAATATGATCTCATTTATCCTGATGGAAACAGCAATAATAACAACAATACCATCCACCTGGATTCTATGTTTATTTGTTAGGAACTGAGCGGAAACTATTGATCTCCACCTCTGTCCTTCCCATAACAAAAGCATTAATATATCGTCATCTCCATTTTGCAGATGAGGGACCAGAAGTTAACGTACATGCCCGAAGACTCAGAGCCTGTAAGTGCTATCGTAAAGATTCAGAACCTATGTATGTCACTCGGCTAACTTTTTTATTTTTAATTTCAACTTTTATTTTATTTTTTATGTAATTTTTGAGACAAGATCTTGCTCTTTTGCCCAGGCCAGAGTGTGGTGACACAAACATAGCTCACTGCAACCTCGAACTCCAAGGCTCAAGCAATCTTCCTGCCTCAGCCTCCCAAGTAGCTAGGACTACCGGCACACACTACCATACTTAGCTAATTTTTTTGCATTTTTTATAGAGACTGGGTTTTGCCATGTTCAGTTCAACAGTTCTATACTAACATAACTTGATGGGTGAAAATATGGTGATGGTAGACGAGAGGGAGTGAGGATCATATTAGATAATGTAAGTAAATCTCTCTATAAACTGAAGAGTCCTGGAGACAAGGTCTTGCTCTGTTGCCCAAGCTAGAGTGCAGTGGCAAGTTCATAGCTTACAGCTAAGCTTTTCCTACTTTTGTGAAAAATGATGTTGGTAGTTTGATAGGAATAGCATTGAATATGTAGATTGCTTTGGGCAGTGTAGCCATTTTAACAATATTGATTCATCCAGTCCATGAGCATAGAATGTTTTTCCATTCGTTTGTGTCACCTCTGATTTCTTCCAGCAGTGTTTTGTAGTTCTGCTTATAGAGATCTTTCACCTCCTTGGTTAAGTGTATTCCTAGGTATTTTTTTGTGTGGCTATTTTAAGTGGGATCGCATTCCTGATTTGGCTCTCAGCTTGAATGTTATTGGTGTATAGAAATGCTACTGATTTTTGTTCACCAATTTTGTATCTTGAAACTTCACTGAAGTCATTTATCAGGGCTAGTAGTTTTCTGGCAGTCTTTAGGGTTTTCTAGGTATAGAATTATGTCATCAGTGAAGGGAGAAAATTTGATTTTTTATTTTCCTATTCGAATGCCTTTTCTTTCTTTCTCTTGCCTGATTGCTCTGGCTAGCACTTCCAGTACTGTGTTGCACAGGAGTGGTGAAAGTGAGCATCCTTCTCTTGTTCCAGTTCTTAAGAGGAATGCTTCTACCTTTTGCACGATCAGTATGATACTGGTTATAGATTTGTCAAAGATGGCTCTTAGTATTTTGAGGTACATTCATTTGATGCCTAGTTTGTTGAGGGTTTTTTACCATGAAGGTATGTTTATCAAAAGCTTTTTCCAGGTCTACTGAGATGATGATATGGTTTTTGTTTTTCATCTTATGGACTTCATGACTTCTGAAGTATAAATGGGGTATGAGCCATAATGCTTTTTTTTTTTTTTTTTTGAGACTGAGTCTCATTCTGTTGCCCAGGCTGGAATGCAATGGCACAAATCTCAGCTCACTGCAATCTCCACCTCTTGGGTTCAAGCAATTCTCATGCTTCAGGTGTGTACCACCACGCCCAGCTCATGTTTTTATATTTTAAGTAGAGATGAGGTTTCGCCATGTTGGCCAGGCTGGTCTTGAACTCCTGGGCTCAAGTGATCTGCCCGCCTCAGCCTCCGAAAAAGTGCTTGGATTACAGGCATGAACCACCGTGCCAGGCCCTCATAAGTGTTTTTAAAGTGCTGGTGTCCATGTATGAAAAAATAGCTTAAAATGTGTTTCTAATGATTATGGGCTTCCTGTTAGGTCTTACTTCCAGGCTAAAATTCCCAGGTGTTATAGCCTACTCATTTTTAAAATGAGGTCTTGAACTGTACGCTTAAAATCTATTTTTACCCCCAATTTGCACTCCATCAACAACTACTAGATTTCTGGTTTGCTATTGGGAGCAGATGTCACTGTGCAAATCTTTTTTTCTGTTTCAGATGCAACATAAAAAGTGCATCTGTAGCAAGGGTCTGGGAATTCCCTCTAAGGAGCAGGAAAGTGTGACTGAGTCAGCACTGCGTCTCCTTTGTGACAGTATACAAATTGTCAATGGCAGAGTTCAAGTGCATTCAAATATGTGGCATTTTTCACAGCTCATTGTTCTTTATATCTTGTATTTCTGAAAACCACTTGAGATTACGTAAATGATAAATTTCCTTTTCCTGGTGATAAAAAGGCTGTAGGTTTTACAGTCAAGCCTACATCCTACAGGAAAGTCTCTGGAGAAAAGCTCTTGTTTTTTTCTTCTGTTCTCTTCCCCTTGCCATAGTAAATGAAGATAATGTAGAGACCCCAGTGTAACAGAGAAAGTAACCTCATGAACTCAAAGACAGCAGAAATGTAGGCACACAATTTTGACACAAATTCATAGCTTTAAGCCAGATGTGGTGGCTCATGTCTGTACAGCACTTTGGGAAGCCAAGGCAGGCAGATCACCTGATTTCGGGAGTTCGAGACCAGCCTGGACAACATGGCAAAATTCTGTCTCTACTAAAAATACAAAAATTAGCTGGGCATGGTGGCATGTGCCTGTAATTCCAGCTACTCAGGAGGCTGAGGCACAAGAATCATTTGAACCCAGGAGGCAGAGGCTGCAGCGAGCCAAGATCATGCCGTTGTACTCCAACCTGGGTGACAGAGCAAGACTCTGTCTCAAAAAAACAAAAAAATTTACAGCTTTGATCTCTGCTAGCTTACATTCATTTCCAACCACTGTAACTGGTCCAATGTGAAGACTTATTCAACTTGAAATTTAACTTGCCCAGAAGGAATCACTTATCAGATTTGTTCTAAATTGATAAAGTGATCTCACAATCGTAATTATTAGCACTCAGGACCCAGAGAAGTAAAATGACATGGTTCAGAATCCAGAGCTCAGACCTTCTCACACAGGTCTGATGCCCTCTTTTCAAAATCCCACTTCTCCTCAGAACCAAGTGCTGCTTGGGCACTGTTCTCTGAGTCTATAAAGTTTTCAGTTTTCTGGGAAGCCTTATTTGCCCACATAATAAGAGCCTATACTCGAAAACACGTGTTGATTTTGTTGTCTTTCAAAGGGAGCTATAAATCCACTTCCTCTTTCGGAAATTAAACAAGTTTGTATTGAGGGCCTGCTACGTCCCTGGCTCTGTGCTAACCAAGGTGTAGTGAGAGTGAACAATCCTGCCTTCGGAGCTGCTGAGGATAACTGGAGCTCATGCATTTACTATGCATTCTAGAGGCATCATTCTAAGTGTATTAATTTGTATTTTATATGAAATTGGTCTATTACTGTTCCCATTTTATAAATAAGGAAACTGAGACACAGAGACACTCAACTAATTAAGTGCCACAGCCAAGATTTGAATCCAACTTTAAATAAGTAATTATTAATGTTAGTAAGTATTATTGAAGGGCAAGGTAAGGTGCTATGGGAACTTGTTTTTTGAGACAAGGTCACACTCTGTCACCCAGGTTGGAGCACAGTGGCGTGATCACAGTTCACTGCAGCTTTGACCGCCGGGGCTCAAGCAATCCTCCCACCACAGCCTCCCAAAGTGTTGGGATTACAGTCAGGAGACACGACGCCTGGCCTGTGGGAACTTTGCTAATGTGATTTCACCTAATCCAGGTGGTTAGATGAGTAGGAATCAGGCTGGAACTGATCCAGGAAAGTTTTTTTAAGTGTATTTCTCCTGCTGTCTACACAGACAAATCAACCCACTGAGACCACAGCATTGCAGTAGAGAAAGTTCATTGACGTAAGCTATCTTCCCACCTCAGCCTCCTGAGTAGCTGGGACCACAGGTGTGCACCACCATGCCTGGCTAATTTTTGTATTTTTTGTAGAGATAGGGTTTTATCATGTTCCCTAGACTGGTCTCCTGAACTTAAGTGATCCACCCACCTCAGCCTCCTAAAGTGCTGGGATTACAGGCATGAGCCACCACACCTGGCCTAATTTGTTGTCTTATACTCAGTTCACTTCATTCATCATTTGGCTGCCTTAGAGCCTGATGCCTGGATGCATCTGAGTTTGTTATCCTGGTGGATCTCTTCTGGGAGAGATGGGCTCCACCCTGTTTCAATTAGGAGTCTCTTGATTGCAGGCTGGGAGCAGTGGCTTACGCCTGTAATCCCAGCACTTTGGGAGACCAGGTAGATCACAAAGTCAGGAGTTCAAGACCAGCCTGGCCAAGATAGTGAAACCCCGTCTCTACTAAAATTACAAAAATTAGCCGGGCGTGGTGGTGGGCACCTGTAATCCCAGCTACTCAGGAGGCTGAAGCAGAGAATTGCTTGAACCCAGGAGGCAGAGGTTGCAGTGAGCCAAGATTGCACCACTGCACTCCTGCCTGGGTGACAGAGCAAGGCTCTGTCTCAAAACTTAAAAAAAATGAGTCTCTTGGTTGCAAGTGACAGAACTTCAACTTGACATTCCTTAGACAAAAGGGGAAATTTACTCAAGGGCTAGAGATTGGTTTGTTTGTTTTTCATAGCTTGCAGGCAGCACATGGTTGACACTTAGCCTCAGTGGCGGTTGGAACCAGAGACCTGCTGCTGCCAGGGTTCTGTCTGTTTATCTGACTCTTCTCCTACAGATGTGCTTCTTCAGCCCGGTATCCGTATGGCTGTCCGAAGCTCCTAAGCCTCTCTGCCAGAAAAGAGCTGACTCTCTTCTCTTGGGTCTACGCTGGAAAATCTGTAGAATATTCTTCTGTGGTTCAAGTGTCCACCCTTGGACCAGTTACTGTGGCCAGAGAGACAGGGCATTTTGACTATCCAGCTTTGGGACAGAGATAAATCAGCTTTGGGGATTGTCAGCTGGACATCTCACCCATCTATCATATGGGATCTTGCCAGTGTTGCCTTTTATGTCCACCCTTAAGAAGCTCCTTCTCTTGATTACAGTAATTTTCCTGGCCCACGAAGCATTTTCTTTCAGGAGCTCATAGGACTGTGCTGTAGATTATAGCATCCTGCTGACAGAATGTGTCACATCAGTTTATTTCATGAAATGAGATGACCTTTCTACAACAGTTCTTTAGTCTTCTTATTTAGGGGTCCCTTGCAAAGTAAACACATTAGAATGTCCCCACACTTCCATTTTGAAGACATTAAGAGTTCCTTTGGTGTAATAATGGGCAATTAGCAAATTATAAATTCATGTTTAAACACAAAACGTGAAGGAAAGTGACCCAAGGTCACTGCAGTGACTAGTGCCATGATTTTTTTTTCCAACCCAAGTTTAAAATAAGCAGGCATGACTTGTTCTGACCTGATATTGAATCTAAAAATGGAATCCCTATGTCATTGCTGGCTAAGAATCCTGTGTGCATTGCTGGGAGAGGTAAACAGGACTTGCCCTTTCCCTGAAGGTTTACTCTTCAGTTAAGAGCAAGGGATCTGCAGCAAGATGCGTCTGAGTTAAGTTCGGGCTTGGCAAATAATAATTTAGCCTCTCTGTGCCCCAGTTACCTCATCTCTAAATAAGAGTGATGATTGCCCCTAATACACAGGTCTGTTGGATACATGAACAAATGTGTAACATGCCCAGCTCAGTAACAGGCACAGTCATACTCAGGAGATTTTAGCTGTCGTAATTTTCATCATCATCACATACCAGCTCCATCCTTCGACTCAGATGTTTAAGGGTAATCAATATAAGAAATTGGACAGTGTGTTAGACCGATGCTTTTCAGAAATCAGATTTCCTCATCTCCTTCTGCATTTTTGAGGACAAGATAAAAGGAAGGAAACTGGCACTTCAGGCTCCTGCTACCCGCCACACACCTTCATGCATCTACCGTTCAGTTGTATTCATTGTTTCTGTGACTATTTCCTTAACATCTGCCTCACTAGATCTGCAAATGTGCTAAGGGCGAGGGCTCCTCTGTCTTTCTTTTTCTATGTGCTGGCCTGTAGTAGGTGCTCAGTAAGCACATGTTGAGTTTAACTTCGCTCACAGCCCCTTATTCGGGTAGCTGTTATTGCGTTCTTAATGTTGCCAAAAATGAAAGTTTCCAAACACTGTTACTGCTGGTAGCAGAACCAGTCCAAACCCAGATTTTCCAGCTGTTAGTCCAGTGCCATTTCTTTTTACTAAAAAGTACAAATGATAAGGAAGAATAAAGCCAAATTAGTAGTTCCTCCATGTGATATGCAAATTGGATTTTTAAAGCTATAGTTGGGGAAGTCAGATCCTTTGTCCCAAGAACTGGTTAATTGGGGCTGAAACCAAGGTCAAATTGCACATCTGCAGTATCACTTTCAAACAGGGGCACTTACTTTTGCTCCTCCTAAGGCCATTTGATACACACTGTTAGGAATAACACCAATAGTTTCAGTTTACAAGGCAGGTTAGAGTTTTTCCTCTTAAAAATTCCCATGAGCCTTATTCACCTTTCCACATCTTTTTTTCTCTCTTTTCAAGTGTGATCCTGTAAAGTAAAGGCCACAGAGTCACCTTCACTGTGTGACCTTCCTTTCACGGCTGGCTCTCAAATCCACCTGGGTGCGTTTAGGATTTAAGTCCCTAAACTTTGATTCATTCAGCACTAACACTTTATGAAGCCCAGATTCTATTCTGCCATATGTTGAAGAAAGAAATATGACAAAGTTGATCATATTAAGATATGGGAGACACATACATAAAAAGATACAATGTAATCTTCAAAAAAAATGATAAAATAATTGGTTCATGTTGTGGAAGGAACACCGCCCAGGGGCTAAGGAAGAATTATGAGATGAGGTAATGTTTTAGTTCATTTTGTATCATATCTGTTTAGGAGCAAAGTTTACAAGGGGAGGGGAGCAGTCCTAGGATCTTTCTCCTAGAAGAGAGAAATTAAAGAGAATCTAAATGAGTGAGATAAGTTCTGGCCCCCCAAAATCAGAAAGTAAGTTAGAAGTAAGCAGCTAAGTGTAGCACAATCATCCAGGTGACCTAGGCTCCAGTCTCGGGAGAGAGCTTACTAGGATTAAATCTTTCAGACTGTAAATCAGTGGGGAATGAAGGACATGGGATGAGATTGTAACCAAATGTAATATTAATGATCGTCTGGGCATAACCGGATCCTTATCTATTGCATTGTTACACATCTAATGGGAGCCTGGTGAAGAAAGGGTGTGTGAACATGCCTAGGAAAGAAAGAGGGGTGGGGAATGTCAGATTCAACTAAAGCAAAAACAAGAACAACACAACAGCTGCAGAAAAATACTGTGAGATACTAAAGTAAGTTAGTCTTGCTTACTCAAAGAATTGCCTCTAGCATTTCCTAAAGGAGAAAAGTGTCCTGTCTAGGTCACTTCTAAGACTGTCAGCACCGTGGTTCTGGGTGCATGTTCTAGACCCTGCGCTAGTTCCCTGTAGTGCATTTGAGAAGATGGGGCTAGCACAGCTCAATTCCATTTACTATCGTCATTAGCATCTTCATTAAATATTATTAATTGCCGGGCTGGGCGTGGTGGCTCACGCCTGTAACCTCAGCACTTTGGGAGGCCAAGGTGGGTGGATCACCAGAGGTCAGGAGTTCAAGACCAGCCTGGCCAACATGGTGAAACCCCGTCTTTAAAAAATATATATATATATTGTTTTGCATAATGATAAAAAAATTATTAATTGCCAGGTGTGATGTTAACGGCACTCATATGTTACTTCATTTAATCTTTTCAGCATCCCTAAAGTATAGCTACTCTTGTTTTTTTCCATTTTCTAGATGGGGAAATTAAGGCTTGAAGAGGGCAAATAACCTGTTCAGGTTTGCAGAATTTTTTTTTTTTTTTTTTTTTGAGACAGAATCTTGCTCTGTCACCCAAGCTAGAGTTTAGTGGCGCAATCTCAGCTCACCGCAACCTCTGCCTCCTAGGTTCAAGCGTGTCTCCTGCCTTAGACTCCTGAGTAGCTGGGATTACAGGTGCCCAGCTAATTTTTGTATTTTTAGTACAGACGGGGTTTCACCATGTTGGCCAGGCTGGTCTCAAACTCTTGACCTCAGGTAATCTGCCCACCTCGACCTCCCAAAGTGCTGGGATTACAGGCGTGAGCTACCACCCCTGCCAGGTTTGCAGAACTCTTAAGTTGAAAAGCTAAGATCACAAACTCCTAACATTCCATTATACAAGTCATCCCTGTCTTCCATATCAGCTTACCTACCTGCTGTCTGTATAGTACACCTCACCATCTGGGTGTCTCTCAGACGTTACCAAGAGACAGAGTAAACCCTTGCTTTCTCCTGTCCAAATCAGCCTCACCTGTTCCCCGCTTTGTCCAAGCCCAGTTGTAGGAGTTTATGCCTTAAAATAAATCATCATATGATAATTTCCTCTTAAAATGTGCCTATTACAAAAAGATAGGAGGCCAGGCGTGGTGGCTTATGCCTGTAATCCAAGCACTTTGGAGGCCAAGGCAGGCGGATCACCTGAGGTCGGGAGTTCAAGACCAGCCTGACCAACATGGTGAAACCCCATCTTAAAAAAAAAAAAAGATAGGATAGGATGGGAGGCAGACATAAACATTCTGGTCGATTTATTGGTGTTATTATTTATTTCAGTTAATAAACTGCCCTTTTGCTATGCTTCAGCTTTCCATGTGTTTTGACAAGTTGCTTCTCTCCCAAGTCTGGATGCTGTACTCCTCCATGGGTTTCAGAGCTGACTTACCTTTATCCCACAGTATTTTCTGTAGCTTAAGGGGAAAAAACTCTAGTTCAGGATCAGAGCCCTGAACAGATAGTTATGTAGGGGTATTAGTGTGACAGAAGAAGAAAAAACTTGGGCTGAAATGACCATCAGAGGGTATCTGGCCGAGTGTGTTGTTGCTCCGGTAGTCCCAGCTACTCAGGAGGCAGAGACAGGAGAATCACTTAAGCCCAGGAGGTTGAGACTGTAACAAGCCCTGCCAATTGGGTGTCCACACTAGGTTCGGCATCGATATGGTGCCCTTGATGCCCAAGGAGGGGTGAACCAGCCCAGGTTGGAAACAGAGCAGGTCAAACCCCTGTGCTGATTGGTAGTGAGATCATGCCTATGAATAGCCCACTGTACTCCAGTGGCAGCATAAAAATACCCTGTCTTTTATTTAAACAAAAAAAGAAAAGAAATCTGATAGGTCTAAGGCCTCACAGATCTGAAAGGACTGAAAAAGCATTTGGAAGTGACGAGGCTGCGTTCATTTCTGAGAGTTAGTCCAGTGGGTAAATGAAACTTTTATGCCCAGTGTTTTGTTCATTTTTGTAGTAGACGGAAGCCCAATTAAATGTGCTAACTGCTGAAATTGGAAAGTGCAGTTGAGCCCTGCAATGCTGCTAATTGGTTGTGTCTTTTACATTTCAGGAAGACATGACCCAGGTGATTGGTCAAGGAATGGTGGCAGATCAGCAGAAGGCACTGGAATACTCACCTGACGATGTATATAACTTGTACTTTAGGTTTTACTCTACTGGGGTAGCATGCATTCCAAAAGAAAAGAAGGTGACTGCAATGAGAGCAGATCCTTTGTTACTTGACAGGAGGTTGTGGAGCGTTATGCAACCTGAAATCAATCCACAGCTGTATCTTAATTCTGTGCAAGTTGTATGCAGATATCCTGTGTTCACCTCTCTACCTCAACCCCCTAAACAGGTGTTTAAAAGGGCATCCCGGGTGGTCATGGTTTGTAATCCCAGCTCATGTTTGTAATCCCAGCACTTTGGGAGGCCAAGGCAGGCAGATCGCTTAAGGTCAGGAGTTCCAGACCAGCCTGGCCAACATAGCAAGACTTCATCTCTACTAAAAATACAAAAATTAACCAGGTGTGGTGGTGCATGCATGTAGTCCCAGCTACTCAGGAGGCTGAGGCATGAGAATCACTTGAACCTGGGAGGCAGAGGTTGCAGTAAGCCACCAAGATTGTGCCACTGCACTCCAGCCTGGGTGACAAAGCGAGACGCTGTCTTTAAATAAATAAATAATAAAAGGGTATCCCTGAAAACACCCTTGCACTTAAATAAAATCTATCTAGCCAGGCACAGTGGTGCATACCTATAGTCCTAGCTGCTCAGGTGGCTGAGGCAGGATTGCTTGAGCCCAGGAATTCTAGTTCACCCTAAGCAATCTAGTAAGACTCTATCTCAAAAAAAAATTTCTGAGAGCACCATGTCTTACACAATGTTGAAAATAAAAATTACAAATGGAAGAATTTCTATAAAATAACTTCGGTGTTCCTTACATTTGAATTTTCACTTCTCTTAAAGAACCAAAAACTTTTATCAAATTGTTGATACTTTTGTGGTTGTTGAGCTTTTTCCTTGCTTTGAATCCTGATTTTCATGTCTTTGTACTGATCTATGCTTTTATGTTTCTAAAACTTATACGTTATTCCTATGTTAGCTATTTTTATATTTAAAAAACTATAGATTACTAGAGCTTACAGGAAATACATATTTCAAACATTGCCAAAGAAAATGCCTTTGAAAATTCTTTAAAATTATATGCTAAACACCCAATTTTTTTTTTTTTAAAGGTACAGAACGAACCTTAAAAATAACCAAATTCAGTTCAACTGAAAACCTGTAAGCAATTTTTAAGAGTCAGGGTCTTACTCTGTCACCCAGGCTGGAGTATAGTAATGCAATCAGAGCTCACTGTAACCTCAAACTCCTGGGCTCAAGCAATCCTCAAACCTCAGCCTCCCAAAATGTTGAGATTATAAGTGTGAGCTACTGTATCTGACCAATTATAATTTTTTTAATTTATTTTTTTTTGTATTTTTTTGTTTCTTCTTTTTTGTTTTTTTATTTATTTTATTCTTTTATTTTTTGTTTCTTCTTTTTTTTTAATTTTTGTATTTTTTGTTTCTTCTTTTTTTAATTTAAAAGAAGGTTTTGCTTTAATTTATTGCAAATACCATTAAGGAGTTAATACTTTATATACTCCCAGCCAGGTGTAGTGGCTCATCTCTGTAATCCCAGCACTTTGAGAGGCTGAGGTGGGTGGATCACCTGAGTTCAGGAGTTCAAGACCAGCCTGGCCAACATGGCAAAACCCCATCTCTACTAAAAATACTAAAATTAGCCAGATGTGATGGTGGTTGCCTGTAATCCCAGCTACTCAGGAGCCTGAGGCAGGAGAATCACTTGAACTCAGGAAGCAGAGGTTGCAGTGAGCTGAGATCACGCCACTGCACTCCAGCCTGGGTGACAAAACGGGACTCTGTCTCAAAACAAACAAACAAACAAACAAACGAAACTTTATGTACTCCCACCTATCTCAAGCACATATCAAACATCTCTAAAATATTACAATCATAGAATTTTAGAACTAGGGCGAATCCTAAATATCATCCCACATTTCTTCTTGTGGAACAGTGAGCACCTAAGCATCTTAATTATTCTCCTTTGGGAAAGTGATTTTAAGCCCTTTCTGTGGCTTCCAAAGAGAAATGGCCGAGGTCAGTAGGCATCATCTGCAGTGAGGCCAGCAGCTCATTATACAGAACTTTTCCACCCTTTGAGCTGCTTCAGAATAGAACGAACTTCTTCATGGAAGTGGAATTTTCCATCCCTGACGGTTTTTCAATCAGAAGCTGGCCGATCATTTATTGATATGTTCTAAAAGGACATAGAAGCATTAATAGCTGTTATTAATTGAGCCCAAATTATTTCTGGCATAGTGATGGGTTTATTTATTTATCTTTAATCTTTACAACTTCCTTGCAAGATATAGATGTGTCACCAATTTATAGATGAGTTGGTCAAGTGACTTGTCTGTGGTCACACAGCTAATTAGCAAACTTAGCAAACTTAGCCACATGTACCTTCTTTTGAGTAGTGATTTTTACTTTCCCGTCCTGAGAACCTGATGAAGTGTAAATCTCCCTAGACAAACACTGATGAGTACAATTTTTGTACAACTACAAGGGTGTTTTACAACTAAAACAGTGGTTCTTAACTCTGTTTTATAATAGGAACACCTAGGAAGCTTTAAAAAAATCACAAATGCTAGGACCCCTATCCCAGACTAAATAAACTGGCATATAGGAATGTGGATCTCAGGCAAGTTTTTTTTTTTTTTTTAAATTGAAACTTATTGTCAAGTTAAACCATGGATTCTTAAGCCAAGGCTTCTTTAAAGAAGATTAAGTCTTAAGCAATAAGTCTCAATTAAAAAAAAAAAAGACTTGCCTGGGCACCACACCCCTAGATGTCAATTTATTTTGTCTGCAATGGGGATCCTAGCATCTGTAATTTTTTTTTTTTTTTTTGAGATGGAGTCTCACTCTGTCACTCAGGCTAGAATGCAGTGGTGTGATCTCAGTTCACTGCAACTTCTACCTCCCAGGTTCAAGTGATTCTCCTGCCTCTGCCTCCTGAATAGCTGGGATTACAGGGGCCTGCCACCACGCCTGGCTAATTTTTTTTGTATTTTTTTTTTTTAGTAGAGACGGCATTTCACCATGTTGGTCAGGGTAGTCTCGAACTCCTGACCTTGTGATCCGCCCACTTCGGCCTCCCAAAGTGCTGGGATTACAGGCGTGAGCCATCGCACCCAGCTGCATCTGTAATTTTTAAAAGCTCCATAGGTGTTCCTATTATGAAACAGGATAAGAGGTTTAGTTAAGTTTGATGACCTATAAAGTCCATCCCAGTTCTTATAATCTAATATAGTAACATAGAACAGCAAATCCATTCTTTCTGGTCTTTCTTATGTAGTTGGTCTTGTGCCAAAGAATGAGTCATGGGAGCATGCCTTCATCCATCACCACATACTGACAACTAGAGGCCTACCTCTATGTATATAAGTTTGGGCACTTCACTTGGATTCTATGGACTGCTTCCTTATTGTTAAATTGAATTCAATTCCACTAACATCTATTGGTCACCTGTTATGCACCAGATGCTACATGAAACTGGGACATAAAGGAAAGCAGCAACCATCTCTTTTCTGTAGAAAAGCCATAATCTAGTGATTGCTCTCTCTAGTGCTTTCCTGTTTTAAAAGTCACTTGATTTTTCGTAAAAGAACACTGCAGTTTGCACCCAGCCTTGTTGGGAAACCATGTTCTTTCTGAAGGTGATACAAAATGTAAGTTGGTTATAAGTAACTGTGTGAGTTAAGATACAGGCACATGTAATCCCAGCACTTTAAGAGGCCAAGGCAAGCAGATCACGAGGTCTAGAGATCGAGATCATCCTAGCTAACATGATGAAACCCCATCTCTACTAAAAATTAGCCAGGCGTGGAGGCACACACTTCTAGTCCCACTACTCAGGAGGCTGAGGCAGGAGAATTGCTTGAACCCGGGAGGTGGAGGTTGCAGTGAGCCAAGATCGTGCCACTGCACTCCAGCCTGGTGACAGAGCAAGACTCTGACTCAAAAAAAGAAAAAATACAGGCTCAATTGCTGCAAGAAGTTCTATTTTGCATAAGTCTGTGTGGTCAGTTTGGGGATGATATGGTGTCTCCAAAGTGTCGCAGACCCAACCACCTCTTATCTGATTACTGTACTCTTATCTGATTATTCTTACTTGATTACTCTACCATCCTCAAATGATGGCATCCATTATTTGGTTTAAGAGGGCTGCTTCAGTTATCACCAACACATCTGCATTTCAAGCAGTGAGAAGGGGAAGGCAGGATCTTTCTCCTTAGAAGAATGATCCAAAAATTGTACTTTCACTTCTGTTTACATCCCATTGACCAGGACTTAGTCTGTTAGCACATGTAGCTTCAATGAGGCTAGTAAATGTGGTCCTTAGAATGACTGGATATCTAAGTCCTCTCAATGTTCGGTTTTCTTATAGTAACCTCTTATTTGTCTTTTCCACTTCCTTCCTTTTAAAATCACTGATGAACATGTAATTGAATATGTCTTTCTAAGTAAGTATATGGTCAGTATTAAATAATGGTAATAGTGGCCGAACACAGTGGCTCATGCCTGTAATCCCAACACTCTGACAGGCTGAGATGGGTGGATTGCTTGAGTCCAGGAGTTTGAGACCAGCCTGGGCAACACAGCAAAACCTCATCCATCTCTACTAAAAATACAAAAAATTAGCCAGGCGTGATGGTGTATGCCTGTAATCCCAGGTACTCAAGAGACTGAGGTGAGTGAATCACCTGAGCCCAGATTGAGACTTCAGTGAGCTAAGGTCATGCCACTATTCCAGCCTGGGTGACAGAGTGAGATTCTGTCCAGAAAAAAAAAAAAAAGACGATGATAGAAAAACTGCAGGAAAAAACATAGAATCATTGCCTATCAGCTGTTTGATAAACACTTTAAGCTTGTAGCATTCTTCAACTGTTGACTTCCAGTTCTACCTCTTTCTCTAATTAGCTGCATGATTTCAGATATGTCACTTGACATTTATGCTTGGTTTGTCTGCAAAAAAAAAAAAAGTAATATTTAACTGTCAGGGTTATTTGCATGATTGAATGACTTTATGGATGTGAAAGTGTTTTGAAAACTAAAAACCGCATTGCATATGCACACTGGGTGGTATTGTTTCATTGTGACTGCACACTGCACAATGCCTTACATTGAGGCACAGACAGAATCTTGGGGTGTTATGCTTCTAGAGCAGTTATTTTGGTCCTTTTTCTAGACTCCAGGGCCAGCCTGTACTTTACTACCAGACTTCCAGCTGGGCATGAGTTCCCTGGCTAACTGCAGATCCAGAGGCAGGTCAGGTTGCCATATATATATATATATTTTTATTTTTTTTTTTTTTAGGTGGAGCCTCGCTCTGTTGCCCAGGCTGGAGTGCAGGGGCACGATCTCAGCTCACTGCAACCTCCGCATCCTGGGTTCAAGCGATTCTCCTGCCTCCGCCTTCCGAGTAGCTGGGATTACAGATGTGTGTCACCATGCCGGCTAATTTTTGTATTTTTAGTAGAGATGGGGCTTCACCTTGTTGGCCAGGCTGGTCTCGAACTCCCGACCTCAGGTGATCCACCCGCCTCGGCCTCACAAAGTGCTGGGATTACAGGCGTGAGCCACTGTGCCTGGCTACTACCTATATTTCTTATCTGCCTGTTAAATAAGCAAAGAGTCCTTTTGGTTTTTCAATATTAATATTCATTGGAGGTTCTGTCAGCAAAAATCCAGAATTACAAGTTAATTTTTCCCAAGCTCACACAGCAAAGGTCCCTGTACCTTTATTGAATTGCAAGTTGACTTTCTACCCTGAGTTTCTCATGTGTGCAGTTTTGCTTTTCTTTCTTCACTCATTCACTTGTTCGCTCATTCATCATGGATTCTATTGAATCCCTACTGTGTTCCAGGCTCTGGGTATCATAGGTGAATAAAGCACAGTTCCTTTATGTGAATTAAATGTCACTGATATACCTGGCATTTAGTAGGCTTTCGGTAGATGTTGGTTTTCCTTGCCCCTAATTTTGCTTAATTAACCTACCAAATGCATCTTTGACTCTGGTGTGTGCAGAAGAAATGGACAATATTGATGCTCCAGACATCCCTAGCATAGATTGTTTTGCAATGTGCACAGCACAGATAAGTCATTTCAAAGTCCGTAAAGGGACTTTTGCTGATTTCATCAGAATGAGTTGAAATTGTAAAATAATTTTTGTTCTTCCTCCTACCCCCAGCTTCATGTACAGATCAGTGACAGAGTGTCTTCAGCGTTTATCCTTCCTCCCTTCCTTGATCTGCCCTTCATCAAAGCATTTTAGATAGAAAGTTAAATAGGGAAGCAAGGGAAGCATGCAGAGTGGGGCATAAATCATCTTAACTTCTTGCCATCCCTCCAACCCTGTATTCTCAAAAGATATCACTGGAGTGCACCATTGTTTGGGTAACAATTCACCAGTTTTAAAGTATTTTCTTGTTGCCTTTCTCCTTTTTGGACATTCATCTAATTTTCCTTTCTTTTGTAGGCTGTCAGCCAGATGAAACAGCAAAAATATCCAATGAAAGTCTCCTTCAGTTCACAAGAGATACCATTAGCACCAGCTTCATCATACCATTCAACAGATGCAGACTTCACAGGCTATGGTATGATTCTTTTCCTGAGCAGATCTGGCTCATTAAGCCTTAGAGAAGGAAAGGGATCCTAATGTCCTAAAAAGAGAACTGGACCAGGAGGCAGAAGCCTGAGTCTAGACGCTTCCTCCACTTCCTTAGCTTTGGGGCTTGGATAGGTCACTTCATTTCCTTTACCATTTTCCTCCTCTCTGCCATCGCCACTGCCTATTACTTTTTGAATATAAACGCACTAGAATAGAAAAGGACCTCAGCAGGTCAGGAGTTTGAGACCAGCCTGGCCAACATGATAAAACCCTGTTTCTACTAAAACTACAAAAAATTAGCTGGGCTTGGTGGTGGGCGCCTGTTATCACAGCTACTCAGGAGGACGAGGCAGAAGAATCACTTGAACCCGGAAGGCAGAGGTTGCAGTGAGCTGAGATCACACCACTGTACTCCAGCCTGGGTGACAGAGAGAGAGGGAGAGAGAGAGAGAGAAGAGAGAAAAGAAAAAGAGAGAGAAAGAAAGAGAGAGGAAAGAAAGAGAAAGAAGAAAAGAGAGAGAAAGAAAGGAAAAAGAGAAAAAGAAAGAAGAAAAAGAGAAGAAAAATGACTGAAATACTGTAAATGAGAAAAAAGACAAAAAAAGAAAAAGAAAGAAAGAAAAGAAAGAAAGAAAGGGACCTCAGTAAATGTTATTTGAATCTGAGGCTTCTGGATGGATCTGAGGCTTCTGGATTATTATTCTAATCTCTCCAAAAGATTATGTTTAGGTCTTGAGTAATATCTCTTTTAAAAAGCCTATCAAACCCAATTTTTAGCCCTACAAACGTTGCTATAAGCTGCTTGAAGAATGTTGATTTTCAATGCTTAAAGAAATTGGTATTCACATTCTCTATTTAAATTCCTGGCTTGAATTATGCTGACGAAGGATTGAAAATAGAACTTTATAAAAATAATGGGTATTTCCATTTGGCTTTTTTTTTTTTTTGAGAGACAGAATCTCACTGTGACATCCAGGCTGGAGTGCAGTGGGGGCGATCTCAGCTCACTGCAACCTCTGCCTCCCGGGTTCAAGTGATTCTCCTGCTTCGGCCTCCCGAGTAGCTGGGATTACAGGCAAACGCCACCATGTCCAACAAATTTTATATTTTCAGTAGAGATGAGGTTTCACCATGTTGTCCAGCCTGGTCTCAAACTCTTGATCTCAAGTGATCTGCCTGCCTCAGCCTCCCAAAGTGCTGGGATTACAGACATAAGCCACCATACCTAGCCCTACTTTGCTTTTGTGCGATAAAAATCAGTAAAAAATGGACTCTTTAAAAGACAGTACTCACCAATAGCAAAACATAACCCTGCATTAATTTAGCAGTCCTGAAGTCTCTGTGGTATTTACCTTTTATATTTTTTTATAAATATTAATTTCATAAACTTCATCAAGCAGGTACTATTTTGAAGCATTGGAGTTGTACTAAAACACTTGATAAATGTGGTCAGAAAACTATGGCGCATGGGTCAAATCTGGCCTACCAGCTGGTTTTGCATGGCCTACAAGCTAAAAAAGGTTTTCACTTTTTAAAGGTTGAAAAAAAACCAAAAGAATATTTTATAAAAATTCTATGAAATTCATATTTCAGTGTTCACAAATACAGGTTTATAGACACTGATTTGTTTTCGTATTCTCAATGGCTTTTTTCACACTATGATGATGGAGTTCAGTAGTCTCAACAGAGACAGTCTGGCCTGTAATGCCCAAAATATGTATGTTTGGCCCTTTACCAAGAATGTATGCTGACTATGAATGTAGACGAGTTTTGGTAATATACATCACAACATGTTTATACTTAGATGACAGAAATTCATCATCCTTCCTGGTTTTCATTCTCTCTCTCCTTTTTTTTTTTTTTTGAGATGGAATTTCACTCTTGTTGCCCAGGCTGGAGTGCAATGGTGCCATTGTGGCTCACTGGAACCTCCACCTCCTGGGTTCAAGCGATTCTCCTGCCTCAGCTTCCCGAGTTGCTGGGATTACAAGCACCCACCACCACATCCAGCTAATTTTTTTGTATTTTTAGTAGAGACAGGGTTTCACTGTGTTGGGGGAAGCGGGGCAGGCTGGTTTCTATCTCCTGATCTCAGGTGATCCACCCACCTCAGCCTCCCAAAGTGCTAGGATTACAGGCATGAGCCACTGTGCCCAGCTGGTTTTCATTCTCATGGATAAATAAATAAATGAAGCTTATCATTCTACAATTGAATCTGTAGACATTTTATTCATTTACTCATCTACTTACCAGGCATTTATTTTAAGGGCTTGGTATGAGCCAGGTTTGGGGCTGGATTCCATGAGCGAAGTAAATAGAAAGACTGACTCAGGACTGGCTAGGGTGAGGCAAACGTGGAGGAGGGAAAAGAAATGCCATCTCCAGGATGTCTCACTAGGTTTTTCCTCTCTTCTCACTCAGGAGACTATGCTAGTCATTTACGAAAGCAGTGTAAACTTTTCTTTCTTTTTTTTTTTTGAGATGGAGTTTCCTTCTTGTTGCCCAGGCTAGAGAGCAATGGCATGATCTCGGCTCACCGCAACCTCCGCCTCCCAGGTTCAAGTGATTCTCCTGCCTCAGCCTCTCTAGTAGCAGGATTATAGGCATGCATCATCATGCCCAGCTAATTTTGCATTTTTAGTAGAGACAGGGTTTTACCATGTTGGTCAGGCTGATTTCGAACTCCTGACCTTAGGTGATCTGCACACCTCGGCCTCCCAAAGTGCTGGGATTACAGGTGTGAGCCACCGTGCCCAGCCTAAAAACAATAAAAACTTTTTAAAGCACCCATGAAAGTGTGCAACTATTGTACATCATTTTTGTTTTAAATTAATGGGAAATGTAGTATAAAACACATACGCTGCAAAAAGATTTAGAGACAAATTAGGTTTACAATTTAATATTCTGCCTTGCCTCTGTCTTACCTAGAGCCTATTTCTTTTTGTTTTATAGCAGAGATTGGCAAGCTTCTTCTATAAAGAAGCTGATAGTAAATGTTTAGCCTATGGTCCACACAGCCGCTGTTGCCAGTTACTCACCCCTGCCATTGTAGTGTGCTCGCAGCCATAGGCTACTTCTAAATATGGCACTTTTTATGGTTGTGTCACTGAATTTCTTGCTCTTAACCAGGAGGCCTTTAGATTAATAAATTCCATTTAGATGGGAGCAACCAATGTATAAATGCCTACAATGTGCCATACTCTGGGCTGGGCACCCCACACGTGCTGTTCATTTAGTTTCTCTAACAGCCTCTTACATAGTGGTTACATACATTTTTCTGATGAGAAGTGAGCTTCACTTTCACCCTCCTGTGAACTTCCTGCTTAGGAACCCAACTGTGCCTCTGTGCCACTCCAAAACCTGAGCCTTTTCATTCCAAAGACCATGATTATCACTGAGTTAGACCAGAACCCCCACAGGCTTACCTAGAGCCTGTTTCTTTTTGTTTTATACCAGAGATTGGCAAGCTTTTTCTATAAAGAAGTAGACGGTAAATATTTTAGGCTATGGTCCACACAACCTCTGTTGCGGTTACTCACCCCTGTCATTGTATTGTGCTGGCAGCCACAGGCTAGGCATAAATGAATTAGTGGGTTTGTGTTCCAATACGACTTTATTTACAGACACTGAAATTTAGACTCATATCATTTCACATGCCTTGAGACATTGTTTTTCTTTTGAGTTTTTTTTTTTCAAGCTTTTGAAAGTGTAAAAGCCATTCTTGATCCGCAGCTGTAGTCCACTGACCCCTGCTTTTACAAAGATTTAATGAGCGGTTGGATCTCATCTCAGTTCTGTGCATTAGCTGCAGCTGACCAGCAGATGGGGCCCTCTCTCATCAGCCTTTTCCTGAATTGTATCATAAGAAGCAATACTCATGGTGATCAAACTTAGTTATCAGAAAATATGACATTCTCTGGAGATTATTATTTGTATAAGCATCTCTTGAAACTATTCAACATTTTGAATGTTTTGAGGGCTTTTTTTGTTTTTTTGAGATGGTGTTTCACTCTTGTTGACCAGGCTGCAGTGCAATGGTGTGACCTCGGGTCTCTGCAACCTCTGCCTCCTAGGCTCAAGCAATTCTCCTGCCTCAGCCTCTCCAGTAGCTGGGATTACAGGCATACACTACCATGCCCAGCTATTTTTTGTATTTTTAGTGGAGACAGGGTTTCACCATGTTGACCAGGCTGGTCTCGAACTCCTGACCTCTGATGATCCACCCACTTTGGCCTCCCAAAGTGCTGGGATTACAGGCATGAGCCACCGCATCCATCCAAATGTTTTGAGTTTTTAATAGGTTAGGTTCAGTTACCTGGAAAATGCATGTATAGAGATTTTATGTTGGATAAACAGATTTTTTTTTTTTTTGAGACAGAGTCTCGCACTATTGCCCAGGCTGGAGTGCAGTGGCGTGATCTCAGCTCACTGCAACCTCTATCTCCCAGGTTCTCCTTTCTCAGCCTCCCGAGTAGCTGGGATCACAGGCACACACCACCACACCTGGCTAATTTTTTGTAGTTTTAGTACAGACGGGGTTTCACTATGTTGGCCAGAGTGGTCTCAAACTCCTGACCTCATGATCTGCCCACCTTGGCCTCCCAAAGTGCTGGGATTATAGGCATGAGCCACTGTGCCCAGCCAAACAGGTGTTATTAAACATTTTTTCTTAGCCTATAAACATTTTTTCCCTCACTTTTTGGAAAAACCTAACCTAAAACAATTTTTTTAAAATAAACCTTTGTAAAAAAGCAGTAACCTTTAAATAAACTTTTCCTCTGTGAACCCTGCAAGGAAGTTTTGAGTCTTGTGTTGATAATACATTTTGTTTTACTCTATATATAATATATTTGGGGATAAACTTTAGGTAATTGTTATTTTTAGGTATTTCATACTTTATGATTAAATCCTTTATACATCTTAATAACTTAATTAATATGATATGCTCCAATTGAAAATATTTAGGTACTTTTCTTAATTAGTATTCTGTAGCTCAGAACCTCCTCTTATACCAGCCTTTGTTCTCATTGTAACATAGGCCTTTATGTACCTAATCATTTAATCATTGTAATTTTTCCATAAAGATTTTCATGATGTATTTTAAGATTTTAAAACTTTTGGCTGGGTGCAGTGGCTCATGCCTATAATCCTAACATTTTGGGAGGCCAAGGCGGGAGGATCACCTGAGGTAAGGGGTTCGAGACCAGCCTGGCCAACATGGCGAAACCTTGTCTCTACTAAAAATACAAAAATTAGCCCGGCGTGGTGACGCACGCCTGTAATCCCAGCTACTTGGGAGGCTGAGGCAGGAGAATCACTTGAACCCAGGAGGTAGAGGTTGCAGTGAACTGAGATCGCACCACTGCATTCCAGCCTGCACGACAGAGTGAGACTCTGTCTCAAAAAAAAAAAATAAATAAGATTTTAAAACTTTCAAGTAAAATTGATGGGTTGAGGGGTAGGGGAGTTATCGTTTTAATCTCTAGTGTCATCCCTGGGTGAAAGGCAGGAATAACCCAGCTTTTTCCTTCATGGTGTTTGCCAGGAAAAGAGTGCTGTGATAAACACGTGCAAGCCCACACTCCCCACGTGATGGAATGTGCAGGCTGAGCTGCATCTCTTCCGCGCCAGTCATTCTGTGTTTCAATTCTTTCCTAGGTGGTTTCCAGGCTCCTCTGTCAGTGGACCCCGCAACATGTCCCATTGTCCCTGGACAGGAAATGATTATAGAAATATCCAAGGGACGTTCAGGGCTTGGTCTCAGCATCGTGGGAGGAAAAGACACACCGTTGGTAAGTTTCTAGAAGTAAAATGTATCACTGTCACAGAACTAGTTGTTGAGGTTCATTCTGGCCCTGTGCCACGACTCTGCAAAACTTGCCTTTTTCATAGTATGGGGAGAAAATGTGATTATAAATAGATGTGCATCCATAGTCTAGCTAGTTTTCAAGTTTTTCTCAGTGTTTAATTTTCATCAGGGCTGGGCATGGTGGTTCACGCTTGTGATCCCAGTACTTTGGGCGGCCAAGGCAGGCAGATCACTTGAACCCAAGAGTTCGAGACCAGCCTGAGCAGCGTGGCGAAACCCCATCTCTACAAAAAATTACAAATATTAGCTGGATGGGCCAAGCACAGTGGCTCATGCCTGTAATCGCAGCACTTTGGGAGGCTGAGGCAGGCGGATTACTTGAGGTCAGGAGTTCAGGACCAGCCTGGCCAACATGGTGAAACCCTGTCTCTACTAAAAATACAAAAATTAACCAGGCATGGTGGCTGTAGTCCCAGCTACTTGGGAGTCTGAAGCAGGAAAATTGCTTAAACCCAGGAGGCAGAGCCTGCAGTGAGTTGAGATCACGTCACTGCACTCCAGCCTGGGCAACAGAACTCAAAGAAAACAGAGCTCCATCTAAAAAAAAAAAAAAAAAATTAGCTGGGTGGGGAGGCATGCACCTGTGATTTCAGCTCCTTAGAAGGCTTAGGCAGGTCGATCACTTGAGCCCAGGAGGTCAAGATGTCAGTGAACCGTGACCATGCCACTACATTCCAGCCTGGGTAAGAGAGCAAGACCTTGTCTCAAAAAAAAAAAAAAAAAAAAAAAAACTTTCATCAGGATTTTCTCCATCTAGGATGTTGGCACATAGTAAGTGTTCAGTAAGTAGGAACTATTGTTATTCTCGTTAGTATTTTAATGGAATAGTAGATAAAAAGGATACCTCAGGCTGGCATGGTAACCAAGGCAGGTGGATAGCTTGAGGCCAGGAGTTTGAGACAGGCTGGGCAACATAACAAGACCTCATCTCTACAAAAAAGCTTTTTTTTTTTTTAATTAGCAAGGTTTGGTGGTACACACCTGTATTCCCAGCTACTCAAGAGGCTGAGGAAGGGGGATCAGTTGGGCCCAGGAGTTTGAGGCTGCAGTGAACTATGATCATGCCACTACACTCCAACCTGAGCATCAGAGCAAGGCCCTGTCTCTTTAAAAAACAAAAAAACAAAAACAGCAAAATATATATACATGAATTATTCTAGCCCAACAATTTAGGGTTTATTTTACACTGACCATTTTCATGTCTACTCATAATTTTTTTTTAAAAAAGTTGGTCTAGAATGTTAGTGTTTCCTGGGATGATTGATTATGTTGCCCAAGCTGGTTTTGAACTTTTAGGCTCAAGCAATCCTCCTACCTTAGCTTCCCAAAATGCTGCAATTACAGGCATGAGCCACTATGCCTGGCCAGGATGATTGATTTTTCATTATTCAGTACCTTTTGTTTATCACTACTCAGTAGTGCCATTAAAATGTAAAACTTTTCCTCAGTTTTGATTTACTCAAGGTGTGAGTAATCAATGCACCTCTGTGTGTACGTGTGTGTGTGTGTGTTTAATACCTGCATATTATACAAAGTTAGATTGACACAAAAGGAAAATTTTGAGTGTGTGTGTGTGTGTGTGTGTGTGTGTGTGTATTTAATACCTGCATCGTACGCAAAGTTAAATTCCATGAAAGGAAAAAAGTGAAAAATAAATCTCCCTCCTACCTTTTTGCCCTAGCTCTGTCCTTCACTACCAATCCTTCCTAAAAAACCAGGGCCTCCCCTAGAGACAATCACTTTGTTAATGAATATGTTTTAAATGAATATTTTGGTATTTCTTTTGCCCATTTTATTTAGTAAGCAATAACTTGTACTTGGCAGATTAAACAAATATATCAGGGCCTATAAAACTTTTTTTTCCATTTTGGACAGTAATATAACACTTTTGTGGTAGTACTGTTGAGGGTGGGGAGATCCTATTCTAAAGCACTAGGAAACTCAAGAACAGCACGTGCTATAGAAACCAGGGTCGTGATGATGCAGGAGTTTTCTCTTTACCCCTTCATCAGACTTGCAACAGGCATACTCCGTTTACTCTGACCACTGCACTCAATCTCTTGTGGGAGGAAGTGCATGAGTGAGTGAGTGCAGGTCCCAGCAGGCTGCTTTGGGCGCTGGCTGGAGCAGGCTCCATGGGGTCTCCATAGTCAGACCAGGTGGGGGTGCCTGCGACTCCTGAAGCCCCAGAGAGTGTGTTACAATGCTAAATTCCACCATCTGTGGACAGCAGTGTGTTATCACAGTTCAGTGGTCCCCTTGCCTTGTTGCAGGGGGCAGCTGCCCCCTGCCAGCAAGGGCAAAGGGCCAGTGTGAGAGCCTTTTTTAGGTACCCACACTTAGTGAGTCCAAAGCTCTTGTCCAGCATCCAAGAAGAATTAAGTTGCACAGACACTTGAGTGATGGTGGAGAAGAATTTTATTTAGCAATGGAAGTGGCTCTCAGTGGAGAGGGGAGCTGGAGAGGGGATGGGACAGGCAGATAGTCTTCCCTGAAGTCCAGCTGGCTCTTCTCTAAAGTTAAGCCATCTCTCCTCCAAAGTCCAGCCGTCCCTCTAAAGTCAAGTTGCCTCTCTCCAGTCAAGCTTCTCTCCTCTACCAACTGAGTCTAGGGTCTTCATGGGCACAGGATTAGTGGCAGGGCGGACCATAGGTAGTTTTGGGAAAAGGCAACATTCAATTAGTAAAAAGACATTATTCAGAAAGAACTAATCGGAAGAGAGCAGGCAAACAGGGATAGAAATGATCACTATGGACCATGGGTTTCAGGCTTTTCAGCTCAAAGATGGGGTTTTGCCAGGGATTCACCCCTGTCTGCCTAGAATTTCTCCTGTCCCTATCATTAATGCCTTTTACATGTTTGCTGGTCGTGGTCCTTCCCTTTCCTATCATTGGGACAAGTCTAGAAAATCCTGGCTTTGAGTCCCACCTTGCTAGTGAGCCACCTCACCTGAACCTGAAGGGATTTTCTCTCCTTCAGCTTGATAAAAGTGTTGTTAAAACTTTTCTCTGGAGTTCATGATAATTTATATCCTGAATTCTCCTCTTGCCTGTGCAAGCAGGAACTGCCATGTGTGGCTTCATACATACATTGTGACATATTTAGAAGCTTGGGTGGAATGGGCAACGCCTGGAGTTAACCAGCTCAGCAGCCACTTTTAGCACCCAGCCTGTTTCATGGGCCTTTGCCCCCTTAAGGCCCCAAACCTCTACATTTCTTATTTCTGGCTTGGAATGCTATCTGTTCAGCTTTTGTCATTGAGAAAAGAGGCAAACTCTTCCTTAGAGGTTTCCCTTCAAGGAATTTGGTCTGGGCTGTATTTTCTAATCATATTTTTAATAATTCTTTTTTTTTTTAAGGCAGGGTTTCACCGTGTTGGTCAGGGTAGTCTTGAACTCCTGACCTCAGGAGGAGTCACTTGGCCTCCAAAGTGCTTGGATTACAGGCGTGAGCCACCATGCCCGGCCAATAATTCTTTGTAATTTTATGTCATCTGATCTCTCAGCAGTTCACAGAAACACTTTGACTAGCACCAGCAATCCAGCTAGCTCCTGCTTTATGTAGAAGGTCTCATGTACCACCAACACAGGACCAGACCAGACCATTATTCCCCAAACCTACATATGCACTGCAGCCTCTTGGACTTTGCCCTGCTCCCCTCACATTGCTCTCTTCTGCCCTCCTGCTCCCATCAAGCATCTCTACCTCCTCTAAGCCACTCCTCCCCAACGAAGGCTTTGCTGGGTTTCATAATCTGTCCTCAGCCAAACTCAGAGCTGATGCTGATCCTCTCTTTTAGCTTTCAGTCGTATTCCCTCTTTACCATTTACTAGCTGGGGCAGATTTCTTAACCTCTCAGAGTCTGTTTCCTGCTCTATTTACAGAGATAATAATACCTTGTAGACATACTAGGATGATCACAAGAGATGACGTTCATAGGATGCTTAGCACACAGTGAGCAATTGCCCATGGCACATACCTTCTCCAACTCTCTGTTTTCACATATGCAAAATCAGCTTAATAATCCTCAATAATAATTGAGTTATGGTGAGGATCAGATATCTTATAAACAGTAGAATATGTGTGTGTGTGTGTGTGTGTGTGTGTGTGTGTGTGTGTGTGTATAACCAAGGCCCCTAGTATTCAGAAACTACTGGTTGACCCTGAACACTGGGTGATGTCTCCTTCCTAAGGCCTGTTTCTACACTTTCCCAAAGGGGTGTTCCTGAATATTAAAAACAATAATTCTGGGAAATTACATTTTAAGTAAATTCTGTAGTGAATTCCTTCATAACAGAAAATTAACCTTCTGATTATTTTTTGTAAATATAAGTCTTTTTTTATTGCTTAAAATAAGGCAGGACTAGATTTCCCATAGGAAATCAGAAGTTTGATCAGCACGTCCAGCCTAGCTGAATGAGTTGTGACTTTTTGTTTTTGTTTTGTTTTGTTGCTTTTTTTTGAGATGGTGTCTCACTCTGTTGCCAGGCTGGAGTACAGTGGCGCAGTCTCGGCTCACTGCAACCTCCAACTCCCTGGTTCAAGTAATTCTCCTGCCTCAGCCTCCCGAGTAGCTGGGCTTACAGGCACGCGCCACCACACCCAGCTAAGTTTTGTATTTTGATATCTTGACGTCGTGATCCTTCCGCCTGGGCCTCCCAAAGCGCTGGGATTACAGGCATGCGCCACCGCACCCAGCCGAGTTGTGATTTTGCTTTTGCTTTTGCCACTGTTGATCTGACTTTCCTTTACCTGGGTTGGTTGGAATACCTGAACAAGATGTGCCTGTGCTGCTCTTGGGTCTTTAATATTGCATTCATTTGTGCTGCTAGCTGATAGCTTGAGGGTTTCCATTGAACACCATCACTTTCTGCAACCTGGACTTGAGGCTGTTTGCTAAATCCTGTACTCTCCTTTCCCTGCCACCGTGAGACAGCCAAAACCAAATTTTTTTAAATCAAGAGCTTTTTGAGGTTCGTAATATATAGTTCTGCCTTTTGGGACTGTAAATCGCATTGTCCTTGGAAGGATAAGCACCACTTAAAAATGAGGGATGGGAGACAGCTTTTATTTTCTAACCTCAGGTACCTCATCAAAAGCCGTAAGTTAGACTCAGGAGAAATATATAGGCCTGTCTGTCATTTCAGTGAGGCTGAATTGCAGGGGTTAGAAAGCACTTTAACAAATAAAGTTATTATTTACCACAATGAAAATCTTTCATTTTTCCTTTTTTTCCCCCACCTTCCAAATTTTGACGTGGAACATGCAACCTAACTGATACTGTAGATCACGTTTTCCAATCAGGTCTTGGGATGGGATCCAGCTGGCAGAAAGTTAGCAAACAAAGATGAGAGCTTATCAAAGGGAAATGGTGGAAAATGCTGAGACTCACGACGGAAGAACCTTTGCACATTTGGTTAGGTGATGCGTCCTGACTTCAGCTCTGGCATGGGGAAAGAGTACACCCCGAGTTCTGGTGACCTCTAACATCTGCTCCAACCCTCCCAATTAAGGTTTCTGTGTCTTCTTTGTTGTGAGTCCAAGAGATATTTTTGCTGTCTTTAGAGGAATTAAGTCTCTGGGACCTGGTCTTGACACCACATCAGTCCTCTTTGCTATAAATAGTTTCTCTAAAGCCAAGACAGATGGTTTCTGAGATCACAGAGGGAAAGCTCACTTAGCATCTCATCATATTTAAATCGACCTTTTAAAATGCTGAGGGAATGATGAGGGTGAACCTCTTGGGAAGGTTTATGAGCACACCTGGACCCAATCCTCAATGGCAGACTTCTGCTGTTGTTTTAATCTTGTGATGTTGTTCCCATGCTTGCCTTTGGTGAATGTGGCTCTTCTATGATAGGTTGCATGTGTTTGCTCAAAGGCTGCCCTTTGCTTAGTGCTAAGGATACAAAATTGAGATAACCCTGTCCTCAAAGAGCTCACACATTCCTTCAAGTTAATTCTATTGACTTTTAGTGATTGTGGTCTAATATAGCAGATAAACCAATGAAAAGTCATAATAAGGACTATTAAAATAGAGACTTCCTATGGAGTCCAGAAAAGAGTAGAGCCATGATATCCACTTCCTAGATTTACTTAATAGAAGCTATTTGTTATGTTTCTTATAAGCCAGGAAGATAAGGCACATTGGATATCAGAGGTAGTATATTAATTCATAATTTTTATTTCCTTCTATCCATTAATCCATCCTTTCATCCTGTCTTCTATCTCCCTCCACCCCTCTGGTCTTGTTGGAGAGTTAAATTTGCATGAAATCCTGCAGCTTAGAGAACTCGTCCTGCTCTGCCAAATGAAAGACCAAAGGCCCTTGCCTTTTCTGATATTGCATCATATTCCTTAACTGCTCCCTGATGTCCTTCAATGTCCGCTTCTCAGAAATTTATACTTGTCGATTAGAAGTTTTATCAGTAAGCCTGGTGCAGTGGCTCATACTTGTAATCCCAGCACTTTGGAAGACCGAGGTGGGTGGATCACCAGAGGTTGGGAGTTCAAGACTAGCCTGATTAACATGGGGAAACCTCGTCTCTACTAAAAATACAAAATTAGCCAGGTCTGGTGGTGCATGCCTATAATCCCGGCTACTCAGGATACTGAAGCAAGAGAATCGCTTGAACCCAGGAGGCAGAGGTTGTGGTGAGCCGAGATCACACCATTGCACTCCAGCCTGGGCGACAGAGTGAGATTCTGTCCCCTCTCCCACAAAAAAGAAATTTTATCAACAATATCCTCAGAAGAAGTAATAGATAGCTCTCCAGACTCATTCATTGGGGTTGTTATCAGCCTTGAGAATTATAGAGAAGAAAAACTTAAGAAATAAATCCTTTATCTTGGATTATTGGCAGACTTGAACTGTTTGGGATTAGACAAATGAAGTGGAAAAAGAATGAGAATGGCATCTCTAGGACCCTTTTTCTATGCATTTTCCTTCCCTGATGCCATTGCCATAGATCCCAGGCTACAGACAGTGTGTTCTACCAGACCTAAAAGGCACCATAGCAGGGTAATGATGCTGGTTCTTTGGCATTAGAATCTTAGATATTTAGCTGTGGGACCCTGGACAAGTGACAGCCTCTCTAAGTGAAATCTGTTTCTTCATTTGTGCCACTGTGGTGATAAAAATCTACCTCTTAAGATTGTCACATGAATTAATTAAGATAATGAATATAAAGAACTTTGCCCAGTGCCTATTTAAACTGAGTTCAGTTATTATTAATTATAAACGTTTGTGTTAAAGTAGATCCTTAACTTTCTTTGTCTGTGTGTCTGTTATAGTACCTGCACAGTGAAATGTGGCTTCATTCCTAGACAATTGCATATTTGTTTTTCAACATGAAACGTTTTTAAAAAGTGATTTGGCTGGGCACAGTGGCTCACATCTGTAATCCCAGCTCTTTGGAACCCAGGAGTTTGAAACCAGCTTGGGCAACATAGTGAGACCCCATCTCTTATTTTTTAAAAAGTAAAATAGGCCAGGCGCGGTGGCTCATGCCTGTAATCCCAGCACTTTGGGAGGCCGAGGTAGGTAGATCACCAGAGGTCAGAAGTTCGAGACCAGCCTGGCCAACATGGCAAAACCCTGTCTCTACTAAAAATACAAAAATTAGCTGGGCATGGTGGCACGTGCCTGTACTTCCAGCTACTTGGGAGGCTAAGGCAGGAAAATCGCTTGAACCCGGGAGATGGAGGTTGCAGTGAGCCAAGATCACACCACTGCACTCCAGCCTGGGCAACAGAGACTCCGTCTCAAAAAAAAAAAAGAACGAAAGAAAATTAAGTGGCTGGGCACGGTGGCTCACGCCTGTAATCCCAGCACTTTGGGAGGCCGAGGTGGGTGGATCACAAGGTCAAGAGATCGAGACCATCCTGGTCAACATGGTGAAACCCCGTCTCTACTAAAAATACAAAAAATTAGCTGGGCATGGTGGCGTGTGCCTGTAATCCCAGCTACTCAGGAGGCTGAGGCAGGAGAATTGCCTGAACCCAGGAGGCGGAGGTTGCGGTGAGCCGAGATCGCGCCATTGCACTCCAGCCTGGGTAACAAGAGCAAAACTCCTTCTCAAAAAAAAAAAAAAAGAAAAAAAAAAGAAAATTAAGTGATTCAAGGTCAGGTGCCATAGCTCACCTGTAATCCCAGCCCTTTGGGAGGCTGAGATGGGAGGATTGCTTGAGGCTCGGAGTTTGAGACCAGCCTGGGCAACATGGCAAGACTCCTGTCTCTTCAAAAAAAATTTTTTTAATTAGCTGAGCATGGTGGCATGTGCCTGTAGTCCCAACTACCTGGGAGGCTAAGGCAGGAGGATGGCTTGACCCCAGGAGGTCAAGGCTGCACTGAACTATTATTGTACCACTGCATTCCAGCCTGAGCAACAGAGCAAGACCTTGTCTATTTAAAAAAAAGAGAGAGAGAGAGAGATTCAAGCACTATTCTCTTTTTAGATTTAAATATTCCTTTTTTTTTTTTTTGAGGCAGTCTCACTCTGTCACCTAGCCTGGAGTGCAGTGGCACAATCTTGCTGACTGCAGCCTCCATCTCCCAGGTTCCAGCAATTCTCCTGCCTCAGCCTCCTGAATAGCCAGGATTACAGGTGCGTGCTACCATGCCTGGCTGATTTTTGTATTTTAGTAGAGACGGGGTTTCACCATGTTGGCCAGGATGGTCTTGATCTCCTGACCTTGTGAGACACCTGCCTCAGCTTCCCAAAGTGCTGGGATTACAGGCGTGGGCCACCGCGCCTAGCAGATTTAGATATTCTTAATGATGAAAAGTACTGGGAATGTCAGAGTTAGAATTTTTTTTTTTTTTTTTTTGAGACAGAGTCTCGCTCTGCTGCTTAGGTTGGAGTGCAATGGCATGATCTCCGCTCACTGCAACCTCTGCCTCCTGTGTTCAAGCCGTTTTCCTGCTTTAGCCTCCTGAGTAGCTAGGATTGCAGGCACCCACCACCACGCCCAGCTAATTATTGTGTTTTTAGTAGAGATGGGATTTCGCCATGTTGGCCAGGCTGATCTCGAACTCCTCTCCTCAGGTGATCCGCCCGCCTCAGCCTCCCAAAGTGCTGGGATTATAGGCGTGAGCCACTGTACCCAGCTGAGAGTTAGAATCTTGTCATTTCTCTCCAAGTTTCAAATCCGAATTTTTTTCGATCACGTGATTTAATACCAATTTAATTCATTCTTATTAAACAAAAGTTCTATGGGGCAGATACATTAACAAGAAGTATCATGGTAGACATACTCTCTCCCGTTTGGGTACTATGTGGCAAAATTCATCTATCTAGAAATGGAAATAAAGAGTATCTGTTCTTTAGCTATAACCACATGTTGTTCTAAAGTGACCTCACTTAACCCCTCATCATGTTGCATTCTGGTGCTGCTTTTGATAATTTAAACATAGGACTACAGCAATTTAAACCACTGTATATTTTTTGAATAAGCAGAATAGAAAGCTATTTTATATTTGATTAAGTGTTTTATTTTGTTATTCCCCTCGACATGAACTTTGTACAGTCTATTTCATGAGGAGTGTGGTTTGCTTTGGCGTGCGATCCACCAAAGTCAAGCTCATTTTACTGTTATTGCTTAAGTCATCTATTTTTATACAAAACATCTTATTACCTTAGTTTTATTTTAAAATCAAAGCAGAGTTTACAAAAAGTCTATGAATCACTGTAAAAGAATGTTAATGAATAGTACCTCTGAATTACCAGATTTGGACATTTCTGGTCTTAAAGAATATGACTGTAAGCAAAAATATTATGTAAGCTAAATCAAATTTAATAAATAAGAACCAAATGGAACTGTAGGGGCTTATGAAATGTAATGCAAATATTATGCCATTTCCTTAAAATAAGTCTATATTTCTGTATGAAAAATTATATTCATATTGATAAGTATCAACTTTTTGTTAAGACTTGGGTAAGGGAATTCCATTTTAAATAAATATAAAACCATTTCTTTTTCGAACTTAAGAAGAGAAAACTTGTTCAGTCTTGAAGTGCAAAACATTTTAATGTATTTACAGCAGTTCTTATATTTGCCAGGTATTGCTGTGATTTTATTTCATATATTAGTTACCTGTAAATATATGCAAGAATTTGCAATGCCAGAGTTTGGGTTTTAGGATTACTTGCATAGTCCATTGCATTAAAAAACATGCACACAGCAAGGCACAGTGGCTTATGCCTGTAATCCCAGCACTTAGGGAGGCCAAGGCAGGATGATCGGTTGAGGCCGAGTTCAAGACCAGCTTGGGCAACATAGTGAGACCCAGTCTTTAAAAATTATCCAGATGTGGTGGTGTGTTCCTTGTAGTCCCAGCTACTCAAGAGGCTGAGGCAAGAGGATTTCCTAAGCCTGGGCCCTCAAGGCTAGAGTGAGCTATGGTGCCACCACTGCACTCCAGCCTGGGTGACAAAGTAAGACTCTGTTTCTCTTTTTTTTTTATTTTTATAGTTAAAAAAAAATTATAGAGATAGGGTCTCACTCTGTTGCTTAGGCTGGTCTCAAATCCCTGGGCTCAAGCAGTCCTCCCACCTCAGTATCCCAAAGTGCTGGGATTATAGGCATGAACCACTGAACCTAACCTATATTCTATCTCATCACACATAGACATATACACACACACACACACACACGCACACACACAGAGAGAGAGAGAGAGAGAGAAAGACAGAGAGAGAGATTAGTGTTATTTCTTCCAGTGTAATTGAATCTTAAAGTGTATTTAATCTTTTTTGTCAAAGGAGCTGCCATTATTTATGCTGATATACTGCTCATTTATGTTGTCTCTAGTTTATTAGCTGAGAATGTTTCAAGCATTTCAAAACAGTAGGTACTGAACATTATGATCCATTTTCTTCCTCCTTGAGGGATTTTGTAAATGCACACTAGAATATATAGACTATCTCTGTGTTTCTTTTATAACACAGTTTTGTAAGGGTCACCTGAAGTCTGACTGTTGTGAGATTTTGGGGAAAATCTGTGCAGTAAACCAGTTTATTATTTGTGAGCTGAATAGAGTATCCAGATTTTTAAGTCTCATTTCAAGTATGATCGGTAAGTTCCTTTGACCTTTGCTGACCTCCCTTGTACAGCTATGGTCCCTCAGGTTTTCTGAACAGAAACAATTATCTGTTCAACCTATGAAGCTGGCAAGCAAAACAGTATCAGTTTGGCAAACACTGTGTATCTTCTAAGGCAATAACTTTTTATTGTGACCCATGGTGGGAAAGCAGTACATTAAATGTACACTTGAGTGTTAGACTCAATCAAATTGTTAAATTGTTAAAATAAGAAAAATATTATCTTAAAGTAAGTATAAAATTGATTGACAGGCCGGGCGCGGTGGCTCACACCTATAATCCCAGCACTTTGGGAGGCCGAGGCAGGTGGATCACGAGGTCAAGAGATCGAGACCATCCTGGTCAACATGGTGAAACCCTGTCTCTACTAAAAATACAAAAAAATTAGCTGGGCATGGTGGTGCACGCCTGTAGTCCCAGCTAATCGGGAGGCTGAGGCAGGAGAATTGCTTGAACCCAGGAGGCAGAGGTTGCGGTGAGCCGAGATCTCACTATTGCACTCCAGCCTGAGTAACAAGAGAGAAACTCCATCTCAAAAAAAAAAAAAAAATTGATTGACTACATTCTGCCTCAGGTCCTGCACACTCTTGTGAGATAGTGAAATTAAGTAGCACTTGATCTTTTGCTTCTCATGAATCAGTGAGGTGATACCAAATAACTCTTTAAATCGAAGAGAAAAGTTATTGGTCCAAAGGTGGAGAAGATTAGCAACTTTCCAACTCATCTTAAATCGTCTCTGCATTTTACCTTTGTAATTGGTTCAAAAAATATAGATCCACAAAATGCATTGACATATAAGCATAAAATTACATGCTGCAGCATAGGGAAAATTCATTTTTAAGTTTCCCATCCTTGGGTTCATCAACCCACTGCCTCACTGTGGCAAGGACAATAGAGAGCTGCCTTTGTCAACACAAGTCCTGTCATTTCTACTATAGAAAGCATTTGTCTGCATTTCTGCCTTCCACATTGTGCTTTCCAATTTTTTTGTAAAGTATCACCAGGGAAAAGCAATAATGGGAAGTACAGTTGATTCTCATTGTTCACAGGAGTTGTATTCTGTAAGGTCAAGGTAAACACTGATTAGTGAAGAGTGAACCATTATTTCTAGGGGAAATACAGAGGCAGGTTCTTCCAAGCTTCTAGTCAACATTTTCAATAACTGATCAATACATAACCTTGCTTTATGTGTGTTTCTGCTTAAAGACACTTTGTTTAATATATTTTGTTGATACATTAATATCGAACACATGACCAGCAGCACTAAAACTCATGCCCGAACACAGCTTATCTAACACATATATTTTCTCAGTGAAGCCCATCCACATCTTCTTATACTTAGGAACACTGGACAGAACCCCAGCACTATGCTTGGGTGCCATTTTAAACAGAAAAAGCACAAAAATTTTTTTAAAAAGACACTAAATAGCCCATGAAAAGGGTACTTGTTTACAGTATGAGAACTGAAGCAAGAAGGCAAAGTAACACCTTTTTCAACCCCAGCTGGAAAAAAGGAAATCAGAAGACTCAAATTTTCTACCACTCTGCACATTTGAGAATGGCGGCCAAGGCCGGGCGTGGTGGCTCACGCCTGTAATCTCAGCACTTTGGGAGGCTGAGGCGGGCGGATCACCTGAGGTCAGGAGTTCAAGACCAGCCTGGCCAAGATGGTGAAACCCTGTCTTGAAAATAAATAAATAAATAAAAGAAAGAAAAATAAAAATAAAAAAAGAGAATGGCGGCCAAAGTGCTGGGAGCATTGATATGGGGGTTACAAATAAATTTTAGGGAGTAGATGGATTCACAGATAAGGAATCCATGATCAGTGAAGATTGTATTTAACTAAGGAAAATCAAAATGTCTGGGAATAAGACTCCTACAGTCTGGCTTAGAGCTTATTGACATTCATATGGTCCTTTGAGCTTAATCCTGAGTAGTCTGTGACTGGAGAAAAATAATCAGAAATATCCTTGTATTATAATCTTTCTTGAAAGATTTTATTTCAGTTGTATTTTGGAATCACCCTACAGGAAAATTAGAAATGAAAAAAATGGACTGAGACTGGTGTCACTCATCCTTAGAGTCATGAATTTTGATCACTCTCACAGATGTTTTAGGTACTAGATATGCCCCTTCAAACTTAGTATCTATGTTAGGGGCTTTCATGAGCAATTACTCAATAGCTATGATTTAGCTGACACTTTACTTGGCATATAACCCCATCTCATCTTGAAAATCTAAAAGGAGGGATTTATTAGTTCCATTTTACAGAGGCAGAAACACTGGCTCAGAGAGGTTAAATAACTTAATGGAAGTATCATAAATCTATGATAAGTGGCAGGGCTAAAATCTCAACACAGGTTTATCTGGTCATAGCCAGTACTTTTCCCACCACACATTGCTGCCTTCCGCTGTTTGCAGGCTGGAAAATTCCTCTGGCAACCTTGATAGAATCTGTGATACACTGAAACTGACTATATATGCTATCTCAATTTTTTAAAAAAGAAAAAATAAAAGACTATAAATTTTATGCAGCTCTTTCCAGATTCCTTGAATCCAGTCTGACCAATAGTGACAAAAGTAGCATTGTATGACTTCCAAGCTTTGATCTCAAGAGGCCTTGCAATTTTAGCTTTTGCTCTCCTGAAACACTGCCACCCTGTGAAGCAGTCTGGACTGGCCTCCTGGAGGATGAGAAACCATGGGGAGGGAGAGAGGCCCAGCCATTCCAGCTGAGGCCCCAGACGTCACAGTAAAGCCATCCAGGACACAACCAGCCTGGGTTAACTTGACTGCAAACACTTCAGAACCCAAGCAACATTATGTAAAGCAGAAGAACTGCACAGCTGAGCCCAGCCCCAGTTGCCAACCCATAGAGTTGTAAACAAATAAATAGTTGTTTTAAGCCACTAAGTTTTGCAGCCGAAGGTAACTAAAATAGAGTCTGACTCCAGCTTCCATATCTGTCATATCTTGTTCAACTTATGGGAGTTAGGATTCTTCTCACCTACCATTTAGAAGAAGGTCTTATTCTTAGGCAGGACCTAAATATCTGTTTAAAGCAATGACTTTCTCTGCTTCACTCTACACAGCATTTTGATTCATAAGAGCCTAGAATTTTAGAACTGGAATGACTTTAGAAGTCACGTAGTTCAGGCCAGGCACAGTGGTTCACGCCTGTAATCCCAGCACTTTGGGAGGCAGAGGCAGGCAGATCACTTGAAGTCAGGAGTTTGAGGCTAGCCTGGCCAATATGGCGAAACCCCTTCCCTACTAAAATTTACAAAAATTAACCGGGCATGGTGGCATGCACCTGTAATCCCAGCTACTCAGGAGGCTGAGGCACTAGAGTCACTTGAACCAGGAGGTGGAGGTTGCAGTGAGCCAAGATCATGCCATTGTACTCCAGCCTGGGTGACGGAGTGAGACTGTGTCTCAGAAAAAAACTAGAAAGTCATGTAGTTCAACTCTGTGCTTTACTGGTAATACTAGTGTCATGAACAAAGTGATCCAGTTGGTTACCTGCAGAGCTGTCAGGAAATTGAACTCCTCTGACTCCTTAGTCCTGAGTCTTTTCTTTCACAGACTACTGCCCATTTTTTTCAAATCACATTCTAATTGAATATAATAGGGAAGCTTTTAAAAAATTTTACAGCATTTGGTCACAAAGCCTTTAGGATGGAAAGAGAATTGTATTCTAAAATGTTCATCTTTTTTTTTTTAATTAATTCTACTCCGTTAACAGAATCCTTTTATATATATAAATAGTTTTGGGTCTGTCAACTTTGCTCAAAGTGAAATATACTTTAGAAGTTCTTTTTAAACTCTGTAACTATAGTAGGTATCACAAATTGGTAACTTAATACTTAATCTATAACTATGTGTTTTTCAGTATAGATTTGGATGAGTTTTGGTCTACACAGCACTGGATTGAGGATTTTACCACCCCCGCCATATTATCAGCCCTCATTGGTTTACGGCTTTCCTGCTGAGAAAGTCATCTACTGTGTAGAAGACATGGCTGTCTTTATGGTTTCTGAACAAGGATAGCCATAGAGGAGAAAACTATTAAATGGTATCTAAAAGCTACATCCTTCCTCTAAGGCCACAGATCCAAACCATAGTTTCTTTCAAAGGAAAAAATATGACTATTTTATTGTATATGATATCTTTAACATTTCTTTTGGTCCTCATGGGTTTTTCTTGTTAGGAGGGACTTTTCCCCTAATGCAGGGTAATAAGGCATAACACTCTTTCTGGATGGCTGGTAAACATGTTTTCCACCTAAATGTGAAATTTAATGTGAAACTTTTCTGTAGTTAAAATGTCCCTTAGGATTTTTGTTTATGTGTGTATAGGGAGTGCAGGTAGGGGCTTTTATGAGTATGGCGAAGATTGAGTTTAATTCCAGAGTGATCAAATGAAGTAAAACATGCCTGCAAGCAGTGTAATTAAGCCATATATCCATAGTTCTTTATAATAATATCTACGTATGATTCTTTGTCAAAGTTTTGTCCTAAAATGCTTGTTAAAACAATCTACCAAATATCTAGAAATGTAAAATCTCAGTCTACTAAAATAGTTCACCCACAAAAGGGTACTTATTGATATCCTTCAGCCCGCAGGAGACCCTTCTTTAATTTTTCCAACACCTGGCTTCTTTAAGTGTTATGAGTCTATTTCGACAATAAGATTGCCTTTTGCTGAATGATTGGTGTGTTTATGAGTTACTTTATCTACTTGTTGGCAGCTTGAACAATAAAAATGGTGATTGATGAGCTGAAGGCTCTGGTGACATTGAGTCTGTCTAAGGATATTCTATTGCATCTTGTGAAAGTCTTTTCCAGCAACTCAGAGTTTAAATCCCCTTGGAGACTTTCGGATTTTTACGGGGCTCAGTGATAATTAAATCTCTCATACTTGGCTCTCTTAAATTGCCCTCTGAGCTAAAGTAAATCCTCTGGAAACGTCAATGGATTTAAAATCCATTTGTGATAGATATTTCAGTTATGTGTCACTAATATTTTACCATCAGAAGCTTAGCGTCTTACTTCATTTTCTGCTGCTATAACAGAATATCTGAGACTGGGTAATTTATAAAGAAAAAAATTGTATTTGGTTCACAGTTCTGGAGGCTGGGAAGTCCAAGAGCATGGAGCCAGCATCTGGTGAGGGCCTTCATGCTGTATCACCCTGTGACAGAAGGTTGAAGGGCAAGCGAGCACATGAGGCATAGAGGGAGGGTGCTGAACTCTTTTTATTGGGAACTCACTCCCAAGATAGCAGCATTGATCCATCCTTGAGGGCAGAGCCCTCGTTGACCAATCACCCCTTAAAGGCCTCACCTCTTAATACTGTCACGATGGCAATTAAATTTCAACATGAGTTTTGGAGGGTACATTCGAACCATACAACTGGTTTTGATTGGAATGAGATTATGACCCACTAAGTTTTCCAGCCTCCCCATTTCTGAGTCATTGTAACCCCTTTATCTACAACCAATTTCTTGACAGTCATTTAATGAGCATTTATTAAGTGCCTACTCTGGACTTGGCACCAGAATACAAAGATGAGTTGGGAACAGCCTCTATCCTGAAGGCTTCCATCAAGGATGGGAAGTGGCACAAGACATAGAGCCCTGAACAGACATTCATGGTACTGTGATAAGTTCAGTGATACTAAGGAACTTGTGTAGTGGTGACTCACAAGAAGGAGCAATCAACTTTATCAGGGGAGAGAGTTAGGGAAGATGCCATAGAAGAGGTGGCCCTTTCAGAATTTTATAAAACAAAGGAGGTAGCAGATATAAGAAGGCATAACCCTCAAGCACTTGGTAGCCTATACTTCAAATATAGGTATATGGAATATTTCTACAAAAATACTCAAAAAACTTAATACTGTTTGTTTCTAGATAGAGAAATTGGGTGGCTGAGGAACTAATGCTAGAGAGATATTTTTCAGTTATAATATTTTGAATATGGAACCATGTGCATATAGTATCCATGTTTAAAAATAAATACTCTCTTAGGAATGGAGACATTAAGACAGTAGTGTTTTTTTGTTTGTTTGTTTGTTTTGAGACAGAGTCCCGCTCTGTCACTCAGGCTGGAGTGCAATGGCACAATCTCGGCTCACTGCAACTTCCACCTCCTGGGTTCAAGTGATTCTCCTGCCTCAGCCTCCCAAGTAGCTGGGACTACAGGTGCACACCACCACGTTTAGCTAATTTTTGTGTTTTTAGTAGAGACGGGGTTTCACCACGTTGGCCAGGCTGGTCTCAAACTCCTGACCTCAGGTGATCTACCCACCTCAGCCTCCCAAAGTGCTGGGATTACAGGCATGAGCCACCATGCCTGGCCTAAAGGCAGTAGTTTCTTAAGCAACAAGATGAATTTACTAGTCAGCTACTTCTTTCTGCTTGTCAATTTTTTCTTTAATGTTATAAATGTTTATAAATATTTAATGTTATAAATGTTTAATTGTGGAATAAAGGGAGTTTTCCTTGGTTAAAGGTGTTCCAGACAGACTGGTGAGGGAGAAGTTTTTAAGCAGAAGACTCTTCCCGTGCCTCTCAAACCCTGCCTAACCCTTCAGGCTATGAGAAAACTACTGTTTGGGAGATTCTCCAACTCACTGATTAAACTCTTCCCTGGTTCTAGAGTTGGCAAGTCAAATGAGTAATTTTAAAGTGTCCAAGCCAGGCACGGTGACTCACAGCTATAATCCTAGCACTTTAGTAGGCTGAGACAGAAGGCCCACTTGAGCCTGGGAGTTTGAGACCAGCCTGGGCAACATAGTGAGACCCTGTGTCTACAAAATATTTAAAAATTAGCCAAGCATGGTGTCATGTGCCTGAGGTAGCAACTACTCAGGAGGCTGAGGTGAGAGGATCACTTGAGCCCAGGAGATCAAACCTGCAGTAAGCAATGATTGCACCACTGCACTTCCTCCTGGGCAACAGAACAAGACCCTGTCTCGAAAAAATAAATAAAATGTTCAAAAGGAAATCACTGGTCTTGTCTCCAGCAGTTAATAAACAGGTCATCCTTCTTATATTTCTGTTATCCCAGTGAAAAATCACACAACTACCAGGAGGAAATCCGTTTTTGACTCTTTGTCAGTCTTGATCTTCTATAAATGATCCTCAGGTCTGTGCCATTAATTGATAGAAATTGATCTTTTTTCTTGGGCTGGACAACTTTTGTTTTGAACATTGATATATCACTTGTATCTATTATAATTTGTATTTGTCTTAGGAAAAAAATCATTCAGTGAATAATATAGGTGCACAGAAATAGGACTGAAAAGTTGAAGGGAAGGAAGGAAAGAGACAAGAATAACAAATGGGCCAGGCGTGATGGTGGCTCACGCCTGTAATCCCAGCACTTTGGGAGGCTGAGGTGAGAGGATCATTTGAGCCCAGAAGTTCAAGACCAGCTTGGGCAACAAGGCAAAACAAAAAATACAAAAAAAAAAGCACAATTAACTGGCTGTGGTGGCATATGCCTGTGGTCCCAGCATCTTAGGAGGCTGAGGTGGGAGGATTGCTTGACCCCAGGAGGCCAACTTTGCTGTGAGCCAAGGTCATGCTACTACACTCCAGGCTGGGGAAAAGAACAACACCCAGTATCAAAAAAACAAAAAAGAATAACAAATGGAGTTAAGAGAGGGACTCTGTTGGAGGTTGGGAGGGGGCCTACGCATCGTGCTTCCTGTAGTGCAAACCCCTAATCATGTACCAGCACTAGCTAGTGAGATTTATAGATCATCGCCTCACCTCATTAAGTCAAAGCCTTTGCCTTCTTCCACAAGTCGTCTTTTTGTTCACTCTCTATAAAATAATCAACTCGTGCCCTCAAGGTTTCTGCTGTGGAGCTGAGGTGACAATTTTTCAACAGAATTGATGCCATATGGAAAATCCCAAGCTAGCTTTTGGACAAGTGCAAAATCACATATTCAAAACAGATGAGAAGCTTGCTATCGTGGTGGGAGCCCAGGCTTTGGTGTTAAACAGTCCTGAGTTGGAATTTCATCTCTCCTAATTAGAAGCTGCAGAGACCTGGTCAAGTCTGAACCCTTAAGAGCTTTCGTTTCCTCAGCTGTAAGTGAGACTAATAATACTGAATTTGAAGAGTTATTATGAGGATTAAATGGGACAAATGGGAAGTGTGTAGCATCTATGGCACATAGATGTAAAATAAATGAGAATGGACAGGTGATATTAAAAATATTACCTGGCTGGGTGTGGTGGCTCATGCCTATAAGCCCAGCACTTTGGGAGGCCGAAGTGGATGGATTACTTGAGGCTAGGAGTTTGAGACCAGCCTGGCCACCATGGTGAAACCCCATCTCTACTAAAAATTAGCCAGATGTGGTGGCACATGCTTGTAGTCCCAGCTACATGGGAGACCAGGGCATAAGAATCACTTGAACCTGGGAGGTGGAGGTTGCAGTGAGCCAAGATCACACCATTGCACTCCTGCCTGGGCAAGAGAGAGAGACTATGTTCAACCCAAAAAAAAAAAAAAAAACCCTATCACTTCCTTACTGTGTGCTCACACTGTACATAAAGCCTTATTGGTAGATAATACTGTTAAGCCATCTAAAAAACTGAGCACTGGGGGCCAGGCGTTGTGGCTCATGCCTGTAATCCCAGCACTTTGGGAGGCCGAGGCAGGCAGATCATGAGATCCGGAGTTCAAGACCATCCTGGCCAACATGGTCAAACCCCTTCTCTAAAAGTATAAAAATTAGCTGGGCACAATGGTGCACGCCTGTCGTCCCAGCTACTCGGGAGGCTGAGGCAAGAGAATCGCTTGAACCCAGGAAGCAGAGGTTGCAGTGAGCCAAGATTGCGACACTGCACTTCAGCCTGGCAACAGAGAAAGACTCCATCTCAAAACAAAAAAAGCTGAGCCCTGGAGAGGTTAACAGTCTTCCCAAGGCCTACAGCCAGCAGTAACAGGGCCAAGATTTAGACCGAAGAAGTCTGACTCCAGAAGCCTAGCTCATAATCCTTTATAGCCTGTCTTCAGAGTAAGCCAGCAAGCCACCTGAAAAGTGGGTTGATTCATGGACTGCTTTTGGGATACATGAGTTTTAGGAATCACTGGTATTTGTAGACTGGAGTCACTGAGGTCTTGGGTTTTGGAATGTTACTTACATATGCAGAGATAGGAAGAGAGGGCTGGTGGGGGAGAAGGCACTCAGAGCTGCAGTTTTGCCTGGATAATTCAAGAGCGTTAGAATTTAGGATATCAAGAAAAAAAAAATTAGGATATCCAATGATGAGATAAGCATCATATGCATAATCAACACCTTGTTTTTAATTTAATAAAGGTCAGTCTTGGCCAGGCACGGTGGCTCACACCTGTAATCCCAGCACTTTGGTAGGCCAAGGTGGGCAGATTACAAGGTCAGGAGTTCAAGACCAGCCTGATCAACATGGTGAAACCCCATCTCTACTAAAAATACAAAAATTAGCAGGATGTGGTGGCACATGCCTGTAATCCCAGCTACTTGGGAGGCTGAGGCAAGAGAATTGCTTGAACCTGGGAGGCGGAGGTTGCAGTGAGCCAAGATCGTGCCACTGCACTCTGACCTGGGCAACAGAGTGAGACTCTGTCTCAAAAAAAAAAAAAAAGTATTTTAATGACCTATTATTTCATCTGTTCACAAAATATATGCCTAAAATATCCCAACCCACTGTCTTTTTTACTCTTCTGTTCCACTCTCTGAACTACATATGTTTTAAAACATAAATCATTTTTTTTTAATTCACCAGCCCACATTTCTAAGTTAGCTCTTGGTCTCCACCTTTTACGTCTCACCCCCAGTAGTACAACTAGCCAGAACCACAGCTTCATAGACTATAGGGGAACCCAATAAGAAATGTGGCCTTTTTCCCCCACTAAATACACTAGATAAATTAAACAAAAAACAAACAGAAAGAAACGTGGCCCTTTTCTATTAACAGATCACAGTGTCTCATGTTTTCTTGTATCTTCACTTTATTTTTTATTTTTTTATTTTTTGAGACAGTCTCACTCTGTCTTGCCCAGGCTGGAGTGTGGCATGAGCTGAGCTCACTACAGCCTCCGCCTCCCGAGTTCAAGTCATTCTCCTGTCTCAGCCTCCTGAGTAGCTGGGACTACAGGCATGTACCACCACACCCAGCTACTTTTGTATTTTTAGTAGAGACAAGGTTTCACCATGTTGGCCAGGCTGGTCTCAAACTCCTGACCTCAGGTGATCCACCCACCTTGGCCTCCCAAAGTGCTGGAATTATAGATATGAGCCACTACTCCCAGCCTTCACTAATAACTTTAAGAGAAATTACAGTAGCAGTCAAGCAAAAAGAAATAAATAATTGAAGAGTTTTACATACAGAAAGACTTCCGCACTAAAAATGGATCATTTGCAGTGAGTTTGGCATTTGAAACTATTAATGTATTATGCCATTATGGTCATTGCCATCCTTTATGTAGCACCACGAAGTATCTAAGAATTTTTAATTTAGACCACTTTTATGGACTAAAAACTCCAAGGGGGTCTTTTCTTTCTTTTGAGTATGAGTGAACAGAAATTTCGTATTTACCTTTTATAATGTTCCAAGATCAAAGGAGTTTTTGCTGAAAATCAAGCTTTGTAAAATCCATGCATAGTCCGAGTTTAGTGTGTGACTCTCTCAATCCAGTGAAGATAGGGTATTTGGGCACCAAACTTTGAAAACCAGCATCATTACAGGGTGCTACCAGGACTCTGCATTAGTTTCTCCTCATACTACCTTAATACAAATGACCTTTATTAGGCTCTCATTAGTATCTCTGGGATCACCGCAAGCCACTGACCCCACAAGTTTCCTCCAAATCATTCCCCTGAAATAGTTCAGAGAAACAAACTCTTGGCAGTGTAAATGCTCCCTGGGTCTGGAAATTTCATAAGTCAGAGTTAAAACAAAGAATGATCTAAAATCCATTGCTGGTACAGAATCTGAAATGTAAATTATCTGGATCCAGAAACTTTTCCTGGCTCTTGGGGGCTGCCTCTCTAATTGCTACAATAAAGAATGTTTTCAGAACTGTATAGTGATAAAATGAAAGTACTGTATTTAGTTTTGTAAAAATATTGGAATCCAGATGGGTTTTCTAGTTATAGACTTCTTGTTTTCTTTTATTGTTTCTCTACTGTGGAATTTGTATAGAAACCTTTTTTTGTTTGTTTTCTGTTGTTGTTTTAGTTTTTGAAAGAAAGTAAACCTGGAGCTATAGGACATGCCTGTAGTCCCAGCTCCCGGGATGAGGCAGGAGAATTGCTTGAGCCCAGGATTTTTGGGAAACATAGTGAGACTCCTCTTTAAAAAAAAAAAAATGACTGGGCACAGCGGCTCATACCTGTAATCCTAGCACTTTGAGAGGCCAAGGCAGAAGGATTATTTGAGCCCAGGAGTTTGAGACAAGCCTGGGCAACATAGTGAGACCCCTATCTCTACTTAAAAAAAAAAAAAATTGGCCAGCCATGGTTGTGCACATGTATATTCCCAGCTACTTGGGAGACTGAGGCAGGAGGATCACGTGAGCCTGGGAGGTCGAGGCTGCGGTGAGCTATGATTGAGCCACTGCACTCCAGCCTGGGCAACAAAGCGAGATGCTATCTCAAAATTTTTTTTTTAATTAAAAAGCAAACAAGCACAGTTTGGGGTGTGTGTCTATTTTATCTATCTTGTCATATTTTTGCAAGAAATATTCATTTCTTTACTTCATATGAACTTAATTCTGAGACTCCATACTTCTGGGCTAAAGTGAAATTCAACCTTAGCCATTTTGGTGGCTCTTTAACTCCAAAGGGTCCCAACCAAGCACCCAGACGTTGGTGACACCCTTATGGTCATTGCTATCAGCACTGCCTGCTCATCATCAAGCCTGTCCTTGCCTAAGCCTGTAAGATCTCTCAAGCCTATAAGATCTCTCAAGTCCAGAAGTCCTGCCACTTGACTTGTTTCATGGCTGGAGTCCTATAGGTGTCAGCCTCTAGGGTCTGACAGGTATCAGAGGTGTCATCCCTTGACCATTGCCAGCAGGGTCTTAAAACCTGTGTGTGTGCACTGGGGGCAGGGAATAGGAGGACCCTGGGCACTGCTGGACTCAAATCCCTATTGTGGGACCCATAGACCTCCGTTTCTAATCTCCACTCAAAAGCTGTGTCCCTCGGCCGGGTGTGGTAGCTCATACCTGTAATTGCAGCACTTTGGGAGGCCAAGGCAGGCAGATCACCTGAGGTCAGGAGTTCAAGACCAGCCTGGCCAACATGGCAAAACCCGTCTCTACTCAAAAAATACAAAAATTAGCCGGGTGTGGTGGCACATGCCTGTAATCCCAGCTATTCGGGAGGCTGAGGCAGGAGAATTACTCAAACCTGGGAGGTGGATGCTGCAGTGAGCCGAGATCGTGCCATTACACTCCAGCCTGGGCAAAAGAGCAAGACTCCATCTCAAGAAAAAAAAAAAAAAGCTGTGTCCCTCTCCCAGCAGCCCTCCAAGACACCTATCATAATTATCATAATCCATTCAGTGCTCTTCCGGTCTATTAAAAACAGAAAGAGTCAATGTCTTCTGGTTGCTTCAGGTTTCAGCTCCACAAAAATCCCCAAGGTGAAGAACTGCAAAGCTCGACTACTTGCTCTACAGGAGGAGGATGAGGGAAAAAGAAAGTGGAAAAACTCAATTTAGTGTTTTTAGAATAGTCTCTCATCAAAATATATAACTGTTTGGGTGTATAAATGTGAATTGTCTAGAGAGATCCTTGGAAGCTGTGAGTGGTGATTGTCTCTAGAGAGTGGGGCTGCGTCTGGGTGGGAGGCAGCCTGTTTTTGTACCTTGCAACAACCTGTAGTGGTATTGCTTGAATCCAATACATGGGTACATATCATTTTTATGATGATAAAATCTTTAAGGTTACGAATCTGAAGAGATATAAATTATTTTTTAATTCATTAACTAGGAAACACTTTTCCCAACCAAGGCTTACCTACAGTAGATATCGTCGTTCTAATTTTATGGCTCAGATTGCTGAGTTCAAAGGAATTAATTGCCCAAGATTACAAGAAAGCAGAGTCCGGATTTGAACCCACGGCTGTTTTTCACTTGGGTCCATGAATGCTCTTTCTCCTACTCCTGTTTTCCTCTCCTACAAGACCCATTCGTTCCATTAATTCCTTTCTTTTATTGCCCAAGTAATAAGGCCTGGCAAAATCCCCTTCATCAGGCCACACAGCTATACCAAATCCTTGAATACCCATAAATACCTGAAACCGTGTTTCAAAATACACTATAAAATATAAATAAGAATGACACATAGTTCACCTCAAGTTCACACACAGCAGCAATGTACAGGGTTAACAGTAAAACACATGGAAGATGTTTAACCTGAAATGTTAGGCAAAGCCAGTTTTAAAGGAATGAAATAATAATCTTAGGAACATTTAATTATACTTCTGAATATATCACAACTGTATATTGTTTATCTTTATGTCAGATAAAATATAATGTTATTAACAAATAGAAAATTATGGGTCACTGTCTATTGGTTGTTTGCTTAAGGAAGCATTTGTGGTTGTTGAAAATTAATAAGATTTTCTTTTTTATAGAATGCTATAGTTATCCATGAAGTATATGAAGAAGGTGCAGCAGCCAGAGATGGAAGACTTTGGGCTGGTGACCAGATATTAGAGGTATATGATTTTGAATTTTATTTTATATCAGTAAATATGGTTCCTTTCCTAATCTTGATCCACAAAGTGAATTTACCTTTCTGCTCAACTATATCTTCACTGATTTCTCTCCATTTAACAAAATATATGCCATATTCTTTTTTTCTTCAGTGTACATTGTACAGTGGTCTAGAATCATGACAGGTTATCAATCTACATTTGCCTCTGAAAACTTTTTTTAACTAAAAGGAAAAATACAACTTATGGCTCTATTATTTTAATCAAATGAGACTATATAATATTGCAAATTTTTTGCCTCTCCATTATACCCTACTAAATTCCTCCTAAAAACACATAGACACACACATATGCATATATACCTGATATTTTAAAGATTTTGTGGCAGCTTAAATAGGATTTTCTTTTTTTTGTTTTTGAGACAGAGTCTCACTCTGTTGCCCAGGCTGGAGTGCAGTGGCGTGATCTCAGCTCACTGCAACCTCCGCCTCCCGGGTTCAAGCGATTCTCCTGCCTCAGCCTCCAGAGTAACTGGGATTACAAGTGCAAACCACCACACTCAGCTAATATTTGTATTTTTAGTAGAGATGGGGTTTCACCGTGTTGATCAGGCTGGTCTCAAACTCTTGTCCTCGTGATCCACCCGCCTCTGCCTCCCAAAGTGCTGGGATTACAGGCGTGAGCCACTTCGCCCAGTCAATATTTTCTTAATCTTAATAAATCTTTATGCAAAATGGAAGTTCATGCCTTGCCATCAATGTTTCCAAGTTGATAAAAATGTAAAATCTTCTCTCTTTAGGAGGAATATGATGCTTACTAAAAAATTGAAATGTTTAACTTTTTCAAATTGCCTCTCATTTAGCAAAGTTGTTAAAGCCTTTTAAAAAGTACCAAAGCAGGCAGTGTCTGCACTGTGGAATGGCCGAACGGGAAGCCAATGCCAGGCCTTCTGCTCGGTGGAACGAAAGAGCTTTCTCGATGGTGTGAAACCTTTAGGCAGCATTTATTTTTTTTCTTGGATGAACTTAATTGAATAGTTAGCATTTTATGGTGGCCATGTGCATTTTTTGCTTTGCAACTTTAATATAGCACATTATGAATGACATCATAGTTAATTTTCCCTTTGGTGGTTCATTTCTGCCTCCCAAGATGAAACCAGAGATATAATTGAGGGCAGGAAACATAGGCAAGAAGGGGTTAAAGGAGAGGCTAAGCTGTTTGCAAATTAAATTCAGCCCGAGTTACGGGATTTCTCTGCAGGCCTTTACTGTGTTTCATCATTGGATTAAGACATATTCCCAGTACATTAATTAAGGTACAAGTGTATGAGGTTAGAAAAATAAGCAAGACCTCTCTGGGAATTGGCTTGACTGCCTTAGCATACAACATGGTTTTTTAGTGATCAGGAGTTTGAGATTTCTTTGTTTTTCCCTCCCTAGATTTTCAGATCAATTGGTATTATCATAATTGGCTTTTTAAGATGAATAGATTAAATATTTAAAATGACATAGGTACACATATGCCTTGATACATACATGAATTGTAAGTCCACAGATTATAATGGTCACTTGAAACTTAATCTAATATGTTCATTATCTTGAATGTGGTGATGGCTTCACAGGTATAAATACACATCTGGTAAAACCTATCAAATTGTTAACTTTAAATTTGTGCAGTTTATTTTATATCAATTATACCTCAATAAGGATTTTTAAAAAATGATTTCTGTTTGCATTAGATAGACCACCTGTAGCCGCTCTCATCTATAAAGTATATTCAAGTACAAGTGAACACCCGCTAAAGGTTAACATGAATAAAGCAAATTTGTTTTAAGTGGAAGGAGAATTGTAAAAATCAAGTTAACAGTTTCCTGGCGACTGGCAAAATTATGTTATCTCTTCTGAATGGATGTTTATACTTCTCATTAAAGATGGCCAATACAAGTTCTTCTCTTACCTCAGACAAGGTCTAGCTTGTGAGAGTCTAACACGTGTTTAACTAAGAAATATAGCTCTCAATTTGGTCAGGGGACATGTTTCCTTTCTAAACAGCTTTCTACTCCACATTGGACTGGTTCTGGTTGTGGCTGATGACTAGAAATGTGTGACGATGCAGCGGCAGCCTGTGACCTCCAGAAGGCCTTGAGAAGACAGGCCTGTTTTCATGGGATATTTTGAGATCATGAAACAAGGCTTTTCCAGACAGTGCCCTTTCCACTCATGAAAGTCCTCTGCATTCTACAAGCTGGCCTTTCACAGTTTTAATACTATCCTGATGTTAAGGTTAGGACAAGCCAGATTTTGCTTCCAAAGATAGAGTCAAATAATGTTTTGGCATGGCAAGATTTATGATTCTATTAATATGACGAACGTGAGCTATGTCTTCTTTCTGGTTCTCCTTTTAGGCCAGTTCCTTCTGGTACCCTCCCTGCTCCCCCATCCCCACCCCTAGTGCCATTATCCCCTCTATTTTGATACAGGTGTGAGCAGAAGAGAGTAGAGAGTTAATGCCCGAGTTTCCCTATGCAGTAAAATACTGAGGAGCTGCTGCAGTAGCTTTGTTACTCTTTCCTTCTCAAGCACTGGGTTCACCCGCTTTCCCACATGGCCATTCTATCCCTTTATGCTCCCTCGATACAGGGGTCTTCCTGGAGTCTTTCTTCTCAAATAGGAAGCCCTGCTATTTCCACCCTCCTCTTCTACAACCAATATTCTAAATAATGCATACTATGCTTCTGTAAGGCACTTACATAATACATCTCTCCACAGTGTTCTAGCCACATCATGATATTTCTCTCATGATTATTGGCACATTTAGTGGTATCTCCTGATTTGCAGAGGAGCAAATGGAAACGGTGATCTTAGATCACTTCCATCTGAGCGGACACCATCATGCTGGAATTTAATAGAAATTGCTTTGTAATATTACAGCTTAATGACAATGCTTTTAATTAAAAGTATATTTGTTAGGGCCTTTCAAAAGGTATTTAGAGGCTTAGAAAGTTCACCTTCAATCCATGGAGGTAACTTTTTTTTTAACGGAGTAACAGAAGTGGTCTTGTGTGCCATCTATTGGAATACAGGAAAATAATCAGCTCAGACCACGTTTCCTGGAAATACACTTTTCCTCTTTGTGTTTCATTCACAGACAATGAAAATGTATTCATTGGCTTAAAGTAGCAGTGAATGATTATGCTGAGAGGAAAAACAGCCTTCACTGACGTTACTTCAGTTCCTTGTTAAATACCAACTTCTAATTTACATTGAATATAACTGTGTGCCAAGCCCTGTGCTGAATGATTTACAGGGCTTAATCTTCACAACACTAAGTAAATATGATTATCTCTAAGTCATAGATGACACAGCAGAAGTTTGGCTTAAGTAATTTACACAGAGTTTCATATAGCCAGTAAGTTGGAATCAGCACTCAAACTGAAGTGCATCCATATCCAAAACCCATGTTCTTTACCACTGTTATTCTGGATGTAGCTCATCTAAGTGAACACGCAAGCCACCAAGATATACTAGAAAAGAAACAGCAGCTTTTAAACATTTTCTTGGCTCACACAATCAGCTTTAAATGACAGTTCAAAAGTCACCTTCTCCAAGAAGGTTCATTCTTCCTTTCTCTTTTCTCCATAACCATTCTTTATGCCACTGGTTCTTAGTCTTTAGAATGTTAGAATTAAAAAAGCCTTAGGGGCTGGATGTGGTGGCTCACACCTACAATCCCAGTACTTTGGGAAGCCAAGGTGGGCAGATCATGAGGTTAGGAATTGGAGACCAGTCTGGCCAACATAGTGAAACCCCGTCTCTACTAAAAATACAAAAAATTAGCCAGGCATGGTGGTGTGCACCTGTAATCCCAGCTGCTCAGGAGGCTGAGGCAGGAGAATCGTGTGAACCTGGGAGGCGGAGGTTGCAGTGAGTCGAGATTGTGCCACTGCACTCCCACCCGGGCAACAGTGCGAGACTTCGTCTCAAAAGAAAAAAAAAAGAGAGAGAGAACCAGATGCCAATGAGAAGATTTCAGGGAGTCTTGGATGCTGTTGGAAATACTGGTCTCTCATCTTCTTCTGCTCTTGTTATGAAGCAGTTGTGACGTGAGCAAATAAGAGTGAAGATGTCAGCCAGACATGGTGGCTCATGCCTGTAATCCCAGCACTTTGAAAGGCCAAGGCAGGAGGATCACCTGAGCCCCGGAGTTTGAAGCCAGCCTGGGCAATATGGCAAGACCTCATCTCTATAAAAAATTTTAAAATTAGCTAGACATGGTGGCACACACAGGTGGTCCCAGATACTCAGGAGACTGAGGAGGAAGGATCGCTTGAGCCTGGGAAGTCAAGGCTGCAGTAAGCCCAGTATTCATGCCACTGCATTCCAACCTGGGCAACAGAGCGAGACCCTATCTAAAAAAATAAATAAATAATCAGAGTGAAGATGTCAAATCCAATAAGCAGCTGAATCTAAAAATGCTGACTAAACACTAACATTTCTTTCCCTTTGATCTCAATTAAATGAGCTAGTTAATTCCCTGCGTGCACACACTGTCTTCTCTCTCTTTCATTGATTTCAAGTAAAGTTCATAGCTATGTGAAATTGCATTATCATGTATCCACCCTCTGTGCACTTGTGGGGTAGGATATTTTAAGGGCAGCCTCCTTTATATTCGAAGCAGCTCGTACTGCTTGTGGTCACTACCTATTTGCTTTGAAAGTGGCTGGAAATTTTTAGAGATTCTTGACTGGTTAGATCAAGGAGATTCAGCAGACAGAGCAGGCAGAGGCCTCTGCCATCAGCAGCCCATCTCAGCATGCCCATTGTTGCAGGTTAATGGGGTTGACCTGAGGAACTCCAGCCACGAAGAAGCCATCACAGCCCTGAGGCAGACCCCGCAGAAGGTGCGACTGGTGGTGTATAGAGATGAGGCACACTACCGGGATGAGGAGAACTTGGAGGTTTTCCCTGTGGATCTGCAGAAGAAAGCTGGCCGCGGCCTGGGCCTGAGCATCGCTGGGAAACGGTAAAGCCGTCCTGTGCAAGTCAGGATCTGCCTTTTTGATCCAGAGCTCTGGGGACTGATGCCTATGAACGCTGAAAGAGAAAGCTTCATGTAAACTAGGATGGGATTTCTAAAACTAAGATATTTATGAATATTTGACAACATGGGTCATATTTCTGAGCAAGGTCTTACCAAAAAAATTGTCATATCAAGATAGAACTCCAGGCCCAGTCAACCCAGACTGTTACACTTTCGTATAGAGTACAGACAGCTAGAAGGTTCTTTCACTTGGAATTACTAAGATCTGAGTTTTGCAGAGGTTAAAGTAACCATACCCAAAAAATAGCTAGTGTCAAGGAGATTTATCCCATGTTGGGTCAAGAACATTGCTTTGGCATGGAAATTAACATGGAGCATTGCTTTGTGTCATACTATGTTAATTTCACACTGTGTTAAAACTAGTTGAGTAAACATAGTTAAGAGACAAATATAATTCTTCATGATAGTAGTTTTCTATTAAGAAAAATGTCTTTTTTGCAAGCTGGGAGATGACAAAAAAAAAAAAAAGTCCTGCTAGGCACAGTGGCATGTACCTATTGTCCCAGCTATGTGGGACGATCACTTGAGGCCAGTTCAAGGCCATAGTGTGCTATGATCATGCCTGTGAATAGCCATTGCACTTGAACCTCTTGGGAAATGTAACAAGACTCCATCTGTAAATTTAAAAAAAAAAAAGAAAGAAAGAAAGGAAAGGAAAAAAGAAAGATGTTCCCAAAGTAATATTTTGCACCAAAAATATAGGTAAGTAGATCCTAATGGCCAGGCTGCTCTTTTGAAATATATGTTGCGTAGACCAGGCATAGTGGCTCATGTCTGTAATCCCAACATTTTGGGAGGCTGAGGTGGGAGGATCGCTTGAGGTGAGGAGTTCAAGATCAGTCTGAAAACATAGTAAGACTTGTCTCTAAAAAAATTTAAAAATAAAGAAAAATGAAGTCTATACTGCTTAACAGTAGTTTGTTCCAGGATAATATTACTAAGTTTCTCTTGCAGTGAATTGGAAAGGTAAGTAATAGCTTGAAGCGAAGTCTAGCTTCCGTGGTCTACTGGCTTTAAGGTATCTAGTATGTATTAATCCCAACAGGGCTATAGGATTTCCAGGTAATATCCTAATATGGCCTTAAAGTGTATCAATCATCTTGTTCAGGAAGAAATCAAGTTGGTTTTATGCATGTTATGTTATATGCCCTCACAGAGCTCTGGTGACTAGCCTAATGCTTTTGTCCTCAGGCCAAGCTGTTATTAAAATAAAAATATTAGCTACAATTTTTGAGTACAGATTTTGGATCAAGTATTGTGCTGTCATAATCTCATTTTTTACTTCAGCACCATAAAACCATCACTCTGAAAATGCATTACCAAACAAAAAAAGCTGAGTCTCCTACATTTCCAAATAAAATCAACACACATCTGGGTGCAGAGCAACTGACAGAGCCACTGTTGAAGTTTGCTTTCTTGTTTTGACACGTATGTGTGCCTGGGGAAATTTCATTTAGAGTAATGGTTTTTGCTTTTAGTGAACGTCAATATTTCAGGTTGAGTTTATAAGGAACATTTACGTTCCTTAGCACAAAAACTTGCAGTGTAAAGGATGAGATGTTTAGTTCTCCAGAGTCACGATTTTCTTTGACTAACAATTCCATCACCAGGACTTTGTCTTTAAGATATAGTTACAGGTATTCATTGCTTATTGTTTGCAATAGTTAAAGAATGGAAATCACCTGTATATTCATCAGTAAGCTTATAATTATGAAACATCATAGAATAGTGAAATTATGAAACATCATAGAATAGTATGTAGCCATTTAAAAGATGAGGACGCTCCAAGTGCCAATAAAGACAAATTGCCAAGGTATGAAGAAAAAAAAAAAAAAAAGAAAACAGAACTGGAAGAAAAAAGGAGTATATGTGTGTGTATCCTGTCACAGACATGCATATGTATTATGCGTGGAAATATTAGGTTGTGCCAATACTGCACTGCTGTATGGTATTAACAGAAATGGAAGCGGAGTGTTTATTTCTGACATCGTGAAAGGCGGAGCCGCAGACTTGGATGGGAGATTGATTCAGGGAGATCAGATCTTATCTGTGAATGGAGAGGACATGAGAAATGCCTCACAGGAGACAGTGGCCACCATCCTCAAGGTGAGTTGCTAGGCTGCTTTTTACCCAGCTGGCACAACTGAAGTCCAGTGGGAACTTTTCCAGTCTAGCTTGATTTTAAAATGGGTTGGATTATGCTAACTCTAGGTTTTACTAGAAATTTAATCCCTGATTATTTTAAATGAGCAGGAATAGCTTTAAAAGAAAGTTCTGTTATATTAACTAACAGAATTAAAGGGAACCTGCTTTGGGACGTGTGAAAATTCTGAGTATCCATGATTGTTCTCTAAATGCGTTTGATGAGATGGGCTCTCCAGGAGCTATAGAATTCATCCTCCTCTCTCTAGGTCTATGCCTGTTGCTTTCATTACCCTTTTATAATATGTGGCTGTAGGGAGAGGTTCTGTTATGATATTTCAGAACATAAATGCTACTACTTTTCATTTCTGTTCTTTTCTTGCCTTTCCAAGTGTGCACAGGGGCTTGTGCAGCTAGAGATTGGAAGACTCCGAGCTGGTTCCTGGACCTCCGCAAGGAAGACATCACAGAACAGTCAGGTTGTCGTTGGCTTCTCATCAGACTGACTCACTCTTTTGCCCACATTGGGAGAAAGTTCCCCATTTAACAAATGATTGTTTGGAAACAATGTCTAATGTACAGCATATTCACAGCACCAAGTTTAGTGAATTTTCATGTGTTTGAAATAAAAATGAAAAAGGTAGGATAGAAACTCATTAATCCCTAGATTTTTCTCTCCTTTATTGCTTGCAAATGTTTTCTTAGAACCATTTTTCTCTCTCACTATTAGTTCTATATTGCCCATGCCCGCATGTACACAGCTGTGTTTATTTAAAAAAAAAAATAGAGGCAACATCTGGTAGCAATTTGACCCTCATTAGCACAACATTGTTCTATTCATTCAATTAAATATTGCTATAAAGTTAACTTGTGACTAGCCACTCACACATGCTGAGGGCAATTAATGGCATATTCCTAGGAGAACCAAGTGTGGGGGTTTTTGCTGTGGGAGGGAGGCCTTAGTGGGTGATGTTTTGTGGGTTAGCAAACATCTTATATTTATTTGCAAGGCTGATGTAAGTGCCATTTTTTTTTTTTAAGCAAAGTATATTTCACCATATTTTTTTTCATTGTAATGGCTGACAAAATCAAGATGGTAGAGTATGTGGTTAGTCCCATGTGGCACATAATGAGACTGTAGAAACTTATATGTGACCCCTTAGTTTCCTCTCTGGGTTATGGATAGGCTGCCTTAGTTTTGAGGTTAAAAGCATGACTTTTGGTCGCCTACCTGGTTGCCTTACTTTTGAAGCCTCTCCAAGGCCTTTGTTCAGAAGGTGCTCTGATCTTACAGTTAGCACACAGGCACTTCTGGAAAGCTATTAGCTGCCTCCTGTTCCTCACTGGTGTTAGAAAATGAGTGAGAAAGATACCATTGTTCAAATAGGATTACAGACTAGCTGGCTTGTCTTAGGGCATCTTCAAAGCAGTCAAACCCAATAAACACCATATTGAGTTTGAAACCTTTCCTTATTTTTCCATTTCTGGCTTACATAATGGGCAGCAAATATCTAGGACACAGTGCTGTGGTAGGATTCCATGAGTGAATAGTGATGATATTGACCAGACTTAATCAACAAACAAAACAGTTGTGTAGCCAGGCTTCTTCCTTAATGGAAGACTCATCTTTGTTGAATTATTTTTTTAAAGCCTTATTGTATACAGAAGATTAGAAAGAAGCTATTCAGAGGAGGTTCCATTGAATCTCACTCCAAATGGAGTCTGGAGAAAAGAAGGAAAGGGCATCTCAGGGAAACTAGCATACATAAAGGCACAGAGAGGTAACAGGAGTTTGTGTGATATAAGAAAAGTTTGGACTGATCGATAGGTAAGGTAGTGGGTAGACCTGGATTTCTGTCCTTCTTGAGCAATGTATGCGAGCATCTTCATAATTTTTTTTTTTTTTTTTTGAGACAGAGCCTCACTCTGTTGCCCAGGCTGGAGTGCAATGGTGCGATCTTCACTCACTGCAACCTCCACCTCCCAGGTTCAAGCAATTCTCCTGCCTCAGCTTTCTGAGTAGCTGGGACTACAGGCATGCGCCACCACGCCAAGCCTATTTTTGTATTTTTAGTAGAGATGGAGTTTCACCATATTGACCAGGCTGATCTCAAACTCCTAACCTCAGGTAATCCACCCTCCTCGGCCTCCCAAAGTGCTGGGATTACAGTCGTGAGCCACCGTGCCCGGCTATTCTGAAATTTTTTTAAGGCAAAATTATAATATGCTGCACTTCCTCAGTTCTGAGTAGTTGTCTATTATAGTACCATTTATTTAAATCATATCCTTTAAGGAAAAATATACAAACACTCCTTTAAATGTATATAGCCACTGTGAAGTATACTCAGATCTGCAGCTTACTTTGAAATTAATTTAAAAAAAAAAAAGAGGCTGGGCGTGGTGGCTCACGCCTGTAATCCAAGCACTTTGGAGGCCAAGGCAGGCAGATTACCTGAGGTTGGGAGTTCAAGACCAGCCTGACCAACATGAAACCCCATCTTAAAAAAAAAAAAAAAAAGAAGATGAGTGATGAATAGATAAATGATAAAGAAACAGCGATAAAGAAAATATAGCAAAATACTAATTGTGAAATCTACGTGCTATGTATATGGATGTCATATAATTCTTTCAGCTTTTCTATGTATTCGAAATTTTTCATATTTTAGGAATTAAAATATTAAACAACTTTCATGATAGAGTAAAGAAAATGGACCTAATTATAATTTATGAACTGATAACAGTGATCCTAGTCTTAGCTTAAAATCTTGATGCAGAATAATTTGGTAGAAAAAATTATTCATTATTTGCAGTATTGTGGTCTACATCAGGAAGGCCCTTTGCTGTGTATACAATTTTTGTTGAATAGCCACTAGCCTTAAATGACTACACACTATTAACCTCAAATATTCATTTCAATGAATAAAGGGACAGGTAATGGAGTCTAACAGATTGGACTAAATTAAAACCGATTCTAGGAAAATCTTTGAGAAAAAAATGTTATATATCCCTAAAGCAGGCCTTTTTCCCTTGAGATTTGGTGCTTTTTTCCCCACAATTGAGGCTTCTATTTTGTCAGGTTTCTGCTAATGAAGGTCTTATTATACTTGTTTTAGCAAAATACATAATACCTTTTGGGTAATAAGGGAATACACATTGACCGTAACCCTAAATGAAACATAGTCCCCATTAGCTGACTGTATATATATACACACACACACTATATGGCAACCTAGGAAAATGGCTTTGATTTTATGTGGAGCAAGAACAGCTCAAAAGATTGTATGTTCTCCACCTTGGTGATTGAAACCTTATACAAAAGCACACATAATGGTGAAAGCAATGGAGGAAATGGCTAAATGGGATTGGGTTGAGGTAGTAGGAGAGTAAGTGTGGGTGATTTTTGTTTTCTTTCTTGGCGTCTTCACGATTTTCTGTTAGATGGTTATGGTGACATTGGCACGCCAGTGGATAAGTATGCATTTTTAGGGCCAAGGCAGTGTCTGCACACAGGTGATCCCTGGGTCTTTCTTTCAGGGCAGTCAGCAGAGCTCACACAGCAGCTGTCGTCCCTCCTTCGCTCCTGTCATCACTGGCCTGCAAAACCTGGTTGGCACGAAAAGAGTTTCAGATCCTTCCCAGAAAAATTCAGGTATTACACGGACACACCCAGAGCAAAACTGTCCTGTTACCCAAATTTTAAAAAAGAAATGTGTTTTTTAAAAAACAGCTTTCTTTAATTTAAATGATTTTTAAATTTTTGAGCTTGGCCACATAAGCCGAGCTTTCTAAAAGGCCCGTTCTGAAGGTAGGAAAGCCATAGAGATTCCTTCAGTGGTGGCCAGGCATGGTAGCTCACGCCTGCAATCCCAGCACTTTGGGAATCCAAGGCAAGTGGGTCACCTGAGGTCAGGAGTTCAAGACCAGCCTGGTCAACATGGCGAAACCCCCATCTCTGCTAAAAATACAAAACAATTAGCCAGGCATGGTGGCACACAACTGTAGTCCCAGCTACTCGGGAGGCTGAGGCAGGACAATTGCATGAACCTGGGGTGGGGGAGAGGTTGCAGTGAGCCGAGATCGTGCCAGCCTCGGTGACAGAGCAAGACTCCATCTCAAGAAAAAAAAAAAAAAGGAATTCCTTCAGTAGTACAAAACAAAGCACCTGAAAAACAGAAAAGCAGAAAGCTGGGATGCATCGTAAAGTAAAATTATTTACAAAGAGAAAATTAATAAATCACTTGTCACTGGAGAAAGGTTGGAGTGTGTATACTGTCTATGGGAAAATTGGGCCAGTTAAAAGAAAAAAAAGTGTGTATACTCTCAGGGGCAGGGTGGGACAGGAGGTCCTTTTAAATCTTTTGTTGAATGGAGGTTATCTTTGATTAAGGTAGAAAAAAATGTACAATGAAACACGTGATGACTCATGCCTGTAATCCTAGCACTTTGGGAGTCTTAGGTAGCCTGGTCACCTGAGGTCAGGAGTTCGAGCCAGCCTGGTCAATGTGGTGAAACCTCTCCTCTACTAAAATTACAAAAATTAGCTGGGTGTGGTGGTACATGCCTGTAATCCCAGCTACTCAGGAGGCTGAGGCAGGAGAATCGCTTGAACCCAACAGGCAGAGATTGCAGTAAGCCGAGATTGTGCCACTGCACTCCAGCCTGGACTATAGAGTGAGACTCCATCTCAAAAAAAAAAAACCCACAAATGACTCATCCTTGAAGCATTTACTCATCGTATTCCAGGCAGCTGCTGTTATAAAGTCCATCAACTTTTGTCAGACCAAATGATTATGGACACATCGATCTCAAACAGAGATTACTGCTTTAAAATAGAGAACACAGCAGGCTGGGTGCAGAGGCTCACACCTGTAATCCCAGCACTTTGGGAGGCCGAGTCAGGTGGATCACTTGAGGTCAAGAGTTTGAGACTCGCCTGGCCAACATAGTGAAACCCTGTCTCTACTAAAAATACAAAAATTAGCCAGGCGTGGTGGCAGGTGCCTGTAATCCCAGCTATTTGGAGGCAGAGGCAGGAGAATTGCTTGAATCTGAGAGGCAGAGGTTGTAGTGAGCTGAGATGGTGCCACTGCACTCCAGCCTAGGTGACAAAGCAAGACTCCATCTCAAAAAAAAAAGAGAAAAAAGAGAACATGGCCCCTGGTGACTTGGTTACCAGCTTGGATGCTGAGGAAGGGTACAATACCTGCTTGTTTTAGTGTCTTCTGTTGAAAGACCTAGAAAATGAAACCATTTCTCATGGGGCAATATTATGTCCTAAATATATTATTTTTTAATATTAAAAAGTTAATTGTGTTGCTTCTTTATTTATAGGCACAGATATGGAACCAAGGACTGTTGAGATAAACAGGGTAAGTCAGTTATTTTGCTATATATATTTTTCTGGTTTGTGTTGGATTTGCATTATATGTACATTTTTCCCAATAAAAGTTATTGGACTGTAAGTGTGCTACTTCAAGTTACTAAGGTAAAAATATGGTCTATAGGCCAGGCATGGTGGCTTACGCCTGTAATCCCAGCCCTTTGGGAGGCCGAGGCGGGTGGATACCTGAGGCCAGGATTTGAGACCAGCCAGGTTAACATGGTGAAACCCTGCTTCTACTAAAAATACAAAAACTTAGCCAGGCCTGGTGGTGCATGCCTATAATCCCAGCTACTCGGGAGGCTGAGGCAGAATTGCTTGAACTCAGTTAGTGGAGGTTGCAGTGAGCCGAGATTGTGCCATTGCACTCCAGCTTAGGCAACAAGAGCAAAACTCTGTCTCGAAAACAAACAAACAAACAAAAAAACAAAAAAATATATATATATAGTCTATATAACATTAAGAAATAGGCTTAGAAAAATACAGTAGAACAGAGATGACCTCTATGAATTTTTTCGCAAATCTCATCCACTATAGTTTTATTTTTATTTATCTTTTTTTCAATCTTAGTCTTTTAACCTGAACATGTAATGTTTTATAAAACAAAAATGGTATCATGTGAAACATACTAAATAAGTATTTTTTGACAGGATATAGCATGATTTTTATCGACTGTATAGTACTCCACCATATAAATGTGATGTCAGTTTCTTAACTGGTTTCCTATTATTGAACAATTATCACATTTCTCAATTTTTGCTATCTCTTATAGTAAAAATCATTATATTTTTACCCATATCATGGGTAATTTCCTCAGGATTAATTCTTAGAAATGAAATTTTTGGTTCAAAAAGCAAGCTTGTTATTAGAGGCTTTTATATATGTTGCTAAATTGCCCTTTTGAGAAGATTGTATAAGATGTATTTTAGTTCATAAATTTGTTGAACCCTGATTTTCAGACTCCTGTATGATGATACTCAATGAAAGTAGACTCTTTTTTTTTCTTTTTCTTTTTGAGATGGAGTCTCACTGTATTGCCCAGGCTGGAATACAGTGGCACGATCTCAGCTCACTGCAACCTCCATCTCCCAGGTTCAAGTGATTCTCATGCCTCAGCTTCCTGAGTAGCTGAGACTACAGGCACGCACCTCCATACCCAACTAATTTTTGTATTTTTTGTAGAGACATAGTTTCACCGTGTTGGCCTGGCTCGTCTCGAACTCCTGCCCTCGAGTGATCCGCCCACCTCAGCCGCCCGAAGTGCTGGGATTACAGGCGTGAGCCACTGGGCCCGGCTGAAAGTTAACTTTTATTTTGCTCACTTTGACCTAAATTAGGAGTTAAAGAGGAAATATTGGCCCTCTGGTAATCATGGTAATCAACTGCAGTAGAGTGATATCCAGCATAGCTTACTTCTCTAGATTTAATGATACCTCTGTTTGAAGGCATTAGTTTGCTAGGTCTGCCATAACAAAACACCACAAACTGGGTGTCTTAAACAACAGCAATTTTGGCCGGGCACAGTGGCTCACACCTATAATCCAAGCACTTTGGGAGGCTGAGGCGGGTGGATCACGAGGTAAAAGATCAAGATCATCCTGACCAACATGGTGAAACCCCATATCTACTAAAAATACAAAGATTATCTGGGCATGGTGGCACACGCCTGTGGTCCCAGCTGCTCTGGAGGCTGAGGCGGGAGAATCGCTTGAACCCAGGAGGCAGAGGTTGCAGTTAGCCGAGATCGTGCCACTGCGCTCCAGTCTGGTGACCGAGTGAGACTCCGTCTCAAAAAAAAAAAATGGAAATTTATTTTCTCACAGTTCTGAAGGCTAGATCCAAGATAAAGGTGCTGCACGTTGGTTTTTCCTGAGGTCTCTCTCCTTGGCTTGCAGATATCCACTTTTTTGCTGTTGCCCAACATGGCCTTTTTCGTGTGTGTCACTCATCATCCCTGGTGTCTCCCCTATGTCCTAATCTTTTCTTATAAGGGCACCAGTCACATTGGACTAGGGCACACCCTGGCCTTATTTTAAAGGCCCTATCTTCAAATACAGTCGCATTCTGAGGCCCTGGTACTTGGGGCTTCAACATGTGAATTTTAGGGGGACACAATTCAGCCTGTAGATTAACTGTATGGCTGGGTGTGGTGGCTCATACCTGTAATCCCATCACTGTGGGAGCCTGAGGTGGGAGGATCACTGAACCTAGGAGTTCAAGTAATTCTCTGCCTCAGCTTCCCAAGTAGCTGGGATTACAGGTGCCTGCCACTACGCCCAGCTAATTTTTTTTGTATTTTTAGTAGAGACGGGGTTTCACCATGTTAGCCAGGATGATCTTGATCTCCTGACCTCATCATCCACCCGCCTTGGCCTCCCAAAGTGCTGGGATTATAGGCATGAGCCACCGCGCCTGGCAATTTTTTTAAAATTAGCCACAGCCAGGTGCAGTGGCTCACGCCTGTAATCCCAGCACTTTGGGAGGCCAAGGCGGGTGGATCACCTGAGATCAGGAGTTCAAGACCAGCCTGGCCAACATGGTAAAACCCTATCTCTACTAAAAATGGAAAAAATTAGCTGGGCATCGTGGTGGGCACCTGTAATCCCAGCCACTTGTGAGGCTGAGGCAGGAGAATTTCTTGAACCCGGGAGGCAGAGGTTTCAGTGAGCTGAGATTGTGCCATTGCACTCCAGCCTGGGCAGCAAGACCAAAATTCCATCTCAAAAAAAAAAAAAAATAGCCAGGCGTGGTGGTGCATGCTGGTGGTCCAGCTCCCAACTATTTGGGAGGCTAAGGTGGGAGGATTGTTTGAGCTCCGGAGATTGAGGCTGCAGTGAGCCATGATCACACCACTGTACTCCAACCTGGGAGACAGAGTAAGACCTTGTCTCAAAAAGATAAAAAAAGAACAACAAAAATAAAGAGCCATTAGCTCTATTATAGCAAGTCAACCTCAATTTTCTCATCTGTAGAACGGGGGTGATAACACTAACATACCGCAAAGGTAAATATTGTTGTGTGGATTAAATGAGGTGACGAATGTAATATCTTTAGCATAGTACCTAGCACATCATGAATGCCCAGGAAGTGGCCTCTGTTATTATTAGCTACAGCTTTCACTGAGTCTGCCTTATTTGTTCCCAGTATTTTTCTACCAGAGTAGCAATTGAAATGTTCCTATGATGGGGAAGTGAAATGTACCACAGTATACACAATTATGGATAAACTAAGGAAACATCATGATGGATTTAAACAGAGCCAGAAAATTATTGCCTAAATTTCTCCTCTAATATTTCAAAAATAATATTATTTTATATTTCCTTAGTCATTTCAGCCACTTGTTTTTACAGGCTTTTGTAATAAGGCCTGCTCCTACCTCCCCTATTCTCCTACACGTGATCCAGGCAGAAATTTTTTTTTGAGACGGAGTCTCATTCCGTTGCCTAGGTTGGAATGCAGTGATCTCAGCTCACTGCAATCTCCGCCTCCCAGGTTCAAGCCGTTCTCCTGCCTCAGCCTCCTGGGTAAGTGGGATTACAGGTGCGTGCCACCATGCCCTGCTAATTTTTTGTATTTTCAGTAGAGACAGGATTTCGCCATGCTGGCCAGGCTGGCCTTGAAGTCCTGACCTCAAGTAATCCACCCGCCTCAGCCTCCCAAAGCGCTGCGATGACAGGAGTGAGCCACCACACCTGGCCTCTAAACTTCTGCTGTGCTGGTTCGAGTCTGCCACACATATGTAGCCTGAGAGTTCTGTGGGTTCATAACCAGAATCGAGGATTCGTTTTCTTCCGCTTCCTCTATTCTGCTTTTCTTCTCTTCCCCTCTTTTTCCTGATTCTTCTGCCCAGAAGGATGGAATTTCTATTTGAATGTTAGCATTCGCCCTACCTTTCCAGCTCCTTGACTGGGAATCACCCTCAGGGTAAAGCTGCCAGGAAAAAAAAATAAAACTGGGGATGTCCCCCCTGCTGTTGTTTCTCCAAGTTTTGACTCTCCACCACGCTTTATTTGGTTTCTTTCTGTTTAAGAGGGCACAGGTAGTTGTTTTTTTTCATTTTGACGAGACATCTTGATGGTAAACAGCAGGAGAGATACGCTGTCACGTGTCTGTGCTGCCATGCCAGAACTGGAACTTGTCATTTGTTCTTTTAGTGATTTAAATAATATTAACCTTATGATACTAATGTGGGAAAAAACGGGACTAGAGCCAGGTCTCTTCACTGGAGTCCGTCTTGGGGAACATTTTCAGCCACATTTTATGTGTCTCTTCAAACTGTTGTCACTATAGTGGGTGTCCTCTCAGATCCTTTGTTATGCAGTCTTTTAAAGCCAAATGTGTTTGTTCACACCCAGAAGAGCATAGTATGTGTGGCAGTTTAATCATAAACACCATATGAGAACATACTTGCCAAGTCTGCATCAGAATTGGCCACTAAACTAAGCAGTGCATAGGCTAGGGTGTGTGTGTGTGTGTGTGTTTTAATTTACTCCTGCTATTGCCTTTTATTGAGCCTCTTCTGTAGGCCATGACTGTGCCATAACATCTCATTTAACACTCAGACCAACAATGTCAGGTATGTAGTATTCTTCTCATTTTATACATAGAGATGGAGACTTAAAGAGGTAGTCAACCTAAATAACAAACAGAGAGGCCCTCTAAAAGAAAATGCTGCTTATTCAGGAATAGGGCATTGCAATGGGAATACACAGGCCCTAGTAGACTACGTGCTTATTCAGGGAGGTAAGGAAAATAAGTTTTAGAGGACAAAATGAAGAATATATAATTGTTTTGAGATAATTATCCTTGGCTACAAAGATTCATAACAGGGGTGACGCACAGCCCAAGACTGGATAGGCATTTGCTGGACAGATACTCTTGTAGAAGTGTTTTTTTATGTTAAGGTTGTAATGTCCCTCCTGCAAAATTTTTGCAGTCTTTTGTGATAATTTTTGTTATCAGGCATATAAGCCTGAGAATGCTTTCTTCATAGCCTTCCCTGGCTCTATTTGTAAGGGTTTTAGGTTTGTTTGTTTGTTTTTGTTTGTTTGTTTGTTTGTTTGAGACGAGTCATTCTGTCGCCCAGGCTGGAGTGCAGTGATGAGATCTCAGCTTACTGCAACCGCCACCTCCCAGGTTCAAGCAACTCTCCTGCCTCAGCCTCCTGAGTAGCTGGGATTACAGGCATGTGCCACCACACCCAGATAATTTTTGTATTTTTAGTAGAGATGGGGTTTCACCATGTTGGTCAGGCTGGTCTCAAACTGCTAACCTTATGATCCGCTCACCTTGGCCTTCCAAAGTGCTGGGATTACAGGTGTGACCCACCTTGCCTGGCCTGTTTGTTTTTTTAACACAAGTGACTCCATTTAGATTCTGACAACTTTCATAAGGTTAAGAAACTTCCCCCAAGGCCCCACAGTTAGTTAAGAGCTAGAGCTAAGGCCAGGCAGGGTGGCTTATGCCTATAATCCCAGCACAGAGACTGAGTCAAATGGATCACCTGAGGTCAGGAGTTCGAGACCAGCCTGGCCAACATGGTGAAACCCTGTCTCTACTAAAAATACAAAAAAATTACCCAGGCGTGCTGGCACGCACCTATAATCCCAGCTACTGAGGAATTAGAGGCAAAAGAATCACTTGAACCTGGGAGGCAGAGGTTGCAGTGACCCAAGATCGCACCATTGCACTCCAGCCTGGACAACAAGAGCGAAACTTCGTTTCAGGAAAAAAAAGAGCTAGAGCTGAAACAGGTCTTTCTATCCAAAGGCTCCACACTTAACTCCTGTGTTATCCTGGCCTCCTACCTCATGGAGGGATTTTGTTCGACAGCTATCTGGGAAGAGTCGGTTTGTGGCTCTTTGTTAAATATATAAGCATTATGTTTTCTTTCTTTTTTAGGAGCTCAGTGATGCCCTTGGAATCAGTATTGCTGGAGGAAGAGGAAGTCCATTAGGAGATATCCCTATATTTATTGCCATGATTCAGGCCAGCGGAGTGGCTGCACGGACACAGAAGCTTAAAGTAAGCAAAGGAGAACTGATTGAAGGGCTAATAGCACATGGATGGGTGGGAGAGGAAGCTGTAAGCCTGGGCATCTTGTTTAAAGTTAGAATTCCAATAGCCATCAGAGACCCATGCTGAAGGCAAGATGCATTAGAGACACTTTATACCTTTATAAATTCATTAGGGCCAGGCGTGGCGGCTGACACCTATAATCCCAGCACTTTAGGAGGCTGAGGTGGGCAGATCATGAGGTCAGGAGATTGAGACCATCGTGGCCATGGTGAAACCCTGTCTCTACTAAAATACAAAAAATTAGCCGGGTGTGGTGGTGCGCGCCCGTAGTCCCAGCTACTCAGGAGGCTGAGGCGGGGAATCACTTGAATTAGGGAGTTGGAGGTTGCAGTGAGCCGAGATCGTGCCACTGCACTCCAGCCTGGCAACAGAGCAAGACTCCTTCTCTTTTTTTTTTTCCAACATACTGTACATGTTTAATGCCTTTTTTTTTTTTTTTGAGACAGAGTCTTGCTCTGTTGCCAGGTGCCAGGCTGGAGTGCAGTGGTGCAAGCCCGGCTCACTGCAACCTCCGCCTTACGGGTTCAAGCAATTCTCCTGCCTCAGCCTCCCACGTAGCTGGGACTACAGGTGTGTGCCACCACGCCCAGCTAATTTTTGTATTTTTTTTAGTAGAGATGGGGTTTCACCATGTTGGCCAGGATGGTCTCAATCTCTTGACCTCGTGATCCTCCCTCCTTGGCCTCCCAAAGTGCTGGGATTACAGGCGTGAGCCACCGTGCCCGGCCTGGCTCCATCTCAAAAAAAAAAAGAAAAAGTTTCATTAGGTCCCTGGGCACATGCAAATATTATTATTTGTATCAAAGCTTCTCAATAAAAGAAGAAATTGTAGCTCCTTTGCAAACCCTCCTTTACCCTTTTAAGCACCTCATTCCACCCAAAATCAGCTCTGAACTGAGAGACATTTGACCTTAGAGTCTTCCCTCAATCAAAAAAAAAATCACCATTTTTATGATTTTTCCCCTTATTGTCCCTTAGTCTTTACTTCAGTAGAAAAATAAAGCAGAAAATATTTGGCTTCCTTATTAGAACTTTATTGAACAGTTAATGTGTACACCCCGCTATTACTGGCAAACGGATGTACGAAGCACCACCATTACCAAAATACAAAAGTGGCCTACTGTGCCTTTTAATACTCAAATCTGGCCCCCTTCTTGTAGTTCTGATTTGTCTGTATTTGGGGAAAGCCAAAAAAAATTCCTCATGCTTATTAAACACACATACACGGTCGTAACGCAGAATCCTCACAATAGGCACAAATGGGAAATATGACTTGCAAAGAATTTTAAGCATTCTTCTCAAATTTAATTTTTCTTAATGATAGTGATTTTCTGTCACTTTTGTACTTCCAGGTTGGAGATCGGATTGTCAGCATTAACGGGCAACCTTTGGATGGGCTGTCTCACGCGGATGTGGTTAATCTGCTGAAGAACGCCTACGGGCGCATTATCCTGCAGGTATTTCGATCAATGGAGCACGCAGCTGTATGAGGCAGATAAGTGGCGTGCAAAAAAGATTGAGCGTCACTGGCAGTAGGCATCGCCACCCAGCAGGGTGCTTGCTGATGTGAATTATGAAGGTTGAAAGCAAGAAATTATTATTTTTATTCAGAAATTCTTTAATGCCACCCATGCAGGCAGTGAGCATGATTATATGAAAGCTTAACAAGGGGAGAAAAATTACTCTCTGCTTCACATGATAAATCAACAGGGCTTTTAGCTTCCAGTGTTCTTTTGTAAATCAGAGTTTGTAAGGAATAAGAAATGATTTCTTTTCTTATACCCAAAGACTGTTACTGAACTGCCCAAGTGCTGTTTCTTCTTTTCCTCTTAAAGGAAGAGGAAAAATACAGTCCTCCTTTTCCTGTAGCATAGATTGCCAACACTGTTAAATTCTCACTGCACAGTAGTCATCAACCAAGGCAGACAATTGTTTATCAGCTGTAGTCCCCAGCAGTATTGTTCCGAGGCACAGGAAATATACCAGGATATAAAAGCAAAGTGTGCTATTAATTACCCTGCTTATATTTTAGCCCTTCAAATGTCTGAGATTGACACCATGCAGTGACTGAGAAGCAGGTTACTGGCAGTGAGTTTCATTAATGAGTTTCCCCAGAAATCTATGCTCAACACACTTCAGCAGAGGTAGTATAAAATGGTTTATAGGTGGCTGGGCACCGTGGCTCATGCCTGTAATCCCAGCACTTTGGGAGGCCGAGGCAGGCAGATCACCTGAGGTCAGGAGTCTGAGACCAGCCTGGACAACATGGTGAAACCCCATCTCTACTAAAAATACAAAAATTAGCCGGCCGTGGTGGTAGGTACCCGTAATCCCAGCTATTCAGGAGGCTGAGGCAGAAGAATCACTTGAACCTGGGAGGCAGAGGTTGCAGTGAGCCAATACTGCTCCACTGTACTCCAACCTAGGTGACAGAGCGACACTCTGTCTCAAAAATAAAATAAAATAAAATAAAATAGTTTATAGATATAAAGAATAAAGCCCACCATTTACTATCTTAGAGAGAGGGCTGGCCAGCCACTCATCATTCTAGCCTTAAAATAAGAAGTTTGGGCCAGGTGTAGTGGCTCACACCTATAGTCCCAGCACTTTGGGAGACTGAAGCAGGAGGATCACTTGAGGCCAGCAGTTCAAGACTAGCCTAGACCATAGCAAGTCCCCATCTCTACAAAAACTTAAAATAAAAAAGTTAGCTGGGCATGGTGGCATGTGCCTGTAGTCCTAGTTACTCAAGAGACTGAAGCAGGAGGATGGCTTGAGCCCAAGAGTTGGCGGTTACAGTGAGCCACAATTGTGCCCACTGCATTCCTGCCTGGGCAGCAGAGTGAGACCCTGTCTTAAAATAAATAAAAAATATATAGGAAGTTCAAATTGAAAAACCATCACATGGCTGGGCACAGTGGCTCACACCTATAATCCCAACACTTTGGGAGGCCAACGCAGGAGAATTGCTTGAGCCCAGGAGTTTGAGACCAGTCTGGGCAACATGATGTGAGACTCCGTCTCTACAAAAAAAATTTAAAATGTATTTTTAATAATAAAAAATAGAAATTAGAAAAAAAAAAAAGAAAAAAACCATGACCTTTGGGAGAACCAATTTGTGGTGTTTAACATTTCTGTGGTCTAAATCCAAAGTGTCAAAACAGACATGTGAAAAGTAAGTGGCTTTCAGCATGTATGAGGGGAATCATGAAAATCCTGTTCGTTTACTATCACACTGGTCTTCAAGTTAAAATTTAAAAAAAGAAAAGAAAATCCTGTCACTAATTTCAAGGGAGTTTATGCGATAGGCCAAATATTATTCAATTATTTGGATCTCTGAGTTTCTATTGAATACAAACCAAAACACTGTGTGGACTGGGCCTTGAATCCCTGCCCCTCAACTCCTTGTCCTTACTTTGAGTGGAAACCTACATAGTCACCTGCATTCCTTCCTCCACCCTACAAATCGTTTGCTTTCTGAAATGGGTGACTGTGCTTCCTCGTCCTTCGCGTTATGCTGACCCCTAGAGGCCGTACAGAGCAGCTCTTCAATGCGGAGCCCAGGACCTTGAATTACAAAGACCTTAGGAGGATCCCACTTCAAATGGTAACTAATGAGAAAACAGGCTCTCCCTTAGCAAAATCTGGCATTATTGATGTTTTCACACATTGATATAATTTGTTCCGCTGTCTTTCTCACAAAGAAATAAGAAGACACAATTTAAAAGTGTTAACATTGCCGGGCGCGGTGGCTCAAGCCTGTAATCCCAGCACTTTGGGAGGCCGAGGCGGGTGGATCACGAGGTCAAGAGATCAAGACCATCCTGGTCAACATGGTGAAACCCCGTCTCTACTAAAAATACAAAAATTAGCTGTGCACGGTGGCGCTTGCCTGTAATCCCAGCTACTCAGGAGGCTGAGGTAGGAGAATTGCCTGAACCCAGGAGGCGGAGGTTGCAGTGAGCCGAGATAGCGCCATTGCACTCCAGCCTGGGTAACAAGAGCGAAACTCCGTCTCAAAAAAAAAAAAAAAGTGTAACATTAACTCAATTTTAAAACTGCCTTCGAAACCCAGAATGGTAGTTCACACCTATGGTCTCAGCCTCCCAGGAGACTGAAGGGGGAGGATTGCTTGAGCCCAGGAGTTTCAGGCCAGCCTGAGCAATATATCAAGACCCTGTTTCTTTATTTAAAATAATAAAAAAACTAAATTTAAAAATATTTCTGACCCAGCACGGTAGCTCATGCCCGTAATCTCAGCACTTTGGGGGACTAAGGAGGCCGGATCACGAGGTCAAGAGATCAAGACCAGCCTGGCCAACATGGTGAAACGCTGTCTCTACTAAAAATACAAAAACTAGCTGGGCATGGTGGTGTGCGCCTATAGTCCCAGCTACTGGGGAGACTGAGGCAGGAAAATCGCTTGAACCCAGGAGGCAGAGGTTGCAGTGAGCCAGGATCATGCCACTGCACTCCAGCCTGTCAACAGAGCAAGACTTCATCGAAAAAAAAAAATTCCCTTCCAGATTGCCACTGGTAGCATGCTATTGAAAGAGTTCCTTATGTTCTTACTTCTATAGTTTATGAAGAAAAATGACATTTGGTTTCAAAATGTTTTCTTGGGTTAATTATGTTAGTTGACCTTTTTATTTTATAATATGTGATATTTAAAAGATTCATGGGACCAGGTGCAGTGGCTCACACCTATAATCCCAGTGCTTTTGGAAGCCTAGGTGGGAGGATTGCTTGAGGCCAGGAGTTTGAGGCCAGCTCATGCCTGTAATCCCAGCACTTTGGGAGGCCGAGGTGGGCGGATCACCTGAGGTTGAGAGTTCGAGACCAGCCTGACCAACATGGAGAAACCCTGTCTCTACTAAAAATACAAAATTAACTAGATGTGGTACAACATGTCTGTAATCCCAGCTACTTGGGAGGCTGAGGCAGGAGAATTGCTTGAACCCAGAGGCAGAAGTTGCAGTGAGCCAAGATGGTACCACTGTACTCCAGGCTGACCAACAAAGCGAGACCCCATCTTAAAATAATAATAATAATTCATTCATCCTAATGTTTGGTTATATTGGTTTTTATTATTTTGACATTACATTTACATAATGTTATTACTTACTTATTTAGAGCTGGGATCTCACTCTGTCACCCAGGCTTAGCACAGTGCCATGATCATAGCTCACTGCAGCCTCAAACTCTTGGGCCGAAGTGATCTTCCTGCCTCAGCCTCTGAGCAGCTAGGACTACAGGCATGAGCTACGGTGCCCAGCATAAATGTCACTCATACTGAGCTACTAGACTATACTTACATTCCTTTTTTTATACAAATTTATTTTCCCCAAGGTTAATCGTGATCTCTTTTTTTCAGATATACCTATCACTAGGCCCTACACTTTCCAGCTGATCTCAAACTTCCATTCGAGTTATACTTATTGGATAATCTATCTGTTCCTCCTCTTTCCTTTTAAATTTATTTTATTGATTTTATTTTTTGAGACTGAGTCTCACTCTCTTGCCCAGGCTGGAGTACTGTGGTGCGATTTTGGTTCACTGCAACCTCCGCCTCCCAGGTTCAAGAGACTCTCCTCCTCCCAAAGTGCCTCCCATGCCTCCCAAAGTGCTGGGATTACAGGCATGAGCCACCACGCCCAGCCTCTTCTTTTCTTTATAAATGTTAGAAAATCCTTTGTTTAGAAATTCCCTATCCAAGAATAGGGAGCGCCTGGGTGTTGATATCCTCCCAGATCATGGTTCTCCAAAGCTGGAGAAATCTGCGTCTGTGCCTCAAGCACAGGGCCTGGCCCAAAGCAGGATACCTGCCTCATCGGTGCTGCTCACATGGAGTTGCTGAGCCATTCCAATCAAGCTGAAGGACATGAACTAATAGAGAAGAAATCAGCACAGTTACCAATCTAGTCCAGAAAAAATCCAGTAGGGGAGAAAGATGGATGCCTTACCCAGGGTTGGGAATGGAAAAGGTATGTCATCAAGGGTGCAGAGCAGGCGTGTCATGGCATGTGTGAGTACCATTAAAGGAATGATCTTAACCTTAGTTGCATAATGAAATTACTGATTTTAATACTGGCTCCTGGGCCCCACCCTGGAGATTCAGATTTAATTTGTCTGGGATGTGGCATGAACATCAGGTGATTTTAAAATTTCTCGGGTGATTCTAATATGCAGCCAGGAGTAAGAAAAGTAGTCTACAGGGTTTGCAAATAAAAAGTCAACTAACTCTCAGGCCAGGTGCAGTGGCTCACACCTGTAATCCCACTGTAATCCCAGCACTTTGGGAGGCTGAGGCGGTTGGATCACTTGAGGTCAGGAGTGCAAGACCAGCCTGGCCAACATGAGGAAACCCCATCTCTACTAAAAATACAAAAATTAGCCAGGCATGGTGGTGCACACCTGTAATCCCAGCTGCTCGGGAAGCTGAGGCAGGAGAATCACTTGAACCCCAGAGGCGGAGGTTGCAGTGAGCTGAGACTGTGCCTCTACACTCCAGCCTGGACAACAGAGTGAGACTCTGTCTCAAAAAAAAAAAAAAAAAGATCCAAACTAATGCCATGAAGACAGGGACAAACTGCAGGAAAAGGACAAAGACCTAAAGTGTGAAAGTTGAGATGAAGACTTAGTGCAGGGTGTGTAGGAGAGGTAGGCTGTAGTGTCAGGAAGTTGTGAGTTTCAATCCTTTTACTGAAATCTAACCTTCTATTCTTCTAAAACAGGGACTGTGGAACTCCTCCCTTAACAAGGTTGCTCTGAGGACTAAATGAGGTGTGATGTAAAGTGTCTAATAAATGCAGTGTGTTACAAATGGTATATACTAAATAAGTGGTATCTTATTACTTTTTTTTCTTTTTTTGAGAAGGAGTTTCACTCTTGTTGCCCAGGCTGCAGTGCAATGGCATGATCTCGGCTCACCGCAGCCTCTACCTCCCAGGTTCAAGTGATTCTCCTGCCTCAGCCTCCCGAGTACCTGGGATCACAGGCGTGTGCCACCACACCCATCTAATTTTGTATTTTTAGTAGAGATGGGCTTTCTCCATGTTGGTTAGGCTGGTCTGGAACTCCTGACCTCAGGTGATCTGCCTGCCTTGGCCTCCCAAAGTGCTGGGATTAAAAGGCGTGAGCCGCCATGCCCGGCCTTTAATTACTTTCATTATAATAACATAGCTTGAAGTCAGAGGACACTAAAATTCCTTTATAAAATCCTGGAAGTAGAGTGGTTTTCTAGGTGGCATTTCAGGTGTGTGCCACTAGGTGGTGATGTGGCTGACAGGCAGTTTGCCCTTTTCTAATTTTACTCCAAGCTTTTGACAATTCAGAACAGACACAAAAAAAATCAGTATAGTCCAGTGTCGCTAAAATCAGGGTCACTAGATTCTAGACAAAAACTTTAAGCAGTTGTGCTTTCTATTTCAGTCAGTTATACCAAAGGCCAAGCATGGCACTTTGTGGTTTTTTTCTATAATGTGTCCCCATCTTAAGATGCCAGATTTCTCAGGGATCACCTTAACTTTACAGCCTTCCAGTTTGTTTTCAACACATATGCACCCATAGGGCGAGGGTCCAGCTATGTGTGAGTACTTTTATTGTTTGCACGTGTGCGTGTGGTGTGTTGTGTTTTTTGAGACAGGGTCTCAGTCTGTCCCCCAGGCTAAAGTGCAGTGGCGCAGTTGTGGCTCACAGCAGCCTTGATCTGCCAGGCTCAATCGATCCTCCCACCATAGCCTCCCAAAGTGCTAGGGTTACAGGCATAAGCCACCACACCCAGCCAGTCCGAAATCTCAGATTTGGTCCTGAAAGACTTGGGTCCTAACAGGTCTAAGGCCTAATCTTGTTCCTTTGCAGGAATGCTTAGGAAAGTTCTCAGCAAGGTGCTCAAGCTTTTGTGCATTGTAATATCTTGCTTATCTAGAAATTATTTTGACTTCTCAATTCTCCAAAACATAATCCCTAAACCTGTTTTGAAAGAAAGGTACTCATCCTAGGTCCACGAGATAAAGACCTCTGCTTTATTGCTCATTTAGAAAGCTTATGAAATACACAGTATTCCACTGTAGAATATAGAGTTCTAATTCAGTTTAATGTTTTTACCCTACGTTATTAAATGCAACACGGAGGCAAAGCACAGAAGTACATGAGAATAAATATTTTCTTAGGGGAAAACAGTGGGGAAGGCGGCACAAACTAAGGAAATTCAAATCAAAGGGAGAACCCTGTTGGAGCAACAGTGGGGAAACGCACTGGCAGGAAGAAACATGGAATGAGGTGTGAGTGCAGTTGGAGGGGGAAACACAGAATGAGGGGAGGCAGCAGCCTGAGGGGGAAATGCCTCTGAAGGGGGGAACACAGAGTGAGGGGCGGCAGCAGCCTGAGGGAGAAATGCCTCCGAAGGGGGGAACACAGAGTGAGGGGGGGCAGCAGCCTGAGGGGGAAATGCCTCCGAAGGGGGGAACACAGAGTGAGGGGGGGCAGCAGCCTGAGGGAGAAATGCCTCCGAAGGGGGGAACACAGAGTGAGGGGGGGCAGCAGGGGGAAATGCCCCCGAAAGGGGGAACACAAAGTGAGGGGGGGCAGCAGCCTGAGGGGGAAATGCCTCCGAATGGGGGAACACAGAGTGGGGGGGGGCAGCAGCCTGAGGGAGAAATGCCTCCGAAGGGGGGAACACAGAGTGAGGGGGGGCAGCAGCCTGAGGGAGAAATGCCTCCGAAGGGGGGAACACAGAGTGAGGGGGGGCAGCAGCCTGAGGGAGAAATGCCTCCGAAGGGGGGAACACAGAGTGAGGGGGGGCAGCAGCCTGAGGGGGAAATGCCTCCAGAGGGGGGAACACAGAGTGAGGGGGGGCAGCAGCCTGAGGGGGAAATGTCTCCGGAGGGGGGAATACAGATTGAGAGAGAAGCAGGCTTGTGGGTTCTTCCACAGATGAAAATGTCTCTGACTGTTCCTTAGACTCAGAGGACAAGGCTGCAGCCTCCCCCTCCTCTGGCGGGAGGATTTCTTCCTTCTTTTCCTTCAGGCCAGTGGCCTCCCCAACCTCAGGTGGGGCAGTTTTCTCCATCTCTTCCTCAATTCCACAGTCTCCTTCTCCTTGGATGAGGGGATCTTCTCCACCTCTTTCTTCAGGTCTGTGGCTTCCCCCTCTTGTTTGGGAGAGTTCCTTGTCTTCCTTCAGGCAGGGGGTCTCCTCCACCTCAGGTCAGCAATTACTAAATATTTGATAATGAGAGTTGGAGAGGATGCAGGGAAACCAAGTCCTTCCTTAAATGCCTAGTGAGATGTAGGTAAACACAACCATTTGGTAACTTAGGAAGTTCTACTACCTTTAATGGTGATGCATACTCATCACCAGCAGTTCCAGATCTAGTTACCTTCCTTAACCACTCAAGGTGTCTGCTGCAGCACTGTGCCTAACGAGAAGGAGCCCAAGTTTTTTGTTTTGTTTGTTTTTTTGAGACGGAGTCTCGCTCTGTCATCCAGGCTGGAGTGCAGTGACGTGATCTAGGCTCACTGCAACCTCTGCCTCCTGGGTTCAAGCGATTCTCGTGCCTTAGCCTCCTTCCATTACAGGCAGGTACCACCATGCCCAGCTAATTTTTGTAGGTTTTTTTCTTTTTTTTTTTTTTTTTTTTTTTGAGACGGAGTCATGCTCTGTAGCCAGGCTGGAGTGCAGTGGCGTGATCTCAGCTCACTGCAACCCCCACCTCCTAGGTTCAAGTGATTATCCTGCCTCAGCCTCCCGAGTAACTGGGACTACAGACACCCACCATCACACCCGGCTAATTTTTATAGTTTTAGTAGAGACGGGGTTTTACCGTGTTGGTCAGGATGGTCTCAATCTCTTGACCTCGTGATCCACCTGCTTCAGCCTCCCAAAGTGCTGAGATTACAGGTGTGAGCCACCGCGCCCAGCCAATATTTGTAGTTTTAGTAGAGACGAGGATTTCCCATGTTGGCCAAGCTGGTCATGAACTCCTGACCTCAGGTGATCCACCCACCTCAGCTTCCCAAAGTGCTGGGATATAGGCATGAGCCATCATTACCGCCAAGAAGAAGCATGAATTTAAAGGACCTGCAGGCCTAAATTTAACCCAACCTCCCCTGTTTTGGGAGGCCGGGTCACCAGCCACATTTCCAGGCCTCTGAGTGTAGGGGGACAAGAGAGAAAAATTTGCTGATGTGAGTAATGCAAAATGCAAGACCACAGCTGCAGATTTTAGGATTGGAGCTGCCCCGACCCATGAAAGGACTCCAAACACTACAGCTCTGAACTACATTCAAGTAACAGAGACTTTAATGCCTAGTCAAGAACCTCAAAGTCCCTGTGCCTTTCCCAGAAGGAATCCCTGTCGTTCCCTTCTCCTCTCTCCACTCTGACCTGCATGTGGTCATATCTGCCTCCCACACTAGACAACACTGACTGAGGTTTACTCTGCCCCATCCCTATTCTGGGAACCTTTCCCAAAAGCTTACACCCAGGAGTGTTATATTTACTTTTATTTTTTTCTTTTCTTTTAAGAGACGGGGTCTCTCAATTTGTGTAGCAGCATTAATTCAAGAAGGATGTTCGGGGGGAAAAAAATTGTGTAGCAGCAAAAGATAACCACAAAAAAAAAAAGATTAAAAAAAAAGAGAGAGACGGGGTCTTGCTATGTTGCCCAGGCTGGAGGGCAGTGGCTATTCACAGATGCCATCTCACTACAGATCAGCACGGGAGTTTTGACCTGCTCCATTTCCAACCTGGGCCAGTTCACCCTTCCTTAGGCAACCTGGTGGTCCCCACTCCCGGGAGGTCACCCCATTGATGCCGAACTTAGTGCAGACACCTGATCGGCGTAGCTCACTACAACCCAGAACTCCTGGGGTCAAGCAATCCTCCCACCTCAGCCTGGGACTACAGGAATGTGCCACTGCGCCCGGCAATATTTACTTTTAAAAAAGAGCAAACATTGCCGGGCACGATGGCTCACGCCTGTAATCCCAGCACTTTGGGAGGCTGAGGCAGGTGGATTACGAGGTCAAGAAATCAAAGCCATCCTGGCCAACATGGTGAAACTCCATCTCTACTAAAAATACAAAAATTATCCAGGCATGGTGGCACGCACCTGTAGTTCCAGCTACTTGGAAGGCTGACGCAGGAGAATCGCTTGAACCCAGGAGGCGGAGGTTGCAGTGAGCGGAGATCACGCTACTGCACTCCAGCCTGGATGACAGAGAAAGACTCTGTCTCAAAAAAAAAAAAAAAGAAAAGTAATCTTTGCCGGGTGCAGTGGCTCATGCCTGTAAAAGCACTTTGGGAGGCTGAGATGGGTGAATCACAAGGTCAGGAGTTTGAGACCAGCCTGGGCAACATGGTGAAACCCCATCTCCGCTAAAAATACAAAAATTGGCCAGGTGTGGTGGTGGGCGCCTGTAATCCCAGCTACTCGGGAGGCTGAGGCAGGAGAATCACTTGAACCTGGGAGGCAGAGGTTTCAGTGAGCTGAGATTGTGCCATTGCATGGCAGCCGGTGTGACAATAGCAAAACTCCGTCTCCAAAAAACAAAAAAAGCAAACTTCACATTAGCCTCTTTGCCTTCCCCAAAGCACACAAACATCTCCCAGCCTTACCTCTGTGTTGTTCAGTCGGTCCCTGATGTTGATGGTGGAAGAGCACTCCAGTGGCAGGGCTGAGCCAGCTCATAGACCATATCTCAGAGTTGAACTTATATGCACTCGAAGCTGAACACACCCTTTGGAGATCAGATTATCCCCTTTCACAAGTCAAAGCCCCAGAATGTTTAACTCTGCTGCCTATCAAGTTACTTGCCAATCACATCTTAAGACAGAAGGGCTTGATAGAGATTTCTTAGAGCTGTAAAGTCTAAAGTCTTTAAAGTCTAAAGTCTTAGAGCTGTAAAGTCTAAAGTCTTAGAGCTGGAATGCAGTGCCACAATCATGGCTCACTGTAGCCTCAACCTCCCGAGCTCAGATGATCATCCCATCTCAGCCTCCCAAGTAGCTGGAACTACAGTCATGCACCTCCACACGCAGCTAATTTTTATAATTTTTGTAGAGTCAGGGTCTTGCCATGTTGCTCACGGTGGTCTCGAATTCCTGGGCTCTAGCGATCTGCCTGCCTGGCCCTCCCAAAGTGTTGGGATTACAGGCATGAGCCACTTTACCCGACCTAATGTCATTCTTGAGGTGACGTATTTGTGCTTTCCTTGTCTTCCTGCAAAAGACCAAGCTGTAAGTGAAAATCTTTCACGTTTCTCATCCAGCCACTTAGATTCCACTTCTACAAAATAGGCAGAAGACTGGACAACCCCAGGAGTCCTGGGTGGGTCTCTAAGATTCAATATTATCAGTGGTTGGGACCCCCTTTTTGTTTCAGGGTGAGGGAGTAAGCAAAAGGACTTCAGCTTTTAGAGGGATGTGAGTTTTTCCATAAGATGATGCTATAGAAGTGTTTTTATACTTTGCAGCTAGACTTATTAAAAATTGATTTTTGGTCAGGTGCGGTGGCTCACACCTGTAAACCCAGCACTTTGGGAGGCCAAGGCAGGCAGATTACTTGAGATCAGGAGTTTGAGACCAGCCTGGCCAACATGGTGAAACCCTGTCTCCACTAAAAATACAAAAATTATCTGGGTGTGGTAGCACGCACCTATAATCCTAGCCACTGGGGAGACTGAGGCAGGAGAATCGCTTGAACCCAGGAGGCAGAGGTTGCAGTGAGCCAAGGTCACGCCACTGCACTGCAGTCTGAGCAACAGAGCAAGACACTGTCTAAAAAAAAAATTGATTTTTTTTACACAAATAAAACTGTGACATTTGTATGGCTGATGTCGTGGACTCTTAAAAGGATAATCTCTTTCTAAAAGGCTATGAGCAGGTCATGGTGGCTCACACCTGTATTACCAGCTACTGAGAAGGCTAAAGTGGGAGGATCACTTGAGCCCAGGAGCTCAAGGCTGCAGTGAGCTATGATCGCACCACTGCACTCCACCCTGGGTAAGAGAGCAAGACCCCATCTCTAAAAGCAAAGTAAAATAAAAGCTAGAGAGCTTTCTTCCTAGAAAGCTAGGAAGGTTTCTAGGAAGTGGGGGTGAGGTGGTGGGAGTGTTGTGTCTCCCACACCTCAGGATGTCTCTTTGCAGTACCCTGGAGAGTGAAGTTCCCCCTGGTGCCAACCACATGCCATCATGATGGTCTGCTCTATTTACATCTTCTTGTTCCACTGTCCCTCTGCCCCTCCCCGTCCCATGCTCCAAAAATGGCCTATAAACTCCGTTGCCTCACACAAGGTGATTTGCCTCACATTACAGACAATTAGGAGTACAAGATTCTAGAGAAATTGAGTTTTGGATTTAAATCTTGGCTTTACCCCTTACCACCTATGTGACTTAACCTCTGCTTCAGGTTCCTCATCTGTAATAATGGGAATAATAGCAGCACCTACCTCTGTAGAGACTCAGAAGGGTGCTTAAAGACATATGTAATGCAGCACCACCGTGGCTGAATATCAAATGTGAGCATAAAGGCTGGGCATGGTGGCTAACATCTGTAATCCTAGCAATTTGGGAGGCCAAGGTGGGAGGATCACCTGAGGTTGGGAATTCGAGACCAGCCTGACCAACATGGAGAAACTGTCTCTACTAAAAACACAAAATTAGCCAGGCATGGTAGCACATACCTGTAATCCGAGCTACTTGGGAGGCTGAGGCAGAAGAATCACTTGAACCCGTGAGGCAGAGGGTGTGGTGAGCTGAGATCCTGCTGTTGCACTCCAGCCTGTGCAACAGAAACAAAAGTCAATCTCAAAAAAAAAAAAAAGAGCATAAAGGCTGGGCACAGTGGCTCAAACCTGTAATCCCAGCACCTTAGGAGGCCAAGATGGTGGATCACTTGAGGCCAGGAGTTTAAGATCAGCCTGGGCAACATGGTAAAACCCCATCTGTACTAAAAATACAAAATTTAGCCAGGCAAGGTGGCATGCACCTGTAATCCCAGCTACTTGGGAGGCTGAGGCACAAGAATTTGTTTAAACCTAGGAGGTGGAGGTTACAGTGAGCTGAGATTGTGCCACTGCACTCCAGCCTGGGCAACAGAGTGAGACTGTCTCAAAAATAAATAAATAAAAATGAAATAAAATGAGCATAAAGTAAGTGCTCATTTTATATTCAGCTGTGGTGGTGCTGCATTATGTTGATCAAATGAGCGAGTAAAGGAAGGAGCAGGCTGCCATCACATCTCGGCATTTGAAGATACCTTAGAAAAAACACTATGCTTTGCGCAGTGGCAGTATCGTAGCCAATGAGGTTTATCCGAGGCGCTATTATTGCTAATTGAAAACTTTTCCCAATACCCCACCATGACGACTTGAAATATAGTCGGCATTGACAATTTTTGACAATCTCTACAGAGACTGAATTATTAAAAAATAAATAAATAAATGAAAAGAAAAGAAAAAACAGTATTTTAGTGACTTTCTTCCTCAGCCCTATATGGACAGTCTGTTTCATGGTCAGCTGACAGTACACGTGTAATTTCCCACAAAGCATAGAACTCCCCTCCACTACATCCTAAACTGATTAATTTCGAGCGTCTATCTAAATGCTTGCTACGCTGAGGTGCTCATGTCCTAGCAACTGTGGCATTCCATTCCGTAACTGCCTTCATTGTTGCTTTTTTTTTTCTCCCTTAAGAACCCAAAACCTGGCCGGGCGCAGTGGCTCATGCCTGTAAACCCTGCACTTTGGGAGGCCAAGGCCGGTGGATCACCTGAGGTCAGGAGTTCGAGACCAGCCTGGCCAACATGATGAAACCCTGTCCCTACTAAAAATACAAAAAATTAGCCAGGCATGGTGGTGCATGCCTGTAATCCAATCTACTCAGGAGGCTGAGGCAGGAGAACTGCTTGAACCTGGGAGGCAGAGGTTGCAGTGAGCCAAGATCGCACCACTGCACTCCAACCTGGGCAACAAGAGCAAAATGCTGTCTCAAAAATAAATAAACAGGCCTGGCATCTGGGGTTCAGACGACCGTCTCTGCTCCTGTGCCCTAAATAAATAAATAAATAAATAAATAAAAGAACTCAAAACCTATCCCCTTGTAACCTCCATCAGTCTCACTCTGCTCTGTAGAAATTCAGAAAATTGAGTCCCATAATCCCTATTCCTTATGACAGTTTTAGATTCATTCATTCACTCCACAATTATTATTAAGCAATGGTTATGTGCTAGACACGTTAGCATTGTGCCCAGGAGAAGCAGTCTAGCTCCTCACAGATCCTGTGATTGGTGGGAAAGACAGTTAACATGCACCTAGATACTAATCACCATAATTTGTGAGAAATACTTAGAGAGTGCTATGGAAAGGAAAACAGGAGAAATTAAACACGGATGGTGGAAGCAGGCTTGTAGAAGAGAAGCGACGTTTAAGCCAATGCCAGGCACACTGATTTGGGGGGGATGAGGGGAATTCCCCACCTGCAGAGAGAACTGTGGAATGTAGGGTGGAGAGAGAGAGATGGGATTAGAGGAGCAGGCTATGGAGGGAACTTCATTTGCATAATTGGAGAGTCTGAATTTATTCCAAGTTCAAAGGGAAACCATTGCAAGGTTTTAAGCAGGGGAGTGCTGATACCCATTTTATATTTAAAAAGGTCGGCCAGGCGCGGTGGCTCACGCCTGTAATCCCAGCACTTTGGGAGGTCGAGGCAGGCGGATTATGAGGTCAAGAGATTGAGACCATCCTGGCCAACATAGTGAAACCCTGTCTCTACTAAAAAATACAAAAATTAGCTGGGCGTGGCGGCGTGCACCTGTAGTCCCAGCTACTCGGGAGGCTGAGGCAGGAGAATTGCTTGAACCCAGGAGGCAGAGGTTGCAGTGAGCCGAGATTGCGCCACTGCACTCCAGCCTGGCGACAGAGCGAGACTCTGTCTAAAAAAAAGAAAAGAAAAGGTAACTGGCTACCGGGTGGGAGGGAGGTGAGACAAGGATGAATGGAGATTCCAGCTGACAGGCACTGGATGATGGACTGAATTAGGATGGTCACCTGTAGGTGGAAAGTAAACAGTTTTGAGAAGGATTTTGGAGGTAGAATCCAGGGGACTTGATGGATTACATACGCCAAGCAGGAGTGAAAGTATCAGATATTCGGAGCGATCAGCTGTGTGGCTGGCATCCTAGCATGCTTTCCAGTTAGACAGGTTCAGCTAGTGCACTAGTATTTTCACTATTTCACCTAGTAGATTTCTAAGTGGGCAGCTGGAGGTGCCATTTACTAAAATGAGGAAAACTAGAAAAGTGAATTGAAGGAGATGAATTGTTGGATCAAAAGTTTGGGTATTATGTAATTTTGATACATCTTTGAGATATTAAAATGCAGTTGTCAAGTTGGCAATTGGATATCACAGACTAAGCTGGATTGATTTTTTTTTTTTTTTTTTTTTAGACAGAGTCTCCCTCTGTCCCCCAGGCTGGAGTGCAGTGGTGCAATCTGGGCTCACTGCAACCTCTGCCTCCTGGGTTCAAGCAATTCTCATGCCTCAGCCTCCTGAGTAGCTGGGATTACAGGCCCCACCACCACCACACCCAGCTAATTTTGGGGAGTTTTTTGTTTGTTTGCTTGTTTGCTTGTTTTTGAGATGGAGTCTTGCACTGTTGTCCAGGCTGGAGTGCAGTGGAGTAATCTCAGCTCCCTACAACCTCTGCCACCTGGGTTCAAGTGATTCTCTTGCCTCAGCTTCCTAAGTAGCTGGGATTACAGGCATGTGCCACCACACCTGGCTAATTTTTTGTATATTTAGTAGAGACGGAGTTTCACTATGTTGACCAGGCTGGTCTTTAACTCCTGACCTAGTGATCCACCCGCCTCGCCTCCCAAAGTTCTGGGATTATAGGCATGAGCCACCATGCTCGGCCTATTTTTGTATTTTTAGTAGAGACCATGTTTCACCATGTTGGTCAGACTGGTCTTGAACTTCTGACCTCAGGTGATCCACTCACCTCGGCCTCCCAAAGTGCTGGCATTACAGGTGTGAGCCACCATGCCTGGCCTAAGCTGGGATAGTGAGCACGTTGTTGGACTGTAAAGCTGTGGGAGTGTACATGGTGTCACTCGAGCCTGAGTGTGCAAGTGGACAATGGGCCAAGGACTGAGCCATGAGAGATGAATGGCTGAAGAGCAAAGAGATGGAGAAACAGACCCCCACAGAAAAAAAGCCAGGAGAGTGTAGGTCATGGAAGTTTGGGTAGGAGCTGGGGATGGAAGCTGGAGTGGGGTAGGTTTCTAAAGATGGTGGATTCTAAGAGTAGGGAGGATGAAGGAGTTCATGGACAAGTTAACCCTTCCAGTACACTTGCTGTGGAGGAGAGCAGAAAGCTCGTGTTAAGAGGAGAGGCTTTTGGGGGCAGGGAGAAACCTATCATTTTCTTCTTTAATCTTTTATCCTAAATATTTCCCAATTCATTCAATCATTCTCCATATCCATATAGTGGTATTTCCAGAAGATTCTGTAACTTAGACATAGCAGTGTTTTCCCCAGATAGGATGCTTCACCCAAAATGTGTTCTGGGGCAGGCCTGTTGCTTTTCTTTTTCTACTCTGCTTAGTATAACAGTTTAGGCAGCCGCGCCCTCTGTTGGCCTATTCTGAAACTGCAATCAAATTGAGCTTTGAATTGCTGGCAGGCACAGTTCCCTGTTATTTGTGCAATGAGAATTATAACCTCGAAGCAGGGGTAACCAAGGAGTTCTTGAGAAAGTATCTCTGGTAACTAGTTGATGTGGAAGACAACTTCAGGATAAGGAGGCAAGGCAGACTTTTAGGCACATGCCTATAATCCCAGCACTTTGGGATACTGAGGCAGGTGGATCACTTGAGCCCAGACATTGGAGATCAGCCTGAACGACATGGCAAAAACTCCATCTCTACAAATACAAAAAAGTTACCCAGGGCCAGATATGGTGGCTCACGCCTGTAATCCTAGCACTTTGGGACACAAAGGCAGGCAGATCACAAGGTCAAGATATTGAGACCATCCTGGCCAACATGGTGAACTCCATCTCTACTAAAAATACAAAAATTAGCTGCGTGTGGTGGCACACGCCGGTAGTCCCAGCTACTAGGGAGGATGAGGCAGGAGAATCGTTTGAACCCAGGAGGCAGAGGTTGCAGTGAACTGAGATCACGCCACTGCACTCCAGCCTGAGGACAGAGCGAGACTCCATCTCAAAAAAAAAAAAAAAAATTGGCCAGGCATGGTAGTGGGTGCCTGTAATCCCAGCTACTCAGCAGCCTGAGGCATGAGAATCGCTTGAACCTAGGGGGCAGAAGTTGCAGTGATCCAAGTTTGCGCCATTGTACTCCAACCTGGGTGACAAGAGCGAAACTCTGTCTCAAAACAAACAAACAATTAGCTGGGCCGTGTGGTGCATGCCTGTAGTCGTGGCTACTCGGGAGGCTGAGGTGGGAGGATCACTTGAACCTGGGAGGTCAAGACTTCAGTGAGCTGAGATCATGTCACTGCACTCCAGCCTGAGCAACAGAGTAAGACCCTGTTTTAAAGAAAAAAGAAAAAAAGGTTTGAAAGAAAAAACAGTTCATAGTCCATTGTGTCAAATGGTCCAGAGAAGTTGAATAAGATTAGGACTGAGAAGTGACCATTGGATGTAGCATGCTTTCTCTAATTCTCCCTTTCCTTATGATGAAATTCCTTGTTTTCACTTTTTCCCCAGGTTGTAGCAGATACCAATATAAGTGCCATAGCAGCTCAGCTTGAAAACATGTCTACAGGCTACCACCTTGGTTCACCCACTACTGAACACCATTCAGAACACACAGAGTGAGTATTTCGGAAGCAGAGGGCCTAGTATGCATGTGGGCAAAGCTCAGAAGAACTTAGCCAGACACTCAAGTGCGCTCTAAGGGAGAGGAGGCCAATTGCTCATGACTTTCTAAATTCTAGAGACTCTCCAGGAAGGCACCAGGGTTTCCTTATTCCTCACAAGACTTAATTCCACCACATGAGTTCTTAAAAGACCATGGTTGCGGGGCCTCCACATACACTGCACCTGGTCATTTTGACACGGTGTGTATGCCTTCTTCCCTAAGAAACCACAGATGTATAGCCCAGGTGCACCCTGCTGTATCGTGCAAGGGCCCATGTTTCTTGAACTTCTAGACTAAAATCTTGTTCTGAGATAAAATCTTGTTGTTATACTTGCTGACATGTCTCATTAAAACCAGTCATTGCAGTTAAAGTTCATTAAAGCAGGGTTTCTCAAACTAGAATGTGCGTAAGAGTAATCTAAGGCCTGGGCGCAGTGGCTCACGCCTGCAACCCCTGCATTTTGGGAGGCCGAGGTGGGTGGATCACCTGAGGTCAGGAGTTTGAGAACAGCTTGGCCAACATGATGAAACCCCGTCCCTCCTAAAAATACAAAAAGTTAGCCAGGAGTGGTAGCAGGCACCTGTAATCCAGCTACTCAGGAGGCTGAGGCAGGAGAATTGCTTGAACCCAGGAGGCAGAGGTTGCAGTGAGCCAAGATCACACCACCGCACTCCAGCCTGGGCCACAAGAACAAAACCCCATCTCAAAAAAAAAAAAAAGAGTAATCTAGTGAGCATGTTTAAAGACACTAATTTCCCAGGTCACATTGCAAGATTCTGATTAGATGCTCTATGGTGGATTACGGAAACCTGATGTTAAAAAGTTTCCCAGAGTGATTCTGTTACAGACGGGCAGAGGATCTACACTTTGAGAAATGTTGCCTAAAGCTATTCCTCTCAGTACCAGCAGTGCCTGGTCACTAGTAGGTGCTCAATAAATGTTTGTTGAACTGTACGCAGTGGCTCACGCCAGCACTTTGGGAGACCAAGGTGGGCGGATCACGAGCTCAGGCATTCAAGACCAGCCTGACCAATATGGTGAAACCCCGTCTCTACTAAAAATACAAAAATTAGCCGGGCATGGTGGCGCACCTGTAGTCCCAGCTACTCGGGAAGCTGAGGCAGGAGAATCTCTTGAACCCGGGAGGCGGAAGTCTCAGTGAGCCGAGACTGTGCCACTGCAGTCCAGCCAGGGTGACAGAGCGAGACTCCGTCTCACAATAAATAAATAAATAAAATAAAAATAAAGAAATGTTTGTTGAGATCCAGATGGTTCATTTGAAGGATCTCATGGTCATAGCCTTTCTCAACTTTTTCCTGGTAGTTACCAACCTAAATGACATCTTCGAGTTTATTTTTCTTGAGGAAAGAATATTAAATTAAGCTCATTCTACCTCTTTCTCGTTATAAAAGTAATACATGCATGCCATGAAAATATGACAAAACATAGAAATATAACATTTTTCAAATTACAGTGGCCCTTTCCTTAAAAAAAAAAAAAATCAGGACCTTTATAGGAAGAATAGTGTACCTTTAGCATCCTTTGACGTGACTGTGGAAATACAGAGATCCTTTGTAATCTTGATTCCTTTGCTATAATTTCATGGTCTCTGGCAAGTTGTGAACCACAAGCTTAAAGGAGTTTAAAAATCACTCCTAATCTCACCACTGCTAACATTGGGATTTTTTTTTTTAACTAGTCTTCTATATGAAAGCAAATTAAAACTAATTGGTTGAAAGTGTTTTGATATTGTGAGATCAATGGAGGCAAACTTCATCTGATGTTGCCAGTTGAGGAGTAGAGCCACACTCCTTCCTCTTTCCTGAAAACACATCCCTGAGTATAAATAGGCACAATTATAAGGGTCTCTAATGATTTGGTGGCCCCAGGAACTAGCTCTAAGGCAATGGCTCTGGGCATCTAGGTTCCCATTCTAATATCTTTGGAAATGGGGGCTGTGTTTTAAAGAAGCAGCATGAATCAAATTTGTATCCAGCCAGTGACCTGTTCCTGAGAGTGCTTGTGAGGCCACAAAGTGGGGAAAAGTAGAGCCTTATTCATGACATCATTATCATTCAGCCATAGAGGACAATTCATCATTATTTCAACAGATATTTATTGAGCACCATTCTAAGGCCAGACACTTAGATAAAGGTGTTAGGTCCTGAGGACTCAAACTTAGAAATGTAAGTAAAGATATTGCCACAGTCCCCGAAGAGCTGCTAGAGAAGTGGAAAACAGACCCCTAAATCCATGGTTATAAAAGATAATTGTAGGAAAGCTAAATTCATTGACAGGGTCCTGTGAAACCATGGATATGGGGCATAACTCAATTAGGGAGTGTACTTGGAGAAGCCAACGCTTAAGCTTAAGAGAACTGGAGCCAGGCATAGTAGTGCATGCTTGTAGTCCCAACTACCCAGGAGGCTGAGGCAGGAGGATCACTTGAGCCCAGGAGTTCGAGGCTGCAATGGGCTGTGATTGCACCACTGCACTCCAGCCTAGGAGACAGAACAAGACCCCGTCTCAAAGAAAAAAAAAAGAATTGGAATAAACGGGGTGATGTTCAAAATAGTTAAATGTGGTGGCTCACTCCTGTAATCCCAGCACTTTGAGAGGCCAAGGCCTGGGCAACATGGTCAGACCCTGTGTTTATTTTAAAAGATGTAAAGACAGACAAAACAGTTAGAAACAGTTAACATCAGGCAGTCCATGTCTTTAAAAAATAAACAAAAAAACAGTTAACAATTTATATAGCATAGATCGTCTGCAATTACCATGGATGTCTGCTATAAACAACTAGTAAGTACATCAATAAACAACTGGTCAATGTGAACCAGATGAAAACCCTTTAATAAAGCAGCAAAATTGAGGAGGGAGAGAGGGAAGAATATTCTAGTTAGAACAACATAGTTAAAGATTGCTTATCTCCCTGTTTTGCAAATTTCTCTAAGTGCATGAATGGCTGAGTTTATATGAGATGACTTTGCCTCTCAGACATGCATGTTACCACAAAACAAAGGATGCTGCCGGTACACAAATATGAACTACCTGTCACGAATAAGACAGAGTCGTGTTTCCGTCTTTTGAGCCATAGCATTTGGGAATAAGAAATTGGCATCACCTAAGCTTAGATTAAGATTAAATGACTGGGAGCCCACATAGGTAATTTAATTTTTAGCCATGTTGTTTCTGAGAGAGAAGACTTCCACACTGGATGAAGCTTTGAAAAGCTAAATTTTACATTTGAAACGGATTTTCTTTCCCCATTTTGCTTCCCCTTGGTTTCTCTCTTCTCTCCTGGATTTCAGTCCTCATTCACACAGCCATGATCCTGAGTTTCTGACAAGCACCACACATGGTACTGGGAAGGCTTGGATGACTAAAACAAAGAGGTCCTAGTCTGGTAGAGGAATTGGATGGCTAAGTAATTCCAATATGACACAGTCAGTGCCAAAATGGAAATTTGGACTGAATGCAGGGAAAGGACATGAAAAGATGTGGGACCCATCCTCCCAAGGGAGGCAGGAGAGCCTCACATTGGAAGTGAGTTTGGAGAAGGAGTTCCCGCCTTAGGTGGAAGTGGCCAGGGCATTCAGGCAGAAAAAGAGCAGCAGTCTGGGCACGGCAGCTCACACCTGGAATCCCAGCACTTTGGGAGGCTAAGGAAGGTGGATCACCTGAGGTCAGGAGTGCAAGACCAGCCTGGCCAACATGGTGAAATGTCATGCTAAGAATACAAAAATTAGCTGGGCGTGGTGGTATGCCCCTATAATCCAAGCTACTCAGGAGGCTGAGGCAGGAGAATCGCTTGAATCCGGGAGGCGGAGGTTGCAGTGAGCCAAGATCGCGCCACTGCACTCCAGCCTGGTGACAAGCGAGACTGCATCTCAAAAAACAAAAAAGATAAAAGAAAAGGAGCAGCAGTTTTCTGAGCTGCGGGTTCCTGTTACCTGTTATGGACAAGAGTTCACATGAAGATTAGCCATCTCCCACCACACTAGGAGACATGCTACCTCTGTCTCCATGAGCATGCGTCAACGATGTAACAACAGCTTCCTTCAGCTGTCAGCAGTAAGTTTGAAAGTTAAAAAATGGCCGGGTGTGGTGGCTCATGCCTGTAATCCCAGCACTTTGGGAGGCTGAGGTGGGCAGATCACTTGAGGTCAGGAGTCCAAGACCAGTCTGGCCGACATGGTGAAGCCCCATCTCTACTAAAAATACAAAAATTAACCAGGCATGGTGGTGCGCACCTGTAGTCCCAGCTCCGTCTTAAAAAAAAAGTTAAAAACTAAGCATATAGAAGAGTTACTTGACAATTTCAGCATCATGACTTTATCTTTAATTAGAAATCAGTGAGTTTTATGAAAGAGAAACCTCTAAAACATCAAGAATATTGGTGATTAATTGGCTTGACATGAGAAGTTTTAAAGTAAATTTCTAGATTGCTTTCTGAAAGTTTGATTTGATAAACCAAACTTCATAGTTTCGCAGTATGAAAGTCTCTCTCAAATCTGTATTCTTCCAATAAATGAAATTCCCTAAATATCTATTCTCAAATTAAACAGCATGCATTGTGTTTTCAGAACACCTCCACCTAAGATTATTACTTTGGAGAAAGGCTCTGAAGGATTGGGGTTTAGTATTGTAGGGGGTTATGGAAGTCCCCATGGAGACCTGCCAATTTATGTCAAGACTATATTTGCAAAGGTATATTTTCTTTTTTAATATACTTTTAAAAAAAAAAAATTAAACCTAGGTGAGATTTTTTTTTTAAGTGCTTTACTTTGCTTTACTATGGATTAAACCTGGATGTGTGCATGTATGCCTATTTCATTTGAATCTTATAGGAAATTCTCACAGCAGAATAGTGAAAGAAGAGTTCTTTTACAATGGCGGAGTCCCAAGAAGTGTAATTTTCTTTGGACTCTATTATAGAAGCAGATGCTCACAGATTTTTAGAGTATCTTCTTTCAGCAACATAGTATAAGGAGCAGTGCCACTCTTTAGAAGGTGTCCTTGGAAGTATTGTTCTGAGCTAGAAAAAAGATTTGGCTTTCTTCTGGAAAATAACAGGCACCAAGGGGCTGAGTCACCTTTTGACAGGGCACCAGAACATACAGCTAGGAGTAAAATGGCTGTGCATTGCTGGTGAATTCTTAACCCACCTGCATCCCCACGGTGGAACAAGAATAGTGGGAATAAAGAATGGACTGTGGGTCACACAGAATGCCCTCTTGAAAGCTCCCATTGAAAGAGCTCCTTTGGCCAGGTACAGTGGCTCACCCCTGTAATCCCAGCACTTCGGGAGGCCGAGGCAGTTGGATCACCGGAGGTCAGGAACTCCAGACCAGCCTGACCAACATGGAGAAACCTCATCTCTACTAAAAATACAAAACTAGCCAGGCGTGGTGACACATGCCTGTAATCCCAGCTACTTGGGAGGCTGAGGCAGGAGAATCACTTGAACCTGGGAGGTGGAGGTTGTGGTGAGCCAAGTGAGCCGAGATTGAGGCATTGCACTCCAGCCTGGGCAACAAGAGTGAAACTCCTTCTCCAAAAAAAAAAAAAGAAAGAAAATTATTTTTTTGCATGACTAAAAAAAGTCACACAGAACGTAAAAAGCTTTACATATTTTTTTAAAAAACTAATTTACACAGATATCTGAGATTTACTAAGGCCCTTAAATTTTAGCATATAAAATTTAAGAAAATCAACTTTGCCTAATAATTCTGATTTTATCCAGTAAAATTACTTAATTCTATCTTTAGTATAGTTGACACATTACTTTCTTTTCTTAAAGTCTAGCTCTGTCACCCAGGCTGGAGTGCAGTGGTGTGATCTCGGCTCACTGCAACCTCTGCCTCCCGGATTCAAGCGATTCTCCTGCCTCAGCCTTCCAAGTAGCTGGGATTACAGGTGCCTGCATCACACCCAGCTAATTTTTGTATTTTTGGTTGAGACGGAGTTTCTTTTTTTTTTTCTTTTTTGAAGGAAAGCAGTTTAATTTTATTTCATGTTTTCTACTTGTTAGAAGAGATTTGGGGTATCATGATTTAAAAATACAGGCTTAAACAACAGTGTTTTAACATTCTGTTTTAAACAGTGTTTTAAAATACCTGCTTATTATCTGATAAGAGAAAAGGTTTCACTATGTTGGCCAGACTGGTCTCGAACTTCTGACCTCAGGTGATCCACTCACCTCAGCCTCCCAAAGTGCTGGGATTACAGGCGTGAGCCACCGCGCCCAGCTGACACCTTACTTTCTTAAAGGATTTGAGTGAAGTTGCAAGACTTTTCGGTGGTTTGTTTTTTGTAGTTTTTTTTTTTTTTTTAGATGGAGTTTGCATTTTTTTTTTTTGAGAGGGAGTTTTGTTCTTGTTGCCCAGACTGGAGTGCAGTGGCACGGTCTCAGCTTACTGCAACCTCCACCTCCCAGTTCAAGCGATTCTCCTGACTCAGCCTCCCGACTAGTAGTGGCATGTGCCACCATGCCTGGCCAATTTTGTATTTTTAGCAAAGAAAGGGTTTCTCCATGTTGGTCAGGCTGGTCTGGAATGCCCCACCTCAGGTGATCTGCCCGCCTCAGCCTCCCAAATTGCTGGGATCATAGGCATAAGCCACCGCCCCCGGCCAAGTTTCAGTCTTGTTGCCCAGGCTGGATTGCAATGCCAGGATGTCGGCTCATTGCAACCTCCACCTCCCAGTTTCAAGTGATTCTCAGGCCTCAGCCTCCCAAGTAGCTGAGATTACAAGCATGCACTGTCACATCCGGCTAATTTTGTATTTTTAGTAGAGATGGGATTTCACTATGTTGGCTAGGCTGGTCTCAAACTCCTGACCTCAGGTGATCCTCCTGCCTCAGCCTCCCAAAGTGCTGGGATTACAGGCGTGAGCCCCCACGCCCGGCCAGTTGCAAGTTATTAATACTTAATTTTAATATTTTGCCCACGGTATAGACCTGATTTCAAATACTTTTTTTTTGAGACAGGGCTCACTTTGTCACCCAGGCTGGAGTGCAGTGACACTATCTCAGGTCACTCCAACCTCTGGAGGTTCAAATGATCCTCTTGCCTCAGCCTCCTGAGTAGCTGGGACCACAGGCATAAGCCACCATACCTGGCTAATTTTTTGTAGAGACAGAGTTTCGCCATGTTGCCCAGGCTGATCTCAAACTCCTGAGCTCAAGCAATCCTCTCACCTGAGACTCCCAAAGTGCTGGGATTACAGGCGTGAGGCACCACACGCAGCAGGTTTTGAATATTCTTTATTGCACATTCATTTAGAAATTCCACCGTTCTCATGGTTTAGAAAGTCTGGTTCCCCAGCACCTCAGGACTTCCAGGCTGCACCAGGACACGGGTCTCGGGAGCGTTAGTGCCTCCTAGCTTGGCTTCTGATTGAGTCAGTCAAGGCCAAGTGCCTGTGGGCTTTGGTTGCCCCTGAAGTTTGACCTCATTTAGAGGATTCTTCTGGCACTGACTTTTCAAGGGACTTAAACAGTTACCCCCAACAGATGGTGAAACCTCCTGTAAATCATGTTTTAGGTCTTTTCTTCCCTTAACAGTCCAAAATGTTACTAGTAATATCGTGGCATTTTTAGATACTCAGCTTTAGAGTGAAAAAACCCCGAAGTTTCACTGGCTTTGAGCCATTTTGAGGAGCCATGCATGACTGAGTATGTGATAAAAGTAGTCATTTAGAAACCTATTTAGATGATAAACATAAAGTGGAACGTTTTGAATATGATATTACAAAATTTTGGAGATGCTACACTTATATATATTTATGTATAGATAACAGCTTTATTGAGACATAATTCATTTACCATACAATTCAGTCATTTAAAGACTACACTTATTTTTGACAGATCACAGTGCTTATAGCTTAAAATGCAATGGGAACTATGTATAATGGTGGTATTTGCAGTAAGACTAATACCAGATTCAATTCGATCTGCCTTTTTTTGTATATTACATTTCCATGAATATGACATGACATCCATATCCATTTCATACAAAATATTGAAATAATGTTCTACTTGTATTAAAAGAAATGTATCGGTACATTTCTACTAGTATGTTATTTAGGTGATTCATAATTATAGTTACTATTCAACCATTATTATTCAAACAGCATATCTTACATTTTTCCTAATTTAAAACATTACCTGGAAAAAACTTTAATTGGTAGTTTTTAAAGTTGCTTTTTTAATATGCACACCAGACAGAAGTTAGAGGTTTTAATATTAATTTAATATAAACTGCTTTACCCTGGATTAAACTGGAACGTTTCTTGTTTGTAGGGAGCAGCTGCAGATGACGGCCGATTAAAACGAGGGGATCAGATTTTAGCTGTTAATGGCGAGACCCTGGAAGGTGTCACTCATGAGCAAGCAGTCGCCATTCTAAAACACCAGAGAGGGACTGTAACCTTAACTGTGCTGTCGTGAGCCTCAGCCTGATCACAAGATAGATGTTGTTTAGAATATCCACAGGCACATGAAGTTCTGAGTGGGTCTGAAAAGCACCCTCAACTACAATGAACCTTCATTCCTATTTTTTGTCCTCTCTGCTCGGAGAAATGGCTGAGGTTTCATGTGAATTTCCCAAGTCAACAGTCATCACCTAATGTTTCCCAGTTTTTGTCATCTGTTGGTGAGGTTGATTTCTAAAACTTAAATGAGTCTTACCTGTTTTGCATTTAATTTCAGGGTTCTGATTTTAACCAACTGGTTATGATTATATTTGCCAAAACTGGAGTTAACTTCTCTTTCCTTATAGCCTTCTTTCCCTATCCCCTATTCATACCAAGGCTTAACAACCTCAGATCTCATCCAATGAACAGAAACAAGTGTTAAGCAACTTGTCATCTCAGTCACGATTTATTTATGATAATTGTCTCTTCAAGTAACCAAGAAAACATTAGCAGTGTAATTAATTTACCAGCGATAGCGCTGGGCGCAGTGGCTCACGCCTGTAATCCCAGCATTTTAGGAGGCCAAGGTGGGCAGATCACAAGGTCAGGAGATCCAGGCCATCCTGGCCAATGTGGTAAAACCCTGTCTCTACTAAAATACAAAAAATTAGCCAGGCATGGTGGCACGCACCTGTAGTCCCAGCTACTTGGGAGGCTGAGGCAAGGGAACCACTTGAACCTGGGAGTCGGAGGTTGCAGTGAGCCAAGATCATGCCACTGCACTCCAGCCTGGCAACAGAGTGAGACTCTGTCTCAAAAAAAAAAAATTTACCAGCGATCCCCAAGATTAAATACTAAATTGTCCTATGGGAAATTACTGTGCTGTCTTCTGTATGACTTATAGTCAAATAAGTCTCAAATTCATTTCTCTGCATAGATCTTTATATGCTAGTCATTGGTGATTTTGATGAGTCAATTCACAGACTGGAATCTTCAAAAAATTATGAAAGACTAATTGTTTCTTGTGCCATATAAATGCATAACACTGAGCAAATGAACCTTATTCTCAGCAGGAACAACTAGCATCCATGTTCTGAATTCTAACAATGCTAAATTAAATTAAAGTCCAGGAAGATAATCTGGAATTAATGGCGTCTCAGTAGGCAAGCATCGTTCCCACCCCTTGGTCTTAAGAAAAGGAGGTAGAAGCTCCAGAGTCACACTGCAGAGATCAGCAAGTTTTGTCTCAAGTCAGACAAGGTCTGGTGGCCTTGGCCTTGTGCAAAGTAGGGTGACATATTTGATTATCTTTCTCTTTGCCTCCATAACAGTCAGTCCAGCAGCACAGACTGCAGGAACCTAAATGGAGCAACATACTTAGCTGTAAAGTCAGCAAATGAATTGAGCCTAGGAATCTGTGATGAAAATGCATGGCTGATATTTCCTGATCTCCAGGGGGACTCCCATCTGCTGAAGTTTTGCATACAAAGAAAGCAGCTACAGCAGAAAATACAAGAATACCTTTAAGTTGATTATTGGTAATCTTATTCGTATATTAGCAGGAAAAATGAAGAGATGATTATTGGTGGATGCTATAGAGTCCTCTGTTTTTAAAAGTACCATGTCTGAGCCAGGTGCAGTGGCTCATGCCTGTAATCCCAGCACTTTGGGAGGCTGAGGCAGGCAGGTCATCTGAGGTCAGGAGTTCGTGACCAGCCTGGCCAACACGGCAAAACCCTGTCTCTACTAAAACTACAAAAATTAGCCGGGCACGGTGGCAGGCACCTGTAATCCCAGCTACTCAGGAGGTTGGGGCAGAATTACTTGAACCCAGGAGCCGAGATCGCGTCACTGCACCCCGGCCTGGGTGACAGACAAGACTCCGTCTTGGGGGGAAAAAAAACATGAAGGATGAGTACTAGAGTCAGTAATAGAAGTAGTTCAGCATTATTTAACTACAACACAATGCTGCAAATATTTCACAGTAATTATCGAAATTTAATGGGCTCCAATTTAAAATGTTGTTTAATAAGTATAGATTTTAATTGAGAATTATCTTTGAATAGATGTAATCACAAAGTGCATTAACTCTTGTTGGAATATTTTATGGCTATTCCGAAGTATAGAGTGCCTAAATTTTGTGTTGAAAATCTCCTTCATGATGGTATTAAGTTTTCTGAAATTATACATGGCTTTTAAAATTTCTGATGTATACAAGATGTGCAATGTTGTTAGGATCTCATTTTTCAATGCATGAAAAGCTTCCCACCTCAGAACATTCTGTGTTAATTGTACCTGCAAGAACACCTCAGGCAAGCCAAGAAGAAATGAAACCCAAATAAAACTTGAAAATGCACCTTAAAAATATATATACATACAATAGTTTTTAAATAGGATTCTGCTTTATTTTGACGGAATGGCCATTAAATACACATTTTGAGATAATACATTGTTGTGTTTCTTTATACGTTATCTTTTTGGGTCATGGTAAAAGTATATTGATGAAGGAATTATGATGCTTTATACTTCTTACTGCACTAAATTGATAGAACTAGTGCTTGTCATAATCGATTCTGTCTCTTCTTGCATGACTAAATAATTGCCTTTCCAGAAAGATATTTTTGCCTCAGAACTTACTGACAAGCTGAGAGGCTATGAAGATGGAAATTTGTGAAAGAAGTAGTGCTCTTACATTTGGCCTCATCATTTGGGCCATTTAAGTATAGTAATGATACCACTAATTGGAATTAGCAGGAAAGGGAAGTAAGCCAGGAAGAATAAAACTGCTGAATGTTTGTATGTATATTTCCAAAGATTCTAAATAAATGTAGTTGCCTGCAGAGCAAATGGAGTCTTATTATATATGAGAAAATATACTTTCTGCATCTAATTGTGCTTTTTCTTCAGCCTTTTGTTCCCTAATAGAAAAAAAGAAGTCCAACTTTTCATAAGGTTTTTTGGTGTCCTATTAAAATCTGGAATTCATGGCCAGGCTTGGTGGCTCACACCTATAATCCCAACACTTTGGGAGGCTGATGCAGGTGGATCGCCTGAGGTCAGGAGTTCAAGACTAGCCTAGCCAACATGGCAAAACCGCATCTCTACTAAAAATACAAAAATTCATCAGGCATGATGGTGGGCACCTGTAATTCCAGTTACTGGGAGGCTGAGGCAAAAAAATCACTTGAACCCAAGAGGCAGGTTGTAGTGAGCCGAGATCGTGCCATGGCACTCCAACCTGGATGACAAAATGAGACTCTGTCTCAAAAGAAAAAGAATCTGGAAACCATTAATAGCTGTCTCATGTATTCATTGCCAACTATGTTGCTGGGTGTTAGAATAGATGCGTTATAGGCTGGGCATGGTGACTCACACCTGTAATCCCAGCACTTTGGGAGGCCAAGTCAGGTGGATCACCTGAGGTCAGGAGATCAAGACCAGTCTGGCTAACGTGGTGAAACTCCATCTCTACTAAAAATACAAATTAGCCAGGCGTGATGGTGCATGCCTGTAGTCCCAGCTACTCAGGAGGCTGAGGCAATAGAATGGCTTGAACCCAGGAGGCCGAGGTTGCAGTGAGCTGAGATTATGCCATTGCACTCCAGCCTGGGCGACAGAGCAAGACTCCGTCTCAAAAACAAACAAACATTTAAATAGGTTACACACCTATAAATATGGAAATGTATAAGAACAAAATATATAGATTTTTTGGCGAATGCCTGGGAAAGAATGGTGTCAGTTAAGTTCATCCAAGGTAAACTGCAGCAGCATCTGTGCTGCCAGGGCACAGTCAACATTTGGGGACAGAGGTAAATATCCTCAGTCCATGCCATCCCTTTGATTTCTTATTTTAGTGCCTGATAACCATCTGGTGCTGCTGGACAGTTCTCTTCTTAAATTCTTCTGATTCCATTTTAAATTCATAGATTGCCTACAACCTCCTGAAATGTCAGTGACTTTGATAGCTGTAGCTCAAGGAAACTTTTCTTTGAGAATTTGGGTCACGTTGAGCAGCCCCTCAGTCTGGAAGGCAAACATCCGATGGACACAGTGGAGGAGAGGAAACCCACGGATCTCGCAGAGCAGAGGTGCTGCTGCAGCGGGCCTCCATGCCGCCATGCCCAACCAACCTCTAATGTTTCTTTCCTGGCCCTTTCATGCGTGTGCAGATGAGTATTTGACAAAGAGGCGATCTCCATAGCTCTCTCACTCTGCAGCTCCCTCCTGTCCAGACTCGACACGTTCTAGCCAGCTTGGTTGGCCTCCCTGTGCGTGGATCTCTTTCTCCTCTACTCATGAACTCTGTGAGTTTCCCCTTCCTGTGTGTGGCATGGATACTGCCTCAGGGATAAAACTGGGACAGCTGTAGAATCTACCTTGTTTTCCTTCTTGCAGGGATCAAAATCCTGTGCTGCCTGTTGTCCAATGTGTGAAAATGTTTCATATATTACGCCTATTTTTCTAGTTGTTTACTACAGTGGGAGAGCAATTCCCAGAGCACCTTATCCTTCATGCAGAAGCAAAAGTCCTGTATCTTCGATGCTAATAGGAATAAATGTCTCACGATATGATTATTCAATTTTCTGTAAGCATTTTACACTTAAGGAAGCACTCTACCAGTAAGCTCCCTGGTTTCTCCTAACTTCTAGAATTGAGAGCCAATTTGACTCAGTCATTGACATCCTTCTCCCACCCCATTCACAGCCACACCTGCCCAGGTGACCTAGGGAAGATACCCCCTCTTCAGGAATATTCATAATCAGCATCAGAACTATAGCCTTCTTATCCTGGGAGATCAAGCAACATTTCTTTTCCTTACAGCATTGGTTTTCAAGTTTCAAAGTAAGCATCTGAAACAGTTGTTTCATGAACCATACCTAAGTCTTAATTCTTTTAGACAGAGTCTCGCTGTATTGCCAGGCTGGAGTGTAGTGGCACATTCTTGACTCACTGCAACCTCCAACTGCCTGGTTCAAGCAATTCTCTTGCCTCAGCCTTCCAAGTAGCTAGGAATACAGGCACGAACCACCATGCCCAGCTAATTTTTTGTATTTTTAGTAGACATGGTTTCACCATGTTGGCCAGGATGGTCTCAATCTTCTGACCTTGTGATCTGCCCGCCTCAGCCTCCCAAAGTGCTTGGATTACAGGCATAAGCCACCGCACCCGGCCTCTTTATTTTTATTTTTTTGAGACAAGGATCTTGCTATGTTGCCTAGGCTGGCCTCGAACTCCTAGGCTTAAGCAGTCCTTCCACTTTAACATCCTGTGTAGTTGAGACTGCAAGTGCACGCCACCTTGTCTGGCACCACTAAAATTATTTGCACCCAATTTTCTTCTTAATTTTATATTTCATTTATATTTTTTCTATTAAAGTCAACCAGAACAGTGAGACCTTTTTGAACACAAAAATTTAAATTTAGGTTATAGTCTCAGTTGTATGCCAGCCTAGTGCAAATGTTAAGTTTTTGACAGCTTGACTTTCAAACTTCAGAAGCTCTATATGTAAGTAAAGACAAAAAAAGAACATTTCACTCTCTGCACAATCCCAAGAGAAACTGATATTTGGAAGAGTCGTTTGTGTGTGTGTGACAGTGTGAAAAGACTCTCACCCCTGCCTCACCTGAGCAGCATATCTGATTCCAGTCACATGAAGGAGTAAGCAAGGAAGTTGCTTTGCTCTTGGGTCCCTGAGAGATTACTGTTGGGTATCAGGACCTGTGCTGGGCAAAATCATACAGGAACAAACATTTATTTGATCCTCCTTCTAGAATCAGCTTTTTAGAAATGGAGGCAACCTCAGAACGGGGAGTTAGCTGGGCACGGTGGCTCACACCTGTAATCCCAGCACTTTGGGAGGCTGAGGCGGGCAGATCACCTGAGGTTGGGAGTTCGAAACCAGCCTGGTCAATATGGTGAAACCCCATCTCTACTAAAAATACAAAAAATTCGCGAAGTGTGGTGGCGAGTGCCTGTAGTCTCAGCTACTTGAGAGGTGGAGGCAGGAGAATTGCTTGAACCTGGGAGGCAGAGGTTGCAGTGAAACAAGATTGTGCCATTGCACTCTAGCCTGGGCAACAGAGCAAGACTCTGACTCAAAAAAAAAAAAAAAAAAAGTCTGTCCTGCCTGCTACCCCACTCCTCCCATCTTACAAGTGGGAGAAGCGTGCCAGAGAAAGGAAGTGACTAGCCCAGTCCCCCACTAGTTTGCAGGCCTAAGAGGTTTCCCTAGACCTTACTGGGAATTCACCAACTTAGCAAACTATTGTAGAGTACTCACTAGATTAGTTCAAAATATTTTTGAGACCTTTTTTGTCTCTTTTGAGTCAGGGTCTCACTCTATCACCCAGGCTGGAGTGCAGTGACTGACCACAGCTCATTGTGGCTTCAAACTTCGGACTCCAGTGATCCTCCCATCTCAGCTCCCCAACCGGCTGGGACTGCAGGTGTGCAACACCACATCTGGCTAATTTTTTAGCTTTTTGTAGAGATGGGGCTGTCACTATGTTAAGACTTTTTTTTTCTTTTTCTTTTTTTCTGAGACGGAGTTTCACTCTTGTTGCCCAAGCTGGAGTGCAATGGCACAATCTTGGCTCACTACAACCTCTGCCTCCCAGGTTCAAATAATTCTCCTGCTTCAGCCTCCCAAGTAGCTGGGATTACAGGCGCCTGCCACCACGCCCAGCTGATTTTTTTGTATTTTTAGTAGAGATGAGGTTTCACCATCTTGGCCAGGCTGGTCTTGAACTCCCAACCTCAGGTGATCCACCCGCCTTGGCCTCCAAAGTGCTTGGATTACAGGTGTGAGCCACCACGCCCGGCCTCAAAAATAATTAATTAAAAAATTATTGGGAGGCCGAGGCGGGTGGATCACGAGGTCAAGAGATCGAGACCATCCTGGTCAACATGGTGAAACCCCGTCTCTACTAATACAAAAAATTAGCTGGGCATGGTGGCGCGTGCCTGTAATCCCAGCTACTCAGGAGGCTGAGGCAGGAGAATTGCCTGAACCCAGGAGGTGGAGGTTGCGGTGAGCCGAGATCGCGCCATTGCACTCCAGCCTGGGTAACAAGAGCGAAACTCCATCTCAAAAAAAAAAAAAAAAAATTAGCCAGGCATGGTGGCATGCACCTGCAGCCCTATCTGCTTGGGAGGCTGAGGTAAGAGGATTGCTTGGGCCTGGAAGTTGAGGCTGCAGTAAACTATGATCACACCACTGTACTCCAGCCTGAGCAATAGAGTGAAACCCTGTTCCTCCTTCCCCACTTTCCAAAAAAAGAAAAGAAACACCCACATGGCCAAGTCAATTCTAAGCAAAAAGAACAAAGCGGGAGGCATCACACTACCAGACTTCAAACTATACTACAAGGCTACAGTAATCAAAACAGCATGGGACTGGTACCAAAACAGAGATATAGACCAATGGAACAGAACAGAGGCCTCGGAGGCAACACCATACATCTACAACCATCCGATCTTTGACAAACCTGACAAAAACAAGCAATGGGTAAAGGAGTCCCTGTTTAATAAATGGTGTTGGGAAAACTGGCTAGCCATGTGCAGAAAGCAGAAACTGGACCCCTTCCTGACACCTTACACTAAAATTAACTCCAGATGGATTAAAGACTTAAACATAAGACCTAACACCATAAAAACCCTAGAAGAAAACCTAGGCAAAACTATTCAGGACATAGGCATAGGCAAGGACTTCATGACCAAAACATCAAAGCCATTGGCAACAAAAGCCAAAATAGACAAACGGAACCTAATCAAACTACATAGCTTCTACACAGCAGAAGAAACAGTCATTAGAGTGAATAGGCAACCAACAGAATGGGAAAATATTTTTGCAATCTACCCATCTGACAAAGGGCTGATATCCAGAATTTACAACGAACTAAAACAGATTTACAAGAAAAAAACAAGCCAATTCAAAAGTGGGCAAAGGATATGAACAGACACTTTACAAAAGAAGACATACATGAGGCCAACAAACATATGAAAAAATGCTCATCATCTCTGGTCATTAGAGAAATGCAGATCAAAACTACATTGAGATACCATCTCATGCCAGTTAGAATGGCGATCATTAAAAAATCTGGAGACAACAGATGCTGGAGAGGATATGGAGAAATAGGAACACTTTTACACTGTTAGTGGGAGTGTGTAGATTAGTTCAACCATTGTGGAAGACAGTGTGGCGATTCCTCAAGGACCTAGAAACAGAAATTGCATTTGACCCAGTAATCCCATTACTGGGTATATATCCAAAGGATTATAAATTGTTCTACTATAAGGACACATGCACACATATGTTCACTGTTTACAATAGCAAAGACCTGGAACCAACCTAAATGCCCATGGACATTTGGACAGGGAAAATGTGGCACATATACACCATGGAATATTATGCAGCCATCAAAAACGATGAGTTCGTGTCCTTTGTAGGGACATGGATGAACCCAGAAACCATCATTCTCAGCAAACTGACCCAAGAACAGAAAATCAAACACCGCATGTTCTCACTCATAGGTAGGTGTTGAACAATGAGAACACATGGACACAGGGAGGGGAGCATCACATACTGGGGTCTGTCAGGGGGAAACGGGAGGGACAGCGTGGGATGGGGAGTTGGCGAGACATAGCATGGGGAGAAATGCCAGATATAGGTGATAGGGAGGAAGGCAGCAAATCACACTGCCATGTGTGTACCTATGCAACCATCTTGCATGTTCTTCACATGTACCCCAAAACCTAAAATGCAATTAAAAAAGAAAAGAAAAGAAACGCCGGGCGCAGTGGCTCATGCCTGTAATCCCAGCACTTTGGGAGGCCGAGGTGGGCGGATCACCTGAGGTCAGGAGCTCGAGACCAGCCTGGCCAACATGGTGAAACCCCGTCTCTAAAAAAAAAAAAAAGTAAAAGAAGAAAAGAAACATACTCCAGTGGCCCCTATGCCATGAGGAATAGGATTCACCTGTTTTTTAAGATTGAAAACAGAAATTTCCTGTCTAGCATTGTATTAGGATTCTCCAGAGAAACTAGATACATATGTGTATGTATCTAGAAAGAGTTACCATAAGGAACTGGCTTTTGCAAGTATGGAGGTGGGCAAATCCAAAATTTGCACTGTGGGCCAGCAGGCTCAATACCCAAAAGACAACTTTCTGTGAAGAATGTTTCACAGCTGGGAGTGGTGGCATGTGCCTGAAGTCCCAGCTACTCCAGAGGCTGAGAGTGGGGGGAATCACTTGAGCCCAGGAGGTAGAGGCTGCAGTGATCTGAGATGGTGCCACTGCACTCCAGCCTGGGAGAAAGATCAAGACCCTATCTTAATAACAAACCAAACCAAACAAGAAAAGAAAGAAGTGTTGATCTCATCCAAAAACACCCTCCAAATTGACAAATCAAGCATCAGACATCATGAGACCTTGAATGGACCCCTCTAGGGATGGCCTTGCCTTAGGGAAAGTACAGAGGTGTCCACTGTTCTTGTTCTCAGCCCTTTTCCAGCCCCCTGCCCCCTCTGGTGTCCACAGCTGTGGTGCAGTCACCATCACCACTTCTACCTCTCCAGAACCCTCAGGGGCAGGCAGCTTGCTCTGCCACCTCACCACCCAAGGGCCCTAAATATTTGTATACCTAATTGGATGGCTTCTCAGTGGCCTCAGGGTCAAGTCCAAACTCAGCATGGATGTTAGGCTCTTCATAATTTAGCTTCCATTCCTACCCCTAGCAGTCGTATAAACTCTGGTCTTACTAAGCATTTATCTCAGGAGAAGCTGGACTCTAACACCCTTAGGCCTTTGCACACACCATCCATTGGCATAGACAGCGCTGCTGCTCAAGATGCGACTGCAGATGTCCATCATTAGCGTCACCTGGGAGAGGTGCAAATGTAGGCTCTAGCCTAGACCAGCTGCATCAGAATCTCTGCTGTGGGGCCAAGAAAGGTGAGTTTTGACAAGCTCTTCTGGTGATTCTGAACACTAAACTTTGAAAGCCTGGAGAACACTCCCCCTTTTTTTCCAGCCTGTGGTCATTCACAATTGCTGAGTTCTTTTAGTTAGAGGCAGAAAGAGACACAAGCCTCCTCCCTCAATGTCTTGCCACTGGAGGTATTTTTCCTGTTAAAATGAGTCTCAGACCGAGTCTGCACCTTTGAGACAGGGTCTCACTCTATTGCTTGGGCTGGAGTGCAGTGGCATAATCATGGCTGATCAAAGCCTTGACCTCCAAGGCTTAGGTGATCTTCTCACCCCAGCCTCCCCAGTAGCTGAGACTATAGCTGCATGCCACTGTGCCCACCTAATTTTTTGTATTTTTAGTAGAGACAAGGTTTTGCCATGTTGCCCAGGCTGGTCTTGAACTCCTGGGCTCCAGTGATCCTCTTACATAAGCCTTCCAAAGTGCTGGGATTACAGGCGTGAGCAACCACACCCACTCTGAACTTTTTTTTTTTAAATTAAATCAGGGTCTCACTGTGGTTAGGGGGCTGGGTGAAGGCTGCAGGATTTCCAAAACCCGTTCAAAGTTATTTCAAAGTACAACGCCAAGAAGGAAAATAAACAGAAGATACCTTTTTACTAAAAAAATGAAGTGTGGTCCCTGGAGGTGGGGGGCATCCACACTGCCTGGGGCTTGTTAGAAAGGCAGAGCCTCGTCGCAGCCCTGTGGAGTCAGAAGCCGCATCCCACACATACGGTGCCGCTGCATTGAGGCCAGTGAGGAGGCTTCGAGAGTGGTGTGGAGAGATCCAAGATGGCTGGTCACTAGCAGCTCAGGATTGTAGCTCCCAGAGAAAGTGCACAGAATGAGAGGATGCCACACTTTCAGACGAATTTTTGTTACCCACGGACTGGAAGATTCCCAGTGGAGGAGCCCCACGGGTCGCCAGGGCGACTCTTGTGGCCGGTGTGGTGGTTTTGCCGGTGCCCCAGCGTGGTGGTTCTTACTGCATAGTAAACGGGACTGGGTCCCCTTTTGATCGATGTTTGGAGCTCCAGGAAGGCAGAGTCGCCCATTTACCTGATTGAAGAAGGGACTCAAGAGGGAAGCCAGACCAGAGATTCCCGGGCAGAAAAGCACCACGAATCTTAATGCCGCTGTTTTGTCCAGGGCAGTGGGTTGCTCAGATTTCGGTGCTGGGAATCAACAAGTTGGACGTCCACTCAGAGACCTAATTTGAAAGTAGGCAATTACAAAGACGACAGGTGGATGAACTTACAATGATGGGAAGAAACCAGCGTAAAAAGGCTGAGAATACCCAAGATCAGAATGCCTCTCCCTCTACAGGTGATCACAGTTCCTCATTAACAAGGGAACAAGGCCTGATGGAGAAGGAGTGCGTTCCATGAACAGATTTAGGCTTCAGAAAGTGGATAATAAGGAACTTTAGTGAGCTAAAAGAACATGTTCTAGCCCAATGTAAAGAAACTAAGAACTTTGAAAAAAGGTTCGACGAAATGCTAATGAGAATTGACAACTTAGAGAGGAATATAAGTGAATTAATGGAACTGAAGAACACAATACGAGAACTTCGCGAAGTATGCACAGGTTTTAACAGTCTAATTGATCAAGCAGAAGAAAGGATATCAGAGGTCGAAGACCAACTTAATGAAATGAAACAAGAAGACAAGATTAGAGAAGAAAGAGTAAAAAGGAATGAGCAAAGTCTCCGAGAAATATGGGACTATGTGAAAAGACCTAATTTATGATTGATAGGTGTACCTGAATGTCATGAAGAGAATGAATCCAAGTTGGAAAATATTCTTCAGGATATTATTCAGGAAAACTTTCCTAATCTAGTAAGGCAGGACAATACTCAACTCCAGCTAATCTAGAGAACACCACAAAGATATTCCTCAAGTAGAGCAACTCCAAGACACATAATCGCTAGATTCACTAGGGTTGAAATAAAGGAGAAAATTCTAAGGGCAGCTAGAGAGAAAGGTCACGTTACCCATAAAAGGAAGCCTATCAGACTCACAGCAGACTTCTCACCAGAAACTCTACAAACTAGGAGAGTGGGGGTCAATATTCAATATCCTCAAAGAAAAGAATTTTCAACCTAGAATCTCATATCCCACCAAACTAAGCTTCATAAGCGAAGGAAAAAGAAATTTTTTCACGAACAAGCAAGCACTCAGAGATTTCATCACCACCAGGCCTGCTTTACAAGAGCTTTTGAAAGAAGCACTACAAACAGAAAGGAACAACCAGTATCAGTCATCCCAAAAACTTACCAAAATGTAAAGAGTATCTCTATAATGAAGAATCTACATCAACTAATGGGCAAAATAGCCAGCTAGCATTAAATGACAATATTGAACTCACAGATATTAATATTAATTCTAAATTTAAATGGATTAAATGCCCCAATCAAAGACACAGACAGGTAAATTGTATAAAAAGTCAAAACCCATTGGTACGCTGTATCCAGATCTATTTCACAAGCAACGACATACAAAGACTCAAAACAAGGGGATGGAGGAAGATTCACCAATTAAAATGGAGACCAAAACAAAAAACAAAAAACAGGAGTTGTAACTTTCGTCTCTCACAAAATAGACTTTAATAGTAATAAAGACTAAAAGAAACAAAGGACATTACATAATGGTAAAAGGATCAATGCAACAACAGGAGTCAATGATTATAAATATATATGCACCCAATACAGGAGCACCCAGATACATAAGACAAGTTCTTAATGACTTATAAAGAGACCTGGACTCCCGCACAATAATAACGGGAGATTTTGACACCACATTGTTAATATTCGACGGATCCATGACATAGAAAATTAATAGGGACATCTGTGATTTGAACTTAGACCTGGAATAAGTAAACTTAGTGAATATTTACAGAATTATCCACCCCAGGTCCACAGAACATACATTTTTCTCAGTATCATATTGCACCTATTTTGAAACTGACCACATAATTGGAAAATTGGAAGTAAATCACTCTTCATCATTTGCATGACATTTCACAGACTTAAATGAAATATTGGTTGGCTGTTTGTTTGTTATTTTCTCCCCTTATTCCGTCCTGTCTCCGTTGTTAAGCACAATTATCAGCATAAAAGAGGTTTTTAATACTTATTTTTAGATCGCATTCCAACCCCAATAGAGCGAGAATCCTGTTCTCTCTCCCCCTTTTTCTTTCTCTTTCTTTCTCTCATAAAACAAACAAACAAAAAAACAGAGTCTCACTCTACCACCCAGGCTAGGGTGTAGTGGTAGGACTAGGGTTCGTTGCACCCTCAACCTCCTTGGCTCAAGTAACGCTCCTGCCTCAGCCTCCTGAGTAGCTGGGACTATAGGTGCACGCCACCACACCAGGCTTTTTAAAATTTTTTGTAGAGATGAGGTCTTACTTTGTTGCCCAGGCTGGTCTCAAACTCCTGGTATCAAGCAATCCCCCTGCCTCAACCTCCCAAAGTCCCAGGATTACAGGTATGAGCCACCACGCCCAGCTGTATGAACATTTGTTAGCAGACAGGTACAACACACAGCCCCATCTGTCCAAAAAGCACAAACCTGGCAGGGTGTGGTGCTCTCAACCCTGTAATTCCAGCACTTTGAGGCCAAGGTGGGTGGATCACCTGAGGTCAAGAGTTTGAGACCAGCCTGGCCAATATGGTGAAACCCCATCTCTACTAAAAATACAAAAATTAGCTGGGCATGGTGGTGGGTGCCTGTAAATCCCAGTTATTTGGGAGGCTGAGGCAGAAGAATCACTTGAATCTGGGAGGCAGAGGTTGCAGTGAGCGAGATGGAATCACTGCACTCCAGCCTGGATGACAAAGCGAGACTTAGTATCAAAAAAAAAAAAAAAGGAGAGATCCAAGATGGCTGACCACTAGCAGCTCAGGATTGTAGCTCCCAGTGAAAGTGCAGAGAATGAGAGGACGTCACACTTTCAGACGAATTTTTGTTGCTCACGGACCAGGAGATTCCCAACAGAGGAGCCCCACGGGTCGCCAGCGCAACTCTTGTGGCTGGCGTGGCAGTTTTGCTGGCACCTCAGCGCAGCAGTTCTTGCTGCAGAGTGAGCGGGACTGGGTCCCCTTTTGGCCGATTCCCGGGCAGAAAAGCACCATCAATCTTAACACCGCTGTTTTGGCCGGTGCACTGGATTGCTCAGATTTCGGCGCTGGGAATCAACAAGTTGGACGTCCACTCAGAAACCTAATTTGAAAGTCGGAAATCACAAAGACGACAGGTGGATAAATTTACAATGGGAAGAAACCAGCGTAAAAAGGCTGAGAATACCCAAAATCAGAATGCCTCTCCCTCTACAGGGGATCACAGTTCCTCATCAGCAACGGAACAAGCCCTGATGGAGAACGAGTGCGTTTCATTAACAGAAGTAGGCTTCAGAAGGTGGATGATCAGAAACTTCTGTGAATTAAAAGAACTTGTTCTAACCCAATGCAAAGAAACTAAGAACTTTGAAAAAAGGTTTGACGAAATGCTAATGAGAAAAGACAATTTGGAGAGGAATATAGGTGAATTAATGGAGCTGAAAAACACAACACGAGAACTTCGTGAAGAATGCACAAGTTTTAACATTCGAATTGATCAAGCAGAAGAAAGGATATCAGAGTTTGAAGACCAACTTTTCAAAATAAAACGAGAAATCAAGATTAGAGAAAAAAGGATAAAAAAGAATGAGCAAAGTCTCCAAGAAATATGGGACTATGTGAAAAGACCTAATCTACGTTTGATAGGTGTACCTGAATGTGACAAAGAGAATGAATCCAAGTTGGAAAATACTCTTCAGGAGATTATTCAGGAAAACTTTCCCAACCTAGTAAGACAGGACAATATTCAACTCCAGGTAATACAGAGAACACCACAAAGATATTCCTCAAGAAGACCAACCCCAAGGCACATTATCGTCAGATTCATTAGGGTTGAAATGAAGGAGAAAATACTAAGAGCAGCCAGAGAGAAAGGTCAGGTTACCCACAAAGGGAAACCTATCAGACTTACAGCAGATCTCTCAGCAGAAACCCTACAAGCCAGAAAAGAGTGGGGGCCAATATTCAACAACCTTAAAGAAAAGAACTTTCAACCCAGAATTTCATATCCAGCCAAACTGAGCTTCAAAAGCGAAGGAAAAATAAAATCTTTTGCAAACAAGCAAGTACTTAGAGATTTCACCACCACCAGGCCTGCTTTGCAGAAGCTTCTGAAAGAAGCACTATACATATAAAGGAGCAACCAGTATCAGCCTTTCCAAAAATATATCCAGCTAGCATCAAATGACAGTATTAAACTCATATATATTATTAACTGGATAAAAAGCCAAAACCCATCAGTACGCTGTATCCAGACCCATCTCACATGCAACGATACACAAAGACTCAAAACAAAGGGACAGAGGAAGATTTACCAACCAAACGGAGAGCAAACATAAATAAATAAATAAAAAGCAGGAGTTGCAATTCTCACCTCTGATAAAATAGACTTTAAAGCAACAAAGATCAAGAGAGGCAAAGAAGGACATTACATAATGGTAAAAGGATCAATGCAACAAGAAGAGCTAACGATCCTAAATATACACGCACCCAATACAGGAGCACCCAGATACATAAGACAAGTTCTTAATGACTTATAAAGAGACTTAGCCTCCCACACAATAATAGTGGGAGACTGTAACATCACATTGTCAATATTAGACTGATCAACGAGATAGAAAATTAACAAGGACATCCAGGACTTGAACTCAGACCCAGAACAAGTAAACTTAATAAACATTTATAGAACTCTCCACTTCAAATACACAAAACATACATTCTTATCAGTACCATATCACACCTATTCCAAAAGTGACTACATAATTGGAAGTAAATCACTCCTCAATAATTGCATAGCATTTCATAGGTTTAAATGAAATATTGGTTGGCTGCTTGTTTGTAATTTTCTTCCCTTATTCCTTCCTGTCTCCATTGTTAAGCACAATTATTGGCATAAAAGAGGTTTTCAATTCCCATTTTTAGACTGCATTCTAGTCTGGGCAATAAAGCAATACTCCCGTTCTCTCTCCCTCTTTCTCTTCCTTTTTCTTCCTCTTCTTCATTCTTTTTTTTTCTTTCTCTCTTTCTTTCTTCCTTCCTTTTTTTTCTTCAAAAAAAAAAAAAGAATAAAAAATTAAAAAAAAAAAAAGCACAAACCTGCCACTGTCTTTTTAGGGCAATGGTTCTTAACCTGGATTATTCAGTCAGATCACCTGGGGACATTTTAAAGGCTCAATGCCCAAGCTACAACTGAGTAGGGGGAGGAAGGGAAAAATCTAAGAACTGGTATTTTTAAAAAAAAACTCCTCAAGGAGTTACGGGAAGTTTCACTTCAGGCAATTGCAGCAGTATTCAGATTTCCTGTTTTTTTTTTTTTTTTTTTTTTTTTTGAGATGGAGCTTTGCTCTTGTTGCCCAGTCTGGAATGCAATGGCACGGTCTCCGCCCAGCCCTAGCAGTCATTATGATTGATTTGTTAAAAAAAAAAAAAAGTTTGGGCTCGGTGGCTCACACCCTCTAAGCCATTTGAAGGGATGTGGAATTTATCCTTTCAGCAGTTATTGATTTTTTTTTTTTTTTTTTTTAAAGACAGGGTTTCACCATGTTGGCCAGGCTGGTCTTGAACCCCTGACCTCAGGTGATCTGCCCACTTCTACCTCCCAAAGTGATGAGATTACAGGCGTGAGCAACCACGCCTGGCAATCCTCCCATTTCAGAGTTACGAGTAGCTGGAACTACAAGCATGACACTATGCCCAACTAATTCTTTTATTTATTGTAGAGACGGGGTCTCACTGTCTTGCCCAGGCTGGTTTCAAACTCCCGGACTCAAGTGATCCTCCTGCTTTGGGTTCTCAAAGTGATGGGATTACACCCCACCTGGACAACTGAGCTATTTTAGTCTGAAGAGTTTTGGGATCAGGTTTTCCCTTTAATGAAATGAAGGTTTGGCTTTGGCTGCATCGTTTTTACTGTTTCTCAGAGTGTGGCCCTGAACAGTTCACATCAGAACCCTGGATGGCTGCAGGTACACACGTACAGATTAGAGTCTTTATTCCAACCGAATTTCTTCCCTGATTCCTCATTGAACACACACAGGCATAAATACCCTGAAGTTCTTTGAAGAACCTCCAATTTAGCGGCTAGAAAAGCAGAGGAAAACCTGTATCCAATATTAAAGAACAATGGTTCTTCAGAAAGCTACTCACATCTTGGCCAGAAGATGGCGCAGGTTTTCCATTTACCTGCTTCCTGCGTGGCTAGAAAGATGGAAATCTTGTTCAAAAGAAATTGCTTGATCTCACTAGGCAAATCAAGAAGAGGGCTCCCCAGAACTTATGACGGCAAGTGAGAAACAAGAAAGACTCCTAACAGGTGGGATAGGCATCCCATCTCCATAGAAGCCACCCTTCTCTCCAGAAAGCAAAGCAGATTAGGACAGTCCTTCAGGCTAGAAGAGTACCACACTCCCAAAAAGAGCTCCAAGCGTAGGGCGAGGTGGCTCACAGCTGTAATCCCAGCACTTAGGGAGTCCGAGGTGAGCGGATCACAAGGTCAGGAGTTCGAGACCAGCTTGTCCAACATGGTGAAATTCCATCTCTACTAAAAGTACAAAAATTAGCCGGGCGTGGTGACTCATGCCTGTAATTCCAGCACTTTGGGAGGCCAAGGTGGGTGGATCACGGATCATGAGGTCAGGAGATCGAGACCATCCTGGCTAACAGTGAAACCCTGTCTCTACTAAAAATATAAAAAATTAGCCAGGCATGGTGGCACGCGTGTGTAATTCCAGCTACTCAGGAGGCTGAGGCAGGAGAATCACTTGAACCCGGGAGGTGGAGGTTGCAGTGAGATCACACCACTGCACTCCAGCCTGGGCGACAGAGCAAGACTCCGTCTCCCCACCCCCTCCCCACAAAAAAAAGTACAAAAAATAGCCAGGCACAGTGGTGCATGCCTGTAATCTCAGCTACTCCAGAGGCTGAGGCAAAAGAATCGCTTGAACCAGGGAGGCGGAGATTGCAGTGAGCTGAGATTGTGCCACTGTACTCCAGCGTGGGAGACAGAGCAAGACTCCATCTCCAAAAAAAAAAAAAGCTCTAATCAATCCCTTTGCCATTTTATATATTATATATATCTCCTGCAGAGTCAGGGTCAGCCATTAGAAGAGGGTAGGTCTGGCCTCAGGAAGAAGTGAGAAAAGACCTCTAGTTCCAGGGCTAGTGGAGTTGGATGCACCAGGTTCCCTAGAATGTTGAACCCACCTTGCCAATTATCTTCTTTTGCTCCTAGTTTGAGTCCTGGCATCAGTGAGGCCCAGATGCAGAGCTCACCACGTTGGGACCTCCACCGAGGAAGAGTTAAATAGTTCTATGTAAACCGAAATAAAATTCTAAGCACCCCAACCGACTGAATGGAGACCCCCATCCCCATTCCAACGGAAGCCTGAATAAACCACTTCAGGTCATAATGGGAAGAGGAGATCAGAAGTGCCTCATTATTCCCTTGTCCTTTTGGAATTCAGGCACAAGTGAACTGGCATTAACATTAAAATGGAGACTTCAGGCCTGCTGCGGTGCTTAGGCCTGTAATCCCAGCATTCTGGTAGCTTGACTGCAGGAGCGCACAACCAGCCTAAACAACAAAGCAAGACCTCCTCTCAAAAAAAAAAAAAAAAAAAAAAGGCCGGGCGCGGTGGCTCAAGCCTGTAATCCCAGCACTTCGGGAGGCCGAGGCGGGTGGATCACGAGGTCAAGAGATCGAGACCATCCTGGTCAACACGGTGAAACCCGTCTCTACTAAAAATACAAAAAATTAGCTGGGCACGGTGGCGCGTGCCTGTAATCCCAGCTACTCAGGAGGCTGAGGCAGGAGAATTGCCTGAACCCAGGAGGCAGAGGTTGCGGTGAGCCGAGATCGCGCCATTGCACTCCAGCCTGAGTAACAAGAGCGAAACTCTGTCTCCCCAAAAAAAAAAACAAAGTGGTTGTTCACGCCCGTAATCCCAGCACTTTTGGGAGTCCGAGGCCGGTGGATCACGAGGTCAGGAGCTCGAGACCAGCCTGACCAAAATGGTGAAACCCGTCTCTACTAAAAATACAAAAATTAGCCAGTCGTGGTTGCGCATGCCTGTAATCCCAGCTACTCAGGACACTGAGGCAGGAGAATCGCTTGAACCCAGAAGGTGGATGTTGCAATGAGCCGAGATCGTGCCACTGCACTCCAGCCTGGGCAACAGAGCAAAACTCCATCTTAAAAATAAAATAAAATAAAATAAAATAGAGATCTTAAGAATGACAAAGCTTGTGTAGCAAAACTTCATTAAAAAAAAAAGAAGGCCAGGCGCGGTGGCTCACGCCTATAATTCCCAGCACTTTGGGAGGCCAAGGCGGGTGGATCACGAGGTCAAGAGATAGAGACCATCCTGGTCAACAAGGTGAAACCTCGTCTCTACTAAAAATACAAAAATTAGCTGGGCATGATGGCGTGCGCCTGTAGTCCCAGCTACTCGGGAGGCTGAGGAAGGAGAATTGCTTGAAACCAGGAGGCGGAGGTTGCGGTGAGCCGAGATCACACCATTGCACTCCAGCCTGGGTAACAAGAGCAAAAACTCCGTCTCAAAAAGAAATAAATAAATAAAAATAAAATAAAATAAAATAAAAAGAAGAAGAAAAAGACACTGACAAAGCAGAATCTTTGTAGCAATAAAATACCAAATTCCAACGTGACTCTAGTATAGCATCACATGACAGAGAGCAGGCCCTCAAAGAAATAAAAGTATTTTACCCCAAAATATATTCCTTTGACATATTTTTAAATGGCCCTGGTGGGGAAATCTACATTCTGTAGAGAGTCACCTTCCCTTTCCAGGTCTTTTCCTGATCCAGAGAGATTAACTAGAGTCTGGCACCTTTTAAATCCTGTTAAGAGCTGGGTGCAGTGGCTCACGCCTGTAATCCCAGCACTTTGGGAGGCCAAGGCAGGTGGATCAGGAGGTCAGGAGTTTGAGACCAGCCTGGCCAAAATGGTGAAACCCCATCTCTACTAAAAATATAAAAATTAGCCAGATATGGTGGTGTGGGCCTGTAATCCCAGTGACTCAGGAAGCTGAGGCAGGAGACTCATTTGAACCTGGGAGGCAGAGGTTGCAGTGAGCTGAGATTGAGCTGTTGCACTCCAGCCTGGGCAACAGAGTGAGACTCCATCTCAAAAAAAAAAAAAAAAAAAGATAAGGCCTGATAAGAGACATTTACCATCTATTCTACATAATAAGAACCTTGGTTTCCACAACCCCTTAGCTTAACCCAGACACTCTTTTCTATTGATTCCAGATCTTTAGATAATAACTCTTTCAACCAATTGCCAATCAGAAAATCTTTGTATCCACCTATCGCACCTTTCTGACAGGAACCAATGCGTACTTTACCTGTATAGATTGATGCTTATGTCTCCCAGAAACATGTACAACTAAGCTGTAACCCAACTACTGTAAGGCCGTTGCCTCCTTGGGAGCCGAATGGACACGTCCTTCTCTCTCCGTGCCTAAAAACTACGTCATCATTCTGAGCACATTGCTCAGCATTTGCCCTCTCCACGCAGGCTCCCCTTGCCCATTTCCGCATTCCAATCTCAGCCCTGCACCCGCCATAAATTTTGAAAAGGCCTGCCAAGAACCTGCCCTATGGTAGCTCCCCCGTACGTCCTCGGCGAGCCCCTCGTCCGTGCTCACTCCCTTCATACCCAATGGAAATGCTCCCGCTTTGTTCACCTCGCCCGTCCCTAGTCTTTTAATACCCAATAGAACTACCTTGTCTTTGTTTCCCCTGTAGTCAATCAGCCACTTCTACTCCCTATAAAACCCCACACCCCAAGAAGAGAAGCGCGACTTCTCCGGCCCCTCCTGTCGGACCGTAGAACCTCGCCCAGGAGCTGATTAAATTTCTTTATTCCAATAACTAGCCTCAGTTGCCTCATTTAAATCTCAGTTGCTTCATTCAAACCTTACAACTACCTTGGGCACGTTCTCAGGATCTCTCGAGATTTTGCCTTGGGCCTTGGTCACTTATACTTGGCTTAGAATAAATCTCTTCAAATAGTTTACAAAATTTGTTTTTCACTGACTTATTGGAGAACAACATCCACAAATTGTGCAAAATGCCTTGTTCTTCAAGACTCAGTTCCCTATTACAACTTCCAAGAAACTTTTCCTCAGACCTCCTCTGCAAGTTTTGCTAATACAGCTTCCTCTGCCATTCCATGAAACCTGTTGCTTGCTCATCTTTACCTTTTCAATTAATATGTTGTGTTAAAATTACCTGTTTACAGGATCTGTCTTTCCCAAGAGATGCTGTAATTGCCCAGTGGGTTCACCTTGCCCAGAGGCTCTAGACAGAGCCCATTTATCAAGACAGGGGAATTGCAATAGAGAAAGAGTAATTCGTGCAGAGCCGGCTGTGCAGCAGACCAGAGGTTTCTTACTACTCTAATCAGTAGTAATCAGTAGGTTTCTTACTACTATAATCAGTTTCTTACTACTCTAATCAGTAGTAATGCTCCCCAGGCATTCAAGAAGCAGAGTTTTTAAGGATAACTTGGTGGGTTGGGGGAAGCCAGTGAGCCAAGAGTGCTGCTTGGTCAGGGATGAAATCATAGGGAGTTGAAGCCGTCTTCTTGCACTGAGTCAGTTCCTGGGTGGAGGCCACAAGATCAGATGAGCCGGTTTGATCTGGGTGGTACCTGCTGATCCGTCAAGTGCAGGGTCTGCAAAATATCTCAAGCACTGATCTTAGGAGCAATTTAGGGAGGGTCAGAACCTAGTAGCCTCCAGCTGCATGACTTCTAAACCATAGTTTCTAATCACGTGGCTACCGTTCATCCTATAAAGGCAATCTAGGCACTCTGCTTTTTTTTTTTTTTAGCCTCTCTGCTTTGGGAAAGGGCTGTCATCGTCTTTGTTTTAAAATATAAACTAAGTTTCTCTCAAAGTTAGTTCAGCCTATGCCCAGGAATGAACAGGGACAGCTTGGAGGTTAGAAGCAAGATAGAGTCGATTAAGTTAGACCTCTTTCACTGTCTCAGTCATAATTCTGCAAAGGCGGTTTCAATATGCTAGACTATGAACTACTATCAGGCTATGAGCTACTAGCAATAGGCTATCAGCTACTGCTTTCCTACATATCAGGAATAGATTAGGAGAAAAGTATCATTCACAGTAGTAATGAAAATGAATTTTACAATTTTACTCAGGAATATATATATATATATCTTTTAAACAGGGTCTCTTTCCAACACCCAGGTTGGAGTGCAGTGGTGCAGCCTTAGCTCACTGCAGCCTCAACTTCCTGGGCTCAGGTGATCCTCCCACCTCAGCCTCCTGAGTAGCTGGGACTACAGGTGTGTACCACCATGCCTGGGTAATTTTTATATTTTTTAAAGAGATAGGGTTTCACCATGTTGCCCAGGTTGGTCTCAAACTCCTGGACTCCAGCCATCCTCCAGTCTTGACCTCCCAAAGTGCTGGGCTTATAGGCATGAGCCACTGCACCCAGCTACTCAGAAATAATATCAACAAATAAATGGATGAGATCTATTTCAGAGAAAAAAACTGCAAAAAGTTTAAATAATTGGGGGTGGTGGCTCACACCTGTAATCCCAGCACCTTGGGAGCCTGAGGTGGGAGGATCACTTGAGCCCAGAAGTTCAAGACCAGCCTAGGCAACATAGTGAGACCTCATCTCTAATTTAAAAAATGAGGCCAGGCATGGTGACTCACATCTGTAATCCTAGCATTTTGGGAGGCCACGGCAGATGGATTATTTGAGGTCAGGAGTTGGAGGCCAGCCTGGCCAACATGGTGAAATCCCGTCTCTACCGAAAGTACAAAAATTAGCTGGGCATGGTGGCGCTCGCCCGTAATCCCAGCTACTTGGGAGACTGAGACAGGAGAATCTCTGGAGTCCAGGAGGCAGAGGTTGCAGTGAACCGAGATGGTGCCACTGCACTTCAGCCTGGGTGATAGAGCGAGACTCTGTCTTAAAATAAATAAATAAATGACAATTTTTTTTTTTTTTTTTTTTTTTTTTTTGAGACAGAGTCTTGCTCTGTTGCCAGGCGCCAGGCTGGAGTGCAGTGGCTCAATCTCGGCTCACTGCAACCTCCGCCTCCCGGTTTCAAGCAATTCTCCTGCCTCAGCCTCCCGAGTAGCTGGGACCACAGGCGCGCATCACCACACCCAGCTAATTTTTGTATTTTTTAGTAGAGATGGGGTTTCACCATGGTCTCGATCTCTTGACCTCGTAATCCGCCCACCTCGGCCTCCCAAAGTGCTGAGATTACAGGCGTGAGCCACCGTGCCCGGCCATGATAAAAAATTTTTAGCGCTTCTTCTCTGATAAAACACCAAATGGCAGATGACGCCGGTGCAGCGGGGCGGGGCGGGGGAGGGCGCAGAGGACCCGGGGGCCCTGGGATGGGGAACCGCGGTGGTATCGGCAGTGGCATCCGGGGCCGGGGTCGCGGTCGCGGCCGTGGACGGGGCCGGGGCCGAGGCCGAGGCTGAGGCCAAGGCCGCGGAGGTGGCGGAGGTAAAGCCAAGGATAAGGAGTGGATGCCTGTCACCAATTTGGGTCGCCTGGTCAAAGACATGAAGACCAAATCTCTGGAGGAGATCTATCTCTTCTTTCTGCCCATCAAGGAATCTAAGATCATTGACTTTTTCCTGGGGGCCTCTCTCAAGGATGAGGTTTTGAAGATTATGCCGGTGCAGAAGCAGACCCGTGCTGGCCAGCGCACCAGGTTCAAGGCGTTTGTTGCTATTGGGGACTACAATGGTCACGTCGGTCTGGGTGTTAAGTGTTCCAAGGAGGTGGCCACTGCCATCCGTGGGGCCATCATTCTGGCCAAGCTCTCCATTGTCCCCGTGCGCAGAGGCTACTGGGGGAACAAGATCGGCAAGCCCCACACCGTCCCTTGCAAGGTGACAGGCCGCTGTGGCTCTGTGCTGGTGCGTCTCATCCCCGCGCCCAGGGGCACTGGCATCGTCTCAGCACCTGTGGCCAAGAAGCTGCTCATCACGGCTGGTATCGATGACTGCTACACCTCAGCTAGCTGTACTGCCACCTGGGGCAACTTCGCCAAGGCCACCTTTGATGCCATCTCTAAGACTTACGGCTCCCTGACCCCCGATCTCTGGAAGGAGACTGTATTAAGTCTCCCTATCAGGAATTCACTGACCACCTTGTCAAGACCCATACCAGAGTCTCCGTGCAGAGGACCCAAGCTCCAGCTGTGGCTACAATATAGAGTTTTTATACAAGAAAAATAAAGTGAATTAACATTGCAGAAAAAAAAATTTAGAAAGTTTAAACAAATGATGGCATTAATGTTTAATAGTAATCATTTATGGGCTGGGCACAGTGGTTCACACCTGTAATCCCAACACTGGGAAGCTGACCTGGGTAGATTGCTTGAGGTCAAGAATTCAACACAAGCCTGGTCAACATGCCAAAACTCTGACTCTACTAAAAATACAAAAATTAACCAGGCATGGTGGTGCATTCCTGTAATCCACGCTACTTGGAGTGGCTGAGGCACAAGAATTACTTGAAACTGGGAGGCGGAGGTAGCAGTAAGCGGATAGCGTACCACTGCACTTCAGCCTGGGTGACACAGTGAGACCCTGTCTAAAAAATACAAAAAAAAAAAAAAAAAAAAATTTATGGAAGGTTTACTATACCATATGCACAATTTTAGGCATTTTTGCATGTTTGACTTTAATCAACAATTCTATGAGGCTGATACCATAGTCTTTCTCATTTTACAAGAAATTGGCACAAAGCAGATAAGTAACTTGCCTGAGATTTCATTTTCATTGCTGTAAAGCTTGAATAATATGTCATTCTTCCCCATTTGATTTTTTTTTTTTTTCTTTGAGATGGCGTTTCGCTCTTATTACCCAGGTTGGAGTGCAATGGCGCGATCTCGGCTCACCGCAACCTCCGCCTCCTGGGTTCAGGCAATTCTCCTGCCTCAGCCTCCTGAGTAGCTGGGATTACAGGCACTTGCCACTATGCCCAGCTAACTTTTTGTATTTTTAGTAGAGACGGGGTTTCACCATGTTGACCAGGATGGTCTCGATCTCTTGACCTCGTGATCCACCCGCCTCGGCCTCCCAAAATGCTGGGATTATAGGCGTGAGCCACCGCGCCCGGCCCCATTTGATTTTTATATAACTCAACTTTGGGGGCTGGGCACAGTGGCTCATGCCTGTATTCCCAGCACTTTGGGAGGCCGAGGCGGGCGGATCACGAGGTTAGGAGTTCAAGACCAACCTGGCCAACATGGTGAAACCCAGTCTTCACAAAAATTAGCTGGGCATGGTGGCATGCTCCTGTAATCCCAGCTACTCAGGAAGCTGAGGCAGGAGAACTGCTTGAATCCAGGAGGCTGGGGTTGCAGTGAGCCAAGATCATGCCACTGCACTCCAGCTGTGGCCACAGAGCAAGACTCTCTCTCTCTCTTTTTTTAAATAGAGACGGGGTTTCAGCATGTTGGCCAGGATGGTTTCGATCTTTTGATCTCGTGATCCGCCCTCCTGGGCCTCCCAAAGTGGGATTACAGGCGTGACCCACCGCGCCCTACGACTCTGTCTCAAAAAAGAAAAAGAAAGAAAAGAAAAGAAAAAGTAAAAACTCGCAGAGGAAACAGCCAGTGCCAGGGCCCTGAGGCAGAAAGTTCTGTTTTCCAAGGAAGAGAAAGATACAGTGTTTCAGCTGTGAGGAGAGCAGTGCTAAGACAATGTTGAACCGGCAGTCAGGATAGAATTAGGAGGTAGAAATGTAACCGAAACAGGAAGCCACTGAAAGGTATTGGAGGGGGAGAAGGATTGCAGAGCCGTACTGAGAGAGGCCAGGGAGCAATTGGAGGTGATTTCAGTGATGCACGTGAGAGACGGTGGGGCATGGACTGGGCTGGAGCTGCGGAGAGGGCGAGAAGCGGGCAAATTCAAGGGCCCAGGAACGGATTCACTGCGAGGGTTGAAGACAAGGAATGAGGTGACCTTGGGGTTCAGGCCTGGGCGATGAGGTGCTTAGTGGTGTCTTTATTCAGATTTGAGTCGAGTCGAATCTGAGGGGTGGGGCTCGTTCAAGCGGAGGCTCGGCGGAGTCAGAGGGAATTGGGCTCAGTGGGGGGACAGCAATAGAGGTCAGCAATTGCTTAGGGCGGAATGCGATTTCCGGGGAGGAGGCGGGGGTATGTAGACAGAGGGGGCTGGGACACACCTGGAGAGGAGGGGCCAGCCAGAGACTTCGAGAGTGCTCTCGGTTCTTAGTAACAAGGCTCCGTCCTCACTTTGTTCGCTTCTCGGTGGTCCAGGCGGATTCCTTTCTCGCCAGGTAAGGTTGGCCCAGGATCGTGGGGTTCGGGGTGCCCCGGGTAAGGCTGGCTCAGACGCGTGGGGCCCGAGGTGCCGCGGGCAAGGCTGGTCCAGGCGCTTGGGACCCGGGATGAGGCACGCAGTTGGCCCCCTCACTTTACTTCCTGCTCTTTCCCGCACCGTCCGTGGCGCAGTGAGAAAAAAACCATCCTAAGATTTCTCTGCCCCTAAAATGGGAACCTTTAAAGTAATGTGGAGAAAATGAAGTCAAAGTGAAGAGATGCTTGACAAGTCCTAGCTTTAAAAAGTGGATCGAGGAGGCCGGGCTCGGTGGCTCACGCCTTTGATCCCAGCACGTTCGGAGGCTGAGTCGGGCGGATCACCTGAGGTCGGGAGTTCGAGACTACCCTGGCCAACATGGCGAAACTCCGTCTTTACTAAAAATACAAAATTAGCCGGGCGTAGTGGCACATGCCTATAATACCAGCTACTGGGGAGGCTTACGCAGGAGAGTCGCTTGAACCCGGGAAGCAGAGGTTGCAGTGAGCCAAGATCGTGCCATTGCACTCCAGCCTGGGCGACAGAGCGAGACTCCGTCTCAAAACAAAACGAAACAAAAAACGGTGGAGGGAGGCGAACACTTCCACTGTGTAGTGTCTTTGGGAAGCAGAAGATAAGGAAAAACTTTGGGGCCCGACAGATCATCCGATCTCCATTCCCCAGGTCTGGGGCCTTGAAATGCATCTCCAACCTTTTCCTAAAGAGTGTTTCAGGCTGGTGGCAGTGGGTCACGCCTGTAATCCCAGCACTTTGGAGGCCGAGGCGGGCAGATCACGAGGTCAAGAAATCGGAGATCATTCTGGCTAACATGGTGAAACCCCGTCTCCAGTAAAAATATAAAAATTTGAATGTGGTGGCATACGCCTGTAGTCCCAACTACTCGAGAGGCTGAGGCAGGAGAATCCTGCTTGAACCCGGGAGGCGGAGGTTGCAGTGAGCCGAGATTGCGCCACTGGACTCCAGCCTGGCAACAGAGCGAGACTCCGTCTCAAAAAAAGAAGAAAAAAACCTGGAAAATAGATTTAGAAGTAATAACTTAGGCATTTTTTTCAATTTCCTGCAATTGTTAGGCAAATTGATTCTTGTTCAAATTACAAAAGGAAAGCCTGTCTTCGATAATGGACCTTCAACTCACAAAGCAAAAAACATTCTCTTCAGCCCCTCCCTGGCCTCCTCCGATCCGCCTCGGGATCCTCCCCTTCCCTGCAGCTCTGTCCCGACTTGCACCCAAGACTCTGGTAATAACTTGTGTCTTTTTAAGCAAACACATGCATAGATAAGTACTTTTATTCCAGTCTACAATATGAGGTGATTTTCCACATTTAATAAACCTTAAACTTTGACTTTTGTGGTATGAACTTGAATTCTAGGCACCAAGGCCTGCTCTGCAGAGAGCTTGTCTTCCCCGCGAAGGTACAGAGGTGGAAGAACTGCTGAGACTTGGTAGGTAGTTTAGTGGCTTAGGGGCAGGATCAGTGGAGAGCAAATGTGTGAGTGGGTTTGGGGAGGAGTATTATATTTTATTTTTTGAGACGGAGTTTCGCTCTTGTCGCCCAGGCCGGAATGCAATGGTGCCATCTAGGCTCACCGCAACCTCTGATTCCCGGGTTCAAGGGATTCTCCTGTCTCAGCCTCCCAAGTAGCTGGGATTACAGGCACCTGCCACCTGGCCTGGCTAATTTTTGTATTTTTAGTAGAGACAGGGTTTTGTCGTTTTGGCCAGGCTGGTCTCCTGATCTCAGGTGATCGCCCGCCTCAGTCTCCCAAAGTGCTGGATTTAGGGCTTGGACCACGCCCAGCCTGGGGGGGTGTATTTTAGAGTGCGGGAGGTGACCTTGGGACTGAAAAAGAAGTAAGTCCTGCCTATAATCTGGCGTCGGTCAGGACATTTTGTAGTCAGGTGCTATTAGCAGAACCCACAATTTCATCATCACTAGACATCATTTTTTTTTTCACGTAACAGTTGTTGCAGGTGTCATAGAAGAGTTGTGCACTCTCACTACTTCAAGATTAAAAGGTAGGGCCAGGTGTGGTGGCTCACCCCTGCAATTCCAGCACTTTGGGAGGTTAAGAGTGGATCACCTGAGATCAGGAGATCGAGACCAGCCTGGCCAACATGGCAAAACCCTGTCTCTACTAAAAATACAAAATGCTAAATGCTAAATTATAATTAGAGTTTAATGACAACAAATATACAATAAATATATGATCTTTTTCACATCCAAGATATCAGATACTCTGAATTCTAGCCACAGGCACTGTGAGTTCAGAATTCCTCATCAAGTAGAAAGCAGAGGCTGGAACAACTTTAGCAAATTTTGCCTCAAGCTTGCATGGCAGCCATCAGAATGGCTTAGGGGCCAGGTGTCCTGATTTGTGCCTGCAGTCCTAGATACTTGGGAGGCTGAGGCAGGAGGTTGGCTTGAGCCCAGGAGTTCAAGATTACTGTGAGCTATGATTGTTGCATCACTGCACTCCAACCTGGGTGACAGAGCAAGACTCTGTCTCGGAAAAAAAAATGTGATTAGAAGACTTGGGAGGTTTTCATCAATGTACTCTTAAGTTTTGCTTTATATTTTAAGGAGGTTACTCTAAAAGTATGCAATATAGGAGAACACCAGTTGGGAAGGGCAAGAAATGTTTAGCACTTCCCTTAAGGCATTGGGAGTTGTGAGGGTGGATAAACTTTCCATTTAATTTTAAGTCTGGAAAAAAGCTTGTTGATTTGCATTGCCTTGGCTTGTGACTGGTGTCTTTTCATATGTTTATCTGTTTGCATTTCCTTTGTGGTGAATTACCTTTTCAACACTGGCAGCCTGTTTTATTGTGTTTTTCTGAATTTGCTGGGGGTTTATGGACTTCCCTTTTATTTTTTCCTCTCTTTTTTACAAGAACATATATATTCCCTCACCTCAATCTCGGTAATCTGACCTCTGAGGCCACCCAAAGTTTGGTGGAGTATCTCTTTTTTTTTAAGATCTCACTCTTGCCCAGTGTGGAGAGCAGTGGTGCGATCACTGTTCACTGCAGCCGTAAACTCCTGGGTCCAAGTAATCCTCTCCCCTCAGTCTCTTTAGGAGCTGGTATTACAGGCGTGCCACCATACCAAGCTAAAGTGCCTGATTTTTATGAGTGCATGGGAGGACAATAAAGGAGAATGCCACTTGAACTTTTATTTAGTGTGTGTGCCTTTCCTTGGGTCAGGAGACTTTTAAATTTTTAAAATCGATTTATACTTTTAACATTTTCTTTTATCAATAGGTCATATGTAATTTTCCAGTTATATGTGCACACCTCACTCTTCTATGTATGACGTGCCATATTTTGAACATGTTTTGGTTCAATAAATAATTCCCTCAGCAGTAGACATTCAAGTAATTTGCAGTTGTGAGGGGTTTTTTGTTTGTTTGTTTTTATTTGTTTGGTTTTTGAGATGGAGTCTTACTCTGTTGCCCAGGCTGGAGCGCAGTGGGGCAATCTGGGCACACTGCAACTTTTGCCTCCTGGGTTCAAGCAATTCTGCCTCACTGTCCTGAGTAGCTGGGACTAGAGGCATATGCCACTGTGCCCAGCTTATTTTTGTATTTTTAGTGACAGGGCTTCACCATGTTGGCCAGGCTGGTCTCGAACTCCTGACCTCGTGATCCATCCGCCCGCCTCAGCCTCGCAAAGTGCTAGGATTACACGGGTGAGCCACCAAGCCAGGTGTGGTGTGGTGAGTGCCTGTATTCCCAGCTACTCAGGAGGCTGAGACAGAAGATTGAGTATAGGCTGGGCAACACAGCAAGACCCTGTCTCTTTAAAATATTAATTTCCAGTTTCTCTTGGCACCTGTCATATACTATGTAGAGCGACTCTTGGAAAATACATTACCCAAAAAAGGTAGTGCTAGATGATAGGGCACTGGCCAGATTAATTACTGAAAAGGTCCAAAAATCCCCAGGGTCACTAAAAATGTGGCCAGGGCAGATATCTGCCCCTGCACTGGCTATAATAAGGGTGTTCAAACAGTGGAATCTGTTTTGATTTGCATTCTCCTAATGTAATTGACTCATAATCTTTTGTGTTTACTGTACATATGGTTTTTGTATGTGTGCTTACAAAATGGGATTGTACTCTGTATATTTTCTGCACCATTTTTTCCCTCTAATATACCAAAGACATCCTTAACCAATCTAATACATTCTTATGTATAATATAATTTTTACATGTACATTAAATGTATATTGTACACACCATTTATATAGTATATACGTATATAACATAATGGATACTATAATGTATATTTTATAAATTAATGTTTTTTTACATATATAATTATATCTGTTATACATAATCCCATCATGTGCACAAACCATCATTTGTTCAGTGCTTCTCTTACTAAAGAGCATCATTTCGCAGTTTTGTTTTTTGGTCACAAAAAACTCAGCACTAAAATTTCTATTCATATATTTCTAAGTGTACAGGTGGTTTTATTCCTAATGGTAGATTCTCAAGCAGAGAGTATATGTGTTATTTCTGACTTTAATAATAGACTTCCCTTTTTTTTTTAAGACTGGAGGGCAGTGGCTTGATCTTGGCTCATTGCAACCTCTGCCTCCCAGGTTCAAGCAATTCTCCTGCCTCAGCCTCCCAAGTAGCTGGGACTACAGGCACACGCCACCACGCTCAACTAATTTTTTGTGTTTTTTAATAGAGGTGGGGTTTCACCATATTGGCCAGGCTGGTCTTGAACTCACTTTTCACAAGTTTACTATTGGTTTATATTCTCTTCTCTAAAAATGTTTTATTTGTTTTAGCTTATCAAGTTTTTTTCTTCTTTTTTTTGCGATGGAGTCCCCCTCTGTCATCCAGGCTGTAGTGCAGTGGCATGAACACTACTGCAACCTCTGCCTCCCTGGATCAAATGATTCTCTTGCCTCAGCCTCCTGAGTAGCTGGGATTACAGGCGCCCACCACCATGCCTGGCTAAATTTTGAATTCGAATTTTTTTCAGGTCTTTGTGTACAGATACCCATTTTGTTTTAGGGTATTTGTATTTTTAGTAGAGATGGGGTTTCACCATGTTGGCCAGGCTAGTCTTGAACTCTTGACCTCAGGTGATCATCCAGCCTCCTTAGCCTCCCAAAGTGCTGGGGATTACAGGCATGAGCCACCAAGCTGAACTTTGCTTTTGCTTATCAATATATACAAACTCTATATAAGAAACTTTAATGATTTTTGTGTGGTTGTTTTTTTAGAATTTAATTCCAGATTCTAATAATCTTTTTTGGAGACAGAGTCTTGCTCTGTCACCCAAGCTGGAGTGCAGTGGCACAATCTCGGCTCACTGTAACCTCTGCCTCCTAAGTTCAAGTAATTCTCCTGCCTCAGCCTCCTCGGTAGCTGGGATTACAGGCATGTGCTACCACCTCCAGGTAAATTTTGTATTTTTAGTAGGGACAGGGTTTTACCATGTTGGTCAGGCTGGTCTTTGAACTCCTGACGTCATGATCCACCTGCCTCCACCTCCCAAAGTGTTGGAATAATTTATCTTTTAATTTTGTGCTCTCATTATTTTTCCTGGTTCATTTTTTATTGCAATGAAAATTTTCTGAAATTATTATTTTATTTTATTTATTTATTTTTAGATAGAGTCTTGCTCTCTTGCCCAGGCTGGAGCGCAGTAGCAGGATCTCGGCTCACTGCCACCTCTGCCTCCCTGGTTCAAGCAGTTCTCCTGCCTCAGCCTCCTGAGTAGCTCGGATTATAGGCACACACCACTACACCTAATTTTTGTATTTTTAGTAAAGATGAGGTTTCACTATGTTGGTCAGGCTGGTCTTGAACTCCTGACCTTGTGATCCACCCATCTCGGCCTCCCAAAGTGCTGGGATTACAAGCATGAGCCACTGCGCCCCGGCCCTGACATTATTTTTTGAAAACAGGGACTCACTATGTTGCCCAGGCTGGTGTTGAACTTCTAGATTCAAGTGATCATTCCACCGCAACCACTCAAAGTACTAGGATTACAGGTGTGACACCGTGCCCTGCCTAACTGAAATTCTTCATGTATCTTTTGCCCTGACATGAATGATGTGTTAGCTGCTTATATGATTCTTATTTTGCGAGGAAGGGGACAACGGAGAGGCTTGAACTGCCTCTCAGGTTCAAGTGATTCTCCTGCTTCAGCCTCCCGAGTAGCTGGGATTACAGGTGCCTGCCACCATGCCCGGCTAATGTTTGTATTTCTAGTAGAGACCAGGTTTTGCCATGTTGTCCAGGCTGATCTTGAACTCTTGACCTCAGGTGATCTCCTCCCATTGGCCTCCCAAAGTGCTGGGATTACAGGCATGAGCCACTGCGCAGGGCCAACATTATTCTGTTGTTGCAACAAGGTCTCACTCTGTCGCCCAGGGTGGAGTGCAGTGGCACAGTCACAGCTCACTGCAACCCTAACGTCACAGGCGCAAGTCATCCTCGCATCTGAGCCTACCAAGTAGCTGGGACCCCAGGCGTGTGCCACTATGCCTATCTAATTTTTTAATTTTTGTAGAGACAGGTCTATGTTGCCCAGGCTGGTCTCGAACTCCTGGGGTTAAGTGATCCTCACACCTGAATCTCTCAAAGTGCTGGGATTATAGGCGTGAGCCACCATGCCTGGCCAAGAAAGTCATATTCTGAATTGACTTGATAACTGATTTTCAGAAAAGGTCTTAATGTTAACAATCTCTGTAATTCAAAAGAGACACCTGTTTTTGTGTAAGATTCCATTCAAGTTACCTGAGACTTGGATGATTTGGTATGATACATATATTCATTTTTTTTAAATTAACATCTATTTCCTCATAATTAATCTGCTTAATACTCATAGAGAACATAGACAACAAAGTTAATGGTACGGCAAGTCAGCTTCATTCTTAGTTATTGGCTCTTTGGTTAATTTATCACATTCAAATCTTCACGTAAAGGGAGTTTTCATTTTATTTTATTTTATTTTATTTATTTTTGAGACGGAGTCTTGCCCTGTCACCCAGGCTGGAGTGCAGTGGCACGATCTCGGATCACTGCAACCTCTGCCTCCCAGGTTCAAGCAATTCTCCTGTCTCAGCCTCCCAAGTACTGGGACTACAGGCACGTGCCACCACGCCCAGCTAATTTTTTTTTTTCTTTTTTAAGTAGAGATGGGGTTTTACCATCTTGGCCAGGCTGGTCTCAATCTCCTGACCTTGTGATCCACACGCCATAGCCTCCCAAAGTATTGAGATTACAAACGTGAGCCATCATGCCCAGCTAAATTTTGAATTCTAATTTTTTTTGGGTCTTTGGGTACAGATATCCATTTTGTTAGTGAACCTTTCATTAATATATTATGCTGTACACACAGCGTAGTTTTCTTAATTAAGCTCATATTCTTAACAAGTTTCTCAAGATAATTCTTTAATAAGTAATTTTTCATTTCTTTGTGTTTCAGATTGACGTATCTTAAGTATTTTTGAGTTTCTGAAGTCTAGCAGGCTTGTAAGAACAAAAATCATTCTACAGGAATTAAAAACAGAATCCAGTCTTGACAATACACCCACAATGTCTGATGTATCTTCAATGTCTAGTGTACAATCAAAATTTGCTAGACTTGCAAAGAAACAGGAAAATGTCACCTATATGGAAAGAAGGCAGTTAATAGAAACCGATGAGGAAATGGCTCCGATAATCGATTTAAAATGCATGGATGTATCAGCAGTTATTATGAATAAGTTTAAGATCTTAATGGAAATTCAAGACCAGATGTTTGAGGAGATGAGGGAAACTCTTAAAAATGACCTAAAGGCAATTTTAGGAGCAAAAACTACAATACCCGAGGTAAGGAATTCCGAGAACTCCAGTGGCAGGACAGAGTTTCAACAAATAATTAATTCAGTATCACAAAAAACAGGGAAGGTAGGAAAAATAGAAAGAGAAAGCTCTAAAATAGTTGCTGATACTGAAAATTTAACCTTTAAAATAAAAGAAGTAGACGAGCTAAGTGGTAAATTAGACAATCCTAACGAATACAATAGTAATGAAGGTAAGAAATTACCCCAGAATGAATCACGAATTTACAAATTCATGGGAAGTATGGAAGAAACCTTATGCAACATAGATGACAGACAGAGAAATTGCCACAGCCATTTAGAACTTACAGAAGGGGAGAGTAGGGAGAATGGAGAGGATGAATTTCTTGAAGTGAGAGAGGAAAGGAAAATTCCAAAATTCAAGAATAAAGAAAAAATTTTAAAAGCCTCCAGAGAAGAAAAAATGTTGATGGATGAAGGAACAGTACTTACCCTGGCAGCTGACCTTTCATCAGCAACACTGGATGTTAGCAAGCAATGGAGTAATGTCTTCAACATTCTCAGAGAACATGATTTTGAACCTGAATTTCTATGTGATGTTAAATTAGCATTTAAATGTGATGGTGAAATAAAGACATTTTCAGATCTGCAAAGCCTTAGAAAATTTGCCAGCCAAAAATCTTCTATGAAGGAATTACTGAAAGAGGTACTCCTACAAAAAGAAGAAATAAATCGAGGAGGAAGATACGGAATTCAAGAAAAAAGGGTAAGCGTACAAATATGTAAAGCTTATGTGTACATGGAATAGTTGGCATAGTTATTTTGAAGGCTAGGTCAATTTTTTAAAAAATGATTCCTTAAAGGAAGCATAATGTTAAAAGTAATTATTTAAAGGGCACTTTTTTTCTGTGAAGGGTTTATTATGGGCAGAGGGCAAGGGGGCCTCAGTCCTTCTTGGCAGCTGGTTTCATCATGGTGGCCAAGGTGGTTGTCAGGTCCTCTCCCTCTAGGTGTGGATATGTGGCCCCACCCTTTTCTTGGCGAACTTGAGGGCCTGTTTGTCTTTTGAGACCTTAAGCAACTCCATGGTGCGCTACTCCTACACGGTGAAGCGACACGTCTCGGATCATGTCCCACACTGACCTGGCATATTTGGTCAGACGCCTGAGGCAGTGGCTGTGCCTGGGCTTGCTCGTGTCCTTGATCACCTTGTTGCCCTTGTTGAGGCCCAAAGCCAAAGCCTTGGGGTCACACAGAGCTGTGGCTGCTGCTCTCCGATGGCCGCTGTGCTGGAAGGGGTTTTTGCTTTTTTTACTTAGAATCTTGCTCTACTGCCTTGGCAGGGGTGCAGTGGCTCAGCCTGGGCTGAATGCATCCTCCATCTCCCAGGCTCAAGTGATCCTCCTCTCCTGGCCTCTCAGTAGCTGGGACCACATGCACATGCCACCTAAGCCCAGCTAATTTTTGTACTTTTTGTAGAGACAAGGTTTTGCCATGTTGTCCATGCTGGTCTCAAACTCCTGGGCTCAAGCAGCCTACCTGCCTTGGCCTCCCAAAGTGCTGGGATTACAGCTGTGAGCCACCATGCCCAGCCAAGGTCTATATTCTTAAGCCAATGTTTTTTTTACATGTTTTCAGATGAATGCTTCTCCTCTGCCTTTCCAATATTCCCAAGCGTAACCTCTGTTCAAAATGAGAATCCAGAAGGAGAAGTTAAACTTGAGTCAACAAATTATTTAAGAATCAGTATGTAATCTCAGAAATTAGCTGCTTTCAATGTTTACATAGATGAGGCACCTAAACCTGCCCTGGTGGGTTTGGGATGGTTGAAAAGCTCCACAGCAGACTAAAGGCTTCGAGGAATGTTAGGAGCCAAATTTATATTGCATACATCACCAGAAGTTCAGTACCTTGCTTACTTTATTCTACCCTTACAATAATCCTGGAGTGGTGTTGTCACTAGACTCTGTTTTATAAGGAAAAGTGAGGCACTGGTAGCAAATGGGGCAGTCGGGTCAGAGTTTGAACACAGTTTTGAACTGAGCCTGTTGTATTATTATTATTATTATTATTTTTAAAGACCAGGTTTCACCATGTTGGTCAGGCTGGTCTTGAACTCCCAACCTCAGGTGATCCGCCTGTCTTGGCCTCCAAAGTGCTTGGATTACAGGCGTGAGCCACCACGCCCGGCCTGCCTGTTGTATTCCTAACCAAAACCTTCTTGCCTTTAAAGTCATCAGGCTAGAGTGTAAATTGCAATTGGGATTTTTTTTTTAAATTAAATTTATTGTTATATCTGTAGGAGAAAGGTAAATGTGAACTTCGTTTTTTTTGTGTGTGTGTGTGCCCATGATCTTCCTAAAGCAGATTGTAAACTGTAGCCAGATTACAATGTCTGTTTACCATAGGGCTCTCACATATAACAAGCGGACAATTCATTAAAACAAGTCATTAGTGAGGGTCAATCACATACACGACAGTAAGTGTTGAGGGATCTAGAAGGAAGAAAGTAGACATTATGGCCGGGTGCGGTGGCTCATGCCTTAATCTCAGCACTTTGGGAGGCTGAGGCAGGTGGATCACGAGGTCAGGAGATCAAGATCATCCTTGCCAACATGGTGAAACCTGTCTCTACTAAAATACACAAAAAAATTAGCTGGGCATTGTGGCACATGCCTGTAGTCTCAGCTACTCGGGAGGCTGAGGCAGGAGAATAGCTTGAACCCAGGAGACAGAGGTTGCTGTGAACTGAGATCTCCATTGCACTCCACCCTGGGCAACAAGAATGAAACTCCATCTCAAAAAAAAAAAAAAATAGACATGACCTCACAGAATTCGTTCGAAATATTACACAAGAAATGCCTTGTGATCATAGGGAAACTTGACTTGTTTAGGGACCTAGGCCTTCAAGAACAATTCATATTTAAGCAATTTTTCAGATATTTTCTAATTGTCCAAATGGTAGCCATATTAAAATTAGTGAAATTGAAGTTTTAATTCTTTAAAAGAAAAATGATTTAAATAAATAACTCTTCTTATTATTATTATTTTTTTAACTTTCAGGGTAAAACCCTATTAGACTCAAAACACAGAGCTGGAGAAATGACCAGTGACGGCTTGAACTTTCTATTTATTAAAGAGGTAAAAGTTGCTAAGCTAGAGGGGATGAACAACTTAGAGACACAAGAGGAAGAGTTTTCCGAGCTAGAGTTGCTGGATGAAGAGGGCTCAGGGATAGAGGATGATGGAGAAGAGACCTCAGAGCTGGAGGAAGAGGAAGAAGAGGCCTCAGGATTAGAGGAGGAGGAGGAGGAGGAGGAGGAACAGAGTTCCGTGTTCTGTAAGGAAACAGAAGAAGAGAGACACAAAACTCTGCAAACAGAAAAACTAACATCCAAAGAAGCAGACTTAACACAGGAAATAGAAAACTTGAGTAGTGTGGTTAATAGCATCAGAGAGATACAAGAGGAGATTGGAAATTTGAAAAGTTCCCATCCAGGTGTCCTGGAAATTAAAAATTCAGTAGGTGATCTGAGTAGCAGAATGGACTTACTTGAAGAAAAAATAGACAGTCTAGAAGATCAAATTGAAGAATTCTCTAAGGATACAGTGCAAATGACCAAACAGATAATTCATAAAGAAAGGCAAAGAGAGATAGAGGATAGATCCAGAAGCGCCAACATTCGTTTGATAGGAATTCCAGAAAAGGAGAATAATGAGAATGGAGCAGCAGACATAATTAATGAAATAATTGATGAAAACTTTGCAGAACTAAAGAAAGGTTCAAGTCTTGAGATTGTTAGTGCTTGCCGAGTACCTAGTAAGATTGATGAAAAGAGACTGACTCCTAGACACATCTTGGTGAAATTTTCGAATTCTAATGATAAAGCGAAAATAATAGGGGCTTCTAGAGAGAGAAGAGAAATAACCTACCGAGGAAGAAGAATCAGATTGACAGCAGACTTATCACTGGACACACTGGATGCTAGAAGTAAATGGAGCAATATCTTTAGAGTTCTGCTGGAAAAAGGCTTTAATCCTAGAATTCTATATCCAGCCAAACTGGCATTTGATTTTGGGGGTAAAACAAAGGTATTTCTTGATATTGAAGAATTTAGAGATTATGTTTCGCATATGCCCACTTTGAGAGAATTACTGGAGAATATACTTCAGTAGCCTAGGGTGACCACAACACAATTTGCCCTCCTCCCCAGCACACATCCAAAAATCAGCAAGTAAAACTGGAAAATACACTTGTACCCAGAAGGATGGACAATTAACAGCATACTTAGGGATGAGGAGCAAGGAATATTAGATATTACTTAGATGTTAATAAAGTTAAAGGATATGTTTTTAAAAAATTGGCTCATCTGAAGGGAGTTATTTCAATTAAATATTCACAGTCACAGATAGAATTTCTTGTTCTTCCCACCCCCACCTTACTACTACAGTTGACTAGTCTTTTTAGAATTTATATTGTCCTAGCTTGTCTAAAAGTAAACCTTTATTACCAGGGGGAGGGGCACACCTATCAGTATAATCTGTCAATGTAGCAGAAAACAGGAGGGACCAGTAAAGAAAAGCACTGGGGAAAAGATGGTAAGGTTAGTTAAAATAGAAGATCCACTTGAGTCCAGGAGTTTGAAGCCATCCTGGGCAATGTGAAACCATCTACAAAAAGAGGAAGAAAAAAGGAACTTTCACAAATCTGTATTACTTGTCATTATGTGAATCTTCATAGTAAATCTTTTTCCTTTGAATATTGTGTGCTATGTTTGCTTATTTAAAGATTTTCGATTTTACACTTTCTGGGGCATGTTGTCATACATGGTCTAATAACTTTTACATTGTATTGGGTAAACCATTCCTGGAGGAATGAACTCTCCCTCCCTAACGTGACACTAGTAGGTTTTTAGTTAAGTTTTACTTCGGAATGAAATGAGGCTAGGCCTCGTGGCTCATGCCTGTAATCCCAACACTTTGGGAGGCCAAGGCAGGCAGATGGCCTGAGGTCAGGAGTTTAGGCAAGCTGGCCAACATAGTGAAATCCTGTCTACTAAAAATACAAGAAAGCTAGCCAAGCATGGTGACGCACACCTGTAGTCCCAGCCACTCAGGAGACTGAAGCAGGAGAATCACGAACCCCGGAGGCAGAGGTTGCAGTGAGCCAAGATCACGCCACTACACTCCAGCCTGTTGACAGTGAGACTTTGTTTCAAAAAAAAAAAAAAAAAAAGCAATATATGAGTAGTGAAGAAATTAAGAAGGGCGTGTTTTAGTCATGATTGCTACTAGGAAAAATTTAGTATATTCCTTTTTTAAGAGTTTTCACTCTTGTTATTCAGGCTGGTGTGCAATGGCACGACCTCAGCTCAATACAACCTCCGCCTCCTGGGTTCAAGCTATTCTCCTGCCTCAGCCTCCGGAGCAGCTGGGATTACAGGTGCCTGACACTGCGCCTGGCTAATTTTTGTATTTTTACTAGAGGTAGGGTTTGACCATCCTGCCCAGCCTGGTCTTGAAGTCCTGACCTCGTGATCTACCTGCTTCTGCCTCCCAAAGTGCTGGGATTACAGGCATGAGCCACCATGCCTGGCGGAAGGCTATGTTTGTTTGGGTTGGGAAAATGGAAATACTAATTGTAGCTGCCTCACTTATTTCTACTGTGCTGCATTGCTTTGCTTTGACTGGCTTACATAGTCTTTATTTTTTTTTCCAGTTTTTTTTCTTTTTTTTTAATTGTGAAATAATGCAAACCCAGAGGAAGTTGCAAGAATAGTCGCATTCATGTGCCTTTCATCCCAAGAGTAGCATCTTGGCATAACTGGTATAATATAAAAATCAGGCTGGGCGCAGTGGTTTACACCTGTAATCCCAGTACTTTGGGAGGTTGAGGCAGGAAGATCACCTGAGATCACGAGTTTGAGACCAGCCTGACCAACATGGTGAAATGTCGTCTCTACTAAAAATACAAAAACTACTCAAGCGTGGTGGTAGGTGCCTGTAGTACCAGCTACTTGGGAGGCTGAGGCATGATAATTGTTTGAATCTGGTAAGTGGAGGTTGCAGTGAGCCGAAATTGTGCCACTGCACTCCAGCCGGGGAGACTGAGTGAAACTTGTCTCAAAAATAAAAAAAAAAAAATCAAGCCAGGCATGATGGCTGATAATCCCAGCACTTTGGGAGGCTGTGACAGGATTGCTTGAGGCCAGGAGTTTGAGAGCAGCTTGGACTACATAGTAATTGTTAAATTGGCCAGGTGTGTTGCACCTGTAGTCCTGGCTACTTGGAGGGCTGAAGTTGTAGGATCACTTAGGTTTAGGAGTTTGCAGCTTCAGTGAGCTAGGGTCGATGGCACCACTGTACTCTAGCCTGGGCGACAGAGTGAGACGCCATCTCAAAAAAAATAAAAGCAGGATAATTAGTATCTCCTGTGGTTTTTGGTGAGGTTATGTCAGAAGACAGAGTCTCCAGTAGAAGCTACTAAGAGTAAAGAGTGTCCCACTTTGGGCAGTGCTGAGGGGCTCTGGTGGAAGAGACATCTGTGCATTTTACTGCTCTAGATGCACTGACTTCATGCTGGTACCTTGAAAGTGGCCGTGGGGAGAGTACCGTGGGCATGCTACAGAGAGGGGTGCTTATCTCTAACAGCTGGAAGCAGATGAGAGATTTCAGGAGAGGTGAAATGACTTAATTCCTCCTGGAAGATTTGGAGTGAAGAGGGAGGTATGGACTGGAGAAATTTATGCCGTAAGAACTGGCAGATGGGGTTGTTGACAAAGCACCACTCCACACTGCACTGATCACCCCAGGAACACCTGAAAGGACAGCAGGTGGTTGTACTGGGTTCAGTAGTGCCCTCCACTCAACCTTGGAGTGTCACCTCACCTGGAAGTGGAGTCTGCAGATGTAATTGGGTAAATTAAAATGAGATTATAGGCCAGGCGAAGTGGCTGAAGCCTGTAATCCCAGCACTTTGGGAGGCCAAGGCAGGTGGATCACCTAAGTTTAAGAGTTCAAGACCAGTCTGACCAACATGGAGAAACCCCATCTCTACTAAAAATACAAAATTAGCTGGGCGTGGTGACACATGCCTGTAATCCCAGCTACTTAGGAGGCTGAGGCAGGAGAATTGCTTGAATCCAGGAGGCGGAGATTGTGGTGAGCCGAGATTGTGCCATTGTACTCCAGCTTGGGCAACAAGAGAAAAACACCATCTCAAAAAAAAAAAAAATTATAGTAGATTAGGGTGGGCCTTAAATCAATGACTGGTGTCCTCAGGGGGGAAGAAAAAAATGATTCACACACATAATCCAGAGAAGGCCAAACAAAGATAAGGCAGATTGGAGACTGGAGTGATGCTTCTGCAAGCCAAGGAACACCATGCATTCTCAGCAGCCAGAAGCAGAGGAGACGAGGAAAGGATCTTCTCTCGATCTTCTGGTGTGAGCATGATCCTGCCAATACCTTGGTCTCAGACTTCTAGCCTCCAGAACCACAAGAGAATACATTCTTGTTTTAAGTCAGCTAGTTTGTGGTACTTCGTGATAGCAGCCCTACAAAACAAATACAGTAGTCATGAACCCAATTCATCTCCCACACGCTGCTGTTCCCTAGACTAATAACGTTTGCTGCAGAGATTTTGGTGGGTAGAGGATTAGAAGAGGCTAAGCCACAGGAATCTGCTGGCCGATTTATTTGCAGCAGCCAGTTTGAGAGACAGAAAAGTTGCACCTCTGCAGTAGCCTCCAACATGAATGCTTACATTGACTTTTATTTTTATTTTTTATTTTTTTAAAATATATATTTTATTGTGTTTCAGGTTTGAGGGTACATGTGAAGAACATGCAGGATTGTTGCATAGGTACATACATGGCAGTGTGATTTGCTGCCTTCCTCCCCATCACCAATATCTGACATTTCTCCCCATGTTACCCCTCCCCAACTCCCCACTCCCTGCTGTCCCTCCCCTAGTTTCCCCCGCCAGACCCCAGTGTGTGATGCTCCCCTCCCTGTGTCCATGTGTTCTTATTGTTCAACACCTGCCTATGAGTTAGAACATAAGGTGTGTGATTTTCTGTTCTTGTGTCAGTTTGCTGAGAATGATGGTTTCCAGGTTCATCCATGTCCCTACAAAGGACACGAACTCATCGTTTCTGATGGCTGCATAGTATTCCATGGTGTATATATGCCACATTTTCCCCATCCTATTTTTATTTTTTTTAGAGACAGGGTTTCACCATATTGGTCAGGCTGGTCTCGAACTCCGAACCTGAGGTGATCCGCCCCCCTTGGCATTCCAAAGTGCTGCAATTACAGGCATGAGCCACCGTGCCTGGCCCGACTTATTTATTTACTTTTGAGGCAAGGTCTCACTCTCACCCAGGCTGGAGTGCAGTGGCACAGTCATGGCTAACTGCAGCATCAACCTCCCAGGCTCAAGTGATTCTCCTGCCTCAGCCTCCCAAATAGCTGGAACCACAGGCATGCACCACCATGCCCAGCTAATTTTTTGGTGTTTCTGTAGAGACAGGGTTTCACCATGTTGCCCAGACTGGTCTCAAACTCCCGGCTCAAGCAATCAGCCCACCTTAACATCCCAAAGTGCTGGTTACAGGTGTGAGCCACCTTGCCTGACCACTTTGAGATATTTATATTAAGTCAAGACTCCTCTTTTCTTGTGGGACTTAAATGAATATAGTAATTAAGCTGCTTTTTTCCAAGGCTGAGGGAAAAGAGAATTCCAGTGCAAGAAGTAGATAGAGTTGAGAATCTTCTGTCCCTGCTACTCGATCAAGTCTAGGTAGGGTCCCTCTCTTGATTTTCCCCTTTATCCTCAGTCCTCACTCATTCTTCCTCTGCCTCCCAGTATTCACCTACTCTTTGTGTCATATAAATCCTTGGAGATATGCATATCTTCTAAAATCCATCATTTTGTGAGTGTGTTCTTTTTTCTTTGAGATGGAGTCCGGCTCTGTCACCTAGGCTAGAGTGCAGTGGTGAGATCTCAGCTCACTGCAACCTCGCCTCCCAGGATCAAGCGACCCCAGCCTCCCAAGTAGCTGGGATTACAGGTGCCTGTCATTGTGCCAGCTAATTTTTGTATTTTTGGTAGAGATGGAGGTTTGCCATCTTGGCCAGGCTGATCTCGAACTTCTGACCTTGTAATCCACTTGCCTTGGCCTCCCAAAGTGCTGGGATTACAGGTTTGAACCACTGAGCCCTGCTGAATGTGTTCTTAATTTATATAAGTGAGTGTAGTACCGTGAAAGTGAGTGAAGACCACGCAAATGGGGAGAAACCCAGGCTATATATTTAGATCTTGCTTGACAGAGCGTGGTGGCTCACGCCTGTAATCCCAGCAATTTGGAAGGCCCAGGCGGGTGGATCACTGGAGGCCAGGAGTTTGACTAGCCTGGCCAACATCGTGAAACCCCATCTCTACTAAAAATACAAAATTAGCCAGACGTGGTGGTGTAGGCCTGTACCCAGCTACTTGGGAGGCTGAGGCAGGAGAATTGCCTGAACCCACGAGGCAGAGGTTGCAGTGAGCTGAGATTGCACCATTGCACTCCAATCTGGGCAAGAACAGCAAAACTCTGTCTAAAAACAAACAAAACACACACAAATAAATAATTTAGACTTTGCTCTGACAAAGGAGGCAGCCACCATCACTAGTGTTTAGCAGAGACTCAGGGGCAGTCGGGGGAGTGGAAAAGCTTCATAGTGAAATAAAAAGGTGTTTATGTCCTCTGATTGGAAGTTGTTGGTATGGGGAAGCTACCTAGAAGTCGGATTTCTTATGTGATGACTTTGAGGAGCATATCTGATTTTCTCTGCTTGGTCTTGAGTTGGAAATCGGAGCAAACATAGGGAAAAAATGATAGGGGAATTGGCTGTCACTCACCAACTCTGACCCTTTGGGGCCAATTGCTGCAAAGGTAGTGATCTGGCTTCCCCAGTGATTGCTGCAGAAGTTGTTGGTCAGAGTTCTATTGTCATGTATGCTTTGACCATTGTCTCTTCTACCTGAAGGCCTAGGATGAAATATGTATTTCCCCATATCCTCCCTGGCATTCTCATTTTTATCAGCACAAAACCATATCGCTTTGTTTTAATTTGTATTTGTTTGATTAGTTGTGGGAAGTAGAAAAGTTCCTTTTTAAAGTTTTCTTTCTTTCTTTCGCTCTTGTTGCCTAGACTGGAGTGCAATGGTGTGACCTTGGCTCACTGCAACCTCTGTTTCCTGGGTTCAAGTGATTCTCCTACCTCAGCCTCCCAAGTAGCTGGGATTACAGTCATGGGCCACCACGCCTGGCTAATTTTTGTATTTTTAGTAGAGACAGAGTTTCACCATGTTGGCCATGCTGATCTCGAACTCCTGACCTCAGGCGACACCTGCCTCGGCCTCCCAAAGTGCTGAGACTACAGGCATGAGCCACTGTGCCCAACCTAAAGTTTCCTTTCTAGTTAAAGATAAGTGTGCTAATAACTTTGTTAAGCCCTATCCTATGTAGCTGTTAGATAGGCCATGCTTATAGGCATGCAGTACATTCAATGTCAGTGTACTTTAACCAAGATATCTGTGCTGGACGTGCTCACAGGCATGTCCCGCTCTCCATTGCTTTTACCTGTTTAGAAAAGTTTTAAATTATTAGCCAATAGGGTTTTAGTTTAGATTGTGAGGTCTGGCTCCAGCCAACAGAGATCAGACACAGCAGTAAGGACGACCCCAAATGCATAAGGGATAAATTTGTGGGTTTTCCTTTGTTCATTATACTTCCATGGCATGATGGCTAGTGAGGGTACCCTTCATGCAGTCCAGGAAGTAAAAATTGCATTGCTGAAAGATCCTTTGTCTCCGTGCTAATTTTTCTTTGCGGCACCGAGCATCTATTTCCAAAATCAGTGAAGTTGAGAATCTCTCCATTTATTTTTCAGCTATTTAGAGTTTGTCTTCCGTGAATTGCTGATTAATATCTTTTGTTCTTTCTCTCTTTTTTTCTTTTTTTTTTTTTTTTGAGACAAAGACTTACTCTGTTGCCTAGGCTGGAGTGCAGTGGCACAACCTCAGCTCACTGCAACCTCTGCCTCCTGAGTTCAAGCGATTCTCCTGCCTCAGCTTCCCGAGTAGCTGGGATTACAGGCGTGGTCCATCACACCTGGATAATTTTTTGTATTTTTAGTACAGACGAGGTTTCACCATGTTGGCCAGGTTGGTCTCAAACTCCTGACTTCAGGTGATCCACCCGCCTCGGACTCCTAAAGTGCTGGGATTACAGGCATGAGCCACCATGCCTGCTGGGACTTAGAGATACTAAAAAATCCATATTTTTGACTTTTCTATTATTAGTTTTTATTTGACAGTGTGCAAACATTTATGTTTCTTATATGTTAATATAAAAGCCAGGCAGCAAAATTCCAGGCTGGTAAGGACTGTAACATCCATCTCTCTTTTCACTGTACTATTGGAGGATGTGAACTCAATACCAGCGGCCGAATGCTTTTATGCCAAGAGAGACATTCCTTGACTTGATAGAGTTTATGGTCTTAATGGGAAAAGCAGACATTAACGAATGTTAAGGCTTATGAGTTATATGAAACTGGCAATACTGTGTTCTCTGAAAGCCTAAGAAAGAGGACTGAGGAGTCTCACACTTCAAATGAGACACTGAAGAAGTCTAGAGATTTTATTATACAACAGGCAAACCCAAGTCTATAAACAAATAGGGATATTTCAATTATTTGCTTAACTTTGCATAAGAATATGAAAAGTAGGCCAGGCGTGTGGGGGGGTGTGGGGGTGTGTGTTGGGGGGCATGTTAGGGTGGCTCATGCCTATAATCCTAGCACTTTGGGGGATCTAGGGCGGGGGGGAGGTGGATCATGAGGTCAGGAGTTCGAGACCAGCCTGGCCAACATGGTGAAATCCTGTCTCTACTAAAAATACAAAAAAAAAAAAAAAAAAAAGAATTAGCTAGGCATGGTGGTAGGCACCTGTAATCCCAGCTACTTGGGAGGCTGAGGCAGGAGGATTGCTTGAACTGGGGAGGTGGAGGTTGCAGTGAGCCGAGACCACACCATTGCACTCCAGCCTGAGCAACAGAGCAAGACTCTGTCTCAAAAAAAAAAGAAAGGAAGAAAAAAAGAAAAAGAAAAGTAATGTTTAGCTAGCACTTTGGGAGGTTGAGGTGGGAGGATCACGAGGTCATGAGTTCAAGACCAACCTGGCCAATATGATGAAACCCTGTCTCTACTAAAATTACATAAATCAGCTGGGTGTGGTGGCCCTTGCTTGTAGTCCCAGCTAGTCAGAAGGCTGAAACAGAAGAATCGCTTGAACCCCGGAGGCAGATGTTGCAGTGAGTGGAGATCTCGCTCTGTTGTCCAGGCTGGAGTGCAGTGGCGAGACCTCAGCTCACTACAACCTCCACCTCCCGGGCTCAAGCGATTCTCTTGCCTCAGCTTCCCTAGTAGCTGGGAGTATAGGCGCTGGATAATTTTTCTTTGTATTTTTAGTAGAGATGGATTTCACCATGTTGGCCAGGCTGATCTCGAACTCCTCACCTCAGGTGATCAGTTCGTCCAACTCGGCCCCCTGAAGTGTTGAGATTACAGTCCTGAGCCACTGAGCCCGGCCAATTTTTAAATTAAATCCTCCTTCTAAAAAAAAAAAAAAAAAAAAAAAATTAAAAAAAAGAACAACAACAACAAAAAAGAAAAAACAACAAAAAAAGAAAAAGCAAAGCCGGGCGTGATGGCTCACGCATGTAATCCAAGCACTTTGGAGGCCAAGGCAGGCAGATTCCCTGAGGTCGGGAGTTCAAGACCAGCCTGACATACATGGTGAAACCCCGTCTTGAAAATTAAAAAATAAATAAATAAATAAAAATTTTTTTTAAAACGCAAAAAAAATAAATAAATAAATAATTAAATAAATCCTCCCTCTAAAGTAACCATTGGACCTTGTGGTTCTTCTGTTTCTAATCAAGATATATACAAAAATAACTTTTTTTTTTTTTTTTTTTTTTTTTTTTTTTTTGAGACGGAGTTTCGCTCGTTACCCAGGCTGGAGTGCAATGGCGCGATCTCGGCTCACCGCAACCTCCGCCTCCTGGGTTCAGGCAATTCTCCTCCCTCAGCCTCCTGAGTAGCTGGGATTACAGGCACGCGCCACCATGCCCAGCTAATTTTTTGTGTTAATAGAGGCGGGGTTTCACCGTGTTGACCAGGATGGTCTCGATCTCTTGACCTCGTGATCCACCCGCCTCGGCCTCCCAAAGTGCTGGGATTACAGGCTTGAGCCACCGACAAAAATAACTTTTTATGAATAAGAGTTTTCTTTATTTAGTCCTATCCTCCTTCCCCACCCCACCCTTATGGTAAGTAGGACAGGCTAGCAGGACTGTAATTAATGGATCAAAGGGCCTGGTCATTTTATGGTTTGTGCTAAACATTACCCATATTGCTTTCAGAAACAGTGATTTGGCCGGGCGTGGTGGCTCACGCCTGTAATCCTAGCACTTTGGGAGGCCAAGGTGGGTGGATCACCTGAGATCAGGAGTTCAAGACCAGCCTGGCCATCGTGATGAAACCCTATCTTTATAAATAAATAAATAAATAAATAAATAAATAAATAAATAAATAAAAACGAAACAGTGATTTATACTGTCTCAACTGAGAGAGCTAGCTTTTCGCCTCTCCCTGGCAACAAAGGGCATAATTTAAAACACATTTTAATGGGGAAAAAATGGAACTTTGTGACGCTCAGTGTTGACTGCTAGTGTGATTAGAACACTTCTGTTTGTATTATTTTCACTGTACTGCACCCATCGATCTACATGCAGATTGGCTTTTTTTTTTTTGAGAAGGAGTTTCACTCTTGTTCCCCAGGCTGGAGTGCAAATGGAGCAATCGCAGCTCACTGCAACCTCTGCCTCCTGCATTCAAGCCATTCTTTTGCCTCAGCTTCTCAGGTAGCTGGGATTATAGGCACCAGCCACCATGCCTGGCTAATTTTTTTTTTGTTAGTAGAGACAGGGTTTCTCCATGTTGGTCAGGCTGGTCTTGAACTCCTGACCTCAAGTGATCTGCCTGCCTTGGCTTCCCAAAGTGCTGAATCGCTTGAACCCGGGAGTTGGAGGTTGTGGTGAGCTGAGATCATGTATTGCACTCCAGCCTGGGCAACAAGAGTGAAACTCTGTCTCAAAAAAAAAAAAAAAAAAAAAAATATATATATATATATATATAAAGTGAACTTCTGAAGAATAAGGGAATAGAGAAAGCAAAGCAAGGCCTCTCAGGTAGGAGTGAAGGAACCATCAATCTCATCTTATCTCAGGAAACAATGAAAAAGCGATTATCGATTATCTCGTTTTGTCTTTGTTCTGTACCTGGGCGGATATGGTAATAGTCTCTTGAAAAGGCTAGTTTCTGTTTAGCCCTCAGGGAAGGAAACATGATGACTTTTAGCGAGGGAAGGGATATGGGTAACCAGGCGAGTCCAATCTCTCATCCCATGATGGCCGTGAATTCAGTTTCCGAGGTTTTTCCAGGGTTTTTTTTTCGGTCAACAGGGGGTCCGTTCAGTCAGTTGGGGGTTTGGAATTTTATTTTTTATTTTAATTATTATTTTTGAGACAGAGTCTCACTCTGTCGCCCATGCTAGAGTGCAGTAGCACAATCTCAGCTCACCGCAATCTTCGCCTCCCAGGTTCAAGCAATTCTTCTGCCTCAGCCTTCCAAGTAGCTGGGATTACAGGCATGTGCCGCCATGCCCAGCTAATTTTTTTTGTATGTTTAGTAGAGGTGGGGTTTTGCCATGTTGGCCAGGCTGGTCTCGAACTCCTGACCTCTTGATCTGCCTGCCTCGGCCTCCCAAAGTGTTGGGATTACAGGCGTGAGCCACCGCACCCGGCCATATTTCTTCTTTTTTTTCAAAACTTTTTCTCCTTTTCATCTTTTTCTTTTCACAAGTAAAACTGGTCTGCAGTTTTGTCTTTATTAGGTTCTTAGATTAGTGATGTTTTGGATTTTGGAGTTATTTCCTTTGGATTAAATCCTTTCGGATTTTGGAGTTATTTCTCTATTCTCTTGAACAGTCTAAACAGCATAAAAAATATCTGTTGTTTCAGTAATTGAAAGAGTCACACATGAAACTGTAATCACCAAACAGGTTCTTCCTGCCCACTGAACACAGATAAAACTAATTCATTGGGACTGTGGTATAGAAGTAAATAAAGAGTTTAATTAATGCAAGATTAGACACATGGAAGAACTGGGGTTATCATTCAAATCAGTTGCCAAAAAGATCCGGAGGTTGGTTTTTCAAGGATAGTTTGGAGGGCAGGGGACAAAAGAATGAGTGCTGCCAATTGGTTGGGGATGCAATCATAGAGGGATACAAAGCATCTTCATACACTGAGTCCCCTTCTGAGTGGGGTGGGGTGGGGCACGTGACTGGTTGAATCATGAGTCACAAGGTGGAATCAATCAATTTCAAGAACACAAAAGTCTGCAAAAACAGCTCAAAAGACCAATCTAGGTTATACAATAGTGATGTTATCTATAGGAACAATTGGGAAAATCGCAAATTTTGTGACCATTGGCCACATGACTCCTAAGCAAACCGGCCAGGCAAGGTGGCTCACGCCTATAATGCCAGCACTTTGGGAGGCCGAGGTGGGTGGATCACCTGAGGTCAGGAGTTTGAGACCAGCCTGGCCAACATGGCAAAACACTGTCTCTACCAAAAATTAGCCAGGTGCAGTGTCTCGTGCCTATAATCCCAGCTACTCTGGAGACTGAGGCAGTGCCTGTGATCCCAGCTAACCGGGAGGCGGAGATTAAAAAAAAAGAGTAGAGAAACTATGCCTATCTATATTTTAGCAGAATTCAGGCCCCTCCTATTATCCTAATCTTGTGGACTTTCTTTAGTTTTACAAAGATTGTTTCAGCTCCCAAACAAGACAGGAACCAGTTTTAGGGAAGCACTGTTATCATCCTTGCTTCAAAGTTAAACCATAAATTCTTCCAGTGGTCACCTTGGCCTATGTCCAGGAATAAGCGAGGAGAGCCAAGCTGTGAGGCTGGAAGCAAGATGGAGTCAGCCATGTCAGATTTCTCTCTTTGCAAGGGTGGCTTCAAAATGATCTGTAACTAGAGTTTCTGAGAGTAATTATCTTAATTTCTTCCATGTTATTAATTTGTTTAGGCTTTCTCTTTTCAATCCAATTTTGTTAATATATATTTTCATAGAAGATCACCAGTTTTGAGTTTTCAAATGTGTTAGGTTATAATAATAATAGACTAATATCTTTTTTTTTTTTTTTAAGATGGGGTTTCACCATGATGGCCAGCTGGTCTTGAACTGCTGACCTCAGGTGATCCGCCCACCTTGGCCTCCCAAAGTGCTAGGATTACAGGTGTGAGCCACCGCGCCCAGCAATAGACTCATATCTTATCTGTCTATCATCTTTCTACCTATCTATCTATCTATCTATCTATCTATCTATCTATCTATCTATATTTTTTGATATGGAGTTTTGCTCTTGTTGCCCAGGCTAGAGTGTAATGGCACAATCTTGGCTCACTGCAACCTCTGCCTCCCACGTTGAAGTGAGTCTCCTGCCTCAGCCTCCTGAGTAGCTGGGATTACAGGCGCACACCACTGCACCCAGCTAATTTTGGTATTTTTGGTAGAGATGAGGTTTCACCATGTTGGCCAGGCTGGTCTCAGACTCAGGCAATCTCCTGAGCTCAGGGAATCCATCTGCCTCGGCCTTTCAAAGTGCTGGGATTACAGGTGTGAGCCACCGTGCTGGGCTTTATCTATATTTTCTATATATAGAGAGCAAGCTTCTAATTTTACGTCCTTTTTAAAATTTTCTCCTTTTTTTCCTTGTTTAGCTACTGACACCCATACTGTTTAGTAAACTAGTTTTCAGATTTACACATTCAATTTTTGTGTTTTCTTAGTCATTAACTTCTGATTTTAACCTTATTACTTTCTTTGAATCTATTTTATTGATTGTTTAACTTGAAAGATGAGTTTTCATTTTTTTTTTTTTAATTTTTTTATTTTTTTGAGACAGAGTTTCACTCTTGTTGCCCAGGCTGGAGTGCAATGGAGTGATCTCAGCTCACCACAACCTCTGCCTTCCAGGTTCAAGCGATTCTCCTGCCTCAGCCTCACGAATAACTGGGATTACAGGCATGCACCACCACAGCCGGCTAATTTTGTATTTTTAGTAGAGACAGGGTTTCTCCTTGTTGGTCAGGCTGGTCTGCAACTCCCGACCTCAAGCAATCCACCCACCTCAGGGATTACAAGCGTGGGTGCTGCACCTGGCCCAGGTGTTTTTTTTCTGTAGTGGCAGTTAATTTTCCTGAGGTCGTTGATATGAGCTCCTCTGTGCCACCTGCTGACTCTCTAGGATATCACACCCACTGGAGATGGCCTTTTGGGACTTGCTGGTCAAGGTATTTTGGCATCTTACATCCAAAGGACTGGAGAACTCTGAGTGAGATCTGAGCATGCGGACATTGGGTACGAAAAGATCACAGTAGGTAGAGGGTGCAACACAAGCAAATTCTCAGAGGTTGGGAAAACTTGGTGTTGCCTACCTGGAGGGTACGATAAGCAGGATGGTGGTGGGTATTTGGAAGCTGGGAAGGAAGCCAAACCACACAGCATCTTGAATCCAAAGCTAGAGTTCAGAGAGTTTCTGTAGGAGGTGGGAACTAAAGATGAGTTTTATTTAAGGCAGGATGCCATGACCTCAGAAGGGGTTCAGCAGATGCCAGCACCATGGGGTCAGATGCATTGAGCAGGGTACTCCTACAAGATCAGTACTGGCCCAGTGCGGTGGCCCACGCCTGTAATCCCAGCACTTTGGGAGGCTGAGGTGGGCAGATCACTTGAGGCCAGGAGTTCGAGACCAGCCTGGCCAACATGGTGAAACCCCATTTCTATTAAAAGTACAAAAATTAGCAGGCCATGGTGGCGTATGCCTGTAATCCCGGCTGCTCCAGAGGCTGAAGCACGAGATTCACTTGAACCAGAACACGGAGGTTGCAGTGAGCCGAGACTGTGCCACTGTACTCTAGCCTGAGCTACAGAGTGAGACTGTCTCAAAAACAAAGCAAAACACACATACACATACACACACACACACACACACTGCCAGGTGCATTGGCTCATACCTGCAATCCCAGAACTTTGGGAGGCCCAAGTGGGCAGATCACAAGGTCAGGGGTTCGAGACCAGCCCGGCCAACATGGTGAAACCCCGTTTCTACAAAAAGTAGTGGGCCTGCAATCCCAACTACTTGGGGGGCTGAGGCACAGTAATTGCTTGAACCTGGGAGGCGGAGGTTGCAGTGAGCCGAGATTAAGCCATTGCCCTCCAGCCTGGGCAACAAAGTGAGATGAAAGAGAAAGGAAAGAAGGAAAGAAGGAAAGAAGGAAAGAAGGACGGAAGGAAGGAAGGAAACACACAACAAAGCAAGATGAAATAAAAAGAAAGAAAGAAAGAACACACACACATACAACTGAAAAAAAAAAAGATCAGTAATGAGTCAGGTGAGATGGAGCTCTGCAGAAGTCAGGGATGTGGGTGTGGAAGTTGTTTGGATGAAAGTAGTCCTGGGGGTCCTAAGGGAGAGGAGGGAAGAGAAGAAAAGAAGAAAATGGGATGGAACCTCTTAACGTGATTCAGAGAGGAGCCTAAGATAGAGTTCTTGAGGAGGAAGACCTGGGAGCATTACTGCAGAAGCCAAGGAACAAAGTCACACTGGGCTACAGAAAATCCCAGGTCAAAGCTACATGTGGGCCGGGCATGGTGGCTCATGCCTATAATCCCAGTATTTTGGGAAATCGAGGCAAGAGGATTGCTTCAGGCCAAGAGTTCAAGACCATCCTAACCAACATAGCTAGACCCCCATCTCTATTTAAAACAAACAAATAAACAAATAAAAAGCTACATGTGGTGAAGGAATGAAAGAAAAGTGAGGAAGTGAGAATGTTGGTGATGACTCCTGCTCTTAGAAGCCTCGCTCATTCCTAATACTAAATGAGTAATTGAATGGAAGCATTGATGAGAGATACGTTCTGGAAAGAATAGGGCTGTTCACCCCTATAGATCTTTTTATGTTGTTCACAATTAACAGACAAATTATAGAGAACTGTTGTTTTGTTACTGGAAAGCTGAGTTTCACTTTACCTACCTTACCCACCTGGGTAGCAGGTACTCAGTGGAAAATACTGACTAGCATTTTCTTTTTCTTTTTTTTTAAAGACAGGGTCTCACTCTCACCCAGGCTAGAGTGCAGCAGTGCAATCATGACTCACTGCAGCCTCTACTCCTTGGCTCAAGCTATGTTCCTGACTCAGCTTCCCAAGTAGCTGGTACTACAGGAGCACACCACTACGTCCAGCTAATTCTTTTTTTTGTAACAATGGAATCTCATTTTGTTGCCCAGGTTGGTCTCAGGCTGATCTTGATCTGGGCTAAAGCAATCCTACTGCCTCACCCTCCCAAAGTGCTGGGATTACGGCAGCACCCAGCTGCACCCAGCCAGTGACAAGTACTGTCTTTTGGAAAATAGATTTTTGTAAAAGAGAGGTCATCTAGAGAAAAACAAACAAAAATAAGGAATATTTCCTTCATTTCAGTGATTTACTACATGTTTTCTGTACATGGAGGCCTCTCCAAGAGTATTCAAAACATTATTAAATTTACAAAGATTGTGGATACACTCCCCGATCTCCCACACCCAAAGTTTCTAGGCAAATCAGGTCTGGTGTTCCATCCCAGGGAGTTAAGTCCTTCCTGCTTAGAAGTTAAGATTAGGCCGGGCTTGGTAGTAAGATCACGCTTGTAATCCCAGCACTTTGGGAGGCTGAGGTGGGCAGATCCCCTGAGGTCAGAAGTTTGAAACCAGCCTGGCCAATGTGGCGAAACCCTGTCTCCACAAAAAATACAAAAATTAGCCAGTGTGGTGGCATGCACCTGTAATCCCAGCTACTTGGGAGGTGGAGGCAGGAGAATCGCTTGAACTCGGAAGATAGAGGTTGCGGTGAGCTGAGATTGTGCCACTGCCCTCTACCCTGGGAGACAGAGCAAGACTCTGTTACAAAAAAAGAAAAAGCCTGGGTGCTGTGGCTCATGCCTGTAATCCCAGCATTTTGGGGGGCTGAGGTGGGTGAATCACGAGGTCAGGAGCTTGAGACCAGCCTGGCCAAGATGGTGAAACCCTGTCTCTACTAAAAATACAAAAATCAGCCCGGCATGGTGGCACACGCCTGTAATCCCAGCTACTCAGGAGGATGAGGCAGGAGAATCGCTTGAACCCGGGAGGCGGAGGTTGTAATGAGCCGAGATTGTGCCACTGCACTCTAGCCTGGGTGACAGAGCAAGACTTCCTCTCAAAAAATAAAAAATAATAAAAAATTTTTAAAAAGCAACATATTAGGCCTTCTCTTCTAGGGCCAGGCATGTCTGAGTCTCTCTCAAACAGAGGCTGGGTGCTAAGCAGCATTGCCCGACCTTTCCAAGCTCATCAGCTGTCCCTATCCCACTGCATCCTTATCCCACCTGCTTATTTTGCCTGATGTTTGCAACAGGATAATCACTGGCAGAGCAGGACAGGCCTCCTGCTTCAGGACTGCACACAGACCAGAAGGGGTGTGGAAAAGGTCACTGATATAATCATATGTGACTTGTCCACCAACAAATACTCATATGAACCATGGTGGGCTCTAAGAAATTAAAGGGAAGTCCGGCTGGGCATGGTGGCTCATGCCTGTAATCTCGGCACTTTGGGAGGCTGAGGCGGGTGGATCACCTGAGGTAGGGAGTTTGAGACCACCCTGACCAACATGGAGAAACTTTGTCTCTACTGAAAATACAAAATTAGCCAGGCGTGGTGGTGCATGCCTGTAATCCCGGCTACTCAGGAGGCTGAGGCAGAAGAATTGCTTGAACCCGAGGTGGAGGTTGTGGTGAGTGGAGAGTGCACCACTGCACTCCAGCCTGGGCAACAGAGCGAGACTCCATCTCAAAAAACAAAAATAGGTGGGGGGAGGTCTGTTCAGATCTTGGATATCTATTCTAGCCCATAAAGGAGTCAAGGCTAAACCTCAAGCAATCCTCCCGTCTCAACCTCCTGAGTAGCTGGGACCGCAGGCACATGCCACCATGCCTGGCTAATTAAAAAATTTTTTTGTGCATAGCAAGGTGTCTTGCTATGCTGCTATGTGGCCCAGGCTGGTCTCAAACTCCTGGGCTCAAGCAGTCCTCCTATCTCAATCTCCCAAAGTGGTGGGATTACAGGCTGGAGTCATGGTGCCCAGGCTTTTTTGTTTGTTTTTGAAACAGTCTTGCTCTGTTGCCAAGGCTAGAGTGCAGTGTCACCACCTCGGCTCACTGCAACCTCCCTCTCCCGGGTTCAAGTGAGTCTCGTGCCTCAGCCACCCAAGTAGCTGGGATTACGGGCATGCCCCACCATGCCCAGATAATTTTTGTACTTTTTTTTTTATAGAGAAGTAGTTTTATCATGTTGGTCAGGCTGGTCTCGAATGCCTGACCTCAAGTGATCACCCACCTTGGCCTCCCAAAGTGCTGGGATTGCAGGTGTGAGCCACAATGCCTGGCCTGCTGGGCACACATTCTATTTTTGTTTTGTTTTGTTTTGTTTTGTTTTCTGAGACAGAGTTTTCGCTCTTGTTTCCCAGGCTGGAGTGCAATGGCGTGATATCTGTTCACTGCAACATCTGCCTCCCAGGTTCAAGCGATTCTCGTGCCTCAGCCTCCTGAGTAGCTGGGATAACAGGCTCCCGACATCATGCCTGGCTAATTTTTGCACTTTTAGTAGAGACAGTGTTCTGCCATGTTGGCCAGGCTGGTCTTGAACTCGTGACCTCAGGTATCTGCCCGCCTCAGCCTCCAAAGTGCTGGGATTACAGGTGTGAGCTACTGCGTCCAGCCTCATTTTGTATTTTTAGTAGAGACGGGTTTCTCCATGTTGGTCAGGCTGGTCTTGAACATCCAACCTCAAGTGATCTGCCCGCCTTGGCCTCCCAAAGTACTGGGATTACAGGAGCCACTACGCCCGGCCTTGGCACATATTCTAAAGAGAGCCAACTTGCACACTCTGAGTACTTCTAAGAGGACCAGAGCACCAGTGGCCTCCCCATCCACCTTCCCTCCCGTCTCCTCCAGCTTACCTAAGGGAAGCCTAGAGGAGTTCAAGGAGGAGGGGTGATTCTGAAGCTATGGTCTAGCATGGCATGCTGTGGTCTTGAAGCCTGTGAAATTCTCTCTTCAACAAACTTGGCATCTATGTTAAGCACATGAATGTAGTGAGTTACCAATCAACAATCTCCTTTAAGGTGATTGGAATCCCCCAAGGACTTCAGCCCCAGGTAGCCACCCACTGCTGGCTGTCAGAGGACATCCTGGTGCTCCTTCCTGCCTGGACCCCTAGCCTGGAATGCTCACCCCACATCTCTGCTGGGTCAGCTCCTTCCTATTTGTGCTTCAAGACCCAGCTCAGTCCTGGCTCAGCTGACCCCTTGGTTCCCATGTCTGTTCCCTGCTGGGCTGTGAGTGTTTTTATATTTTGTTTTTTGTTTTTCTTATGTCCATTTAGATTTGAATGTGAGTGTTTATTTTATTTTATTTTTTTGAGATGGCGTTTCGCTCCTGTTGCCCAGGCTGGAGTACAATGGCACGAGCTCAGCTCACTGCAACCTCTGCCTCCTAGGTTTAAGTGATTCTCCTGACTCAGCCTCCCAAGTAGCTGGGATTATAGGTGTCCACCACCACACCTGGCTAATTTTTTTTTTTTTTTTTTTTGAGACGGAGTTTCGCTCTTGTTACCCAGGCTGGAGTGCAATGGCGTGATCTCGGCTCACCGCAACCTCCGCCTCCTGGGTTCAGGCAATTCTCCTGCCTCAGCCTCCTGAGTAGCTGGGATTACAGGCACGCGCCACCATGCCCAGTTCATTTTTTGTATTTTTAGTAGAGACAGAGTTTCACCATGTTGGCCAGGCTGGTCTCGAACTTCTAACCTCAGGTGATCCGCCTGCTTTGCCCTCCCAAACTGCTGGGATTACAGGCGTGAGCCACCATGCTCGGCATTTTTTATGTTTTGTTGAGACAGAGTTCTGTCACCCAGTCTGCAGTGCAGTGGTGCAATCTTGGCTCCCTGCAACCTCTGCCTCCTGGGCTCAAGCAATTTTTGTGCCTCAGCCTTCCAGTAGCTGTGACCACAGGCGCCTGCCACCATGCCCGGCTAATTTTTTTTGTATTTTTAGTAGAAATGGGGTTTCGCCACTTTGGCCAGGCTGGTCTTGAACTCCTGTTCTCAAGTGATCCTCCCTCCTCAGCCTCCCAAAGTGTTGGGATTATAGGTGTGAGCCACCATGCCTGGCCTCCAATGTGAGTTTTTTTGTTTTGTTTTGTTTTTGTTTTTTGTTTTTGAGACGAGTTTCGCTCTTGTTGCCCAGGCTGGAGTGCAATGGTACAATCTCAGCTCACTGCAACCTCCACCTCCTGGGTTCAAGTGATTCTCCTGACTCAGCCTCCGGAGTAGCTGAGATTACAGGCATGTGCCACCACGCCTGTCTAAATTTTTTTTTTTTTTTAGTAGACACAGGGTTTCACTATATTGGCTAGGCTGGTCTCGAACTCCTGACCTCAGGTGATCCAGCCACCTTAGCCCCCCAAAGTGCTGGGATTACAGGAGTGAGCCACTGCACCCATTCTCAAATGTGAGTGTTTCAAAACCAGATCAGGTCTGACTTGGGTTGGCACCCAGGTGACTCCATAATTCTTGCTGTCCTGAATTACAGCCCTCTTTGCCACTTGGGCTGAGCCCCATCTGGGACCACTGACTTCCTCTTCCCGGACAGGCTCTTGAGCGGCAAACCCTCCACCCTGCTATGGTCTTCCCTGCCTCTCAGTCCCCTTGTCTACCTGACCAGACCTCTGAACTTCGAGGCCTGGATGCCCCATTTCTCCTCCTGTGAGGCCCTGTCCTACCTCACATTGGGACCTAGGGCACTCTGTTGTACCACTCCAGGGAGCACCATTGTGTCTTCTGTGAATGGCAGCTCCCGGAACACAGCTCCAGAAGGCACCATTCATAGACATAATGGTGGCACCCCCTTGAGTCGTGCAATGGCAAGTGAGCCCTCAACAGGGCCAGTGTCAACTGTGGCTCAGGCATCCTTTGGGTGTGGCAGTGCCCCGCTTCATCTGCCCTGTCACCTGCACCCCTCTTTTTCCATCCCACTTCTCCTAGCTGGACTAAGCTAGGCGTCATCTACAAGCCCAGTGTGCTGACCAGGGAATGTGTGGGGCTTGGGGCATGAGAACAATAAATAACATCACTTTTCTCATTTCTCAAGCTGGGAACCAATTGAAAGATAGGATACCATAGACAGACATCAACTTTATTCCTGACTAAAGCTCAAAAAAAGGGCATGACGTCAATTTACAGTGACCATCCTATAGGCCGGGTGTCGTGGCTCACACCTGTAATCCCAGCACTTTGGGAGGCCAAGGCGGGCAGATCACGAGGTCAGGAGTTCGAGACCAGGCCTGGCCAACATAGTGAAACCCTGTCTCTACTAAAAATACAAAAATTAGCTGGGTGTGGTGGCATGCACCTGTAGTCCCAGTTACTCGGGAGTCTGAGGCAGGAGAATTGCTTGAACCCGGGAGGCGGGCGTTGCAGTGAGTGGAGACCAAGCCATTGCACTCCAGTTTGGGTGACAGAGTGAGACTCTGTCTAAAAAAAAAGATTGGCTGGGCATGGTGGCTTATGCTTGTAAATGGGAGGCTGAGGCAGGCGGATCACCTGAGATCAGGAGTTTAAGACCAACCTGGCCAACATGGTGAAACCCTGTCTCTACCAAAAAAAAAAAAAAAAAAAATTGCCGGGCTCGATGGCTCACGCCTGTAATCCCAGCTACTTGGGAGGCTGAGGCAGGAGAATCGCTTGAACCCGGGAGGCAGAGGTTGCAGTGAGCTGATGTAGCGCCACTGCACTCCAGCCTGGGTGATGGAGTAAGACTCCGTCTCAAGAAAACAATAAAAAAAGGATTTACAGTGACCATCCTAACACTCGCATGCAGTCACACGATCCTGCACTGAGTTGGACCAGCCCTGCTAAGCGCACAACGGGTGGAGAGAATAGCAGCCGCTTCCTCTCTGTGGGTTCAAGGCCTGAGCTTCCCCCCATCCCTGCCCTGGATCTGACCACTGGGATTGTGGGAGAGGGTGTCAAAGGACAGTTTTCTCCCGTAGTTTTCCCTTCCAGGGAGAGGAGTGGAAATCCCCTCATCTCTAAGGCAACATGAGATTGGAGAATGTACTCTCAAATCCCCAAACAGCAACAGAATTATTCTGCTTGCTTCAGAGCAGAGGCCCAGAGCCATTTCCAGACCTCTCCCAAGCACGAAAAAGGACTGAGGGCTGGATGGGGGTCAGAGAGGGAGTCAGGCGGGACCCCTCAGACAGCAGCAGCTGGGCTTCCTCCGTTCCAGGCCCAGCTCTCTCTGAAATGGGAGAAGGGGTGAAGGAATGGATTTGGAACTGTCAAGAACTCCTACCTCGGGAGGCAATGGAGGTAATGCGGGGTTCAGACCATCTGTGACCTGGACAGAGGCCTCTTTCTTCCCCAGAAATGCTAAGCACACGGGCATCCTGATACCTCAACTCCTCCAGTCCCAAACACTCTGCCTGTTTGTCCCCTTTGTCCTGAGCCACCCAGTGGGACATGCAGGTCAGCTGCTGACTTCGTTTCAGGTCCCTGAAGCAGCCTTGTTCTCTTAGCAGTGTCCACCGCCTGCAGCCAGGCACCTCTCTTCCCCAGCCTGGGTCACTGGCAAGGGGGCAAAAAGCGTTCTGGACTCAAAGCAGGCAGTGAAGTGCGGTCACAGAGCCTCATCTGGCTTGAAATCCCAGATCCTTTGCTTACTAGGCTGTGTGGCCTTAGGTGAGTTACTTAATCTCTCTGTGCTTCAGTTTCTGCATATGTAAAACAGGGATAACATTAATACCTAGCTCATTGGGTTATGATGAGACATAAGTAACTTCATACAACGCCCTTAGGGCTGATGCCTGGGCAGTTCTAAGCACTCAGTGAAGGCAAGCTGCTATTTTTATGGGCCCAGGTCTAGGAAAAAAGAATCAAACAGCCAGGGTAAGGGGGACATTCTCCACCGTATGCTGAGTTCTATCATAGGGGCCATTTTAGCTAAACACGTAAAAACGGAGGAAGGGGCTGGGTGTGGTGGCTCATGTCTGCAATCCCAGCACCTTAGGAGGTGGATTGCTTGAGCCCAGGAGTTTGAGACCAGCCTGGGCAATAAAGTGAGACCCCCCGTCTCTATAAAAGATATGAAAATTAGCCAGGTGTGGTGGCACACACCTGTAGTCCCAGCTACTGGGGGGCAGGGTGAGGTGGGAGGGTAGCTTGCACCTGGGAGGCAGAGGTTGCGATGAGCTGAGATTGCATCACTGCACTCCAGCCTGGGGAACAGAGGGAGATCCTGTCCCCAAAACAAAACAAAAAAATCAAAACAAAACACAAGAGGAATGATTATCCCCCATTTTACAGATCAAAAGCGGAGTGGTATCTGACCCAGATAGCAGCCCTTCCTTGATCAGAGAGGAGATTGGGAAAAGAGAAACGAGTGACGGAATTCGAGAGTGGGTATCTACTGGGGTCTTCGTGAAGGAACAAGGGTTGCTCCAGGAAGCCGGAAGTTCTTATCTCTGCTTTGCTCTAACCACCTGCTTTAGGTTTTATGGCTGAAGAGTCCCTTTGGCGCCTCTGCCTGCAAGGCTGACCTTGGCCGTCAGCAGCTGAGATCTGCATGATACAGTCCAGATGCCAGAAGGAGACTGAATCTCCTAAATCTCTGCTCGAAAATTCCCAAGAGAGGACCTCATGGGCCCAGGCAGTGTCTGGTGACTGTCCTGCAATGGCCAGGGGCCAGGTTTTCTTGCGGAGTGTGACAGCTCCTGCTGCAGTCAGGGGCATCCAGGATGGGACTGGGGAGAAGGTCTCAGGCAAGGAGGGTTGGCACCTACTCCGTAAGCGTATTCTTCTCTTTGCTCTTGATCTTTTCTCTACCTCATAGATCCTTCTTGCTCGCACTATCAGCCTGTCCTTTCTTTTTTCTTTTTTACTGAGCACAGGGGACTTTACTGTGGTACATAACACAGTAAACACACTTTATGTGGTACATAACTTTACTGACGGTACATAACAAGGCGGGGCTCCCTAGGCCCCTCCCTTTTCAGGGGGTCTGCGTGGAAACTGTGAGGAGGGGAGATTCAGTGTGGTGGAGACCGAGTGTGGCAGGAATTCCCCAGCAGTGAGGGCCTCTCTCTTTCTCTCGTGCTCTCGCTGGGGCTGGTGGTCCAGGGGTCTTACTCCTTGGAGGCCATGTGGGCCATGAATGTTGCTGTAGCCAAATTCATTGTCTTACCGGGAAATGAGCTTGACAAAGTGGTTGCTGAGGGCAATGACAGCCCAGCTTTGAAGGTGGAAGAGTGGGTGTCGCTGTTGAAGTCGGAGGAGACCACCTGGTGCTCAGTGTAGCCCAGGATGCCCTTGAGGGGGCGGGCCTCTGAGGGTTGCTTCACACCTTCTTGATGTCATCATATTTGGCAGGTTTTTCCAGATGGCAGGTCTGATCCACCACTGACATGTTGGCAGTGGGGACACGGAAGGCCATGCCAGTGAGCTTCCCGTTCAGCTCAGGGATGATGTTGCCCACAGCCTTGGCAGCGCCAGTAGAGAGGGACGATGTTCTGGAGAGCCCCGTGGCCATCACGCCACAGTTTCCAGGATGGGCCATCCACGGTCTTCTGGGTGGCAGTGATGGCGTGGACTGTGGTCATGAGTCCTTCCACGATACCAAAGTTGTGGTAGATGACCTTGGCCAGGGCGCTAAGCAGTTGGTGGTGCAGGAGGCATTGCTGACAATTTTGAGGCTATTGTCATACTTCTCATGGTTCACGCCCATCACCAACTTGGGGGCATCAGCAGAGGGGGCGGAAGTGTGACCCCCTTGGCTCCTCCCTGAAAGCGAGCCCTAGCCTTCTCCATGGTGGTGAAGACACCAGTGGACTCCACCACGTACTCAGCGCCAGCATCGCCCCACTTGATTTTGGAGGGATCTCGCTCCTGGAAGATGGTGATGGGATTTCCATTGATGACAAGGTTCCTGTTCTCAGCCTTGACGGTGCCATGGAATTTGCCATGGGTGGAATCATACTGAAACGTGTAGACCCTGTAGTGGAGGTCAATGAAGGGGTCATTGATGGCAACAATGTCCACTTTACCAGAGTTAAAAGTAGTCCAGGCGCCCAATACGACCAAATCCATTGACTCTGACCTTCACCTTCCCCATGGTGTCTCAGGGACGTGACTGGCGATGGGAGACAAGATGTGGCTGTCTGTCAAACAGGAGGAGCAGAGATTGCCTTTTTTTTTTTTTTTTTTGGACCGGATCCTGCTCTGTCACCCAGGCTGGAGTTCAGTTGTGTGAACTTGGATCATTGCAGCTTCCGCCCCCTGGGTTCCAGTAATTCTCCTGCTTCAGCCTTCCAAGTAGCTGGGATTATAGGCACGTGCCACCACGCCTGGCTAATTTTTTATATTTTTAGTAGAGACAGGGTTTCACCATATTGGCCAGGCTGGTCTTGAACTCCTGACCTCAGATGATCCACACCCTCCTTGGCCTCCCGAAGTGCTGGAATTACAGGCATGGGCCACCGTGCCCAGCCGTTTCAGCCTGTTTTGACCTCTACTCATGCAAATTTTACCTTTCTTCTTATGCCTCACTCCACTTCACAGCTTTACTCTCTTCTCCCTAATCACACTCCACTGTGACTGCCTGAAATGCCACGTTTCTTCATTCAGATTTCTCAGATAATTCAATGGTTCCACCCATAATTCCACACCAGGCCACCTCATAGGCAATGAATCACTTAAGGACTGGCTGCCTCGAGGTGCACAGCCTGTATTCAGTAATCTGCTAGAGCAACACAGGGCTGTACCTTCTGCAAGGCTGTGGGCATGGAACATGGGCTGGTGTCATAAGAAAACATTCCTTATGCCTAGGCATTGAAAGGATACTCCTTCCAAAAGGCCTTTCCCAGCGTTTCCACCCTGAAATCCACTAACCATAGCATCTGACTCTTGACACTGCCCTGTGGTGCTAAGTGCATTTGTCAAACTCCTATTGCCACAGAGATCCAAGTGTACAATTGCTTAAACATGTGAGAAGATTATTTCTTGCTCAGACATCAAATGCATAATAAGCAGTTCAGAGAGGAGATGACAGCTTTACAGTGTTGGGGACCTAAGCTCCTTCTGACTTGCTGTTCTATCATCCCTAGGATGTTGGCTTCATCTTCTCGGATCAAGATGGATCACTACCACATTCCAGCCAGTGGGAAGGGGGAAATGCATTTCCCTTTCCTGTAAATGCAGGAGCCAACATTTGCATACCTCACTTCACTCACACCTCATTAGCCAGGACAGAGTTACAAGGTCACATTAAGCAGCAAGGAGAGCTGGCCAATGAACTCTATTCAGGGTGGACATGTTTCCGGCTAAAAGTTGGGAATTCTATTATTAAGGAGGAAGAGAAGAATGCAAAGCCCACCATCCTTCTGTCACCGCTGTCCACTCACTGTCCAGTTTGTCACCACATGCTGGCACATCCCATTCCTGATGCCTTTCCTACAGGGCTCTATTCTTCATCCCCACCGCTCCCACCATGCACTGGGCCCTTCCTGCTTTATACCCAGTGTCTCACTGGAACATTCTAGCTGGTCCCTTTGCTTTCAGTCACCCTCTGTGATCATTCTATTAATACTTGGCAAATCTGATCATATGGCTCTATTGTTTAGAAATTAATGCCTCCAGCCGGACACGGTGGCTCATGACTGTAATCCCAGCACTTTGGGAGGTTAAGCCAGGCAGATCACGAGGTCAGGAATTCGAGACCAGCCTGCCCAATATGGTGAAACCCTGTCTCTACTAAAAATACAAAAAATTAGCTGGGCATAGTGGCAGGCGCCTGTAATCCCAGCTACTCGGGAGACTGAGGCAGGAGAATGGCTTGAACCCGGGAGGCAGAGGTTGCAGTGAACTGAGATCATGCCACTGCACTCCAGTCTGCCCACAGAGTAAGACTCCAACTCCAGAAAAAAAAAAGGAAGAAAAGAAAAGAAATCAATGCTTCCCCACTGCCCATAGCAGTGAGATTTTGAGTCTTTTTCTGAGACAGGGTCTCATTCTGTCACCTAGCTTGGAGTGTAGTGGTGACATCACAGCTCATTGCAGCCTTGACCTCCTGGGCTCAAGTGATTCCCTCCACCTTAGCCTCTCGAGTAGCTGGGACTACAGGCACACACCACCATGCCTGGCTAGTTTTTAAATTTTTTTGTAGAGATGGGGTGTCACTATGTTGCTCAGGCTGGTCTTTAACTCCTGGGCTCAAGTGATCTTCCTGCCTCAGCCTCTGAAGTGTTGGGATTACAGATGTGAGCAACTGCATCCAGCTGAGTGCAGATTTTTGAATCTCTGAAGTTATATGCAAATTTTGCCTTTTTAAAAAAAATTAAAACAAAATTTTTTTTTGAGATGGAGTCCCAGTTGCTCTGTCACCCAGGCTGGAGTGCAGTGGTGCAATCTTGGCTCACTGCAACTTCTGCCTCCTGGGTTCAAGTGATTCTCATGCCTCAGCCTCCCGAGTAGCTGGGATTACAAGTGTGTGACACCACGCCCTGCTAAATTTTGTATTTTTAGTAGAGATGGGAGTTTCACCATGTTGGCCAGGCTGGTCTAGAACTCCTGACCTCAAAGGATCAGCCCATCTTGCCCTCCCAAAGTGCTGAGATTACAGGCATGTGCCACCGCGCCCAGCCCCTTTTCTTTTTCTTTCTTTCTTTTTTATTTTTTAGAGACAGGGTCTCACTCTGTCACCCAGGCTGAAGTGCAATGGTGCAAAAATAACTCACTGGACTCAAGCAATCCTCCTGCCTCAGCCTCTTAAGTAGCTAGGACTACAGGTATGTGCCACCATGCCTGGCTATTTTTTATTTAAAACAAATTTTTTTTAGAGATGGGGTCTTGCTATGTTGCCCAGGCTGGTCTTAAACTCCTGGCCTCAAGCAATCCTTCTGCCTCAACCTCCCAAACTTTTTCTGCTGAGGGCTTTGCATTTTTAGAGGGGTCTGTTATTCCCCTCAAGTTACAGGCTCAAGTCCAAATTCCAACTATCAATGTACGAGTACAATGTGTTTCCTGACCTCCCGCTCACATCTTCTCTTTGGTCCCCTCTCCTGCGTAACTGAAACTAAAGTTATTCTGAAATTGTCTCCATTGCCCAACAGGTCATACTTTTTTTTTTTTTTTTTGAGACAGAGTCTTGCTCTGTTTCAAGGCTGGAGTGCAGTGGTGCAATCTCAGCTCACTGCAACCTCCGTCTCCCGGGGTCAAGCGATTCCCCTGCCTCAACCTCCTGAGTAGCTGGGATTACAGGAGCGTGCCACCACTGCTGGATAATTTTTTGTATTTTAGTAGAGATGGGGTTTCACCATGGCCAGGATGGTCTCGATCTCCTGATCTCATCATCCATCCACCTCAGCCACCCAAAGTGCTGGGATTACAGGCGTGAGCCACTGCGCCCAGCATTTTTCTTTCTTTCTTTCTTTTTCTTTCTCTTTCTTCTTTCTTTCTTTCTTTTCTTTCTTCTTTCTTTCTTCCTTCCCTTCTTTCTAATTTCTTTCTTTCTTTCTTTCTTTTTTTAAGATGGAGACTCCCTCTGTCACCCAGGCTGGAGTGCAGTGGCACGATCTCAGCTCACTGCAACCTCCACCTCCCGCATTCAAGTGATTCTCGTGCTTCAGCCACCTGAGTAGCTGGGATTGTAGGCGTGAGCCAGCGTGCCTGACCCAGGTCACACTTTTTCACATGCCACATCCTCCATCCACCTGCTGTTCTATCTGGAATGCCCTGGCAAACTCCTATGCATCCTTATGGCTTAGCTGAAAAGCCACCTCCTCTGGAAGGCTTCCTTGACTCCCTTGGTCCAAGTCAGTCTCTGCAGCACTGCTCAGGCCTCTGACACTTGTCACATTCCATAGTTGTTGTTAGCTTACATCTGTCCCCTCTAACCCCCAGGACCCTGAATGGACAGGCCACAGATATTTGTTGAATAAATGTCACTCATGTTCAGAAAACTAGAGTGCTCTTTCTAAAATGTGAGTCTGAGCATTGCTTCCTTTTTTGGGGGAGTGGGGATGGTGTCTGGCTCTGTCACCCAGGCTGGAGAGCAGTGGTGAGGTATCGGCTCACTGTAGCCTCCGCCTCCCTGGTTCAAGCAATTCTCCTGCCTCAGCCTCCCAAGCAGCTGGGATTACAGGCACACGCCACCACGCCAGGCTAATTTTTGTATATTTAGTAGAGATGGGATTTCACCATGTTGGTCAGGCTGATCTCGAACTCCTGACCTCAGGTGATCTGCCCGCCTCGGCCTCCCAAAGTGCTGGAATTACAGGCATGAGCCACTGTGCCCAGACAAGGCACACTAACATTATTTGAATAGCCCAAATCAATGTTCTCTCTTGTTTGAGGGCTTTATTCATGCTTCTTCCTCTGCCTGAATGTTCTCCTGCTCCTCTTTGCAGGGCTAGCTCCTAGGCATCCTTCAGATAGCTAAAATATCCCTCGGGAAGCCTTCCTAGACCCTCTCCCCACTTCTAGGTGAAGGGTGGACTAGGCTGAGGACCCCATCTATGCACCCCCCAGCACCCTGTGCTCACCCAGTTGCAACATGGCTGTCACTGCAAGGTGATGGCTGGTTTGTCTTCCTTCCCTGCTAAAGTGCAGTGTACTCTGTGCCTATCTCGCCCGCTGGCATAGCCCCAGCCTCAAGCACAGTACTTGGAAGGGAAGAGGTATCTGATAAATATGTGTTAAATGTGGGTTAGAGGAATGGGTTTCTCCATTTAAAATCTGGATTTCAATAGCTTTCCGTTGCCTTTGGAATAAAGCCTTACCACAGTTTTTACAGCACTTTCTGTTGTGGTCTTCATGTATTTGCAGTCTCTTCTCTTAAAAATACACACTTTGGCTCTTTCACTGCCGCCGCATAGTCATGCGGGGGCGGAACCTTGGGTGCGTTCAAGATTCGGCTTCACCTGTAACCCACCTGCCATGGCCGAGAAAGGCATTGCTGCTGGAGGTGTAATGGACGTTAATACTGCTTTACGAGAGGTGCTGAAGACCGCCCTCATCCATGATGGCCTAGCACGTGGAATTCGCGAAGCTGCCAAAGCCTTAGACAGGTGCCAAGCCCATCTTTGTGCACCTGCATCCAACTGTGATGAGCCTACGTGTGTCAAGTTGGTGGAGGCCCTTTGTGCTGAGCACCAAATCAACCTAATTAAGGTTGATGACAACAAGGCATTAAGGGAATGGGTAGGTCTCTGTAAAAGTGACAGAGAGGGGAAGCCCGGTAAAGTTGTTGGTTGTGGTTGTGTAGTAGTTAAGGACTGTGGCAAGGCGTCTCAGGCCAAGGACGTCATTGAAGAATCCTTCAAATGCAAGAAATGAAGAAATCAATCTTTGGCTCACACACAAAAAACATACCCTTTGATTTCCCACTCAAACATGACAGCCACATTGAACTGAATGAAGGCCCCTAAATGCCTGCTTTCCCTTCTTTCAGACTTGGCAGTGAAACCAGCATTGCAAACTTAATAACAGACAGTGAAAGAGATCTGACCTAACCAACTCCCTCTTGCTTCTAACCTAAGCTGTCCTTGTTCATTCCTGGGCACAGGCTAACTAACTTTGGGAGAAAATTTATAGTTTAAAACAAAGACGGTAACAGTCCTTTCCCAAAACAAACCTCCTCCTTGCCTGGGGACTGGACTGCCTCTGTAGGACAAGAAATTAGCCACGAGATTAGAAATTATGGAGTCATGCAGCTGGAGGCTACCAGGTTCTGACCCTCCCTAAACTGCTTTTTTTTTTTTTTTTTTGAGACGGAGTTTCACTCTTGTTACCCAGGCTGGAGTGCAATGGCGCGATCTCGGCTCACCGCAACCTCCGCCTCCTGGGTTCAGGCAATTCTCCTGCCTCAGCCTCCTGAGTAGCTGGGATTACAGGCACCCGCCACCATGCCCAGCTAACTTTTTGTATTTTTAGTAGAGACGGGGTTTCACCATGTTGACCAGGATGGTCTCGATCTCTTGACCTCGTGATCCACCCACCTCGGCCTCCCAAAGTGCTGGGATTACAGGTCTAAACTGCTTTTAAGATTAGTACTTGAGACATTTTGCAGACCCTGCACTTGATGAATCAGCTAGCACCACCCAGGTGGATAAACTGGCTCATCTGATCTTGTGGCCCCCACCTAGGAACTGACTCAGCCCGAGAAGACAGCTTCGACTCCTTATGATTTCACCTCTGACCTGACCAATCAGCCCTTCTGGCTCACCGGCTTCCCCCCATCTACCAAGTTGTCCTTAAAACTCTGCTCCCCGAAATGCCTGGGGAGACTTACTTGAGTAATAACAAACCTCTGTTCTTCTGCACAGCCAGCTCTGCGTGAATTTCTCTATTGCAATTCCCCAGTCTTAATAAATCGACTCTGTCTAGGCAACAGGCAAAGTGAACTCATCTGGCAGTTGTAGCAGTACTCTCCTGCCCGACACACTCACCTCTCACTCCGCTTTTCTGCCTAACATCCAGTAATCTGTAAGTTCAGTGGCGCTTCCTCCAGGACGCCTGCCTTGACTTCTTAAGGCCAGCTCTGGTGCCCTTTAGTGGTGCCCTCTGGGCTTCCTTCTGACCTTCTATATGTTTTCCCTAGAGGATGGTGAGACAAGAGACTGAACTGTACTCACCGTGATGTCTCTAGTGCTGGGAACAGTGCTGACCACCTGGCTGGTTTCCATGTATAACCAGCCAGATGGTCAGCACTGTATATATATACAGCACCATATATATATATATATATATATATATATAGAGAGAGAGAGAGAGAGAGAGAGAGAGAGAGAGAGTCTTGCTCTTTTAGGCTGGATTGTGCAGTGGCGCAATCTTGGCTCACTGAAACCTCTGCCTCCTGGGTTCAAGAGATTCTCCTGCCTCAGCCTCCTGAGTAGCTGGGATTATAGCAGTTAGCTTAGTAGTAGCTGGGATTACACCACCCCTGGCTAATTTTAAAAACATTTTTGGTAGGGGATTTCGCCATGTTGTCCAGGCCAGTTTCAAACTCCTGACCTCAAGTGATCTGCTGGCCTCAGTCTCCGAATCAATAATTTGTGAATGACTTTTAGAGCTGTGAGACAGTGACAGGAAGGCAGGCTGTGCTTGTTCATTTCACCACATTCTGAGCTCAGGCATTCCAAAGGAAAAGAATGGTTATAACGGATGAGATCATATGCTCACATCCAAAACTCAAGATTAAAATAAAATTTTTAAAAGTCTCAGAAAGGATGGACAAAGTCATTTGATAATGATGAATCTTCAAGCTCTAGGAAACCCAGTTTGCTTTCCCTGGTAAATAAGTTGTTTTTAATTTGATTCAATTTTTTTAAAGTGACCCAGTTGAAGTTGCCACCTAATATGAGATGCAGAAATAAATTCTAAACTGGCAACACAGGACACAGGCCCCTAAAGCTGTTTGCAGAGACAATAGCAAATAAGACCCACCCTGCAAATTCCCAAGAACCAAGAGCAGAGAAATGCAAAGAAATTTTGAGACAGAAGATTGAGAGGCAGCATTTTAATATAACAAATAATAAGGATAGGCCAGAGACTTGCTACTCAAAGTGTGATTGTGGCTTGATAGCATCAGCATCTCCCTGGAACTGGTTAGAAATGCAGAATCCCAGGCCCCACCCCCAACCTACTGCCTTCTAACAAGATCCCAAGTGATTTGTATGCAAATAAATGTTCAGGAAGCACTGGGCTAGAACATTTATTAATGTAGGATGCTGCTCTTACAATGTATTTTGAGGTCAAAATAAATCCATTTAAAGCATTTTTTGCTCCTTATTTGCTCCATTCCCTCCACCTCTGAGTTGCATCAACACATGTCGTGTTGTTCTGGGGCTTTGAGCCTCTCTTATGAATCACAATGGCATAAGGAAGTTTGCTGTACCATTTCTGTAGATGGCCTTAATGGGTTACAAATTGGATTTCAAAACTTCCATCAGCTGCTTCTTGTGTAGCACTGCTCCCCCAAGGAGGTAGGTTGCATGATAATTTCTGTTTTTAGAGATGATGAAACTGGGGCCCAAGGAGGTTTCATGAGTCACCACAGGGGCATTCAGCAAATCGGCAACCCAGCCAAAATGAGAGCGTAAGCTTTTGAGTTTCCAATGCAAAGCTCATCAAACTTTGACATCACTTCTTTTTTTTGAAATGGAGTTTTGCTCTCGTTGCCCAGGCTGGAGTGCAATAACACAATCTTGGCTCACCACAACCTCCACCTCCTGGGTTCAAGCGATTTTCCTGCCTCAGCCTCCAGAGTAGCTGGGATTACATGTGAGCACCACTACGTCTGGCTAATTTTTATATTTTTAGTAGAGATGGGGTTTCACCATGTTGGCCAGGCTGGTCTCAAACTCCTGACCTCAGGTGATCCACCCACCTCACCTCCCAAAGTGCTGGGAATACAGGTGTGAGCCACTGTGCCCAGTCTGACATTACTTCTTTTTATATAAGGGAGATTTCTTTTTTTCATAAGAGATTTTAAGAAAGAGCACATTCAGATGACCTGATGTGAGCTACTGACCATATGAACCTTGCATGTGCTGGCCCCAGGGAATATGAAAGCTTCGGAAAGAATTGCCCTTCCCTGCCTGGCTCCCTTGCTCCTGCGGCATCCCAGGCTGGAAGGCTCTGCAGTCAGAAGTCCCAGAAAACCTCAGAACAGATATGTGCTTCTAGGGGATATGAGGGGAAAGTACCCGGAAGTACCATAAGGGAATGGGTACGGCTATGCAGGAAATGTGGTGGCTTCTCGATGACCATAACCCATCCTCAGGAGGAAGCTTTCTTTTGTTTCTTTCACAGACTCAGAATAGCTGATGGAATCCGACTCTGCCCAAATACATGTGGTGCGTGTCACTGGATTGAATTTCCTTTTTTTATTTTATTACATAGCAACCTACTAGATAATAAATTTCTTAGTTAATTCCAATTTCCATAGAGCAAATTGGAGCCACTAGATGACTCAGAAATAGTTAAGACTGTACATTTGGCATGGTTGCCAATGTGCTTCTTCCTACCTTGTCTGAATTTAAGATTTCTCTGTCAACCCCATCAAAACAAAGCTCCCAAATGGGGCTTGTTCAGTTTCACCAGTCTGCATGGTGATTCTCCTGGGGTCCTCTCCAGAATGCTTGCCAAGGGGTTGGCTTAAATCCCCTCCCATCTCTAGACATGCATGTCAATGGGACATATTTGTATACACTTGCTTAAAAAACAAAAAGATAGTGCACTTTAAAATTCCATGTAAAAAGTATTGCTTTTCTAATGTGCTACTGTGCTCCTGCCCGCCTGCTTGCTACACAATGCTACAGAGGGTAGAGTCAGGAGGAATTCAAGGCTGAAGATGTTTTGGATGTTTGGATGACACCGAGGTACCCCTCAGCCTTGCACTTTGAACCCTACTCTGAAGCCCGTGTAGTTTTGGGGCTTGGCCTAAGGCAAAAACTACAAAGCATCTTAATGAGCAGAATTATCCAACAGGAATGTATGTGCATATTTCACATAGTTTCTTCTCTTGAGGGGTGGCTCTCTGGCCTGTGACCTCTGCCTTCTCCAAGGGCGAGGGAGGAGTCCAGAGAAGAAGGCTTTTGTTCCCGGCTGCCAGTTCTTCTGCAGCCCCTACAGCCCCAGGGACCTGCCCTGCTCCGCGTGGGCTCTCAGAAGCCCAGCAATTTCCATATGGGTGGGTGACTTCAGAGCAATGGACAAAGCTGTGCGGCCAGCCTACAGGAGAAAAAGGAAAGGAGCAATAAATATCATCCGATCTGCCTCCTACCCAGGGAGGAAGGGCAAGTTGGGAGTAGGGGGTATGCCTGGGATATAGGTGTCTATTCCAGGCATCCAGAGACCCCGGTAGAGGAGAAGATTCAAATGACATGAGGATCACCAGCAATGTGGCCCATTCCGCAGAAACAATAGTGACTCCTGGGAAATCTGTGACAGTGGAAATAAAAAAGAGTAATCTGGTTTTTAATGCTCTTTTTTTTTTGAGACGGAGTCTTATTCTATTGCCCAGGATGGAGAGCAATTGTGCAATCACAGCTTACTGCAACCTCGGCCTCCTGGGCTCAGATTCCCTCCACCTTCAGCCTCCCAAGTAGCTGGGATTACAGGCGCACATCACAACGCCCGGCTGATTTTTGCATTTTTTGTAGAGATGGGGTGTCACCACGTTGCCCAGGCTGATCTCAAATTCCTGGGCTCAACTGATCCATCCACCTCGGCCTCCCAAAGTGCTGGGATTACAGGTGTGAGCCACTGAGCCCAGCCCCACTTTTTTCCGGTTCAAATTGGCAAACAGGAAATAAAATAACTCTTGCTATTCCATTACATGCATCTAAGTGAAAGTTAGCATTTTGGGGTGTTTTCCTCCAATCTTTTCTCCTGTGCAAACTTGTTGGTTTATTTTTGTTTGTTTGTTTTTAAATTTTTTGTAGAGACAGGGTCTCACTATGTTGCTTAGGCTGGTCTTGAACTCCTGGGCTCAAATGACCCTTCCACATTGGCCTTGGAAAGTTTTGGGATACAGGCATGAATTTGTAATCCTGTCCTGTCCCGCACTTGTCCTGTTGTTGGTTTCTAAATAAAGGAGTGATGTTGTTTATCAACTTTGAATTTGCTTTTATTCTTAATTTATCACAGTATGCTATAAGATTTTTCTCTATTCTTACATGACCATTATAATGCATGATATTTCTTTTTGGCTGTATAATATTCCATAATTTACTACTTTTTAAACTAATTATGGAAATATTTCCTTTCAATGGAAATTTTTGTTGATTCTAAGTCTCTGCCATAATAATCTTAGTGCAAAAAGCATTTTCCCTTTTTTTTTTTTTGAGACAGACTTTCGCTCTTGTTGCCCAGGCCGGGTTCAAGCAATTCTCTTGCTTCAGCCTCCCGAGTAGCTAGGATTACAAGCATGCGTCACCATGCCCAGCTAATTTTTTGTATTTTTAGTAGAGACAAGGTTTCTCCATGTTGGTCAGGCTGGTCTTGAACTCCTGACCTCAGGTGATCCGCCCACCTCAGCCTGCCAAAGTGCTAGGATTATAGGTGTGAGCCACCACTCCCTGCCTCTGCATTTTCCCATTTGTAATTATTTTCTGACTCTTAGAAGTGGGCTCAGAGCATTGAAGGGCATGCACATTTTTACTTCCTGCTCTGTGATGCCACAGCACTCTTACACTGCCACGGCAATGCAGGAAGCTGGCGGTTCCACTGTCTAAAGAAGCTGCACCAAGGGGGCTCTCATCAGGCACCACCAGCCTAACTGAGCAGCCACAGTCTCTCATGAATGAGCTCACTCCTGCATCTAGAATTCTGAACTCTAAACAGCTCCAAAAACCACACTCTTTAGGTAACTTATTGGGAGCTGAGACCTGACCTGAGGCTGTTGGCCTACTGTGAATATTTTGACATTTTGCTGCTGTAAAGGGTTTGATGGGTAGGGGACACCCAAGGCCCTACTAGATTGTTCTCTACTGCCTATGCACAGATTTACTTCCTAAAATGTGAACAGTTCTTTCACAGAAGCAGGTAGGAAGTGTTAACACCCAGCTTAACACTCTTCAGGCTTTTTCCCATGCATGGGGATGGAATCCAGGGACCATCAGGGCTGCCCACATGTGCAAATAACTATAAAGCATATGGCAAAGCACTAAGTGAGTCAGAAGACAGGAACAGCGTGAGCTCAAGGGAGAGGACAGCCACTGTGTGCCAGGGCAGGTAGAAGATGGCTCAGGGGGAGGCAGAGGAAGGGAGTGGCATTTCAGTGGGACCCCAAGGATGGCACATGGGCTTCTCAAAACATACAAAGTTCTTTCCCCAAAAAGCCCTCATGACTCCCTGGACTTTTCTTTTACCACTTGTTACATGCTGGTATTTGTAGGGTTATTTGATAAATTTCGGTCCCCATGAGGTCAGGAAGCGGATCTGGCCTGTCCACTGCTGCATGCCGGCACTGGCCCAGGGCCTGGCGTTTGGCTGGCCCTCAGCAAGCACTGCTGAAAGACAGAATCTTGCACAAGAACCTAACAGTATTCATTTCAAGTTGAAGGAATCTAAATCCTCGTGAACGTGTTCTTACATTGGAAAGTACTGGAACAAAGCAAAGATTTTAAGCAGGGAGTCCTGTAAAAGCCTCCTAAAGGCCTGGGTTTGCTTAGGCCTGAGTTCCTGCTCCTGAACTCCATCTGCTGTGCCTTGTCAATCCTGAGGCTCTATGTAAACACAGAGTACGTGCTGACAGTGTTTAGGGGGAAGAGCCTCAGGGCCAGTCCAGGGTCCATCTGGAGGATAGTCTGCAGCTGTGGGCTCCTCAACTGCAGACACGGAGAACAGAGGAGGAACAGTTTAGGAGGTGTGGCCAGAGAGACCACTTCGCGAGGGGGAGTGTTCCTCTGACGCCTCCGCCAGAACTCTGGGAATAAGCTCGTGCCATGTAGCTCCTGTGGGAGCCAGGTATAACGACACTCCAGAGCTGGTCTAGGAGACCCCAACTAAAGAAATGGGGGACTAGCCGGGTATGGTGTAAAATTTATGTGTAACTTCAGGGATTCAAAATCTGCACTTGGCCAGGTGCAGTGGCTCATGCCTGTAATCCCAGCACTTTGGGAGGCTGAGGCGGGAAGATCACTTGAGCCCAGGAAGTCAAGGCTGCAATGAGCCATGATTATGCCACTGCATTACAGTCCGGGTGACAGGGCAAGACCCAGAAGAGGCTGGGTGACGGATTTCCTCAAATTGCCTGTAAACCTAGTTAAGGGCCTGGCCAACTGTTCTGGGAGTTCTGCATTTATATCAAACTTTAAATGCTGATGAAATAAACCAGTTTCAGGACATGAATTCTCTCCCAGTTTTCCAAGGGCATTCCCAAATAAGCCCTGCTGTTAACAGCTAAGCTTCCATGGGAAAGATGAATATAGAAATGATATGACGGGTAAGATAAGGGCCAGACTTTCCCCCTAAATGTGAAGCACCAGGTACAAGCCTTGGTACTTGGCACAGCCTTGTCAGAAGCTCCCTTTTCCACTGAAATGTCTCATCCTGGGGATGTAGACACTGTGCTCACCAAAGTCACCCTCGGGAATCTGCATGTGAATCAACCCTGACCCAGGTGGGCAGCATGTGACCCAATCATGGGTGGGGTCTGGAACCCGCCTTACCTGTGGGCCCATTACCTGCATTACCTGGGCACCACTGTGCTGGCTGGGCCTTCCCTAACTCGCTCCAGCTTCTGCCGTGATAGATTTCCTCCTCCATCTCCTGATTAGCACTCCAGGCCCTCCCTTCCAGGCTTACAGCCTGCCCCGAACTCCAACCGGCCCAGTCCTTAGTCTGGCCTGGCTCTCCCTGATCCAGCACTTCACCGGGACTGGTTACCTAAACCCACCTGGATTTCAGTGCTTGCCTAAACCAGGCATTCTCAATTGCAGGACAATTGATATTTTGGACCAAAAAATTGTTTGTTTGTTTTTGAGATGGAGTCTCGCTCTTTCACCCAGGCTGGCGTGCAGTGGCGCGATCTCGACTCACTGCAACATCCACCTCCCAGGTTCAAGCGATTCTCCTGTCTCAGCCTCCCAAGTAGCTGGGATTACAGGTGTGCGCCACCATGCTGGCTCATTTTTGTGTTTTTAGTAGAGATAGGGTTTCAAAATGTTGGCCAGGCTGGTCTTGAACTCCTGACCTTAAGTGATCTGTCCTCCTTGGTCTCCAAAAGTGCTGGGATTACAGGCATGAGCCACTGCATCCAGCTGGATAATTGTTAATTCTTTGCTGTTCCTGTGCATTGCAGGGTGTTTAGCCGCATCCCTGGACTCTACCCACTAGATGTCAGGAGCATTCTCTCCCCCACTTGTGACTAAAAATGTCCCCAGACATTGCCAAATCTCCCTGGAGGGCAAAATCACCCCTGGCTGAGAAGCACTGGACTGAACCAAGCCTGTCAGTAGCTTCTCCCTTCGGGGGCTGGTCTCCCTGTCTGATTGGCTCCCCTAACTCCAGACCTTTGTTCTCCCTACTCTCTCCAGACACTGTCTGTAAATGCCAAGGTCCCTGCTGGGCGATGTGGTGTTTTTTTGTTTTAGCTATCACTGTTCATCTATTCATAATTAAAACAGTTACCATCCACTGTGCACTCCTAGATGTCAGAGACAGCCTTTATAAACATTATAGCATTTAGGTAGAGTCTACTGCTGTTCCCATTTTACAGATGAGCATCTAGAGGCCCAGAACAGTTAGGTCACCTACCCAAAGGCACCTACCCAAAGTCACTGAACCTAGATTCGAACTCATGACTTGCTCCTCCTTGCCTTCCACCATGATTGTGAGGCTTCCCCAGCCATGTGGAAATCCAATTAAACCTCTTTCTTTTGTAAATTGCTCAGTCTCAGGAATGTAATGGACTAATACAGGGGGTCTCACTTTGTTGCTGAGACTGGTCTCAAACTCCTGGGCTCAAACAACCCTCCTGACTTGGCCTCCCAAAGTGTCGAGATTACAGGCATGAGCCACTACACCTGGCCTCATGAGCATTTAAAGTCCATGCTTCCAACAATCATGCTTGAGTTTTCTGAAATGCAACAGATCCCACAACTCTTCCACCACCAGAAAGCTGCCACTTAGTGCTCTTATACGTGACAGATTTCCAGAGATACCCAGGAGAGCTTTCAGATCCACTGCCTGATAATTCCAGCTAGCCAGGGACTTCCAAAGCTCACGCCTGCCTGCCTGACCCATAGGCCTCCCCTCTCAGGCCTCTTCAGGCATCAGCAGTGGTCACTCCTTAGAGGGCCAGGGGCCTTTGATGTATAGGCCTGTTCCGGATTAAGGGCTGCCTCATTCTCTCCCATGATAACCCAGCAGAGAGCTCATTAACACAAATCTTTTGTCCGGACACAACACATTTGGAAAAGGAGGCTCTGGTTTCCAGTAGCCCATACCTGTTCCCATATGAAGGCCAAGGTCTGTGCTCTCTAATGATCTTGGAAATGGCTTTGGAGTGAAGCTGGGGTTCACAGGACCTAGAGCCACTGGATGGGTGCCTGCTGTTTGGGTGTGACTGAAGGACTCAGCAGCTTGAATTGCTGATGAGTCAATCTCTGGAGAGTTAAAATGTGGCTGGGTAAGAGGTACTGTCCCTGGGCAGGGAGAGGACTGTCTTCCCCTCTCCAGGCTTTTGTTCTCTTTGAATTATGGCTGTTAAGAAAGCATAAAGACATCTGCTTAAATCATTAAATTACAGTACCAACATTAAGGATACTAGAGTCAGACCTGGGCTTGAATCTCTGCTCTAAGAATCAGTAGCTTGTAAATCTTAGGACAGTTACATAACATCTTCAGGCCTGTTTTCTCATTAGTAAAAAGTGGGGATCACTATCTCACTGGATTACTGAGAGGATTAGAGGTAATGCATGGGAAAGGGTTAGTTCCCAGGAGCACTCTAGAAATATTATTATATCGACTGTAATTATCAGAAACAAGATCACTTACTGTTGCTTACTTCCAAAGTTCAGGGGTTTCACTCATGCATTTGTTGATTGATTCAATGATATGTGGCAGGCACTCTACCAGGTGTGGGGGATTCAGCAGGGAGCCAGAGACATGGATGCTTCAATGTGACAACAGTCATGATGATGGAACAGTCAAGGGTATGGGCCCAGGCGTTTAATGGAGCCGGGTTCCACTCGCTGAGTAGTCTTTTGCATAGGTAACCTAACCATCTGATGCCTCTGTCTCCTTGAGCAAAGTAGGGCAGCAGGAAGACAGTCAACCTTACAAGGTTGTTGTGGGTTTAAATGAGATAGTCCCTGGCAAATGCTTAGTAGAGTACCTGACATAGAGTAAGCCCTCCATACGTGTTAGTTAGTTACTATTGTTTTGTTTTTTGAGACGGAGTTTCGCTCTTGTTGCCCAGGCGTGAGTGCAATGGCATGATCTCGGCTCACTGCAACCTCCGCCTCCTAGGTTCAAGTGATTCTCCTGCCTCAGTCTCTCAAGTAGCTGGGATTACAAGTATGCGCCACCATGCCCAGCTAATTTTGTATTTTTAGTAGAGATGGGGTTTCTCCATGTTGGTCAGGCTGATCTCAAACTCCTGACCTCAGGTGATCCACTCGCCTCGGCCTCCCAAAGTGCTGGGATTACAGGCATGAGCCACCACGCCTGGACAGTTACTATTGTTATTGATTAGTTACTACTGTCATCAGCATCATAGCCATCATCTTTCGAGGAAGTTTATTTAAGAAGCCTGTGACTGACAGTGTAACTTCAAGTAGGCTGACTTGATGGAATGGGCTGCTTCATAAAGTGGGCCAACGTCCAAAGAGGCACTTTCAGTTAAATGACTAGAGATGACTCTGTAAGGTTGATTCCTTCTGAAGGCTTTTGAGTCCCTACTGGACAGCAGAGCTTCCCCATCTAAGCTACTGCTTCAAAAAAACCCACATGCTGTTATTGCCATGACCAGATGAGGATCAGGGCCAAGCCAAGCCAGGGCACATTAGCTGAGAATGGTGTTATGAAAGGCTAGGGTTGTGGGTTTCGCGGCTCTAGGACTCCAAATATTCACCATGAATCATCTCATTTATTGATTTTTAAATTTTTTAGAGACAGGGTCTCACTCTGTCACCCAGGCTGGAGTGTAGTGGCCTGATCATGGCTTACTGCAGCCTCCACCTTCTGGGCTCAAGCAATCCTCCTGCCTCAGCCTCTGAAAAAGTGCTGGGATTATAGATGTGAGCCACTGTGCTGGGCTTCTTATTTAAATTCCACAGCAGCCTTAGGAGGCTGATTTTGTTGCACTGCCATAGGGTTCCTTGAATTCTGCTGGCTTGCAAGACACTCTTCAGGAGGGTAAATTTAACAGCTACTTTTTATTTATTTATTTTTAAAGAGATGGGGTCTCCGTGTGTTGTCCAGGCTGGTCTTGAACTCCTGGGCTCAAAGTGATCCTCCCACCTCAGCCTCCCAAAGTGCTGGGATTACAGGCATGAGCCACCCTGTCCAACAACAGCTACTTGTTAATTGCATGTAAGTCTCACCTTGTCAGTCAGGCTGCTGTCGCAGGCTGGGTGTGCCAGGAGCAGCCGCACCAGGTCCACGTTGCCATGGTGACAGGCCAGCATGAGAGCCGAGGATCCATCGTGGTCCTGCAGGTTGACATCTGCCTGGCAGCTAAGCAGTGCTTGAACCATGTCCTCCCTGTCGTGGCTGACTCCCAGCATCAGCGCAGTCTGGCCTCCCTGCATGCAGAGCCACAGGAATGTTGTGAGGTGCTGCCAACAGGGAAGGACCCCCTCTCCAGCCTGGGTGTGCTCGTCAGAGACTTCTCAAGAACAGCCACTGATCTGAATCTCCTGCCCTTGGTATGGGACATAACCTTCTCTGCTTGGCAAAATTCTACTCTTTCATGACTAGTCAGATCCCATATCCTCTCTAAAACCTTCTCTAACTCCCCAGGCACAGGATTCATAACACAGTACTCATCACTTAGCATCGCAACTTGTCAACTTCTCTTTCTCATGGATTGTGACATTGTTGATGGCAGCGACTAAATGTTTTTGTCCCTGTCTCCCCAGTGCCTAGCACCAAGAATGTGCTGATAAATGTTGAATGATGGAACAGATGAAGGTTGAACGCAAGCATCATGGCTTCTTACTGCCTGCCCCAGCCTGACTGTCTCCAGGAAGCCTTCGTCTGCTCAATGCCTCTGAAATTTTCAGTTTAAGGATACCCAGAACCTTCTTCCCTCAACATGGTCTCTGGTTGCAGGTCCTGTGGTCATTTCTAATCTATAGACACTGACAGTAATCTAGGGCATTTTTGTAATCACTGATGGACACAGCAATGAGCTGGAATCAGAAAGCAAGTCCAAACTCTAGTTGTGCCGTTTCCTAATGCATGATTTGGGCCATCTCACTGCCTTCCTCGATTCTTGGTTTTTCTTCTCTTTCTCTTTTAAAGATGGGGTCTTGCTGTGTTACCCAGGCTGGAGTACAGTGGCACAATCACAGCTCACTGCAGTATCAATCTTCCAGGATCAAGTGATTCTTCCACCTTAGCCTCCCAAGTAGCTGAGCTCACAGGCATGTGCCACTCACTACACCTGGCTAGTTTTTTACTTTTTGTAGAAATGGGGTCTCACTATGTTGCCCAGGCTGGTCTTGAACTCCTGAGCTCCAGTAATCCTCCTGCTTTGGTCTCCCAAAGTGCTGATATTACAGGCATGAGCCATTGTGCCAGCTGGTTTTTCTTCTCATAAAAATTATTATAACAATTGAGGCCAGGTGCAGTGGCTCGCGCTTGTAATCCCTGCACTTTGGGAGGTCAAGGCAGGCGAATCACTTGAGGTCAGGAGTTTGAGACCAACCTGGCCAACATGGTGAAACCCCATCTCTACTAAACCCCATCTCTACTAAAGAAAAAAATATAAAAATTAGCTGGGCATGGTGGTGGGCACCTGCTACTCGAGAGGCTGAGTCAGCATAATTGCTTGAACCTGGGAGGCAGAGGTTGCAGTGAGCTGAGATTGTGCCACTGCACTCCAGCCTGGGTAACAGAGCAAGATCTGTCTCAAAAAAAAATTTTTTTTTTTTTTAATAGAAATGGGGTTTCTCTATGTTGGCAAGGCGGGTCTCAAACTCTTGACTTCAGGTGATCTGCCCACCTCTGCCTCCCAAAGTGGTGGGATTATAGGTGTGAGCCACTGCACCCAGCAAAAATTTTTTTTTTTTAATAATATAACAATGATTTTCCTGTGTACTTCACAGGGCTTTTGTAGGAATCAAATGAGATAAAGGATTTAAATATAATAATGTACAGTAGTAATTTTTCTGATTACAAATTGACCATCATTTCCCATTTTCCATAGATTTTCTTATATATACTGTGTGTGTGTGTGTGTGTGTGTGTGTGTGTGTGTGTGTATAATTTTTTTTTTGAGACAGAATCTCGCTCTATCACCCAGGCTGGAGTGGAGTGGCATGATTGTGACTCACTGCAACCTCTGCCTCCCATGCTCAAGTGATCCTCTTACTTCAGCCTCCTGAGTAGCTGTGACCATAGGTGTGTGCCACTACATCTGGCCAATTTTTGTATTTTTTATAGAGACAGGGTTTTGCCATGTTGCCCAGGCTGATCCTGAACTCCTGGGCTCAAGTACTCCACTCACCTTGGCCTCCCAAAGTGCTGAGATTGCAGGCATGAGTTACCATGATTGACCCTGTGTATATTTCTTTCTTTCCTTTTTTTTTGAGATCGAGTTTCACGCTGTCACCCAGGCTGGAGTGCAGTGGTGTGATTTCAGCTCACTGCAACCTCCACCTCCTGGGTTCAAGCGATTCTCCTGCCCCTCAGCCTCCTGAGTAGCTGGGAATACAGGCGTGCACCACCACACCCGGCTATTTGTTGTAGTTTTAGTAGAGATGGGGTTTTCCCATGTTGCCCAGGCTGGTCTTGAACTCCTGAGCTCAAGTGATATACCTGCCTTGGCCTCCCAAATTACAGGCATGAGCCACTTCACCCAACCCCTATGTATATTTCTTTCTTTCTTCTTCTTCTTTTTTTTTTTTTTGAGACAGGGTCTTACTCTGTTGTCCAGGCTGGAATACAGTGGCGCCATCTCGGCTCACTGCAACCTCCACCTCCTGGACTCAAGCAATCCTCCTACCTCAGCCTCCTGGGTAGCTGGGAATATAGGTACCCACCACTCTGCCTAGCTAATTTTTGTATTTTTTAGTAGAGACAGGGTTTCACCATTTTGGCTAGGCTGGTCTTGAACCCCTGACCTCAAGTGATCTGCCCACCTCGGCCTCCCGAAGTGCTGAGATTACAGGCATGAGCCACTGCTCCTGGCCCTATGTATATTTCTATAGTCCTCTCATCCAGCTGTATTATATTTTGCCCTGTTGGTTTTCATGGGTTGCAGGCTGGTCTCTGATGGAACCCAGGAACCTCTTCGTAAGACTGAAGAATAAAGCAAGAACTATGTTTTCTCTCCTTTTGGAGCCCCTGAGGCCCCGAAAGCACTACCTTACATGTAAAAAGTGCTGAGGACATGTCTGCTGATGTGTTGACTGATTAGAACTCCAATCTTCAGTCCCTGGTGGATTATGCTTCCCTGCTCAGATGCTGGAGCTTAGAGAACAAGAAGTGGGTTTGAAATCAGAAAAATCTTGGCCCTGCCACTTATTACCTGTGTGACTGCAGGCAAGTTAAGCTCTCTGTGACTTTTCCTGATTTGGTAAAGTGGGAACGATTAGTGGTATTACCTGTCTGGTGGGGTTGTGGTGAGATCACGTGCTTAGCATGTGCTAGCCAAGGGTTAGTTATGATTATCGTTAAGAGGCTTAGAGAGTGTCTGGCAAATGCTCAGCACATACTAGGTGCTTAGCACGTGGGAATGTGTTATTAGATGTCCTGTTTCCCCATTATTCTGGAACACAGACAGATCTTTCCAGAGAAGCCTATTTGCTTTTTTGGTTTGCATTTACTCAGCCCTGAGGTGATGGTTGTTTACTGGACTATCCAGACCACAAGGTTTCCAGAACCCTCTTTCCAACTGTCCTTAAAGCCAGATGACATATGCTGATGGTCCTCATATCTGCCCCTCTGCCTGACACATCCTCATCATCCTCCCAGTCCCATTCAATATAATTTAATTCAATGAGCATTTATAGAGTGCTACTATACGCCACCGCACTGACCCTGGGGTCCAGAGAGAAGGAGCTTGTTCCTAGGAGACTCTCAATGTATTCCCATTTAACCTGGTACCTCCACCTCTCTTCACAGTTAAGGCACAGGGGGAGCTAAAGGGAATGGCTGCAGCTATGCTCCTTTGGTGACCCGGGATGAGTCCCTTGCCCTCCTACAGCGTGTTTCTTCTCTGTACGAAGAAGAGGGTGATTTTGATCCTCTTGCAAGCATCCCCTCTTACAAAAGTGCCAATTTAGAAAATAATTAACATATTTATGGGAAACATGAGTTAAATGAAACAATAGCTGTATTGAGTCTTATGGAACAGGAGTTGCAGGTGAGTAGAATACCTTGAAAACCAGAAAGTAATCTACAAATATTTGGTTTCCGGCTGTCACTAGGGTGGCTATTGGATGAAGTACATAACGTGACTTTGCCATCAGGTTAGGCTACTATCTGCAATTACTCTGGGGGAGCGTGGGACAGTGGAGCTTAATGTATTGCTAGGAGTCCATTTTCCCTAAGTCTCTTGCTTTTCCACATACCTTGTGAGTAAAGCACACCACAATCTGTCCTTTTGTTTTAGATTATCTTTTTAAGGATGTTTATATAGTGAACGGTCTTGGAAGCTAGAGAGAGTGTCTTCTTGGGAGAAAAGGGCAGGCAGGCTTACTGTTCATTATCAAGGCTTCAGGTTCCCTATGCCCAGGGGTCCTCTCCTGTAACACAGCCCACTGCGTGCTCAGCTTCCTGGCCCTCCTCACACTGTCCTGTGGGTACTGGGATTTGGGCAATGCTGGTACTGTGGCTACTGCTTTAGCTGAGGGTAGTACATGATCCTTTGTCTCAGGCACAGAAGTCTCATGCTTCTGCCAGCATCCACAAAACTGTAGCAGACTACCTCGTTAGGTTTAACATGGGGTAAAAGCCCAGACTCTTCACAGTTCTCAACAGTTACCTAATCATAACTCCAGGGGAAAGGAGAGTTAAACACACTCCATTCATTCCTGTATGGTCAAAAATGGGCAAATGACCTTTCAAGGAGTCCCCGTTGTTCCATATGGAGCCTCGTCTAACTAAAAGACTTTCTGGGTAAGGACCACACCCCCACCCTGTGTTCTCAAGCAGAGGGTCCCAGAAAATGAACAGAGACATTCTAACCCTCTGCACTGCCTTGTATACCTTTGCTGTCTTAAGATCCTTTTTGGAGTGAACCCCAATCAACTTCTACTTATTCACTCCATGAAAGATTCAGAGGCTGGGCGTGGTGGCTCATGCCTGTAATCTCAGCACTTTGGAAGGCCGAGGCAGGTGGATCACCTGAGGTCAGGAGTTCAAGACCAGTCTGGCCAACATGGTGAAATCCTGTCTCTACAGAAGTACAAAAATGGCTGGGCACGGTGGCTCACACCTACAATTTCAGCACTTTGTGAGGCCGAGGTGGGTGGATCATGAGGTCAGAAGTTCAAGACCAGCCTGGTCAAGATGGTGAAACCCTGTCTCCCTAAAAATACAAAAATTAGCCAGGCGTGGTGGTGGGCGCCTGTAATCCCAGCTACTAGGGAGGCTGAGACAGAAAATTGCTTGAACCCGGGAGGTGGAGGTTGCAGTGAGCCGAGTTCGCGCTATTGCACTCCAGCCTGAGTGACAGAGCAAGTCTCCGTGTCGAAAAAAAAAAAAGTACAATAATTAGCTGAGCATGATGGTGGGTGCCTGTAATCCCAGCTACTTGGGACGCTGAGGTGGAAGAATTGCTTGAACCTGGGAGGCGGAGGTTGCAGTGAGCCAAGATTGCACCATTGCACTCCAGCCTGGGCGACAGAGTGAGACTCCGTCTCAAAAAAAAACCACACACACACACACACAAAAGAAAGATTCAGAGTACTCAGTCTTGGCTCAGTTTAGAAAGTTACCAGAGCTATCTAGAGTAACAAACAAAATGAGCTACTTGGTAGAGCATGAGTTTCCTGACACTGGAGGTCCTGGGGTTGCAAACCTTCTGGTAGGATTTTGTAAAATCATAAGGGGTAGACCTAGGTGACCTTTAAGAGCTCTTCTGACCTCAGGCACAGGTGACCCAGTGAATTAGTGGAGCCCACATGTCCTGAATCCCTGGATACTACCTTTGTGTAGTGCCTCACCGGCTCTTCGCAGCAACTTTTTTTCCCAGCCTGGCCCATGGCACTGCTCCTGGGGCCTGGGGCATCATTTGTGTGTCTGGAACAGTATTACTCACAATTGTTGGCGCAGAGGTAAGGAAGATAGGAGTGTTTCGAGATCTGGTTATTTCAAGGGCTGAGGCAGCATGTCAGGTTGATTGATAATGACCTGCAGAACTCTATCATAACCCTCTGAGCTAAGCTGAGGCCTGGAAAGTGGGAATCCTCATACCCCTAGGAATGTTTCTGTCTGCCCTGGCTATCCATACTTTCTCTCAGTTTGAGGACTTATGACCTTGTTGAAAGGCTTTGGGGTGATAGAGGTGAGAACTTCTTTAAAGGACTGGACCTCCAAAGAGCCTAGTTAGTTGTCTGTGGGTCATGATCAAGGTGGCTCACCTATGAGGGATCTCTTAGAGCAGCCAACTAGCAAATGCCTTCTCAAGATGGTAACTGGGAATGCTGGTTCTAGAGGTTGCATCCGGATGGAATTTGCTCAGTTTTAGACTGGGACCTATATTAGAAGCTCACCGACCTCTGTCCAAGGCTGGCTGGGTCTCAGGAGCCTCTAAGGAAAACTGAACCAGGCTTTGCATGGATGCCATTTGGAGGTCCCAGCCTCCTTGGGTTAAAAACTACATGGATTTGCATGAAACTTCTCACCCACTGGCAGAATAAAGCTGGGAGGTGCCCCCGCATTTACTGAAGAGGAGATCATGTTCACTCCACCCACCTGAGTAGCTTGAATGTTCACATTTCCTTCTCTTAAGAGCTTCCAGACCACAGCCATGTCTTCACTGGTCTCCGCAGAAGCCAAGGGAGTGATCATTACGGCAGTGTAGCCAGCTTTGTTCTGATGGTCCACGTTGCAGACGCCTGCAAGGGAAGCAATGGGTGCTGGAATGGCTCCTGAGGGGCCAGGAGCCAGACTCCACTTTAGCCATTTCAACGGGACACTGCTTGCAGGTTAGAAGGCCACGGAATAGAGCAATGCTTTCCACAGGTGGAGCCCGTGGTTTACATTTGCAGCAGTCTTTAAAGCTGGTTACTTTTCTTGACAAGTTTTCTGAGGCTACCCAGCAAGGGAGGTCCAAAACAAAGCCAGAGATTGCCAAAGGGCCAGTGGCCATGACTTCGTTTCCCAAACTGGAGCACAGGATGTATTCCCATTTTACAGATGAGGACACTGAGGGCCAGAGAAGTTACATAATCCACTCATGAGAAGTGGGCGGGGAACACTCAGGTCTGTCTGGCTCTGGAGCTCATCCCTCACCTGCCTCCACATCTGGAATGCCACCCACAGCTGTGCGTTTTAGGTTTCACAATCACTAGCTCATGTTTGTGTGTAACTCTTAAACCAATGGCTATGTTTGTAGGTCCTTTCCGAGGACCTAAGGGTCTACTGTGCCATGTACCAGAAGCATGAACAACACCGTGGGATAAACATGGGAAGTCTTCTAGGAACAACCATCTCACTTGAAAAATGGAGGGAGAAAAAAACTCCACAATTTTTATATTAAAACAATTAAGAATTACATTTCACAATACAATGAAAACCTGGCATTATTTGTTTACCTATTTATTTTTCTTGAGACAAGGTCTTACTCTGTCGCCTAGGCTGGAGTGCAGTGGTACAATCTCAGCTCCCACTGCAACCTCTGCCTCCCAGGTCCAAGTGATCCTCCCACCTCAGCCTCTCAAGTAGCCTGTAGGTGCCCACCACCACGCCTGGCTAATTTTTCTATTTTTAGTACAGACAGGGTTTCACTGTGTTGGCCAGTCTGGTCTTGAACTCCTGACCTCAAGTGATCTACCTGCCTCAGCCTCCCAAAGTGCTGGAATTACAGGAGTAAGTCTCTGGACCCAGCCAACAACCTGGTGGTGGCGGTTGTTGTTGTTGTTTTGAGACAGTCTCACTCTGTTGCCCAGGCTGGAGTGTAATGGCTTGATCTCTGCTCACTGTAACCTCCACCTCCCGGGTTCAAGCGATTCTCCTGCCTCAGCTTCCTGAATAGCTGGGACTACAGGCATGCACCACTGTGCCTGGCTGATTTTTGAGACGGAGTTTTGCTCTTGTTACCCAGGCTGGAGTGCAATGGCACGATCTCGGCTCACCGCAACCTCTGCCTCCTGGGTTCAGGCAATTCTCCTGCCTCAGCCTTCTGAGTAGCTGGGATTACAGGCACGCACCACCATGCCCAGCTAATTTTTTATATCTTTAGTAGAGACAGGGTTTCACCATGTTGACCAGGATGGTCTTGATCTCTTGATCTCGTGATCCACCCGCCTCGGCCTCCCAAAGTGCTGGGATTACAGGTGTGAGCCACTGCACCCGGCCTGCTAATTTTTTTAAAATGTATTTTTAGTAGAGATGAGGGTCTCACCATCATCTCTAAAGACCATCATCCAGGCTGGTCTCAAACTCCTGACCTCAAGCAATCTGCCTGCCTCGGCCTCTCAAAGTGTTGTGATTATTGCAGGTGTGAGCCACTGCACCTGACCAAACCTGGCATATTTTTAATACTAAGTATAGCAAATGAGAATTCTTTTTTTTTTTTAACCTTGGCATCTCCTTTTTTTTTTTTTTTTTTTTAACACACATCTTCACTGAAGAAGCAAATGAGAATTCTAAAGAAAGTTCTGCTTTGTAGCCCTGGGATATACATCCATATTCCTTTCCACCAAAGGAGAGGTAGGGGATCACCAAGCATAGACTGATACCTGTTATGTAAATGAGCCTACCTCTCAAGGGCGATAGAAAAACCAAACGTCTTTGTAGTGTTGCTTATCTGAAAAATTGATGTTGCTTTTTTTTCGGGTAGGGGGACAGAGTTTTGCTGTCTCCTAGGCTGAGGTGAAATGGTGCAATCATGGCTCACTGCAGCCTCTACCTCCTGGGTTCAAGCAATCCTCCCTTATGTAGCTCCTTTGGGCAATAGAAAAACAATTACAGTAAATCAAGTCACTTAGCCTTTCTTAGCATTTCCTCCTTTATAAAATGGGGATAACAACACAACCTAACTTGTAGGGTTATTGTGAAATTAATTGAGCTTATTTATTTATTCACTGGGACAGGGTTTGGCTCTGTTGCCTAGGCTGAGTGTGACAGTGGTGTGATCTCACTATAAGCTCTACCTCCCGAGCTCAAGTAATCCTCCCACCTCAGCCTCCTGAGTAGCTGGAACTGCAGGTGCGTTTCACCATGCCCTGCTATTTTTTGTGTGTTTTTTATAGAAAACAGTGTTTCACCATGTTGCCCAGACTGGTCTCAAACTCCTGGGCTCAAGCCATCCACCCACTTTGGCCTCCCAAAGTGCTAAGATTACAGGCATGAGCCACTGTGCCCAGCCTAATAAATCTAAAGCACTTAGAACAAGCTTGTCCAACCCACAGTCCAGGACAGCTTTGAATGTGGCCCAACACAAATTCATAAAGTTTCTTAAAACATTGTTTTTAGCTCATCAGTTATCATTAGTGTTAGTGTATTTTATGTGTGGCCCAAGACAATTCTTATTCTTCCAGTGTGGCTCAGGGATATCAAAGATTGGACATCCCTGACTTAGGAACATGCCTAGTACACAGTAAACACTCAGTAAGAGTTCACTGTTATTACTATTATTGTCCAGAATGATATTTTTTTTGTTTGGTTTATTTTTAGATGGAGTTTTTGTTGCCCAAGCTGGAGTGCAATGGCACTATCTCGGCTTACTGCAACTTCCGCCTCTCAGTTTCAAGTGATTCTCCTGCCTCAGCTTCCTGAGTAGCTGGGATTATATGCACCTGCCACCACACCTGGCTAATTTTTGTATTTTTTTTAGTAGAGAGGGGGTTTCACCATGCTGTCCAGGCTGGTCTCGAACTCCTGACCTTAGGCGATCCACCCGCCTTGGCCTCCCAAAGTGCTGGGATTACAAATGTGAGCCACCACGGCCAGCCCAGAATGATATTCTTTTAAGGTTTAGGTATTCATTGTAAAAATCTGGTTTATGAAAAAATGTCAATTAGGGCTATTTGCAAGTTCTATGCAAGTGGAAAAAAGCAACATTTGTTTGATATTCCCTCCACCCCATAATTTTTCAAACAATTTTTCAGAAATGTGCTATGATAATACCAGGCCATCAGTGGAGACAGAGGCATCAGTCTGCCTCATTTATCAGCAGTTTTCCCTCAAGCTCCTTGGACCACTGCCACGAGCTGGCAGGTGATGAAAGCTAAATAACAACTCCATGCATCACCTCATAGCTCTGTCCTGATACAGAAGTGAACATCTGCACTGCCTTGTGCAAATAAATTTTTTTTTATTTCTATCCCTTGACTATTTTATGTTTCCTTTTGAGATGCGTAAAGGAGGCCAGGTGCGATGGCTCACTCTTATAATCCCAGCACTTTGGGAGGCCGAGGCGGGAGGATCATGACATCAGGAGATTGAGACCATGCTGGCCAACATGGTGAAACCCCATATCTACTAAAAATACAAAAAAAAAAATTAGCGGCTCGTGGTGGCGTGCACCTGTACTCCCAGCTACTCAGGAGGCTGAGGCAAGAGAATCGCTTGAACCCAGGAGACAGAGGCTGCAGTGAGCCGAGATCGCACCACTGGACTCCAGCCTGAGCGACAGAATGAGACTATGTCTCAAAAAAAAAAAAAGTATAAAGGAGCCTCAGAAACATGATTTTTAGCTCTCTCTAGAAACATGATTTTTAGCTCAGTAGAATGAGGTCTGATGCCTCCCCAGGGGCTCAGAAAAGGGCCTAAAAGGGGCTAAGGACCCAGGACTTTGTTTATTTATTTATTTATTATTTTTGAGATGGAGTCTCACTCTGTCACCCAGGTTGGAGTGCAGTGGTATGATCTTGGCTCACTGTAACCTCTGCCTCCTGGGTTCAAGCAATTCCCCTGCCTCAGCCTTCCAGGTAGCTGGGATTATAGGCATGCGCCACCATGCCTGGCTAATTTTTGTATTTTTTTTTTTTTTTTTTTTTTTGAGATAGAGTTTCGCTCTTGTTACCTAGGCTGGAGTGCAATGGCGTGATCTCGGCTCACCGCAACCTCTGCCTCCTGGGTTCAAGCAATTCTTCTGCCTCGGCCTCCCGAGTAGCTGGACTACAGACGTGCGCCACCATGCCCAGCTAATTTTTGTATTTTTAGTAGAGATGGGGTTTCACCATGTTGACCAGGATGGTCTCTATCTCTTAACCTTGTGATCCACCCGCCTCGGCCTCCCAAAGTGCTGGGATCATAGGCGTGAGCCACCACGCCTGGCCTCATTTTTGTATTTTAAGAAGAGACGGGGTTTCACCATGTTGGCCAGGATGTTCTTGAACTCCTGACTTCAGGTGATCCACCTGCCTTGGCCTCCCAAAGTGCTAGGATTACAGGTGTGAGCCACTGCACCCTACCAGGATCCAGGACTTTACCACAGATGCTTCAGAGCAACCATCAGGCAGCAAAGCCAACCCTCCCCAGAGGTGACAGAGGAGCAAGGCTCTCGCCAGAGCATCCTCTGACTCAATGCGCCCTGCAAGGGCATTTGGCAAGATGAAGAACGCACCACTTGAGATTAAGCCGGCAGAGGTGTACTCTGGCTCTATTCTCAATAATAATGAGTCACTTCCATACAGTCCTTTACAGTTTATAATGTTTTTTCTGGATGCTTGACAACTGCCTCTGATGACAGCCCAGGTTTGGGAGTGTGACAGATGTCATCCTGAACATCTCTTCTACAGATGAGAGAAAGTAATGACTCTGCCAACCCATTCTCCCCAACCCCGTTCTTACTTTACCTTTATGGCTGTTTAGCTATTTCACTATGTTAAAGGGAAAAGCTTCCAAACCACTTTAAAGTTGATGAGTATTAACTGGATTCTTCACATCAGCAGATATTTATAACACCCAAATTTCAGTTGTCTCTTCTCTGTCCTGGCCTGGCCCACCCAGAAACTTCTAACAGGCTGCAAGTCTGTGTGCTAAAAGACAAGGGCCATACATTACTGGTCTTTGGATTCTTCATGCACATAATGGGTGTTTCCAAAGTCTCACAGTGTCCCAGAAGCCTAGATTGCAGTAGTAGAAAAAGCCCAGATTAGGTGGGTGACACATCTCAGTTTGGATACTGGATTAGCTTCTTACAGGCTCTGTGACCTTGACTGCATCACCTGACATGTCAGCCTCAATTTCCTCACTTGGAAAAAGCAATTAGGATCTGCTTCACAATTCCTGCAAGGATTGTACATGGCAGTATATGTATATCACACTAAATCCAGTGTCTGGGATGAGGATGACACTGAAAAAGCAGTGGCTGCTGTTATTCACGTTCTACACTGACGGCCCCTAACATTGAACACAGTAACGGAACACAGAGCCATGCTCCACTGAATTATGTGCCTTTCTCAATTAATCTACCATTTTGATGGTATCCGTGCATCCATGAAGAACCAAAATCAATAACATCAGCTCACTGCTAGCTATAATTTAATCTTCTTTTGATGATGTGAAAATCAGAAACAACTTCGGGCTGTCATTATGTACATTGCCTTTCCCATTCAGCTGAAGACACTCAAAGCTGCTTAGCAGAATTTCGAAGACTCGGAAGTTTACTGGAATTTAACCTAGCTTCCAAGAATCATCCATCGCTTATTCATTTAACGACATTTTTACTCAACAGCTACTAGGAACCAGGAATTGGTCTAGGTGTTGGGGAAACAGACAGGAACAAGGCAGATAGGCCCCTTTTGAGTGAATTAACACTCTGTTGGGTAGAAATGAAAAGCAAAGAGTGTCTCAAGAAAGAAAGAGAATGCTCCCTTAGAGAGAGATGGGGGCAGCCACTTTAGAGAGGCACCAGGAAGACTTCTAAGGAGGTGACATTTGGGCTGTGACTTGAATGATGAGAAGGAGCCAGTCACAAGAAGAACCTTGGGGGGAAGAGTCCAGGTAGAAGATAAATGCAAAAATCCCAGGAGGGAATGACATTGGTGAGTGAGGCCAGCGTGGATGGAGTAGAGGGAAGGGGGAGAGTGTGGCGGCAACAGAGACGGCCCGGGCAGGTGGGAGCCAGGGAAGGCAGAGTCCTGAAGGCCAGGCTGAAGAAACCGCCTCCTACACTAAGAGCAATACGAGGCCACAGGAGGGATTTTAGCCAGACAGGACCGGAGTTAGGGAAACTCAGACTTTTGATGTCCATTTATATTCCCACCTCAGGCCTCCTAAAAGAAGGGGTACGGATCTACCATATGCTCCACCTCCTTGACACCAGAAATGAAAAGAGCAATGGGACTGACTTTTCCTTTTTCTTTTTTTTGAGACTAGGTCTTGCTCTGTCACCCATGCTGGATGCAGTGGTGTGATCACAGCTTACTGCAGCCTCAACTGCCTGGGTTCAAGCGATCCCCCCACCTCAGCCTCCTGAGTAGCTGGAACCACAGGCGTGTACCATCGCGCCTGCCTAATTTTTGTATTTTTGGGAGAGATGGGGTTTCATTATGTTGCTCAGGCTGGTCTTGAACCTCTGAGCTTAAGCAATCTACCTGCCTCAGCCTCCCCAAGTGCTGTGATTGTAGGCGTGAGTCACTGTGCCTGCCCCAGTATTGACTTTAAACCCCAGTAGTACGCTTAGTCATTGGGTCATCTAGGGCAAGTTTGCTAACTTTTCTGAATGTCACTTTCATCGTCTATAAAGAAGGATAATCATCCTATTCTTTTTTTTTTGACAAGGAGTCTCTCCATCCCCCAGGCTAGAGTGCAGAGGCATGATCTCGGCTCACTGCAACCTCCGCTTTCTGGGTTCAAGCAATTCTCCTGCCTCAGCCTCCCAAGTAGCTGGGACTACAGGCATGTGCCACCATGCCCAGCTAATTTTTGTATTTTTAGTAGAGTCTGGGTTTCACCATGTTGGCCAGGATGGTCTCAATCTCTTGACCTCGTAATCTGCCCACCTTGGCCTCCCAAAGTGCTGGGATGACAGGCCTGAGCCATCGCGTCCCACCAATCATTCTATTCTAATAATACATTTTTATTATTAAATGAGTTAGCACATGCTAAATACTTAGCAGTAGGCTGCATCTGTGGGGATCATTTGGGGTTTATGCCTTTGGTATGTGCCCTCCTAAACACCCCCAGATGGCCTCCCTAAACTCATAGATGACATCTGACTGGGGCGCGTGCACTTCTGCTCAGCCCCATCACGCACCCATCTTTGTTTGACTGTTAACTACCCTTTCCAGTCTGTAGCCCTGATTCTATTCTCACTTTCCTGAGACGATCAAGGCCATCTGAGGCCAGTGGCCTCCACCTCCCTACTCTCCTCAACATCTCTCTGCACTGTTACCCACTTTCTCCTTTTTTTGCTTCCATCTCAGAGAAATGAATAGCCCAGCGTCTTGCCTCGGCTGCCCTCACCTGCCTCTGTGGTGGAGTCCAGGCTTTCCTGACTCCTCCCACACCCTGCTTTGCCAATGGCTTCTCTCTTTTGTATCTTTCACCTCTCTCCTTCTCTCTGTCTTTGATTCTGCCTGTCAGTCTCTATCTCTCTCCCTTTTTCTCTCCGTCTCTCTCTCTTTTTCTGTCTATCTCTGTCTCTCTCTTCCTCTCCATCTCTCTGTTTGTCTGTCTCTCTGTCTCTCATTCCCTGTCTCTGTCCCCTACCTTCTCAGTTCCTCTTCTTTCTTGGATTCTTCTTCTCAGTCAAAAAATATATTCAGATCATCTCTCCTCAAACAAACACACAAAACCAACTCTCTGTAGGCTCTTCCGCCTCCTTCAGCCAAGACTCTCCATCACTGCCTTCCCCAACCCAGGCACTTTGCTCCTTCCATTCTGCTAGCCGGTTTCCTCCCAAGATGCCCCTAAAGCAGCTCTCTCCAAAGTCACCAGTGGCACCCCTTCATCCCCTCCATCTACCAAACCCAGGCATCATCCTTCAGGGACCCTGCAGAATCTGACACAGTTGACAATCTTTGTTTTTCATGGGCTGTCCTTCCCCCATCAGCCACGATCCTCTTATTTCTTCTAGTTGTCACACAACTCTGTCTGGGTCTCCTCCACTGGTGTGCTCTCTCTTTCTCTCTCTCTCTCTCTCTGCATAGGATAACCAAGAGCAAGACAGGCCTCCTCCCCTAACGGCCTCATTGCATGTGCTCAGCAGGTCCCACTCAAGCTCTGTTTCATTTTACATCTTTCATTTTACATCTGGAATTCTCAACAGCCTTTGCATAGCTCCACAGAGATGATCCACTGGAAACTAAAAATCTGCTCCAAACTGAAATATTCTTTCCGCTTCCCCCACATTTGCTCCTTCTCCTGCAGCCCATGTTCTTTTCAACTATCCAGGCTCAACAGAGAGCTCCAACTCATCTCACCAGTCGGGCACTACATTCCCAATGGCCTTTTTTTTTTTTTTTTTTGAGATAGGGTCTTACTCTGTCACCCAGGCTGGAGTGCAGTGGCACAATCTCGACTCACCACAACTTTCGCCTCCCAGGCTCAAGCGATTCTCCTGCCTCGGCCTCCTGAGTAGTTGGGATTACAGGCACCCATCACTACCACCCAGCTAATATTTGTATTTTTAATAGAGACAGGATTTCACCCTGTTGGCCAGGCTGGGTTTGAACTCCTGACCTCAAATGGTCCACCCGCCTTGGCCTCCCAAAGTGCTGGGATTACAGGCGTGAGCCACCATGCCTGGCCTCCCAGTGGCTTTTTGCTGTTCGGGTCCTACCATTCTCACCTGCAGCAAGCCCTCACTACCTCTCTGTGGACCTCTGCAATGGCCTCCTGTCTGCCCAGCACCTCCTCTCCTGCTCCCATCACTAACCCACCCCTACTGTCAAACAACTCTTCTTAGAGAATTCCCCTGGTTATGGAGTTTCCTACAAAAAACCTGTACGGACTTCCTGGGACCTTCCAAGCAGGATTCAGCCTGGCACTCTAGGTCCTCCATTTCTCCATGTGGTGGCTCCAACCTCTCTTCCAACCTTCCCAACCCATCCAGAATAGGAGCTTTCTGGTGTCCAGGCATTTTCCCCTGTCTGACCTCTGTGGAGTTCCTTCTGCCTGGAACACTGTCTGCCTACTGGGGCCCTACCTGCTGCAGTGCACCATTGCCGCTCTATGAACTAGACACGCTCTCATTTCAGTTCCTAAATCACATTCTCCATCTCTCTCTTTTTTTTTTTTTTTTGAGACGAAGTCTCACTCTGTCACTCAGGCTGGAGCGCAGTGGCATGATCTCAGCTCACTGCAACCTCCACCTCCCGCGTTCAAGTGATTCTCCTACCTCAGCCTCCCAAGTAGCTGGGACTACAGGCCTATGCCATTATGCCTGGCTAATTTTTTTGTATTTTTAGTAGAGATGGTGTTTCACTGTGTTAGCCAGGATGGTCTTGATCTCCTGACCTCATGATCCACCCGCCTCAGCCTCCCAAAGAGCTTGGATTACAGGTGTAAGCCACCCACGCCCGGCCCTCCATCTCTCTTTCATGAGCCATCATCGGGTTCCATCCCAATTGCTCGGCTGTTAGCTCCCAGGAAGCAGAGGGCTCACCTGGCTCACCTTTGCATCCCTGGTAGTAGCCAGTATGAACCTCATGGGTAGTCAATTAATATCTGATGAAGGATGAATGAACCAAGTTGAGTCAAATTAGTCAAATGGAGCCATGACCTTTGTTAAAAAGTATCTTCTAAAGACGGGAAAATGCCACCTTCCCTAGAGGCAGTATGGGACAGCTCTGGAGCTGGACAGACGGACTGAACACAAAACCTGACTCTCTCCTTTACCAGCACTGTAACCTGAGCAAGTTTTACAACTCTTGAGCCTCAGATTCCTTAGCTGCAACATGAGAACAATACCCACATCACAGGAATGCTGGGAAGAACAAACGGGGCAAACACAGGTAAAATGGTCTAGTCCAGTTCCTGGAACACAGAGGCAACTTTAAACAGGGAAGCATTTCCTTGCTAGAAAGAAATGTGGTACAAGAATTGCTCTTCAAGTCATTCTATCAAAAAGACACCTGGATTTGTATGCTATCACAGCACAGTTCACAACTGCAAAGACATGGAATCAAACTAAGTGCCAATCAACTGATGAGTAGATAAAGAAAATGTTTTACACACACACACACACACACCATGGAATACTACTCAGCCCATAAAAAAGAACAAAACAATGTATTTTGCAGCAACTTGGATGGAACTGGAGGCCATTATCCTAAGCAAAGTAACTCAGGAATGAAAAAACAAATACTGCATGTTCTCATTATAAGTGGGAGCTAAGCCACAGGCACACGAAGACATACAGAGTGGCACAATGGACAATTGTACCAGAGACTCAGAAGAGGGGAGGGTGGAAGGGGCTGAGGAATGAACCTATCTGGTACCACGTACACTATTCGGCTGATGGGTACACTACAAGACCAGACTTCACTCTACAATTCATCCATGTGACCAAACCACTTGTACCTCTAAAGCTATTTAAATTTTTGAAAAAATTTTTTAAAATTGCCCTATCCTTCAAGGAGGGACCCAGACTGTATGAATGCAACCACTTCTGACCTGTCTCCAGCAGCAGCTTCACGATGGAGAAGTTGGAGTGGGACACGCTGTAGTGAAGGGCCGTGTTCCCGTTGCGATCCGCCAAGTTGACAAGCAGCTGTAGGAAGTGTGGGGAGTGAGGCTGGACCTCGCGGAGGTAGGCGGCCACCACGGCAGGGCTAGATGACTTCCGGCTGGAGACGCGGAACCACTCTTGACTGATGGTGTTCAGGCTTTGCCTCTGAAACCCCAGAAGAGACCAATTATAAGAGGTTCCATGGCCAGCAAAGGTTCCTCCCTTACACAAGGAAAGCCAGCTTTGGCCTCTGTCCCTTCAGCTCCCTCCAGCTCGCCATGTGATCTATTCCTGAAAAGCTCAGAGCTGGTGGGGTTAGGAATGCAGCAACATACTTTGTACTTGTGCGATCGCTCCTGTCTGGGAGTGAAAAGGAGGACTGGGAGGATAGCGTAGTAACCACTAACAAGGTACTTAGCCAGAGACAGTTTGAATCTGCAGGAAGTTCAGCTCACACCCCCGCTAAGTTTAGCTCACACCCCTGGTATGCTCACAATTACAAAGGCCCTCTCCTTCCCGCTCACACAGCCAGCTCACACTGACCTTGCCCCAGACTCTACCAGGACTCCTGCGTTTTTAATAGGCATAGCTGGAAAATCGCAACATCTTACTAATGGGAAACATGCATGCGAAGACAAACAACATCCCCAAATGTATGCTTGAAATAAAACCCAAACAGGTGTGCTTGACATGTTTGGCTTTTAAGCTTTGCAAGGACCTTGAGAGTAAATGGTTTAAAACCCACGGCAGACCCTGCTATCTGTAGCATTCAGCTCCTCTGGGACCACAAACGAGAAGCGTTCCAGAGCCAATGACATCAACTCTGTGTGTGACATGACCTCAGTGTTTAAAGGGTATTTACCTAACAGGGAGGAGAAGCTACTGAGAAGTGACTATGATAAATGACTTCATACTCATGCCCCGAAGAGTCCTGGACTTGGAGTCGCTAAATCAATGTGACCCGGTTTAATCCCTGGCTCAGCCGTGTGAACTTGGAAGTCATATAATCTTTTTGAACTTTACTTATCCTATTATAAAATAGAAGTAAAAGGGGACTGGCCCTTTACCTTCCATGGCTCTACAGAGTGAGGTCCTTACACAACCTGCTTTTTCCTCTAAGGTTGGGGCAAGGGAGACGGCATCCTGCGCTTTGATTCTAACATGGGTGTGGTGCCAGGCTTGCATATCCTCTGATCACTTTTCTAGAGCAGAATTCGTGGAACCTTTTGTGGTTGAAACACTTTTTATAAATCAGAGTATCTCCTTTGCTCATGGAATCTTCCAGAAAATCTGGAGAAAGATCCTAATATTAAGAAACAGAGGGGTGATTTTTTTTTTTTTTTGAGATGGAGTCTCACTCTGTGGCCCAGGCTGGAGTGCAATGGTGAGATCTCAGCTCACTGCAACTTCCACCTCCTGGGTTCAAGCGAGTCTCCTGCCTCAGCCTCCCAAGTAGCTGGCATTATAGTCATGCGCCACCATGCCCAACTACTTTTTATATTTTTAGTAGAGATGGGGTTTTGCCATGTTGGTGGGTCTCAAACTCCTGACCTCAGGTGATCCGCCTGTCTCAGCCTCCCAAAGTGATAGGATTATAGGCATGAGCCACCAAGCCTAGCTGAGTGGTGAATTTTGAATGAAGAGCTAAGAAAGATTTTAGTTTGATAATTCAATTAAGAATAAGTGACAGGAGTTTTGATCAACATCCACATCATATATTGGTTCTTTCTTCTTCTTCTTCTGTTTTTGAGACATGATCTCACTCCAACGCTGAGCCTGGAGTGTAGTGGTGCAATCACAGCTCACTGCAGCCTCGACCTTTGGGGCTCAGGTGATTCTCCTACCTCAGCCTCTGAGTAGCTGGGACTCCAAGTGCATGCCACCATGCCAGGCTAATTTTTTGTATTTTTTTTTTTTGGTAGAGACAGGGTTTTGCCACATTGCCCAGGCTGGTCTCAAAGTCCTAGGCTCAAGTGATCTGCTTGCCTCAGTTTCCCAAAGTGCTGCGATTACAGGCATGAGCCACTGCACCCGGCCCTACATATTGGTTCTTTAGGGAACAACTAGTTGTCAAATCAGCTAAGATAAAATGACAAAAACGAGTTGGGTAAGTAATAAACCTGATGAATTGATTGTTTTTACTTCTAGGGCTCTTTTGCAAAGGAGAGCAAAACAGCTTTTAAAAATGCTTACGGGTTGTTCCACCATGGGTCTTACAACTGCTCTCATAACTTGGGAAAATGTGCCAATATCCCTTGATTATGAGTAGAATCTCTATTTGTTTAAATCTCTATAGGCCATGAAGGTGTGAAGGAGCAAAAGCATATTTTCTTGTTTTCGGTCTCTCAGCCCAGAGGTGCACTTCAAGAAAAACAGTCATGACTACAGAATTCAACGTCAGGGTTTAGGGGAATGGAAGTATGCCCTCCACCACCTTCATTTTATTGATGAAGAAACAGAGGCCCTGAGCATGGAACTGACTTGCCCAGTATCTTCCAGATGAGGTCCTGGGAATAGAACCTTCAGATCCCATTCCACATGTTTTTCCCACTCTGCCCACAGTGCTCTCAAACCACAGGGTTTGTGAGCCTAAGCCACGGAGTTTGATGACAGATATTCGTGGTGCATTGCCTAATGACTCGTGGGAAGTGACTCTGAGTCCCCGGCCTGCTTTCTTGTGCATTTCCATGGGTTCCACGTCCTCAGTGTGACCCATCTCTTCAGGCTGCAGTGATTGGGTAAAGGAGAGAACACCCAGAGGAAAGGGGCTCTGGCCTACACACTCACACCACTGCCTCACACTGCACACTCACACCACTGCCTCACACTGCACACTCATACACTCACACCACTGCCTCACACTGCACACTCACACACTCACACCACTGCCTCACACTGCACACTCACACACTCACACCACTGCCTCACACTGCACACTCACACACTCACACCACTGCCTCACACTGCACACTCACAACACTCACACCACCCACACACACTCACACCACTGCCTGTCTCACACCACTGCGAGTGACCAAAGTCACCCTGGCAGAGCTAATGTCTTAAACAGAAGAGAAATCTTTACATGACAGTGAAAAATCAGAGTACCAAGAGCTGGTCTGTGGTAGTCCCAGTTTCCGGCAGACGCTGGCTCAGTGCCCGGCATGCATTAAGAAATTCTTCTGACGGTTTATATCTAAAGAAAACAAATATACATACACATATTTATATAATCATTTTTCATGTTGATAAACAAGACTTTCACTCTCCTCCTCTTTCTCAGCAGCTCAAACATCCAAACCGGGCAACTGCCCTAGGACGGGGCAATCTTCAGAAATCTGAGTGACCATGGTGTGTGCCGATGTGAGCAGGCTTCTGACGGCTTTTGACGATGAGCCAGTGTGTTGCCCACTTCATCCTGCTTTTGTCATGGGCTGGGGTCAATAACTAGCATTTGGGTGGGGGATTTGTGGAGGGGATGGTGGACAGGCCCAGCTGCAATTCCTGGCCCACTGGGAAGGGGAGGGCTGCCTTTCTGACTTTGGACCAATCATTTTCTGCCTGGGTGACTGGAAAAAAAAATCAAAGCATCCAATTCATACCAGAAAATTTCTTCAGGTCAATCTTCCATGAAGGACACCGTAAGTACTCATAAAGTCAGTACCATGAGACGCACTGAAGCTGAGGTGTCCACGGTAACAAGCACTCTCTGTGTTAGTCTGAAGGCAGGTTCAGCACCAAGAGGTCTCAGGAGGGGCTTAAGGGCACTGGACACAAAGAAGCCCACTCACTTGGCCTGTCCTTATCTTGCCACCACGTTGGAGCAGCCCTGAACTGGGTGATAGTCAGCTCCTGTCCACTGTTCACCACTCCTCCGGCAGCCAGGCCGGAGATGCTGATAGTGATGATAATGGTAGTAACAGTCTTGTTTCTACCATTTACTGACAGCCTTCTCTGTGGGAGGCACTGTGCTAGGCATTTACTTGCTTTTTCTCGTGTAGTTCTCAGATCAAACCTATCAGGTTGCTATTATGCACATTTGACAGATGAGGAAACTGAGGGACCCAGAGCTCAAGGACTTTGCCTAAAGTAACACCGTGGCAGAGGCGGGACTTGAGTCCAGGTATGGCTGACTCCAAAGACAGTGCTCTTCTCATCCTGCCACATAACCTCCCATCACTTTACTTTTATTATTATTATAATTATTTTGAGGCAGAGTCTCACTCTGTCACCCAGGCTGGAGTGCTGTGGCGCGGTCTTGGCTCACTGCAACCTCCGCCTCCCAGGTTCAAGTGATTCTCCTGCCTCAGTTTCCCAAGTAACTGGTGATTACAGGCACACACCACCCTGCCTGAGCTAATTTTTGCGTTTTTAGTAGAAATAGGGATTCACCATATTGGCCAGGCTGGTCTCGAATTCCTGACCTCGTGATCTGCCTGCCTCGGCCTCCCAGGGTCCTGGGATTACAGGTGTGAGCCACCACGCCCGGCTACTTTTATTATTTTTTCTTAAAAAAATGTATTTTAACTAAAATAGACACAGAGTCTTGCTCTGTTGCCCAGGCTGGTCTCAAACTCCTAGCCTCAAGGGATCCTCCCCCTCAGCCTCCCAAAATGCTGGGATTACAGGTGTGAGCCATGGTACCTGGCCGCTCCCATCACTTTAAAAGGCAGTGTTATGCCAGCATGGTCAACAGGACAGGCAGAAAAGCTTGTGGGTAACAATCAGAAGGACGAGGACTGGGATCCCTGCTCTGCTAGCTGTGTCCCTGCACTTCCCTAAGCCTCCGTTTCCACATCTGTAGAGTGGGGAGGTCACAATAACTTCTACCCTGCAGAACTGTTGAAAGGAGTATATAGGATAATACTTGTAAAGTCCTTCACAGTTTCAACGCTAGGTAAATGTTGACTTTATACGTAGACCTCTGGCTGTGACAGTACATTCCACAAAGGCAGGAAGCACATCTGCTTTGTTTAACCAGTGCACAGTGTGGGCATGAAAAAGAGACTTAAACAACATTGGTGAAGGGATGGGTACATGAATGAACAAATGATTGCATGAAGGGGTGGATATATGCCCTTGCCCTTTTTCAGAGGAATAAGTTCCCCTGTTTGTGTCCGTTTGCTCACCTCTCAGCCTTGGAGTGGGGGACCTCTTCCCCAGGCCCACTTTCCTGGGTGGCACAGCGGGAACCCTCGGGGATGCCCTGCCCAGCCTCACAGGTGAGGTGGGCATCTTTGACATGCCTGTGGTCTGGGCCGTCACACTTCTTCTCAGCCTCACTGTCAGACAAGTACTCTGGGGAGCTGTCCTCACCGCTGGTCTCCTCACTCGAGGTGGTCTCATACCTGGGGAAGGAGACAGAGGTCACACTGGTCCTGTCTTTCCTGCCCAGTGCCTGTGCCAACACCAGTGAGAGCTGGGTGGGCCTGGGGAACACTCTGAAGCTTGCTAATCTCCTACCCCACTCTCTACACCTGCAGGCAGGGTGACAGGTTCCCAGGAATCTCAGTGTCAGAAAGACATGCAGTAAAGGGCTTTGGGGAGGCTATTTGGAGAGACTCAATTAACTGTGCTCATTGTCAAAATAATGAACTGTGCTCACTGCAGCAAACCTACAAGCAGCCTATCCCCTCATTGGCTGATGCATTCGGGTGATCTAGACGGGCCACCCAAGGTTCTCATGAAAGCATTTGCTTGTGGAATCTTAATGTTAGGTTCAGAGAGGGGCCCAACTCCAGGCCCCACCTCCTACCTGAGTTCACCAAGTTGCCTGACAAATCTTCACATCTCTGGGTGAGAGTGAGACCTCCCTTTAGCCTGCGCCAGCCCAGCTTGCACCTGGCAAGGCATGAACTCCTCTGTGCCTACTTCCAGCACTCTGTGGGATACCCCAACACAGCATCTACCTGTCTTGGCTGCAGCCTATTTGAACTATTGGGGAGAGCACAGGCCACGTGACTCGCAGTCCTCTTTCCTGGTAGTGACCCTTATGTTCAATTACAAGTGACTCTACTGAGTTGGCAGACCAGAGACCATGGAGGAAAGTCCTGGAAGATGTATTGACTCTGCTACTGATGCTCAACAGGAGACCCCTGATGGAGAATGCTGGTGGGAATGATTTTAGGCTCTTGGGCCACTGGACATAGCCACAGGGACTGGTGGCCATGGCCTCCACTGAACCCCCTAAGGACCCTTCTCTGAATGGTGGCCTCTACATAAAGCCCCTATGCCCAATGGATTTGCAAACCCCGTCTGCTTCCTGGTGTGCATGCATTCTGTCTCACTTAAATCCCAGATATTTCTTCCTCTATTATGCGTGGAACAACCTTTCCCATTTGTGATTAAGAGAGTGGAGGGCATATTACATTTACCAAGCAATGCTCATCTTAGAACGGCTTCCATAAAAACTTTGCCTGGAAGTTCACTTATTCATTCAGCAGGAATTTACTGAGCACCTACTATGGCCCAGGCACAGTTCTAAATCCTATACCAAAGTCCCTGCCCCAGTGGAGCTTATATTCTAGTACGGAGAGGCAGAAAATGAACATGTAAACAAATATTATATTCAGATGGTGATAAAAACAATGAATAAAATAAAGAAGAGCCACGGGATAGAAGGATGGGAGGGGTGGCTACTTTAATTAGAGCAGAAGTTCCTAACCTTAGTGGTTACATTAGAATCATTTGAGGGTGTTTAGAATTCCCAGTATGTGGACTGCACCCAGACTATTTAAAGGACCTAGACACTGGGATATTTTAAAAGCTCCCCGGTGTTTCCAGCCTGCAACCAAGGCTCAGAATCACTGCACTAGAGTAACAAATACTGAGGACTATCCAGGAGAGGAGGCCTTTAGCAGGAAAACAGCAAGTGCCAGGGCCCTGAGATGGGCCCGAGCTCAGCCTGCTGGAGGGAGGGAAGGGACGTCAGCGGCAGGGCCTAAGGCTGGGCAGAGCCATGATTTGGCTCTTCCAGGTTTGGGTGCAGACTAGGAACCGTTGAGGGCATTTAAGCTGGGGAGACACATGACCTACACTAGGCTTTGAGACGAGGCTGATTCTCTTGTTCTGTACATGAACTGTGAAAACACAAAATCCTGTGTCAGATGTTAGTGAAAGTGGGAACAGCAACTCTCCTGTGACACCCACTTCATCACTTCTTTTCTCTTTCTTTTTCTTTTCTTTTTTTTTTGAGACAGAGTCTTGTTCTGTCATCCAGGATGGAATGCAGTGGTGTGATCTTGGCTCACTGCAACCTCTACCTCCCAAGGTTCAAGTGATTCTCCTACCTCAGCCTCCCGAGTAGTTGGGACTACAGGTGGGCACCCCCACGCCTGGCTAATTTTCTTTCTTTGAGACAGAGTCTTGCACTGTCCCCCGAGCTGGAGTGCAGTGGCACAATCTCGGCTCACTGCAACCCCGTCTCCCAGGTTCAAGCAATTCTCCTGCCTCAGCCTCCTGAGTAGCTGGGATTATAGGTGCCTGCCACCATGCCCGGCTCATTTTTTGTATTTTTTAAGTAGAGATGAAGTTTCACTATGTTGGCCAGGCTGGTCTCGAACTCCTGACCTCATAATCCATCCACCTCAGCCTCCCAAAGTTCTGGGATTACAGGTGTGAGCCACCACACCCGGCTAATTTTTGTATTTTTAGTAGAGATGGGGTTTCACCATGTTGGCCAGGCTGATCTTGAACTCCTGGCCTCAGGTGATCCATCTACCTTGCTTCCCAAAGTTCTGAGATTACCAGCATGAGCCACCATGTCCGGCCCCAGTTCATCACTTCTGACATTTCCTTTCTGGTGTGACTCAAATTAGCAGGGATTCCAACCTCTCTGGGCAGCCTTCACGGTTTGGGCTTCCACAGCATCCTGTGCTTCCTCACCTAACAGAACTTATCTTAGCACATCAGCATTTCATCTTTACTTCTTCTCTTATCTGTGAGCTAAAGGCAGGGACCATTATTTATTTGACTTTTTAATCTCTGCCGCCGAGCTCACTGTTGGCATTTAATACATGTTTGTTGAATGACTGACTTAGAAAATACTCTAAATCAAATATTCAATTCTCTAGAATATATAAGGTTTTGCTCATGTTCTGAGTCAATAGTCTGGTTGTTTTTCTTCATCCCCAAACACTTGGGTTTGGCTTGCAGGAAGTTAAAGGAAGAAAAAAATTAAATGGATGAAATTTGAAGTTCCACAAATTAACCGAGTTTGTACTAGTTTCAGTTTTATGGTTCAGGTTAAATGCCTTCCTCTAAGGGCCCGTATTCCCTCAAAACTCCCAGAAGCCACCTGGAGTCTTGGCCCTGGGGAAGACCAAAGCCAGGACATATTAAAAACAGAGGTTCCAACAGACCACTGCAGCTGGCGAGAAGCCAAACACATGCAAACCCGAGACGGAGTTTTAAAGGGCCATTGAAATTAATTCCCTTGAAGAGGAATGAAAACCAGATGCCTCCCCCTAGGAAACGAGAGTGCGAAGGACAATAGCAGAAGAGGTAGCGAGAAAGGTGCTCTGAGCTTCACAGGTGATGCTTACCCACCGTTAACCCCAACAAACTGAAGGTTCTTTTTGGTCCCATTACCTCCTGCACGGAAGCCATAGTCTTTCTTTTTCATTATGGATTTAATGCTGGTCGACGGGGAGATCTCTAGGCAGACACAACATCACAGGTTAGAATGATCTTGGGGATGCCTGGGAATGTAGCAAAACCAGGATATTGCTTTGAGGGGACAAGGGCTGCAGGTGTGTGGAGAGGTAAGGAGGGACAGGGAACCAGATCCTGTAAACTGATGTTTTGGGGACCTCCTGGGGGAGCCTTGCTTTCTGCTCAATGTTGGGAGAACTGTCTCTGTTGATAATACCCCTCTAGGTATGGTCGAAGAACCATGTGGGGTAGGTGCCACTGCTGTCCCTGTCTTACGGCTGGGAGATCTGAGGCCCAGACTTGCTCAGTGAATGGCAGAGCAGGAGCAGAACTGAGGCTTCGGGACTTGTGGTCCAGTCCCTGCTTCTGCTCAAGGGCACCTCAGTGGTCCTTCCTGGCTCACAAGTGTATGTTGACGCTAGGGTTGTGGGGGTGGTGATGACACCAGGCTCACAGCATACACATGAGCAAGGACACAGATCTTGCATGTGTACAACAGGACAGGAGGTAGTTCCCAACAGGCAAGACTAGAACTGGCGCTGAAGCACTGAGAAAGCGGCCGAACTGTGATTTGTGGCAGGAAGCCGTCTCGCATGCCCGGCAAAGCAAAATGTGGTTCCACTTTACCCAGCAGTGAAGAGGGTTTGATCTGTTACAAGAGGAAGTGCTGCTCAGCCAAAGGGCCCATTTCCATATGTGAGCAGCACTCAGTCGCCTGCCCCTGTACACATACACGCACGTACACGTACACACACGCGCACACACACACACACACACGCTGAGAAAATATTCAGTGAACTATACCAGATATCAATATAATGTTCCTCCAAAACCAGGCTAGAAAAAACCTCTACTGTGTAAGAACCAGAGAGAAACACAGAATGCAAAAGGAAACAATGAATGGAGGCCGAGGTTTGGAGCCCACGCAGCAGGGCCAGTCTTGGCCCACACACTGCCTTTGCACAGTGCAAATGAGAACAGCCCTTCTGGGTGAATGCAGTGCTGCAGCGCAAGGCTTGCAAATGGAGTGTGGGCTGGATTTCAACTCCCATTTGCCCTCCCTAGCTGGCATCTTTGTGCCCTTTGCTATCCATATAGCTATAGGCAGTGGCCCCGCAGTCATACCCAACCTTAGAGCAAAGGTAAGAGTAGAGGTCCTGAGCCTCCACTGTCGCACACATCAGTTTTTATTCCACTGGGTTCCTGGAGGTGCTAAACTCTTTTTTTTTTTTTTTGAGATGGAGTTTTTCCCTGTTGCCCAGGCTGGAGTGCAGTGGTGCAATCTCAGCTCACTGCAGCCTCCACCTCCAGGGTTCAAGCAATTCTCCTGCCTCAGCCTCCCAAGTAGCTGGGATTACAGGTGCCTGCCACCAGAGCCGGCTAATTTTTGTATTTTTAGTAGACATGGGGTTTTACCATGTTAACCAGGCTGGCCTTGAACTCCTGACCTCAGGTGATCTGCCCACCTCAGCTTCCCAAAGTGCTGGGATTACAGGTGTGAGCCACTGCGCCCGGCTGCTAAAATCTTTTTAAAAATACAGTCATGTAATTGAAAACCTTGTTCCCTCTGCCTCATTATGTGAAAGAGAAATGGCTCCCTGTCTCAGGCCCCTGTACTGGCTGTATTTACCCATCGGCGGGGAGGAGGAGGAGGCCGGGGGCTCCTTGGGTTGGGGAGCCTGGGCCGAGTAGGCCGACAGCAGCAGGTTGAGGGAGCTCAGCAGCTGGCTCTGGATGCTGCTGAGCTTGGAGGCTGGCTGCTTGATGGCGCTGGCCAGCTCAGGGTACCCGTGCTCCAGGCAGTTCCACTGCTCCTGTAGGAGCTCCTGGATCTTCTTCACGTACTGCCCAATAGTGGCATCCGTTGGCGAGCTTGGTGGCCTTCCCGAGTGCTCCTTCCCTGGGAGCTCGGAACTGGCCTCTTCCCTCCCTGCTGGGGGAGTCTTTCTGTCGCTGCCCCATGGAGAGCCCCCTGCTCCCCTGGCTTCTCCCTGAGGGCCTCCTTCCTGCTCAGAGTCTGCTTCCTCGATCCTGAGTTCAGTGGAGAGGAAGCTATGCACAGAGGGGGTGAGGACCTGCTCGGGTCTCTGTGGCAGTGACAGCAGGGGTGGAAGCACATGTCCTGCTGGGCTCTGGTCCCCTTGTTTGTGACCACCTGGCCCCCATAGGAGGCCATTCTCCTCTCCTCGGTGCCCCCAGCTTTCAGACTCCATGCTGCCTAGAAGGTTGACCTCAATGCTCTTGTCACACGACTCCCTGGTCAAGAGTCCATGGACAGGGTCAGTGTTCACCATGGCATCTGCCTGGCCCTGAGCGTCTTTGGCGTCCTCTTGGTGAAGCTGTCCTTCCAGCTGGGCTACGGTGCACTCCAGCTCTCGAATTCTTTGCTCCCTAGTCTTGATTTCCTCTTCCTGCTGCTGGAGGGCAGCTCTGACCTGTGCCAGTTCCTCGGTTCTCCCAGACAACTCTCCCTCCAGGGCCGAGACCTGCTGTTTCAGGATGGAGATGCTGCCCAGATCCACTTTGGCAAGGCCCAGGCTTTCCTCCGTTACCCTGATGCCAATGCTTCTCACGTCCACCTCCACAGGGGGCGGGGGTGGAATCTCGCTGATGTTGAGCTCAACTTCTTCAAGGAGGAGCTCATTCTCAGGGATGGGTGATGGCAGAGGCGGAGGGCTTGGTGTGGGGGAGCCAGGGGTGAACACCCCCTCTGCTTCTCTGGCTTTGTGTTCGTCTTCCTCATCCTCTAGAACTATAAGTGCATTCTGGAACGAGGAAGAAGGGCCTGGGAGAGGGAGGTGATTTGGAGCCTTCACCATGCCCTCTGGAGGCTCAGCTCCCTTCTGGACCAGCTCCAGAATCCGAGTTGGTGCTTGTGGGCTGGAGCTCTGGAAACCTGCCAATCCTTCTGTGGGGCCAAAGATGCCATCGCAGACACTGCCTTCACCCTGAAGGGGAGGGAGGGGAGGAGGGGCGGTGGGCCCCGGGCTGAGGCCTGGCTCCTCAGAAGCCCTGCTGTGCAGCAGCGTGGCAGGCATGCTGGAGGCTCTCAACAGCTGGGGCCGTCCACTCCCAGGGGTGAGCTCGGCGTCCTCTGGTTCAGCAGCCTCCAACTGCCTGGTGGCCTCTGCCAACAGGGCCCTCCTGTGGTAGCTCACCTCACTCGCGCTGGTTGAGGCCTGGGGGGCATTACCAAGTGGCAGTGACTGGGTTTGTTCCTGTGTCCCACACGATGCCTTCCTTGGCACCACTGGGGACCAGTAGTAGGGGGGTGGGGCCGCAGAGGGGCGAGCCCCGCTGTCAGGAAGGCTGAAGTTTCGGGGCAAAGTGCTAAACTTGGCCTGCTTGGCCCTTCTGTGGATAGGAATTCTTTTGATGGTGTTTCCCTTCTCGATGTCATCCACATACTTGAGGAAGTCCAGGTCTAAATGAAAACCATATGGGGTCTCCACAGAGTAAGGGTGGCTCTTTGGAGGCTCTTTCTCTTCATCACCCTGAGAGGACTGGTCTTTGGCTGGGAGACATAAGACAAGTTAAAAAAAAAAAAAGAAAAAAGCACAAAGTTAATTAAGAATTACAGGGCGATGAGGCCTAATATCTCAGATTTCAACTTAACACTACCACATGAGACTGCTAAATGTTCTGGCTTCTAAAGTATGCTGAGATGCTCAGTCTTTTTGGCTATATTGGGAAATCATCTTATTAAATCAATGTGTACTTAGCCAATGTCTGCAAGGAAACGGGGAGAGGGAACGGTTTCCAATTTGCAGTATGTCATCTCGGTTACTACTGGGGAATCTGTCTGCAGACCGGCAAAACAAAATGGTCTCATATTGCTTTTCTGGGTTTGAATCATCTAATTGCTGAACCGGAGTGGCCAGGCATTTGCCAGATCGGGGTACTAACTGGCAATTATGGATATGGAAGGTTTTAAAGGATGAGATACACAAGTGGATCAGCAGTAAAAAAGAAATCTGCAAAAAAAACTAACTTGCATGACTCAAATTGGTAGTAGTAAATCCCGCTGAAGCCGGAGGTATCAGTGAGTTATGCCTTTTACATTATTTAAGCTTGTGCAGATGCCTGCACCTCAGGTACGCACAGATCAGAGAGAACGCGGGCAAGTAATCAGGCCCGGCCTACGCTCTTTGCATCTGAAAACTTGCCTAGTGCTTAGCAAACACGAAATCCACTTTCAAAACCCGTGCCAAGTAAGAAAATACCTCCTTTGGCCAGGAACTCAATGAAAAAAGAGAGAAACAAACAAAAATACCGCATTTTTCACAGACTGGATAAAAGGTGGTAAGGTAAAAGGATTAACTGATGTCAAAAGGGACATTGGTATTCATCCTTCAAGAAGAATGGAACTTGACTTTTCAGGGCAACCCATACCCTGGGAGGCCATCATGATGAGAAAGTTCTCCATCACACCAAGGTTCCAGCTCCTGCAGTGCCTACCTGTTGACTCCAACAGAGGACACTGGGAACAAGTCAGTCCTTCAACTATTTGCATCCACAGGGGCTTGTCGCCAAGTAACCTCTTCTTCAGGTTAGTCTTTGTTTCTTTGATGTTCCTCATGTGACACCCTAATTACCTCTGCGACATTCTGCTAAACAGGCTCTGAAATATTGAGCTCAGGGAAGAACACGAATGAAGAGCACATAGGTTCCGAATACAGATTCTGGATCCGGTTTAGATCTCTGCTGTGTGATCTTGGGGAAGTTACTTAGCCTTACTGGGTCTCATCATATGTAAAGTGGGAATCATAATAAGTAAAATAAGATTATTGTGAGAACTAGTTAATTCATAATAAAGTGCTTGGCACAATGCCTCACACATGATAAACATTCAGTTTATCTTTGTGGAAGCCCACTGTATAGACAACGGAGGCCCCACAATGGAAACTGACTTATATGACTCACTGCTGGGTCTCCACAAACATGTTGTAACTGGCCGATTGCTTGGTTTTAAGGGTAGCAGGCCCTAGCTTCAAAATGACAAAATAGCTGTGATCCAATTCACTTACCTCAACCATCCATTTATTGAGCACCTATATGCTAAGCTAGATCCCAAGGACACCAAAATGAGTCAGGTTTAGCCTCTGCCTTCACAGGATTTGTGGTGAAGCAGGAGAGACACGAACAAACACGATGCAGTGAGATAAGGATAGTAACAGATGCACGTGCTTGGTACAGGCTTCTTCCCTGACTTATTTTGCTAATTTCTCCAGAATTATTTTCTTGGACTTGGAAACCAATTTTCCTAGGTAGGAGAGGAATGACTTCACACAAAAGTGACATACAACTGGGTGATAAATGAACAAACAGGGACTTGCCAGGAGAACAAGAGAGTGAAAAACATTGTGGCAATTTATCTTCAAGATGACCACCACCAATTCCTACCCACTTTGGACAAGCAAGCTAATCTTATATTTAAAGGTGGAGTCTACATTTCCAGGCCTTTGAATCTGGGCTGGCCTGGGACTGCTTTAACCAAAAGGATATGGCAGATGCTCAGAGATCCTGAAGGCTAGGTCATAAGAAGCCCCATAGCTTTCTCCTGGGTCTCTTAGAATGCACACTCATTGGGAAGCCAGCTGCCATGTAACAAGTCCAACTTCCCTGAGACTGCCATGCTGTGAGGAAGCCCAAACAGCCCCACAGAGAGGTCAAGTGGAGAGAGGGAAGGAAATGCCTAACCAACCCCAAGCAGCTCTAGTCATCCTAGCCTGGATGCCACGCACGAGTAAAAAAGTCCTCAGCCATCATCTGACTTCAGCTACAGGAGGGACCCCAACTGAGAATCACTGAACTGAGCCTGGGTTAATAATAAATTATTGTGTTAAGCCATCAAGTTTTGGGATGGTTTGTTACGCAGCAATAGACAGCCAAGACAGACATTCTAGCTCTCCATAGAGAATGTGCAAAGGGATAGATGGTGAAATTACACAGTATGTCAAAGTTCTATAAATGCAGCTGATATGACCAGTTCTTAAAACATGATAGAGAGAGATAAGATTGGAAAGGACAGCAACAGCCAGATCATGGAGCAACTTGTATGCACGCTAACAAGCTTTGACTTTATTCTCTAGGTCATGGGAGTCATGGAAGGGTTTTAAACAAGGGAGTGACTCGATCGAATGTGATTTCAAAAAGAGCATCTTGCCGAGGATTCAGAAAAAGGCAAACCAGAGGCCCCAAGATCAGCTGGGAGGTGGCTGACATGGTCGAGGTGGGAGGAGCTCAAGGTAATGGAGGGAAAGGAACAGGTTAAGCAAAGTGGCAAATGATGGCATTTCCTGGGGCACATTTTCAGATGGCTTTTTCCTAAGCTGGCTCACTCAGTGGGAAGCCAGCTACCATGTAAGAAGTCTACCTTCTAGGATGGCTGGAACTACTTGGGGCTGACTAGGCATTTCCTTCCCTCCCTCTACTTGACCTCTCTGTGGGGCTGTTTGGGCTTCTTCATAGCATGGCAGTCTGTAATGACAGATTGGGGCTGAGCTCTTCCTACTTGCCTGCCTTATTTCTCTTTCTTCTGCCCAATGCCACATGCTTGCCACGTGGCCCTCTGTGCTTAGGGAAGTGCAGTTATCTTCAAAGAATGAAATGACACCAACTAGACACAAGAAGGTTGAACCATGAACATGAACACCATTGAGTCCAGCAACCATCAAAGCCAAGTAAAGCCACAGGCCTGCAGGCAGTTATGTCACAACTGCAGGAGAGAAGAGAACAGGCATTGGTGCTGACCCATAGGATGCCCTCTGTTGGCTTCCAGAGCTTCTCTGGCAGATACCTGGACTTCAGGCAGAAAAGGAATAAATGTTCCTCTAGTACCCAAACAACTCCAAATAAGCTCCCATTCAACCACACAATTTTTTTTAATTAACTTGCTCCCCCCACCCTTCCATCTCCCCCCAGAGAAATACACTGGCAGTTTCATCAAATGAGAGCAATATCTTGTATTGCTCTCCGTTAGTTTTCCAAGTTGTGCTTGGCTATACTCTCAGATCTACTGGTCCACTCAACAGCCCCCTGGGTTATAAGGACAGGCCAAACAGAGAAGAGATACTTATCTAAAGTTAAGTAGAGAGCAGATTTATGACCTAGAAGGCAAAGAGCTCTCCTAAAGGAGAGGCTGCATTATTTATCTGCTTATTGCCTCAATTCACTAGAAATGCACTGATTTGCCCAATGGCCTCTGGGCGCAGGTCCAGAGCACAAATACAATCATAGCATCAAATAAGAAACAGCAGATTCAAAGGCAGAATCTTCCACAAGGGAGAGGAGAGCAAGTTAGGCTGAGCAGCCACCAAGGATGACAGGTTTAATAGCAGGTTTAATAGGTGCTTTCCCAAGCTAGTGCGTGCACATGTGCGCACACACACACACACACACACACACGGTGATCCATCATGCTGCCCTGCCTGCCACCTGCAACTCTGCATTCCTTCTCTTTCTCCCAGCACAAGAGGAATGCTGGGCTTTGATGAGGGAGTTGGAACTGATTTGCTCAGAGACCACGCTCACATGCAGCTCTGCTCCTATTCATCCTACCTGGTGACAGGTATGAGGGAGCTCAGAATTCCAGGCATTGGGCCAGGGTGAGAATCAGTTGGGAGGACCGGTCTCTTTTTAAAATGAAATTCAGATCAAATAAACCAACGCATGGCCAAACCGGCCGCATTTGAATCCTGGCTATCACCTCCTACTTGGGTGATTCTGGGTGAATTGTTTCATTTCCCTCTGCCTCAACTTCTCCATTTGTAAAGTGGAGATAATAACACCTCTTAGAGAGTTGTTGTCATTATCAGCACAAATGCACTGGAGAACACGGCCCCGAGCAGGCACTCAATGAAGGACCCTAGTGGCAAGCATGGGCTGGTTCTGAATGCGGCAGGGGAGGATTCACCGAGCACGTGCTGTCTCCTGTGTTAGAACTACAGCTCAAGAGGGAACGAGAGTCCAGGAAAATAATTCTGGAGAAAGTGTGAAAATGAGTCTGGGAAAAAGAAAAAAGAAAGACAGAGGAGGCTCGGGACTACCTGGAATTCCCTACAGAGTCTTGCTTAAAAGCACGCCCGATCACTAGACCCTTGTATAGGACCTACAAGCACCGTTCCAGAGTTACACACAGACGGGAGAAAGGGGGCCTTGAAGGGGATAAAGTAAGGAAGGAGAATCACGGTAATTATCTGAAGGGACAAGAGAAGTAAAGCAGATGCGTGAACCAACAAGAGGCATTAAAGTGAGAAAGAGAAGTTCAAAAGCCTATATTCAGTCTCTGAAGTAAAGGGAAAAACAGAAACTGGAGAGAAAGCGGCTGAAAATAAAGCCGGAAAGAAGGCGAGTGAAATGAAACTCTTCCAAAGGCCAAGTCAGGGAGGGAAGCCTTCCCTTCCGGGAAAGTTTGTCCCTGTTCTGGAAGATCCATGTGGCTGAAAGGAAGGAGCCTTTCTTGAGCTCATATGGACGATCATGTGGACAGCAGTCCTCCCCAGGGAGCTGAGGAGGGACTGAGAGACGGCTGGGTTGACAGGCCCCCAGGGCACTGAGGGGATAAACCGGTATTCTGTGGGACCACTGCCAGGGATGCACTGAAAAGGCAGCTCTCTGGGGAGACAGGAGACTATAGAAATGTATGGGAACTGCATTTGGAAGAAAAGAAGAGGCAGGGCCAGAGCTGATGTCAGGTCCCTAAGTCCTGTGCTGGTGAAGGGCCATGTGATTCAAGGGGAATTAGAGGTTCTCTGCTTCCTGATATTTGGTGATCTAGAAAAAACATTTCATGGCCAGGGACGGTGGCTCACGTCTGTAATCCCAGCACTTTGGGGGGCCGAGGCGGGTGGATCACAAGGTCAGGAGTTCGAGACCAGCCTGACCAATATGGTGAAACCCCATCTCTACTAAAAATACAAAAACTAACCAGGTGTGGTGGTGGGTGCCTGTAGTCCCAGCTACTCAGGAGGCTGAGGCAGGAGAATTGCTTGAACCTGGGAGGCAGAGGTTGCAGTGAGCCGAGATCACGCTACTGCACTCTAGCCTGGGCAACAACAGAGTGGGACTCCATCTCAAAACAAAAAAAGAAAAACACATTTCATTAGAAGTCAGGAGATCGGGGTCTAGACTGTGGCCTTCAGCAAGTTTCCTGGGGACGGGAAAAGGGGAACATTCAGACATTCATTGTGCTAGGTAGTCGTTACTCAACAACTTTCCATGCATTATGTCATTTAGTTCTTTTTTTTTTTTTGAGACGGAATCTTGCTCTGTTGCCCAGGCTGGAGTGCAGTGGCGCAATCTTGGCTCACTGCAAACTCCACCTCCCAGGTTCAAGTGATACTCCTATCTTAGTCTCCCGAGTAGCTGGGACTACAAGCATGCGCCACCACCCTGGATAATTTTTATATTTTTAGTAGAGATGGGGTTTCACCATATTAGCCAGGCTGGTCTTGAACTCCTGACCTTGTGATCCGCCCACCTCAGCCTCCCAAAGTGCTGAAATTACAGGCATGAGCCACTGCAGCCAGCCTATGTCATCTAGTTCTATACCAACCCTATGAAATAGTATTAATACCTGTTTATAGATAAGGTGTGGTTAACTGTTCGCAAAGATAGCCACAGTAATATCTGACCCTTGGGGTATTCCCTTACTGCACTGATGCTAGATATGGCCTTATGACTTATGTTGGCCACTGGGTCAACAGCAATGTGACATATGCAGAGATTGGAACATTATCTGCACGTTGGAGTCAGTCTGTTCTTGTGTTGTGCTTGAACTCTTCTGCCACCATGTGAACAAGCCCCACTCAACCTCCTGGATGATGAGTGTCACATGGTCAAGTCATTACTGATACCCCAAGTATGTGAATGTGGCCATTCTAAGCCATCCGGGCCCAGCCAAGTCACCCAGAAGCCCATGGGCGTATGAATGAACCCAGAAAAGATCAGCCACACCAGCCTAGACCAGAATAATGGCCCTGCTAACCCATATAATCTTCTGAGAAATAATTAATGTCTTTAAGTCACTAAATTGTTGGGCTGTTTGTTACACAGTGAAGCTAACTGATACATGGGAGGATTGAGGATCAAAGACATTAAATGACTTATAGAATCACTTAGGTATGAATGGAGGCTCTTTTACCATATTGTGCTTCTTTCCTTGGCTAGAGTTGGAGATATATGAAATCTGAAATACATGCTTTGAGCCTACCAGCACTGCCTGTTTAGGGGACATCTCCTGCAGGCCTTTCCTAGGCTATTTCCAGGATTTATAGCAACAATTCTTTCCCAGCCCAAGCGCTTATCTTAAACCAGGCCCTACAAAGCAGCCTGCCTACCATCTGTCTTCTCCATCTTTGGAGCGCTGACCCTCAGTGTCTCAGGTACTCTTCATCCAATGAGTCTGTAAAACTTGTTGGAGAGTTCTGAAAGAAAGGAGGATATAGAAGTGGTAAGTCTCATTAGAGTTCGAGTAAGTACTGAGGAAACACAGCACTACAGAAAGTATCACTCATTCCTTCCTTTCTCCCAGGGTGCCCATGAGCCCACAGCCCTTCCAAGGAGGAAGATTAAAACCTGTACACATTTCTAGAGCCCAGTGCTGGGTGTTTCTTCACGGAATATTAGCAATAGTTGACACGAAAGGAAGTATTTGGTCCAGTCGTCTCACTTGGTAGATGAGGAAACTGGGCTGAGGAGTTCATTGCTCTTAGGTCTCTCAGAATATTAGTGAAGGTGCTAGTATCAGACCCAGGCTTCTGATACCAGCACAGGGCTCTTTCTGTAATCTCAAGAGTTGAAATCTACCTATCTCCATCCTGGGAAGAGACTTATAGTCCATTTTGTGAAAAAGCTGGAATCAGGGTACCTGTAAATGATATGTGACATGTCAATCAGACAGAAGACAGAGATGAGATAATTGCAAGTACTGACGGAGCTGACACTTAGAGGTGATTTCCAACCATGGGCGGAACAAGGGGAAGTTCAACCTGGGTGGCCCGAAGACATGGGTAACTATTCAAGCAGAATATTGCCCTGGCTCTGAATTAGTGTGCCTTGAGGTTTGACCATAAATTCTCCCCAAAGTTTTAATCCATTCCCAGGACTCTTTCGTCAAATGGTAAACATCCTAGCTCCTGCCCCCATCACAATAAATCACCCAGGAAATTGGCTTTTTATGATGGTAACGCCACATACATCAGAATAGTGAATCATCTGTGACACCGCAGCAGTGGAAGCAGGGTTGTTTTAGGAATTCCAATGTGCTTGACAACGAACTCCAGACCAGGAAAGTGAACCAGTGATGAGGGAAGGACTGGGGGAAACTGAGGGCGAAAGAAAAGGATGATGGGTGGCCCCCAGAAACCAAGGATGGAAAAAGCGGGACAAACAAGTAACTGGAGAAGAGGACTGGAAAATGTGAGGCCTGTCAAATAAGAGGGAAATGCCAAAGTTTGCCCACCAGGAAGTTCAGCATCACTTCTTCCTGTGAGTGCTGCTTCTGCCTCATCCCCTCCAGCCCATGTACCAAGCAGCTGTCAGCGGGGCCTTGCCCTGTACAGGTGAATGGAGCCCCAAAGGGCAGGCATGTTTTCCAGAAGCAGAGACACTCCTTGCAGAAGGATTGGCACACTGAGTACCTTGTGTACCTCCGGGGCAGCAAGCAGTGCACCAGCACATCCTGTGGGGCTGACCTGGGGAAGCAAAGAGCTAGAGAAGTTAGGGACAAGGGAGCTGAGAGTGTAGATGGTCCTGTGGAGGCTGACAGTGGAGAGGTGTGGAAGCTTCTAACCTGGGGTGAGGGAGGCTGGCCTTTGTTATAAAGAGAACGCTCCCAGGCAGAGGACGCTGCTGCCTCTCTCGCCACCCCAGCTCTGCAGTCTGCAGCAGGCGATGCCGGCACACAGGAGGCAGCAGCAGGGGAAGCTTGCAGAAGAAAAGAGCGAGGTGGCAAACCCTAAGCTTGGCCCTTCATCTCCACCATCGAAGCCTCTCCTGCTCCCGCTCCCCCTCCCTCTCACCCCTGTAACATTACTGAGCAACAGGCGTAGCTGGGAGTACATGCATTTGTGAATTATCTCATGCTATCTTCACGCAAAGAGGATTATTATTATTCCCATTTTTCATGGAGAGAGACTGAGGCTGAGAGGGTTGACAGGGCTGCTCATGTCACATAAGCAAGTGTTGCAGAGGGATTTGCCCTCAAGTCTAGCCAACTCCAAGCCTGGATTGGGAAGAAAAGTGATTTGCAAACCTTTGTCCCCCCATAAGTCAGCCTGGTTCCCTGACACTATGACTGATCCCGAGCTCCCGTGTGAGGGGAAATGCTTCTGACTGGTGCTTCTCTGCCTCTCCCACGGTATACACAGAAAGCCTCTGGGCTTAGAGGAGAACTGTTCTCTTATAAAGCCTCCTGGGCCAAAGGAGAGCTCTGCTCCTCCAAGGCTGGACACCAAGCAACACAGCTCCTAACTGCAGAGGAGGGGGCCACCAGGGGGTACAGCTGGACTTTTGGCTACACAAACTCTCATCATCAGCCCAGGAACTTCAATAGCACGCCCAGCCTTTGGTTAGAATTGGGAATTCAGCCCATCCTATATCAGATCATATGACTTTAAAGAATTATTCAGCACACATTAGGTCAAATTTCATTAAAAAGAAGTCTGTAGAGACCTCTACGATTTCTCCTAGACTAGTTTTCACTAAAATTAATCATTTCGAGGCTATAGAAATTAAGTGGAGCTGACACCCCAACTCTCAAAGGAGAGGGCTCGTCAACTTTTCACTCTAAAGGGCTCATAATACAGGAAGGAAGGAGGGCTCTGTCATGCGCACAAGTCACCACTTCTAGCCCCAACTCCCACCCGAGCCTTCTCCACCTTCCTCCATGGTCCTGACAGCAGACATCTTGGAGCTTAGCTAAGAGTTTCCTTCCAGTGCGCAAATGCTCGATGTGGTTAGATTAGGCAAAAATAACTGCCATATCAACACATGCACGCTACCATGTTTGCTATACAACAGAATATGAAAATAGCATTATGGGACATAGTTCCCTTTTAAAATAGAATTTTGCAACTCTCCAGAGCATTTAAACATTTAAAGTTTTGGCATAAAGCCATTTCTTTTCTTTTCTTTCTTTCTTTTTTTTTTTTTTTTTTGAGATGGAGTCTCACTGTCACCCAGGCTGGAGTGCAATGGTGCAATCTCAGCTTATTGCAACCTCCACCTCTGGGTTCAAGCAATTCTCCTGCCTCAACCTCCTGAGTAGCTGGGATTACAGGCAAGCACCACCATGCCCAGCTAATTTTGTATTTTTAGTAGAAATGGAGTTCCACCATGTTGGCCAGGCTAGTCTCGAGCTCCTGACCTCAGGTGATCCACCTGCCTCAGCCTCCCAAAGTGCTGGGATTACAGGAGTGAGCCACTACGCCCAACCATAAAGCCATTTCTTATCTATTCTGTTAAGTCATATCCCCAGTGTTCAGGACCTTTAAATACCTTGTGTTATGATGTTACTTTTCATTTGTTTTTGTTCTATGCCGGGGTGGTGGAGTTAGGGACCAACCTCTCTCCATAGCTCACCATATGCTAGATGTTTTGGGCATACATAGCTTGCTTTCTCTCTAGCTCTTCTCCCCTACTAGTCTGTAAGCTCGTGAAGGTCAGAATTCTTGCAAGTCTCGTTCCTGTGTCACCCCCAACTCCCCGTGTCTAACTCATGGCAGACATTCAGTTCATGGTTCTTAAATGAACAAAACAAAAGGAACAAGACTGTCTGTCTTCAAATGAAACCCATAGAAAGAAATTAACATGAGCTAAGCACTTACACTGGGAATCAGCCACTGGGTATAATTTCTCATTTCACCCTCATACAAGCAATCCTAGGAAACGGGAACATGTCCAAGTTACAAATGAGGAAATTAAGGCACAAAGAGTCCATGTGGCCCATCCAAAGTGACCCAGTTAATTAGGAGCAGGATAGCTTGTGTGACTCCATCATTCCCCTGTGCCTTTCCAAGCATATGGGGCAGTGAGATGAGGACCAAGGCTGACCATTTAAAATCCAGCAAAGAAGCGGTCACTTGGCAGACAGTGATGATAGTTCACGTGCAACTCCCAGGCCAGGCTGGAAACGGTTCCAGCCGGGTCCACCATCAGTGCCTGGGAGCATGGGTTTCCCCAGGTCAGCCCCACTCCTGCAACATTTATCCACACTCTCTCCTCTCCACACTTACTCCTTTTATGATGCCATTTTCAAGCTCATTTCTAACCTCAAATCCAAATATAAAGAGACCTTCCCCTACTCAGTTTTGAAACAAACCTGGTCTGTACTTTTGTTCTCTTCAACCCTCTTTTTATTCTACAATAATAAAAATGTGGTGTTTCATCCCAGAGCAGGCTGCATGCCAAAATAAATAGCACCTTGGATTTCCTTGAAAAGAGAGCTTGGCTCAAGTCTCAGCCTCATTGCCACGAGAATTCTTGGAGAATTCAACCTTACAAAGTCAAGTATTTAGCAAGGTAGTACACCAAACAACAACCCTGCCAGTCCCTTGCAAAGACAAAGCACTCTTTCCAAAAGAGAGAAAAAAAAATCACCCGTACCTCGGACTGATCATGCCAAGATGATGAGAGCTTCCTGTTTCCCCATCCCAGGACCCCAGCCTTTCAAGCATAAACATTCCTCGTGCTAAGAAGCAGGAGGCGTCTGACCGCTGCTGCTAAACATTGAGAGGGCTGAAGCTGGGACACCAGGGGAGGTGAGAAGTACTGAGAAAGATTCTGCTAACCGAGTTCTCCAGCGGGCTCACTTCCTGCCAACCGGAGAAACAAAGAGATAACTCCTGCTCAATAAATGACACATTAACACAATCTCACTAACTCCATTCCCACGTTTTTTGCAAGTGTCTGTCATTTTCGCCTGCATTGCAGCAGCTGAATCTGGAGCTTCACGAAGAAGAGAAAACAGTCAGGAGGAATGCTGTGTCCACATTACCTTCCCTGGCATCCTCCCCCTGCACAGCCCACAGCAGGGAGGACTTGTCTCCTTCCCAGAAAGCCAGCTTTGGGCTGCAGGGCCGGAGCTGATCACTCTCATGCCTTCAGCACAGCCGCGTCTGTTTCGCAGCTGTTAAAGGACTTGGTCAGGTGATCCGTGACCTTGCTGGAAAAGCAAATACTGACTTCCTTTTTGCTCTCGGGAATAGGTGAGTGGGGTAAGAAAGGAATTCACTGCTCAATAAGCTAAGACTGGATCTTGTAGAAAGAGAAACTACGCTCAAATCCTTCAACTGGAAAGTTAGTTCCCAGAGCTGCTATCGCTTTGGAGGAACACAGCTAAAGACGTCCAAACAACACACAATCTTCCTTCTTGACTCCTCTGAATCTGGCAGCTCATCTGAGCAGTTGTAATTAATTATGCTTTCCTCCTTCCTCCCTGCAGCTGATGCGGCTCATTAATGAATTTGTTCCTAATGAGGATGTAGCCTCCTTAGAGTTGAAACCCTTCAATAGTGCATCACTTTCATCCTGGCTCGGCTTTAGAAACATCCCTCCCTAACCCCTCCTGGTGACCCTGGACCACATGAAGCCTCTGATCATTAAACAAACAGAAGTCTGTCGGGGCGGAGCCGAGACAGAAACAATGACCAGTAAATTCCTGGGGCTGGAGTGGCAGCTCCTATTCCTGCTGCTCTACCAAACTGCTGCCCTAGAGCACCAAAACACACCCAATTCTGGCAGGAATGGAAAAGCAAGGAAGTACCTGCTGTGACGACCAAATTATTGTTCGGTGGATCCAACTCCAGGCAGGGTTTCTAACTGCAGCACAGATCAGAGACTCTGAGAGGCGGGGTGCCGGAGCCAGGGAGCAGGCAGCTGCCAGAGGAGCAAGGTTTCAGAGTATCCCAGGCAGGCACAGTGAACGGTCTCCCTCCAGCCCAAAGCTGCTGCAGTTCTTGGGAGCAGAGACAGGTGTGAGGTGCAGGCACCAGGCTCCAGTCTCTCCAAACCCCACGCTATCCCCGGAGCTGAAGGAGTGGGGGTGGTCCAGGAGGGGCCAGGAGAGCGTCTGGGCTCCTTTATGCAGACTCAGTAAAAGGATTAGAGGGACGTTGTTCCTTCACCTCCCGGTGCTCTAACCAAGTGAGGCTGTTGCTGGGAAATGAAGCCTCACAGTAAGACACATCAGATGCAGCTCCGACCTTCACTGACACTGACTGTCCGGATGTGCCTTCCAAGACCAGGGGCAGGTTCCTGTCTAACCCATGCTGAAATTGATGCTAGCGAAGAGTGTCACCCTGAAACGCTGCCTGCATCGAGCCTGGTACACTTGCAAAGCACATTCCGTCCCGTGTCCCATTTATCCTTGCATCAACACTTGAAGCAGCCAGAACTAGTGTGAAGGTGAAGAAAATAAGAGACAGTCTATGTGATTTCCCTTGGGTCATCCGGGAGCAAAGAGTTCTGGGGTAAAGTTCTATGTTCTTCTCATTGCCCTGGATCAAGTTCCTTACTTTTTTGGGAAGATTCTAGAGACTCTTGCTCAAGATGGAGGTTAGGAGACTTTGCAAAGTACTCAGGATGACGTAGTGGTAGGCAAGTCTATGGAATACTAACATGGCTTTTCTCAACTGGTAAAAATAATTTTCTGATTAACTGAGTACGCAGACCAATCATCAGAATAAAAAAGAATCTAAAGTATACCTTGAACTCTAAGGGTATAGAAAAATATACTGAGGCGCAAACTACTTCTCTGATACACCTCAAATGATCATTGAGCATCCCTTCTAAACTGGCTAGAGAATGGCTGGAGGCACACAGCATTCTCTAAGATGCAGACGGAAGAAAAGCCCTCCATGTTACCAGGTCCGATGCCTTTCCAGCCACCCGCCCTTCCCCTCTGGTCTATCTGTGTGAGCAAGATAAGCACTCTCTTTCCCTCTCCCGGGATAAATTTTTCCTGATCTAGGACAGATAGGTGAGAGGTTTTCCTCCAGAGCCATGCCTTGCCTGCAAGAACCCACATTCTACCTGGAATGCCGTTACATGTTCTCTGCCTGTCCAGTTCCTCTGCTCAGACATCCCCAAGTGCAGTGACCATCCTTCCAGCTGCCACTGTCCCTGTCTGCCTGCTACTGCAGCGTGTGGCATATTCTAATTGCTGCTTCTGCATCTGTCTCCTGGCCAACATCACAGGCTAACTGCTCCATAAAGTGTGTAAACGTATCTATAATCCCTACAGCTCCAAATACAGATGACCTCTCCAGCCACTTTCTTACATGTCAAGGGAGCACTCTGCTATTCCCCCGGCCACCAGGCCTCTTATCAGATTTAAAAAGACTACAGAATGAGGGAAGGGAATATGGGTTGAGTATCTTTTATCTGAAATGCTTGAGACCAGAAGTTTTTTGGATTTCAAATTGTTCTGGATTTTGGAATATTTGCATATACATAATGAGATATCTTAGGAATGGGACCAAGTCTAAAAAGGAAATTTATCCACGTTTCATATATGCCATATCACACTGCCTCAAGGTAATTTTAAACATAATATTTGAAATAATTTTGGGCATGCAACAAAGTTTTGACTGCACTTTGACTGTGATCTGTCACAAGAGGTCAAGTGTGGAATTTCCCACCTATGGTGTCATGTCGGTTCTCAAAACATTTCAGATTTTGGAGCAATTTAGATTTTTGATTTTCAAATTAGTTCTACCTATAGTAGTCCCTGCAGCAGTGCCACCAATAAGCTTGACTCTAATGCCAGGACAGAAGATACACACACACACACACACACACACACACACACGATGCACCCATCCACACATCCACACACACACACACGATGCACCCATCCACACATCCACACACACACACACACGATGCACCCATCCACACATCCACACACACACACACACGCACACACACGATGCACCCATCCACACATCCACACACCCTCATCACACTCCCTTGACTTCTCCAGACCTCCTCCTTCTGGGGAAAGGTTTGGATGTTTTGTCCCCTCTAAAATCTCATGTTGAAATGTGACCTCCAGTGTTGGAAGTGGACCTAGTGGGAGGTGTTTGGGTCAAGAGGCTGGATCCTTTTTTTCTGAGATAAAGTTGCCCAGGCTGCAGTGCAGGGGCATGATCTCGGCTCACTGTAACCTCCACCTCTCAGGTTCAAGTGATTCTCCTGCCTCAGCCTCCTGAGTAGCAGGGACTACAGGCATGCCTGGCTAATTTTTGCATTTTTAATAGAAACAGGGTTTTGCCATGTTGGCCAGGCTGGTCTTGAACTCCTGACCACAGGTGATCTGCAGGCGGATCCTTCATGAATGGCTTGGTGCCCTCCCCACAGTAATGAGTTCTCACTCTCTTAGTTCACACAAGAGCTGGTTGAATTCGTTAAAGGAGCAGGTGAGGCCCCCTCTCTCTCTTGCTCCCTGTGTCATCACGTCACACATCTTTTCCCTGGTTGCTTTCTACCGTGATTGGAAGTTTCCTGAGGCCTCACTAGAAGCAGATGCCAGCACCATGCTTCTTGTACAGGCTGTGGAACTGTGAGCCAAAACAAACCTCTTTTCTTCATAAATTACCCAAGTCTCAGATATTTCTTTATGACAATGCAGAATGAACACAGGTTCAGTTCTTGGGCTCAGCATGAGGTGCTGGGATAGGCACTGTGCTCACTGTCTATGTCTCTCAGAAGAGAAGAAATTCTGCCTTGATAACTTACCCAGGATACTCATTTGAACTCATGGTCAAGCAGGGAGGTGAGCAGAACAGGGAAGGTTATCCTCTGTTTTCCAAATGAGGAAATAGTCTGTTCCCAAGGTTACAGAGAAAAAAAGAAAAAGAAAAAGAAAAAAAAGGGCAAAACCTCAACTCAAACCCATATAGTCTGTTTCCCAGTCCAGTACTCTTTCTGCTAAACCACACGCCCTGAACTGGGCATGCAGGCAAATACAGAGGACACACAAATAGCAGGACACAAGCTTCTGTGCTGGTGCTGTCTAGGCACAAGGTGGCCTCACGTTGAGGGAAGGTCTTCATGAGAAGCCACAGCCACTTTCTCTAGAGGAATTTGTGCTTTTTGGGGGAGAATTCTCCCATGGTTTTGCCATGTCTGGGATACCAGCATCCCTCATCCCTATGCCTCACCAAGACATATGTCTTAAGACCAGCAGCCAGCTTTATGTTCCTACCAAGCCCACAGGCCATCTCCTGAACCAAACATGTTTGTCCACAAAAACTTTCCTGACAAGAATCACAGGACTGGAGGGAGGTTTGGCTCCTTTTGCAGTTTAGAAATGCTCAGCTCCTATGGCCCAGGTCCCTTCGGCCCCATGATGGAAAAAAGATGAACCGTCCAAGTCCAGCAAGCTGGGGGCTAGGCCATAGGGGATAAGAGGCTCAGCTCTCTGAAGAATGTGCCTTTTATCTAAGCAATCCCTTGGCTTTTGCATTTTACTCGGAAGGGTTAGCACTTTGGTGGGTTGTGTGACTGCATGGAGCTGAGAAGGGCACGCTTGTTAAATATTCACACACTCGACTAGAGCCTCTCTGAGCAGACTGGTCAGTCACAGTCATTCCCACAGAATGCAACTTAAATAGGCAGAGAAAGAAATTATGCATGTGAGACCCGTGGGTGCAGCCATCCAGGAGGGAAACCAGCTATTCTAAAGATTGACTCTATAAAGCAGATGTAATTTTCTGAGGGAAGAAACTGGGCCAGTTGTAGGGAGAGAGGAGGCTGCACTAACCAGTGGAAAACGCTCCTTGGAGGGAAAAAAGGCATTAGACTTGCAGGGATGAAGACCTCCACTCCGCACCTCTTTCTTCATTTAGATGCTTCCAAAATGCTCTTAGTCCTTGACTTAAACAAACCATAAAATCAAACTGCCAACTGCCAAACGAGGAAGGGGCACGAGCAGGCAATTCATCAAAGAAAAAACACAAATGGTTAATGTTTGAAAAACGTATAACCTCACAAATTAATAATAAAAAAGGTGTCAGCTCAGTCTTGACGTGCCATACCCTGCAATGAGCCAGGCACTCTGGTCCAACCCAAACAGCATGCTATTCCCAAAAGAACTCTGCCGAGCTTGTCCCACCCGCCTTATTTTGTTGTTGTTCTGTTTTGTTTTGTTTTAGGCTTTTAGTGCCGGAAGCCATGGGTTTTAGTCTCTGTCTCTAGTGATAAGCGGAAAAGAGGGATGAGGAAAGGGCTTTACTGACATAACCAGAAACAGAATCTAAGAACCCGTGACTGCATTCTCTCCCTTGGACACCCCCTGCGTACTGTTACTTCTATTGTCCAAGGTCAAGGCAGAGGCATCGAGACCATCAGAGCCAAGATTAGAATCCGTGTTTTTCTGATGTTAATAGGCTGCTCTTAACCATGGTACAGCAGACTCTCTTACGAGTTAGAAAAATATTTTGTTTTCAAAGAAAGATCATCCTCAGTGTTGATGAGGAGGGGACACGCCCTCCCCAGAAGATCACAGCAGAATGGGGGCAGCTGTAGCCAAGAGAGGAGCTGCAGGCTGTGGCAATGCCTTTGAGCACACCATGAGGATCTCCCAGCACACTGCCTCCGTGTCTAATGGCATTGTCTAGTTTGTACATGTGCACAGGGGAATTCAAAATCAAACACAGCAAATACAATGGTGAAGAGAGAAGAAGACAAAAAAAGGTCATAGTCACATGTGATTTCTTTCCTTGGTGGTCTAGGAATCATCACTATTTTTTTTTTTTTTTTTGAGACGGAGTTTGGCTCTTGTTGCCCAGGCTGGAGTGCAGTGGTGTGATGTCGGCTCACTGCCACCTCCGCCTCCCAGGTTCAAGCGATTCTCCTGCCTCAGCCTCCTGAGTAGCTAGGATTACAGGCATTTGCCACCATACCCAGCTAATTTTGTGTTTTTAGTAGAGATGGGGTTTCTCCATGTTGATCAGGCTGGTCTTGAACTCCTGACCTCAGATGATCCACTCGCCTTGGCCTCCCAAAGTGCTGGGATTACAGGCGTGAGCTGCCATGCCTGGCCTGGAATCATCACTATTATGATGTATTCTTGGAAAATAAGAAATAAATTATTTGGGGGGAAAGAGATGGGAGGTCAACATAATTCTGCCTCCTGGCTACAGCAATTTTCATGTTCAACTATTTTGCATATTTAACAGAATCGAAGGGCCAAGTCTACAGTGGACTTACGGCCTGGGCTCCAAGTCAAGTAGCAGCTGAACTCCCAACCCTCCACTGACTGACTGTAGAACCTTGCTCAAATTCCTGAACCTCCCTGTGCCTCAGTTGCCTTGCTTATAGAATAGGAATAGTAGTATTTCCTATAAGTCATGGAGCTGTCAGGAAGATGAAATAAGATGATAATACACGCAAACCACTTAGAACAGAGTCCTGTTCAATGAGTAAATGCATTAGTTTTTTTAAATATAATAGTAGAAATTCAATTAGAATCCAATTTTGTATTCAAAATTCTATTATACAATCATTTTTAAAAGTATTGTTTGACCTGCTTTGTAATGGTTTACTATAAATGGCTATATAAGCCTCCATTGACTTGCACCTTATTTTCCAAACCCCTCCCTACAGGGGGTCATGCCACCTCCTGTTGAATTCTCCCTTTAATGCTACCACATCAGCCAGTCTGGCAGGCGGTCCTCACGCAGGTCTCCAGAGAAGACCCCATTTGCAGGTGGCTGGATCTCAGCCTCATGGGCTTTGAGGTAAGACAGGGCAGGTTCAAATCCTGGCTGTGTGACCCTGGGCAAATATCCTTATTCAAAAAGAGCACAGCTCAGTACACTGTGTCAAGACCGCAAGGGACAAAGTATGCAAAGTGCTTGTGCTGGTGCCCAGGATATAATAAACACTGAATACATTTGGCTACGATTACTTTTTAAAACCCACAATGTGAAGCAAGGAAAGAGCAAGGATCATGTTTGTTTTCTTTCTCACCCCATTTTTAATGCTTAGCATGATGGGAACTCAATAAAAATGTGTTGAGTCAACAAATAAATAAATGAAGCGATGGATGGGTAAATGGATCAGCGACTGTTAGAGCTGGAAAGGATTTTTTAAACAGCTTTATTGAAATATAAGCTACATACCATATAATTTATCCATATAAATTGTACAATCCAATAGTTGCAGTATATTTAGAGTTGCACAAACATCACCACGATCTAATTTTTTAAATTGTGGTAAAATATACAGGGCACAATATTTATTATTTTAACCACTGAATGTATAATTTAGTGACATTAAATGCATTCACAGTGTTGTATAACTATCATCATCATCACTATTTATTTTATTTTATTTGAGACAGAGTCTCACTCTGTCTACCAGTCTGGAGTACAATGGCACGATCTCAGCTCACTGCAACCTCTACCTCCCAGGTTCAAGCAATTCTCATGCCTCAGCCTCCTGAGCAGCAGAGATTACAGGTGTGTGCCACCTTGACTGGCTAAATTTTTTTATATTTAATAGAGACGGGGTTTCACCGTGTTGGCCAGGCTGGTCTCAAATTCCTATCCTCAAGGAATACTCCCACCTCAGCCTCCCTAAGTGCTGGGATTACAGGTGTGAGCCACTGCAACAGGCCAATCATCTATCTATACCCAAAACTTTTTCGTTATCTCCAACCTGAACTCTGTACACATTAAACAATAACTCCCCGTTCCCTCCTGCCCCCAGCACCTGCAAACTTCTTTTCTACTTTCTATGTCTATGAATCTGCCTATTCTAGATTCCTGATATAAGTGGAACCATCTAATATTTGTTCTTCAGGTCTGGCTTATTTCACTTAGCATATTTCCAAGATGCATTCAAGTTGCAACATATATCAAAATTTGCTCCATTTTTAAGGCTGAATAATATTCCATTGTCTGTAGACGCCACGTTTTGTTTAGCCATTCATCTGTGATGGCACATGCTTGCTTCTACCTTCTGGCTATTGCGAATAATGCTACAGTGGGTCTTGGTGTACCAGTATCTATTCTAGTCCCTGCTTTCAATTCTTTTGGATATATACCTAGGAGTGGAATTGCTGGGTCATACCATAATTCTATGTTTAAATTTTTGAGAAACCGCCAAACTGTTTCCCACAGCAGCTGCACTATTTTACATTCCCACCGTGATGCATGAGAGTTCCAATTTATTTATTTGAGATGGAGTCTTGCTCTGTTGCCCAGGCTGGAGTGCAGGGTCTCAATCTCAGCTCACTACAACCTCCGCCTCCCGGGTTTGAACAATTCTCCCACCTCAGCCTCCTGAATAGCTGACACTACAGGCATGTGCCACCATGCCCAGCTAATTTTTGTATTTTTGGTAAAGATGAGGTTTCATCATGTTGGCCAGGCTTGTCTTGAATTCCTGACCTCAAGTGATCCACCCGTCTCAGCCTCCAATGTGCCGGGATTACAGGCATGAGCCCCTGAGCTCGGCCATTCCAATTTCTCTATGCTCTCGCCAGCACCTGGCTTGTGTTTGGTTGTTCTAAATTATAGCTATCCTAGTAGGTGTAGTAGGTATGAATTGGTATCTCATTGTGGTTTTGATTTGCATTTCCCTAATAACTAATAATGTTGCCCATCTTTTTCATGTGCGTATTGGTTTTTGTATATCTTCTTTGGAGAAATGTGCATTCAAGCTCTTTGCCCATTTTTGAACTGGCTTGTTTGTTTGTTGTTGTTGTGTTGTACAAGTTGTTCACATATTCAGGATATTAACCTCTTATCAGATATATGATTTGCAAATAATTTCTTCTTGGTATATTTTGCAATAATCTTGCATATGGTATAGGATAAGAATCCAGCTTCATTCTTTTGTATAATTTAATTAACTAATTAATTATTTCAGATAGGGTCTCACTCTGTTGCCCAGGCCGGAGGGCAGTGGTGCAATCATAGCCCACCACAGGCTCAGACTCCTCGGTTCTTCAATCCTCTCACTTCAGCCTCCTGAGTAGCTGACACTACAGGTGTGTACCATCACGTCCACCTAATTTTTTTTGTTTGTTTTTGAGATGGAGTCTCTCCCTGTTGCCCAGGCTGGAGTGCAATGGCATGATCTCGGCTTGCCACAATCTCTGCCTCCCGGGTTCAAGAGATTCTCCTGCATCAGCCTCCTAAGTGGCTGGGATTACAGGTGTGTAATCTTGGCTAATCTTGTATTTTTAGTAGAGATGGGGTTTCACCGTGTTGATCAGGCTGGTCTCAAACTCCTGACCTCAAGTGATCAGCCCACCTTGGCCTCCCAAAGTGCTGGGATTATAGGTGTGAGCCACCACGCCCGGCCCCACCTAATTTTTAAACTTTTGTAGCAATGGGGTCTTGCTATGTTGCCCAGGCTGGTTTTAAACTCTAGACCTCAAGCAATCCTCCCACCTTGGCTTCCCAAAGTGCTGGGATTATAGGTGTGAGCTACCATACCCAGACAGCTTTATTTTTCTGCATGTGAATGTTCAGTTTTCCCAGCACTATTTGTTGAAAAGATCACAATCTATTTTCACCACCCCAAAAAGAAGCGCCCTACTCATTAGCAGTTATTCCCTATTCCCTCCCTTCCACTCCCCATTCCCTCCCAGCCCCAGGAAACCGTGAATTTACTTCCTCTTTGTATAGATTTGCCGATTGTGGACATTGCTATAAATTGAATCACACAAAATGGTCTTTTGTGACTAGCTTCTTTCACTTAACATGATGTTTTCAAGGTTCACAAGACCTAAAAAGGATTTTTTCAGGTCATCTAATAAGTACCTTGGTAATAGAGTCCATACACGGGCCCACTCTGTGTTTCCTTCCTTAACAACCATCACCCTAGAAACATGCCAATGTACAGGAGGTATGGCAAGTTCTCAATGAGAACTGCACTCTAAGCCTCTCCATCAAGGTTTTAAGTCTGCCTTTACATGGTGCCACTTGACTAGACCACTATTTCCCCATACTACCTCTTGTTCCCATCTTACCCATTCCTCTCACTGGACACCACCTCCCCCAGAAAGCCATCTGGAGAGCCCATTCGGGTATAATTCTCTATCTCTGAAATCCTATAGTAAATAATTACTCTTTAATCGACGTGAGGCCACAAGGGATCAGGAATCCAATTTCTAAGTATAAAAGCCTTCCTCCAGTTGAGAATGACAAACCTCTACTTTCACGGGAAGTGAACACTGAAAGGCTTCAGAAAATCTCAGTTTGATATATCTGGACATGTTTTGGATCACCTCCTTTACACAAGGAAATCTGCTGATCATGACTGGTTTGTCAGCCTGCTGGACAGGGTAGTGGCAAAAGTCAGCTTTGGATCCAACAGACACAGGTTCAAATGCTGCTTTTCCTATATACTGAGACCTCGAATAAGTTAACTAACTTGTAGTCCCTATCTCGTCCTGCCATCCACTTTTGTCACTGATAATTGTCTAACGCTTCTTGCTGGACTGAAATCTCCCTGATGGCAAGAATCAAGCCTTCTTCTTCTGGGTCTTTCACAGTTCCCAGAGATCTCTTAATAGGGCCCTAGAAATGCCCCTGCTATTCTGTGTCTCAATTCTTTGTCTTTGAGATGGAGTTTCATTCTGTTGCCCAGGCTGGAGTGCAATGGCACAGTCTCAGCTCACTGCAACCTCTACCTCTCAGGTTCAACCAATTCTCCTGCCTCAGACTCCTGAGTAGCTGGGATTACAGGCATGCACTACCACACGTGGCTAATTTTTTTTTTTTTTTTTTTTTTTTGTATTTTTAGTAGAGATGGGCTTTCACCATGTTGGCCAGTCTGGTCTCGAACTCCTGATCTCAGGTGATCTACCCGCCTCAGCCTCCCAAAGTGCTGGGATTACAGGTGTGAGCCATCACGCCCGGCCTCAATTCTTTAAATCTATAATTCTCAAAGCAGAGTCCCTGGCCCAATGTGAGAGAGTAAGAGTTTCTAAAAGAATAAAAAATGTGGCAGTCTCCTGGGACCGTGTGGGTTACCCTGGAGATCCTGTGCCTTCAAACCCTGCGAGCCCATACTTTAAAACAAAATGAAGAAATTAAGGCTTAAGGAACTAGAGAGTCGCCTGCAACAAGTGGATGGATTCGAAAAGCCCAAGCTACTTCTAGAACAGTATCCCACATTCAGGGACAGATATGACTTTTCTAAAGACTGCTCTGGAAATGGCAAGAACAGCAGTATATTCTTTACACAAATCCTCAACTAGAGAACATATTCAAAAGAAAGCTGCAGAATGGAAAATCAAGAGAGATATTATTGCAGAGCTTCGATATAAACTGCCGGCATCATACAAGTTTTACAAAAAGAAATCAGTGGACATTGAAGTGGACCTAATTCGTTTTTCCTTTTAAAAGCCCCTGCAAACAAAAGTAGTGTAAAACCTATTTAAAATGAATAAAAAATTGGTTTACAAAAAAAAAAAAGAATAAAAAATGCATCCAAAATGTGTATTTTCTTCAATTCTTACAGGCAAGTGTATTACATGGGAACTAAGAACATAATATGTGAGTTATTGAGGGTTAATAAACCTTGGCATTAATAAATAAAAATTAGTCTGTTACAAGAGTTTATGAGAATGAAAATGAATGAGAATATTCATTTTCTATTCTGTAAAGAAGGGTGAGTACCATCCAACACTAAACAATACAGCAGAACTCCTGTATGCACCCAGGCTAAGAGCTGGAATTCCAATTCTCAGGAAGGGCGTTTTGTTATTAGTGCAGAAGACATTTGTTGGGTACTTTTTTCAGCTACCCAGCGCTCTGTGAACACCCTTCTTATGCTTGGTTATTTCCCTTTCAGAAGACCCACCTCCCCAAGATTGAAACTGGAATTTACAGCAAGTGATTATGGGGAGATGGTGGAGTGACATTCATCTACCTCATATCCCTTAGTAAATTCCTCTTCTATTATCTATAAGCCTGCTAGCGTGGATTCTGGTGTTTGCAACCCTGACCCTTGATGGCTACAATGCAGTGTCGGCACTCTCTTGGTTTTAAACTGCTTCTATTCTATTAATTTACATTACTTATAAAATTGCTTTTAGTACAAAAAATTAGCCGGGCATGGTGGCACACACCTGTTGTCCCAGCTACTCAGGAGGCTGAGGCAGGAGAATCGCTTGAACCCGGGAGGCAGAGGTTGCAGTGAGCTGAGATTGCGCCTCTGCAATCCAGTCTGGGTGATCAAGTGAAAAAAACATGGCTTTTTGGAGTTTCTGTTGATTGTTGTCCTGAGTATTTGCTGTATTACCACTTTGATTAGTTTTCTCTTCTCCTTTAATCCTTTGTTACTACCAAATTCTTTCCCACTGCAAAGTGGGAATGAGTGAACTCAGTGGGCTACAAGATCTTTGCTCCCCTGAACTGGGTCACAGTCCAGAGGGCTTGGAAACCACAACCGGAGTAAACGTTTCCTAGGAATTCAGCTCTACTTCCTCCCTCCTGGGACACTTCAGTGAAAGCATCTTGAAGGGAGGCACAGACACTCCACAGAGGGGGCACCCCTGCACTCACGCTCTTTGGGCAGCTCCCACCCCAGCGGCATTGTCTCTGGTCAGAATTCGGTAGATGCCTCTGCAGGCATCAGCTGGGTGCCACAGCTCGAGTTGCAGGTGCAGACAGTTTAGAGCTTGTGTGGGCTGTGGCATCTGCCTTCTGGGTTGGGAGGAAGGTTTTTGTTGGCTCAAATATGCACAGCCTGCACAATCAGGAAAGTCAGTTTAAACAAAACTGAGGCTAAGTGATCCCCAGACACCTGGGTGGAGAAAGCGATGTTTCCAGATTTTTCAGGCAGGCTGTTATTATTTCTCAGTGCCCCACCTAGCCCTTTGGCAAGTTCAGTCTGACGAGAAGCGGACAAGTGTGATGTGTGTCCAGCAGAGATGGTGACCACCCAGCCTCGGCAGCACGCCAGCCAGAGGAAGGGTGGGCATCATCAGAGAGGAACCAGAGAGATTCGGAGAGGGGAGGGGCACTGGGAACGTCTCTCAACTTCAACTTTCCCTTGAAAGAGATGGGATTCCCTCAGTGTACCACCCGGTAATACAAAGGAAGGTTATATACCGTTGTGGACTGGGTTTTGTTTTGCTTTAATGTGGGCAAAGTTACTAAGAAAATGTGTTGCCAAAATTTACATCCCAGGTTTATATCAATCACCCCACGCAGCAGCTCAAACTCGTCACAAAACGGTTGAGCATTTGGAGCACAGCATAGGTAGATCTTTTCTTTTCTTTTTTTTTTTTGAGATGGAGTCTCGCTCTGTCGCCCAGATTGGAGTGCAGTGGCACCATCTTGGCTCACTACAACCTTCACTTCCTAGGTTCAAGCAGTTCTCCTGCCTCAGCCTCCCAAGTAGCTCAGACTACAGGTACATGCCACCACCCCCAGCTAATTTTTTGTATTTTTAGTAGAGATGGGGTTTCGCCATGTTGCCCAGGCTGGTCTCAGGCAATCCTGGCTGATCTCCTGAGCTCAGCCTCCCACAGTGCTGGGATTACAGGAGTGAGCCACCGTGCCTGGCCTTGCTCACATCTTTTCTTCTAGCCAGATTATGGGCTCTTTCAAGTCAAGGTTCCTCTTTCATGCTCGTGGGTACCCTTTATGGCACCAGTCTAGGGCCCTGCAGGTGGCAAGTGCTCAATCAGTCTACTGATTATCTACTGTTGGGAGGAGAGATATATAAAACAGGGTCTTGGACAACATTTGCATCCATACAGGGGAAACTGAGGCTCAATGACCTGCCCACTCCATACAGCAGGGCCAAGGTCAGAGTCTGATTTTGAGACTCCTAACCCAGTGCTTTCCTTTACAAATCTCATAGACGGGTCCTCAGTGTGATATTGGAGGACATGGAATTGATGGTTTCTTTAAAAACAATGTGGCCCCAGTTTAAATGTGGAATAATGGAGTATTTATTGTGGTAAAGTGTGCCAGAGAACGGCTCATACTTCTACCGGTGATTTTTGCTTGCAGCCTCTGGCTACAGGGAAAGCACAATGCGTAACAATAAAAACAGTTGCCAACATCAATTAAGTACTGACTCTGTCCTGGGTAAGTCCTTTCCCCATCCTCACTCAGTGCCCAGGACAGCATGATCATGACTCCTCTGTAAGCCAGATAAAGATGCTGCCTCATGGCCCAGCCTGAGTTCAGGGCTGTGTTTAAAGAATCAGCAGTTAAGCAGAAACAAGTTAGTTGGAAGCAATCCAGACCTTCACTGCAGCCTCTAGAGAAAACACCAAACGGGAAGTGCATTCCTAGCACAAAGCAAAAGTCTTAAATTTTTTCTTTCCCATCTCTGCTGCTCTAAGGGTCTATTTCCAGCAGAGCAACTGCCCCAGCAGCCGTATGTGCTGTTCCCCGACGTCCTCATGCAAATCCTCCCACCTGGTTCTTCACTCCCTCACCTCCCTCACTTCTGGCATCTACACATCCCTCCTCTGCCAGCCTCTCTCTGCTCTCTTCATTGGGAATTCCAATATTGGCTCCATTTGTCCACGGCTTTTTCATCTCTGAATGACCTCAATCTGCATAATAACAGAGGGAGAACAGCCAAGAAAGCTCTGCCGGAAGTGTCCTTTGGAGGAAATTACTTAGAAGGCTGCACAAGCACAGACATTTTTTGGTTTGTTTGTTTGTTTGTTTGTCTTGAGACAGGGTCTCACTCTGATACTCAGGCTGGAGTGCAGTGGCATGATCACAGGTCACTGCAGCCTTGATCTCTCAGGCTCAGGCGATCCTTCTTCCTCAGCCTCCCGAGTAGCCGGGACTACAGGTGTGCACCACCACGCCTGGCTAATTTTTGAAATGGTGTTTTGGCATGTTGTCCTGGGCTCAAGTGATCTGCCTGCCTTGGCCTCCCAAAGTGTTAGGATTACAGGTCTGAGCCACCACATCCGGTTGCAAGGAAGTTTTTAATACTCATATGTTGATGGTTTTATTCCCTGTACACTCATTTTACAGATTAGAAAACTGGGGTTTAATAATACTAGTACTAGGCCAGGCATGGTGGCTCGTGCCTGCAATTCCAGCACTTCGGGAGGCCGAGGCGGGTGTGGATCATCTGAAGTCAGGAGTTTGAGACCAGCCTGGCCAACATGGTGAAACCTCATCTCTACTAAAAATACAAAAATTAGCTAGGCATGGTGATGTGCACCTATAGTCCCAGCTACTTGCAAGGCTGAGGCAGCCGAATCGTTTGAACCTGGGAGGTGGAGGTTGCGGTGAGCTGAGATCGCACCATTGCACTCTAGCCTAGGTGACAGAGTGAGGCTCTGTCTCAAAAAAATAATTAAAAAAAAAAAATACTAGTACTAGCGAATACTTACACTACTACTAATAATTATTATTAGCTAGATACTGTCCTATATTGTACAAATGCTAACTTATTTAATTTCACAATGACCATATTAGGTAGGTGCTATTATATCCTTTTCAAAGATCACAGGTTCAGGGCACAAATCTAGTAAGTGGCAGATTTGGAATTTAAATTGAGGTTTGTCTGACTCCAGAGACCGAGCTCTTAACGACAGTGTTCTTTGCCTTTTGGGTCCTATTTCTGTAGCCATCTATGAAGCAAGTAGGCTTTGGAAGTCTAAATAGAAAGAAAAGGAACCAGATAGAAGGATTTAGCAAAGGAATTAAATTAACATTAAATTCACCACCAGCCATGCTATTAAACATCAGGTGATTATTAAAATATAAAAATGGTTGGGGAATGCGCTAGGTCTCTAAATAAGACCAATTTATTTGTAAAGGAATAGCTAAAAAATTCAGTGACTTTCTAATCCACTGCAAATTATTTAATCAATAAAACACAATTACTTTTCAAATAATCTTTGAAAGTTCCAAGAAGTCTTGAGGTGTTTAATTGCTATTTAACGAGATAGCAGCAGTTGAGTTACACAGATATCCATTTCATATAAAATGCTCTTTGCAGATGGAACACTCTGTCAAATTTTCCATTAGAAAGATATATTTTCAGGGCAGATACAAGGGTTTTAGGTTACAAATTAATTTCGTTTCCCTGTTGTCCTCTAGGCAGGGCAGGGGAGGCTGGAATGGCTGATGCAGGCATCCACAGCTCCTGCCTTGTTAACTCAGGAGTGCAGTGAACCTCCCTGTCAATAATAAGCAATGGATACAAAATCAGAATCACTGGGGTAGGAACCTATGGGTTTTTTTCTTTTTTAAGTACGAAATGCTTCATGAATTTTTGTGTCATTCCTTGTGCAGAGGCCATGCTGATCGTCTCTGTATCGCTCCAATTCTGGTATACTTGCTGCTGAAATGATCATAGCAATCCAAGTTCTAACTAGCCAGCCCTCCAGGTCATTTTTATGCACATGATAGTTTGAGCAGCACTGTTCTAGCCTATATTTTAAAACATTGGGTGAGGCCGGGCACGGTGGCTCATGCCTGTAATCCCAGCACTTTGGGAGGCAGAGGTGGGTGGATCACCTGAGGTCGGGAGTTCGAGACCAGCCTGACCAAATATGGATAAATCTCATCTCTACTAAAAGTACAAAAATTAGTTGAGCATGGTGGCACATGCCTGTAATCCCAGCTACTTGAGAGGCTGAGGCAGGAGAATTGATTGAACCTGGGAGGCGGAGGTTGCAGTGAGCCTAGATCATGCCATTGCACTCCAGCCTGGGCAACAAGAGTGAAACTCTGTCACAAAAAAATAAAATAAAACATTTAGTAAACTGTAGCTCAGTGTTTCTCAAACCATAGTATGCCTATAAACCTGAAGATCTTGTTAACATGCAGATGTTGATTCAGTAGGTCTGGAGTGGGGCCTGATAGCTGGCATTTCCAACAAGCATCTCAAGAGATGCTGATCTGCTGGTCCCAGCACCAAGTAGCAAGGTGTGTGGTCAGGGTATTTGAAGGAATGTGCAGGAGCTCAACAGACCTAATCATGATTCCTAGCACCAGCAGTTGAAACTGTGTGACCTTGCATAAGTCACTCTATCCCTTGAAGCCCGCTTCCTCAGCTATAAAAGGGTACAAAGTGGCCAGTGCAGCGGCTCATGCCTGTAATCTCAGCACTTTGGGAGGCAGAGGTGGGCAGATCACCTGAGGTCAGGAGTTCAAGACCAGCCTGACCAACATGGAGAAATCCTATCTCTACTAAAAATACAAAATTAGCCAGGCATGGTGGCATATGCCTGTAGTCCCAGCTACCTGGGGGGCTGAGGCAGGAGAATCACTTGAACCTGGGAGGCGGAGGTTGCGGTGAGCCAAGATTGCACCACTGCACTCCAGCCTGGGCAACAACAGCAAAATTTCTTATCAAAAAAAAGGGTACAAAGTAACACTCTCCACTTTATAAGGCTGTTCTGACGGCTATATACCTATACTTAACAGTGCTTGGCAAGCAGAAAGCACCCAAATACAAGCTGTGGTTACTGTTGTTTTTGAGGGAAGGAAGACACTAGTAAGTGCCCAGTAATGGTCAGTTGTTTTATTTATTGAGAATAGTTGTGTGCTATATTAGGCACTGTGCCAAGTGTTACACTATTATTACTTACTCTTTCCAAAGACTGTATGTCTCTATGTATTATTTTTTCTGTTTAACAGATTAGGAAGCCTAAGCTCAGAGAGGTTTAGTAACTTGGTCATAGTCACAAAGATAGTAAAAGTTGGCTGAGTGCAGTGGCTCACGCCTGTAATCCCAGCACTTTGGGAGGCCGAGGTGGGCGGATCATGAGGTCAAGAGATCGAGACCATCCTGGCCAACATGGTGAAACCCTGTCTCTACTAAAAAATACAAAAATTAGCTGGGAGTGGTGGTGCCTGCCTGTAGTCCCAGCTGCTTGGGAGGCTGAGGCAGGAGAATTGCTTGAACCCAGGAGGTGGAGGTTGCAGTGAGCCGAGATCGTGCCATTGCACTCCAGCCTGGTGCCTGGGGACAAAACAAGACTCTGTCTCAAAAAAAAAAAAAAAAAAAAAAAAAGATAGTAAAAGGCAGAGCTAGGGTTGAATTTAGGTGTTCCTGCCCAAGCTTTTTTTTTTTTTCTTCCCCTCCAGCTATTTTTTTTTTTAAAGACGGGGTCTTGCTCTGTTGCCCAGGTCAGAGTGCTGGATTGCAGTGGTTAAAATCACAGCTCACTCTAGCCTTGACCTCCTAAGTTCAAGTGATCCTCCTGCCTCAGCCTCCAGAGTAGCTGGGACCACAGGTGTATGCCACCACGTCCAGCTTATTTTTTAAATTTTTTATAAAGACAGGCTCTCATTATGTTCCCCAGGCTGGTCACAAACTCCTGGCTCAAGTGATCTTCCCACCACAGTCCCCCAAAGTGTTGAGATTACAGGCATGAGCCACATACCTGGACAATTGCCTAATGTCTTCGTGGCCCAGACTGAAGCCTGGTTCTGTCCATGCCCTCCTGAGTCTAGGAAAGGTGGTGAGCTGGCACCTGATGACCCCGCAACATGGCACAGTACAGGACCAGGGAATGCAGTGGCAGACAGAGGCCTCAAGGAAGGATTGCCAAGGAACAGAGAAAAATCAGGCCCAAGAGAAGGAGAGGACCAGGTTCCAAAAGGATTTAGACACCCAGCAAGCCCTCAGGAATGAGCCTAAAGTGATGAGGGCTGTGTCTTCTTTACTTCTGTTTCCCCAGAGCTTAGTACCATGCTGACCATAGTGCTGCCTCATAAAGATAAGCAGTTGAATTAATGAATTATTTAAATAATGGATTAATTCATATTTTGAGGGTAGCAACTGATTTGAAATTGGTAGGCAGGATGTCTTGGAGTGGGAGAGAGATGTTCACCTCTGGACTTTTCTTTTTTTAAAAGAGTGAACCGTTCAAAATCAAAGAACAACTGGAATATTTCCCTTGGAGCGCTGCCAGCGCACACAATGCCTCCTTTTCTTCTCAGGTCAGAAGGCGTTTTGGGCCCAGCCCTTCGGCATGTGTGTGCAGCCGGCAGCTTGTCCGACATACTTACCCACTTGTGCTCTGGAACACAAAGGCCTCCCGCCTGCCAAGCCCAACACAAATGCCTCCTTCACCACAGTCCTCTGGCGTGTGTGGGTTCAGCTGCTGCTGCTGCTGAAAGTCCCCCTCCAGGGCCAAAGTGAGGGGAGGGTCCAGTGTCTCCAGTCTCTCCACTACTGCCCAGAGAAAGAGACCACAGTACTTTCTCAACCATCGAGTCCCCTTCACTGGCCACGAGGCATGAAATTCAGCAGCCCAGCAACTTGAGGAAGAAGAAAAGGGACCCTTTTCTGTTCAAAGACCAGCCTCGACAGATTGTGTGCAATCATCCATTTATGAGAAATTCTTCTTCAGGCACTGGGCTGGGTTCTGTGGACTCATGGATGAATAAGACAGGCTTCTTTTCTTTAAGGAACTCACAGTCCAAAATAGGATTCAGAGACCCAAACAAGGACCTATGTGGTGTTAGAGACGTGTGGCTGGAGCATCTCAGAGGATCAGAAAAGCATCACAGATGTGGCATCGTTTAGCTGGGCATTGAAGGATGAGTAAAAGTTCAGCAGGCAAATGGGAGAAGCAGCTCTCTAGCTAGAGATGAAAACATATATGGTGGGCTTGAAGAATGACTGGCAATCCTGGCCTAGAGTTCAGGGTCGGGAAAGAGGATGGGGGAAGGCAGGGGCTGGACATCAGCTCATTTGCTTTTCTAGAGTAGGAAACCATCAAAGATTCTTAAGCAGGGAGGAACAAGATGAAAGCTGGGTTTTGGATACAACTCTGACTGCAACAAGGGGCATATGTCCCCAGATACTGGCCTATTAGTAGACATTCAATAAATATTTACAGAATGAACAACTGATTTCAGGAGGGAAATAGTAAGTCCGGCAAGAAGTCTGGCCAGACTTAATGCCTCTCCCTAAATGCTCCTTTTAGTTATTATTTATTTATTTATTTATTTTGAGACGGAGTTTCGCTCTTGTTACCCAGGCTGGAGTGCAATGGCGTGATCTCGGCTCACCGCAACCTCCGCCTCCTGGGTTCAGGCAATTCTCCTGCCTCAGCCTCCCGAGTAGCTGGGATTACAGGCACGCGCCACCATGCCCAGCTAATTTTTTGTATTTTTAGTAGAGACGGGGTTTCACCATGTTGACCAGGATGGTCTCGATCTCTTGACCTCGTGATCCACCCGCCTCGGCCTCCCAAAGTGCTGGGATTACAGGCGTGAGCCACCATGCCCGGCTAGTTATTTTTTTCTTGTAAGAGAATAGAAGCTTTTCTTCTCCTGTATTGAACCATTACAAGTGTATATAATCTGAAATTGCAGGCGTAATTACACAATGTCTTACGTGGTTGGGAGTTTCACGAGCGTTGGCTTTGTCTTCCTGACTGACTTTCGACTCCGTGACAGCTCTCTCTGCATTGCCCAACAGCATCTAGCATGTGTGGGGAACACAGTAGGCTCCAGGTAAGCAAAACATGTAACAGACTCAAGGAGCACAAGAGCTGTACAGGCTCTTGCAATTATCGGGTTCAACTCTCATTTTACACCACTGATCACAGGGTGAAATGATAACATTTTGGATATATTGGGTTAAATAAAATATATTAAAATTAATTTCACCTGTTTTCTTTTTATTTTCTTTAATGTACTCCTAGAAAACTTAAAATATGTCTCAAACTTTTTTTTCTTTTTTTTGATACAGGCTCTCACTTTGTCACCCGGGCTGGTGTGTAGTGGTGTGATCTCAGCTCACTGCAACCTCTGCCTCCTGGGTTCAAGCAATTCTCCAACCTCAGCCTCCTAAGTAGCTGGGACTACAGGCCCATACCACCATGCCTGGCTAATTTTTGTATTTTTTGGTAGAGACAGGGTTTCATCATGTTGACCAGGGTGGTCTTGAACTCCTGACCTCAAGTGATCTGCCTACCTTGGCCTCCCAAAGTGCTGGGATTAAAGGCATGAGCCACTACACCTGGACCTTTAAATTCTATTTCTACTGGCAAGAGCTGGTCAATAACACAACTATTGTATCAAATTTGGGCTAAATAAATGTTTTGGGCCCATTTAACCAAAGGAATTAATCTGAATGGCAACAGAATAGATAAGTTTTGATTTGTTGGACATGGGAATGGAGTGCTGTTGTGACCTGCATTAAGAAAGAAGTCCTCATTGGGGTACCAGAAGCAGATTTTTATGATGTGTCACTGATTGGGGCAAGAAAAGGGCCAAACATCTAAAATGAGACCAAATGTCAAAAAAGCCCACAAGCCTTCTAGTGATGACAAGGATAATCCTGGGCCCACTTCCAATCCAGGATCCTCCCCTTCAGTGTTCCAGCTCTGCACTGGGCCTTAACTTCCCCAGCTCCTGTCTGCCCCCTCCACTGACCTCAAGTGACCTCCAAAACCTCCCTCCCCGACCCCTGTCCTCCACTTGCTCCCACCGGTCTCTCCAGGACACTAAGCCCAACAACCTCATGCATTCCAAAAAGCCTTTCCCAACCAGCCAGCGCTAGGGCCAAATACCCACCCCCTCACCAACAGGAGAATCCTGCCAACAATTAGGAAAGGAGGCAGGCCGGGCGCGGTGGCTCATGCCTTTAATTCCATCACTTTGGGAGGCTGAGGCACGCAGATCACCTGAGGTTGGGAATTCGAGACCAGCATGACCAACACGGAGAAACCTCGTCTCTACTAAAAATACAAAATTAGCCAGGCGTGGTGGCATGTGCCTGTAATCCCAGCTACTTGGGAGGCTGAGGTAGGAGAATGGCTTGAACCTGAGAGGCAGAGGTTGCAGTGAGCCGAGATCACACCACTGCAGTCCAGCCTGGGCAACAAGAGTGAAACTCCGCCTGGAAAAAAAAGAAAAGAAAAGAAAAGAAAAGAGGCACTATGATACAGCGCGTCCAGCAAGGCTTGCGAGCCAGGAAATCCAGATCCTAACTCAGATTTGTCCAATTTCTGCTGTGTGAGTTTAAGGCATATCACAACTTCTCTGGGCCTCAGCTGCTTATCTGCTACCTACTAATACTGTCCTAAGTCTATAGACTTGCCAGAGGGTTCAATGAGCTAATGGGAGTACAAGGGCTTTGCTAAAGAAGAAGTGATACCCAAATGAAAGAGAACATTGTAATCTAGAGAGGGAAGCAGGAGAAGAGATGTGAAAATGAAAAGGAGAGTGCGGGAAGGGAGTGTCACTTGCAAAGACAAGGTGTGAATCCCTTCCATTGTGCTAAGAGGGGCTGACCTTTCCTGCAGCGGGAAGGCAGCCCCCCTCCCCAAGAGCCAGCACAGGCCAAAGTCTTCCTGTCAGAGAACACCACATACCTGGCTTCAGGAATTCTACCGCAGCTGAATAAATAAAAGTGACTTCAGGGAAAATGTCCTAAACAAAACCTGAATGCAGCTGTTAATAAACTGCTTGAGAATTTTTTTTTTTTTTGAATCTCGCTCTGTCACCCAGGCTGGAGTATAGTGGTGTGATCTCGGCTCACTGTAACCTCCGCCTCCCAGGTTCAAGCGATTCTCCTGCCTCAGCCTCCCGAGAAGCTGGGCCTACAGGTGCCCACCACCCCACCCAGCTAATTTTCATATTTTTAAGTAGAGACAGGGTTTCACCATGTTGGCCATGGTTGGCCAGGCTGGTCTCAAATTCCTGACCTCAGGTGATCCTCCCGCCTTGGCCTCCCAAATTGCTGAAATTACAGGCGTGAGCCACAGTGCCCAGCCCTGCTTGAGATTTTAATGTTACATAGCACTGAAAGGAGGATTTTAAGCTCCATTGTGAAAGTTCTAACTCATCCAAGCTTCGCTGGCCCTCTGAACTGTCCTGCAACATGGTGAAGATGGGAAAATGGGGAATCTAAAGAATGGAAGATGTTAAGTCGGGGTTGCATCCTCTTAGCACTGTGATGGGTTCTGATAACCCATACCCAAAAAGCTGCTTTGAGTTACATTCACATTTTATTTAGTCCTCAGTAGAACCTTTGAAGGAAGGAATTATTATCTCCATTTAACAGAATTAGCAACTGAGGTTTGGATGGGCCTAGTGGAGATTCAGGACTAGCTCTTTCTCTCTAGTAGTGTTTCCCATCACAGACTCACTCTTTTTTTTTAAGACAAGACCCTGTTCTGCCACCCAGGCTGGAGTGCAGTGGTGCCATCATGGCTCACCGTGGCCTTGGACTCCCGGCCTCAAGTAATCCTCCTGTCTCAGCCTCCTGAGTAGCTGGGACTACAGTTATGTGCAATCAGGCCTGGCTAATTTTTATGTTTATGTTTTGTAGAGACAGGGGTCTCACTATGTTTCCCAGGCCGGTTTCAAACTGCTGGCCTCAAGCGATCCTCCTGCCTCAGCCTCTGAAAGCACTGGGATTACAGGCATGAGTCACTGCACCCAGACCACAGATTTTCTTTACTCAGACCCAGACACAATATAATGACTTGCAATATGTTCAAGACGAAGTAGGAAAAAAACAGCAGGACAATAAGTAAGCCCCATTTTTATTTAAAAAACTTTCTATCCAAATATATCTGGATATGTATCTAGGTCTACATAAGGATATGTATATATCATATATATATAGTGCCAAACTAGATCAATTTCATCCAAATTGGTTCATATGCCCTAACCACCAGTTCTTGACAGTTTAAAGTTTTGCCTTTATATGCTTCTATATTATTATTATTATTATTATTTTTCGAGTCGGAGTCTCGCACTGTTGCCCCAGGCTGCTGCAACCTCTGCCTCCTGAGTTCAAGTGATTCTCCCACCTCAGCCTCCCAAGTAGCTGGGATTACAGGTGCCTGCCACCACAATTCGCTAATTTTTTTGTATTCTTAGTAGAGACTGGGTTTCACTATGGCGGCCAGGCTGGTCTCGAACTCCTGACCTCATGATCCACCCACCTCGGCCTCCCAAAGTGCTGGGATTAAAGGCGTGAGCCACTGTGCCTGGCCTTTTTTTTTTTTTTTTTTTTTTTTTAGACAGAGTCCTTATCCCTGTTGCCCAGGCAGAGGTGCAGTGGCATGATCATAGCTCATTGCTTCTATGTATTTTCAATGTTTGCTGCTAACTGATAATAATATTTATAATAATTTTTTAATAAAAAAATTCCTAATAGTGTTCACTGAGCCTTTCAAATTGTAAAGGCCACCCCTCCAACATACACATTATTTGGAGAAATAATTATAATATAATATAACATAAATTTATATTCCCTCTTCCTTTTCCAAATTAGTCCTATAAGTTTTCTTTTTATTAGTTTCCATAGCAATTAAACACACAAACACACACACACATTTCACCCTGTCCTTTTTTTAAGCTTAAAAGGTTAATGAAGTAAGGTAGTAAACATCTTAAAATGCAATACATATTTGCCAAGGGTGGGTGTTTTGATGTCATCCTCAGTAAAGTGGCCAGACACCATAGCTGAGAGCAAAAGGGTCCACTCGTCATTTCCATCTTTCCAGATGTCCTGGCCCCACCTTTACTTCCTCCAGCTTCCTTCCCAGGCCATCAGGCAGGAAGCCTCCCATTTGCCCCGCCTAACTGCTTCTCAACCCACAGTCAAAATTTTCCTGAGGAGTCAGTGATGTGGCTCACGCCTGTAATCCCAGCACTTTGGGAGGCTGAGACGGGTAGATCGCCTGAGGTCAGGAGTTTGAGGCCAGCCTGGCCAACATGGTGAAACTCTGTCCAGCTAAAAATACAAAAATTAGCCGGACATGGTGGTGCATACCTGCAATCCCAGCTACTTGGGAGGCTGAGGCAGGAGAATTGCTTGAACCCGGAGGTTGCAATGGGCTGACATAGCACCACTACATTCCAGCCTAGATGACAGAAAGAGACTCTGACTCAAAAAAAAAAAAAAAAAAAAACCTGAGAAGTAGTTAAAATTCATTTCCTAATCTGATAAAGGGATTATAATAGTTTAGAATTTCTTTTCTTCTACCCTGTAATGCATTAACATTCTGAGAACATTGTAATAACTCCACAGTAAGCTATGGCAGAGATTTCAGACAAGCCAATTGGCGGTGGGACCTCAGCCATCACCTGAAGGTCTGCTGCTTACCTTCCACCCAGGTGTGGCCGTAGCAGGAGTGACTCAAGGCTAGTGTTGCCAGACCTGCTTTTTTTTTTTTTTCAAAAGAAGCTAGACATGTGGATTTATGTAAAATCTGATATTTAAATGTTGACTGAATTTTTCTTTTTAAAAAAATGCTATGCAGGTCAAACAAAACCCAAATGTAAGCCCAGTGCCACCCATGTGCCTGCCAGCTAGGCCCTGAAGGCTGTCTCAGCATACCTCTCTAGGCTCATCTCAATTCCTCTGCCCCTCACAAATGCCACGCACACCTCACCCTTGCCTTAACACCCCTGCACCTTCGCTCACATGTACCTACCCTGTGGGATGCCCTTTTTTGTCTTCGCTATCAGACCGGCAGGTGGCAGGTTGCAGCTTGGCCTCTGGGCCCCGGGAACCAGTATTCACCTCTATCTGCCCTTTGCTCCTAGTCTCTAGCGCCCTAGGGAAAAGTGTTTTCTGCATGATTCAGGCTCTGCTTTGGAAGGCTAACTACAGTAATGATGGATGACAGCGGAGACGCGCCTTCCCCAGAAGCTAACTGGAAAGCAAGCTGGAGAGGCTCACACAGGCGTCTGCATGGAGAGGGGCCTGACTTCACTCCCATTGCTCAGGGCGGCTGCCTGGCCAGAAAATGTGTCTTCTGCAGTCAGGACAAGGGCAGGGGCGGGAGGATCCTCTAGAGAGCCCTGAAGTGAGACTGTGCTGGCTGCTAGAAAACTCCTGAGCAGCTGGACCCCCGCCCCTCCGCACTCACCGGCCAGGAGCCTGGGCCAGGTGCTCCTGCTCTCGGTCTCTCTCCTGGTCCAGGCTGGAGAGAACTATCCTGGTCTCAGGAGGAATCACAGAGAATCTAGCCAGGCTGATGTTCTCTCTCTCTCTCTCTTTTTTTTTTTTGAGACAGTGTCTCACTTTGTCACCAGGCTGGAGTGCAGTGGCACGATCTTTGCTCCCTTCAATCTCCGCCTCCTGGGTTCAAGTGATTCTTCTGACTCAGCCTCCCTCATAGCTGGCATTACAGGCACCCGCCATCACTCGAGGCTTATTTTTGTATTTTTACTAGAGACGGGGTTTTACCATGTAGGCCAGGATGGTCTCGATCTCTTGACCTCATAATCCACGCGCCTTAGCCTCCCAAAGTGCTGGGATTACAGGCGTGAGCCACCACCCCCAGCCAACTGGGCTGATGTTCTAAAAAGCCCAGCTGCTCTCTCAAAGGAACAGTTTCCAGCACCCACCAATACTCACCCCAAGATCAGAGTGTTAAGGAAAACTCTGCTTTCCTCCTACCACCATCACCAAAGTCAAGCCAGGGAGGGAACACCGAGGGCCCCTCTCCCCAGGGAACAGCACCTCAGAGAATTTGCCTAGAAGGGAAAAAGGTCACAGGGCCCAGCCCTTCCCAGAGCAAGGCAGATTCCCAAGTCCCTTCCCACCCAGAGTTGGAATATAAGCAGCTGGTGTGGAGGAGCAGGGTCCCCCTGACTTCCGATTCTCCTGTCTCTTTTTCCTCTATCTCCTCCCTTAGGGACTCACTCAGAAGGGGCTTTCAATCCTCACCTCCAGAATGACTCTAAGAATGCCAGGTGTTTTAGTCTGTGTGGGCTGCTATCACAAACAAGCGGCATGTGTATGTCTCACCATTCTAGAGGCTAGGAGAATGCCTTCAGCATGCCAGCATGGCTGGGTTCTGGTGGGGTCCCTCTTCCAGGTTGCAGACAGCTGGCATCTGGCGTGTTCTCACATAGCAGAAGGGTTGACAGAGCTCTCTCTTACAAGGGCACTATCTCGTTTGTGAGAGCTCCACCTTCATGACCTAAACTAACTCCTAAAGATTCCATGTCCTAATAACATCACATTGGAGATTAGGACGTCAACATCTGAATTCTGGGAGGACACCAGCTTTCAGACCACAGCACCGGGCTCTCACTGAGCCCCGGGCAGGCCTGGCAGCATCCACAGGCACTTTAGCTCAGTAAATCCTCAATACACTAGTAAGGTAGGATCTATTAACCTATTTTAAAGGCAGGAAAGTTAATTTCAAAACCACTTTATAATTAGAAAGGAAAAATAAAACCTTCAATAGAAAGAAGACTACATTACTTAATTTTTTTTTTTAAGTTTTTTAAAAAAAAACAGCCAGGCATGGTGGCTCATGCCTGTAATTCCAGCACTTTGGGAGGCTGAGGTGGGTGGATCACCTGACGTCAGGAGTTCAAGACCAGCCTGGCCAATGTGGTGAGACCCAATCTCTACTAAAAATACAAAAAATTAGCCAGGCGTGGTGGCGGGTGCCTGTAATCCCAGCTACATGCGAGGCTGAGGCAAGAGAATTGCTTGAACCTGGGAGGCGGAGGTTGCAGTGAGCCAAGATCGCGCCCGTCCTGCACTCCAGCCTGGTGACAGAGGGAGACTCCATCTCAAAAAAAAAAAAAAATTTAAAAAATAAAAGCTAATAAGAACCAGGACTTCAGCTAGGGAATCTTAGAAAAGGGAGGGGGAAGAAAAAGCTAATTTGATTAACTAGTTATTATGTGCCAAGGGCTTTATGTGCACTATCGCATTGCATCCTTGGGTAACTCTATAATACAATCTTTTTTGTCCCCATTTTACAGACAGGAAGCTGAGGAATAGGGTGGCGATGTGACTTGGCCAGGGCCCAGGGCATTCCACTCTTCCACAGGCCACACACTGCCATGGGTTAACAGGTTCTCCTTCCAGGTAACACATCTGCATTTTAACAAGAGCTGCCTGGAGAAGACAAAGTAGCCCAAAGCAATGGCTCGAAAGCCAGGAATTGCTCTGCCGGTGGGCAGAGCTCTCAGGGCAGGAGCCTTTTGGCACCACCGGGCATCACCCGAAGGCGGCCACCCACGGGCCTGGCTGACACAGGGCTCCATTCAGCGGTTGGTGAAGCCAGGGGACGTGGGGGGTAGCATGAAGGAGAAGAGGATTAGGTCAGGGAAGGCCAGCCCCAAGGCAGGCACGCGGGGGAGGCAAGCAAGCACCTGAAGAAGAATGTGCTCCTCCCCGCCCCCTTGCCCCAAATATCCGCCACCTAACAGTGTGGAGGAGACACTGTCATCATCAGTGCCAGGGCGAGGCAGCAAACTGGAGAAAAAGGTCCTCATTGAGCTCAGTCACTCAATCCCCTGGCAACCCAGGGCCTGCCATCTGCCCTCGGTGGTTCGCTCCTCAGTTAAAAGACAAGGTGGGGGCTATCTAGGTAAGCGGGAAGGTTTCTTCCACCTTCAACTAACATAAAACTGCATCGGAGCCTTATACATCTGGTACTTGGAGCAGCAGCATTAACGGCCATGGTGGGATGCGGGGAGTACTGGAGAGAGAGGGAGAAAGCAGCAGGGGCAAAGAAAGGTGGGACAAGCTCTCATTGCCGGAGCCCAGAATAGGGGTAAGAATGGGACCGAAGGAAACAATTCATTTGCTTTCATCAAGGTTCTACTGAGGACTCCAGGACAGATGCGGCACTAGGCACTGGGAAGGGGAGGGGGAGCTTCTCTCCAGAGGGACAGCCACGCACAGCAACACAAATGAGCTCTTCACAAGGCCAGAGCCAGATACTATGATGCGTAGTGCCAGCTGCTCACACTGGAGAGAAATCAGGGCAGCCTTCCTGCCGGAGTCACCTGAGAAGATGGGGACAATTTCCCCCAGTCTAAGTTGAGTTCCTCCCACTCGAATGGAAAGAACTAATCAAAATGGTGCTGAAGCACTGGAGGGAGAAGAGGTAAATTTAGGGAAGCATCATTATCTCCATTTCACACAGGTGAAAACTGAGGTTCAGCATGGTCAGAGCCAGGTAGCAGGGCTGGCATTAGAACCCATTGTGCCTGACCCCACAGCCTTTGCTTGTAATTTCTATTCTACATCACTCCTGCAGACTGTGTGCCTGTGAGTGGGTTAAGGGTGGGAGGGGAAGGGAAGTGGCGTGAGAACAGGCAAAGGCCAGAGAGATGGACTGCGGAAGATGAGGACGGAGAGTAGGCACTTTCCTACTGAAACAGTATGGCAGCCAGAGCGTTCCCAAACAGACTTCCCGTGGTTGCCTGTAGCAGGTTTTTTTGTTGTTGTTTTTCAGATGGAGTGCAGTGGTGTGATCTTGGCTCACTGCAACCTCCACCTCCTGGCTTCAAGCGATTCTCCTGCCTCAGCCTCCTGAGTAGCTGTGATTACAGGCGCATGCCACCTCGCCCAGCCAGTTTTTTGCATTTTTAGTAGAGATAGGGTTTCACCGTGTTAGCCACAATGGTCTCATTCTCATGACCTCATGATCCGCCCACCTCGGCCTCCCAAAGTGTGGTGATTACAGGCGTGAGCCACCATGCCCGGTTACCTGTAGTAGGTTTTTAGAACAAGTTTCTAGAATCAGGAAGATCCGGGCTGAGCTCCTGGCTTCACCACTTAATGTCTCAGGTACCCTAGAGCAAGTGTTTAACCTCTGAGAGCTTCACTTTGCTCACCAATACAATGGGAATGGTAACAGTCATACCTTACTGAGTAGTGGGTAAAGATAAAACAACTGCTATATTCAAAGGGCTTGGCACAATGTCTGGCACAAGTTCGATAAAAGGTAGCAGAAAAACACAACCACTACTCTAATAAGCATTGCTCCAGCAGACTCTCCTGTTTCCTGGCTTCCTCCTCAGAATCAGCATGGGCCAGTCCTCCACATCCTCCCTCCTCCTCCTCTGCATACCTCCATTTCAGAACCCACATCAAAGCTACCGCTTCCCGGCTTCAACTCCTTCCTCAGATTCTAGTTCGCTCTGGATCAAGGGATTCATCAATTAGTCTATACAAACTCCTTAACCTCTCAGGATCATCATTATGTGCTAGGTGGTTGTCCCTATAGATTGCTTTGCATGGCATTAACCAAGCAATCAGCTCAGGGGCTGGCAGGTTTGTGGGCTGATAGAATTACCTAAGGAGTCACCCGTGTGTGCCTGCAATTTGTAAACTGACCTCTAGATATACATCAAAGCTTTCTACCCAAACCACAAATTCTGTGTTTTTGCAAATTTGCCAACAATTAAATAAAATTTACTACTGTTCAAGAATGTCTTCCACTAATTAGAGATAGATGAGTATATAAAAGGTCAGGGTGAAGGAGGGTAAGAAACTGGGGATAAAGCTTACTGACTTCCTGTCAGGGGGTCTTAACCTTTTTTGTGCCTCCATTCCTTTGGCAGACTGGTGAAGCCTACGGACTCTTTCTCAGAATGTTTAAAAATGCATAGAACAAAATGCGCAGCTTGACTACAAAGAAAACCAATAATACTGAAATATAATTATTAAAATTTTTTAAAGTGTGTAATATAGTAATATATTCTTCTTTATTAATGCATTAAATAACAAGTTCCAGCAGTGGGTTTAGTAACTACTATAAATTCAAAGCCATCAGGGACATAAATAATATTTCAAGGTATCTGTAGCCGCTAAAATGTAATAGGAAAATATCTATGATTTCTATTGGTGACAATGTCATAGAGACTGCAAATACACTGTGGATTGCTGCCTACATTCATCATACAAGAAAATCCTAAATAATGATGCTCTTTTTCTTCCCCCTACCCAAGCCCCCCTGGGGCTCTTGACACTGTATTAAGAATCTCTGTTAGATCCTTTATGGCTCAGTAAGTATTTGTACTGGGCATATTTCTGAGTTCCAGCTCACCCTTATCTCCTTCTTGAAGAATCTCCACCCACACCCTTCCTGCCTCAAAAATTCTTCACATAGGACTCTCTTCTGCCCACCCCTCTCGTCCAACTGGCCCAGAGTGGACCCCTATCTCAGTGCCGTCCCATGCCTGGGCTACCTGGCACCTGCCAAGATGCAGCCTGGAGAGAAAGCCTCAGCTTCCAGAGAACCAGCTCAGACAACAGAACGTTCTCTGGAACTTGAAGTCAGCAACAAAAGAGAGCTTCGTGCACTTGTAGGGCAAGGGGTGGGTAGGCAGGTGCTGCGTTAACCCACGGCACTTACAGCGAAGGCCGGTGACCAGCTGTGCCGGTGGAGTGACCTTGAACTCAAAATCCTCTCCACGGCATCATATGCCTCAAGGATGCCTGGCTTCCTTCCAGACTCGTGCTTAGATGTCAATACAGTGGTCACCCCAAACCCCTGTTATCTGCGCTTTTGCTTTCTGAGGTTTCAGTTACCTATGGTTAATCAAGGTCCAAAAATATTAAGATATTTTGAGAGAGGGAGAGAAAGACCACATTCGCATAGCTGTCATTACAGTATTATTGTTATCAGTCTTTTGTTGTTTTTAATCTCTTACTGTGCTTTATTTATAAATTAAACTTTATCATGGGTATGCACGCATAGGAAAAAACATAGTGTATATTGGGTTCAGTACTATCCATGGTGTTAGGTGTCCATAGAGGGTCCTGGACCGTATTCCCCATGGGTAAGGGGGTACTAATGTACTGCATTTTACGGCTTCCCACTCTCTTTCTAGAACCACAACTCAAGTGAGTCTCCGTTTTCTGTGTCACACGAGCCCCAGGTCACCATTGTCCACACCATTTTATTAATACAGACAAAGAAGCTGAAGTTAGCAAACTTGAGTAATTTTCTCAGGCTCACAGGGCTAATAAATGGTGAGGCCATTTTCTCTTTCTTTTCCTCTCACTCCCAAACACCCTATTACGGAGGGGCAGGTGGGTGAGGCCTTTTGTTATTATTTTTTATTTCAAATCACAGAAACGATCCATGAAAATAATCTCTTAAAAATTCAAACATTACACTGCACGTTCTCATTTATAAGTGGGAGTTGAACAATGAGAACACATGGACACAGGGAGGGGAACATCACACACTGGGGCCTGCCAGGGGGTGGGGGGCAAAGGGAGGGAGAACTTTAAGACAAATACCTAATGCACGCAGGGCTTAAAGCCTAGATGATGGGGTGATGGATGCAGCAAACCACCATGGCACACGTATACCTATGTAACAAACCTGCACATTCTGCACGTGTATCCCAGAACTTCAAGTAAAATTTTAAAAATGTTTTAAAAAGTTAAAACATTAATAAAATTCCCTCCCCATTCATACTCAGTGTCATACCTAATAAATGTAGACCCTGACCACACTATCATATTCAGCCACGAACGAACTTGCCAATCTGTCTTTTAAACCTTTCTCCAGGAGTAGGACAGCTACATTTTCCAAGGTAGAAGGGAGGGTGGGGTGGGAACCACTGATGAACTGAGTGCAGTGCCTGGAAACACTCAGCCCTGCTGCCTGGTGCCCTGCTAGGAACATCCAAATCAATGTCACCGAGAGCTGGCGTCTTTGGGCTGCTGGGCAGAAACCAGGCTGTGGAGGGGAATCGGCACCGAAGGCTGCTCTTTTATCCTTGTGCAGAGCAAATTCTCCCAATGCTGTATTTCTCTGCCCCCTTGCCACTTGACGTCAGAGCCACAAATTAGAAATACATAACATACCAAATGAAACTCCGCAGACACAAAGGATCCTTCCACACAAAGGGGAAAAAGCCACAGCCACATTAAAAAATCTATCCAACCAACAAGTTTTATTTACTTTTGGGGGAAAAAAAGTGGAGAGAGGGACGGAACTGGGATTTCTGTTTTCTCCCACAATGCCTGTGTCTCCAGAAAGCTATTTGAGGGGGCAGAGCCCAGGGCCTGGGCGAGACAGTGAGGCGATCCTTTTGGAAACAGGACTTCTTTCTCTTGGAGAAGGAACACTCAGCCAGCTTCTTCAGACGCCACCAATCTCTAACTGCCTGTGTATCACATTCACCATCTACGTACTTTAAATCTTGGGACACATTTATTTTATCCTGGAAACTGTGACAGCCCTATTTTTAGCCAGAGGGCCCCTTTTCTCTCCTTTAATCCTACTTTGAAATATTATCTGCGTAGACTGGAGGCTGTTCACAGAAAGGCCCATTAGAAGCCTCTTAGTCCAAACGTGGTCCGGGAGATTAGCGTTCTGAGGCACAGAGAGGTTAGGGCCCAGCTCTAAATCACACAGTTGCTTAGCGGTGAACCCAGGCTCCAATCCCAGGATACTCTGACCTCCAGACTCATGCCTCTTCCCACAAACTCTGCTACAGTGTAACACAATGTAGTAGTTAGCCATCGGATCTCCAAAGACAGAGGGCTCTGGGAAATTCCAGTTTTATGGTCATTTAATATGTGCCATGGCAAGTCACTTAACCTCTCTGAGCCTCGATTTCCTTATCTATACATTGGGGATTATGGCAGCAACTAACTCTGGGATTAGGGTGAGGCTTGACTATGCTAGGGGCAGCACACATTTACATTATGATATTGCACTGTTCTGTTTCACACACAATCGAGTGGATCTGTGATAACTGTATTCACACCATCACCCAGAAATTCGCAAGAAAGGATTGTTCTCAAACCCATTGTGCAGATAGGAAAATTGAGTCCCCCCTCCCCGCCAGATGACATAATTTGCGCGACATCAGAGTTTTAAAAGTAAGCAGATAGATGGAGGCTGCAGTGAGCCATGTGCACGACACTGCACTCCAGCCTAGGTGACAGAGTGAGATCCTGTCTCAAAAATAAATAAATAAAGATAAGGACATTCTCAGCATTAAGAAGTCCTAAATATCCTCCCCACCATACCTGCCAAAGTATGGGTTGAACTAGGAGTAAAAGTTACCTCTTCCCTTCCCCTTGCAGAGCAGAACCAGGAATACACCAGCACATATGCCACGGCCCTTTCTTGTAAACTGGAATCAGCACAGAGCCTGGCACAGAGCAGAGGCTCAATGCAGTTTTGAAGAATGGGTGAATTACTGAATGAATGAAAATCCCAATCTGCTAAGAAGGGTACAGCCTGAAGCAGGTGCCTTGTTGCAGAAAGCAGTTGCCAGAAAGCAGGAAAGAGCTCTGGTAGCAGCAAGCAAGAACCCCATTCTCGCCTTAGACCGTTCTGCAGGAGGAAACCTTTGACAAGGTCAATAGACCTCTGATCTCAATGGTCCATCAAGGGCGTCTCCCAGCCTGGCCCACATGGCCCAATCAAGGACCCAGGAGGTAACTGTGAAGCACACGTGACCCTCCTCCAGCTAAAACAGATGTAATAACATTGCAGGCCAGGGAGAGGGCCCATCTGTCTTCCTAATTGTCAACTCTGCCCGTAATAAAGTTTTTCTCCCTGTCACACCTTAGGCTGCTACTGAACTGAAGCAAAACCAAGATCTCCGTCTTCCAGCCATGAGCAGTGGCCTTCATAAAGTACCAGGGGCGAAATGAGGCTGCTTGGCTAAGAGAAGCAGACAGAGCTGGAAGGTGCTTTAAACCGCAAGTCAGGAGCTTGGGAATCCCTACACTCAGCCAGCTGTGGGTACACAGGCAGTCACCGCATTCACTGAGCCTCCATTTTCTGTAAAATTCAAGTCCAAAGTTCTGGAAATGGGTTAGTGGAGAGGGGAGCTGTGAATCATGTAATATCGTATGCAAGATATTTTAGGTTTTACTCAGTTGGAGGAGAGTATCCATAATTTTCATCAGGATCTCAAAGAGATATGCAATAACCACCACTTCCTCCCCACATAAAAAAACTTAAGAAATAGTGGACAGGACAGTTTCCACCCAAGAAACACTTTTTAAAAACACTTCCTATGTGCCCTGCTCTGTGCTACGTACTTGAGACATAAACATAGGTGAGTCTTGCTTTTTTTTTTTTTTTTAGACAGAGGTCTCACTCTGTCACCCAGGCTGGAGTGCAATGTTACAGCCTTGGCTCACTGCAACCTCCACCTCCTGGGTTCAAGCGATTCTCGTGCCTCAGCCTCCTGAGTAGCTGGTACTACAGGGGCATGCCACCACACCTGGCTAATTTTTGTATTTTCAGTAGAGACAGGGTTTCACTATGTTGGCCAGGCTGGTCTCAAACTCCGCACCTTGTGAGCCACCCACCTCAGCCACCCAAAGTACTGTTATTACAGGAGTGAGCCACCGGGCCCAGCTGAGAGTCCTGATTTTAAGGTGCTTAGTGTAGTTGACGTTTGCTGTGACAGAAGCATGTCCAGGGAGCTTTAGAAACAAAGAGAAGGCAGCATTTGCCTCTGTCTTGTCAGGAAGGGCCTTCTTGGGTTGATAAAAAACCTTATGCTTAATGCTGAAATTCAAAGCTACGAGTGCATTCACTGGGTGGACAAGAAGCATATTTTAAACCAAGGGTAGTATGTGCAAAGGCAACACGTGGCCCAGCAACTACTTGAAGTGTAATTGTGCTGAAAAGAGAGGGTGCTCATTGCAAGGGTCTGGGGAAGTGTTAGAACCAGAAATGAGGCTGGGAAGGTAGGTAAGGCCCAGGCCAGGAAGTGCCAGGTATGCCACCCTAAGGAATTTTACACTGTAGGCAAGTTCTTTCTAGTTTTAAAAGTCTAGGATGAGCCACCACTCCCAGCACACACCTTCCTAAATGTTGGGTAGAGGCTTTGGTCAGCTGTGAGCTGAATGAACATTAGAAAATGAACTGCTGCTCTTGGCACCATGAGTGGGCATGGGCTGTCTGACCAAGGTGCACACACAGGCAGTGAGTCTGGCAAGCTGCTCTTGTTCTGTCCCTCTCTTTGTCCCCACACCATGACCTAGCCAGGGGCTTCCAACTGCTCATTATTTTATTTTATTTTATGTCATTTTATTTTGTTTTATTTTATTTTTTTGAGACGGAGTCTTGCTGTGTCGCCCGGCTGGAGTGCAGTGGTGCGATCTCAGCTCACTGCAACCTCCAACTCTCTGGTTTAAACTATTCTCCTGCCTCAGCCTCCTGAGTAGCTAGGATTGCAAGCATGTACCACCACACCTGGCTAATTTTTGTATTTTTAGTAGATATGGGTTTCACCATGTTGGTCTCAATCTTCTGACCTCGTGATCTGCCCACCTTGGCCTCCCAAAGTGCTGGGATTACAAGCATGAGCCACCACGCCCCGTCCCCCGGCTACTCATTATTACAGTTGAGAAAGGAAGGCACTGACTGGACCAGTCAATGGGATGTGCAACTAAAGGACTGCCCGTCTGGGCCCCTGGTAGGAACTCAGCCAATGAAGACTTTCAGTTCTTCTACTCACCTTAGGCCCTCTTACATGTAGCTCCTCCTGCCTAGAAGGCTCATTCCACACTCTCCTGTCATTCTGCAGACTGAGCCACTACTGGACCTGTCAGGTTCTCAGGGTATCTAGTCCTTTCAAAGAACTCAGCACTGGACAATTCTCTATTTATGTGAGTGATTTGAACCGTGTGGGTGTTGGCCATTGGAACGCAAGCTCCATGAGGCCAGAAAGTGCCAGTTTTGTTCATTTTTGTACCTCACTACGTTGGCCAGTGCCTGGCACAGGGTATTTGTTGATTGAATCAAAGTCTAGTCTGATCCAGGAGCCATTCCCAAAACTCACTTTCCCCAGGTCACATAATGATCCAGTGAGGTGGAAAGGCTGGGCTTGAAAAGGCATTATGAGAACGGACTCTGCCTCTATTCCCAGTGTCTCCCTCCTGTGTTATGTTTTGAGAGGCTCTAAGCAACCTGGCTTGATTTACCCAGCCAGGTCCTTGGGAATCGTGTTTAATCCAAGATGCTTTCTTCCCAGGCCTCAGCCGGGTCACTGGCTGCATCTGATCCTCCTCTGGCCCTATATGGTGGACAGGACTTTGCCCAGGCCTCAGGGGTCCTCCTCCCTCTCTGGAAAATACTCCCACTTTGCCCTAAAGGCTTGCACCCCAGAGAGCTTGGAAACTAAGACTTGCGTTTGGCAACCCTGAAGGATGCCCAGGGCAAGAGTTAGGTTCAGACCCAGCGTAGTGGCCATGGGCTCGACTTTTCAACTCCCATTTCTGGCCAATCTTCAGAGACAAAAGTACCCAGAGTTACAGGTTTGACCTTACTGGAGAGGCAGAAGGGAAAGGAGCTCACAAGAGGCAGGCGAGCTGGGCAAAGCGCCCTCGGCGGCCTCTAGAGCACCCGGAGCTGCACCATTGCCTCCACCCAAGGTCGTGGCCCAAAGGGAGCTCTGGAAAGTTCAGCCAGAGGCCAAGGAGTGCCAGGGTTGGCACTACGGGGAGACTTTCGCGATAGGAGAGAGACTAACAGCTCGATTCCAGGTGGTAGTGGAAGCCCGAGGCAAAGAGCCCCCAGTCCCGCAGGCTGCATCCCCGACCGCAGCGCCCCGCTCGGAAAAGCTGGGCGGGGGCTGCACCACCTGAGCCGCAAGGACAGCACGGCCTCCCCTGCCTCCATCCCCAGAATTGGGACGCAGAGAGCCAATCTGGGCTGGAAAGGGAGCGGCGCCCACCCTTGGTCAGCCCGAGCAGCCCCCCTCCTTTGCTGTCGCAGACCCCAGGCTGCGAGGCGGGGGCGCCAGGTCGGCCCAAGCTGCCGCAGCCACTGCCTTAAAGGGAGCCGGGGACGCGGCGCTGGGGAGGGGGCAAGGCGGGTGGCGGAGGCGAGACGAGAGTGGTCGAGCGCTCGGGGCCAACACCCGGGTCGCGCAGGGCGGTGTTGGACACCCCAGCAGACGCACTGCCGGGAACTGGGGTCGCAGAGTCCCTTACCTTGGCGAGCTGCGGAAGTCCTGCGCGAGGCGGCCCGCGGTGCCCGGGGCCGGGGCAGCTAGGCGCACATCCCGGCTTCGGGGCGCACGCAGCCTCCGGGTGCACAGTCTGCTTGCCAGGCGCGCACCCCCGGGCTGGGGCACCCTGGTCGTCCGCGGCGCGCACACCCTCCAGGCGCCCTCTGGCCGGCGGGCTCGGCCCTGGCCCGGGCGCACCCCTGCGGGGCACACCCACCGCGGCGGATGCGGGACTGGCCAGGCGCCACCAGCCACGGCTTCGCCCCGCGTCGCCAGCTGCCAACAGAGCCCAAGTCCCCGCCTTCGCTAGGGGAGAAAAAAAGACTCCTGACGCGGCGCGGGCTTTGGTGTGTAGCAAGGGGCAGAACTGCGAAATCGAGGGGAGGGTCTTAGCCTCGATAAACTCAAAAGCCCTTGATAAACATGAGCTTAGAAGAAAAACTTTTTGAGAAGAGAGCAAAAACTCCTAATCTGTGCATAGCGCTTTTCAGATTCCCAAAGTGCTTTCGTATGCGTTTATCTCAGTTCATCTAGACGTTTCTATCCTCATTTGATAGGTGCGGAAACAGCATCAGGCAACGTAGCGATTTGCCCCAGTCAGAACTGGAACCCAGGTCTGGCCACTCAGAAGCTGGGTGCAGCAAATGAGGTCCTCGCCAGGATGGGGGGCAGTGAGGGCTGGGATCGTAGTAACAGAACTGTTATCTCTCCTAACTCGTCTTTTTCCATTTCCTTTTTTCCTTCCCAATCCTTGCTGTAGTCCCACTCAGGAACCCTAAGTCTTTTCACTTCACAGTCCCACCTCCCACCAAAGGTTTTGTTGTTGTTGTTTTTTGAGCCAGAGTCACTCTGTAGCCCAGGCTGGAGCACAGTGGCGCGATCTCGGCTCACTGCGACCTCGACTTCCCGGTTCAAGCCATTCTCCTGCCTCAGCCTTCCAAGCAGCTGGGATTACAGGCGCCCGCCACCGCGCCCGGCTAACTTTTGTATTTTTAGTACAGATGGGGTTTTGCCATGTTGGGCAAGCCGGTCTTGAACGCCTGACCTCAGGTGATCCATCCACCTCGGCCTTCCAAAGTTTTGGGATTACTGGCGTGAGCCACCGCGCCCAGCCCCACCGAAGTTTTTTTTTTTTTTTTTTTTTTTTAATCAGTTCAAAATGTGTTTGCGTTTCAACCGCTAACCTTGAATGAGCAGCTCACTAAGGGCCTGGTGGGCGTTGTGCACCATAACCTTAGGAGAAAGGAGCTGCTGCTATTGCTCCTTTACAGATGAAGACATCGGAGATGGGGAAGTAGAAGGCCGTGGAGCCCGTGAGACTCCAGATGCCAGCTCTGACCCCCGTCATGGGCATCTTTCATGGGTCCATTGGCAAGAGCTAACATTTAAACAAAGGGGTTTCCTTTGACACTGTGACCCAGATGGGGAAGTACTTTCTGGGACTTTCATTTTCCGTTTTTGTAGAAATATGGCTATTAGAATGATTTCACTTCCACTAGAGCTCCACTGGAGCAAGTCAATATCCCAGAGCAATAATAAATGGCAGCAGAGGCTTGGTCCCAGTGTTGGGATGTAGTAGGGAGTGGTGGGGACTGTGGCGAGCTTGACATAAGCTCCAGGCTCTTGCCCGAGGGAAGGGGCTGCTGCTACTCAGCTCAGTCTATTTTGCCATCTAGGGAAAGGGATTACAGTGGCCAGATCCTTCCATTTTTTATTTTTATTAGATTTTTTTTTTTAATTGAGACGGAGTTTCTCTCTTGTTACCCAGGCTGGAGTGCAATGGCGCGATCTCGGCTCACCACAACCTCCGCCTCCTGGGTTCAGGCAATTCTCCTGCCTCAGCCTCCTGAGTAGCTGGGATTACAGGCACGCGCCACCATGCCCAGCTAATTTTTTGTATTTTTAGTAGAGACAGGGTTTCACCATGTTGACCAGGATGGTCTCGATCTCTTGACCTCGTGATCCACCCGCCTTGGCCTCCCAAAGTGCTGGGATTACAGGCATCAGCCACCGCGCCCTGCAAAAAAAATTTTTTTTTAAAGACAGGTCTCACTATGTTGCCCAGGCTGGAGGGCAGTGGCTATTCACAGGCATGATCCCACTACTGATCAGCATGGGAGTTTTGACCTGCCCATTTCCGACCTGGGCTGGTTCACCCCTCCTTAGGCAACCTGGTGGTCACCTGCTCCCAGGAAGTCACCATATTGATGCTGAACTTAGTGTGGACACCCGATCGGCATAGCACACTACAGCCCAGAACTCCTGGACTCAAGCGATCCTCCCACCTCAGCCTCCCGAGTAGCTGGGACTACAGGCACATGCCACGGCGATGGGCCATATCCTCCCATTTTTAAAAAGAAGCCTTCAGCCAGACGCAGTGGCTCATGCCTGTAATCTCGGCACGTTGGGAGACTGAGGTGGGTGGATCACCTGAAGCCAGGAGTTTGAGATCAACCTGGCCAACATGGTGAAACTCCATCTCTACTACAAACACAAAATTAGCCAGGCGTGGTGGGGTGCACCTGTAATACCAGGTACTTGGGAGGCTGAGACAGGAGAATCACTTGAACCAGGAGGCGGGGGCTGCAATGAGCCAAGATTGCACCACTACACTCCAGCCTGAGCGACAGAGCAAGACTCTCTCAAAAAAAAAAAAAAAAAAAAAAAAAAAAAAAAAAAATAAGCCATAAGTCAGATATTTAAGTGAAGTCCTCAAATTTGTTAGGAGCTCATTTGTATAATGCTACACACTACAGTTAGAGAGATTCAGTATTTGGGTCACAAAGATGTAAGTTTGAATCCCACCGCCAATGAACAACATTGTTCAGGCCAAAGGAAATGGGTTTAGGAATGAGATCCAGCCTACAGGCTTGTGCTCTCATGTTTGGGGGCACTTCACACTATTTCATTTGGGCTTCCCGACATCTCTGTGGGATAGAACCCACAGTGTGGGTCCTATTTCCATTTTAGGGAAGAGGGAGCCCAGGTCTAGCCCAAGGTCATACAAGTGAACTCGGGGAGCTGGAACTGAAGCCAGACATTCCACAACTCCTGGTCCTGGAAACTTTTCCCTGGGCATTCTCTGATCTCACGGAGAATTTGTTTCTTGGTTCTGGGCGTTGTAAGCCAAGTCAGGCGTGGGGCTGGCACTGGGGTGTGAAGACAGCACCTTTCCTGGGAAGATGGAGCAGGAGTGCCAGACTGCTGTCCTCGAAAGCAGGAGACCAGCCTGATGACTCAGAGATGAGACTGTGTCTTGAGGGTAAAGCTGAGTCAGAGAAAGCAAGCTCTGAACTGGGGCAGTCGGAGCTTCTGAAGCCCAGATTAGGGTAATGAGAAACTGGGAGAAAAACAGACAGCAAATCCATTCTCCCCAACCCCGACTCCCTCACCACACACACACACACACACAAACACACACGCACACACACACACATAGAACCAGAAGCCGCAGACACCAAGACACCAGCAAGAACATTGCCTACTATTCCTGTGATGACAGGAAAGCATCAAGAGTTAGCGCCTTGTGCGGTCCTGGAAAGAGGGAAACTTTCTGGCAGCAGTTCTCTAGAATCTCAGGTTTGGGCATCTCCACTGCAGGACCCAGCCGGGGCCTTTCAGACAGAGTGAGCACTCATGCTGAAAGCTGATTTAGAATGACTGGGCACAATGCTACTGCAGTCTGATCCTCCGTAATCAAAGGACTGAGCAGCAGACAGAATGGGGTATCTCTCTGCCTTTGTTGGAGTTTGGGGTTGTGTATAGGAGGATTAATACTAGTCACTATTGTGAACCCAGGAAATCTGAGACAGGTCTCAGTTAATTAGAAAGTTTATTTTGCCAAGGTTGAAGACGTGCCTGTGACACAGCCTTGGAAAGTCCTGATGACATGTGCCAAAGGTGGGGAGAACACAGCTTGGTTTTATATATTTTAGGTAGACATAAGACATCCATCAATATATGTAAGAAGTACATTGGGGCTGGGCACGGTGGCTCACCCCTGTAATCCCAGCACTTTGGGAGGTCAAGGCGGATGGATCACAAGGTCAGGAAGTTCCAGAACAGCCTGGCCAAGATGGTGAAACCCTGTCTCTACTAAAAATACAAAAATTAGCCAGGAGTGGTGGCGGGAACCTGTAATCGCAGCTACTTGAAAGGCTGAGGCAGAAAATTGCTTGAACCCAGGAGTCAGTAGTTGCGGTCAGCCAAGATCATGCCACTGCACTCTAGCCTAGGTGAGTGACAGAGTGAGACTCCATCTCAACAACAACAACAAAAAGTACTTTGGTTAGGTCTGGAAAGGAGGGACAATTTGAAGCAAAGGCAGGAAGACTCTAAGTGAAGTGGGAGTTCTTTTGAGTTTCTGATTAGCCTTTCCAAAGGAGGCAATCAGATATGCATCTATCTCAGTGAGCAGAGGGATAACTTTGAACAGAATGGGTGGCAGGTTTGCCCCAAATAGTTTCCAGCTTGAGTTTTCCTTAGTGATTCTGGGGGCTCAAGGTATTTTCCTTTCGCACTATCTACCATGTACCAGCATTTCACATACATGACACAATCTCACTGGGACTCACAACAAAACTGTGAAATAGCTGTTCTCTTATTGAGGATATGAGGCACAGTGTCACTTGCCTGAGGACACACAACTAGTAAATTAGGGAGGTGGTATTCAAACTTACACCTTTGTGACCCAAATACTGAACCTCTCTAACTGTAGGCCTGGAAACTGGGGCCAACGTGGAGATGTATCACTCAAATCTCACTTGAAGACAGGACTGCCCGGCTGCAGCCCTGTGGTTTGCTGGCACCCCCCAGTGTGGTGAGCTCCTGCAGTCAGTGGTGTGTTGGTAATATTTCACAACCAGATCTTAGCGGGTAGAAATGTGTGCATATATGCAGTGGGTTCTCAGTATTCTCTGTAGGTCTATAAGCTCTATAAAGTGGCTTCAAACACTGAAATAGTGAATAATGAACCATTGCTCTTAGGGGAAATACAGAATAAGGTTCCCGAGGGCCTCTGGTTACATTTTCATCAGTCCATTAATATCTAACTTTGTTTTACCTGTATTTCTGTTTAAAGACTCCTTATTCAACATATATCAGGTATGATTCTGACATGAACATTGACTGATATTTTTGTTTACATTAAGGATTACAATGAAAGTAAAAGAACAAAGGTGTTTGTTGGGAGCTTCATTATTCTATAGCATGAGTGACTTCTTTCTGAATCAGATAACCATTTTCAAATACTAGAATATCCCTCAATTTTTTGTACTATTTACAATGTAATAGCTACAGACATGGCACACTTTTAAATTTAATATGGAATATTAGCCTTTCTCCTTTACTTTCTTATGTCTAGAATACTGTACGGGTTTTTGTGTGAGCATAAATTTTTTATTTCTTTATGATAAATACACAGGAGTGAGACTGCTAGCTCATATGATAAACGTATGTTCAACTTTATAAAAAAACTACCAGGCTGGGTGCAGTGGCTCATGCCCATAATCCCAGCACTTTAGGAGGCTGAGGTGGGAGAATCCCTTGAACCCAGGAGCTCCAGACCAGCCTGAGCAACATGGCGAAACTCCATCTTTACCACAAATACAAAATCAGCCAAGCAGGCTGGGCACAGTGGCTCACACCTGTAATCCCAGCACTTTGGGAGGCCAAAGCAGGCAGATCACCTGAGGTCAGGAGTTGGAGACCAGCCTGGCCAACGTGGTGAAACCTCATGTTGAAACCCCATGGTGAAATTCTCTGGCACAACCTTAGAGTGCCACACACACTGGAAGCACACAAATCTGTGTCCCAAGGAGATGATGACTGTGGTTGAGCTCAGTTATCAACTGATGGTCATGATGGTTTTTTCACATGGCTGGTTAACTAATGCTAGTTACTAACGTCTCTACTAAAAATACAAAAATTAGCCGGGCATGGTGGCATGTACTACTTGGGAGGCTAAGGTGAAAGGATTGCTTGGGTCTGGAAGGCAGAGGTTGCAGTGAGCTGAGATTGTGCCACTGCACTCCAGCCTGGGCGATGGAGCAAGACCTTGTCTAAAAAAAAAAAGAAAGAAAGAAAAAGAGCTACCAAACTTTTCCAGTGTGGCTGTACCGTTTTACACTGCCATCAGCAATGTACAAGAGATCTGGTTGCCCCTCATCCTTGTCAGCACTTGTTATTACCAATATTTTTTAAAAAACCTTTAGCTATCAATGTGTAGAGGTGGCTAATCATACCTTTCGTTTGTATTTCTCTAATGGTTAATGATCTTGAATATCTATTTGTGTGCTTCTTTGCCAAGTGTATTAGATTTGATTTTAATATATTTTATTCAATTGTAAGTTTACATAATGTAATTTGTAATAATGGCTGTCTTTAACAACTGGCTCATAAAATTCCGGAAAATATCACAGTCAGCTATTGGGAGCCAGAGTAAGCTGGCTCCAGCACACCACTTCATCAGTCTGGCTGAGGCCTCCGTGGCCTCTGGGCAGCTCTCAGGCAACGACTGAGCAAAGAGGTGGAATGGGGCCTCAGCATTTCCCCCCAGGATTCCTTTCTAGACAGTCTTTGATCGAGTATCTCCATTTGACAGCTCTCCCTGCCCAATGCTGCCTCTTTCTTTCATAGGTGCTGTTCCTGATAAACTTTCCCAACCTAACTCTCTATGCATGTTTCCTGGCAAGCCCAGCCAGCACTGTCCATGGCACGGCAGCCTTTCCGCCTCTGCCACTGCTCTGATTTCACTGCCACACTCGCTTAGGCCCTTAGCACGCCTCACGTAGATAAACACACGTCAGCCCAGAGGCACCGCTATCTCAGCACTCTGGGCCCACACTGCTCCCAAAACTGGGCCAGTGGGTGCCTCAACCCCGATTCACCTATGTGCACTGCTGTGCGGTGAGAGGGGTTCCCTGGGTCCGTCTCCAGCACAACCTCAGAGTGCCACACATGCTGGAAGTGCAGAAATCTCAGTGTCCCAAGGAGGTGATGGATGGAATTCATGTCCATGATGGTTTTTTCACATGGCTGGTTAACTAATGGTGGTTACTGGTCGGGAGCTCAACGGAGGCTGTTGACTCAGGAACACCTACACATGGCCTGTCTGTGTGGTTTGGGCTTCTCATAGCCTGGGGCCCCAAGAGTGAACGTTCCAAGAACAAGCTTTTCAAGAGGGAAGAGGTGGAATCTGCCTTTCTGTCAAGGCTAGACCCAGAACTGACACAGGATCACTTGCAACACATTTTATTGGTTAATCAGTCATAGGACAAGCTTGTTTTCAAGGGAGGAGGTAATAAACACCATCTCTCAATGGAGAGAGTGAAAAAGATGGCCGTCTTTAATCCACTACAACGCCAGTAAGAGAGCATAATAGCAAGGCACTGGAATATTTCTTCTTTTTTCCTGAAACAGGATCTGGCTCTGTTGCCCAGACTGGAATGCAGTGGCGTGATCACAGTTCACTACAACCTCCACCTCTGGGGTTTAAGCAATCCTCCCACCTCAGCCTCCTGAGTAGCTGGGACTACAGGCATACACCACCATGCCTAACTTATTTTTGTATGTTTTTGGTAGAGACATGGTTTTGACATGTTGCCCAGGTTAGTTTTGAACTCCTGGGCTCAAGTGATCCACCTGTCTCGGCCTCCCAAAGTGTTAGGATTACAGGCATGAGCCACTAACGCCCAGACAGAAGTTTTTCAAAACATTTATGTTATGGGTTGAATTGTGCCCACCCAAAATTCCTATGTCCAGGTCCCAACCCCTGTACATTAGAATGCAATCTTATTTGGAAATAGGGTCACTGCAGATGTGATTAGTTAAAATAAAGTCATACTTGAGTAGGGTGGGCCCTAATATCACAGGATCTTCGGGGTATCAGTTTTCTGGCTGGAAACCTCTGTGGCCAGCATGAGTTCTTGTCCTGTGTCCAGGAAGAATGAGGTATGCAAACAGGGGAAGGGTGAACAAGATGAAGATGAGCTTTATTAAGTGTTAGAACAGCTCAGAGGAGACCCACAGTAGGTAGCTCCTCTCTGTAGGCAGGTTATCCCAACATCTGCTGTTCAGCAGAGAGAAGGCCCTGGAGAGGATTGCTCCTGTCTGCAGCTGGCTGTCTGGATGTCTCTGCGGGTCTCTGAAGCCCTCAGCAGAGAGGGTAGCTCCGCTCTGCAGCTGGTCTTCCTGTGCCGTCTTCTCCCTGTTCCTTCCATCTTCTCTTGCTCTGGCTGAACCCAGGGCTTTCATGGACCTTGGAGGGGAAGAAATCCATGCCAGATGATTTATAGGTGGCCATGGGCAGGCCTGAAAGAGGCACCATGAGTCTCCACTTTGGTCTGGTCTGCGGGACAGGAAGCCCCTGACCTCAAGGTGGGGCCTTAACAGGGACCCACCTCCTTCCGCCCAGGACTCTGTCTCCCTCCGGTTGCCATTCATGGCCTCGAGGCTCAGCCCCAACCCTGCTCCAAGATCTGAGTGGGCACCAGGAGTGGAGAGAGGCCAGGCAGCGGGAACAGACACCCCTGAGCCTGCAGGAATGATGTGGGGTGGGGGTGTCATCTTCCCTGGCCCAGAGGGTGCAGGCTACAGAGATGCCCAGGTCCTGGGCCTGGGAGAGCAGCCACAGCTACACCAGGGGAGCTCCCATCCCTGCCAACTGATAAGGGGTGGGGCTTCTGCTTGTCCCTGCTTCCTGTCTGCTCTGTGGAGTGGGAGGCCCAGGTCTGCAGCTCCAGGTCGGGTAGCTGTAGCTGCACCCCCAAGGGCAGATCCTACCTGTTCCCGGCACCCCCACCAAGAGCACAGGCTTAGATCCACAGCCACAATTTGGGCAGCTGTAGCCTCACTCAGGAGGGTGGGTCTCCTCCCTGCTCCATAGAGCAGGAGGCCTGGATCTGCAGCCATGATTTGGGCAGCTGCAGCCAACATGATGGTAGCAGCTGCTACCATCATTAATTCAACATACTGGTGTCTTCATAAAGGAAAAATTTGGACACAGAGAAACACACACAGGGGAATCCCATGTGAAGATGAAAGCAGAGATCTATAAGCCAAGGAATACTAAAAATTGCCAGCTAATCCTTAGAAGCCAGGAGAGAAGCATGGGGCAGATTCTCCCTCAGAACCCTCAGAAGGAACCAACTATGCCAGCACCTTGATCTCAGATTCCTGGGCTCCAGAACTGTGAGAAAATACATTTCTGTTATTCAAGCCATCCAGTTTGTGGTACTTTATTATGGTTGCCTGGCTGCCCTAGTAAATTAATGCAATATATAAAGAATGTCTGCAAAGCAATAAGAAAAAGACAACCCAAGGGAGAAATGAGCAAAGGTTTAAATGAAACTCACAAAAGAATATATGTAAAAGGTGGATCATATGAAAAATTGCTCAACATCATTAGTTATTAGGGAAATGCAAATAAAGCCTCAATAGGAGATCATTGCACACTCTTCAGAATAGATTATAATAAAAATATAGATATGGGGCGGGACGTGGTGGCTCACACCTATAATCCCAGCAATTTGGGAGGCCAAGGTGGGTGGATCACCTGAGGTCAGGAGTTTGAGACCAGCCTGACCAATATGGAGAAACCCTGTCTCTACTAGAAATACAAAATTAGCCAGGCGTAGTGGTGCATGCCTGTCATCCCAGCTACTCAGGAGGCTGAGGCAGGATAATCACTTGAACCTGGGAGGTAGAGGTTGCGGTGAGCTAAGATTGCGCCATTGCACTCCAGTGTGGGCAACAAGAGTGAAACTCCATCTCAAAACAAAATAAAATTAAATTAAAATTAAAATATATAGATATAGATATGAAGGGCTGGCAAGGATGTGGAGGCAGAGCAAATGGAACTCACATTGCTCCTGGGAGTGTAAATTAGTGCAAACACTTTGGGAAAACTGTCAGTATCTACTAATCATAAATACATACCTATGACCCAGTAGTTCCACTCCTAGGTGTGGACCCAAACGAAATGTATACATGTGTATACTATGGGACCTAATCATAAATGGTTATAGCATTACTATTCAGAATTCCCTCAAATTGGAAACAATTTAAAGTTCTATTCACCATAGAATAGCTAAATACATGGTGGTCTAGTCAATGGAATACTATACAGCAGTGAAATGGACCAACTATTACTATGTGCAGGAATGTGGATGAGTCTCACAAAAATAAATGATGAGTTCCAAATACAAAGAGTATAGACTGTATCATTCCATTCATATAAAGTTCAAACAGGCAAAACTACTCTATGATAATAGAAGTCAGGGTAGTGGTTATCTTTGGGGAAGAGAGGGTTTATGACTGGAAAGTGGCACAAGGGGAGATTGGGGGTGACAATGTTCTATTTTTTTTTAATTTAATTTAATTTTATTTTTATTTATTTATTTTTTTAAGATGCGGTTTCACCATGATGGCCAGGCTGGTCTTGAACTCCTAACCTCAGGTGATCCACCTGCCTCGGCCTCCCAGAGTGCTAGGATTACAGGCGTGAGCCACCGCACCCAGCCGACAATGTTCTATTTTTAAAATCTGGATGATATTTTTCTTACTGAAAATTCATTGAGTTGTACCTTTATTATTTGTGTGCTTTTCTATGTGTGATATAGTTCAATGTAAAATTTTACTTAAAAAAGTAAAAAGTAAAAAAATTACAGGCATGAGCCTGTAATTGACAGATTAGCTCTCAAATGCATCTCAACAGCATCATCTTGCCTCCAGTCTCCAAAGAGAGAGCAGCCTATTCTCCAGCCTTACTGAATGTGCAATTCCTCCAGCCTCAGACTCTGTCTCTCCCTTCCAGGTTACTTCACACATAGCATTCTCTGCTAAGACAGTCGTGGAACTCTTCACCCAGCTAACTCCTTCAGAGTCTAGTTCAGACATCACCTGCTGTAAGTCACCTCCTTTGGTCTCTCGCATAGTCTCTGAAACGGCCCCCAGTGATCTCTTTTTCTGGTGTTCACGTCCATGTGTAATTTCCTCCCTTGAGTGTGAACTGGATCTAGCCATTCACTTTTAAAAAATAGAATGTGGCAAAAGTGATGGATGTTACTTATGAGATTAGGTTACAGAAAGACTGGTCTCTATCTTGAGCTCCCTCTTTTCTTTTCTCTCTTTCTCTTTCTGCCAAAGCTCTCACGTGGCAAGCAAGTGACAACTTCAGCCAGTGAGGTCTGAAACCTGCCAATAGCCAAGTGAGTGTCTTCAGGGTGAAACCTCCTCTGGCCACTCACCGAGATGACTGCAGCCCCAGCTGACACCTTGATTACAATCTTAGAAGACCCTGAGCCAACTTAGCTGTACCAGATTTCTGACCCACGGAAACTGTGAGCTAATACATATTTATTGTTTTAGGCAGCTAAAATTTGGAGTAATTTGTTATACCACAATAGAAAACAATACAACCCCAACTTTCCTCCTTCCGTTTCCAGGTTGGATTTTGTTGTGGTTTTGTTTTTTGTTTTGAGACAGGATCGCTCTGTTGCCCGGGCTGGAGTACAGTGGTGCAGTCGTGGCCCACTGCAGCCTCAACTTCCCGGGCTCAAATGATTGTCTCAACCTCAGCCTTCCAAGTAGCTGGGTCTACAGGCATGAGCCACCATACCTGGCTAGTTTTTTAATTTTAATTTTAATTTTTTTTTTTTGAGATGGAGTCTCACTCTGTTGCTCTGACTGGAGTGCAGTAGCACAATCTTGGCTCACTGCAACCTCTGCCTCCCCAGTTCAAGCGATACTCCTGCCTCAGGCTTCAGCGTAGCTGGGACTACAGGCATGTGCCACCACGCACGGCTAATTTTGTATTTTTAGTACAGACGGGGTTTCACTGTGTTAGCCAGGCTGGTCTCAAACTCCTGACCTCATGATCTGCCTGCCTCGGCCTCCCAAAGTGCTGGGATTACGGGCGTGAGCCACCACGCCCGGCCTAGTTTTTTGGTTTTTAAAAAATATTTTGGGCCGGGCGCATTGGCTCACACCTATAATCCCAGCACTTTGGGAGGCCAAGGCGGGTGGATCATGAGGTCAAGAGATGAAGACCATCCTGGTCAACAAGGTGAAACCCTGTCTCTACTAAAAAAAATACAAAAGTTAGCTAGGCATGGTGGCGCACGCCTGTAGTCCCAGCTACTTGGGAGGCTGAGGCAGGAGAATTGCTTGAACCCAGGAGGCGGAGGTTGTGGTGAGCCAAGATTGCGCCATTGCACTCCAGCCTGGGTAACAAGAGTGAAACTCTATCTCAAAAAAATATATATTTTGTAGAGGCAGGGTCTCACTATGTTACCAAGGCTGATCTCAAACTCTTGGCCTCAAGTGATCCACCCATCTCAACCTCCCAAAATGTTGGGATTACAAGCATAAGCCACCTTGCCCAACCTGTCCAGGTTGGATTCTTGCCCCTGCAATACCCAATGCTTCCTATGATCACAACATTTATCACACCTTACAGTAATCTAGTGCTTATTTGCTTATCTCTCCCATGATAACGCCTTACAAGAGATAACGTCTCCCAGAGATAACGTCTTACAAGCTTTTTCATTTCAGTTCCTGGAACTTAGTTGTAATCAACAAATGGTGGATTAACATGTAAAAGAATAAATAGATGATAGCTGTTTAATCTTGGAAAATAACCACCTTTCTGACTCTCTGATTCTTTTTTTTTTTTTTTTTTGAGATGGGGTCTTGCTATGTTGCCCAGGCTGGAGTGCAGTGGCTATTCATAGGCACCATAATAGCACGCTGTGGCTTCAAACTGCTAGCCTCTAGTGATCCTCCTGCTTTAGCCTCCTGAGTAGCTGGGACTATAGGCACGTGCACCATACCTGGCTTTGATTCTTAATTTTCTAATTTTAAAATAATGACAACTAAAAATTGTACAAACCTTTAAGAGACAAAATGATCATGACTTAGTAAGTAATTAGATGTGAGAGGTGACAGAAAAGAAGGTGTCTGTCACCCCGATCTCACTCCAGAGTCTCTGTCACCCAGGCTGGAGTGCAGTGGCACAATCTTGACTCACTGCAACCTCCACCTCTGGGTTCAAGCAATTTTCCTGCCTCAGCCTCCCAAGTAGCTGGAGAGCGTGCCACCACACCTGGCTAATTTTTAATTTCTTTTTAGTAGAGACGGGGTTTCACAAGTTGACCAGGCTGGTCTTGAACTCCTGACCTCAGGTGATCTGCCTGCCTTGGCTTCCCAAAGTGCTGGGATTATAGGCTTGAGCCACCGCACCCGGCCTCCAGCTTCTCTTTTTAACTGTGAGAACTTGGAGAAGAATGGACTCTTCCATGTCTTTGTTTCCACATCTGTAAAATGGGGATAAGAATAGACCCTCTTTCCTTAGGCTGTGGAAGCATCCAGGAGGGTGGGAGATGCAGAGTTTGAGAGAGGCGATGCCTGGCCCCAGGGAAGTCCTCCTTTCAGCCCTGGGAATTCTGCTTTTGAGTTCCTCCAAAAAGGGCAAGAGCAGGCATAAGAGGTTGAGGAGTCTCTTCCCCTGCAGAATTTCCTGCCCGAAATGACCGGTGTGGCCTTCTGTGGACAAGAGCACGCCCCTCTGTCTGTCACCCTCTGGGACTCTGTGGGGAAGGAGACTTTCAGAGTCGCCCTGGCTGCCTTACTTGGCCAGACTTATTAATAGGAGCACGTCCGTTTCTGTCTTACAATAGCCATAGAAAGTTATTTAAAATGAGCTGCAGTTGGGTAGTCAGATTGCTCATTATTATCTTCCTCTCAGGAGAGTTCAAGAACTCTCTCATATTTTCCTGTTTCATTTATAGTAAAACAGTCCTAACAGGAAGGTCCATTGCTCTGTGTAACTTCCTGAGTCAAGGATGCTAGGCTGTCGGAGAGGTCTCAGAGTCAAGCACCACCCCATCCACTACCTACCGCCCCCTCTACAGTGTCCTTGGCAGGCAGTCATCCAGCCTTGGTCCGGCTCCTCCAGGTGTAGGGGCCTCCAGGCTCCCAGGGGAGGAGCCTGGCTGGGAAGAGAACTGGACGTAGGAAACAAGGGTGTTGGTCTAGGAAGAGTCACTCAAGCCCCATCTATCTAACTCCTGCATTTACCTCTGTTCTGAATATGTTGAGAGGCCCTGCAGAACAGAAAACCAAATACTGCATGTTCTTACTTCTAAGCAGGAGCTAAATTATGAGAACACATGGACACGTAGAAAGGAACAACACACACTGGGGCCTGTCGGAGGGTGGAGGGTGGGAGGAGGAGAGGATCAGGAAAATAACTAGTGAGTACCAGGCCTAATGCCTGGGTGAGGAAATACTCTGCACAGTAAACCCCCATGACACACTTTGCCTATGTAACAAACCTGCACATGTCCCCCTGAACTTAAAATAAAAGTTAAAAAAAAAATAGAGGCCCTGCCTAGAGCAAGGGTCTTATATAAAAAAAAAAAAGGCCCTTCTCCTTGGCCAGGCTCAGTGGTTCACATCTGAGGCAGGCAGATCACCTGAGGTCAGGAGTTCAAGACCAGCCTGGCTAACATGGTGAAACTCCGTCTCTACTAAAAATACAAAAATTAGCTGGGTATGGTGGCATGCACCTGTAGTCCCAGCTACTCAGGAGGCTGAGGTGGAAGAGTCGCCTGAAACCTGGAGGTGGAAATTGCAGTGAGCTGAGATGGTGCCACTGCACTCCAACCTGGGTGACAGAGGAAGACTCTGTTTCAAAAAAAAGCGGCCTGGAGTGGTGGCTCATGCCTGTAATCCCAGCACTTTGGGAGGGCGAGGCGGGCAGATTACCTAAGGTCAGGGGTTCAAGACCAGCCTGGCCAACATGGTGAAACCCCTTCTCTACTAAAAATACAAAACTTGGCTGGGCGTGGTGGCATGTGTCTGTAATCCCAGCTACTCGGGAGGATGAGGCAGGAGAATTGCTTGACCCTGGGAGGCAGAGATTGCAGTGAGCTGAGATTGTGCCACTGCACTCCAGCCTGGGCAGCAAGAAGCGACAGACTGAGACTCTGTCTCAAAAAAAAAAAAGAGAAGCTGGGAAGCCAGAGAGTTACAAGTCACCACTCCCCACCGTGCCTGTCCTCCTGAGGCACGATTTAGATGCTGCCCAGGCCTTTGAAGCCAACTTATTCCTTTGCCTGGGCGGTGGTGGGAGGCAGCTGATCATGGCCGCTGGACTCTCCCTTTCTTTCTCACTCGGTTCTTCAGTGTCCTTGTCGTGACTAAAAAAGCCATCATGGGCTGATCACCAGGTCCCCTTCACCCCTGAACTATCTTGTGGGAGCAGTCATCTCTCGGCTCCCCCCACTCCTGTCCCGTCAGACACTCAGTTACCACAGAAGGAAGGGAGGGAGGGACTCCTGGGACCGAGGCTCCCGGACGACTGGACCTCATGGCCTCTGTCTGTGTCACTGCCTTTCTCCTGCCTTTCCCAGTCTTCTCACTGCATACCTTCTACTAGCCAGTTCTCTGCTCCCCTGTCTCTCTCCTCATAGGCTCCCAGCTCTAGCTCCACCAACTGGAATCTTCTGAGGAGTTCCTGTGGCCTCCAGCCCCGCAGCCGCCAGCCTGCATGTCTCAGCATTTCTTGACTCAAATTCCTTCGGCAGGAATCTGATTGGCCTGGCTCTCTTTCTGTGCCGGGCCGCAGGTCATAGGTTGCTGGCCAGCCTGAGTTGGCCGTCCTTAGCCAGAGTCTGGTGAGACAAAACACCAGCTGAGGAATGTCCCCTTCTTTCAGCAAAGGCTGTTTGTTGAATTGTTCCTTCTAGAAGGGACAATGGCCAACATTTGTACTGTGCTTCTAAAGCGTCTGCTGGCCTGAGGCAGGAACACGGCCTTTTAGGTCCTTTCTAAATAAGTGTTTTAACTGCTAGAAACTGTTTGTTCTTTATAAATAAGTGTTTTAACTGCTAGAAGACAACTTGTAATACGAAGACTCCAACTTTCACTATGGCGTGACCCCTTTCTCTCTCTCTCTTTTTTTTTTTTTTTGAGACGGAGTCTTGCTCTGTCACCAAGGCTGGAGTGCAGTGGCGCAATCTTGGCTCACTACAACCTCCGCCTCCCAGGTTCAAGCCATTCTCCTGCCTCAGCCTCCCAAGTAGCTGGGACTACAGGTGCCCACCACCACACCTGACTAACTTTTGTATTTTTGGTAGAGACGGGGTTTCACCATGTTGGCCAGGCTGGTCTGGAACTCCTGACCTCATGATCCACCCACCTCAGCCTCCCAAAGTGCTGGGATTACAGGCATGAGCCACCGCACCTGACCGAGCATGACCTTCTTCTCTTTCAGACTCCTCCCCTCACCCCAAATCTGTCTCTGGGAGCCCCCAACGGTGACTCAGGGGTGAGTCCAGTCTGCAGCTGACCACCTCCCACTGCAAATACCGCTGGCCCCACAATCTCTGAAACTGGGTTTTGGCAGTGGTCACTCTGCCTCCTGGCCCCAGAGTTGCCTCTGCCGACATCCTCAGTATATCTAAGCCCTGTCATGATTCAAGGAACAACAACAAGGAGAGCTCTTCTCCCTGTTTGTGAGTGTTACCCTCTATTCAATAGGATTTTAATACTCGGCCGGGATGGCTTAGAGGCTTGAATGCTTAGTTTTTGCTCCAGGCCTCATGCTCAGGATCCAGCACAAGTGCCTGTGAGGCCAGGACTGGGGAGGCTGGGACAAGGTTAAGGGCCACAGCAGGCCTTCCTCTGCCTTGGCCTGGGGTGACCATGCTTGACTCAATTCCCCTGGGAGAAGTTATTTCCCCACAGACTCCTTGGCTTCCTGGGCTGTAGACTTGGGATGGGCCTCCCCAGAAAGTGTGACCCTCAGGAGTGAAGGGGCTTAGAATGGAGCACCCACCCACAGAGTCTCCCCACCTGGCAGTGGAAATAGTCAGGACCAGCTTTTCTCTCTACATAGAACCTGGTAGGCCGGGCACGGTGGCTCAAACCTGTAATCCCAGCACTCTGGGAGGCTGAGGTGGGCAGATCACGAGGTCAGGAGTTCAAGACCAGCCTGACCAACATGGTGAACCATGTCTCTACTAAAAAAATACAAAGTTAGCCAGGCGTGGTGGTGTGTGCCTGTAATCTCAGCTACTCAGGAGGCTGAGGCAGGAGAATCTGTCTCTCTCTCTCTCTCTTTTTTTTTTTTTTTTTAATTTTCATGCACAGTCTCTCTGGAGGGCGAATCTCTTGAACCCAGAAGGCAGAGGTTGCAGTGAGCTGAGATCACACCATTGCACACCAGTCTGGGCGACAGAGCAAGACTCTGTCTCAAAAAAAAAGAAAAAAAAAAGAAAGTAGAGGGAGAGACCAAACAGCATGGCAGTGTGGCCAGGGGCCCGGCCCCGGGGGCAGACAAGCCTGTCCTGTCCTGCCAGCACCCCCTCTCCAGCTGGCTGTTTGGCTTCTCTGAGCCTTGGTTTTCTTCTCTATAAATGGGGGATAATCTTTCCTCATGGGGTCGTTGTGGGAATTAAACGGAATGAGGTCATGCACCTAAAGCACCAGAGCCTGTTTTGTCTGGTCCCTGATGAGAGCTGTATGGATGGAGATGCTATTAATATTACAACCCTAGGAACTAAAGTCAGATTTGGCCACGTGTGTGAGGCCCAGCGATCCCACTGCAGCAGCTGTCCTGGGCATTGCCTCCCAGGAGGAGCAAGAGGGAGACTCTTGGGATGAAGAATACCATGCGACTAGTGCCCAGCCCCAGGGCTGGTGGGAAGGTGATGAGCAGAGAAAGAGGCTGGGCCTTTAAGTTTATACATGTCGCCTTCCTGTGGCCCCTCTCTGCCTGGTCTTGGGGTCACATGAGAAGTAGAAACAGGGTAGGAGACATAGGGTGAGGAGGGATGAGGGGATGGGAGGCTGGCAGCAGTGGACCTGGGGCAATGGATTAGGACTTCAGAGGCGCACTGTGCATCTTACTGAGTTGATCGCTCCCTGGCAGCCAGTCCTTTATAAGGGACATGAGCCTATCCCTTGGATGTCAACTGGGGATGGATGGTATGTTATGCTTAGGAATACACTTTCAGGAGCCAGACTGTCTACACTGAAATCCCAGCTCCACCATTCACAGGCTGTTTGACCTTGGACCGGTATCTTAGTCCATTTTTGCTGCTATCACAAAGTACCTGGCTGGGAGCAATGGCTCATACCTACAATCTCAGCACTTTAGGAGGCCAAGGCTGGAGGATTGCTTGAGCCCAGGAGTTTTAGATCAGCCTGGGCAACACAGCGAGTGAGACCTTGTCTCCACAAAAAATTTAAAAATAACTGGGCATGGTGGTGCATGCCTGTAGTCCCAGCTACTTGGGAGGTTGAGGTAGGTGGATTGCTTGAGCTCAGGAGTGCAAGGTTATAGTGAGCTATGATGTGCCACTCTACTCCAGCCTGGGTGGCAGAGTAAGACCTCATTTCAAAAACCAACCAAACAAACAAAAAACTGAAAAACAAAAATATTTCTGAGGCAAAGGAATTTATAAATAACAAACATTTATTTCTCACAGTCTGGAGACTGCAAAGTCCAAGATCAGGGTGCTGGCAGATCCAGTGTCTGGTGAGGGCTGCTGTCTGCTTCCAAGATGGCACCTCGTGCTACCTTCTCACATGGCAGAAGGGGCCAATAGCTCCTCAAGCCTCTTTTATAAGGACCTTAATTCTATTCCTGAGGGGTACACTCTGAAGGGCCTCACTCACCTCTTTTTTTTATTCTGAGACAGTGTCTCACTCTATCGTCCGGCTGGAGTGTAGTGGCACAACTTGGCTCACTGCAACCTCCAAGTCCTGGGTTCAAACAAGTCTCTGCCTCAGCCTCCCACATAGCTGGGATTGCAGGCACATGCCACCATTCCTGGTTACTTTTTGTATTTTTAAGAGATACAACATGGTTTCACCATGTTGACCAGGCTGGTCTCAAACTCCTGACTTCAAGTGATCCTCCTGCCTCCGCCTCCCAAAGTGCTGGGATTACAGGTGTGAACCACTGCACCAGGCCCTCTCACTCACCTCTTAATACTATCATATTGGTGATTACATTTCAACACATGAATTTTGGAGGAACACCTTCAGACGACAGCAGCCAGCTCCTCCAAGCCTCAGGTTCCTCATCTGTGAAATGGGAGTCACAATAGTATCTTTTGTGTAAAACCGTTGTGAGCACTTAATCAGGTAATATACATAAAGTGCTCAAAACAGCGCCTGGCACATGGCAAATGTACTCATTAGTTTTATTGAATTCACCTGTGTCTCACCTTCTCTAAATAGATTGCAAGTTCCTCAAGGCACTTTAATTTTTTGTTTTTCTCATTATAGACCAGTGTTGATGATGAAAAGATGAATGAGTGAAAAATAAACTTACTTACACATTTCCAGTGAAGAAGACTTTTATTAACAGCGCTTAGACAGGTGTGGTTTTATGCATTTAGAGAGGCCCTTCCCCTCAGTGTGATGCAATGTGACACAGACCCCTATACCCACAATTTTCCAACCTCCCCTCCCACACTCTCCACCACCTCCCATTGCCATATACCTACCCACATCTACCCACCCACAGGCCCACTCCCGTTTTCACACAGTCCCACACACGCACACTCCACTTCCATACTCCTCACGCACAAACACACACGGCCCCTCACCGCACCCCACATCCACAAACCCACACCCATTTTCCCCACATACTCCCCCTTTCACACACCCATCCACATGAGGGCATATGTGGGTGCACACACACACACACACACACACACACACTCCCTCTCTCTCTCTCTCTCTGTCTCTTTCATCCTGAAGCAATCAAGGAAAAATCTTTTCCTTCCGTATCCCTTAGAGGAAGTCAGGAAGAGAAAACCAGCCCTGCTGAATGTTCTGAGTCTTCAGCCTCTTATTCATTTCCACCCCTGCTCCCCTTCACGTCTTCCACCCTCTCATTTGAAAGAACAAACCCTGGGTGGTCTGGGCCTGAGTCTCTCATATGCCACTGAAATGATGCCGTGGGTCAGAGGTCACCAAGAATAGGAGTCCTCTTCCATTTCCTCCTGAGAGGAAAATTCATTTCCTTTTTGATAATACCTGGAGGAAAACCGTACTTTTCTCAATCCCAGAGGCGTAAAGGGAGGCCCGCTACAGAGCAACTCAGCTATATCTGTTTTTTTCCCCTTCAGGGAAAATTCCAACCACTCTTAGTTCATCTCTGCAATGACATTTGCATTGCCTAGGAGAGAGAGAGAGAAAACTGACATATTTACCGTCTTCTATTTGAGCAATGTCATTGAAAGCTCATTACACTATGAAGTTGGATAGATCTCCATTTTACAAATGAGGAAACTGAGCACAGAGGTGTTTGGCAACTTGTCCATGCTTACACAGTAAATACATGATATTGCCAAGATGTAAATTCTTCTAACTCTGAAACTGCAACTGAAAAAAGTGCAAGATTCTGTCCATAATCTTCAGTCTAAAGTGGGTGACTGCTGCTCTAGGGAACGGCTTTGTCTTACACTTGCCCAGTGACATGCACAACCCTTTCTTTCCTATGGCAGCTCTGCCTTTTTAGGGAGATGGAGCCATTTCCTTTTGACTCTGGCAAAGAGCTTCTCCATCCATTTACCTATCCATCCATCTACACATCCATCCATCCATCCATCCATCCATCCATCCACAGTCATTTTTCCATACATGTATTCATCCACATATCTATCTACCCATCTGCTCTTCCACCCACCCAGCCACTTAAGCATTTATCCACTCACCCACCCATCTGTTCATTCATCTGTCTGTTCATCCATCCAAACATCCACCTATCTATCTACCCATTCATCTACCCATTCACCCAAAGCACTGGGATTACAGGTGTGAGTCACTATGCCCAGCCAAGAAAGGCATTTTTATACTCACCATAAAGACTAGAAAACTAACACTCATCCATCCATCTATCCATCCATTGACCCATCCATTTATACATCTAACCCAACCCTTTCTGAGCCTCCACTTGCTTATTTACAAAATGGAGAAAGTTGGTATGAGACTTAATGATGTGGAACATGTTAAATACCTCATGTGTAATAGGTTCACTAATGTTTATGCAATGGATGTCTTTTGCCTTATTAAGGAGTCAATTTCAGGGTGATTTTATTCCTGTGGCCCAAAAATATTCCACAGACTTTGTCCTTTTGTTTATTGCTTTGGGAACTGGAGTGATGGGGGTGTGCTGGGTCGTTTTTATTACCCGATGAGTCTCTCTGGCTCTTGGCTGTCCATGAAGAACAGTAAGAAAATCCCAGGGAGAGATAGTAGGCAGAGGACCATGAATAAAGTGAACAAAAGGCAAGAGCAGCCACAGGCCTCACCTCACTGGAGTCAGGCGTGGGGAAGGTTGCTGGGAAGCAGGAATTTGAGTTTAACTTCCCCACCTTCCCTGTAGACTCTGTATCTCAGGAAGAGGAAGCTTGTCCAACGTGGAGCTATAAAAATCCTCCTGTGGGGCTTTGATGTGTCTTCTCTGTGGGGAGCTGGGGCCTAGTTCCAGGGGGAAAAGGAGATGAAAGCTTAAGGCCTGGGTTTGGGCTGCTATGAAGAAAGCTGACAAGGCCGCGGCCTTGACTGACTCCTGAAGATGGTGGCAGTGAAAATGGTTATACCTGACATTGGTACAGTTGTTCAAAGTTTGCACAGAGTTTGCACCTGTGCATGTGCCATGCATCACACCCCTGTGTGTCAGGAAAGACAGGCAGGCTTTTTAAATTTTTTTTTTTTTTTTTTTTTGAGGCAGAGTCTCAATCTGTCACCCAGGCTGGAATGCAGTGGCACGATCTCGACTCACCGAAACCTCCGCCTCCCGGGTTGAAGTGATTCTCCTGCCTCAGCCTCCCAAGTAGCTGGGATTATAGGCACATGCCACCACATCCAGCTAACTTTTGTATTTTTAGTAGAGACAGGGTTTCATCATTTTGGCCAGGCTGGTCTCAAACTCCTGACCTCAAGTAATCTATGCTCCTCACCTCCCAAAGTGCCGGGATTACAGGCATGAGCCACTGCACCCGGCCAAGACGGGCATTTTTGTACTCGTCATAAAGAAGAAGAAACTAACACTCACTGCAACAACTGGCTACCCCACAGGGCACCCAGGCTCCACCTCTGCTCTCCTGACTTTGCCTCCAAAGCCCTCTCCCCCATTCTAGAGGTATTCTTTTGACACGGCCTCTAGACACTGGGAGAAAGATACTTCACCATGTCTTGGGCAGCCTGTGACTTCCAAAATTGTTTGGAGAGAACTCTCTTAGTCTGGTTGCTGTTGTTGTTTAAGTTTTAAATTAATTAATTCAAATTGATTTTACAGAGTACCTGCCACATGCCTGGGAGCTCAGCATTGAGTGCAGTGAACTAACCAAATGCAGGCAGTTGCAATTCAGTGGATGGGAGCCAGGATCCGGGAACTGGCGCCCTGGGAACATGGAGTTACCTTGCCAAGAACATCCCCAAAGTGACTCAGCAGCTGACAGGTAGGAGGGACTCAGGCAAAGGAAGAGAAGAGGGTCCTGGGAAGAGGAAACCCCACTTGCAAACACCAGGATGCAAAGAAGTGGGTGAGTCTGGCAAATTGAAGGAGGTTCAGTAGCTGGAGGGTGGGGCCGCAGGAGGCTGGAAGAAGGCGAATGGGGAGTGGTGAGACCCCAGGCTGGAGGAGGGCAGGGACCAAGGTTGGAGGGCCTCTGCGATCACATCGAGGAGTTGGTCTTCATCCCAGGAGCAATGGGAAGCCCCTGGAGATTTTAGCAGGAACTTCAGATGGCTACGTTTGCATCTACTGAAGTGTGAAGAATGGCTTGGAATACAGGAGATATGAAGACCTATGCCAGTAAATTTTTTTTTTCTGTTTTTTTTTTTTTTTTTTTTTTTTTTTGTTTTTTTTGCGACAGAGTCTTGCTCTGTCACCAGGCTGGAGTGCAGTGGCGTGATCTTGGATCACTGCAACCTCTGCCTCCCGGGTTCATGCGATTCTCCTGCCTCAGCCTCCCGAGTAGCTGGGACTACAGGCACATGCTACCACGCCCAGGTAATTTTTGTATTTTTAGTAGATGGAGTTTCACCAGGTTGGCCAGGATGGTCTCGATCTCTTGACCTTGTGATTTGCCCACCTTGGCCTGCCAAAGTGCTGGGATTACAGGCGTGAGCCACTTCGCCCGGCCCTGGTGTTTTTTTGTTTTTTTTTTTTAAACTTGTCTTCACCACTATATTGAGAACACCTGAGAGTTAGAGAATGAGTCAAAAAAATATGGTCCTGAGATGTCCAGGGCTCCCACAGAAGCATGCTTCTGGGAGAGATCAAATCTTTGCGATCACTGCTAGGTTGGGTGCCCACTATGTGCCAGGCAGAGCTTGAGTAGACCCAGACCCCCAGACCTCAGGGGAGGTGACAGCTGAACTGTATCTTGAAGCATGGAGAAGAATTTGTTGCTGGTGGCTTATGTTTGGTCAAAGAACAAAGATTTCAGCTTTCTTAAAGGACAATAAAGTGAGAGGTTATTTCTGTCCCTTTCTAAAGAGAAAATCTTTGCCTGTAGAGCTGGCAGGGTCAGTGATATGAATGTCAGCTTCACAGCAGAGCTGATCAAAGCCGGTGGATGTTCAGTGGCATGTTGGGAGACTGTCAGGACTGCCCCATGCCTCAATTCCCCACCCAGCTAGTCCCACCGAAGCTCCAACCTGACAGCACTGGGACTGAAGTCTGTTCTGTCCTGACATATTGTTAACATAAACGTGTGAAGGAAACTTGGTAGAGCATTGCCATTAAGAGTAGATGGAGGCCAGGCATGCTGGCTCATGTCTGTAATCCCAGCATTTTGGGAGGCCGAGGCAGGAGGATCACTTGAGGTCAGGAGTTTGAGATCAGCCTGGCCAACATGGTGAAACCCCATCTCTACTAAAAATGCAAAAATTAGCCGGGCATGATGGTGGGCACCCATCATGTAATAATGGTAATAATTACTACTTGGTAATAATTACGACCACCAAGTAGTAATCCCAGCTACTTGGGAGACTGAGACATGAGAATTGCTTGAACCCGGGAGACGGAGGTTGCAGTGAGCCAAGATACGCACCATTGCACTTCAGCCCAGGCGACAGAGTGAGACTCAGTCTCCAAAAAAAAAAGAGCAATGGACCTGGCTTTACATCAGGGCTCTGCCACTTGAACTTGCTAGACAAGTCACCTTGACTTCCTCAGACCCTCAATTTCCTCATCATTACTGCACTGTGGCATTGGCAGGAAGATACCTGTACCAGTTGTGCAGTCATGGGGTCTCAGCTCCACACTTTTCTGTACTCTGCTTTGTGCTGCTGGGCCTGGGGCTCTGCAAACCCCATTTCTACTAGGCCAGCTGACTCCCTCTCAAGTTCTGCCAGTGGGGTGCTAGAGAGAGCCATGCATTTGGAGAGGGAAATAGACATGCTCCCTCTTGTATGAGTCCTGTGGGCTTCTTGTTTATTTTCCTCCTAGGAGTAGCACCTCAGCAGTGCCTTTTAACCCTGGCAGCGGCAGGCCTTCCCCATGGCAATAGCTGAAGCCAGTTTGCAGTTTTTCCAATGCTAATGGAACCAGCTTCATCACATCCAACTCAGAGACATCAGCACCCACCAGCAGTATCCCTTCCTCGGGAGTCTGAGTTTCAGCTCAGGGTCCCTCCTCAAAGCCCCTAAATGTTAATCATTCTAACTTTTCCCCATGAGGCCTCATCTCTAGGATGATCGCTGCTTCCTGCTGTTGCTGTCTCTATTATTTCTCATAGTTCTTGTTTGTCTGAGTATAGCCTGAAGGTTTATGTCCCCCAAAATCCAGGCGTTGAAATCCTAACCCTTAAAGTGGTGGTATTAAGAAGTGGGGCCTTTGAGAGGGGACCAGGTCATGAAGGCAGACCCTTCATGAATAGAATTAGTGTCCTTTTTGTTTTCTTGAGACAGATTTTCGCGTTTGTTGCCCAGGCTGGAGTGCAATGGTGCGATCTCTGTTTACCACAACCTCTGCCTCCCAGGTTCAAGTGATTCTCCTGCCTCAGCCTCCTGAATAGCTGGGATTACAGGCATGCACCACCATACCCAGCTAATTTTATATTTTTAGTAGAGATGAGGTTTCTCCATGTTGGTCATGGCTGGTCTCGAACTCCCGACTTCAGGTGATCCACCCACTTCAGCCTCCCAAAGTGCTGGGATTACAGGCGTGAGCCACAGTGCCCAGCCAGGATTAGTGTCCTTCTAAAAGATGTCAGAGAGCTGCCTTGCCCCTTCTGCCATGCGAGGACACACGGAGAAGGTGCCATCTATAAGCCAAAAAGCAGGACCCTCACCAGACACCAAGTCTGCGGGCACCTTCCTCTTGGACTTCCTAACCTCTAAAACGGTGAGAAAAATTTCTGGTGTTTACAAATTATACAGTTTATGGTATTTTGTTGTAGCAGCCCAAATAGACCAGGCCAGTTCTTGTTTTTTTTCAGTTACCTAGTTAACAACTTTATACCTAGTTAGCTAGTTAGCAACTTTATACTTAGTTGACAATCCTTTATGTGACATTCACTCTGTGCAAGAAACTGATGTGGTCTCTGTCTCCTGACTGTCATAACTAATTGTCTGTAAGATGTTTGGTTCATATTAAACTCTCAATAAATGCTTCGTGTTATTATGCCTTTATGCCTAGTGTTTACTCACTTATTCATCTCTGTTGGTTTCCTGTGATGTTTCAGGCTCCGTGTGACACATTGGGGTGCAGTTGTGGAAGACACAGTCCAGGTGTCATGGGTCACAGTCGGAGTGGAGGAGCCCACCAAGGACATAGACCACCCAGACTAGTTCTCGGCATCTCCTCCCAGAAACTCTCTTTGTTGACTTCACTGCCCAGTTGCTCCCAGATCTCCCAGAATCCTGATGTCCAGCCACACAAACATTCCCCAGCAGGCACATTTTCAAACACCTGGGTTGACATACCTCCACAGGTAATACTTAACAGTGAGGATAACTGGATAGTATTTTATGTTATTACTATTATTTGCACATCTTACTCTCCTTCTTAGATGATGAATTACTCAGGACTGATTTCCCCAAATGGCTCATTTCCGTATCAGCTTAAAGGCCCAGCGCAGTGCCTAGGACACGAGAAGAGATCCAAAAACAGATGCTGAATAAATTCATTCATCTAACAAATATTCCATGAGTTTTACTCCGAGGCAGGCACTGAACCAGGTATCAGGGACACAAGAACAAAGAAAACCTACAAGGTCCCCGCCCCTAGTGAATGGATGTCTGATTTGTTGGCTGAAACTGACCAGCCTCAGAGGACCCAGACCTCCATGGGGCTGGAAGTCATGCCATCATCCTGGTGTGCTGCAGACTTTCTGGGATGTCCTCTGCCTCCTTCCTGCGGAGCTGGCTGAGCTCTGGAAAGACGGGTGCCCGCTGTGGTTTACCTGATGTCCTGAACACTCTGAGCTGGCTGCCAAAGGCTATATTTAAATAGCAAACATTTGCATTTTTAATGTTGACTGGAATTGGAAAGGCAGTGATAACCTTTCCAAACTGATATTGGTTTTTACAGGATTGAGACAGGCTGGGCCTGAGGCATTTCTTAAATGGAAAATTTAAAGTATTTTCAATATCAGTGAGAGTGCAGAACCATCTTGAAACACTGCCTGTTTGGATTTTCAGAAAATGTCACCTCCCTCCCTTAAGCACACTCTGCGCTTTTGCCCTGTTCACATTTTAGGGTCCTTCCTTCATTGGGTCCTCCTAACCTACTGAGAGGTAGACAGCTGAGGCCTGTCAGGCCTGTGTCACTGGCGGGGAAGAGTTTAGAGAAGCCTAGAGGGCAATAGAAAGGGCTCTGGCCTTAGAACTGGCTCCAAGTAGCTTCCCTACACCTCACCGCTTGGGTCTCTCTAAGCCTCCTTTTCTCACATGTAACATAGTAATAAACAGGCCTGTTTAATTGTGTATTAGTTCATTTCCACACTGCTATAAAGAAATACCTGAAGCCAACATGGTGGCTCACACCTGTAATCGCAGCACTTTGGGAGGCTGAGGCAGGCGGATCAGCTGAGGTTGGGAGTTTGAGACCAGCCTGACCGACACTGAGAAACCCGTCTCTACTAAAAATACAAAATTAGCCTGGCATGGTGGCACAAGCCTGTAATCCCAGCTACTCAGCAGGCAACAAGAGTGAAATGTCGTCTCAAATAAAAAAAAAAAGAAATACCTGAGACTAGGTAACTTTTTTTTTTTTTTGAGACAGTCTTGCTCTGTCACCCAGGCTGGAGTGCAATGGCGCCATCTTGGCTCACTGCAACCTCTGCCTCCCAGGTTTAAGTGATTCTCCTGCCTCAGCCTCCCGAGTAGCTGGGATTATAAGCATGTGCCACCATGTCTGGCTAATGTTGTATTTTCAGTAGAGACGGGGTTTCACCATCTTGGCCAAGCTGGTCTTTAACTCCATCCACCTCATGATCCGCCCACCTCAGTGATCTGCCCAACTCAGCCTCCCAAAGTGCTGGGATTACAGACATAAGCCACCGTGCCTGGCCAAGACTAGGTAATTTATAAAGAAAAGAGGTTTAATTGACTCACAGTTCTGCATGTCTAGGGAGGCTTCAGGAAACTGATAACAATGGCAGAAGGCGAAGGCGAAGCAAGCACCTTCACAAGGTGACAGGAAAGAAACAGAGACAGAGAAGAAAAAGGATCTGCCACACGTTTATAAAACCATCAGATGTTGTGAGAATTCACTCACTATCACAAGAATAGCATGGGGAGCCACCCCACAATCTCATCACCTGCCGCCATGTCCCTCCCTTGACACATGGGGATTACAATTCATGATGAGATTTGGGCAGGGACACGGGACCAAACCATATTACATGGGTTTGCTGTGCTGTTCAGATGCGCTCATCTGTAGAAGTGCTCACGGAACCAAACCATATTACGTGGGTTTGCTGTGCTGTTCAGATGTGCTCATTTGTAGAAGTGCTCACCTGTAGAAGTGCTCACGGAACCAAACCATATGACATGGGTTTGCTGTGCTGTTCAGATGCGCTCATCTGTAGAAGTGCTCACCACCCCACACCTGGCACTGTGCTAATGCTCAAAGGTCACGAGTTCTTGTCCCTTCCCTGGCAGTGATCTGCCTAAGGTAACATGTCAAAATCAAGTGGGAACGCTAGGCTCCCGGCTCCCAGACCTCTTTCCAAGAAGCCGGTGGACACAGGAAGGTTAAGACATGCATAGCTGGGTTAAAGCAGAAGGACTCATTCCATCATTACTTTATTCCAATGACCATCATTAACAAAATATGCCATGACATCCTGTCTGAAAACATCTTGGCAACTATATTTTCCTTGTGTTTTTTTTTTTTTTTTTTTTTTTGTAGTAAAAGTTGTTGCACTGTTCCATATGGTCAATAGTTACATGTAGCTATTTAAATCTAAATTAAAATTAAACACAATTTAAAATTCAGTTCCTCAGCCACAGTAGCCAATTTGAAGGGCTCAGTGGCCACATGTGGCTAGTGGCAACCAGTGCGAATAGAGGGTATTTCCATCATGACAGCAAGTACTAGTAGCCAGTGCTAAGTGAGAGGAGGGGAAGGGAGAGAAGAGGAGGGGAAGAGAAGGGAGCAGGGGAGGAGTGAAGAGGGGAAGGGAGGGGAGGGGAGGGGAGGAGTGGGGAGGAGTGAAATGGGGAGAGGAGGGAAAGGGAGAGGTGGGGATAGAAAAGGAGAAGTGGGGAGGGGAGAAAAGGGAAAGGGAGGGAAGGGGAGAGGAAAGGGAAGGGAAAGGTTGCGGTGGGGGGAGAAGTGAAGAGGGGAAGGGGAAAGGAGGGGAGGGGAGAAGTGGAGAGGGGAAGGGGAAGGGAGGGGAGGGGAAAGGAAGTGAGGGAGGGGCGGGGAAGGGGGAGACAGGAGGGGGAGGGGAGAATTGAGGGGAAGGGGAGGGAAGGGGAGAAGTGAGGAAGGGAAGGGGAAGGGAGAAGTGGAGGGGTGAAGGGAGGGGAGGAGGGTGGAAAGGGAGGGAGGGAGGAGAGGGGAAAGAAAGGGGAGAGGAGGAGAGAGAAAGGAGAAGGGAGACATTGAGGTGGAGAAGTGGGGAGGGAAAGTGTAAGGGAGGAGACAAGAGTTAGGAAGGGAGGGAGAGGAGGGCTGGGGGAGGGGAGGGGAGAGAAAGGGTGAAAAAAGAGGGGAGGGAAGGGGAATGGGAAGGGAGAGGAAGGGGAAGAGGTGAGAGGAACGGAGAGGAGAGCAAGGGAGGAGGAGGGAGGTGGCCTATGAGATTCCTACTGCTGCTGTAACAAATTACTACAATCCTAGTGGCTGAAAAATCACAAATTAATTATCTTAAAGTTCTGGATGTCAGAAGTTCTAAAATCAATTCTCCTGGGCTAAAATCAAGGTGTTGGCAGTGCTGGTTCATTCGGAGGTCCGGGAGTGAGTCCACTTCCTGGCTTTTTCCAGCTTCTAGAGGCCACCTGCACTCCTCAGCTCATGGCCCCTCTGGTATCACTCCAACCTCTTACCACTAACTCCAGTCCTCCTCCTCCTCTCTTATAAGGATTCCTGTGATCCTATCAGGTCGGCATGGATAATCCAAGATAACCCCCCAATCTCAGGATGATTAATTTAATCACAACTGCAAAACTTCTTTTCACATATAAGGCAGGATTTATAGGCGTCAGGGATTAGAATATGAGCATCTTTGTGGGGCCGTTACTTAGTCTACCACAGATGGAAAGAAGGGGAAGGGAAAGGGAGGGAAAAGGAGAGGACAGAAGAGGCAAACTGGTTTTCCAGAGCATTCCTCATTCATGCACATCCTTGCATGTGTTCATCTAGGCGTGGAAATCCATTTCCAATATTTGCACATTCTCATGGAAGAGGAAAATTCTCTTCTCTGAGAGAACCAGTGCTTGAGCACTTTTTAAACTTAATTTAACTCAACAAATATTATTGTTTAAAACTCAGGTGTGATCATGTCATTCCCTCCTCAAAATAGATGCATGATTCTTCACAACCTACTGTAAAAGCCCCGAACCATCAACACACAAACACATGTGGGCGTATGCCGCATTGGGCTGATAACTCAACTTCTCTGATCTACCTTGTGCTTTGTAATCCTTGCCAGATCCACTGAGGCCATCATCTCTACCTATGGACATTGGTCAAAACACATCTCAGAGGCTTTCTCCTCCCTGCTGCCTTCTCCAGCTCTGCTGGGCTGATGTTCTTATCTGTGACCAGCATTTATTTCATGTTTTTCAGAGCATTTGCCTGGTTGTGCCCTATCTCTCCCCTACTCTCTGTCCACTGTCTTCCTCTCAATCAATGGTGATTCTCAAACTCCGTGTGGAGGAAAGACTAGGGGTGTGTGTGTGTGTGTGTGTGTGTCTGTGTGTGCGTGTTTGTTTTCTGAGACAGAGTCTCATTCTGTAGCCCAGGCTAGAACATAATGTCACAATCAGCTCACTGTAGCCTCCGCCTCCTGGGTTTAATCAATTCTCCTGCCTCAGCCTCCTGAATAGCTGGGATTACAGGTGGGTACCACCACACCCAGCTAATTTTTTGTAGAGATGGGGTTTCACCATGTTGGTCAGGATGGTCTCGAACTCCTGATCTCCAGTGATCTGCCCACCTCAACCTCCCAAAGTGCTAGGATTACAGGTGTGAGCCACCACGCCTGGCCAAGACTTGTGTTTTTTTTGGTGGTTGTTTAGTTTTCATTATAAAAATTTCCAATCCATTGCATACCGATGATTTTGTAAAATAAAATGAAAAACATAGGTACAAAATACAAGCTTTTGTCTTTGTTAAAAGACAAAGCAGATATATAAAAAGCAAGCTTTACTTTATTATTGTATTCAAATGGATGTAAGGATTTCTAAATCCTTACTCTCAATTTCTGTACTTTTATCTTCTTTGATCAGTAACAGTTTTCGGACCACACAGTTCTCTGGGCCACACCTGAAGGAGCACCATCCTCTGGCTCCTGAGACGACTCTGTACCTGGCCAGCACTTGATCTGCTTTATGGAACCCATTTGAATTTTCCTGCCAAGTGCTCTGCCAGGTGTGCAAAGCGATGAGATTCACAGAAGAATGGTCCTTGTGGAGAGGTCCTCAGAATGAGGAGGTCCCCGCTGGTGATGTTCACAGGCAGAAGTGGTTGCAGTCCCAGTTCTGCTGTATAAGCAGCTTCAGGATCCTAGGTGTGTCACCTGAATGTGGCCTTGACCTGAAGCTAGATCAAGGTTCTTTTTTTTTTTTTTTTTTTTTTTTTTGAGACGGAGTCTTGCTCTGTCACCCAGGCTGAAGTGCAATGGTCCAATCTCGGCTCACTGCAATCTTTGCCTACCAGGTTCAAGTGATTGTCCTGCCTTAGCCTCCTGAATAGCTAGGATCACAGACGCATGCCACCACACCCAGCTAATTTTTGTATTTTTAGTAGAGACAGGATTTCATTATATTGGCCAGGCTGGTCTCAAACTCCTGACCTCAAGTGATCTACCTGCCTCAGCCTCCCAAAGTGCTAGGATTACAGGCATGAGCTGCTGCGCCCAGCCTAGACCAAAGTTTGTAAGCTCTCTGTGCCATGGACTGCTCTGACAGTCTGGGGAGGCCTAGGGACCTCGTCTCAGGGGGTCACAGAAGGATGCCTGCCTCTCTAAATCCTTCCTGGTGCTGGTTGGCAGGGGCCTCATTCCATTGAGGTATCATGACTCTAGGTTTCCAGTAGTGGCCAGCGGTAAAAAGGGTGGCCCACAGAGGAACTGGGAGCAACTGGGAAATACGCATGCCACCTACTGTAATGGAAAAATGGGGGAGAGGCCAGGAGCAGACCTGTTAGCCAATAAGTTAAAGATGCTGCTCTATGAAAGGGGAAGTCAGTGCCTCGGTGTCTAGATTGCAGTATTCTGTACTATCCTCCACTGTAACCTTCTACACCGTGAGCTTTTTTTTGAAATAGGGTCTTACTCTGTCACCCAAGCTAGAGTGCAGTGGTGTGTTCATAGCTCACTGCAGCTTCGACCTCCCAGGCTCAAGCAATGCTCTCACCTCAGCTTCCTGAGTAGTTGGGACCACAGGCACATGCCACCACACCTAGATAAGTAGGTTTTGTTTTCAGTGGTTTTTTCTTTTTTTTTTTTTTTTTTGAGACAGTCTTGCTCTTGTCGCCCAGGCTGGAGTGCAATGGCATGAACTCGGCTCACTGCAAGCTCTGCTTCCTGGGTTCAAGCGATTCTCCTGCCTCAGCCTCCCGAGTAGCTGGGATTACAGGCGACCGCCACCATGCCTGGATAATTGTGTGTGTGTGTGTGTGTGTGTGTGTGTGTGTATTTTTAGTAGAGACAGGCTTTTGCCATGTTGGCCAGGCTGGTCTCAAACTCCTGACCTCGTGATTCACCCTCCTTGGCCTTCCAAAGTGCTGGGATTACAGGCATGAGCCACTGCACCCGGCCTGCATTTGTTTGTTTGTTTTTGAGAGACAAGTTTCTACTACGTCGGCCAGGCTGGTCTTGAACTCCTGGGCTCAAGCAATCCTGCTGCCTGGGTCTCCTTGTTGGAATTATAGGCATGAGCCACCATGCCCAGCCACTGTGAGCTTCTTGAAAGCAGAAAAAAATTCCTTATTATCTTCAATATCCCCAGTGCCCAGCCCAGGGCCTGGCACATAGGAAACGCTTAATAACTATTTGAAGGATGGAGGAAAGAAAGGAAAGTAGCCGAAGGCATCCTGAGCAAAAACAAACAAACCTGGAGGCATCGCATTACCTTACGGTGAGTAAACTTCAGGGATAGCGTGCGGGGCCACAGTGGACAAAGTCACTAATTCTGCCCAGCAGGCGGGTGGCCAGGGCTGGAGGAGAGGGGAAAGGCCTCACAGAGGTCATATTTGCGCTGGGCTTTGGGTCTGCTGGGGTGAGCACAGGAGAGGAGGAAGGATGGGAGTCAAGGGGCTAAGAAGAGGAAAGGCAGGAAACAAAAGCTTGTTTGGAGAGTGGCAGGGTGACCACCTGACTGGCGTTTCAGGGGCTTGGGGGACAGTGGCAGTGGGAGTAGCAGGAGGAGCACAGGAGGTGACTCTGGAGGGGCCAGCAGGCAAGCAGGGAGCCCTGAAAAGTTTTTGAGCAGGAAAGTGGAAGGATCACAACTGTCCTTTAGAAAGATGGCACTGCCAGGCGAAGAGATGATGAATTGGAGGGAAGAGAGGCTGTAAGGAGGGAAAGCAATTCCCCTAAATCGGGCAAAAGACTGTGGCAAGGGCAGAGATGGCAAGAGTGTGGGGAAAGAGATGCAGCTGAGAGCCGTTTCTGATGACAGGGTTCATGAACCCTGCTGCCCACTTCACTGTGCACACATCCTCCTGGCTGGGTGCTGCAGGTGGGGGCGGGGCTGGCATTGGAGTCCCAGTGACTGAAGTTTCAAGTGTGGATGACAAAACAGATGTTGATGCCATTCCTTAAGAGAGGGAATTCAGGAAGTACTGAGTTAAGGGCCAAAAGGAGGAATTCCATTTTGAACATTCCCACAGGAGAACTGGGAAGACGCCCAGTTTCAACTGGAAATACAAATCTGAAGCTCAGTAGAGTGGAGTTGAGAGTCCTCAGGGTGTAGGTGGCAGTGGAAGCCATGAGAATGGACAACTCCAGGCTAACTGGGGACGAGAGGGCAGCCCCCGTTGAGCAGTTAGAAACCAGCACCTGATAGAATGCATAAGATAAAATGCCGAATATGTGACAGAAATAGTAAGTTCTGTTGTCAGGAAGAAGAGGGGTGATGAACAGCTGGAATTGCTAAAAAAAAAATTTCTTCCTGGAGAAGGTGGCTTGAAGAGAAATAGCAGGATGTACAGGATTAGGAGTCAGGAAGGAGGGGAGGGAGGACTTTGGATGGGTTTTGCTGGTGGCTGAGCAGGGAGTGCGGCCACAGGGCACTGAGGATGCTTGCTGCAAAATTACAGCCCAGGATGGTGCCACTAGAGAAAGAAACAAGGAATTGATTCAGAATCCACTTTGAAGAAACTGGTCTCCTTGGTTGCCTCTGGGGAGAGGAAATGGGAGTCCAGAGGGTAGACTGAGAGGGAGACATCTCTCTATACCCTTTTGCATCTTTTGGGTAATTTTACCTTGTGCACCAATTACCTTTTTTGAAGGTTTAAATAAATTGTTTGGGCCTGATGCTGTAACTTACATCTGTAATCCCAGCACTTTGGGAAGTAGAGATGGAAAGATATCTTGAGGCCAGGAGCTCAAGCCTAGCCTGGGCAACATAGTAAGACGCCATCTCCGTTATACTAAAAAATAATCATCATAAAAAACTTTTTGGTTTTGGCAGAACAAGAGGTGAGTCTGGTACCAAAGGGAATCAGGTGGATCCCAAGAGTAAAGGTCAGATTCCTGGCCTGCCTTTCAGGCATGACAGCAAGACCAGTCTCTGACTGAGGGACCAGCATTGGTGTCTGTAGCTGTGAGTAATCCTCAGACAGCTTTTTTTTTTTTTTTTTTTTGAGACAGCGTTTCACTCTTGTTGCCCAGGATGGAGTACAATGGCGCCATCTCGGCTCACCACAAACTCTGCCTCTGGGAAGAATGATTCTCCTGCCTCAAGTGATTCTCCTGCCTCAGCCTCCCAAGTAGCCGGGATTAAAGTCATGGGCTACCACACCCAGCTAATTTTGTATTTTTAGTAGAGATGGGGTTTCTCCATATTGGTCAGGCTGGTCTCAAGCTCCCGACCTCAGGTGATCGTCCCACCTCGGCCTCCCAAAGTGCTGGGATTACAGGCATGAGCCACCACACCTGGCCTAGATGGTTCTTTTCCATGAATTTGGTTGAGTAAGTGAATGAGTCATTCAGAGAGCAGATGAGGACAGAATGAGAAGTGGCTGGACACCAGAGCTGGTCAGCTTCCAGGGACACAGCAGTATGCCCCAAAGGTGGACTGATGAGCCAGTGCTGGATCCTAATCTTATGATTGTGTGGCTGGGGCCAGGTGAGGTTGCAGGAACAGTGCTGAAATCTCATGTTTTGCTGTATTAGTCCATTCTCACATTGCTATAAAGAAATACCTGAGACTGGGTAATTTATAAGAAAAGAGGTTTATTTGGCTCACAGTTCTGCAGGCTGTACAGGAGGTATAGCAGCATCTGCTTCTGGGGAGGCCTCAGGAAGCTTCCAATAATGGGGGAAGGACAGGGGAGCAGGTATATCACATGGTGAAAGCAAAAGTGAGACAGAGCAGCAGGGAAGGTGCTACACACTTTTAAACAACCAGCTCTCACAAGAACTCACTCACTATCACAAGGACAGCACCTAGGGGATGGTACTAAAACATTCATGAGAAACCTACTCCCATTATCCAATCACCTCTTACCAGGCCCCGCCACCAACATCGGGGATCACATTTCACTATGAGATTTGGGTGGGGACACATATCCAAACTATCACTCACACAGAGTTGTCGTGAAGGTTAAATGAGATTAGCATCATGACCATCAAACATTTCTGAGGACCTACTATGTGCCTGGTATTGAGCTAATTACTCACATGGTTTAATCCTCACAAAAATCCTATGAGATGATTTCCAATATAGGAAATAAGGGCCAGGTGAAGTGGCTCACACCTGTAATCCCAGCAGTTTGGGAGGCCAAGGCGGGCAGATAATCTGAGGCCAGGAGTTTGAGACCAGCCTAGCCAACATGCTGTAACCCCGTCTCTACTAAAAATACAAAAATTAGCCGAGCATGGTGGCAGGCTCTTGTAATCCCAGCTATTTGGAAGGCTGAGACAGGAGAATCACTAGAACCCAGGAGGCAGAGGTTGCAGGGAGCTGAGAGAGCACCATTGCATTCCAGCCTAGGTGACACAGCAAGACTCTATCTTGAAACAAATAAATAAATAATATAGGAAATAAGGCACAGAAAAGTTTATTGATTTGTCTAAGATCACACAGTAAGAAAGTAGCTAACCAGGATTGAAACCCAGGCTTTCTAACTCCAGAGTTTAGTTTCTATGTGAAAGAACTCACTTAGCCCTGGGTGAAACATACACAGAGCAACAGTCAGGATAGGCCAGGTAATGCTGCAGCAACAAACAATGCCAAATCTCAGTAACATCCCACACAAAGGTTTATTCCTCACTTATGCCACATGCCCAGTGCAGGGTGGCAAGTATGGCTCATGAGAGTGACTCATAGGCACAGGGGAGGGAGGCTTCGTCGTGAGTGCTTCTGCAACCACTGAAGCAGGAGAAGGCCAGGGGAATTCTTTCCATCCAATATGACACACATTTCTTTTGCTTTTCTTTCATTTGCCAAAGCTAAGGCAGTGAGGAAGTGAAATTTGACTTTATGTCCTGAAGGCGAGAACCAAAATATTCACTAATAGCCCTAATGACTGCATGTTGGCACCCATTACGTATTGATTGAATTGAAGTCGAATGCCTAGTTCAGAGAGATGGAGAGAACTCTGTCTCAGCCAGCTGGATTGGTAAAAAGAGTTTGCAAACATAAGCACTATCAATCCTGCCTTGAAGGCCGCCAGAGGACCACTGCATCACCAGTTCTGTATGTCAGGCATTTCTCTGAGAGGTCTGCATGTTGCCAAGACAACACAAAGAATTCTGGTTACAGGTCAAAGCGTTCCAGGAAAATATCATTATTATCTTCCAACCACCGTCGTTTATCCATTCGGCACACCCCAGACCACCCTTTTGTGTTGGTTTTTTCCTTTTGCCCTTTTTATGGTTTCTCTTGTCATATTCTTCCATAAACTCACATGAGGCACACACAGAAATATGGCAAACTTGGCTGGGTGCAGTGCCTCACGCCTGTAATCCCAGCACTTTGGGAGGCTGAGGTGGGCGGATCACCTGAGGTCGGGAGTTTGAGACTAGTGTGACCAACATGGAGAAACCCCATCTCTACTAAAAAAATACAAAACTAGCCAGGTGTGGTGGCACACCCCTGTAATCCCAGCTACTTGGGAGGCTGAGGCAGGAGAATCACTTGAACCAGGGAGGCCGAGGTTGTGGTGAGCTGAGATCATGCCATTGCACTCCAGCCTGGGCAACAAGAGGGAAACTCCATCTCAAAAAAAGAAAGAAAAAGAAAAAAAGAAATATAGCAAACTTGTACATTACAAAATTTTTTTCTTTCTTTTGAGACAGAGTCTTGCTCTGTCACCTAGGCTAGAGTGCAGTGATGTGAGCATAGACCACTGTGACCTCAAACTCTCAGACTTGAGCAATCCTCCCTCCTCAGCCTCCCAAGGTGCTGGGATTACAGTTGTGAGCAGCTACACTCAGCCAGAAAATTTTCTAAACCATTTGTAAGTGTACATTTTAGTGACAGTAGTTACATTCACAGCGTTGTGCAGGAATCACCACGAGCTATTCCCAAAACTTTGTTATCACCCCAAACAAAAACCCTGTACATTAGGCAATAACTTCTGATTAAGATAGAAATTGTTATACTCACTTTAAAGATAAGGATATTTAGGGTTAAGAACTTTGCTCAGCATTATGCAGAAAATAAATGACAGAGACAGGATTTCTGACTTTGAAGCCAACGGTCCTCTTGGCGCAGTCAAGCCTCTCTAGAAGATTTCTATCTGGTCACTCACAGCAGGCAGTGCGGACCATCTGCTCGAGGTGGAGTGCAATTCCTAAACTTGGAAGTGCCCCTGCAGTGGTCTGAGGAATAGATAATCCTTCAGCCACTCCACTGTATTCCAAGACATTCCTGTATTACTGAGTGCTTATTAAGTACTGGAGAGTCAAAGATGAGTAAGACTCTACGCTGCAGCAGTTCACGGCTGAGAGAAGTTATGGAGATGCTGCTCATTTCCCCCAAAATCATTTCCCTTCTTATTTAGTAAAAACAAACAAACAAAACACAGATTTTTAGCTGGGTTCATGACTTCCAGGTGCAAGACCGCATTTTTTAGTCTCTCTTGTAACTGGCTATGGCTGTGTGACTAGGTTCTGGAAAATGACTCATGAGCATACAGTGGTATGTGAAACTTCTCAGGGAGTGTTTGCAAAAGACCAGGGGTGATACCCTTCTTTCATTACCTCCCCCTTTATCTACTGTCTAGAAGTCAAACTGCAATGGCTGGAGCTTGGGCAACCACCTTGGATCAGGAAGTATAAGACTGAGGACGGAAGAATAACAAGATGGAATAAGCCTTCATTCTTAACAAGGTGGGGTGCTATAGCATCCCTAGGTGTCATAGTTCTCATTTAGAAGAGAAAGAAAACAAATTTCTATATTATATGTATCTGTTAGCTTTTGCTGAATAACAAACTACTTCAAAGCTAATGGCCTGGCTGGGCGTGGTGGCTCATGTCTGTAATCCCAACACCTTGAGAGGCCGAGGCGGGCAGATAGCCTGAGGTAAGGAGTTTGAGACCAGCCTGGTCAAGATGGTGAAATCCCGTCTCTACTAAAAATACAAAAATTAGTCAGGCGTGGTGGTGGGCGCCTGTGATCCCAGCTACTTGGGAGGCTGAGGCAGGAGAATCGCTTGAACCCAGGAGGCAGAGGTTGCAGTGAGCCAAGATTGTGCCATTGCACTCCAGCCTGGGTGACAAAGTGAGAACTCGATCTCAAAAAAAAAAAAAAAAGCTAATATGCTAAAACAACAGCCATCTTATTTAGTTCCTGACACTATGGGTCAGCTGGGTGCTGGAGGACTGGCTGGAGCTGAATGGCCCAGGCTGGCTCTGTGTGTCTGGTAGTTGGCAGGCTGGTTGGTCAGGGCGGGGGGCCTCAGCTGGGATGGGGCACCTTTGCTCTGTCTGGTCTCACCCTCTGATAGGCTTAGCCTAAGCTTATTCACATGACTGTCTCAGGCTTCCAAAACAAAAAAGGTCAAAACCAAGAGAAACCCCAGTATGCAAGTGCTTTTCAAGCCTCTGCTTGTGTCACATATGCTAATATTCCCCTGATCTAAGCAAGTCACCCACAGGCATAGTTACTGCAAGGAGTGATTTATTGGAGGCCATTACTGCAACAATCGCTGTTGTCTAAGCCACTGATATTTTTGGATTTTCTGTCACATGCACCTGAATCTAGTCCTATCTTGTACAGGTGGTGACATGCCTGCGTATCCTCTATGTTTACATTCACCAGCGCCAGAGGATAAACAGCAGTCACAGTATTTTTTGATGTCAAGGTCACAATGGTTTGAAAACCTCCACCATCTTATTTGTCCTTATCTCCTTATCAAACTCATTTTAGAGTATTGAGAATAAACTGGTGAATGAGAAAAAACAGAATTATAGTTTAACTTTCAAGCAATATTAAGAAAACATGAAAAGGTTACTGACTTTTTTGCTGTTGCATTTTTGGTTGTTGTTGTTTAATGATGATCAAAAATAAAGAACCTCACGGTTTTGTGTGGTGGCTCACATTTGTAATTCCAATACCTTAAGAGGCTGGCGTGGGAGGATCATTTGAGCTCAGGAGTTGGAGATCAGCCTGGGCTTTGAGACCCTCTCTCTACAAAAAACTTTTTTAAAAAATAGCTGGGTGTTGTGGCACGTGCCTGTAGTCCCAACTACTTGAGAGGCTGAGGTGGGAGGCTGAAGCAAGAGGACCACTGGAGCCCAGGAGATTCCAGCTACAGTGAGGTATGTTCCCTCTGAGGTATGCACTGCAGCCTGGGCAACAGAATAAGACTCTGTCTCAAAAAACAATAATAATAGACCGGGTGCAGTGGCTCACGCCTGTAATCCCAGCACTTTGGGAGGCCAAGGTCGGATCACTTGAAGCCAGGAGTTTGAGACCATACTGGCCAACATAATGAAACCCTGTCTCTACTAAAAATACAAAAATCAGCCAGGTGTGGTGGCACCCACCTGTAGTCTCAGCTACTTGGGAGGCTGAGGCACGAGCATCACTTGAGCCCAGGAGGTGGAGGTTGCAGTGAGCTGAGATTGTGCCATTACACTCCAGTCTGGGAGACAGAGTGAGACTACATTTCAAGTAATAATAATAATAAACAAAGTGCTTTATGAGCCTTTTTTAATATAAAAAAGAGTAAATTTAAAATCTTTATTAAAAAAAGTTTAAGGCTGGGTGCAGTCGCTCATGCTTGTAATTCCTGAACTTTGGGAGGCCAAGGCAGGCGGATCACTTGAGGCTAGGAATTTGAGACCAGACTGGCCAACATGGCAAAACCCTGTCTCTACTAAAAACACAAAACTTAGCTGGGCATGGTGGCGGGCACCTGTAATCTCAGCTGCTCTGGAGGCTGAGAAACGAGAATAACTTGAACCCAGGAGGCAGAAGTTGTGGGGAACAGAGATCGAGCCACTGCACTCCAGCCTGAGCGACAGAGAGACCCTGTATTTAAAAAAAAAAAATTAAATAAATAACTACAGAGCCTCATGAACTTCACACTCCCATCTAAGCAATCTCAGGGGTTCCTACAAGGGTATCTCCGCACACTGGGGCCACCCTATGTCATTGTCAGGTGGCAGGTCCTGTTTTGCCGTCTGCTCAGGAAGCAGGCTGGAGAGGGAGAACTTCTGTGGTCACTGCTGACCACGTCTCATGAAATCGCCATTGCTGTCACCTGCTGCCTCTGAGGCGCTGCTGCCTGAGATGACCATGTAGCACTGGGCTCCACGTGAGGGACTCTTCTTGCCCTATGCCGAAGCCTCGCTATCAGGGCTACCCTCTCCAGCTGCAGGTATGATTTGCCCCAGGTAACTGAAGTGCACCTGGAATTTTCCATCACATGTCCCAGAGCCAGGAATCTGCCAGCCCAGCTTCTGTCCTCTGCTGGCCACCTTCTGTAACAGTGGGAGCTGGTCCAGGCCCATCAAGAGCCGGCAGCACATCAGTGGCAGTGACAGCTCCGTTCGAATATACCCAAGAAGCAGCTGTTCCTATCCTTTTCCCAATAAAGCAAGAGCTGGGATATAATTCTGTGGCAATGACACACAACAGTGTCTATCACCAAGTGGGGTGTTTGCTTCCCAGTCCGAAGCATCTATGAATAGTGTGTTCGCCATTTTCACCCGAGACCCAGGGAGGGACACCTGGCTTATATCCTGGTGCCTTACATCTAGAGGGTACACCCTGGAGATTCTGCCAAAGCAAAGGAACACTCTGCTTCAAAGGTGAAGTCAACCTCCATCTCACAGAAGACTGAAAACCATGCCCAGCTCCACAATGGCAGGTTCACCAATGCTCACTCACTGAGGTTTCTAAGTCATAGAACCATGTCACAGACAAAGCTCCTTTGGAACAAAATTATTACAATATAGGATAACGAGTGCTTCCACAGAAATGTGAGTGTGGTGTGATGAAGTAGAGTCCCTGCTTTGAGCCTCAGTCTTCTCACCTGTAAATTACTGATCTCATCAACTTATTGTACAGTTTAAAAGAGACAGTGTCCCCAGGTGCCACAGCCAGCTAGAGATTTTGCCGAAGCAAAAGAGCCTAGCTCACACACCTGGTGGCCGGGGGCTGCTAAAAGTCATTGTTATGGCTCTGCAGACCGGCAGGACTCTTCCTGTTTGTCCACTGAGTGTCCTGTTTGTCACTCTTGCAGGACAGCACAGATGTGGGCTTTGGGAGCCAGGACTCCTTAACTTGGCTTTATGAGGAATTTAATTGAGTGACCTTGGTCATGTCCTTCAGGAGCCAAGAATTCAAGTCAAGTCGTATCTGTGTCTTTCTCCGAGCCCTGGCTGATGTGCAAACATTCAGGCCCCATGGCTTTCCCACAGGGCATCTCTTTCCTCTGGTCTGCATGTGGTCAGCCACGGAAGGGGTAGGAGGAGATGAACAATAGACCCTTCACTGTTTTTCCCTTGTGGATTAATCTAATCCCGTTTTTCCGTTAGCAAATATAAGTCAAGAGTTTCCTGACAGAATCTGACTCCAAACACCTGGCATACAGTTGGTTTAGATTAAGGATATTACATAAATAAAACAGCAGCAAATATCCAGCCAGCCAGCGCAGAAGACCTGCCGTGGTGAGGGGAGGCGGGGGAAGGAGACACACGGATGATTTGTCAACACACAGCAAGGTAACCAGCTGGTTAGGACCGTGTGAACTTCCCATGGATTTTTTTTTCTTCTTTTTTTGGCAAACATTTATTTCACACTACTTTGGAAGGCGGTGTGGCACAGCAGTTAAATATGGGCCAAAGAAACCAGTTTAGAATCCAGACCCTGCTATTTACGGACTGTAAAATGAAGGCAAATGACTGATAAGGTGCCCGTTTCCTCATCTACAAAAGTACCTCTTCCCAACATTGAGCTGTCGCAGGGATTAGATGAGAGACGCATGCAAAGACTTTAGAATTACCGTGGGCTCATGGTGAGCCCTTGAAAATATTAGCTACCACTGTTATGTGCTGGGCCCTGAGCCAGCCAGCATTTCCCATAGCAAAGTCCCTGACTCAAAGTGATAGCTCAAGATGTTGAGACGGGAAGGGGACCCACTAGAAAGGAAGCTCTACGAGGGCAGGAATTTTTTGTTTCTGTTTTGTTTTCTATTGTACTTCCAAGGCCTAGAATAGAATAGTGCCTGGCACATAGAAGGTACTTATTTTTTTTTTTTTAAGAAACGGATGTTTATTTTCCATCAACCTTATTTCCATGTTGCTTAAGAGCCTATGCAAGAACAGCTTAAGACCATTCAGTGGCCACTCCTACCCGTTCAGTGGCCTGCGCGGGGGAAGCTGCAGACCAGTCTTCTGTGGCAGGCTGAGCTCTCCAGTCTTCAGTAGGGAACTGCTGGATAGGCACAGAGGGCACCTGCATGCCTCAGACCAGCCTGTAACCTCAGGTTGAGTAGCGGTGAACTCAGGAGCCGGGGCAGTTCACTCAACCTGAATTTCCTCCTTGGTCACGACCTTTTCAGCAGCAGCCTGCTCTTCCTTTTCAACCTCTTCAGGATCTCTGTGGAAGTAGAGATCAGGCATGACCTCCTACGGGTGTTCACGGGAAATGGTGCCACGCATGTGCAGAACTTCCTGAGCCAGCATCCACCACATCAAACCCACTGAGTGAGCTCCCTTGTTGCACGGGATGGCAATGTCCACATAGCATAGAGGAGAATCTGTATTACACAGAGCAATGGGAGATAAGTTAACATGCCTCTGTGAGAGGCTGATGGTCAGCCCTGGGGTCAGTAACCACAAGAAGCTGTGATTCCCGGAAGGCTGCCTAGATCTGGTTAGTGAAGGTTCCAGGAGTGAAGCGGCAGTATTCCTGGAGGATATGACACTGACATCAGCAGGGTTTTCAGTGGCAACAATGGCACCAGCTGCCAGCAGAAGCTTCTCCCAGGTCCTCTTCAGATTTATGATGTAGATGCCATCACTTTTCCTTTTGTAGATGTACTATTCCATCTGGAAGTCAAGATTGGTTCCACCTAAGTGGGTTCCTGCTGTAAGGAACTTAAGGACGTCCTCCTCCTTCATTTGCAGGACATCAAGGGCTCCTGACATTGTGAAAGTTTCCCTTTAAGTTACCACGGGAATCCAGAACAACACCATATGGACCCCTCTGTGGGTACTGTGGAAAAGCGAAGGTACTTCTTAATATATTTTGGTTGAATGAATACATTGAAACCATTGTTTCAGGAGCTATGCTAGACTGTGTAGGATTCAGGCAGGACACAAAGGAGGGATGTTAATAAAATGATTATACAAATTAATCAGTGAGATAGGCAAGGAATTAAAATACTTGAAGAGCGTGGAATCTTATCAGGCAATAGAGTTGTAAAATAAGTAACAGTAAAGGTTTAAGAAGTTGACTAAGCCCAGCACTTTGAGAGGCTGAGGATCGCTTGAGGTCAGGAGATCAAGAACAGCCCGGGCAACATAGCAAGATTCTGTCTCTACAAAAAAAATAAAAACAAAGAGCTGGTCAGGGTGGTGCACACCTGTAGTTCCAGATACTCAGGAGGCTGAGATGGGAGGCTCATTTAAGTCCAGGAGGCGGAGGCTGCAGTGGCTGTGATCACACAACTGCACTCCAACCTGGATAACCACGCAAGACCCTGTCTCAAAATAAAAATAAAATTAAGAAAAAAATGTGACTAAGGGGAATAACTTCTTCTTGTGACTCAGCATCCATGTAATAACAAAAGTTGAGAACTTAAATTCCCACGATCTTAAGACTGAGTTAGAGAGGTGAACCTCAGTCTTGGGTACCATCAGTGTAGAAGTACTTTCACAGTTGCAGGCCAGCACCTCTGACTTCCAACTTGATCCTGTAACCCAGTTGCAAGCCAAGACCATCAGTTGGCCTGAGATGGTACATCTGCTTCATGTAGTTGGGGAAATGCAACTCAGGAAAGTTAATAATAAACTACAGAGATGATAAAGCAAATGAAATCCATTTGCTTTAGAACTCAGACTGTGAAATGAAGGCAAATGACTGAATGCCGACATGCCCACTTCCATGGAATTAAGTCTTCACGGGATGTTGAGGAATAAATTTGGAATTCCTTAAGAAAAATAGCATATAATTGTTATTTCAGGTGTCTGAAACATTTAAGAAAATCTGAAATATTAATTGTATGATTTTAATTTGAAATGTTTAATTATTATTAAACATCATTTTATTTAAAAACATGCATGAAAGTTTGTTTAAACAGTATTTAACTGTCTAAAAGACTGAAATGTCCTTAAGTCTATGGGAATATCATATTTGTAACTAGAGTTTCCATGCTAAAGAGTGCTTTGTTTGTCTTATGAGTAAATCAGCCTTCTAGGGTATATGACGTGCTTGAGAGAATCAAATATAGTTGACCCTTGAACAATATGGGGGTTAGGGACTCCCCACACAGTGAAAAATTTGTGTATTACTTTTGACTCTCCAAAAACTTAAGTACCAATAGCCAACTGTTGACCAGAAGCCTTACCGAACTTGCTTGAACCGCCTCCCAGGTTCAAGCAATTCTCGTGCCTCAGCCTCCCAAGTACCTGGGATTACAGGCATGCACCACATCCGGCTAACAGTCAATTGACACATATTTTATACATTACATATATTATATACCATATTCTTACAGTAAAGTAAGCTAGAGAAAAGAAAATGTTATTAAGAAAATCCTAAGAAAGAGAAAATATATTTACTATTCATTAAGTGGAAGTGGGTCATAAAGGGCTTCATTCTCCTTGTTTTCATGTTGAGGAGTCTGAGGAGGAGGAAGAGGAGGGGTCGGTCTTGCTGTCTTAGGGATAGCAGAGGTGGAAAAAGCAGGGAAGGGTAGAAGGGGAGGTAGGAGAGGTAGGCATACTTGGTGTAACTTTTATTGAAAAAAACTCATATTTTTAAGGAGATCCTTGCCGTTCAAACCTGGGTTGTTCAAGGGTCAACCGTATATTAAATTTGAGATTATAGTTTAATATTTAGTTAGTTAGTTTAGTTTTTGTTTTTTGTTTTTTTGTTTTTAGACAGAGTTTTGCTCTTTCATCCAGGCTGCAGTGCAGTGGCGCAATCTTGGCTCACTGCAACCTCCGCCTTCCAATTTCAAGTGATTCTCCTGCCTTAGCCTCCTGAGTAGCTGGGATTACAGATGCCTACCACCATGCCCAGCTAATTTTTGTATTTTTAGTAGAGATGGGGTTTTGCCATGTTGGCCAGGCTGGTCTCAAACTCCTAATCTTGTGATTCACCTGCCTCAGCCTCCCAAAGTGCTGGGATTACAGGCATCAGCCACCTCACACCCAGCCTATTTTTGTTAGTGTTTTGAGACAGAGTCTTGCACTGTTGCCCAGACTGGAGTGTAGTGGTATGATCTCAGCTCACTGCAACTTCTGCCTCCCAGGTTCAAGCAATTCTCATGCCTCAGCCTCCAAGTACCTGGGATTACAGGTGCATACCACCACATCCAGCGAATTTTTAAATTTTTAGTAGAGATGGCGTTTCACCATGTTGGCCAGGTTGGTCTTGAATACCTGACCTCAAGTGACTCACCCTCCTCAGCCTCCTCAAGTGCTTGGATTACAGGCATGAGTCACTACACCTGGCCTAACATTTAAAGGGATTTAATTAGCCATGATGGTTAAGTTAGGTTAATTATTTAAGAAAATATTATTTGTTAAACTTAACTGAACATTAATTAAAGGAAAAATGAAAGTGATGTTATTTTTATACAAAATGACTAGATTTGTGACTAAATTAACTAGATTGGTACATTGAGCTTTAAGTCTTATGAAAAAGGTATAGTTTAAACTTACAGCTTTATTACATTCAATATCAGTGAAAACCAAGCAACTGTTAAGTATCCCTTTTCATGCAGAAAAGCTTCTGTCTGATATCTGAAAACCTGAATTGACAAGGGAATGCTTATAAAATCCAGAAGGGCTTGACTAAGTGGTCCTGTTAAAAGTGTTGCTATTGTGGGTTTTCCTGTTAAAAGTGTTGCTATTGTGGGTTTTCCTGGAATATCTCGTATTATTAAAATAATACAAGGTTTATATAACTGCTATGATTTGAATGTGTCCCCCCAAAAAGCGTGTGTTGGAAACTTAATCCCCAATGCAACAGTGTGGGAGGTCTAATTGGAGGTGTTTAGGTCACAAGGGCTCCAACCTTGTGAACAGATTAAGCACTGATTATAAAAGGACTGTGAGTTCAATCTCTTGTTCTCTCATGCGTGCATGTGCTCTCTTGCCATGTGACACCTACCATGTGATGCCTTCTACCATGTTATGACGCAGCAAGAAGGCTACCAGACACAGATCCAGCCCCTTGATCTTGGACTTCGCAGCCTCTAGAACCGTGAGCCAAATAAACTTCAATTGCTTATAAATTGCTTGGTCTATGGTATTCTGTTACAGCAGCACAAAATGGCAAAACTATCCATTTCAGTGCCTTTAAAAGACTCCTCTTGTTATTGGCTCACTAGATTGGCAGGCTCTCTGGAACAGAGATTGTGTATCACAGATTTGCAGCTCTCTGCAGGAACCTTGACCCCAACACCGACTGACCCCAACACTCACCCTTTCTCAACTGCCAGATACACAATGCACCCCTGGGACCATGCATTTGTTCATTCTCCTGCATCGAGGAGTCAGCAGGTCTGGTGCTGATCCTTAGGGAAAGCTCTGGAAATTTGTGGGAATATTTTAAATAGGGTGAGTGCAAAGCATGACTGTCATTAAATGGGTGGGAACCCAGAATGCTAGATGTTCTGTGATCATGAGACAGTCCTATATATGAAGAATTGTTTCATAAACAATATGATTTTCAAATGTTTGCTAGACATTCATGTGGGTGAGAAACTCAATTATAGTTTTTTGAGGCTAGAATCTGACTCTGTTTCCATATAAACTAAGACATTTTTTGCATGATTTTAATATATGCTGAATTTTCCAAGAATGCAATTACTATGTAAATCAAGAGAAGATTGTACTTTATTATATTTGAAACTTTACCAGGAGTTATTTACTATTTTGGAAAATGTCACATCACCAAAGGCAAAGTAGCTCATAGTATTTGAGTTATCAATGCAATACAACAGTGTCTGTCTGCATTTGTGGGTGTCCGTCATCTATGGTGATTCTATATACAAATGTAAGAATATCACCACTTTATCCTAACACTGATTAGGGCATTTACAAGCTTTTCCATATTGAAATATACATTATTTAATTTAAAAATAATGTGTATTTTATTTATCTCCTTTTATTTCTCCTTTATATGACGCTTGGGTGTTAGATTCACTTTACAAAATCATGTGTATATGCAGGGTAAATTATCTATGAACTCCATTTCAGAATAGTGAGGGATATTACACAGTGGTTGGTTGTTGGGTCACTGCACTGCTCTCCACCCTCAGTCTCTTCTCTGGAAGTTTCTTTTACCTTCTTGAAATGTGGCTCTCCTCTGAGAATCTTGTTTCTTCTGTAGCCCTCACAACCGATGGTTGCTTTCTCTCGTACATCCTCCTATTACTGGATTCAGAAGTGGGCTAGGTGTCTGCTTCTTCCCCACTAAGAGTTCCAGACCTTTGTTCTCCTTCCCCGAAAATCCACAGCTCTGACGTCCCTAGCCTCAGGCAATAGTACTTCCTTCCTCAGATCCTTGAGGATTTTAGCCTATGTTCATTGGCTCTCTCTCCAACACTGTGTCTGTCTCAATTCTTGGTGATTTCAATATTCACCGAAATAGTGCTGATGTTCAAGTACAGCACAGGCAGTGACCAGTCAGAAGCAACATCAGTCCTCTGGAGGGCCTCCTGCTGGGCATGGTATTACCATTTAATTGCTGGATCAGATATTAGGGAGGTCCTGGGTCCAGGGACAGGAGCCGGGGTAGCCAAGGCAATGGAGGAGCACTCATGGGTCTTAAGCAGTAGCCATTAACCAACTGATATGAAAGAATTTTAACATTTTAACAGCTGAAATGGACAGATTGATCCTACCAGGTGATATCAGCCCTGAGTGGAGATGATCCTCCCAAGTTTCTTTGTCTCTCTCCTCCTGTGACTTTGTCCTCCACGACAGCTCAGTCACTGGCTCCCATTGTCATGTGCTGGATCCATGAACATAGCTGCATCCCCTCCACGATGTAAGCATCCCACTCTGGACCTCCAGCTTCTGTTCTTCCAGCTTACTCCACCTACAGCCCCAACTCCAACATTCTGCCACTTAATCAGAGCCTACCATTCATTATATGCCACAGTTTCCACTATGCCTCATGTCCTTCATGCCTTCCATTCTTTTCTAACACAATCACCCAGTTTAGATTAGACTAATGTAATCATTCCTTCTAATCTAATCACCAAGATTAGATTCCACCAAACATCCTCATAATCACGCCCTCGTGTACACAAAATCCCCTTACTCTACTCTTTCTTTTTTTTTTACCAGGCTGGCAAAGTCAGGCTGGTCTTGAACTCCTGACTTCAAGTTATCTGCCTACCTCAACCTCCCAAAGTGCTGGGATTATAGGCATGAGCCATTGCACCCAGCCTCAAACTCCAAAAAATTTTAATGAGAATAGAAGCACTGTTTTATATTTTTATAAAATCTTTTTCATGTTTGGCTTAAGAGAAAACAACTAGCTTCTTATATCTCCTTCTGTATTCAAATTGTTATAAAATGTAGTTTTGAATGAAGTATATTTGGAAAATTCACAGACACAAATAAGTCATTAGAAATGGGAGGAATAGGCCGGGCGCGGTGGCTCACGCCTGTAATCCCAGTACTTTGGGAGGCCGAGGCGGGTGGATCACGAGGTCAAGAGATCAAGACCATCCTGGTCAACATGGTGAAACCCCGTCTCTACTAAAAAAAAAAAAATACAAAAAATTAGCTGGGCATGATGGCGTGTGCCTGTAATCCCAGCTACTCAGGAGGCTGAGGCAGGAGAATTGCCTGAACCCAGGAGGCAGAGGTTGCGGTGGGCTGAGATCGTGCCATTGCATTCCAGCCTGGGTAACAAGAGCGAAACTTCGTCTCAAAAAAAAAAAAAAAAAAAGAAATGGAAGGAATATTTTGATAGCCTTTTCAGATAATTGAGAATATTCTTCTTTGACATTGTACACAAACTTGACAGGTGGTAATTTCTTAAAGGTTAGTCATAGTTTAGATTTTCAAACCATAATAATCTATTTTTCATACTCTGTTACATTAAAATCTATTGATTTATCTTGCACTTTGAATGGGCTTTTTTCACCCATGCATGATTTTGTAACATCATGCATCACCCATTTGAAAATATTGGTTCACAGAACTATGCAGATATTCTAAATGTTGACATATTTAATTATACAAGATTATTAAAAAGTCACAGCCATTAGTATCATCACTGATCTCATCAGGAATCTTTAAGTATCGAGAAGCTGCCAAGCTCATGGGGACAGATACAAGTTTTCCAAAACTCTAAGTTTTTTGGCAGAGCTTGAATTTTATCATTGTCAACAAATGGTTCACAAATAACTCCTGTCAAACAGACTCACTTTGTTCATTTGTTAGTGTCTGTCAAATACCCAACTCTGAATAATCAAAGTTGGCCTGTCCGTCATTCTTTCAACTGGTGTTCCTGTGGTAAAGAGGCAAGGTCAGCTGTCAGTGTCAAACAATCACTCGAGCGCTTTCCCTTGAGACAGCTCTCATACTTTGGTATGTATGTAGCATAAGTGCTCTATGTGTACTTCCTATTCAACAGAGAATATTAAAAAGACCTACTTTAGGGATGAAATTTCATAAAATTCATAATTTTACTTCTTCATCAAGGATATTCTTCAGCAAAACTCTTTCCCCCCCATCCTCCATAAGTGCTTAGTGATGAAAAATATAATGACCATTAGAAGAGTTTGGCACCACTGCCTTGATTCTTGCTAAGACACCAGCAGTTTTACCAACCATTGCTTTTGCACCATCAGCCCAATTGTTAACACAGTTGTTACAGGATAAACCAGGCAATTCAAAAAAATTATTTAATCCTTTGAACATTTCAGCACCACTGTGTTTATTACATCCACATCCACATATACAATATCAGTCTTTGATGATTGGTTGGTGCTGAACCTGAACAAACGCAAGCAAAACTGCAAATCTAGGCATGTGCATAGATTCGTTCATTTTAAGGCAAAAGTTTAATTTTACAGAGGAGATATTAATTTAGTCTTTATGTTTGTAGATAACTCTTTACTTGGACTTATCATATCCTCAACCTCCTGGGTTCAAGTGATCTTCCTGCCTCAGCCACTGGAGTAGCCAGGAGCACAGGTGCATGTCACCACATCCAGCTAATTGTTTAAATTCTTTGTAGAGACAGGGTCTCACGATGTTGCCCAGGCTAATCTCAAAATCCTGGGCTCAAGCAATTCTCCGCCTCGGTGTTCCAAAGTGCTGGGATTACAGGTGTTAAGTTTAGCCTGAAGCTACCTCCTTACATATTGTGTTTTTTGTTTGTTTCTTTTATTTTTGAGATGGAGCCTCACTCTGTTGCCAGGCTGGAGTGTGGTGGTGAGATCTCGGCTCACTGCAACCTCTGCCTCCCAGGCTCAAAGCAATACTACTGTCTCAGCCTTCCGAATAGCTGGGACTATAGGTGCACACCACCACGCCTGGCTAATTTTTTGTATTTTTAGTAGAGACAGGGTTTCACCATATTGGTCAGGCTGGTCTCAAACTCCTAACCTCAGGTGATCCACCTGCCCTGGCCTCCCAAAGTGCTGGGATTACAGGTGTGAGCCACCGCACCCAGCCATTCTTACATATTTTAAGTTCAGTCTAAAAGTTCCTCTGTACATCATGAACTATAACCTAAATGGAATTGTAAAGTGGTTGTGGCCTACTCTTGTGCCAGTCACTGACTTTTTGCCAATCAAATGTGGCCAACTGTTCAAACTGTGTTCAAATAAGGCAAATGCTGAGCTATAACCAATCTGATTGTTTCTGTGCCTTACTTCCATTTTCTGTACATCACTTTCCTTTTTCTGTCCTTCTACCATGAGCCTGCTCTGGTTTAGGAGGCCGCTCGATTTGCAAATCATTCTTTGCTCAATTGAACTCTTTTAAATTTAATTTGGCTAAGGTTTTTCCTTTAACACAGGCACGAGTCACTACTCTTTGCCTATAATTTATTTTAATGACTTTTCATCCAGCAGGCATTTAGCAACGTCAACTATACAAGTTGTTATTAATCTACTACTGATGTACTTTTCTGGGCAACGTAATATGGTGAATTACCTTGAAAGATGCTTCAGTAGCTTTTTAACTTCTAGTTTGAAAAACTGTAACAAACAATTATTAGATTATAAACAGTTTATTATATCTATGTTCAAAATATCCCATTCATTTTTATTTATATTTTGTATGACCAGCCCTAATGTGGTATATCCCTAATGTGATATTTTGTTACGGCAGTACAAAATGGTCTAAGATAAAGATCAATGTACAATAATGAAAGAAATAGTCCACCAAAGAGATGTTAACAGGCAGGGTGCTGTGGCTCATGCCTGTAATCCCAGCACTTTGGGAGGCTAAGGCGGGTGGATTACCTGAAGTCAAGAGTTCAAGACCAGCCTGACCAATGCGGTGAAACCCCGTCACTATTAAAAATAAAAAAAGTAGCTGAGCATGGTGGTGGGCACCTCAAATTCCAGCTACTTGGGAGGCTGAGGCAGGAGAATCACTTGAACCTGGGAGACAGAGGTTGCAGTGAGACGAGGTCGTGCCACTGCAATCCAGCCTGGGCAACAAAAGCAAAACTCTGTGTCAAAAAAAAAAAATGTAACAATTATGAACTTGTAGGTACTTTGTGCTTATTTAGGAAATTGTCTTAGTTCACTTATGCCTCTATAACAAACTACTCTAGATTAGGTAATTTATTTCTAAAAAACTATTTCTCACAGTGCTGGAGGCTGGGAGGTCCAAGATCAAGGCACCGGTAGGTTTGGTGTCTGGTGAGGATAGTTCCTCATGAATGGTTCCTTCTATGTGTCCTCACATGGCTGAAGAGATGGAAGGGGAAAGCACTATAGTGCTCCCTCCAAACCTCTTTAGTAAGAGCACTAATTCAATCGTGAGGGCTGAGCACTCCTGATGTAATCACTTCCCAAAAGGCTGCATCTTTTAATACTATCACCTTGGAGTTTAAGTTCTAACATATGAATTTTGGAGGGACACACACATTCAAACCATAGTATAAATCTTGCACTATCTGTATTCCAACTGTATTTTTCTAAATTGTGTCTAATAATTCTAAAGTTTTGTTTTCATAACTGAAGCTTTAGTATATTGAGAGCATAGACTGGGCATGGTGGTTCATGCCTGTAATCCCAGCACTTTGGGAGGTCAAGGCAGGCAGATTGCTTTAGCCCAGGAGTTCAAGACCAGCCTGAGCAGCATAGCAAGACCCTATCTCTAAAAAAATTCATAAAAAGAAAAAAAGATAAGAAACATCAAAAAAAGAAAAAGTTTTTTTTAAAAAAGAAATACATTAAAAGCGTAATTTTTTGAATTGTGAGAAGTAGGGAATTTAGTTGATTACTTTAATATTTAAAAAACCATTAATACCATTAATTGAATAGTTCACTGTAATGCCTCCTATATAATATTCTGAAGTCTGGGCTGGCTACTGTAGCTCACACTTGTAATCCCAGCCCCGGAGGCCAAGGTGGGTGGATCACCTAAGGTCAGGAGTTTGAGACCAGCCTGGCCAACATGGTAAAACCCCATTTCTACTAAAAATGCAAAAAAAATTATCTGGGCCTTGTGGCTCATTCCTGTAATCCCAGCTACTTGGGAGGCTGAGACAGGAGAATCACTTGAACCTAGGAGGAAGAGGTTATATTAAGCTGAGATTGCGTCATTGCACTCCAGCCTGGGCAACAAGAGTGAAACTCTGTCTAAAAAAAAAAAAAATCTGAGGTCTGATATGCTATGCCAAGGTGAATTTATAGTAGTCCCATTCTGTTTTACTTAATTTTTTTTTTTTTAATTTAGAGACGAGGTCTTGATATGTTCCTCAGCCTGGTCTTGAACTCCTGAGCTCAAGTGATCCTACTGCCTCGGCCTCCCAAAGTGCCAGGATTATGGGTGTGAGCCACCATGCCTGGCCTATTCTGTTTCATTTATATATTTGCATATATCTAACCCATACTAGATTATCTTAATGAATCAAGCTTTGTGTCTCTGTTGTGTAACTGATAATGGCATAGGTCAGAGTAGATTTCTGTTTAATATTTATTATATTTGCTGAATAGTTTTGTATTCTCTATTTTGTCTTCGTTTTATTTTAGAAATAAATGTGAGACCATTCTCCACTAAAAGGAGCTAGGGATCCTGAGAGAATGGCTGATTCCAGGACTGCGCAGAGAAGGCTGAGTTTGAGCCTGGAACAGCTTATCTCAGGGAGAAAGGGAACACTCAAAAACAATGGTGCATGTCAAAAGAGCCCGGGGGACAGCCTAACCTGGGAGAATATGTATATCAAATAAGTAATGATATTAACAGATTACAATTCCATTGACTGAAATGATAATTCAAGTTCATGCTAATGTAAAGAAATACATTAACAAGTACATAGGAGAAAAAGAAAACAATAATCCTAGAATAGAATGCCAACTAAGAAATGCAGAATGAATGACAGAGTTAGACAATCACTAATTGGCAAGTATTATAGTAATAATTTAAGCAAGAATTTTCAATGGATGCCTAAGTTTATGGGTGAAAATTTGATAAGGAACAGGATATTTACATGGTCTCAAAGTAGTTCCCCACAAAATACGAATTACAAAGCGGAAAATAGTAGCTTCACAGTGGAGAAGACTGGCAGGTACCAGCTTGTCTCAGTGATCCAGGTTAGCATCACCAGTAATGGAACAGGCCAACATATGTGACTTTTTTTTTTTTTTTTGAGATGGGGATGGTTCAATCATAGCTCACTGCAGCCTCCACCTCCTGGGCAGTTGATTCTTCCACCTCAGCCTTCCAAGTAGCTGGGACTATAGCCACGTGCCACCATGCCTGGCTAACGTTTGTATATTTTTTGTAGAGACAGAGCTTCACCATGTTACCCAGGCTAGTCTTGAACTCCTGAACTCAAGCCATTTGCCTGCCTTGACCTCCCAAATTGCTGGGATTATAGGCGGGAGTCAGTGTGCCCAGCCCATATGTGACTCTTGATATGGTGCACTGCAGAAGACACAGCATCACTTCCCTGGTAATCCTGCCAAAGACACAAGACCTAAACTTAATCACTAAGGAACATCAAATAAACCTGAATTGAAAGACATCCTACAAAATAATTGGCCTCTACTTTTCAAAAATGTCAGGGTCATGGAGTACTAAGAAAGATGGAAGAACTGTTACAGATTGAAGCAGACTAAAGAGATTATACGCTGATTATGTGCAATAATTTTTAATACTTAAAATAATTTTATAATATTGAATCCAGGATTACATGTTGATTAAATGCAACATGTAATCCTGGATTCAATATTTTAAAATTATTTTTCGATTACTATATAGATATTATTAAGGTAACTAGCAAATGTTGAATGAGGTCTATGGATTAGATAATAATATTGTCTTGCTGTTAATCTCCTGATTTTGACAACTGTATGGTGATTATGTAAGAGAATGTCTTTGTTCTTAGGAATTACATACAGAAGTATTAAGGAGTAAAAGGGCATTACGTCTGCAACTTACTCTCATACATGTAAAAGCAAATGTGAGGCCATGTAATTCCAGCACTTTGGGAGGCCTTGGTGGGTGGATCACAAGGTCAAGAGATCAAGACCATCGTGGTCAACATGGTGAAACTCCATCTCTACTAAAATACAAAAATTATCTGGGCATGGTGGCGGGTGCCTGTAGTCCCAGCTACTCAGGAGGCTGAAGTAGGAGAATTGCTTGAACCTGGGAGGTGGAGGTTGCAGGGAGCCGAGATTGTGCCACTGCACTTCAGCCTGGTGACAGAGCAAGACTCCATCTCAAAAAAACAAAGAAAGAAAGAAAGGCCGGGCGAGGAGGCACATGCCTGTAATCCTAGCACTTTGGGAGGCTGAGGCAGGTGTGTCACAAGGTCAGGAGTTTAAGATCAACCTGGCCAAGATGGTGAAACCCCATCTCAAAAAAAAAAAAAAAAAAAAAAGCAAATGTTAAAGTTTGGGGAATTTTAACAAAAAGTAGTAGTTCTTGGTATAACTTTTAAAACTTTTGTCTAAGCTTGAAATTATTTCAAAATAAAGAATTATCAAAAAAAAAAGGTACTTTTCTTTCCTACCAAAATATCTATACTTTAAATGTGACCCTTAGCTTTAAAAAAAAAATCACTCTTTGGGACTTCAATAGTCTTTATTCAATGTATGTTTTTGGCATCTATGTGCTAGAATTTAGGGATGTAGAGGTGAACTAGAAAAAATTTAGCCTTGCCCACATGAAGTTTATAATCTAGTGGGGAAATCCACTGTTGCACAAATAATTATGTAAGTGTAGTGATTATGTGATCCATTTCTGCAGCAACATATATACTTCACAAAGTCTTGCATATGGGCAAACATTATTTTATTCCTTCCTTATGAAAATATGAACTCAATCTCACTTTTTCTTTTTTTCCTGAAGGTCCTCTCTGTCTCACAATGACACTGCAACCACAGGAAGCCATTAAGAGTCCACTCAACTGATTCGTTCTTTCACTTGTGTTTCTGTTGGAGGGATGAGAATTAAAGAGGGAAATGGTGGTGGTTGTTCTTTTGAAAGCTAAAAAGCTTTCCATCTTGAAAAGCATTAAAGTCTGCTGCAGAAGCAAGGCACATTTTCAAACCTCCTGTTCATTACAGAGATATGCATCTAAGGAACTTTGGGCCATGTTGTGGGGTGACTTTTGAAATTCAAACAAAAGGGAGTTTGTTACAGAGCTCACAAGGGCAGTTCTGAAAGCGTCCTTTATTATAATAATAATTTCTAATTAATCCATTCATCACATCCTGATTTTCTGAAATCATTCATTTTCTAAGCAGCTACCTTTAACACTAAATGAAATTAAGAATGCTGTGATTTTAACTGATCCAATCTAAGCTAACCATTTAGTCATTTAGAAAAATGCAAAACAGAAATCTGGGCCCAGGTCTGAGATGAGTAATTTGCAATAATACTCTTCATACATTCCACCTTTGGAATGAAGAACCCTGACACTCCCAGGGGATATTAATGATCTAGTGATAAACAGAATTACACCAGGTGCTTCTCCTGGCTTGGGCCCCAGGCATGATAACGAAGGGGATATCAGTGAGGCCATAATGGGAACACATCCAACATTCTCCAGTTCAACTCGCCCCTTGAAAATATAGCTCTTTAGTAGGAGTGAGGGGGTGGAGATGTGGGGCTGGAGATGAGAATGAGGATGTGTGGCATGGGGTTTGGAAGTGCGGGCTGTTCGGGAAGCTTCCCTCCTGCCATTGTAGACCTTGTTAACCGCTGTGCTCACTAGCAGCCCCTCACTTTGCGTCTGGGGTATGTCTCCTTCCTAGGGTGCTGCCTCTCTGCTCAGACCTGGCCGCCTAAGGCCTGCCTTGCCATGGCTACAGTGCCTCAGAACTATTCTGGAATCAGCTGATGTTTTCACCTCATCCCCTGGCCCCCCAGACTCCGGCACTTGGCCCTGTCAGCCATCATGCATAGTTTTTAGCTCTTAAATGCAGGTGTCTCTCCATTTTTGGAAAATGAGTCACGGAAATACCTCAACCCACCAACTCATAAATCGAGAGAGGAGGCTCTGTTCTATAAAAGGATTTCCCAGAAAATCCCTCTGAAAGCTGAGCTTTCCTGATTAGCACAGAGGCAGATTTACCATGAAGCCAACAAACTTACACGACAACATCACTCATTTTCAGAAGCCCCTCCAAGGCCATGGAGGTTCTCTAATAATATTAATAATGCTTTTCCATGACTTTTTTTTTTTTGAGACAGAGTCTCGCACTGTCACCCGGGCTGGAGTGCAGTGGTGTGATCTCGCCTCACTGCAACCTCTGCCTCCCGGGTTTAAGCAATTCTCCTGCCTCAGCCTCCCAAGTAGTTGAGATTACAGGTGCCCACCACCATACCCAGCTAATTTTTTGTATTTTTAGTAGAAACAGGGTTTCATCATGTTGGCCAGGCTGGTCTTAAACTCCTAACCACTTTGGAGACCTCAGCCTCCCAAAGTGCTGGGATTACAGGCATGAGCCACTGTGCCAGGCCCCATGGTCATATTTTTTTTAGACAAATTTTCAAAGGCATAGTATCCTAACTGTAACTGCTTATAGCTACTGTCTCCTTCCCCTATATGCCCCTTTCCCTGTGTCCATGGTTTTAGGTGTCTGAGAGCAATTTCAGGATCCAGGTAAAGGAAGCATGAGTTGGGTCTAATCCCATTTAGTCTGGGTTTAGTGAGACATTTTTATATACCTCCAAGTCACTTTAATGTATAGTTAGCTATTGCTAGACATCCTGGTGTGGGAAAAGGCTCTCAGGAATGTCCCTACCAACCATATATTGATACCCTCCCCCTTCAGACTCATAACAGGAAGAGACTACACTCGTAAGTATGTAAGTAATGGAGGACAAACATGTTAGAATCAAAACCGGCCTGGCTGGGCCAAGGCCCTTGTGAAAGGAAGGTTCCCTCCAGCCAGGTCTCACTTTCCCAACCAAGGAAGGTCCTTGCCTTCTAAGTGTGGAATTCTAGAAGCTTCTCCTTTCAAGGAGACAGGAAGCTCCTTTGCCTCCTCTTCATGGAGTGAGTTAAAATCGGCCCTTAGCAGATTCTCCATGCTGGGCTAGTAGAAACCACCACTCCTCTTCTTGAGGCTGTAGGAGCCATTTCTAAAAAACTAAATTTTTGTGAATAAAATATTTAAATATCTTGAGAGATCTCAGTACTTAAAAGAATCTCAGGATCCTTGGATTCCTCATTCCAAAGGCTGCATGTATGAAGAGTATTATTGCAAAGACTCTCAGGGAGAATCTTTACATAAAATTGATACCTGCTTCCAAATTACTCTACTCTGAGTTCTAAGGTTACAAATAATAGCTAAATTATTTTGGAAACTTGCTTTGTGCCAGGTACCATGTTAAGTGCATTTAGTGCACATTATTTAATCTGCTTATTAAGGCAAGGAGAAAATCATTAAAGTTATCCCAATTTTAGAGATGGGTTAGTTGGGGCTTATTGAGGTTATGTAAACTACCAAGGGCCTCCCAGTTCTGAAGTGGTAGAAGCAGTCTTCAAAAGTTATGTTCTTTTGAGTCTTAAAGACTGCTTTTCTTTAATATTGTCTTATAATTACGTAAAATGTGAACATGGTTCTCAAGTCAAATCTATAAAAATACAGTCTCTATTCTTTTCCCCTCATGCTATTTTATTCTGCCTCACAAGTACCCTCTTTTTAAAATGATTTATCCTTCTAATATTTAAAAAAATTCAAGCAAATACCTTTCTTAGATAAATGAGAGCACACTTTTCTTTATTTTGCTAAATCTGAAGAACACACAAACAAATGATGCACTTGTGGATAGTTTAAGCCTACTATAAAGTGACTTTAAAACATAGTTACTTGACAAATTTAATTACTTTAGAAGACACCAGGAAACCATGATTGTTTTGAAAACTGGTAAATTTTATTATTATTATTATTATTATTATTATTATTATTTTGAGCCAGAATCTTGCTCTGTTACCCAGGCTGGTGTGCAGTGGTGCGATCTCGGCTCACTGCATCCTTCGCCTCCTAAGTTCAAGCAATTCTCCTGACTCAGCCTCCTAAGTAGTTCAAATTACAGGCACGCACCATCAGGCCCAGCTAAGTTTTGTGTTTTTAGTAGAGATGGGGTTTCACCATGTTGTCCAGGCTGGTCTCGAACTCCTGACCTCATGATCCGCCTGCTTTGGCCTCCCAAAGTGCTGGGATTTCAGGGGGTGAGCCACTGCACCTAGCCAAAGATTGGTAAAATTTTAAAGAAGAATTAAGACAGGCCAGGTGTGGTGGCTCACACCTGTAATCCCAGCACTTTGGGAGGCTGAGGCAGGTGGATCACCTTAGGTCAGGAGTTCAAGACCAGCCTGGTCAACATGGTGAAACCCCGTCTCTACTAAAAATACAAAAATTAGCCAGGCGAGGTGGCAGGTGCCTGTAATCCTAGCTGCTTGGGAGGCTGAGACAGGAGAATCACTTGAACCTGGGAGGTGGAGGTTGCAGTGAGCTGAGATCATGCCACTGCACTCCAGCCTGGGTGACAAGAGCCAATCTCCAACTCAAAAAAAAAAAAAAATGAATCAAGACTTTATCCTGCCATTCCATTCCTAAAAAAAAAAAAGTACTCCAAAAATGTGTGTGTGTTTACTTATTGATTTACTTACATAAAATATGTATATTTACTTATTTATTTTAATTGTACAAACTACTGACAAGAAGTTTCTCTTCATAGTCAGCTCATATGAGAAGGAATGAGAATCAGAGGAGTATCACTTTGCAGCTCCTGTGAATTACTCTATATAGGCAAAGATCACCAACAGATACTAACATCACAGAAAGGAGACAGCTAGATATTACCAGCTGCACAATTTACAATGAAAGTAAGCACCACCACCTACAGTCTTGCTAAAAAAAAAAAAATCAAACCTGATTCTCATCAAGCCTCGTGACCTCACTATCGGTTACAGAAACTACGAGAAAAAGGGAACATGTCAAACAGCACGATGGGGACGTGGGACGTAGGACATAACGGGCAAACTCCAGGCCATGGGAAATTCTACACGAAAAACAACCTGATTTTTTTGACAAGTAAGTTGCAAGCAATAAAAAAATGAGATGAAAAGGAAAACCCATGAATTGAAAGAAACCTAAGAGATATAATCCATTTTAATGTATGACACTTACTTGGGTTCTGATTCCAACAAACAGTTAAAAAATATTTTTAGGACCATAGGGAATTCACAGCAATTACTGAATGGGTATTTGATCAAAATCAAGTTCAGTTTTTTAATATGTTAATGTTATTGTGGGTTTTTCGATTCTTTATATTTTAGATGGAAATATTTATGGGTAAAATATTATGTTGTCTGGGATTTGTTCCAAAATAATTCACTGGGGGAGAGGAGTGGCTAGAAATATGGATGAAACTAGATTGACCTTGTGTTTATAATTTTTGAATCAGAATGATAAGTACATGGGAGTTTCTTATATTATTCTCCCTGTTTATATATATGTTTGAAAATCACACAACAAAATTTTTTATTTTTATTAATTAATTAATTAATTAATTTACTTGGAGACAGGGCCTTGTTCTAGTGCCCAGGCTGGAGTGCAGTGGCGTGATCACAGCTCACTGCAGCCTTGACCTCCCAAGCTCAAGCAATCCTCCTGCCTCAGCCTCCCAAGTAGCTGGGACTACAGGTGTGCACCACCACACCCAGCTAACTTTTTTGTTTTTGTTGGAGACAGGGTCTCATCTCAAACTTGGCTGGTCTCAAACTCCCGGGCTCAAGTGATCTTCCCACCTCAGCCTCCCAAAGTGCTGGGATTACAGGCATGAGCCCAAAATTTTTTAAAGATTTAAAAAATTATGCTCTTAAACACTAAGTTGATACCATCTCATCACCCATCTATTAACCCACAAATATAGGGTGATTAATTTTCTCCCAGTTTTGAAAAGCAAACAGTTATCAATATTATTAATATATTTAAGTCATTCCTCACAAATTGTAACAACTTTCCTCCCCTCTTTCCTGTTCATTGAACATGATTTACCCTCACTCCAGTGAAAATATCACATAATTCCCCTCCTAACCCAGACAAGAGAATTGAGAGATTCCCAAACACATTCTCAACTCCTTAATGCTGGAAAGGTGTGGCTTAACTGAGGGAAGTTGGAGGTAATGGATACCAGAAGCTTTTCTCTATTCTTGTTAATGTGTTCCCCTTAGAGAAGCTTAACAATAATTTTTCAGCTGAGTGAAAATGGTCCCCTAAGTAATTCTGGTGGACGTGGAGATGCACTCCCAGATCCCCTTCTAGGAAGGACTTGGTGACCCAGTTGGTGGGTGTGCAGTCAGTGGACAGCTTCAGAGATTGCCTCATTTGTGGAGAGATGCCTTCTCCAAGGCTATGCCCTGCCAGGGGCAGCTCACATCATGCAGTGTGGCATGTGGTGACCCGGCTGTAGTGACTCAATGCAGGAGAACCCTTGACAGGCTGTTCAGCTCCGGGGTGGTGGTCGGGGTGTCAGTTAAGGCTACCACACAAGTGGGCGTCTCCTCTATCCACTCCTGTTTCCTTCCGTTCCCCTCCACAGCTGTCATGCATTGCGGTTCTAGCAAAGTAGTTTGTCCTGAACACTTATGATCAGCTGGATTCATGTCACAGCATCTTAGACCTGACCAGTGATCCCAGAGTAGAGCAGACCTTTCTTGATGCTCTTTCTCGCACTTCTTTGATGAATATTGATGTTGGCAAGTGTTTCACTCACCAGCTTATACATATGGATTCCAAGATTCTAGGGACATAGCAATCCCTTTATGGATGCAAGTTCACCCTTAAGGGAAACTCTAGGCCTCATACACGTTTAGAAATTATTCGACATTGGCAGAAGTTTCACACTGAGTGAACTTGAAGAGCAAATCATTCCAAGTCTTGCTGCAGCTGCCATGTTTTCCCTATAACTGGATTGTGAGACACAATGAGTATCTGGGTTGTCAGTAATCAAGGAGAGGAAAATGCCATGCTTAGTTTATTTAGTGTAGTGTATTTGCTGGTTTAATTTTAGTTGAGATGAATATGCAAAAGGACTTCATTCATTATTTTGGTCCCTTTTCACACAAGAGCTTCTGTTCTTCAACTGTGAATTCTATTAACAAAGAGTTTCTAAGAGATGTAACCATCATGGTCAGAGAGGGAATAATGTATAAATCTTGACCATTTTCATTTGCAGATGATTGCATATTTGATCTTTATATCAGAGCCAATGGTTTGGGTGTTTTTCTTTTTCCCAAATGGCACCTTCAGGATGGTAAGGGATATTTCTTTGCCTGAGTGTTCTAATTAACAGTAGTTATAAAAGTAAAGCAGAATAAAAAAGAATGAAATTCTGATATATGTCATAACATGGATGAACTTTGAAAACATGCTGAGTTTTCAGAAACATGAAGTTTTCAACCACCAAGACCACGTCTGCCTTGTGAGCACAGAGCCTCACCCAGTGCTGGGGTCACACTGTGCCCATCTATGAGGGGTATGCCGTCCCTCTCACCATCCTGTGTCTTGACCTGGCTGGCTGGGACCTGACTGACTACCTCATGAAGATCCTCACTGAGCATGGCTATAGCTTCACCACCAAAGCCAAGAGGGAAATTGTGCATGATATCAAGGAGAAGCTGTGCTACGTCACCCTGGACTTCAAGCAGGAGATGGCCACGGCAGCCTCCAGCTCCTCCTTGGAGAAGAGCTATGTGCTGCCCGATGGCCAGGTTATCACCATCAGCCTTCCTGGCATGGAATCCTGTGGCATCCATGAAACTACCTTCAACTCCAACATGAAATATGACATGGACATCCGCAAAGACCTGTATGCCAACACAGTGCTGTCTGGTGGTACCACTATGTACCCTGGCATTGCCGACAGGTTCCAGAAGGAGATATCACCGCCCTGGCGCCCAGCACGATGAAGATCAAGATCATTGCTCCTCCCGAGCGCAAGTACTCCCTGTGAATCGGCGCCTCCATCCTGGCCTCTCTGTCCATCTTCCAGCAGATGCAGATCAGCAAGCAGGAGCACAAGGAGTCCAGCCCCTTTATCATCCACCGCAAATGCTTCCAGGCTGACTGTGACTTAATTGTGTTACACCCTTTCTTGACAAAACCTAACTTGCGCAGAAAGCAAGATGACATTGGCATGGCTTTATTTGTTTTTTTTGTTTTGTTTTGTTTTCTGGGTTGACTCAGGATTTAAAAACTGGAACGGTGTCGGTTGGAGCGAGCATCCCCCAAAGTTCTACGATGTGGCAGAGGACTTTGATTGTACATTGTTCTTTTTTAAAAATAGTCATTCCAAATAGCATGGGACGCATTGTTACAGGAAGTCCTTCCCCTCCCAAAAGCCACCGCATTTCCTTCTAAGTTGAATGGCCCAGTCCTCTCCCGACTCCACATAGGGGAGGTAATAGCGTTACTTTCCTGTAAATTATGTAATGCAACATTAAAAAAATATTTGCCTTAATCCTTTTTTATTTTGTTTTATTTTGAAAGTTTTTAGCCTTTGTGCCTACGCTTTTTTTGTCCCTCAACTTGAGATGTATGAAGACTTCTCAGTAAGCAGCCAGGGCTTACTTCTACACTGACTTGAGACCAGTTGAATATAAGTACACACCTTAAAAAAAAATGTTTTCAAAAACATGAAGCCAGATACAAAAAGAACAAATATTGTATGATTCCCCTTACATGAGATACCTGCAGCTGTCAAATGTATAGAGATGGAAAGTAGAATTGTGCTTACCAGGGGTTGGGGTGAAGAGAGAATGGGGAAATTCTCTGCTATTATTGTTTTTAAAACCCATTATTGGCCAGGCGTGGTGGCTCACGCCTATAATCCCAGCACTTTGGGAGGCTGAGGTGGGTGGATCATGAGGTCAGGAGTTCAAGATCAGCCTGACCAACATGGTGAAACCCCATGTCTACTAAAAATACAAAAATTAGCCAGCTGTGGTGCCGTGCACCTGTAATCCCAGCTACTTGGGAGCCTGAGGCAGGAGAATTGCTTGAACCTGGGAGGCGGAGGTTGCAGTGAGCTGAGAGTGCACCATTGCACTCCAACCTGAGCAACAGAGCAAGACTCTGTCTCAAAAAAAAAAAAAAAAAAAAAGCCATTATTGCTTAATTGGTACAGAATTTCAGTTTGGGAAGATAAAAATGTTCTGGAGATGGATGGTGGTGATGGCTACACAACAATGTGAATATACCTAATGCCACAGAACTGTACACTTAAAAATAGTTAAATGATAAACTTTATGTCATATATATTTTACCACAATTAAAACAAAAGTAAAGCAGAAGGTCAGAAGGGCAGTTAGTGTCGCAGCACCTTAGGGCCTTGGGGGTTAAACAGACCTGGTCTGAGGTCCTGCTTTGCCACTCAGTAGCCGTGTGACCTTGGTCAAGTAAATTAGCCCCGTGGGCTCATCAGTAAAATGGGGCTACCCTACATGGTTGTTGGAAGGATTAAATGAGATGGTGTAGGTGATGCCCTTGTCACAGAGCCTGGCACCTGGCAAGTGCTCAGTAAATGCTGGCTGGGATTAGGAAGCAGAATGCACAGTGGTTACACCACCCTGGAGTTGGACCACTTGATGATGAATCCTGGCAATCCACCTCTCACCATCAAAAGGATTGGGCAAATTACTGGACTTCTCTGTGCCCTAGCTGTCTCATTTGTAAGGTAGAGAAAATGATAGGTCCACCTCAGAGCGTTGTTATAAGGATTACAGCATTTCCATTATTGAACACATACATTAACACGTGAAGCACTCAAAAGCGTGCCTAGCAAGCACTATTTAAATATTCACTTTCATTACTAGGAGCAATTCTGGGGTAATGGACAAAAATGATCAAATAGCCCTATCAGAATACACACACCAAGTGTTTATTTAGGGAATTATGATTTGACTTGTGCAGCCTCATTTTAATTGTTGTTTGATATGGTTTGGATTTGTGTCCCTGCCCAAATTTCCTGTTGAATTGTAATCTCCATTATTGGAGAAGGGGCCTGGTGGGAGGTGATTGGATCATGGGGGCAGATTTCCCCTTCGCTGTTCTTGTGATAGTGAGTTCTCATGACATCTGGTTGTTTAAGTGTGTAGCACCTGTCCCCTCACTCTCTTCCTTCTGCTCCAGCTATGTAAGACATGCGTCCTTCCTCTTCACCTTCTGCCATGATTGTAAGTTTTCTGAGACCTCCCCAGCTATGCTTCCTGTACAGCCTGGGGAACCGTGAGTCAATTGAACCTCTTTTCTTTACAAATTACCCAGACTCTGGTACTTCTTTATAGCAATACGAGAACAGACTAATACATTGTTATTATGGTCTGTTAGCACTTCTTAGATGCTTACTATGTCCCAGGCACTCTGCAAAGCAGTTTCTAAGCATTGCCTTTTCAAATCCCCTCAACATTCCCCATTTAACAAGACACAGAGCAGATGAGCACCTTGCCCAAGAATCAGCCAACTAGAACCACCATGTGTCTGACTCCAGGTTACATCACTCCACTCTACCTCTTATAATAGCCTGTAGCTGTTGCCAGTGAAAACACATGTACGATAGAACACAAAAAAATAAATAAATAAAGCCTCTGGGATGGGGGGTCAATAATCGAGACTGGAACCTGGGATAAAATTGTTATTGCATTAAGCATTAATTTAGAACTAAGCCTCCCAGAGACCAAGGCAAAATGTCATATGGTATCTGACTTTTAAAGAAAAACCCTGCTCTTCCTTCCCTCACCCCAAACCTGGCACACTCCTACACATTTACTCATAATTAAAATCTAGGAGCAATCTATATTTGCCAGACACTTTTTAGTTTTTCAAAAGATATACTTGTTCCTGACACCAAAGTCTCAGCTAAATTGATGGTGTGGATTCTCATAGGAGGAATACTGATGTGTGACTGCAACCCAAGTGACTATTCTCGGTGTCAGCCCTAGATAAAGGCAGGCAGCAGAGTGTTCAGTCTGTGGGCCCTGGCAGGGGTAGGTACCATTGGATCACAGGCTCTTTGCCTGACAATGAACTACTGTGATCTGTTCAACGGCAAATATTTATTTTATAACACCATTGTGGGGAAAATCATGCATTGCTTTATACTGTACTCTTAAATGGACAAGGAATAGCAGGTCCAAATATTTAAGAAGAAAGTATAGATGAAATTAAAATTTAAAATGATACCCATTGGCCTAGTGTATTTTCCTGAAAATTAGGGGAAATACAGAAGCACTAGATTTTAGTAGGAGAACATCTTGGAACAGCTCAGAGAAAAGTAGTGATCACAAAATAAGGTTACATGTGAAAGGACAAAGTTCCTTAATGCCTCCCTTATTTTTCATCGGGGCAGGGGGGCAGTCTCTGAAGTGGGAGGTCAAAGCGGTCCACAGGTAAGGAGGAATTGGCCAAGCTGGAGGAGGCAGAGCTGTGGGCTTGCTGCCCTTCCAACCCCTAGAGTAGGGCAGGGGCCACTAGCTCTCAAAGGTCAGCCTTCTTCCAAAGAAAGGATTCCTTTCTGTGCCGTAGTCTAGGTATTCTATTTCTTACTCTGCCATTGGGGCTAACAGCAGTGAGCTAACGTGCTTTATGAATTTCCAAGACAGAGCAGCTTAATGCTGCCTTTCCCAAACTTTGATCAAGGGAAATCTGTATTGGCAGCACATCTATTAATATCCACAGGACAGGGTTCCTCACAGTACATTGATCTAATGTAATGAGCAGACACAGGTGAATAAACTCTGGCCAATGACCAAGGTAAAGGAAACATAATCCTTGTATTGTGCTTTCATCTTGCTTTCTATTTTAAATGTTGGTTTCTCTTTAAATGAGGCCTTCTGCCCTACAGGGGTCCTTTGTGCAAGAAAGTGTGTTTGCATATCAAAGTCTTACATTTCCCAATAAAGCCAACTTCTCAGAACACATTTTACTTTGATAAAGACCTTCCTGAGATTAGAAAGCTAAACAATAGTACAGTGCATTAAAAAGTTCTTTACCATGGAATTAGCCATGAGAGACCCATAAATACTTACTTATACAGTCTTCTTTGTCTGTGAATCCACTGGACAACCACATAGCCAACATGCTAAGGAAATACGTGACCATCCATATGTAGGTGGGTTAATGGGTAGTAACTGTGGGGCATGTGTGTTTCAGGAATACTAACTATTCACCAGCTGGGTGACTTTCACAAATCATTTCCCCTACATGCATCTTAATTTGGCATCTGAGAAACGAGGGTGTTGGATTACAGTGTTTCCAAACTTCTCCAAAGATAAGAATCCCTGGGGTAGTTGTTAAACATTGAGATTACTAAACCCTCCATGGAAATTCTGATGAAATGGATTTGGGTTGGGGCCCAGTGACCTGGTTTTAGTTTTTTAGTTGCTTGCTTCTATGTTTGCTTGCTTGTTTGTTTTTAAACAGGAGCTTTAGGTCCCTATTGTCAAGGAAGTTGGGGAAACCTTGACTAGATGACTGAGAGACTTTCCAGCCCTGCCGTTCTGTAATTCTGTGATTCTGCAAGGTAGGTGATCCACCAGCCCCCTCACTACAAGTTAAAATAAGATGTTGAGAAATTTTTCTTTTGTAGGTTCTCCCGATGATGGCGGGCGGGTGGGGGGGCATCTGGTTATGTCTGTATGATATAGATAACTAGTTCTCACAAGTCAACAACACCATAAGCCCTGTGGGAAGCCACAAAGCGTATTGTTTTGTGCTTATTAGAACTGTGAGGGTTCTTCCCATAAACTCTTCTGACAGGTTCTAAACTGGTGTCCCACACAGGGTGCTAGTGTCTGTTCTTTTCCCCAAACCTCACATTTACAACTTTCGACATCCAGAAATGGTTTCAGAACCTCATAGTTCCACTAATGGCTCCCGAGGTAAGATGGTGACCTGTGGTCAAACTTCAAACTCCTACACACACCAAACCTGTTTGCTTCCTCTTGCTTCTCTGGAAGCCAGTGGGTCCTTGAGACCAACTCAACCATTTGTGAGAACTGGTTGGGAAAATTAGGGTTTCCAACCAAACCCTTGAGACAATCTGAAGGCAAAGGGCTAAAAGTTCCTGCGAGTGTAGCTTCTTTGAAAGAAAATCTAGAGGATGCTTCCAAACAGTCATTTCTATTTGAAGTTTAAGCATTTTTAAGATGCACCTACACTTTCTCAAATCAACGATGCAAGCTGGAAAGAAAGCAGAAGATTTTAGAATCTCTTTGAACATCTTTGAAAACAGTAGTTATCCATGTGAGAGAAGAGTTGACACAGGAGAAAGGAAATGTAAACATAAGACAGGTGAGTGAAATAAAAACCGTGAAGTCCTGAATTAGAAATATGAGTATTGGTATGAACCCATGATATATTTGATATACATATATGTATCTTCTAGCTCTGTCCACTGAAAAGGGCTAGAAGCAAATGATCAACCCAGTAGAATGAGCACAGCGAATACTCATTGTAATCTCTAAATCCTATTTTCCATGGTGGCTCATGCCTGTAATCCCAGCACTTCGGGAGGCTAAGATGGGAAGATTGCCTCAGAAGTTAGAGGCTGCAGTGAGCTATGATGGCGACACTACATTCCAGCCTGATGACAGAGACAGACCAGACCCTGTTTCTAAAAATAAATAAATAAATCCTATTTTCCACCAAAAGGAGCCAGGGCTTTTTGGAGAAATAGCTGATTCCAAATCTGGGACAGAAAATTGCAAGATGAGCCTGGATTGCTTTGTCACACTAGAAAGCAAGGAAACTATCAAACACCAGTAGGGTTGTTTCAGAAAGACTCAGCTGCTAATTTAAATAGCATCCCACTAGCCAAAGATGGAATAATTTGAACACCAATGAGATTAATCACTGCAATGTATTTAAACCAACAAATGTATTAAAAATCCATTAATTTATTTAGATACATTTAAAGTTCCATTGGCCAAAAAAAATGCATTGGTTACATTTGGAGGATCCTAGGGATATGTCTTATTATTTTGAATATTGGTAAATAAAGAAAAAGAATCAAGCACTCAGCTTCATTCCCGTGCAATCTGTGTTTTAGTCAAACGGTGAATAAAGAGAAAGGTTTTCTTTTTAACAGAGTATTTTAGCTAACTAAATTACAAAGGAATGATATAATTTGACTATCATCAATTTGCACTTCCTAATGGATATGGATAGGAATCATTGATAGCTGCTATTAATAATATCACACAAGAGAGGAGACGATCAAACATTATGTACCTCCTGATGGAAGTACACAGCATCTATGGAGTATTCTCACCACAAAAACTTAAATTGAAATCTGATCAAGTCTCTAGATCTAATTAAAAATGTATAGGACTTACAGGGATCAGAGGAAGATGAAATCAGCAGAAGACAGATTATAAGGAAAACACTATGACATTGGTCCAGTTTCTCCAACGAATAGGTTGCAAGGAAAGAAAAAAAAGAAAAAGAAAGTAGGTGAAGCCTGTAAATTAAAACAGACTTAAACAACCTGGCACAGTGGCTCATGCCTGTAATCCCAGCACTTTGGGAGGCCAAGATGGGGGGATCACCTGAGGTCAGGAGTTAGAGACCAGCCTGACCAACATGGAGAAATCCCATCTCTAATAAAAATACACAATTGGCCGGGTATGGTCGCACACACCTGTAATCCCAGCTACTCAGGAGGCTGAGGCAGGGGAATTGCTTGAACCCGGGAGGTAGAGGTTTCGATGAGCCGAGATCAAGCCATTGCACTCCATCCTGGGCAACAAGAGTGAAACTCCATCTCAAAAAAAAGAAAAAAACCAGAACTAAACATATCAATTGTACAATACATAGATTTTATTTGGGTCCTGATTCTACCTAAAAATAGTCAAACAATTATGAGACTTTCCTGTATCCAGGAAAGCTAAATACAGACTGGATGTATAACAATATGAAGAACTGTTAATTGTTTGGTTGGTTGGCTTTGTTTTGTTTTGAGACAGTGTCTCACTCTGTTGCCCAGGCAGGAATGCAATCTGTGATCTCGGCTCACTGCAGCCGCGACCTCCCAGGCTCAAGTAATCATCCCACCTCAGCCTCCCGAGTAGCTGGGACTACAGGCATGCACTACCACACCCAGCTAATTTTTTGTAGAGACGGGGTCTTGCTATGTTGGTGGTCTCAAACTCCTGGGTTCAAACAATCTGCCCGCATTGGCCTCCCAAAGTCTCCCAAAATGCTGGCATTACAGGTGTGAGCCAACCACACCATTTTTTTGTTTGTTTTTGTTTTTTAGAAACAAGTCTCCCTCTCTAACTCAACATGGAGTGAAGTGGCACAATCATGACTCACTGCAGCCTCAACTTTCTGAGCTCAAGCGATCCACCCTGCCTCAACCTCCAGAGTGGCTGGGACTACTACAGGCCCACACCACCACGCCAGCTAATTTACTTTTATTTTTTGTAGAGATAGGGTCTCAATATGGTCTGAAACTCCTGGATCAAAGGATCCTCTTGCTTTTATTTTTTGTAGAGATGGGGTCTCCAAGCCGGTCTGGAACTCCTGGCCTCAAAGGATCCTCTTGCTTCAGCCTCCCAAAGTGCTAGGGTTAACTGGTGTGAGCCGCTGCACCAGGACTATTAATTTTTTACAGTATGGAAATGGCTCTGATTATGTTAAAAAAAAAAGTTCCTATATTTAAAAAATTTATACATATTTATGGGAAAAAAATGATATTGTGCCTGAGATTTGCTTCAAAAAATCTAGTTTGGCGGGGAATGAAAAGCATGAAGGAAATGAGACGACTGTGAGTTGATTACTGTCAAGCTGGATGGGGGTTTCATGGAGGTTCATTGTGCTATTCTCTCTACTTTTGCATAGAGTAAAATTTTTCTATAATAAAAATAAATGTAGGTAGGATTGATCGTTCCTTCTCTTGAAAGGATTCATCTTGCACATTCTTGAAAGGTGGCCAAGGAAGCCACCCCTTGTCCCCGTTCCTGGTGGGATGAGATATCCCTGGAGCCAGCAGAAGTGGGTATGACTCTGTCGCTCACATCTATTGAAGTCTTGAAAAATAACAGAACCCAATAAACATTCAAAAGCTACTTTCTCCAACATCAAGTTCTTATACCGTTATCTGTGGGGTAGGGAGCAACAAAGGGCCATGATGTTAGACTCCAGAACTCAAAATTTTTTTCCCTTGTCTTTACTGAAAACTCAGATCATCTTCATATTTTCTTCTGAGACCAGAAGGAAGATCTGGGGCTCTTGGCCAGCATCTCCTCCTTGTCAGGATTGGCCTCTTTCTTTCCATTTCTTTGAAGAATGAAAAAGAGCAGAAGAACCTGGAAAACATTATGCACCTTTCACAGAAATAAAATAAAAGCACACTGTGTCAATTTCTCACAGACACTGGAGCCAGGCGCTCATTTTACTTTCAGATATGTGGGAGAATCTTTTGTTAGATACTCAGCCCAGCACAATGGGGAAAAAATAGGATATACATATATGGTAACTAGGTTGTAAATAGATTTTAATCCCTTGAGCCAGCCTGCCTTTAATTCCTAATGCCCTGCCCCACAGTGAAATTATATGACCAGTATCCTAGATCTCAGGTTTTCAAAGTTTCCTTCTTTAAGCAGCCCTGGAACTCCTTACGTGCATAGAAACAAAAACAATTTTATAATAAATGACTCAAAAAATAAACAACCTTGCAATAAACTTTCAGCATTTTCCTGAACAGGAAGAGTAACAGTCCCAAACAAAGCCACCCGAATTGTTTTTCTTGCTTGCTGAGCTGCAAATCTTCGCTCTGCACACTGATTCCTGGTCCATGGTGCCCTTTTCATTAATTTGCTGGCAGATTTGAAGCAAATCTGATTCCCATCCTTTCCACAAATCCTCCGATCTCTCCTGAGAGCCAAAGTCTTGGCCCAGGAAAGTGCAGTTAGAAACAAAAATGAATTAACACTGAGTAAAAAAAAAATTGAGTAAGGCATGCTTAACCTTCTTCGTGCCTTCTTTCCTTTACTACTCATCCATCCCTCTGAGGTGACTACTTGAATTTTCTTCATTTCATACATGGAGAAACTGGAGCTTAAAGGGTTTACAACTAGTGAGAGGCTGAGCTATGACTCGACAAATTTCTTTTTGACTCCAAAGCTCAAGCTTATAATCACTGTAATAAACCTCTTTTATTAGGAGGCTTTGGAAGGACTTATTTACGCTAAAAGTAGCAGAACTTCGCAGAAAAGTTGCCAAGGCAGCAAGACATAGTAAGAAAGGGCACGTATGGTTGTGCATGCTGAGCCCTACAGAGGGCGCTGTTTGTACTATAGTTTATGAAACTAGCGTCCTCGGAGTTGTGCTGGGCACTGGCTGCAGCAGGACTACCTGCCTGAATGAGCATTAGCTTTGAAGTTTCAATAAACTTCTATGTTCTTTGACCGTGGGTGAGTTGCTTGGGGTTGCCAATAAATGCAGAACAGACAATTCTGCTAAGATGACTGCTACCCTAGTGGCTATTGCCGTGGTTATGAATACGGATTTATGATTACTGTACCCAGAAAGCAATCTCTCCCAGTGTGTTCTTCCTGAGGGTAGAAGATCACTTTGTATTATTTGGCCAAGTGCAAGTTCCTTCTCTTCCCTCTAAGCCTCTGAATGCAGAAGTGCTTAGATCTCAGTCTTTGGGCATCTCCTCTACCTATACTCATTTTCAAGGTGATCTCATCTAGCCCTGTAGCTCAAATGCCATCCACATACAACTCCCAAATTCTATCTCCAGCTTTATCCTCTCGCCTAGCTCCAGACTCTATCTCCATCTTAACCTCTCCACTTGAGCGTCTGATACGACCCTGAAGTGACACATGACCTAAGACATCTGGGATAGAAGTCTTGCTTTCCACTGCTCACCTGCTCTTCCCCCAGTCTTTCTCAGCCCTGTAAAAGACACCACCCTTCACCCATCTGGCTCAGGTCAAAAGTCTACAAGTCATTCGTAACTCCTCTCCTTTTGTTAAGTCTGATTTCAATGCAAGTCCTATCAATTCTGCCCCTCAACATTTATCTTTATTGGGCCTCTTCTCCCCATGTCCACTTGCTGCTTATGTGTGTGTGTTGGTAAGCTTCGTGAGTCATATATTTTATTTTCCCAGTATTAGAGACTGGATGTTTATGGCTTTCCAAAATTCATACCTTGAAACCTAATCCCCAAGGTTATGGTATGAGGTGATGGGCCTTTGGGAGGCGATTAAGTCATGAGGGTGGAATCCTCATGAATAGGATTGTGCCTTTATTTTTAAAAGAATGCTCCAGAGAACTCCCTTGCCCTTCCACCATTTGAAGACACGGAGAAAAGATGGCCATCTACGAACCAAGAAGCAAGGCCTCACCAGACACCAAATCTGACGGCATCTTGATCTTAGACTTTCCAGCCTCCAGAACTATGAGAAATAAATTTCTGTTGTTTATAAGCCCCCCGTCTATGCTAATTTGTAATAGCTGCCCAAATGCACCCAGATAAATTTTGTCTTTCAGTATGTGGGTTATAATTTTTCCTTTAAAACAGTGTCTTCAGGGGTGGATTCTAAATATAAAACTTTTATTGCTCTCAATTTCAAACCAATATAAACACCTAATCCTCGTCCTGCTTTGACCACAAGCATCTTATTTATTTATTTATTTTTTAATTTATAGACAGGATCTCAGTCTGTCACCCAGGCTGGAGTGTGGGGACAAGATCATAGCTTACTGCCACCCTGAACTCCTGGGCTAAAGTGATCCTCCCATGTCAGCTGTCCAGCTACTTTTAAATTTTTTTGTAGAGGTGAGCTCTGTCTGTGTTGCTCACACTGGTCGCAAACTCCCGGCCTCAAATGATTCTCCCACCTCAGCCTCCCAGAGCGCTGAGATTACAGATGTGAGCCACGTGCCCGGCCTGACCACAAGCATCTTGAAGGATTTTGTCTCTTCTCACACCAGCTGCTTCTTCCCAAGCCACTCACTATTCCATCCTCTGTAATCTTCTCCACTCAACATTGACACTGCTCTTGACGAGCCAATGACCTCCTAATTGCCAAATCCAAAGGCTTATCTCCAGACCTAATCATACTTGACCTCTCCAGTCACTGGAAATTGCTGATCTTTTTTTCTGCTCTGAATCCTGTGGCCCCTGCATCCTGCATTGCTCCTACCACTCTGGCTCAAAGGTGTCAGACTTATTTGATGACTCTCCTTGCAGACTCTACCTTTGATCTTCCTCTCTTCTCATTCTTCACCACTGGTTCTGAAACTTATGTTTTCAAGGACACCTTTGAAAACATGCTGAAAGCTGTAAGACAGTCATCCCTAAAATAAATAAGTAAGAATGCCTGTACTCATGGACACATAATGCCCTAAGTACTTTCAGGAGGTTCTGCACACCCTCAAGCCATGTTAGACCCGATGCTCTACTTTCTCAGCTGGGGGGATGCCAACCACTCACAGGGCTTCCATTGTCACGTATATGTTGATGGCTTTCAAATGTGTACCTTGACCAGCAATCATTTTCCAAAACTCTAATCTTGCACCCCAAATTTCCAACTAAAAACTCTGTTTATACCAAAGGATCTTATGTTCAATGTGTCAAAAACTGGCCTGAATATCTCATAGCCTCTGTCTGATTTTCCTCCAGATCGGCCCATTGCATGATGACATCACCATTCACCCCATCACCGAGGAGGAATTGGCTCTTCTCCCTCCTCTTGCTGCTTCCCAGGCTCCAGCCTTTCTCATCTCTCTCCTGGATTACAGGAGGAGCCTTTTGCTTGATCTGCTGTCTCCCTCATGGCCCTCTTTAAACCCACCTGCTGCACTGTGGCGAAATGTATCTTCAGCCTTTCCCTCCATCAAACCCCATTGCTCACAGCAGTACTTCCCCAAGCGTGTTTCAAAGAATACGAACTCTCCACGATATTATATGGATGAAAAAGGTTTTCATGGTCAATTAAGTTGAAGAAAAGAATGAAAATTAATTAGGTTTAATTATATCTCAGAGTCTTCAATATGCTAACACACATTTTGGAGCTCCAACTGGGAGATATGAAATAAAGCCTTTGTCAAACTATGTGGGAACAAAAGAGCCCGGCGTACCTCAGAAAACACTTTGGACTTGACTGGTCTCTGAGCTGAACTTGGATTTCCTTGTCCATCTCTCTTCCTTTCTGATTTCTAGCTGCTATTTTTGATAATGTAGACAATGAGAGGAAGGACAGCAGTGGCTTCAGGAAAACTAAGGTTTAAATCTCTGCTCAGATTATTTCTCAGGACACGTGCCGACTAGTGTCCCTGGGCCCCTGGAGAGGCTGAGCTCTGTGGGCTGTGCCACCAGGCGTCCTGGGCCTCTGGCTTCCAGCTGGGTTTGGCCAATGGAAAGCAGTGGTAGCAGAGGCGCGGGGAGGGTGTTCGTTTTGTCCCTCTGGTGGTTCTGCGGTGCTCCCACCCTCTCCCCCGCCCCAGCCCTTGTCTGATAGAGGTGACTCGCCTTCTCTTCCCCTTGAGGCCTGGGGGTGATCATGGCTTCCAGCTGCTAGTAACCCCTGGGGGCTTCGTCATCTCTTGTTAGTCCCCTTAATTCTGGCCACACCTTTGTAAATAGACCGTTCCTTAGACTCTCTTCAATTAAACCTTCTGAGTACACCATCCTATTTTCCCTGATGGAGACAGGACTTTAGCCTCCTTACAAAATGAGGATGGTAACATCTACCTCGCGGAGCAGCTGAGGATGTTCAGTGAAAGCACCCGAGGTGTGATGCACCCAGTAGAGTGCCTGACCCCCAGCAGCGCCCACTGAATAACAGATGGCTGCCCCAGTCCTGCCAGTTCTCCAAGTAGTCAGCTACTCAAGAGTGTCTCTGCTCCCTTGCCAGTGATCCAGGCTGAGGTGGGAAGAGGGAAATTATGCCAGACCCCAGTCTGAAGAGATCAAGCTGTCGCTGGGACGCAGGGTCCAGTCAGCAGTCACAGAACAGGACTGACCTGCGGGTCCCACTCCAGGGCCCCAGAACAGAGGATCCTAACAGGGACTGGAACAGTCAAGGGTCAGGGCGCCTCTGTGCTCAGCATTCCTCTTGGAAGAAAGCAGCCTCTGTGCTGGGCCCAGATGGTCTGGCCCCCCACACTGGCCAATTGTTTTCCGAGGAGGAAATCCTTCCAGTTTCCAGTCTACTCCTTGTCCCCCACTGAGGTGATGAAGTGGCCTGGAAGACGGGGTGCTGTTTGGAAAGGGAGGACACTTGAACTAGCTTTCCAGTATATTTCCCAACATGCATACACTGGGGAAATTTTAAAGGGGGTTAATAAGCCAGATGCAGTGGCTAGTGCCTGTAATTCCACCTACTTGGGAGGCTGAGGCAGGAAGATCATTTGAGGCCAGGAGTTTGAGACCAGCAAGACCTTGTCTCTAAAATAAAATTTTTTAAAAATAATAATAATAATAAAAAGACCAAGTACAGTAGCTCATGCCTGTAATCCCAGCATTTTGGGAGGCTGAGGTAGGCAGATCACTTGAAGCCAGGAGTTCAAGACCACCCTGGCCAACATGGCAAAACCTTGTCTCTATTAAAAATACAAACATTACCCGGGCATGGTGGTGCATGCCTATGGCCCTAGCTTCTCAGGTGACTGAAGCACAAGAATTGCTTGGATCCAGGAGGCGGAGGTTGTAGTGAGCTGAGATCGCACCACTGCACTCCAGCCTGGGTGGCAGAGTAAGACTCTGTCTCAAAAAAAAAAAAAAAAAAAAAAATACATAAAATAGGAATAAAAAAATCAAAGGGGCTAGGCACAGTGCCTCACGCCTGTAATCCTAGCACTTTGGGAGGCCAAGGTGGGCGAATCATCTCAGGTTAGGAGTTCGAGAGCAGCCTGGCCAACATGGAGAAAGCCCATCTCTATTAAAAATACAAAAATTAGCCAGACGTGGTGGCGGATGCCTGTGATCTCAGCTACTTGAGAGGCTGAGGCAGGAGAATCACTTGAACCGGGGAGGTGGAGGTTGCAGTGAGCCGAAATCACGTCACTGCACTCCAACCTGGGGGACAGAGTAAGACTCTGTCTCAAATAAATAAATAAATAGAAGAGCATTAATGGAAATGATATATTAGAGAATATTTAGTGAATCTGCAGGCTGGCAAATGTATACTGAGCCCTCATAAAGGAAATTAATGTATTGGGTGTGTTGAACAAAACATGCCTGACTTAGGGCACATAATCAAAATGTAGTTTTATTTTGTTTTCTACTAACTCTTTAAATCAATTCAATGGGTAAAATTTTTACAATTTCTTGAAAATCAGGGAGTTTTTCTAATCACTCCTAAAGCCAGGAACAGATAGTCTAATTCAGAAGCAAAACAACGCAGTATGGTACCCAACACCTCAAATTTCCCTTAGGGCAAGTCTTCTTTGCCTTCTCCCCACCCAGGTGCTCTCTGGTAGAAAATTGTCTCCCAGGACCAGGATCCCTCCCGTAGCAGATGTGCCAGCTGAAGGAACTCTGAGCTCTCCATCACCCTGGGGCCTCAGCGATTTAAAATGTAAAATTTCTCCCAGCATCAGGGAGTCCCCACATTGATCTGCCACAGAGAGACATGACTAGTCAAATGTCAAATGAGAATGCAGAAAAAGAAGCCAGGCAAGGAGGGGGGCGGGCCTCTGCCTGGAAGGGGAGCAGGGAAGGTTTCATGACTCTCTACCCCGAGGCTATTTGCCTTCCCAAGGTGGGTCCAGAGGCCCTGGGGACCCTGAGGCTCTCCCGGCGATGCGGAGGATCTGGCTCTGGTATCACAGGATGCCCTGATGTCAAGCAATCCACAAGTAGGATAGTGAGGTTTTTAACTCCTCAAAAGCCATAGTAAATACAAGCTTGAGAGCCAGGAGGAAAGAGGTAAGAAAGAGAACGTGTCACACGCCAGGACCAAATTAAATGTCTCTCTCCCTCAAGACACTCTGCAGGACTCTCCATGATATACTGGCTCAACAGGCTGAGTCGCAGCTCCAGAAATTTATTTTGAGAACTGCAGATCTCGGGAGATGGTGAAATTGCGAGTCTAAACAAATCTCTGTGTCAAGCGAGGGCACAGGTGGGTTGTGGATGGTGTCCAGACACCTGGCTTGGAACTATTTGGGAGGACAGGCTATGAAGGAAACCCTTGGCCCAGGACGCTAAATATTTTCTAACTTAGAATGCGAAGGTACTGGTCACATTCCTTCCACTTGATCCCAACCCCTTCAACTGCCCCCCACCAGACCCACGACCTGAAGCCCCTGGTGTAGTAGGCAGAATAATGGCCCCTCAAAGATGTCCATGTCTTAATCTACTGAACTGGAGAATGTTATCCCATATGGCAAAAGGGACTTGGCAGATGTGATTAAATGAAGGATCTCGAGATGGGGAGATTATCCAGTGGATGCGCCTAGTGTCATCACAAGGGTCCTTAGAAGAGGGAGGTGGGAGTGTCAGAGTCAGAGAAAGGATTGACAGCAGAAGCAGAGTCAGAGGGAGGGGACTGCTGGCTTTGAAGATGAAAGAGGCCATCAGCTAAGGAATGGGCAGACTCTAGAAGCTGAGAAGACAAAGATGAATTTTCCCCACGGAGCCTCCAGACAGTGCAGCGTGGCTGCCTCCTTGACTTTAAGCCAGTGAAACAGACTTCAGACTTCTTCAGAACTGTAACATGATACACTTGTGTTGTTTTAAGACACAAAGTTAGTACTTATTACAGCCGCCACAGGAAACGAACACAGGTGGTAAGAGAACATTGTTGTGGTCCTTTCAGGTTCCTGAAGCCCCAGTTTAAAATAATCCTGATGAGAAGATATCACCCCACCCACCCATCCCACCCCTGTCCACTTTACTGCAGAAGAGCCCACTTCCAAAAGCTGGATGATTCCTGGTCGCTCACGTCCAGTCCTTAGTCACAATCAAGGACACCACAGGGTGTTCCAGTGCAGAGTATAGCTGTCCCACTTCATGATGCCCCATCCTGGAGTGGACGCATTTTGATATGAGGATGAATTCCCTTTTAGAAAGAAAGCCCCAATCCAGACTTCTTTTTCGCCAATTATGAGGCACTCCCGGCAATGCGGAGGATCTAGCTCTGGTATCACAGGATGCCCTGATGTCAAGCAATCCACAAGTAGGATAGTGAGGTTTAATTCCCCACAAGCCGTAGTAAATGCAAGCTTGAGAGCCAGGAGGAAGGAGGTAAGAAGGAGATTAAAAGATCATGGTAACTCATAGGGTGGTGGGACGAATGAATGGCCAGCCTCCATAATTTCCTGATGAGAAACATCAGCAAGTGCTAGATGGTATTCGAGTATTCTTTTTTTTTCTGCCTAACCAATGTGCTAAGGTATTCGAGTATTCTTTTCTTTCTTTCTTTCGGTGACAGGGTCTTACTCTGTCATCTAAGCCGGAGTGCAGTGGCACGATCTCGGCTCACTGCAACCTCCACCTCCCGAGTTCAAGCAATTCTCCTGCCTCAGCCTCCCAAGTAGCTGGGATTACAGGCATGTGCCACCATGCCTGGCTAATTTTTGTATTTTTAGTAGAGACTGAGTTTCACCATGTTTGTCAGGCTGGTCTCAAACTCTTGACCTTGTAATCCGCCTGCCTCGGTCTCCCAAGTCCTGGGACTACAGCGAGTATTCTTGAGGAAGACATCAGAAACAGGAAATACTGGGGATAAAAACACATGGCAGCCTAAGACCAATACTCAATGTTAACATTATTAGAACCACGGAAATATTATTCCCAGATGAGCCATATGGTGCATTGTGATTAATTTTCTATATTATACAACTTTTTCTTTTCTGTCAACAATTGCCTTTGTTTTGTTCCATTTCTTAGGTAACCTTCACTATTTAATTTTCAAACTCTGGAACTAAGTATAAATCTCCTAAAACGTTTAAACGCATGAGGCAATCTAACCTAGAAGTGTTTTTTTTCTTGGTTACTCCTGAATCCCTCCGTCATCCTGGTCCTCTCTGGACCATTCCTCTGTAGGCTGATTGATAACCATACCTCTTATGATTAGCTTTGCTTCTGGACTGAGAGTGCTACATGGGCTGAGAGGTATCCTAGAGGACATTGCCTTGGAGTATGTGTCACTTCCGATTTTTTCCTGAAGAGAATTTATCGCCTCTATGCATACAGGGAACATTCTCAATCATATTGTGTTTAGCCTCATCCTGGACCAACCCTCAAACTTTTTTAACTGGCAATGGGTCAAGTAGATTTGGCCAAAGATGGCTGGCAGTGTCTCAAACTTCTTGGAAATAAGTGAACACAGACCAGAAAAGAAGAGGCTGTTAATTGTACCCAGAGGGTAGACCTGGCTCCCACTGTACAAGGGGGCATAAGCCCAGACCTGGCTCATCACCCAAAGTGTGCAAGGGTAGTGGGGCTTTCACCCAGGAAGGGGAGCCACATTATCAACGCTGTCCCTAAGATCAGATAGATAAATGAGGGTCATGTTAAAACGGTAACATAATGGGACCAGGTGTGGTGGCTCAGGCCTGTAATCCCAGAACTTTGGAAGGCCAAGGCAGGCAGATCACTTGAGGCCAGGAGTTCAAGAACAGCCTGGTCAACATGGTGATACCCCGTCTCTACTAAAAATACAAAAATTAGCCGGGCGTGGTGTGGTTCCAACTACTTAGGTGGCTGAGGCATGAAAATTGTTTAAACGTGGGAAGTGGAGGTTGCAGTGAGCCAAGATCGCACCACTGCACTCCAGTCTGGGTGGCAGAGTGAGACTCTGTCTCAAACAATAATAATAAAATAAAATAATATTCTGAATTATTTTTGCCTTTTTTCCTAATTTGTTAGCCAATTGTCCCAGAACAGACATTCTCAGTGGGGGTGACAAAACCATTACAATGGTTTGTGACCTTGCAAAGGGCCTTGGTACATAAACAGATACACTGTATATCTGTGATATTAGAACTGTATGGGGAGAAGGGTGTTGTTTTTTAAAAAAATTGGCTAAAAAGCTTCCTTAAGGGGGCAATAAAAAAGACTGAGAAATATCATTCTAGAGATTACTGAATAAATGCTGATTGTAATTATTGAACTCTTTATAGTAGGCTTTTTAGTTTAATCATTAAAATTAGAGTTGGGGCTGGGTACAGTGGTGCATGCCTGTAATCCCAGCACTTTGGGAGGCCAAGGCTGGCAGATCACAAGGTCAAGAGATTGAGACCATCCTGGCCAACATGGTGAAACCCCATTTCTACTAAAAATACAAAAATTAGCCAGGCGTGGTGGCACATGCCTGTAGTCCCAGCTACTTGGGAGGCTGAGGCAGGAGAATCGCTTGAACCTGGCAGTTAGAGGTTGCAGTGAGCCAAGATCTCGCCACTGCACTCCAGCCTGGCAACACAGTGAGATTCTGTCTCAAAATTTAAAATAAAATAAATAAAATAAAATAAAATTAGAGTCGGAAGTGTTTTCTGTTTTTGTTCATGATTGGAAAAATAATTCCTACAAAAACTACCTCATAGCAGAAGCCTTCAACAGTCATGGCCCAGGAAGCTGAGGTAGAAACAAGAAAGCCTGGTGTTACCTATTGGTAATTGTCCAGGCTAAAGAAACCAGAGAATGAGGGAAAATCTTATGCATGAAACCCACCAAGTTATGAGATGAGGGATAGCTGTCCTTTCTCTAGGACACCTGGTGGTGAGGCTACTCGTATTCTCAGCAGTCGTCTGGAATAAGATACTAGTGCTAATGGGTGGGCCTTTCATTTTAAGTTGTGCCATCTGTGGGTGTGACCTAAGGACCCTAACAATCAACTACACTGCCACTTTTGAAAATCTTACAGTAAAAATTGGCTGAGAATAATTGTACATAATCGGCTGTCAGAGGCAAACAGGAGCCCTGGGGTAAAATACTTGGTAGTTGGAATTCATTAATTGTTTAGAAGAAAGAGGTCAAGCTGTGCTCAAACCACGGGGGTCTGCAAACTTTCTGTCAAGGGCCAGAGAGTGAATATTTTAAGCTTTGTGGGCCGCTTGTCTCCATCACAACTGTTCAACTGCCATCGCAGTGCAAAAGGGGCAATAGACAAATTGTGAATGAATGGGCATGGCTGTGTTCCAATAAAACTTTATTTTTAACAAAAGAGGCAGCAGGTGAATTTGGCCTGCAGGTCATAGTCAACCAACCCCTGCTCAATCATATTACTCACCCTTTGCAACCATGGAGTTTGCTTTCTTTAAAGGATGTAGCTGTCATCTATGCAAACACTTGTTAGAATGTTCTGGGATTTTTCCTGATGAAAATTGAATAGAACAAAAAACGAAGCCCCAGTTGAGTTTGGTTGAAGCCCCAGAGGCCCATTTTGATGCTAATATTCCTTAGCAAAAAGCCCAGCCCTGGGTACCAGTCTGACAGCAGACACAAAGTAGGTGGGAAGTTTATGGTGTGATTATTACACATTGCATGCCTGGATCAAAACATCTCATGTACCCTATAAATACATACACCTACTATGTACCCACAAAAATTAAAACTTTTTTAAGAAAAGAGGTGGAATAAGCCTGGGTCGGAGGTGTGCTTTTTTGGGGGGGTAGGGAAGGTTTCAAGGTCCACACATAGGCCCTTCTTTTGGCAAATAATAGATTCTGTGCAGTTACTGCACGTGTCAGTTTGTCTGTATATTTCATTGAACTATATATGGAGAAGGGGAGGATAAGAAAATATGTCTTGCTTCTCTTTGTATCTCAGCCCCTAACACCGAGCCCACCACAGTGGTAGCACTCAACCAACAAAGGGTCACGCAGATCAGGCCTAGGACTCTAAAGAATATATCCTCAGGCAACCAGAATTTTGGGTGAAAGCTCCTTAGAGCCCTCAGACCTGAAGCCAGGAGTGACCCAGAGTTTGTGTTGTGTCTGAGATTAAAAAAAGAAAAAAAGTGGGTCCTAAGTGGTCTGGGCTGTGGGGAGAGGAGGGCCTGAGAGTCTAGGAGCCAGGTGGGACTGGACAACTATTGTTCTACTTAGCTTTTTTCTAGAGATGGGGTCTCACTCTGTCGCTCAGGAAGAGTGCAGTGGCACAATCAGAGCTCACTGCAGCCTCTAACTTCTGGGCTCAAGCAATCCTCCTGCCTCAACTCTGAGTAGCAGGGACTGCACATCCTGCTAATTTTTAATTTTTTTTTTTTGTAGAAATGGGGTCCTACTATGTTGCCCAAGTTGGTCTCAAACTGGGTGGCAATAAAAAAGATTGAGAAATATCATTCTAGAGATTACTGAATAAATGCTGATTGTAATTATTGATCTCTTTATAGTAGGCTTTTTAGTTAATCATTAAAATTAGAGTCGGGGCTGGGCGCTGTGGTGCATGCCTGTAATCCTAGCACTTTGGGAGGCCGAGGTGGGCAGCCTCAAACGATCCTCCTGTCTCAGCCCCCCAAAGAGCTGAGATGACAGGAATAAACCACCGTGCCTAACTTGTAATTACTTGATGAATGCTTATTAAGAATAAAACCTGACCAGGCATGGAGGCTCACACCTGTAATCCTAACACTTTGGGAGGCTCAAGTAGGTGGATCACCTGAGGTTAGGCATTCAAGACCAGCCTGGCCAACAAGGTGAAACCCTGTCTCTACTAAAATACAAAAATTAGCCAGGAAGGAGAATCACTTGAACTCAGGAGATGGCAGTTGCAGTGAGCCAAGATCGCGCCCCTGCACTCCAGTCTGGAGCAACAGAGCAATACTCCATCTCAAAAAAAAAAAAAAAAAAGAACAAAACCTGCAAAGAGAAGCTTATAATTCTCATTCCAAGACCATTTCAAATTCCAAATACATGGATCCAAAAAGGTCAAGCCCTCTTAAATGTGGGTACTGTCTGTGAGACTAGTTAGTGAGGTTAGCCTTTCCGTTCCATCTGCCCTCTCTCCCCTCCCAGCTGGGAGTGGGAGCCTCAGAGGAGGCTGGACTTCCCTGGTGTGCTTGCAGCTAAAGTCATCACTTTGGTGTGCATGTTTCCTGAAGGGAGAATGACATATGAGTTCACCAATGACAATGTCTCTACATAGAGTTCTGTCGACAGTCAAAAACAGGCCCACCGTGTAACTTCTAACATCATTAACTGGTAATAGTGGATGTCAGTGAAACCAAAGCACCCTGATGAGATAAATGCTGGCAGGTGTGGGAAGGTCTAGCAGTCCCTTCTCATCAGCGGATGCCTGGTCTCATCAGGGCACAGCCCCACCTCTTCTGGCCCTAAGGGAACCTGACCTCCCAGCAGATGAGGACTGTAAATCCGCCCCTAGATTTGGCAAAATTAAGGAGGTTTCTGTGGTGATCTGGACAAAAGCCTGATTAGAGTAAGCTTAAGGAAGAATGGGAGAAGAGAGAATTGGAGACAGTGAGAACTCACAGCTTTTTCAAGAATTTTGATGCAAAAATGATTCAAGAAATGAGACCAGGCCAGGTGCGGTGGCTCATGACTGTAACCCCAGCACTTTGGGAAGCCAAGGCGGGTGGATCACGAGGTCAGGAGTTCCAGACCAGTCTGGCCAATATGGTGAAACCCCGTCTCTACTAAAAGTACAAAAATTAGCTGGGCGTGGTGGTGTGTACCTGTAATTCCAGCCACTCAGGAGGCTGAGGCAGAATCACTTGAACCTGGGAGGTGGAGATTGCAGTGAGCCAAGATCACACCACTGCACTCCAGCCTGGGCGACAGAGCAAGACTCTATTTCAAAAGAAAGAAAGAAAGAAATGAGACCATAATTGGTAGAGAGTGGGAGGTGGTGAGAAAGTGCTGGGACCAAATAAGATATAAGACGAAAGGAAAAATGGCACAACTGTATGCTCGCGGAGAGTAGAGGAGGGAGAACTAATGTCAGAAATGGATGGAAGGCCCCAGTGGAGTGGAAAGATTATTGAGCTGGGATATTAGAGGGAGAAAGCTGGAAAGATAAGAGACTGTGAGTGGCAAGTGGGATGTTTGACACTGAGATCAGGAAGAGCACAGAGGCCGGGCACAGTGGCTCATGCCTGTGCAATCCCGGCACTTTGAGAGGCCAAGGCAGGAGGATTGCATGAGCCCAGGAATTCAAGACCAGCCTGGGCAACATTGTGAGACCCCCATCTCTACAAAATTAAAATTAAAAAATAAAGAGCACGGACACTATCCTGAACCTACAGAAAGGCATCCCACAGAGGGTTGGCCTTACTGCCCGTGTTCAGGCTCCTTGTTGACTTCTGCTGAGAAGGCTTCTAGTTCAGCACAGGATGGTGAGGATGAGGGGTGTGCACTAAGGATGACTGAGCAGTGAGCTGTAATACCTAGGTCCCCAAGGGCTCTGAGACAGGGCCATTCTATTCGCCCTGGGCTGCCTGTCACAGGACTTCCACCTGAGAGAAAAAGGGCCTCTCTTTCCTTAAGTTCCTGTTATTTTGGTTCTTAGTTCTTTGCAGCTGAACCTAATTCTAACTAACTAATATGAATAGTAATAGAAAAGAAGCCACTGTAACACAATTATCCCAAGTAAAATAGAATTTAGGGCTAAAAGTAAAACACAGAAAGTAGGACAGTATCTGATGGTAAAAGGAATGATCAAAAAATCATAAATCTAAATGGGCTTCTTAATATAGCTTGTTAATTTTAATAGACTTTTACCAAAAATGATAGTTTAAGTGAACAAAAAATAGTATTAAATAAAGAGTGCACATATACAACAATTACCATGTATTACATCCTAAAGTTTATGCTTAGTTGCCGAAAAATTAATCTACTCAAGCTAATTTAAGCAGAGAAGAGCTAATAAGATATTCGGTAACTCCCAGTTTTCCAGGTAGGGCTGACAGCCAGGTTTGTATATCAGGACCCATACCGCTAGGAAAAATGCCTACTCACATCATGAGACTGTCCTAGCAGAAATGTCACTGCCATCGCCTCCAACACTTGACACTCCGCACCTTTGACAGTAGGGACAAGATCCCTGTCCGTGCTCCCTGCAGGAGGCGGCAGCCTCATTCTGTCCAGTGCAGAATGGCTGCTTGATGGAAGCTGGTTAAGTAAAAGTCTCACCATGCTCAAAAAGCCACCAGCCCAGACAGTTTTATATGCAAGCTCTGCTACACCTTCATAGAAGAAATAAGCTCTTATAGATGGTTTTATAGAATAGAAAAAGAGGGAATGCTGTCTAACTCATGAGACTAGTATGTTGATACTCCCCAAAATAAGAACAGCACAAGAAAATACAATTGTAAGCCATGCTCTCTTACGAACGTAGATGCAAACCTTTTTATAAAAAGCTAACAAATCGGAAAACCAAATGTGGCATGTTCTCATAAGTGGGAGCTAAGCATTGAGCACATGTGGACATAAACATGGGAGCAACAGACACTGGGGACACGAGAATGGGGAAGGAGGGAGAGAGGCATGGGCTGAAAAACCACCTGTGGGTACTGTGCTCACTACCTGGGTGCAATATACCCATGTCACAGTCTCAACATGTGCCCACTATATCTAAAATAAAATTTGAAATTTTTTAAAAGTGACAAGCCAAATTTAGTACCATATTAGAAAAAAAAAAAAAAAAAAAACCTTCCTGGCCAAGTAAGGCCCTTGAGAACACCAGATAGAAAGAGGTAATGCAGCCTACGGTTAAGAGATGGGTTTGGAGCCGGTGCATTTACCATTGTCTCCCTGTGTGGCCTGGGGCACTTTACCTAACCCCTCTGCACCTAGGTTTTCTTGCCTGTAAAATGAATGTAATAATAGTTCCTACCTGATAGGATGGTTGTGTGAACTAAATGAGTAAATTAAGTAAAGAACATAGAAGAGAACCTTAATTCATTGTCGTTACCTCACCAAATGCAGTGGAGATAGAGGCTATTAACAAGGATGCAACAGAAGACTGACATCAGCAGCTGATGCTGGCCAAAAATGATAACAAACCAGAAACCTCCTTCTTCCCTTCATGCCACATGAGTCTGCAGAACCTGGATGTTACCCTGGGGACCAAGTGGAGCAGGATGCGTAGAAGCTGGAATTAACCGAGCGCTGGCCGTGACTGAGATTTTCTGCTATGTTGCTCCTCTACTGAGAATCCCTACTGATCCTGAAATGCGGTCTGTGTCTGGAATCTCCTCCTGAACTGTGGGGTATTGCTATTAGAAGCAAGAAGACTAGAGGAGGCAAGTAATGATGGCCACTTGGACCACATGGTGACAGGAGATCTAGAGACAGGTAGAAAGATGGAGGGATATTTAGGGGGCAGAACTGACCAGACGGGGTGATAGATTAGATATGGGAGTTGCAAGAAAAGGGGATTACAGTTACAGAGGGTGACTAACCTGAGGTGCAGGCTTATATAACTGGCTGGATGGTGGTGCCATTCATTAACCAGAGATCGGAGGGAACCAGCTGTCCTACGGTAGAAGAAGATCATGAGCTTGGTTCTGGGCAGTTGGAGGTGCATTGACACGTTCAAGTGGAGATATCAAGTAGGTGGTTGTATAAATGGCTCTGGAGCCCACAAGAAATGTGGGGACTCTGGTTGGAATATATGTGTCATCTGCATGGAGTTCGGTAATTGCTGCCATGGGGCGTAGATGAGCTTGGTAAGAAGAGAAGATGGAAGGAGTAGCGGGTCTAGGACTAAGCCTTGAGGAGCACTAGTTGGCCAAGCAGAAAAATAAACAACAACAAAACCAGAAACTGAAGAGGTGATGTCCAGACTTAGGAAGAAAGCCAGGAAGGTAAGGGAAAAGTATTAAAGGGGGTTGTCAGTGTGGAAAGGAAACATGGAGGTCTCCAGTCACCACAGGGAAACGGTTTTTGATGGAATAATGGAAGTGAAAACCATGCTGAAGAGTAAATACTAACAAAGGGCTTGGTATCCCTTTTTTACATAACTATAGGTCTACCTAATACCAAAGCCCACTTTTCAACATCCTGCTAAATTGTCCACTCTTCACTCCTGCTTTTCTTTTCTTTTTTTTTTTTTCCAAGACAGAGTCTTGCTCTATTGCCCAGGCTGGAGTGCAATGGCGTGATCTCGACTCACTGCAACCTCTGCTTCATAGGTTCAAGCAATTCTCCTGCTTCAGCCTCCTGAGTAGCTGAGATTACAGGCACATGCCACCACGCCCGGCTAACTTTTGTATTCTTAGTAGAGACGGGGCTTCACCATGTTGGCCAGGCTCGTCTCAAACTCTTGACCTGGTAATCTGCCCACCTTGGCCTCCCAAAGTGCTGGGATTACAGGAATGAGCCACTGCACCAGGCCTTCTCCTGCTTTTCTTAGGCAGTATATTGATTAAACCACACAAGCAAAGAAACGCCCAACTGCCTAGAGTACTAGCTAACAGAATCTGGATAAATTATTAGCAATACTTATTGTTTAATGCAATTCTCTTTTTTGTCCTTATAACAATTACCCTCTGCCCTCCACATACATAATGAATGTGGAGAACCATCTTTTGGCCTCCCCAAGCCACTACCTTTTGGAAAACCAGCAAATTTCAAGACCAGCCAACACTATGATGTGAGCGCCACCTACTGTTGAGAAACTTAAAAGCACATCTCAGAGAGTCCTGTCTTGAATTGGCTCAAAGTGTTGTAGCCCACATGTTCCGGAGAGCCTTCCATGGCTGAAACATAGGTGATACTTATTTTCAGTTAACTAGTTAAAAGGTTAAAACTTTAAAAGTTCCCTTTAATTTTCTTTTTTCTGGAGACAGTCTCACTCCATCCCCCAAGCTGCCATGCAGTGGCACGATCTTGGCTCACTGTAACCTCCATCTCCCAGGTTCAAGAGATTCTCATGCCTCAGCTTCCCAAGTAGCTGGGATTACAGGCACCTGCCACCATACCCGGCTAATTTTGTATTTTTAGTAGAAACAGGATTTCGCTATGTTGGCCAGGATGATCTCGAACCTCAGGTGATCTGCCCGCCTCAGCCTCCCAAATTGCTGGAATTACAGGAGTGAGCCACAGCACCTGGCCAAATTCCCTTTAATTTTTTTCTCTTTAATTAGTAAACTGGTCAATTATTTGTGCATATTCTCTCTTTTAACTAGAAAGCTCTGTCTTTTAACTACTTAAGACGTTTTAAGTTTTACAATGTAAGTTGTTTTATATGTAATGTTGAATGTTTTAAATAGTGGACATTTTTAAGACCTACTTGGTGGGCTTGCATTTAAAAACTTGAACTAGGTTGAGGACAGTGGCTTACGCTTGTAATCCCAGCACTTTGGGAGGCCAAGTTGGATGGAGCACCTGAGGTCAGGAGTTTAAGACCAGCCTGGGCAACATGGCGAAACCCTATCTCTACTAAAAATACAAGAATTAGCCGGGCATGGTGGCACATACTTGTAATCCCAGCTACTCTGGAGGCTGAGGCAGAAGAATCACTTGAACCCTGGAGGTGGAGGATGCAGTGAGCCGAGATCACGCCATTGTACTCCAGCCTGGGTGACTGAGCAAGACGCAGTCTCAAAATATATATATATATATTTAACTCAATCTCTGTTGATCCCTTTCTTTATGCCAGGCCCTAGATACTAGAGATCTAGAGTTTCATACAATTATCTCGATGTAGAGCAAACAATATAAAAATATAATAAAAGGCTAAGTGGTATAATAGAATATGAAGGAAAATCAGAAAAGGCTGGCGTAGGCTTTTCTACACAGGTGACTTTTGAACTACAAAATGTCAGAACAGGTAAGAATTTATTCATTTGTCCATTTATTTATTAAGTACTTACTATATTCACAAAGATAAGTGTGCAGGATTCATTTTCTAAAAGAGGCCACAGCCTAATAGAGGAGGTAGATATATAAACAAATTATTTACTCCTCCCCATCTCTTTGTATAAAATCAGAATAAAATGTGTTAATTAGGAATGGAAATATAAACATCAAGAGACTCAGATACTCATGTACTCAAAGAAGTCAACACTTGGTATAAAGTACTATAACAGGAGTAGGTCCTATGTGAAATGATAACATAAAGATGACTTGATTAACCTCATTACTTGGTGAGTCCTTCTACAGAAATATGAGTTCCTAAAGAGTGAAATTTGATCTTATTAATTATGTAACTCCTGCACCTGAGAATTTTAGCGATTGTCTGACTCTCACACAGGTGGTTTCGGGCCTGAAACTGCAACATACCTTGCCCCATACACACACACCATAAATCATTATTTAAAATGGACCAGGTCTGGAGTGCCGCAAGGCATAAGTGAGAAATTGAAGAAATCCTCCTTGGGAAAAATACAGGTTTTTTTTTTCTATACCTGCTGTAAAAAATTGCCAAAAATGCAGTGACTTCAAACAGCACACATTTATTACCTTCCAGTTCCATAGGTCAGACCTGGACCTCAGTAGGCTAAGATGAAGGTGTCAGCAAGGAGCACAGGGTGCAAACCTGTAATCCTAGGTACTCTGGAGGCTGAGGTGGGAGGGTCACTTGAGCCAGGGAGTTTGAGGCCTGCCTGGGCAACATAGCAACCAGCAAGTTCGCATTCCTCTCTGGAGGTTCTAAGGGAGAACCCATCTTGTTGCTTTTGCCAGCTTCTAGAGGCTGACCATATTTCCTGCTCACAGCCCTCTTTCTCCATCTTCAAAGACAGCAACTTTAGACCTGTCTGACCCTTACTCTCTAGTCATATCACCTTCTCTCATTACAGCTACAAAAACACCTCCATTTTGGGGGGCTGATTTGATGATACTGGGTACACCAGAGAATTCAGCATAATCTTCCCATCTCAAGGTCCTTAACCGTAATCATATCTGCAAAGTCCCTTTTGCCATGTAAGGCATTTTGTTCACAGGTTCCAGGCATTAGGACATCAGTGTCTTTGGAGGACCATCATTCTGCCCGTCACAAGGACCCCTCAACCCATGCCTCAAAATATTTTTGAGCTTCCAATTAAAAAAAACCCCAAACCCAAAAAAGCAACAAAACTAGACTAGGTAAAGATTTCAGCTACTGGAATTATGGGATAAAAATTTTAAACATAAGAATATTTGGCCAGGTCTGGTGGTTCATGCATGCAATCCCAGCATTTGGGAGGCCAAGGCGGGTGGGTCAACTGAGCCCAGGAGTTTGAGACCAGCCTGGGCAACATGGTGATACTCTGTCCCTACTAAAAGTACAAAAAAAAATCCAGGCATGGTGGTACGTACCTGTAGTCCCAGCTACTTTCCTTCTGCCAAAGTGCTGGGATTATAGGTGTGAGCCACCCCACCTGCCTGCCTGCCTTCCTTCCTTCCTTCTTTCCTTCCTTCCTTCCTCTTTTCTTTCTCTCTCCCTATCTACCTTTTTCTTTCTTTCTTTTACATCTTGTTTAAGAAATCTTTTCCTATCCTGAGGTTAAATGGGTTTTTTCCAACATCATCTTCAAAAAGTTTAAAAGTGTGGTGGCTCACACTCGTAATTCCAGCACTTTGGGAGGCTGAGGCAGGATGATCAATTGAAGCCAGGAGTTCAAGACCAGCCTGGATAACATGGTGAGATCCCCATCTCTATAAAATCAAAATGTTGATTAGGTAGGTGTGGTGGCATGCACCTGTACTTAGCACCACTCAGGAAATGAAGCAGGAGGATTGTGTGGGCCCAGGCACTCAAGGAAGCAGTGATCTATTGATACGGGAGGGGCAGGGGAGTGCTGGGTAGAGAAGGGTGGGGTCCCTGGCGAGGGCTCCACCCTCAGGCCTGTGTCCATGGACCTAAATGAGAACAGGCACTCCTGTTTTCATGCATGAAGATTAGATTTTTTTAGAACCACTCTGGTCCACCATGCCCCCATCCTGTGCCCATATAAACCCAAGACCTTAGTGACCACACACACAAACAGGCTGAATGTTGAGAGGAGCAGAGGGATAGATGGGCAGAGAGAGGAGGAGAGCAGCAGAGCAGCATAGCAGAGACAGAGGGAAGAGGCGTCTGAACATCAGCCAAGAACAGCCAAACTCTAGGGGAGGAGTATCTTCTCCCTCCCTCCACCTTCTAGCTCCCTATTCATCTTGCTGAGAGCCATCTCCACCACTCCATACAACCTTACATTCATCCTTTGACTCCATGTGTGATCTGATTCTTCTGTGACACTGGGCAAGAGCTTGGGATACAGAGAGGTGTCACACTGGCCCTCTGCCCTTATGATAAGGCAGAGGGTCCACTGAGCTAATTAACGCACAAGCTGACTGCAGACAGCAAATCTGCAAGAGCTTTGTAACACTGGGGTTGCAGGCACCCACCCCTAGACACTACTGTGGGGCCGAGGACCTAAAGCACTCGCCCCAGCCTCTGCACCTGCCTGTCTGCATGCTCCCTCTATGGGCTTGAGCTTCAAGGCAACTGAACAGGTGAGCCATACCTATGTTGCACATCCTGCAAGGAGAATCAGGAAACTCTCATTTCACCATTGCACTTCAGCCTGGGTGAGTGAAAGTGAGACCCTGTCTCTAAAAAATAAAAATTAAAAAAAAAGTTTAGGCCAGGCACGGTGGCTCCCACCTGTAATCCCAGCACTTTGGAAGGCCAAGGCAGGTAGATCATGAGGTCAGGAGTTTGAGACTAGTCTGGCCAACATAGTGAAACCCCGTCTTTACTAAAAATACAAAAATTAGCCAGGTGTGGTGGTGCGTGCCTCTAGTCCCAGATACTTGGGAGGCTGAGGCAGGAGAACTACTTGAACCTGGGAAGCAGAGGTTGCAGTGAGCCAAGACTATGCCATTGCACTCCAGCCTGAGTGACAGAGTGAGACTCTGACTCAAAAAAAAAAAAAAAGCTTAAACGTTTTTACATTTGGATTTTATAAATTTTTGTTTATAAACTGAGGTCTAAACAAAATTTTATTTTATTTTTTGAGACAGAGTCTCACTCTCTCACCTGGGCTGGAATGCAGCGGCACTATCTTGGCTCACTGTAACCTTCACCTCCTGAATTCCAGTGATTCTCCTGCCTCAGCCTTCTGAGTAGCTGGAACCACAGGTGCATGCCACAATGCCCAGCTAATCTTTGTATTTTCAGAAGACACGGGGTCTTACCATATTGGTCAGGCTGGTCTCGAACTCCTAACCTCAGGCAATTCACCTGCCTGAGCCTCCCAATGTGCTGCGATTACAGATGTGAGCCACTGTGCCTGGCCTCCCCTATTTTTAAAAAGAAAAGTTTTTTTTTAAATCTACTTATTTATTTTGAGACCAGGTTATGAAGCTGGCTAATTTTTGTATTTTTGGTAGAGATGAGGTTTTACCATGTTGCCAAGGCTGGTCCTGAACTCCTGGACTCAAGGGATCCACCACCCTTGGCCTCTCAGAGTTCTTGGATTACAGGCATGAGCCATTGTGCCTGACTGAATTAAAATTTTTGTAGAGACAGGGTCTCACTATGTTACCCAGGCTGGTCTTGAACTCCTGGCTTCAAGCAATTCTCCTGCCTTGGCTTCCCAAAGTGTTAGGATTACAGGCATGGGCCATCCTGCCTGGCCTTATTTTTTTATATTTTTTTGTGACATATGTCCATTTATTTTTTTTCAAAACAAAACAAAAAAATATATAATATATATGCTTTATATATTAAAAAGTATATATATGCTTATTTTTTTTGAAGAAAAAAAGGAGGAAAGAAAGAGAGAAAGAAAAAAAAGAATGAAGAAGAGGAAGAAAAAGGAAGAGAAAGAGGGAGAGAGAACGGGAGTATTGCTTTATTGCCCAGGCTAGAATGCAGTCTAAAAATGGGAATTGAAAACCTCTTTTATGCCAATAATTGTGCTTAACAATGGAGACAGGAAGGAATAAGGGAAGAAAATAACAAACAAGCAGCCAACCAATATTTCATTTAAACCTATGAAATGCTATGCAATTATTGAGGAGTGATTTACTTCCAATTATGTAGTCACTTTTGGAATAGGTGTGATATGGTACTGATAAGAATGTATGTTTTGTGTATTTGAAGTGGAGAGTTCTATAAATGTTTATTAAGTTTACTTGTTCTGGGTCTGAGTTCAAGTCCTGGATATCCTTGTTAATTTTCTATCTCGTTGATCAGTCTAATATTGACAATGTGATGTTACAGTCTCCCACTATTATTGTGTGGGAGGCTAAGTCTCTTTATAAGTCATTAAGAACTTGTCTTATGTATCTGGGTGCTCCTGTATTGGGTATGTGTATATATAGGATCATTAGCTCTTCTTGATGCATTGATCCTTTTACCATTATGTAATGTCCTTCTTTGCCTCTCTTGATCTTTGTTGCTTTAAAGTCTATTTTATCAGAGGTGAGAATTGCAACTCCTGCTTTTTATTTATTTATTTATGTTTGCTCTCCGTTTGGTTGGTAAATCTTCCTCTGTCCCTTTGTTTTGAGTCTTTGTGTATCGTTGCATGTGAGATGGGTCTGGATACAGCGTACCGATGGGTTTTGGCTTTTTATCCAGTTAATAATATATATGAGTTTAATACTGCCATTTGATGCTAGCTGGATATATTTTTGGAAAGGCTGATACTGGTTGTTCCTTTATATGTGTAGTGCTTCTTTCAGAAGCTTCTGCAAAGCAGGCCTGGTGATGGTGAAATCTCTAAGTACTTGCTTGTTTGCAAAAGATATTATTTTTCCTTCACTTTTGAAGTTCAGTTTGACTGGATATGAAATTCTGGGTTGAAAGTTCTTTTCTTTAAGGATGTTAAATATTGGCCCCCACTCTTTTCTGGCTTGTAGGGTTTCTGCTTATAGATCTTCTGTAAGTCTGATAGGCTTCCCTTTGTGGGTAACCTGACCTTTCTCTCTGGCTGCTCTTAGTATTTTCTCCTTCATTTCAACCCTAATAAATCTGACGATGATGTGCCTTGGGGTTGGTCTTCTTGAGGAATATCTTTGTGGTGTTCTCTGTATTACCTGGAGTTGAATATTGTCCTGTCTTACTAGGTTGGGAAAGTTTTCCTGAATAATCTCCTGAAGAGTATTTTCCAACTTGGATTCATTCTCTTCGTCACATTCAGGTACACCTATCAAACGTAGATTAGGTCTTTTCACATAGTCCCATATTTCTTGGAGACTTTGCTCATTCTTTTTTATCCTTTTTTCTCTAATCTTGACTTCTCGTTTTATTTCGAAAAGTTGGTCTTCAAACTCTGATATCCTTTCTTCTGCTTGATCAATTCAACTGTTAAAACTTGTGCATACTTTGCGAAGTTCTCGTGTTGTGTTTTTCAGCTCCATTAATTCACCTATATTCCTCTCCAAATTGTCTATTCTCGTTAGCATATCATCAAACCTTTTTTCAAAGATCTTAGTTTCTTTGCATTGGGTTAGAACAAGTTCTTTTAATTCACAGAAGTTTCTTATCATCCACCTTCTGAAGCCTACTTCTGTTAATGGAATGCACTCGTTCTCCATCAGGGCTTGTTCCGTTGCTGATGAGGAACTGTGATCCCCTGTAGAGGGAGAGGCATTCTGATTTGGGGTATTCTCAGCCTTTTTATGCTGGCTTCTTCCCATCTTTGTAAATTTATCCACCTGTCGTCTTTGTGATTTCCGACTTTCAAATTAGGTTCTGAGTGGACGTTCAACTTGTTGATTCCCAGTGCCGAAATCTGAGCAATCCACTGCGCCGACCAAAACAGCGGTGTTAAGATTGATGGTGCTTTTCTGCCCGGGAATCTCCGGTCTGACTCCCTTCTTGAGTTCGTCCTTCAATCAGCTGAATAGGCGACTCTGCCTTCCCAGAGCTCCAAACAACATCGGCCAAAAGGGGATCCAGTCCCGCTCACTCTACACCAAGAACTGCCGCGCTCAGGCGCCAGCAAAACCACCGCGCCGGCCACAAGAGTCGCACTGGTGACCCGTGGGGCTCCTCTGCTGGGAATCTCCCAGTCTGTGAGCAACAAAAATTCATCTGAAAGTGTGGCGTCCTCTCGTTCTCTGCACCTTCACTGGGAGCTACAATCCCGAGCTGCTAGTGGTCAGCCATCTTGGATTGCCTGGCCTTATTTTTCTATACAGATAAAAAATTATCCCAGGCCATTTATTAAATAGCTTATCCTTACCCCAGGGATCTGTAGTTCTCCTCTGTTATATTTCTACTTTGCAAATATGAGTCTGTTTCTGGATATTCTGTTCTATTACTTGTATAATTACTATAGCTTTGTAATCAATCTTGATATCTGGTAGGGAAAATAATTATACTCTGTTTTACTTCAGTCATGTTTGTCTAATTTTAGCCTTTATATTTCCATGTATATTTAGGAATCAGCTTGTAAAGTTCCATTAAAAACCCTGACTAACTTATGTGGGTTTGATTTCTTCTTTCGAATTTGGTCTGGCTTTGTGACCTATATTTTCTGATAGAATGTGGTAGAAGTGGTAGTTTACCATTTCCAACCCAAGCTTTAAGAGATCTGCAGTTTCTTCTTTTGCTGCTTGGAACACTCTCTCTTGGGATTGAGCTGTTGTTAAAGGGAGCTCAAACAAGCTATTCGAAGAAGAATATTTGGAGAAAGACAAAAAGGTTCCAATCTTCTAGCCACCCCTGCCAAGGCATCAGACATACATGTGAAGTCATCTCAGTGCTTCAGCTCTACCTGCTATCTGACTACAACTTCATGGGATATCCCAGTGAATGCCACGCAAAGCAAAAGAACTATCCAGCCAAGCTCCGTCCACATTTTTCACCTACAGAATTGTGAGCAAATAAAATGGTTAATTTTGGGTTGGGCATGGTGGCTCACACCTGTAATCCCAACACTTTGAAAGGCTGAGGAGGGGGTATCACCTGAGATTAGGAGTTTGAGACCAGTCTGGCCAAAATAATGAAACCTCATCTCTACAAAAAATAAAAAAAAAATTAGTCGGGTGTGGTGGTGCATGCCTGTAATCCCAGCTACTCAGGAGGCCAAGGTAGGAGAATTGCTTGAACCCAGGAGGTGAAGGTTGCAGTGAGCCGAGATTGTGCCACTGCACTCCAGTCTGGGTGATGGAGTGAGACTTTGTCTCAAAAATAAAATAAAATAAAACGGTTAATTTTAAGCCATTATGTTTTGGTGTGATTTTTATACAGCAGGAAAAGCCTGAAGAACAACACAGTGGCAAAATATTTGGCAATACTATTACCTATAGCAACATAGAAGATAGAAATATACCTAATAGGCTGGGCGCGGTGGCTCACACTTGTAATCCCAGCACTTTGGGAGGCTGAGGTGGGTGAATCGCCTGAGGTCAGGAGTTCAAGACCAGCCTGACCAACATGGTGAGAACCCATCTCTACTAAAAATACAAAAATTAGGCATAGCGGCAGCTCACACCTGTAATCCCAGCTACTTGGGAGGCTGAGGCAGGAGAATCACTTGAACCTAGGAGGCAGAGGTTGCAGTGAGCTGAGATTGTACCATTGCACTCAAGCCTGGGCAACAAGAGCAAAACTCCATCTCAAAAAAAAAAAACGTACCTAATAAACTTCTCTAACTCTACTCTCCATGCTTCTTAATTTTTCTCTATATATTTCATACATCTACATTCTGTATAAGTTCTTGATCTATCTTCTATTTCATCAACTCTCTGTTTAGCTGCATCTAGTCTGCTGTTCACCCTGGCATTGAGTTTTTTATTTTCTTTGTAATTATTTTTCTTTTCTTTTTTTTTTTTAATTGAGACAGGGCCTTACTCTGTTGTCCATGCTGGAGTGCAGTGGTGCCATCAAGACTCACTGCAGCCTTGACTTCTTGGGCTCAAATAATCTTCTGGCCTTAGCCTCCCAAGTAGCTGGGACCACAGGTGCACACCACCACACCCAGCTAATTTTTGTATTTTTTTGTAGAGATGGGGTTTCATCATGTTGACCAGGCTAGTCTTGAACTCCTGACCTCAGGTGATCCACCTGCCTCAGCCGTCCAAAGTGCTGGGATTACAGGTGTGAGCCACCATGCCTGGCTCCACTTCAATCTCTTAAGTAAACTTGAGGTTATCTGATACAAGCAGCACAAGCCCTCATGTTTCTTGTACAAGCCTTTTAAACAGACCTAGCAAAAGTTAGGTAACAAATTTAGCTAGAATTGTCTTGAAAAATCAGGATTCCACAGCAGGGAAGAAAATATGTGGTAGAGGGAAAGAAGTTTCAGAAATTTAAAAAAATTCACCCATAACAGATTCATTCCCACTATAATAACTTATATCCTAGAGTTCTTCTTCACCCATTTAGACAACTTTGCAAATATTTTCTACTTATCATGAACTATTTGGGAGATATGAAAGAATACATAAAGCATGCATGTAAATTGTGAATTATTAATAATAAATTAAGCAACTGTGGAGCCACCAACCAACTTAAAAACTGAGCATCGGTTGTGCTGGAGTCCTGTACTGGCCCCCTTCCCTCTCCCAGCCTCCTATTTTCCTCCTTTAGGAAAAGCCTCCTCTGCTGTTTTGAGTGGCTTTTTTTTTTCATTCTCCTCTTATCTTTATAAATCTATAAAATATGTATGTGCTCTGGGATAGCTATCCCCATATGTTTGGTTTTCCACTTATGAAGTGATATCATTCTATAACTTGCCTTACATTTGCAAAATTGAACTATGTTATTATATGTAGCTATGGTTGATTTAATTTGCAATGCTGTGTGGTATTCTGTTGTGTGAATGTACCTTTATTCCCCCATCAATGAGCATTTGAATTCTTTCCAGTGTTTTTTTTTCAAACATTACAAGAATGCTACCAAAAACATTCTTACATGTTTCTCTTCTGATGTATGAGGGTATATATCACCTTTGCTAGATAATGCCAAATGTTTTTCTTTTAATTTTATTTTAAGTTCTGGGATACATGTGCAGGACGTGCAGGTTTGTTACATAGGTAAACATGTGCCATGGTGGTTTGCTGCACCTCTCAATGCGTCACCTAGGTATTAAGCCCTGCATGCATTAGCTATTTGTCCTGATGCTCTTCCTTCCCATGCACCCCCTGACAGACCCTGGTGTGTACTGTTCTCCTCCCTGTGTCCATGTATTCTCATTGTTCATCTCCCACTTATGAGTGAGAACATTCAGTGTTTGGCTTTCTGTTTCTGTGTTAGTTTGCTGAGGACGAGGCTTCCAGCTTCATCCATGTCCCCGCAAAGGACATGATCTCATTCCTTTTTATGGCTGTATGCCAAATGTTTTTCCAAAGTGTCTGTACCAGTTTACACTCACACAAACAATGTACAAGAATTCCTGGTTCTTTGCATCCTCACCAACACTTGATATTATCTAATTTTTACATTTTAATTTTTCTTAAAATAGATGATAGAAAACAGCAACTTACTGTGGCTTCAATTCATATTTATTTCCCTAGTGACTCATGATGCTGAGCATCTTTTCATGTGCTAATTTTCCATTTGCAAATTTCTTTAATGACATTTCTGCTCAAATCTCTATTAGCCAGTGTTCTCCAGAGAAACAGAACCTATAGGCTATATGTATGTGGATGTACATATGCTGATGTACATATACATGAAGGAATTGATTATAAGGAATCTGCTGACATGATGATGGAGGCCGTCCCATGATCTGCATTTGTCAAGCTGGCGAATGGTGCTGTAGTCCAGCCTGAGGGCAGAGAAGACCAATGTCTCAGCTCAAGCAGTCAGGCAGGTGGATTCCCTTGTAGTCTTTTTTCTTCTATTCAGATCTTCAGCTGATGGGATGAGGCCTCCTACCTGCATCACGGAGGAGAATCCACTTTATTCAGGTTACCCTTTCAAACATTCCTGTCATCCAGGAACATCCTCACAGAAACACTGAGGATGATATTTGACCAAATGTCTGGGCACCCTGTGACCCACTCAAGTTGACACATAATATTAATCATCAAAAAGTCTTTTGCCATTTTTTTGAAAATTGGGGTTTTTTCTTTCTTAAGTTCTAGGAGTTCTTTTTACATTCTGGATACAAGTCTTCATCAGATATATTTGCATATATTTCTTCTCATTCTGTAGCTTTCCTTTTTTATTAATGTCTTGAAAAGTAAAACTTTTCAATGAATTCCAATTTATCTTGTTTTCTTCCTTCATGGTTCATGCTTTTGGTGTATCTAAGAAATGTTTGCATAACTTGAGTTCACAAAGATTTTACCCTATGTTTTCTTCAAGAAGTTTTATAGTTTCAGCTCCTACATTTAGTTCTACTTTATATTTTAAATTAATTTTTTGTCTATGATATGAAATAAAAGTTGAGGTTACCAAAATTTGAATATGCAATATTCCGGCACCATTTGTTGAAAAGGCTATCTTTTTCTCCTTTGAATTACCCCGGTACACTTGTTAAAAATCAGTTAACCATAATAATGCGTGTCTATTTCTGGACTCTATTTTGTTTTAGAAATCTGTATGTCTATTCTTATACCAATATCACACAATCTTGATTGCTGTAGCTCTATGGTGAGTCTTGAAATCAAATAGGAAAAGTCCTCTGACTTTGTACTTCCTTTGCAAAATTAGCTATTCTAGAGTTGCTTTGCATTTCCAAGTAAATTTAGAGTCAACTTGTCAATTTATTTTTAAAAAATTCATCTGTGAGACTTGCCTTTTCACTTTTTATGTTTCACTTTGAAGTTCCTAATTGCAACATGGTCGAATTTATTAGTCTTTTTCTTTATGATTTCTTTTCTTTTTTTTTTTGTTTGTTTTGTAGAGATGGGGTCTTGCTATGTTGCCCTGGCTGCTCTTGAACTCCTGAGCTCAGGTAATCTGCCTGCCTCAGCCTCCCAAAGTGCTGAGATTACAGGTGTGGCCACCATGCTTGGCCAAAAATGGTGTTTGGACTTAAAGAAAAATACAGCATCAATGACAGATCTCCCTGTATAAATAGAGATACAGTATAGCCACTTCTGATTATGTAAATACCTGAGGCAATAGGGTAAGACTGTGGGCTCAACAAGGCAACATTCTTGAATTCTCCCAGAGGTGCACTTGCCAGCCAGCCCCAGCTACACTGTTTAAAGGGGTCCTTAGGGAAGAGGATCTGGATAGTTTGTCTTCACACTGAAAGCGTCTTGAGCTAAAACTAGACTCAGTTTGAGTGTGCTGCTACCCTGTGTAAACTGAGAAAATACCCTGGATAAACAAAAATTGAGTAGTCTGATCATGTGTGCTTTTGTGAGAACTGAGATATAGAGGGTAGTTCAAGGACATGCGCATCAACATATGTAATGTTTATATAAATGCTGATTTATAAATGTTGGAAATTAGTGTATCGCAGGTAATTTGGGACAAGTTGTTGCTGTCTTAAGCATGCGTCTAAAACTCAAGGAGGACACTTCAAGACAGCTGAGAGGATTAGACCGTTAATGGATGAGGAAACAAGGAGTACTTATAGAAATCTCAGCTGAGGGCCAGGCATGGTGGCTCACTCCTGTAATCCCAGCACTTTAGGACGCCAAGGCAGGTGGATCACCCGAGGTCGGGAGTCCGAGACAAGCCTAACCAACATGGTAAAACCCCGTCTCTGCTAAACATACAAAATTAGCCGGGCATGGTGGTGCATGCCTGTAATCCCAGCTACTTAGGAGGCTGAGGCTTGAGAATTACTTGAACCTGGGAGGTAGAGGTTGTGGTGAGCTGAGATTGCGCCACTGCATCACTCCAGCCTGGGCAACAAGAGCAAAACTCCACCACACACACACACACACACACACACACACAAGAATCTAAAAGGCCAGGTCAAAGTTCTCAGCAAAACAAGGTAGTCAACCCAGCCTGCTTTTTTTTAATATCCCAGCTGAAAAAAAGACAAGAGGGTGATCAAGAGATAGCAGAAACTGTTGTAGAATTTATAATTCCAGAGGAAAGCAAAACATTTAAAAAATTATACATAGGAGTAACTTTTTTTTTTTTGAGATGTAGTTTCACTCTGTTGCCCAGGCTGGAGTGCAATGGCACAATCTCGGCTCATTGCAACCTCTGCCTCCCAAGTTCAAGCGATTCTCCCACCTCAGCCTCCCAAGTAGGTGGGATTACAGGCATGTGCCACCACACCTGGCTAATTTTGTATTTTTAGTAGAGATGGGATTTCTCCATGTTGGCCAGGCTGGTCTTGAACTCCCGACCTCAGGTGACCCACCCACCTTGGCCTCTCAAAGTGTTGGGATTACAGGTGTGAGCCACCACGCCAGGCCAACGTTTTCTCTTCTTTTCTTTTTTGAGACAGAGTCTCGCTCTGTCACCCAGGCTGGAGTGCAGTGGCGTGATCTTGGCTCACTGCAATCTCCGCTTCTTGGCCTCAAACCATCCTCCTACCTCAGCCTCTTGAGTAGCTGGGACTACAGGTGTGTGCCACCATGCCCAGCTAATTTTAGTTTTTTGTAGAGACTGGGTCCCCCTATGTCGCCCAGGTTGGTCTCAAACTCCTGGGCTCAAACAATCCACCCACCTTGGCCTCCAAAGTGCTGGGATTACAGGTGTGTGCCACTGTGCCCAGACCAATATGAATAACTTTTAACATGAGTTAATATGTTTTTCACTTTTAAAGACAAAGAATTGAAAGAGCATGACCCAAAAACCAAGTAGTTTGTGCGAACGTTTCACAAACTGTGTTTTTGAGAGGTATTTGGATATCTCAAGATCTCAAAAAGTGATTGGTTAGAAAAGTTCCTTCCAAGCAGCCAAATAAAATCCTTATGTAACATAAATCTTCCATTGATAAAAGGTATGAAACTAAATTATTGTAAAACATCTGTTTGAAAGAATAAATATGGATAAGCATGTTTACATACAGACCTAAATATACAACTTTTATTGATATTGTGATAAATCAGTAAGGCAAAGATATTATTATGAGTTAAATTGTTTTAACTATTTATCCAGCATACTCTTACAGAAGAAAAAAAATTAACTTACCTGCTCCAAAAAAACTGAAAGCATACAGATAGAAAAATTATATTACGGTGTAATAATGATATGTCTTTACATGGTCATGTGCACACACATACCTACATATAAGATAACACATACACAGTTCCTCCATGCCTAACTCTTCAGTGGGGAAAAAAAAGTGTCACTCTGAATCTTTATATCCAAAGACCATAGCTTCTGAATTGAGTGTAGGGATGGTTGCCATTCTTTTCCTTTTTTTGATAAAGAAAGAAAAATCATATATAGGTTCTATTTTTGTCTTTCATGCAAATTTTATAATTCTAAATCTTAGAACTTTTATATCGTGTTTAAGTTCAAAGGTAATAAAATATATGGCTGAGTGCAGGGGCTCACACCTGTAATTCCACCGCTTTGGGAGGCCAAGGTGGAAGATCATTTGAGGCTGGGAGTTTGATATGAGCCTGGGCAACGTAGCAAGACCCTATTTCTAAAATGAAATAAACAAATTAGCCTTGTGTTGTGGTGCATACCTGTAGTCCTAGCTACTTAGAAGGCTGAGGTGGAAGGAGTGCTTCATCTCAAGAGTTTGAAGTTAGTGAGCTATGATTGTACCACTGCACTCCAGTCTGGGTAACAGCATGAGACCCTGTCTCTAAAAAAATAATAATAATAAGGTGAAATAAAATAAAATATATGCTATAACAAATGTAGGAAAATTAACATTTCTTATTGTGGATATTTCCTTAATGGTAACAAGTTAAAAAGAAAATAAGCAGGCGAGGTGGCTCATGCTTGTAATCCGAGCACTTTTGGAGGCCCAGGAGGGCAGATCACAAGGTCAGGAGATCAAGACCATCCTGGCTAATATGGTGAAATCCTGTCTGTACTAAAAATACAAAAAATTACCCAGGCGGGGTGGCACGCACCTGTAGTCCCAGTTACTCAGGAGGCTAAGGCAGGAGAATCACTTGAACCCAGGAGGCAGAGGTTGCAGTAAGCCATGATCATGCCACTGCACTCCAGCTTGGGTGACAGAGCGACACTCCATCTTAAAACAATAACAACAACAACAACATCAAAAAACAGGAAAGGAAATTTATTGGTAAAATTAAGCTTTTAAAAATGAACTTTAGGCCAGGTGTGATGGCTCATGCCTGTAATCCCAGCACTTTGGGAGGCTGAGGCGGGCAGATCACAAGGTCAGGAGTTCGAGACCACCCTGACCAATATGGTGAAACCCTGTTTTTACTAAAAATACAAAAATCAGTCGGGTGTGGTGGTGCGTGCCTGTAATCCCAACTACTCAGGAGGCTGAGGCAGAAGAATTGCTTGAACCCGGGAGGCAGAGGTTGCAGTGAGCAGAGATCATGCCACTTCACTCCAGCCTGGGCTACAGAGTGAGACTCCATCTCAAAAAAATAAAAAATAATAAAAATAAAAATGAGCTTTAATATTTTAAATGTGATTTTGTGGTTCATATCATCAGGGAAGATGTAGACCTACAAAACATAAAATTGGGAATACAAACATGGTTTATTTTATTTCTTGCAAAGATTCAGATATTTTTCCTAAAGTAGCTAAAATATTTAGTGGCCATATTGAATAAGGTATAAATGTAAGGAATTACATGTAAATATGGGACTACACTTGAAATGCAGTTCACATACCTGCTATCTTATAAATTAGTTCTGAATCACAGATGAAATGTTAAAATATAAACATAGAAAGCATTTTGCTTAATTTTACTGTGTAGTTTTTAAACCGATTTTTCTATGATAATTCTTAATTTTAATATAAATTATATCATATTTTAATAGTAAATTGCTTTAAAAATTTCTTAATTTGGCTTTAGAGGTATAGGTGAAGTTAATGTATACATTTATTCAAAGACTTAAAGGAAAAAAATTAGAGTGCAACACTGAATTCTTTGGTAAAAGATAAAAATGACACTAGGAAGTACATATTTGTATGTAAAAACTATAGTTAAGAGAATATTTAGCCCAAATTTCATAAAATTCTATATAAATAGTAGGTCATGCCGGGCGCGGTGGTGCATGCCTGTAGTCCCAGCTACTCAGGAGGCTGAGGTGGGAGGATCGCTTGAGCCCAGGAGTTCTGGGCTGTAGTGCGCTATGCCGATTGGGTGTCTGCACTAAGTTCGGCATCAATATGGTGACCTCCCGCGAGCGGGGACCACCAGGTTACCTAAGAAGGTATGAACCAAGCCAGGTCAAAATGGAGCAGGTCAAAATTCCTGTGCTCATCAGTAGTGGAATTGCGCCTGTGAATAGCCACTGCCCTCCAGCCTGGGCAATGTAGCGAGACCCATCTCTCTCTAAAAAAAAAAAATTTGAAAAGTAGGTCATTGAGCTCAGGAGTTCAAGACTAGTCTAAGTAACATGGTGAAACCCCATCTCTGCAAAAAAAAAATACAAAAATTAACTGGGTGTGGTGGCATAGACTGGTCTCCCCAGCTACTTGGGAGGCTGAGGCAGAAGGCTTGCTTAAGCCTGGAAGGTAGAGGTTGCAATGAGCTGAAATTGCACCACTGCACTCCAGCCTGGGCTACAGAGCAAAATCCTGTCTCAAAAAAAAAAAAAAAAAAAGATAACTTAGGAAGACTGCGGTGAACTATAACATTAGGGACACCATATCCATGCCCTTGTGAACTCCCCTCCCACATGGACTTTTGGCTTGGCTACGAGATTTGCTTTGTCCAAAGGTGTGATAATACTGAAATATAGGCAGAGGTTTGGCATGTGCTTGTGCATGGGACTTTCTCCCTTGGAATGCTGTTGCCATCACCACATGGGAAAGCTGGATCTGGCCCTCCTGAAGCAGAGTCATCACAGGGAGACAGAGGCCCAGCTGACCCACTAGCTGAATGCAGCCACTGAGGAAGCCCAAGCAAGATCAGCAGAACTATGTGGCCAAAGCAGAGAATTGTGAGGAATACTTGTTATTTTAAGTTACCAACTTTTGGGATGATCTCATACCAAGACCTATACAAAACCTAATTCCAAGTTATTTAGGCTAAAAGAAGGAAAAATACATCATAACCATCATACAATCCACATATTAGAGCCTATATACTTCTGTATACTATACACTGTATATTGTATATTTCTCTAATCAAAAAATACACAGGCTGTTTTCAAAGTCCAAAATGAGGGCCGCATGCTATAATTGCCCAACGTGTTCTTCCTGCCCCCTGCACAGACAAAATCAATTCCCTGAGACCATGGCATTGCAGTACAGAGTTTAATGAATGCAAGGCAGCCAAGCAGGACTGGAGTTTTCACTCAGAATAGTCCCCCTGAGGGCTCAGAGGTTAGGTTTGTTAAGGATAGTTTGGTGGGCAGGGGACAAGGGAATGGATGCTGCTGATTGGTTGGGGATGCAATCATAGGGGTGTGGAAATCAATCCTCGTGCACTGAGTACCCCTCTGGTGAGGGGCCACAGGACTGGCTGAGTCATGAGTCACAATATGGGTGGAGTCAGTCATTTGCCAAAAGTCTGGCAAACATCTAAGAAGAACAATCTTGGGTTCTATGATAGTGATGTTATCTATAGGAACAATTGGGGAGATCACAAATCCTGTGACCTCTGGACCTGAGCAGTAAGAGATTAGTGAAAGTGATGCAGGGCAGGTGAGTCCCAAAGTGGAGCTTAGCCCACAAGGGTTCTTGGTGTTGTCCAGGGAAGAATTCAAGGGCAAGCCAGAGGTAAAAGAAAAGAGCTTTTTTTCTTTTCTTTTCTTTTTTTCTTTTCTTTTCAGGACTTTAGAAGAAAACAGCTTTACTGAAGAGGCAGTGTTACATGCAGAGCAGGGCTACCTCTAGGCAGAGAGTAACAGCTCAGGGTAGTTTTGCAGTCATATTTATATCCACTTTTAACTGCATGTAGATTAAGGGGCAATTTATGCAGAACTTTCTAGGGAAGGGATAGTTGTTATACCTGCATGAGTAAAGGAATGCGCTACACTCTGAGATTTGAGTTGTGAGTCCTTTACTGCCGGTGACCAAGAGATGGCTAACGCCCAAAATTCTCTCAGCCCTGAACAAAGAGTTAGGTGGTTTTCTTATACCCTAGTTTGAAAAGGGAGGGGGAACCTAGCTGAAGCAATTTTTTTCACAGAAGCAGAGCAACCAAAAAGTTAAAAGATAAACTAGTACATAAGAAGTAAACAGTACCAGGTACAGGGGCTTAAGCTGTCACGAAAGACATACAACTTATAGATATGGGGCTCTGGGTACTTAGCAACGTCTGCATTCCCAGGGGCTGCTGGTACCACTTGACTTGGTATCTTATCAGCAAATGCATTCCTGAATGTGCCTCGTGTCATCCTGCCCCAGCCACACACTACAGTTACATACTTAATGGAGGGAAAATAACTAGAAGTGAAGAAGCTAAGATGGAGTTTGTCTGGCTTCTTCAATTAAGAATGAGTTGGTAAGGCCAACACAAGTTAGGACAACACATTCCCTACTTGTGTTTTTGGGGATTTAAATTATTGATTCCTCAGTTATAGTAAGGCGGTTATAGTGGCTTCAAAGATACATAAGTTTAACAGAAGCTATGCGCTGTTTTACAAAATTAATTAACCAATTTAATATACTGGGCCGGAAAATTAAACCCAACAAGAGGAGGAGAAGAGGTCCTGCAAATTCAGTTATTAAAGTAGTTAGCCATGAGTTTTAGTTAAACATGCTTTGGTACCATGAGGTGTTATTTTCCTGCTCCTGTTGGCGTTTCTCTAGATTTTCTCAAACTCTTTGAAGAGTATTCTTTATGACTTTAGACTGGTTAGCATAAAAACAGCAACTTTCCCCCAAAGTGGCACATAAACCTTTTTGGGAGACGAATAGCAAATTTAAGCCCTGGCGGTTTTGGAGAACCACCTTAGCCAAGGATTTTACCTGGGTATGTAGCATATTTACAGCTGACCGGAGATTTTTCAAGTCAGCATCTACTTGTTGAGTTAGGGACGCTAGCTCAGTTTTTTCTAGCACTAGAGTGGCAGTGCTGATTATTGCCAACCCAGCTATACTAAGGCCTGCTGGAAGGGGCACTAGGAATGGGGCACCCCAGTGGATCCTGGGGTGCAGTTCAGGTGGGGTGATAAGAAGTTGTCCTCTGGTCCGCTGTACACGTAAACCTGAGGAAGTACATGAACTAACATGCATAGGAGAGGTCCAGGTTCAGTTCCATTGATGCAGCAGGTGAGGCCTGAGGTTCAAGCCAGCCAAGTATTGTTGGGTGCCTGGTAGGAGACTGAAGGGTTTAGGGAAGTAAGCAGAGACTGGTTACAGGTGGCCTGAAATGGGGAAGCAAATAGGTTATACCCATTACTGACTAGGCAGGAGGCGTTTCCTGAAACGTCTCCTAGTGTAAGGGAATGGGGACGAGCACGACAAGAAAAAGGGAAAATATTAAGCTTAACCTCAACTCCCAATCCAAAATAATACGGGGGTTTTGCCTTTAGGCATAACCAACAATCTTGGGCCAGTTTAGGCTGAGTAACATTACAAAGGTAATGTACTCCATTTAGAATGGACATTAAGCTGGGCTGGAGGTGTTGATGCTGCAGCCGAGTTTGAGGAGCTTGGACTGGCAATGGGACAGTTGGGCCAACAGGGCTGACTCTATCTGGGTGTGGGCAGAACACAGGGTTTCCTAAATTAGTTAAGGGACCAATTGGTTTAGGGGGGCTCCAGGGGATCAGGACCTTCTTCTGAATGGTAAACGTAGTTCCGATATTAAACCTTGTGATATAGAGTTGCAGTCCCCATGTTATACCATAGTACCATTGAACTGAGCTAGGGTTATGGACAGTTATGGTAATAGGATTACAAGCTCCCATAGTACATGGTTTAAGATGAGAGGTATGAGCTATAGAAAGGGTCAGGGACCAAATCAGTCCCCCCTGATAAGTAGCCAAGGTTACACATGACCAGAAAGGGCAGAAAAACTTGTAAGGATCCTGGCAGGTGGCATCAGGGTGATTTCCAGGACAGAGGTAGAAATTTACACGTTGGAGTCCCTTTTCTGCACCCCTAGAGCTGCTGCATTTACTCTTACTTCTGGTGTATCCAAACCCAGCAGCAAGATTGATGAGTCCAGCTCCTACCCAGAGGGGCAAACTTCACTGCTCTTTGAGGGTACAGCTGGGCTTTGAGAATAAAACACAGAAATTGATTGTAAAAGAGACTTTATCAGAGGTACTCTCCTTCTAAATGGTGTTCACAAGAACATGGACTGTCGCAAAAGAAGTAAGGAGGAAGGAGTAGGAGGGGACAGAAGGCTTAACGACTGGAAGAAGACAAGAAAAGTGAATAAAAGGAACTAATCTGATGGCTGCTCTTGACTTAGGCGCAGCTTGAAGGGGCCTGACCTGGGCTTGGGGACCAATATTTCTTGCTGCATTTTGTTGGCCTTTTTGATATGGAATGATGAATCCAAGCAGGAATGCCGTCCACTTTTAGGGCCATGGGCCTGGTGAATATGACAGTGTGAGGTTCTTCCCAAGCAAGAACAAGTCCTTCCTTCTGGAACTTTTTGACACACACCAGGTTACCGGGACAGAAGGGGTAGCAGGGCCCCATTAGGTCAGGAATCAGATTAGGGTGTGCTTCCCGGATGAGTGGCTGGATGATATTTTGAACCTGTTGGAGAGACTGCAAGTACTATAACAAGTTAGCTTGGGATATCTCTGCTAACTGGGTGTCCCTCAGTTTAAGCAAGATAGGTGGGGCCCTCCCATACATGATTTTAAAAGGAGAGAATCCCACCTTGTAAGGGGTGCATCTAACTTTTAGAAGGGCTAAAGGAAGGAGCTTTATCCAATTTTCACCAGTTTCCAGGATTGATTTGGTAAGAGTACCTTTTAAAGTATGATTCATGCGTTTTACCTGTCCAGAGCTCTGGGGGCCACAGGCACAATGGAGTTTTTACTGAATATTCTACTCTTTGCTGACTGACTGTGCTATGGATGAGGTGAAGGCCGGTTCATTATCAGACCCTATGGAGATAGGCAGCCCATATCGAGGGATGATTTTATTGAGTAAGAACTTAACTACCATAGTAGCAGTTTCATTCTTGGTGGCAAATGCCTCAGTCCATCCGGAAAAGGTGTTTACCAGCACCAGGAAGTACTTACACCCTGCCCGGTGTGGTTTTACTTTGGTAAAGTTAACTTCCCACCTTTCTCCTGGGCTACATCCTTGGAGACGATGGCCCAGTTCAGGCTTTGGACCTTGTCTGGTGTTCCCCTGGGCACAAGCCATGCATTGGGAGGCCACTTGGCCAGTTAAGTCTTGGAGGTATGGAATTTTAAAACAGCTCCTTAAAAAAATGAGCCAACTTTGTTCTTCCCAGGTGGGTGGAAGAATGGAGGCGGCTGATTAAAGTTTCCCCGAGGGCCCGGGGCAGGAAGATTTTGAAGTCTGGGAGGATCCATCATTCATCCTGATTTTTACCGACCTGAAGATTCAATGCTTGCTTTTCTTTTTCAGGAGTACGTTGGGTGGTTGGGTAGATCAGGCTGTGGGAAAGAGATGGCTGGAAGCAGAGTTAATGGGGTAACCAGGAGTGTAGCAGCTTTGTGGGCTGCAGAATTTGCCTTTTGGTTTCCCCTGGCAGCAGCCATGTTTTCCTTCTGGTGTCCTTTGCAATGAATTACAGCCACCTGTAGTGGGAGCCAAACGGCCTTGAGCAGGGCTACAATTTTTTCCTTGTTTTTAATAGTCTTTCCTGCTGAAATGAGTAGCCCACGCTCCTCATTAACATGCACAGTAGCAAAGGCATATTGGCTATCGGTGTAGATGTTAACACATTTGTCCTTACCCCATTGGAGGGCTTGAGTGAGGGTAATTAACTCAGCCTTCTGTGCACAGGTACCAGCTGGCAGCACCTGGGCCCACAGTACCTCAGTCTCCATGGTGACGGCCGCACCGCTTTTTTGTATCCCTTGCTTAAGGAAACTGCTACCGTCTGTAAACATGGTGGTGTCCACCTTTTCCAAAGGAGTTTCCTGGAGATCAGGTTGACCTGTTTCTGTAGTTTCTAGCAGTTCCTGGCAGTTATGGACAGGGTGGTGAAGTCTGGATTAGGGAATAGAGTAGCTGGATTTAAACACCTTGTCGGGGAGAAAGTTAACTGAGGCTGATTTAACAGTAAACTGTGATATTGCAGGATACGGGCATTAGACATTCATTTGCCAGGAGCACCTTGTAGCAGTGTCTCTATGGCATGCAGTGCCGTGAGGGTTAAATTCTGGCCCAGAGTGAGCTTATTGGCCTCATGAACTAGGCTTGCTGTTGCTGCAACTGCTTGCAGACAACTTGGCCACCCGGAGGCCACAGGGTCCAATCTTTTAGACAAATATGCCACGGGGCATTGCCATGGCCCCAAGGTTTGAGTGAGCACCCCTTTAGCAACTCCCTGATTTTTATGGACAAATAAGTGAAATGGTTTTGAGATATTTGGGAGGGCTAAAGCAGGGGCCTCAGTTAGTGTCTTTTTAAAGTTTTTGAAGTCCTGTTCTTCTGTGTCAGTTCAAACTAAGGGGCCATCTCGTCCTATAGTGGTGTACAGAGGCTTGGAAATTTCCACAAACCCTGATATCCACAGTTGACAGTATTCCACAGACCCCAAGAATTTACATACCTGTCTCTTGGTGGTGGGGGTGGGGATTTGCAAGACGGCCTCCTTCCAAGCATTGGTGAGTGCTCTTTTTCCTTGGTTTAGGTTATATTCCAGATAGGAGACCCTAGAAAGACAAAGCTGGGCCTTTTTGGCTGAGACCTGGTATGCAAACTCCTGAAGGAGGTGAAATAAGTCTAGTATGTTGCAGGCAGATTTTGGTAGTCTCAGTAGCCAATAACAAGTTGTCCATGTATTGGAGTAAGGTACAGTTGGGATGGCTGGCTTGGAATGTTAAAAGGTTCTGCTGAAGAGCTTCCCCAAAAAGAGTGGGGGAATTTTTAAAACGCTGAGGTAACCAAGTCCAAGTTAATTGGGTTGTGTCTCCTGAACTGGGATCTGTTCATTCGAAAGCAAAAACAGATTGGCTCCTAGGAGCCAGAGGAATGGCAAAGAAAGCATTCTTTAAGTTAAGGACAGTATACACGGTATCCTCTGATGGAAGCAAGCTGAGTGCTGTGTAAGGGTTAGGGACAGTTGGATGGACTGTGACTGTCTGCTTGCTAATTTTCTGTAAGTCCTGTACAGGCTGGTAATTATTTGTCCCAGGATTCTGAACTGGCAGGAATGGAGTGTTCCAAGCAGACTGGCAAGGTGTAAGTATATTGGCTTGTAAGAGCCATTGAATATGGGGGCTGATTCCCTCTCTAGCCTGCTAACTTATAAGGATATTGCTTGACTCGAACAGGCAGGGCAGTAGCCAGAAGTTTTACAACTACCAGCGGGTGGTGCTTTGCCAGTCCTGGAGTGTTTGATTTTGCCCAGACCCAAGGAAAAAGAGTTTGCAGATTTAGTAGGAGAGTGTTAGTTTTGGTTTGTTTTTTGGTGGTGAGGACAAGACTAAGAGACATTCCTCTGATAGAGGGGAAGTTACTAGGAGCTGCGCAGGAGAGTGCTGTGTGTCCCCTAACTTGAGATGAATTGGCTGAGCTGAGAAGATGGATGCCTGCAACTTGTGGAGCAGGTCTCGCCTGAGAAGAGGGAAGGGGCACTCTGGAACCACTATAAATGAATGGGTTACTTTCTTTTTACCCAAGTTTACCTCAAGTGAATGGGTGACAGGACATTCCTGAATAGCTCCAGTAGCCCCCTGTACAGCCACCGTCTTGTTAGAGACACTGCCCAAGGGTGCTTGCAGTACAAAATGTTCAGTCCCCATGTTGATTTTAAAACGTACAGGCTGGCCCCCCACAGTAGCAGTAACCATGGGTTCCCGGGGGCCAAGTGAAAAGGAGCCCCAGTCCCACCAATCATCAGATTCCTCTGCTGCAGGGAGGGTGAGGACCCTTTTCTCTTCCGGTTTCTTCTCTGGCTTTAAAGGACATTTATTTTTCCAGTGTCCAGTTTGTTTACAATAGGCACACTGGTCCCTTTGTAGGGGAGCCCGCTCACCTTTCTGGCCTTTCTGGCGGGGATCTGGGATTCTCCGGCTGGTGCTCTGTGATGGAGGCTCTTTTAATTCCCTGGAGGGCAGCCACTAAGATTTCTGCCTGTTTTTTTCTGGCTCTGTCAGCTGCCCTATCAGTGGCTTGAGCTGCCTGCTTTTGTTTTTCAACCTCTCAATGTTAAAAACTCTCTGGGCTATTTCTAAAAGCTGAGTGATGTTCATTCCAGCAAATCCCTCTAGTTTTTGTAACGTTTTTCAAATGTCTGGAGCTGCCTGGGCCACAAATGCTAAATTAATAGCACAGCTATTTTGGGGAGCCACTGGATTAAATGGGGTGCAAATTCGATACCTTCTGGAGGCGTTCTAAGAACACTCCAGGTGACTCATCAGGCCCCTGGACAACTTCAGTGGTCTTTGACAGTTTAATGGGTTTCCAAGTGGCCCCTTTAATACCCGCAAAGAGATACTGGTGGAAATCTTCCAAAGCCCTCCTTCTCCCTGTGGTATTGGGATCCCACTTTGGTTGAGTAGAAGGAAAAACCTCCTCAAGGAAGTTTTGGGCTTCCCCCTCTGGCCTACCAGCTGAGGTAAGGAAATACTTTCTGGCTTCCCTTTGAATTTGGTCTCTCTCTTTAGAAGTGAAAAGGGTTAGAAGGAGTTGCTGGCAATTGTCCCAAGTGGGCCTATGGGTCTGGAGCCCTGACTCCATCAGTAAAGTCAGGACCCGGGGCTTTTCAGAAAAGGGAGGGTTTGGGGTCCTCCAATTGTACAGGTTAGAGGTGGAAAAGGGAACATAAACCAGAAAGGGAGCAGAGGAAGCTACCCCACACCTCCCCTTAAGGGAGGCACCACCCCCACTCATTACCCAACGAGGGTGGTGCCTCCCTTAGGGGAGGAGTGGGGTAGCTTCCTCTGACCGAGGCCATAGCCAAAAGGCAATAGGTGGAGAGACCACAGAAGACAATGGCTCAGGGGCTGGTGGCAGCAGAGGGGCCACAGGAGGTGCTGACAAAGAAACTGTGGGGGATCCTTGGGGAGCAGAGGATTGTTAAGGCAGAGGCAGTGGGTGCAGGTAGCTTTCCTTTTTTAGAGGAAGGCAGTACAGGAGGAGCAGAAAGTGCCACTTGAGCAGTAGGTTGAGGCAGGGAAGGGGTTTTACTTAGAAGAACCTTAGAGGTGGGGCTATGAATGGCACCAAGACTGGAGCCATAGGGAAGGGTTCTGAACCAAACTAAACCATTGATTAATGTAAGGAAACTGATCAGGATGTCCAGACATTCTGGTAACAACTCGCCACACAGCTTGAACTGTTGTGGGGTTCAATGACCCTTTTGGGGGCCACCTGGTTTCGAGTTTCAGCTACTTCACTTTACAGAGAGTCTGGAGTTTGCCTTTTTTAAGACTGACTCTGTAGTTTTCTGAGAACAGAGAAAAATTTTTTAACATACACTGCAGAAAGCTTAGCAATTGGGGACGGGAGGAAGAGTTTCCCATTTCAGGAAATAAAGTCAAGAGGATTTAAGCAGAGATATTAAACCCGGCACGGACAAAAGTATTTATGGCCTGGGGGCATAGAGAACTGGAAAAACAGATTATGACCAGGAGAAACAAGAAAACGACTATAGCCACTATTTTTTTGCCACAATATCAGGTATTTTTGAACCTTGAATTATGGGGAGAAGGCAGGATTCCAGGGCCAAGGGGTTCCCAGTTTATAAGATCTGGGTGGCCCCTTCCTTGATTTATATCCAAGATACCTTAGATGCCTCCATGTCTTAAAGGCAGAGTGTTTAAATTCAGCCCTTTCTTTTAAGGGTTTTAGAAGGGATAACAAAGCCAAGTCTTGGAGATGCTGGACTTGCTGAGACACAGGAAAATTAGATGTTTGGGGTAAAGGATGGGGATGAGGAGGAGCTTTGAGAACAGCCATGAGGGAAGGTAGTAGGTGTGCAGAATAATTAGAGCGTTACAGGCATAGGTTTTCCTACACAGTGTGCTATTTAGGGGCACTGGGAAAGTCGTGGGGTGACAGAAAAGGTGGGCGAGGAGATCTGCAGGATGGCTATTTTGAATCCACCACTGCTCCAAGAAGAAGGAGAAATTAACCAGTTGTTGGGGTATGTGGTGTGACAATCCAGGTGCCAACAATCTTTGTGGTGCCAGAAATCCCAAACTGGCGAACATTTTTTACAATTTTCCCCATAACAACACCTGATCTGTTTTTGACAGAAAAGACAGGACTGGGATGGCCAGCCCAATCAGCAAATAAGGGATTTGACCTCTTCAGATAGGAAGTTTGTGCTGAGTACCTTAAAGAAGTTTTTTCCCAGTCACTTCAGACAGTAGCGATGACGGGACATACAAATTCAGATGTTAGGAACAAACAGGACACCAGACACTTAGGTATATAACCACTTATGGCAATTTAAAGACAAACAAAGGGAGGTGGCGTCCTGTATTGGGATTCTTTAGATGCCCGCCTGGCCATGCCCCTTACGGGGACTTAGGCTCCTCTTGGCATCGGCAGGTTGGTATAAACCCCCAACTCAGATTGAGCTAGGCTCAATACTGCCATAAGCCTTATGAGGTTGCCACGGAACCGTAGGTTAGGGCACACTTGGACTCCGTAGTTTTCACCATGGAGCCACAGACTGGAGATTCAGGCGCAAGCCCCTGAATTCCAAATTCACTCACTCATGCAGAGTTTATTACAATTCCAAAGTAGAGGACTCTTTAAAAGAAAAAAAGAAAGAAAGAGAGGGAGAAAAAGAGAAAGAGAGAGAGAGGGAGTGAAAGAAAGGCTAAATTTAACAAAAAGCTTACTGACAGAAACCCGGACTCTGTCCTCCAGTGTCCTGGAGCGTTGACAGAGTCATGAGGGAGGACCCCGTCAGTGTTGATTCCCTCCCAGAGGCAGACAGAGGCAGATCTGACTTACCTTCCTGAGACCAGAGACAGAGGACTCAGGGGCTGAATTTGGTGGGCACACCAGCAGTCGATCTGTTCCCCTCTGGAAGGCCATGGCCTACAGGGCCCTGGAATGTCTCAGGGAGTGCCTCCCCTATAGCCCGTCATTCATCCAGGGAAGGCCAGAATGAGTCTGGCCATGCCCAGTGGTGATATAAAATCTCACTGGGGCCTCCAAATGTTATACCCAAGCAAGTAAAGAAATGTGCCACACTCTGAGATTTGAGTTGCGAGTCCTTTATTGCCGGCCACCAAGAGATGGCTAATGCCCAAAATTCTTATACCCTAGTTTGAAAAGGGAGGGGGAACCTAGCTGAAGCAATTTTTTTCACAGAAGCAGAGCAACCAAAAAGTTAAAAGATAAACTAGTACATAAGAAGAAAACAGTACCAGGTACAGGGGCTTAAGCTGTCACGAAAGACATACAACTTATAGATATGGGGCTCTGGGTACTTAGCAACGTCTGCATTCCCAGGGTCTGCTGGTATCACTTGACTCGGTATCTTATCAGCAAATGCATTCCTGGATGTGCCTGGTGTCATCCTGCCCCAGCCACACACTACAGCTACATACTTAATGGAGGGAAAATAACTAGAAGTGAAAAAGCTAAGATGGAGTTTGTCCGGCTTCTTTAATTAAAATGAGTTAGTAAGGCCAACACAAGGTAGGATAACACATAGTAACTTTTGGATCATTGGGTCATCGCCATGGCAACAGTAAATTGACATGGCACACTGGTGGACATGTCTGATTGAAAGCTGTTTTTGCCCTGGCCTTATTTTAGCTAGACCTCAATCTGGTCCCATGTCTGAGTTCCACCTCTGAGTCCTGTCTCCTACCTTAAAACTATGCCTACATTTTAGCAGAATTCAGGCCCCTCTCATAATCCTAATCTTTTGGACTTTAATTAGTTTTACAAAGGCAGTTTCAGTCCCCAAACTCAGTTTTAGGAAGGGACTATTATTCTCAATTTTAAAAATTCCCCCTCAGTTAGCTTTCCTACCCCCGGGAGTGAGGCAAAGACAGCTAGCCTGCAGCCTGTGATACTAGAGGCAAGATAGAGACCAATCTGGGCAACATAGCAAGATTCTGTCCTTAAAACAAAAAATTAGCTGGGTATGGTGGGGTGTGCCTGTAGTAGTAGCTACTCAGAAGGCTGGGGCAGGGAGGATCACTTGAGCCCAGAAGTTCAAACCTGCAGTAAGCTATGATCATACCACTGACTTCAGCATGGGTGACAGAGCAAGACATCTCAAAAAATAATAAATAAAAGAAACAAAGTCCAACATAAAATGGCAAAGTAATATACAGTGAATAGTACATTATGAGTTGCTTAAATAAGATTTATTTTTAAAAACTAAGGCTTATAAACCTTTAATAATATTTTGATTTGAACATATAATATGGTAAAACAATATGTTATATGACATACTCAAGTTAGTAAGAAAATATTTTTAAAGATGAACCTGGAATTTCCCAGATGGTAAGGATGCTTTCAAAATGTGAGAAACCCAGAAGCTAGTTGAAAAGCAGTTCCCACATATTAAATTGTGACCATTTATGTTTTGCTTCAAAAAGGAAATAAAAATTACACTTAATTAAAGCAAGTTAGGATTGTAAAAAGCCATAGGTCTTTGAGCTATGATACTCAGAAGAAAATAAGAATTTATTTTCTCTTCAAATATCTAGTATTTTATTATAGCAAATTTTATTCAGAGAAGAAAAAATATTGTTTAAGTTTAGGTCTCTTGTCAGGATGGTTTAAACATATAATGAATAAGGGAATGTTAATGGCATGAGAAAGACAAGATTCCTCTTGTATAATATAAATAGGTTCATGAGACTTCCTGCAACCCCCTCAGCACCTGCCCACTTACCGGACATTCATCCACTAAATTGTTACCAAACATTAAGGAAGTGGGGCAAGGCATTCCTTTCCTAGGCATGAGAGGTCCTCCCACCTGACCCTGGGGCTTAAAACTGAAGAAGAATTTAAAATTCTGAAGCCAAGTGGATTTTACCTTTTTATTTTTATGTTCTCCTTTTTCCTCTAAAACAGCCAGAAAGGCTGAATTTTTATCTTTTAAACAGATTTTACTTTGTGGATTAATCTTTTTTTGCTTAAATTTAATTACTGAGTAGTGATTTCACCAGTTGTTTCAAGGTTGGTTACCTTTACTAAAAATGCCGGATGAAGGCCAATGGGTCACACACTGAGCCTTTCTTTAACTTATAACTACAGTGTTGGAAGAATTGTCACTGTAATCCAAAAAAATCATCCTTCTCCTGTTGTGCCCATTTGCTCTGACCTTTTTCAGGAGATGAAATATGAAAACAATTCATTTACAGTGCTTTTTTTATAAAAACTTTTTTGCCTTTTTCAAAGTTATACATAGGCCAGGTGTGGTGGCTTATGCTTATAACCCCAGCACTTTGGAAGGCTGAGGCAGGAGGATCCCTTGAGGCCAGGAGTTCAAGACCAAATTGGGCAGCATAGCAAGACCCTGTCTCTAAAAGTAAAAATAAAAATAAATTCAAAGTTATACATGTACATAAGTTAAAAGTTTCAACATGTCTTCCTATTCTCCAAGGCAACCATTTTCAACTTCTGACTGATTCTTTGCTATTTACCTTCACATATCTAAATAACATGTGTTAGACCAGGCGTGGTGGCTCACACCTGTAATCCCAACACTCTGGGAGGCGGGGGTGAGTGGATCACTTAAGCTCAGGGGTTCGAGACCAGCCTGGGCAACATGGTGAAATCCTATCTTTACAAAAACAACACCAAAATATTAGCTAGGTGTGGTGGAGTGTGCCTGTAGTCCCAGCTAGGCAGGAGGCTGAGGTGGGAGGATCACTTGAGCCTGGGAGGTTGAAGCTGCAGTAAGCCATGATTGCACCAGTGCACTCCACGCTGGGTGACAGAGACCCTGTCTTAAACAAAACAAATCAATATGTTTATATTTCTTCTTGATGTTTTAGTTACCATTTTCTGTTGATTTCCCAATATGGAAGATGAGGATTTAGCTTCCTTTTGCACACTCCTTTGCATCTCCACCATACATGTAGACTTTCAGTTATTTAATTCTCCTGAAACTTATAATTGGCTCACCCTGCACAATCAAGAAGATGTAATTGATGTAGTAGATCAATGTGATGCAGGATGTCCAGAAGGTCCAGATCTTTCCAGGCTATTTTATGATAGAGTGAAGAAATACTGTTAACATAGCCCTGGAGCCAAACTGTAAATGTGTACTTTTTTTTTTTTAATAAAAAAGAAATAGGGTCTAGCTCTGTCACCCAGGCTGGAGTGCAGTGGCATGATCGTAAGCTCACTGTAGCCTCAAACTCCTGGACTCAAGCAATCCTACTGCATCAGCCTCCTGAGTATCTGGGCAGATGTTCACCACTCTAATTAAAAAAAAAATTTTTTTTTCATAGCGATAGGGTCTCACTCTGTTGCCCACACTGGTCTTGAGCTACTGGCTTCAAGCAATTCTCCTGCCTTGGCCTCCCAAAGTGCCGAGATTACTGGCATGAGCAACCACATCCAGCCAATGTGCACTTTTGTCTGTTTCATGGAATGCCACTATTTCTGATCCTTTCTTATAACTGGAATAGAAAAGAATGCATTCACTAAATATCTGAGGACATATTAATCAACTCTAGCAAATACACCACATTTGTCATGACAGCTGTGATCAGGCCTACTAATGGGTTGAGATTGCAGTAATCCACTGTCATCCTTCAGAGTCCATCTATTTTTTTGCAGGGCCATATGGTGAATTAAACAGAGATATGATGGGAATCAGCACCTCTGTCTTCTTTAAAATCTTAAGAGTGACATGAATTCCTGCTATCTTCTCTCAAGATATAATATTGCTTGATTTCCTGTGTGTGTTTCCTATGTGTTTCCTCAAAATTCGTATGTTGAAGCCCCAACCCGCGGTGTGACGGTATCTGGAAGTGGGGATCTCTGGGAGATAATTAGGTTTAGACTATATCTTAGTCTATTTGGGCTGCTATAACAGAATACCACAGACTGGGTGGCATATAAACAACAGAAATTTATCTCATAGCTCTAGAAGCTAGGAAGTCTAAGATTGAGGCACTGCCAGATTCTGTATATGCTGAAGGCTTCCTGGTTCAAGATAGTTATCTACTTGGATCCACCAAGGCATGGGGAAAGGGATGAGGGCACTCTCTGTGGTCTCTTTAACAAGGGCACTAATATCATTATTTAATTACCTCCCAAAGACCTCACCCCCAAATACCATCATGGTGGGGATTAGATTTCAATGTGAATTTCAGGGGACACAAACATTCAGTCTCTAATAGATAAGGTCATGAGGGTAAAGCCCCCACAATGGGATTAGTATCCTTATAAGAAAAGGAAGAATTCAGAGTTCTCTACACACTCACACTGAGAAAGGGCCATGTGAGGACAGAGCAAAAAGGTGGCTGTCTGTAAGCTAGAAAGAGCCCTCACCAGAAACTGAATCTGCTGGCATCTTGATCTTAGACTCTCTAGACTCCAATACTGTGAGAAGTAAATGTCTGTTGTCTAAATTTCCTGGTGTATATTATTTTGTTATAGCAGCCTGAGATGACTAAGAGACTGTGCCATGTTTCGCTGGAGCTGGGAAGCAGTTTCAAAGGCTTTCACTTGGCCTTCCCCACTATTATGGCTTTTACTCCATAGGCAAAGTCCTAATGGATCTGCATCAATTGCCAAAAAGGACAGCCCATTATACATTTGAAGGGTGGGGAAATGACCATTAGGTGTAGTCGCAGATCCAGTAGTAAACTCACTCTGAGCTGGACCTTGCCATGACTCCATTTATTAACTGGCCTCTCTATGCCCCCATTATAACAGAGGACCACGATGATGCTTGTGGTCTGTGGACAGCAAGTTAAATTCATACCTCTGTTTCACAATCCTTGGAAAGTTTGGGTATGTTCATTTCCCCAGGGTACAATGACCCAAGTAAATGACTGAAGATCCCTTTGGGGAAGGACTGGGGAAACCATTACCATTTATACTTATTGAGGTATAGCAAGGTCTCTTCAGTCAGTGGGTTCCAAGTCTAAAAATGCTCTGGTCTGGAAACTAATTGACTATTGCGTGACTATCCTTAGCATCCTGGTCATCTATCCTTTTTTTCCCACTGGTACAAAATAATAGAGTTTGCTGGTTGTCTCTTTTGCCCCTAAGAACATCACCATCTAGTAACCATTTCTATAACTCTCTGTGGGTCAGGTCCCCTTGGTAGGTCATAATAACTGCGAGCTCCTGGCTTCTGGTAATTAAGTACTGCCACTTGGCCTGTATTGTTTTGGGGTCTTATCATCTCCATTGTTATCAGTGAGTCTAGGTCTGGGAGGCCTCTGCTACCATCAGTCCTGGCTTGCAGAGAGCCACCACTGAACTGTTTAGTGATGTTGATGTCCTTTGCACCAGTGCATTCCTTATGGCCTTGGTAAATGGTGTGTCCTCTGGGCCTTCCCTCAGAACATAATGATCACAACCTTCCAGCTGTACATAATATATTCACTCTAGCAGACCCATTTCCGGGAGCCTTTTAATCCCTTTTTGAGCCACCTGCCTATCCTGGCACTTCTGGCATTTCATTTTCTTCCCCATGCTTTTAGGAGCCACTATAGTAGTGAGTGTTCACATCAACTCTTGGGGGTCCTTGGCAGAATCTTAAATCCTGTATTTGGAAGAATACTCCAAATTCAATTTAACTTTCCCCATTCAATTTTATGTTCCAGCTCCCCTTGCTTAAGCATCATCTGAATCCAGCCCCATGTATTCTTCCTAAGTTCCTGTTGCTACATGCTTGTCTAGGTCTTACATCTTCTTTGCAAAACAATCCTTTACCTCTACTCACCAGGCACAGCACCTTCCCAACTAGGTTATGCTATGATTTAACCCTAATTATAGGCCCACTGGCCAGAAGGCTAGATGAGAGGTGTGAGTGCTGGGGGAAGGGAGGGGGAAGGGAGGACATGCCTTTCAAGTAGAAGCATCTGTAATGTTTTCTAATATAGGAAAGTGATAGCTCTTAGGAGGGAGGAGAGGCCCCACTGCAAGCATCAGAGGAGCCTGGGGAATTAAAATTTTCATGATCACTACCCACGTGTCCCATGTGTCACGGTGCTAGATTTTCTCAACCATGGCCCTGACTTTGACACAACAGACCTATTTTAGGCATTTAACCATCTTTTAAGTTTGGCCACTCTAAAATGGTCTTGGTGCTCAGCTTTCTCCACTCTTTCCCTGCAGATGAGAACTGCTTTTTGTGCAACAAAGAGGAGCTCTGGCTTTCACACCAGACCTTAAATTGCTTATTACCTACCCTCAGCTGTTCTTTATTTTTCTGTAATCAATAGAGTTTAGCAATTAACCATCCAATTCTATTATCCTTATAGCTACAACTTCCACCGTATGTCTTAACTGCCAGATATATCACACCTGCTAGTCTCTTCCACCTGGTACATCATCCTGATTGGACCATTACCTTGTGCCAGGAGCTGACTATGCTTCACCTACCACCTGCTAGGTAGTCTATAATTCAGCTCCCAAACCCCATCTGATTGTCTACTTTCTCTAACCAATCCTTGTACTAATTCGTGCAGGTAGGCTTCTTGAGGAGCAGATGTGGAGAGAGACAAAGCTGGAGTACAAGATGTGAAAGGAAGGGAGATGAAGTAGGGGAAGAGAATGAAGTCAAATTCTAGCGCAGGTCCAGCAAAGCTTTGGCCAGCCTGGCCAAGAGTTCCGGAGTGAATACTGCCCATCAGAAGTGTCCAGTGGTGGGCCATAATGGCTGAGCCTTTGTAGTCCAGCCTTACTTAATCACCCAGTTTAGGCTGCAAGGAGCATGATTGTGGGTAAGGCCATTGTCTGCGGTTAAAGCAGAGCCTGATGGAACTGACAACTGGAGGTACTCTTTGCAGCTTGGGAGCAAGTCCTTCCTTGGAGGGGGATCTGGAAAGCACATCTTCATATCTACCACAAGGGCATACAGATATCCAGAACATTCTCTTTTCAAGGAATCAAAAGGTGTACAGTACTTTTCCATTTTTCACCTTTTGGGGTATTTTCACCAGCTGAGGATTTTTTTTTTCAACTTGGTACAGGGAAGCATAGCAGAGAATGCTATTTGTTACCTAATATCCATTTTATCCTTCTTCCTTAATATTATAACCCTTGTTTTTAGTTGGGTGTATGGCCACCCAGAATAATGTTGTCATATGACTTAAGCTCTGGCCAATGAGCTATAAGTAGGAATGGTTTGTACAGCTTCCAGGAAGTATCTTTAAAGAGAGGGGACTATGATCACCTTTATCCTTTTTTCTTTCCTGCATAGGAGTGTAGACATGATGGCTGGAATTCAAACAACTATCTAGGACCAAAAGATAGAAGCCACATGTTCAGAATAGAAGAAATTAGGTCCCTGATGGTCATGGAATCACCATACTAATCTAGACTGCCTACTTCTGCATTATGTATACATGATAAATAAATAAACGTTAATTTTAGCTAAGGCCACTTAAAAATATTCTGTTACTCATAAACAAACCTATTTCTATCGGATGCAGAGTTTGGTTCCTATAAATTTGTGCTACACATAACCTTCAAAGAAATGTGGTGTTTGTTTAGTGGAAGCATTTGGGCAGTGGGTGATAAAGACTCAGATACTGCAAGATGGAAAAACTGGTGACCCTTGTTGTCCAGTTGCCAGACATTTGGTAAACCTGTTGCCAGCTTTAGAAGGCAGATCACATGCCAATCAAAGTTGTGGCATGAAGGGAAATGGTTGGAAATGGCGGGCAGATCATGAGGTCAGGAATTGGAGACTAGCCTGGCCAACACAGTGAAACCGGTCTCTACTGAAAACACAAAAATTAGCTGGGCATGATGCGTGGTGGCGTGCACCTGTAATCCCAGTTACTCAGGAGGCTAAGTCAAGAGAATTGCTTGAACCCAGGAGGCGGGGCTGCAGTGAGCCAAGATCGTGCTATTGCACTACAGTCTGGATGACAAAACAAGACTCGATTCCCAACAACCCCCCCCTCCAAAAAAAAACTTCATAATTTGAAGTTTTAAAGGGCAGGGGAAAAAACCACACTTCCTCTTGCCTTCAGACTGAAGTACAGTTGGCCTTCCACATTCATGGGTTCCAAATACATGGATTCAACCAACCACAGATCAAAGAACCTTATGAAAAAAGGTACACAAAGTTCCAAAAAGCAAAACTGGAATTTGCCACGTGCCAAGTGTTAAATACTATGTTAAATCCATGTGAATGAAGTGATGTGTAGACATTGTATTAAGTGATTAAGTAATCTAGAGATGATTTAAAATATATGCAGGATGTGCATAAGTTGTATGCAAATACTATGACATTTTATATAAGGGACTTGAGTATCCTTGGATTTTGATATCCACAAGGGTCCTGGAACCAATTCCCTATAGATACTAAGGGACGACTGTACATAGAAACAGTGTCTGTGAAACTTAGGAAGGAAATATGCCTGGCATTTACCCATACAAGACTGACAAATATAGGATTAAGAATGCTGTGAACCTATTAAATCCCATTATTTCCAGTGGAATTAGCTGTCATTAAGAGTGGGGTAGCTGCGGAGTGCACAGAAACCAGGAAAAAAGTTTCTGGGCTTAAAAACTAGGCAATAACTGTGGCTAGAATTTCTCCCACAAAGAACTGACTGAAAGCAAAAGGATGAGAAGGATATTAAATTTTTATATGAATTATATTGCCAGAGATACACCAAGCTTCTGCAATGGCTACTGACAAGCACAGGTGTGGAGGTGTTTGATTTTTCTGAAGCAGCATTAGCAGAAATCTCAGTGTCCAGCCACTTGTCCTGTGGGTATTGACAGGCAGGACCTAGGACATGCATGGCACTGGTGCAGATCATAGTGGGTATAGTGAGGTTCTAGGGTCAGCAGTGCAAGCAGCTTTCTGATGGTGGAGGTTTCCTAGGCATTGCAGTAGCAATGTGATTCAGAGACATCATTTCTGGATCATATAAGAGTCATTGCTTCCTTGGTGGCCTGGTTCTGTGAAGACTTTGGGACTCATTCCTGAAAAACTAATCTAGAGCCTATTTAATCAATCCTCCCAAGTATGCAATACCATTGAGTTTCTACTAGCTGAAATGGATTCTATTTTCTGCAACTGAATCTTAACTGATACCACACATTGTATACAGGAAGAATAGTGGCTGCAGAAAATAAGATTTCAGGGATATGGGAAAGTAGAATTGCTTATCCGTTCTGGTAGAGGTTGAAAGTAGCAATAATTCTGCTAGTACTAAAAATGAGACACTGCCAGTCTGTGATACACAATGGCTAAAAAAGACTGACATATATTTTCTCATCTTGTCCTTGTGTATTTGGTTATATGCTGGTTCAACATCTGTATGTTAAATAAACATCTCAATCTTAATATTCTAAGAACGATGATCCCTCCCATTTAGCCCACTAAGACCCCCGTTTTAGCAAGGACCAACAGTTAGCTAAGTTGCTCAGGTAAAACAAGACAAAAAAATTCATTGTTATCCTTTTCTTTTCTTTTTTGGGGGGGACAGTATGACAGGGTCTCGTACTATCGCCCAGGCCGGAGTGCAGTGCTGCATCTCAGCTCACTGCAGCCAGAGATCCTCCCACCTCAGCCTCCCGAGTAGCTGCGACTACAGGCAAGTGCCACCACGCTCGGCCAATTTTTGGAGTTTTTTATAGAGATGGGTCTCATCGTGTTGTCCAGGCTAGTCTTGAACTCCTGGGTTCAAGTGATTCACCGACCTTGGCCGCCCAGCCTTGGCCACCCGGCCTGTTTTTTCTTACATTATCATACAGCCAATCCATTAGCAGAGCTCACTGGCTGTACTCAAAATATAGCTTGAACCCTACCAGTTTTCAACATCCCACCATCTTATTCCAAACTATCAAAATTTATTTCTTGGCTTATTTAACCAGCATTTTGGCTGATCTTTCTGCTTCTACTTTTTTTTTTGAGTCAGAGTTCCGCTCTTGTTGCCCAGGCTGGAGTGCAGTGGTGCGATCTTGGCTCACTGCAACCTCCACTCCCGGGTTCAAGCGATTCTCCAGCCTCAGCCTCCGGAGTACCTGGGACTATAGGCCTGTGCCACCACGCCTGGCTAATTTTGTAATTTTAGTAGGGACAGGGTTTCACCATGTTAGCTAGGCTGGTCTTGAACTTCTGATTTCAGGTGATCTACCTGCCTCGGCCTCCCACAGTGATGGAATTACAGGTTTGAGCCACTGCGCTTGGCCTTCTGCTTGTACTCCTGAAGGTCAACGTGTATCCTGCCGTTCCCCAGCTCAGAATCATCCAACCACTCCCATCTCCTTACTCGGCTTACCCAGGGTCCTGCCTGTCTCACCCATCTCCCATCTTCTTTTTTTTTTTTTGTGACAGAGTCTTGCTCTGTCACCCAGGCTGGAGTGCAGTGGCGCAATTTCGGCTTGCTGCAACCTCCGCCTCCCAGGCTTAAGCGATTCTCCTGCCTCAGCCTCCCGAGTGGCTGGGACTACAGGCGCGTGCCACTACGCCTGGCTAATTTTTTGTATTTTTAGTAGAGACGGGGTTTCACCGTGTTAGCCAGGATGGTTTCGATCTCTTGACCTCGTGATCCACCTGCCTTAGCCTCCCAAAGTGCAGGGATTACAGACGTGAGCCACAGCGCCCGGTCTCCCATCTTTTCTTAAATTCACTGTGCTCTAAGCGCCCTGGCCTCGTTGCTCCTTTCCAAGACACCAAGCACGTTAAGCTTCAGGACGTTTCTAACTTGCTGTTCTCTCTGCCCGCACCACTCTTACCTCAGATTCCTCCCAGGCTCGCTCAGCTTTATTCAGCTCTGCTCAAATGTCAACTCAAAGAGATCTTTCCAGGCTACTGTATCCATCATTTATCTTAGTGTCACTTGTCTCCCTCTCCAGAATGTAATGCTCCTTTATGGCAGGGAATGTATTTCATCCCTCGCGCCTTGAAAAATGCCTGGTACATAGTAGGCGCCTTAAAAATATTTGATTAAATGGATTTGGACTGAACGTATCTTGCTTAACTGCAGCACTCGCGTGAGGTCACCTCACCAAAGCAAGCACACAAACACAAAACGAAGCACAACCAGATGAAGCCTGCCTGCCGCTCCTGAACCCTTTGGGAGGGCCCGCGCGGGAACCCTGGGAAGCTCCTGCGGCTGAAGCTGGGCCTGAAACTGTTCTTTCGTTTCCTTCTGCGGCCGAGAAGGCGAACGGGTAAACAGGCGCACCGAAATGGGAAGGGGGTAAATTAAGAAAAAAATCAGGCGTGGAGGGGCTGAGGATGGGGCCTCAGCTCTACAGCATTCGCCTGAGAATGTACTGTTATCCGTGGCAGCACCTTGTCTCACTGGATGGCCCTAGGCCCACTGGGGCCGCGACTCAGAACTGAAAGCCCCATCGTGGCGCCAGCGGCCAGCCTGGCAGCCATTTTCGGAAGCTGCTCTCCTAGTAACCCCGCCCGGGCCCGGGCGCGTACGCACGAACGGGAGGCGGGGCTTGCCGCGAGGGCCTCGCTCCGGAAGCCGCACCCTCCGCGGCGTCCCACCGTCGAAGATTAACAAAACGCCAAACAAGATTTTAACAGTCGGCAGCGAAAGCGCGCACTCGAGTGCCAATGAGAGCGGAAGGAGGGGCACCGCGCCTGAGGAACGCTCCGTATGTCGAACAATGATTGGCTGGAACCCTCCTTTCTTCTTTTTTTTCTATTAGCTGGGCTTGCTGCTCCAGCCCATCTAATTGGCTTTGGTCTAGGTACTTCTGATTGGCTTTCCCCGGGCGGTGGGGGGCGCGGTTTTGGGGATTGTGCATCATGGATTGGTGAATTTGGGCTCCTTCTCGAGGCGGTGGCTCGTCGGTCTTCTCTCTGTCCCGTCTCCCGACCCGTACGCTTTTCCCTTAACTCGCGCGCACGAATGGTTAAAAAAAGGGTGTGAGGCTCGAGCCCGCCAGCCAGGCCGCTAGCACTTCGCGCGCGCCCTCAGCGAGGACCCGCACAAGCTGCCCGGCTCTGTGCCTGCGCTGTTTGAAACTGTGGAACCCGTTAGGCTATTGGGGAACTACCATCCCAGTTGGCTCCGGAGCCCGTGCGTGCCGGGGGTGAGTGGCCGTCGCGAGGCGGCTCCTGCCTGTCGCGTCTCTGCAACGTGGAGACTGGAACCGGCAATTTCAAAGGACACCACGTTCAATCGCAGCGCTGGCGCGGGCGGAGGCTAAAACACGGGGGTCCTGAGACTGAGGAAAACGCGCCAAGTTCCCCTCGGTGGTGGAGTGCGAAGGACCCTAGCGGTTCAGGCGCTCGGCGAGCGGGGCCGCTGCTTTTTGCGTTCCTGGCCATCCCAGGGCGGGCGCGGATGGGCGCCTCTCCGAGGATGTAGTTGGTGCCGGTGCAAGGTGGGACCGAGCGGTGGCCGGGGTTCCCGCTCTTGGGAGCGGATGGTCACTCCCCCGCGGGGAGGGCGATCCGACCAGATTTTCCTGGGGCCGGGGACCCGGCGGGCTCGGGGCAGGGACTCACCTGTCGCACCTACACTCATTCGGGTTGGACTCGCCGGCGTAACCGCCGCGGACCTCGCTTTTGACCATGACCAGGTAAGAAGGGCCTGGGAGGAGGGGCCGGCTCTCGGGCGCGGGGGCAAGTTCGGCCGGCGCCGGAGAGGAGCTGCCGGGGAGACCTCGGGAGTGTGTTGGCCCCGCACCCTGACCGAGCTGCCAGCTGGAGCCGTGTGTGCCCCGGGCGGGGCGCGAGAAGGCAGGTGCGGGCTGTGCGTAAATAGGCCAATTCCACGGCGAGGGCGCCCGGCGCGGGGGTGTGGGCCGAGGACACTGCCGCCAGCCTCCCCCGGCCCGGTGGCCCGGTTGCTGCTCGTCCTTCCAATTTCCTTTCCGTTCCCGAGAGCGGTGAAGGATGGGGAGAAAGAAACGTTTCCACGCAGGTTGCGCTGTGTCGGTAATTGCGAAATTTTACCGCGCATTTTTTTTCACTTACACTTTTTCCAGAAGTATTTAGAACGCCACGTGTCTTAAACCTTGGCGAAGATATCGTCCTTGTTGTAGATCTTTCTTGAGAAATCGGAATCGAGTCGTGTCATCTTATAAAGGAAAGAATTTAAAACTGTTGGGAATGAGTGTTCACGCTGTCAACAGTTAATGGTCGATTCGTTGTGCTTTCTGCGAAAGTCGAGTTAGTTACAGGAGAAATATTTTGGATGTAGCAGTCCCCTAGTTGGGAAAGCCAGGAGCAAGAAATAATAGCGCGGAAGGTAATGCATCTGGCAAAATGTTACATTCTCGGGTGTGAGCGTTGCTTTGAGGGGCCAGGAGGTTTGTTTCGTTGATTAAGCTGACGATCCGCTATTTCACCCGCCTAATCATTCTTCTGTGAAGTCCGGTTACTGTCAGTTTGAGATCCAGTTTCTATCATCCATTAGAATGGGCTCTCGAGAAAATCCTTTTATCAGAATCATTAATGCTTGGCGATCCCTGAGAACTTAGCGCAGATTGGTTTATCAGTCAGAAGACAGCGCTTCCTCAGAAGCATTAGATATGAACAGGAGAGTAAGTGAAGTTGGAGACAGAATGGGGAGATTGGTCACTTTACAGTTCATCCTGACTTGGGTCTCAAAAATGATTTCAGTGCTGACTTCAGTGTGAATTCCTAGATCAGTGTCAGCCAAGTGAAATGCTTATTAAGGATGGAATTTGAATGAGTTTTATGTAGTTCATTTTATTACTCTGCATTTTAAATTTGAAAGTCGTTGCTGAGGTTTTGGGCTTTAAGTAATTTTATGATAATACTCCAGTCAGACAATTTTTCCTCATTTGTCCTATTGAAATATAGGATTGATGTAGAAAATATTATTAACTCCTACAAATGTTGCCATATTTTTTCATGTGAAAGTTTTACTTTAAAACAGGGCAGGAAAGTTGCAAATGGCAAACCAGATCATCTTTTTTCCTACTGAAAGCACTATTTTTAAAAGTCAAAGTTTTTAAAAAAAGTTTGGAAAACGAGTAGAATATTGTGGTTTCTAGTGCATTAAGAATTTGATTTACGGGCCGGGCGAGGTAGCACAGGCCTGTAATCCCAGCACTTTGGGAGGCCTAGGCGGGCGGATCATGAGGTCAGGAGTTGGAGACCAGCCTGGCCAACATGGTGAAACCCCGTCTCTACTAAAAATGCAAAAAAATTAGCCGGACGTGATGGTGCACACCTGTAATCCCAGCTACTCAGAAGGCTGAGGGAGCAGAATCGCTTGAACCCGGGGGGTGGAGGTTGCAGTGAGCCGAGAATTTGATTTACACAAAGTACATCAAACAATTTTTTGTATCACTGTCTCAACTTTGCATATGTTTTATTATCTTTCACTTACGTTTTTAGGTATAACTTAACACCATCCCTATGCCTTGAATGCAAATTATACTTTAATAAGCTTTTTAGATACTGATACTTTATTTTCATGTATTCATGTTAGTAACTAGAAAAGACCTTGGAAGAGAGGACTTATTATCGTCCAGCACTATGATTTTCTGTTCATCCTTGTTTCCCACCTTGTACTTGGGAATTAGAGGTGGTAGTGCTCAGTCAGTATTTTCTGAATGCATTATTATAATGAAATATTAAGTTTTTACTACTTATACTACTTTACTGTAGGTCTATTAAAGAGGATATTTTGTAATGCGACCCTTAATCCATATTTTAAAAATTCAGTAGCTTCTATTTTTTGTTCTTTTATGAATAGTGTGGCAAGCTCCTTCATTTAAGCAATAAATATTGAGTGCTTATTGGCAGGCATGAGGTTTTCAAATATTAATTTCTAACTTGTACCATTGCCTTGGTAAATTTGTTTTCAGAACTGATGATTTTGTTACCTAAAACTGATAACCAAAAACTAATACAACTTTTTCTCTGCAATTAACAGATATAATTGGTGATTACAACTTTTCCCTATAAATTTGTTCTTGACAACTCCTTGGGATTTGAAGAAAAAAATGCCTGGTGTCATACCTAGTGAAAGTAACGGACTTTCAAGAGGTAGCCCATCAAAGAAAAACAGACTTTCTTTAAAGTTTTTTCAAAAGAAAGAAACTAAGAGAGCTTTGGATTTCACAGATTCTCAAGAAAATGAAGAAAAAGCTTCTGAATATAGAGCATCTGAAATGTATGTATCTTACATTTCTGTACTTTTAAAATTCTGTAGTGAAGGAGCAGTGAACTTGATTGACAACTCCAGTCTGACTTTATAGAGGCAAAAAAAAAAAGTACACCTAAGTGTATATTTTAGTAAGTCTAGCAGTTTATAGTAGGAACAGCAAAACTGGTGATTCCCCATAGGGATCACATCCATAATGTTTAACTCATGAACATTGTGCTCAGCCATTTAGACTAACTTGGAGAAATATTTATTGACTAAAATTGTCTTTGAGTTTAAATTTGATTATTTGCAATGCAAAACATTTGTGTAGGGATAAAAGGTGATATATATTTGTTTGGTTCAGAAGACTTGACAGTTATGTAAGACATTTTAAACTTTGTAGTCATATGTAACTAGTCATACCTGTTGGAGGCATACACGATTGTAAATTATAAAAATAAACTTATAAATAATGCTTTTGATGCAAATAAATTCTTTACTGAAAATAAATCAGAACAAAGTAGAATATTTTATTTCATCAACAGCAGCTCTAGCTGGAGTCTGTACTACTTTCCTGTTTAACAAATAGGCACTCTGCTAGGTGACTAAGGTGGATTTGGTCCCATGTGTTAATTTCCTAATAGCTACCAATAATCAGTTGAGATTGAGAGAGAACCTTTCGTTTATCAGCATTCATGCTTCTAAATACTTTGAGGTGCTAGAGTAATGATAGCTAGTAATCGTAAAATAAATAAAAATACTGGGAGTTCCTAGTGGGGGTTTTTTGATTGTTAAAGAAGTAAAAGAATAATAAACTTGAACAATTTTTTTTTTTTTTTTTTTTTTTTTTTTGACACGGGGTCTCATTGTGTTGCCCAGGCTGGTCTTCAACTCCTGGGCTCAAGCAGTCCTCCCAAGTAGCTGGGATTACATGTCAGTGCCACCACATCCACCTTCTGAACATTTTATCTTTAAATGAGGGATAGCTATATAATTTTTTTTTTTGGCCAGCAGGAAGTCATATATAATTCTCTTCATAGACTTTCTTTCCTCTGAATTCTTATTAATAGAATCTTACTTAGTGCAGCCTCTCCTGAATATTGTCATGGTTAGTTTATTCCCAGGTTTTTATTCAGTAAAACTTGATTAAAATGTCAAAATAGGTGAAACAAATCACAGTCTTAGTTCCTCAATTTTCTACTCTGTAAAATAGGATTAACATCCTTTTAAGGGAATTGTTTTGAGGCTTGTTAAGTGTAATAATGTTTTTAAATGCTTTTAAAACTTTTATTCTGGGCATGTAGCAGTTTTTGAGCCTGTATTTTTTAAAACGTCATCTGAACAAGATTCGCATACTTTTTAGATTATACAACTTTTGGGAAAAGACTAAATCTACGGAAGTAATATTTTCACCTTGTTTAAGATACTACTTAATTATCCTTCTCCCTTCTATACTTAATAGTGATCAAGTTGTTCCTGCAGCACAGTCTTCACCTATAAACTGTGAGAAGAGAGAAAACTTGTTACCATTTGTGGGACTGAATAATCTTGGCAATACCTGTTATCTTAATAGTATACTTCAGGTAAATTGACAATTTTTCTATATAATAAAGCTTTAGTAGGCAAAGAATGATGTAACATTTAATGTTTCTGAGTTTTTGGAGGACTTTAATGTCCATACTGTCTTTGCCTTTGATTGTAAATAAACCAGAGTAGGCTAAAACAATATGTTGCATGTTATTAAACTTTGGGGTAAGAGAAAGTGATATACTAAATAAAGGTGGGATAATAAAATTGAGTAGACCTTGATAAAATGGAAGATATCAAAGCTTTAATTTCTTTCTCTGATTGCTGGTGCTACAGTGATATGTATCTTATCCCTTGGAAATAATGTTGGCATTGTTTTGTGTGTCCTTGTAACCTTAAAGTCTTAGCAATATCTGTCCAGGCTCAGTGCTTTGTGCCAATGAGGGAAGACACTGGGCTACTACTGATGGGGTGGAGAACAAATTTTAACACAAAGCTTAATCTCAGAATTTTAGGTCATACACATTAAAAGTGTGCTATAGAAAGCATGATGTTGTTTTAATGATTTTACGTATCTTGTTGGTTCGGTAAACACTTAGACAGTCTCACTTTTTATAGGTATTATATTTTTGTCCTGGTTTTAAATCTGGAGTGAAGCACTTATTTAATATTATTTCAAGGAAGAAAGAAGCTCTAAAGGATGAAGCCAATCAAAAAGACAAGGTAGGAAAAATATATAAAAGAACAGAAAATAACATAAAATGCCAAAGTAAATGAATGGAAATTTACTTGCCTGGAAATGAAGAGGATTTTGGGGGGAGGATGACAAAGATTATTTCTCTGTTAATGAACTATTGTCAGAAACGCAATTGTTTTTCATTCTTTCAAGTTAGCTAACTAGATAATTCCCTTTTACTGAGTGTTTGCTCTAGTCCTCAAATCTGTTTATCAAACTTTTGTCATTTGTATGCTATAATCACCGTGTTATACCCATGTATAACTATTTACCCATTGTGTTTTCAAATTGACTTTTTAAAAAATTTAAATAAACTGTATTTAAAACCATTGTAATTCACATGAATAGTAATTAAAAATTCCTCTTAAAATTACAAAAAAGACCAGGTGTATTGGCTCATACCTGTAATCCCAGCACTTTGGGTGGCCAAGGTGGGTGGATTGCTCGAGCGTAGGAGTTTAAGACCAGCCTGGGTAACATGGCAAGACCCTCTCTCTACCAAAAATACAAAAACTAGCTGGGTGTGGTGGTGTGCCCCTGTAGTCTCAGAGGTGGGAGGATTGCTTGAGCCCAGGAGGTTGAGGCTGCAGTGAGCCTCGATCAAGCCATTGCACTCCAGCCTGGGCAACAGAGACTCTGTCTCAAAATAAAAAAACCAATAAGGTTGATTTGTATATCCCATAAAATTAGTGCTATAATGCAACTTAGAAAAGCTAGTAAAGTGAGAGAAAGACAAAGGAAGAAGGCGCTTAATTTGTTCACAAATAAAATTATTGGTTTGTGTGTTTCTTTCTTGACAGGGAAATTGCAAAGAAGATTCTTTGGCAAGTTATGAATTGATATGCAGTTTACAGTCCTTAATCATTTCGGTTGAACAGCTCCAGGCTAGTTTCCTCTTAAATCCAGAGAAATACACTGATGAACTTGCCACTCAGCCAAGGCGACTGCTTAACACACTCAGGTATAGCCTATGATATAATTTTAGGGTTTCAATTTAGCTACTTGTTTATATCCTTGGAGGAGAATGATATGTGAACAAACAGAAATAAAGGGCAAGGAAAGTAAGAAACTGTAGGTCCACAGTCCTTTATATCCCAGAGGCTCTGAATACTGGAATTGTTTTTCATAAATTTGGTGCTAAATTCGTTAGATCTGAATATATTATATGAGGCTTTTTATAGTCATTATTCATGTTTATCTCTAATGTGAATATTCATACATCCTTCTATAGAAGTAGGATTGTGTTTAATTATAGAGTACTACCATATCATGTCAGTGATAAATATTTTACTTATATGTCGTATTATCTTTGAATCTGAAAATGTCTGAATTTCTAAATGCATGGTCCTCAGATTAGGAATTATAGAACTATATTCAAAATATGTGTAAGAACTTAAGTTCCAAATAATGTATTTTTGTTATATGTGATTAAAGGATAACTGTTAGTTAACTGGATTAGATTGCTTTTTGTTATTTTCTTAAAAATGAAACTTTATATAAAATAGCCTATTCAAATAAAGTTATACTAATAGGGCAAGTCTTTAAAACAATCACTTAAGCATTAGTTTGGAAATAGAACTAGGCACAGTATATTGCTACACCTTAGTTAAGAGGTATTGTAGGCTGGGCACAGTGGCTGACACCTGTAATCCCAGCACTTTGGGAGGCTGAAGTGGGTGGGTCATTTGAGTTCAGGAGTTCGAGACCAGTCTGGCGAACATGGTGAAAACCTGCCTCTACTAAAAATTAGCTGGGCGTGGTGGTTCACACCTATAGTCCCAGCTTCTTGGGAGGCTGAGGCAGGAGAATTGCTTGAACCTGGGAGGTGGAAGTTGCGGTGAGCAAGATCACAACACTACAGTCCAGCCTGGGAGACAGAGCAAGTCTCCTGTCTCCAAAAAAAAAAAAAATGTATTATAGCATGGTGACCAAGAGTGGGGTTTGAATACTGGCTTTTCATCCTAACTGTTTCTGTGACCTTGGGCAAGTTATTTAACCACTGTGTGCCTCAGCGCCTATATCTATCTGTCAATAGTGGTGGTAATAGTCCCTTATAGGGCATTATTGTTATTATGAAGATAATGTATACGTAGGAGATAAAACATTTTGACTAAGACCTTGTATATGGTAAGCACTAAGTATTAGTTAATATGTTTAGAAGAGGATCAAGTATATTAAATATATTATAACAGATATATATATTAAATATATTAATATATTTAGAAGAGGTTCAAAGTATGAAAAACATAAAATTTACTTTTTTAGTTTCAGGTAAGAAATTTCAAATTAGTGCTGAATAAATGTCTTGAGATTTAAAAATTAAATAATTTACAATATTCCTTACATGAATTCATTTCTATGTAGAAATAGTTTTATGTACTATATCTTTAAAACTAGAATAGATGAAATGGAAATTTTTATTTATAGGGAACTCAACCCTATGTATGAAGGATATCTACAGCATGATGCACAGGAAGTATTACAGTGTATTTTGGGAAACATTCAAGAAACATGCCAACTCCTAAAAAAAGAAGAAGTAAAAAATGTGGCAGAATTATCTACTAAGGTAGAAGAAATACCTCATCAGAAAGAGGAAATGAGTGGTATTAACAGCATGGAGATGGACAGTATGAGGCATTCTGAAGACTTTAAAGAAAAACTCCCAAAAGGAAATGGGAAAAGAAAAAGTGACACTGAATTTGGTAACATGAAGAAAAAAGTTAAAGTATCCAAGGAACACCAGTCATTGGAAGAGAACCAGAGACAAACTAGATCAAAAAGAAAAGCTACAAGTGATACATTAGAGATTCCTCCTAAAATAATTCCGAAGTATATTTCTGAAAATGAGAGTGCAAGAGCTTCACAAAAGAAATCAAGAGTTAAAATAAATTGGTTAAAGTCTGCAAATAAGCAACCCAGCATTCTTTCTAAATTCTGTAGTCTGGGAAAATTCACAACAAACCACGGAGCTAAAGGACAATCTAAAGAAAATGAATATGATCCTGAAGAGGACTTGGGGAAGTGTGAAAGTGGTAACACAACTAATGGATTTGAATCTCCAGGAAATACTGTTATACCTGTAAATGTTAATGAAGTTAAACCCATAAACAAAGGTTAGTATAATTTTTAGACTTTGATAGGTAGGAGCATTAACAGCTACAGAATTAGAATTTTCTCTTCTTAGATACATGTATAATAGAATCTCTGTGCATAAAATTGTTTCAAGAGAAGGAAATTTAACACTGAATGTGAACTATGGTGTTTTAAGTGCTATGCTTAAATTAGTGTGTGTGTATATATTTATATATATGTAATGTCATTAAAGTAATTTTAACTTACAGTTTATAAAGTAGGGAAGTTCATCTGGGCCATGGTAGCTCGCACCTGTAATCCCAGCACTTTGGGAGGCTGAGGCAGGTGGATCACCTGAGGTCAGGAGTTCAAGACTAGCGTGGTCAACATGGTGAAACCCCATCTCTACTAAAAATACAAAAATTAGCCAGGCATGGTGCGTGCCTGTAGTCCCAGCTACTCAGGAGGCTGAGGCAGGAGAATGAGGCGGAGGTTGCAGTGAGTCGAGATTGCGCCACTGCACTGTAGCCTGGGTGACAGAGCAAGACTCTGCCTCAAAATAAAAAAGTAGGGAAGTTCAGTATATTTTAACGTATATTTAGGAGTACATTTCCCTTTATGCAGTGTTTGATATAAACTCATGAAGGACATTGCATTCAGTGAAATTTTTAAAGTAGAGACTAAGTACAGTCATGTGTTGCTTAACAATGGGGATATGTCTTGAGAAATGTGCTGTTTCATTGTGTGAATATCACAATGTACTTATACAACTAGATGGTAGAGCATACTACACAACTAGCCTATGTGGTATAGACCAGGGGTGTCTAATCTTTTGGCTTCCTTGGGCCACATTGGAAGAAGTGTCTTGGGCCACACACAGAATACACTAATGGTAGCTGATGAGAAAAAAAAAAAAAAAATCACAAAAAAGTCTCATAATGTTTTAAGAAAGTTTATGAATTTGTTATGGACTGCAGGCAAGCTTTGAATGGCCTATTGCTCTTAGGCAACAAACCTGTACAGCATGTAACTGTACTGAATACTGTAGGCAACTATAGCACAATGGTATTTGTATATCCAAAACATCTAAGTATAGATATGTAAACATAGATACAGGACTACTGTCACACGCAGTCCATTGTTAATTGAAACATTAGGTGGTACATAACGGTAACAACTTACATCATACTTGAACTCAATTTTTACCTAGTTTTGTCCAGATCTACAGATCTCAGGGAAAATGTGTGATATTAATATGATGAATAGTTTTACTGAAAATGTCATCCTTATTCTGGGTTTATTCTATGGGGAGGTGTCTTTAGGAAGGGAGTTACAATACAACTGACTTTTTTTTTTTTTTTGAGATGGAGTTTTGCTCTTGTTGCCCAGGCTGCAGTGCAATGGCACAACCTTGGGTCACTGCAACCTCTGCCTCCCAGGTTCAAGTGATTCTCCTGCCTCAGCCTCCTGAATAGCTGGGATTACAGGCATGTGCCACCATGCCCAGCTAATTTCGTATTTTTAGTAGAGACAGGATTTCTCCATGTTGGTCAGGCTGATCTTGAACTCCTGACCTCAGGTGATTACGCCTACCTTGGCCTCCCAAAGTGCTGGGATTACAGGCATGAGCCACTGTGCCCTGCCTACAACTGACTTCTTTTGGAGACAGTAGTAATTCATGGTCAAAGTTTTATCTTTATAGGGACCTTAAATTTCATTAATAGGGTACCTCTAATCTAATAATGCTAATAGGTTGATATGTGAAAATGGAACTTTTATTCATGATATACTTTATTTAAATGGAAAATTGGTTATTTAGAGTATAATGAGAAACTAATCTGTATAGACTCATATTTTCCTATTTTCATTTTAGGTGAGGAACAAATTGGTTTTGAGCTAGTGGAGAGATTATTTCAAGGTCAGCTGGTATTAAGGACTCGTTGCTTGGAATGTGAAAGTTTAACAGAAAGAAGAGAAGATTTTCAAGACATCAGTGTGCCAGTACAGGAAGATGAGCTTTCCAAAGTAGAGGAGAGTTCTGAAAGTAAGCAAAATTGGACTCTTGTATGGACCATGGAATATTTATAATTCTTTAACAACACAAAGTCTAATAGTAGCTGGTATAATTAGGGAGGGGGAAAAAAAGCTAGGTTTTAGTGTCAGTTGTAACCTTTCTGCTTATCTGGTTTCACTTATAAATAGCATTTGGGAAATAGTGACATTTTTATTTTGACATAGAGTGTGTTAGAATGGAAAACTGAAATGCTTTAATAAGTGTACTTTTGGGGACCTGGGTCTTTCAGAGCTACTGAGATTATTTTTAACAATAATTGAGCCACTGTTGTGTCTAGTGCTTACCACAGAATATGGAAATACCATAGGAGATAATCATGAGACAGGTTTATCTGTCAGATATTGAAAATTTGTGATTAAATGTAAACTATTTTGTTTTACACTGAGGCACAGAGACTAGGCTTATTTTGTTTTTGCTGTCTGTGTCGTAATTTTTTTTGCTGATCAAATATAGATATTTAAAAGATATGTACTGTTGGATGTGCTTATGAAAGTAGTTTCTGAACGTAAAAATCTCTTTAGTTATTTAGGAATGGGTTGGTCAACTGAAATTAAATGGTAATTTTGAACATGAAATTTAGTGGTTTATTTTTGAATGTCTGAGAGAGGTATTTATTTGTGAGTGAAATGATTCTCTTTTAGTTTCTCCAGAGCCAAAAACAGAAATGAAGACCCTGAGATGGGCAATTTCACAATTTGCTTCAGTAGAAAGGATTGTAGGAGAAGATAAATATTTCTGTGAAAACTGCCATCATTATACTGAAGCCGAACGAAGTCTTTTGTTTGACAAAATGCCTGAAGTTATAACTATTCATTTGAAGTGCTTTGCTGCTAGTGGTTTGGAGTAAGTATTGTAAATAAGAGCTATATGAAGAAAATTAGCTGCTGTAGAAGATAAGTCTTGTTCAAAATGCTGTAATAGAAGGAATATAAAGTACTGAAGTAGATTGTAAAGATTGCTTTAGTAAAGTTCTGTTCTCTTATTAACAGTTTCCCTATAAAAATGCATCAACCTTAAATCCTTTGGATATGAATACATAATCTACTACTAAGTAGGATTTCTTTTTCTTTCTTTCTTTTTTTTGGAGACAGGGTCTTATTCTAGTTGCCCAGGCTAGAGTGCAGTGGCACAACCTCCTGGGCTCAGGTGGTTCTCCCACCTCAGCCTCCTGAATAGCTGGGACTACAGGTGCATGCCACCACGCCTAGCTAACTTTTTGTATTTTTAGTAGAGAATGGGTTTCACCATGTTGCCTAGTCTGGTCTCGAACTTCTGGACTCAAGCAGTCCACCTGCCATGCCCTCATAAAGTGCTGGGATTATAGGCAGTTTCTTTATACATCTTTTCATATTCATTCCCTCTTAGATATTAGTAGCAGAATTCAGTAGAACTGACTAGCAGAGAACAAATTTTGTATACATCAAGATTTTTTTGAAGGGGTGGGAAAGGCTAAATTTTTCCTAGTTTTAAGGTAAAGCAGGAAATCAAATTAGTCTTTCAACAGTTTGAAAAAAAATGCTAATTGTTTTGGATAGTCTGTGTTTTTCTGACATGTATAATGTCATTGTATATGTGACTCCTTTGTACATTAGTTGCTTGTTTGAAATTACCATGAGGGCTTCCCAGTAGCTCTCTCACACTTAATTATGTCTGAAAATGACATATAGCCCCTTATTCAGTGGACCTTCCCTTTGCTAATAGTATAAAATACAATTTTATTTACTTTCCTAAATTTTGGTAGAGAAAAAGTTCACACTAAAAATGACTAAAATGGGCAGGGCATGGGTGGCTCACACCTAGTAATCCCAGCATGGGCAACATAACAAAACCCTGTCTCTACAAAAAATACACAAACTAGCCCAGTGTGGTGGCATGCACTTGTGGTCGCAGCTACTCTGGAGGCTGAGGTGGGAGGATCACTTGAGCCCAGGAGGCTGTGATTAGCCATGATTGCACCACTGCACTCAGCCTGGGTGACAGACTCTGTCTTGGAAAAAAACAAAAACAACAAAACCACACACAAAAACTAAAATGTAACATTTTGGGTTCAGGTTCAGTCTATTTAAAATACCGTTTCTTTTCTTAGTGCACAAAATTAGGAAAATAAAGGAAAAAATACTTTATCTCCACAGAAATACCTGAATATTAGAAGTTACTTCAGTATTTTTTTGTTTCTGAATGTATTATAAATATTATTCAAAGATGGGGTCTTGTTTTCTGCTTTTCTGATTGTTCATACAAACACTGAATATTAAGGGTTTATTCAGATTTTTACTTGGTTTCAGATTGGGGTGTAACATTTTCAATTTAAAATGGAACTGCAGGAAATCTTTTCTTTTTTTCCTCCCAAAGGTTTGATTGTTATGGTGGTGGACTTTCCAAGATCAACACTCCTTTATTGACACCTCTTAAATTGTCACTAGAAGAATGGAGCACAAAGCCAACTAACGACAGCTATGGATTATTTGCGGTTGTGATGCATAGTGGCATTACAATTAGTAGTGGGCATTACACTGCTTCTGTTAAAGTCACTGACCTTAATAGTTTAGAACTAGATAAAGGAAATTTTGTAGTTGACCAAATGGGTGAAATAGGTAAGCCAGAACCATTGAATGAGGAGGAAGCAAGGGGTGTGGTTGAGAATTATGATGATGAAGAAGTGTCAATTAGAGTTGGTGGAAATACACAGCCAAGTAAAGTTTTGAACAAAAAAAATGTAGAAGCTGTTGGACTTCTTGGAGGACAAAAGAGTAAAGCAGATTATGAGTTATACAACAAAGCCTCTAATCCTGATAAGGTTGCCAGCACAGCATTTGCTGAAAATAGAAATTCTGAGACTAATGATGCTAATGGGACCCATGAATCAGATAGAAACAAAGAATCCAGTGACCAAACAGGCATTAATATTAGTGGATTTGAGAATAAAATTTCCTATGTAGTGCAAAGCTTGAAAGAGTATGAGGGGAAGTGGTTGCTTTTTGATGATTCTGAAGTGAAAGTTACTGAAGAGAAGGACTTTCTGAATTCTCTTTCCCCTTCTACATCTCCTACTTCTACTCCTTACTTGCTATTTTATAAGAAATTATAGAGTGAGTGTATTTTCCTTGTGTATATTTAAACATACCCACACAAACATTGGTAAAGTTGGTTACATCAAAGAGTCTTTAGCTTATCTTTTGAAGCTATTGGATATTATTGGTCTCTCTAGGTTTTTCTATAAATAGTGAAATTTGAATTACTGAAAACCATGTTAATTTTTAGAATTCATTTACCTCAGTAGAGACTAGTGATGGGAACAAACTTGTATAGGTTCTTAATTAAATTATCTAAAACAGAAGCATTTAAACACTTTTGGATTTACACCAATCTTTTGTGTTTGCTTTTTAAAATAAAGTGCTTGTATTTGTATTCTCCATATTTTGGAGCAATTATCTACATGATGTTTATAGGTCCTGTGGTTTTTCACCCGAGAAGCAGAATCTCATTCAGTACATTTAGTTTTATAAGAGTCATGAAGCTAAATATTTGGGCTGTGTCAGGGGCACAAAGTCTAGAATGTGTGTATTCACAATGTTGTACATTTTGTGCCTTGAATCAGTTAGAAAAGTGTCTCAGAAAACCTGGACAGTTCCCTTCTATCTTCACAGGAATTTTATATGTATTTATGAAGATGATTCTGTACTCTAGTATATCTTTTTGGGCATGGACTAATTTGTATCTCTTTAACTCATATTCTGCACGATCTGTATATAGTACATCAAATTTAGAGGTGTGACCTTTAACTTTTTTTAAAAACTGGGAGGTCAATAAAATTTAAACTGTTTTAACAACTATGTATATGAATATTTGAATTTTTTTACTTGTATATTTTTATAAATACAGCTGAATTTTCTTAAAGAGATTAAGTGTGTGTATATATATATATATATGAGAATAAATATGCATAATTACCTTTATTACTGAATACTTTCTGACAGTGCAGGAGAAGAGTTTTTCAAAGAGGAGAAATTGTGCTTAGTCCATCCATGCCGTCATACTTAAAAGAGGTTTATAATGAAATTTGTTGCATCTAATTGTTCTTTAAGGTAGACATGATTTAATGGAATCCAAAACTGGAAAACTTAAGATGATACTTTGGGTACACATAAAAACTTGGTTAAAATTTCATTTTAAAATGGTATGCTGAATTGGTAAGTGATGAATTATTTCATGACTTGTTAAGGGACATTCTTGGTACTAAGAGTTTTTCCTAGAAATGATTCTAAATATATAAATGCTATTGGGATAACACTAAAATACGTTTCAACAACGAGTACCTTCATCAACTAAAAAAAATCACAGTTACATAATGTCTTACACTCTTCCATAGGATGGTGAGATGATAATAAAATCATGGTTCTCCCCACCTTTCAGAATCACTAATGGAAATTCTTAAACAGCCCTGAGCACTACCCATAAATTTTGAATGGAATGGGCCTAGGATAGACAATGTGCCTCTAATACTCAAGAGACAGCCAGTGTTAAGTAATACAAATTCCTGATGTGGGAAAGTTGCATTTTAAGAAAAACGAAGTTTGTAACAGGCAGTATTCAGTATAATACGAATGTTTAAGAGGAAGCCTCTGTTCTGAAGCATGTCAGAAAATAATTGGTTTTGCATGATAATTAAATCATAACCATATAAATCATAAAGTCCTTGATACTGTTATTGAGATGTGTGAGATTTTTCTCCAAACTCTTACATAAATGTAACCTTATGAGAAGTGACCCTTAAGGGGTTCCTTATTCTCTCCCTTATGTCCATACCCTCCACTGCCTCCCAAAGAAGAGAAAAATGTCACTTTTTTGTTGGGGGAGAGGTTTCCATTCTTGACTTATTGTTCATTTGGCTCCTCAAATACAGTTTTGAGGTTATGCCCTCTGACTCAGATTTGGTCCAACAATGTAGACTCATCTGAAAAACCTTTTTGTGATTCAGTCTTTGAATTGATATAGATAAGAATTTGAGATAATACTGCCCATTAAAGTCACATGGAGTGTGGGATATCAATCATCACTTAGGCTCTCAGATAATCTTGAGTATCATATTTTTGAATATCTACTACACTGACTATAGAATGAAGGCACTACATTAAATCTGACCAGTTCTTGTGTTTTAGAGTCTCACTCAGTTTCCCAGGCTGAAGTGCAGTGGCGCAATCTTGGCTCACTGCAACCTCCACCTCCCAGGTTCCAGTGATTCTCATGCCTCAGCCACCCAAGTAGCTCGGATTACAGGTGTATGCCACCATGCCTAGCTAATTTTTGTATTTTTAGTAGAGATTGGGTTTTGTCATATTGGCCAAGCTGTTCTCGAACTCCTGGCCTCATGATCCACCTGCCTTGGCCTCCCAGAGTGCTGGGATTATAGGCCTGAGCCGCTGCACCCAGCCAATCTGATTTTTTTTTTTTTTTTTAGTTGGCATCTCGCCCAGGCTAGAGTGCAGTGACTCCTCTTATCTTGGCTCACTGCAACCTCTGCTGTTGGGGTTCAAGCAATTCTCCTGCCTCAGCCTCCTGAGTAGCTGGGATTACAGGCTCCTACCACCGTGCCTGGCTAATTTTTGTAGTTGTTATAGTACAGATGGGGTTTCACCATCTTGGCCAGGCTGGTCTTGAACTCCTGACCCTGTGATCCACCCGCCTCAGCCTCCCAAAGTTTTGGGATTACAGGTGTGAGCCACTGCACCCAGCCTCCTTGTTCTTAAATGATTCATGTAACTGGTTAGTAGAAGAAAAGGATTATAAATGATGCTATTCCGTAAGCTGCACTACTACCCAAAAATTATTGGTCTAAACTGTTCTGGAAATCATTAATATGCACTGTTTTGGAATAACTTCCCAAGAAATTAAAATGCTACTTCTCAGGTTTTTTTGTCTGCATGACTTTTTCATATAATTTTAGAAGAATTAGTTAATTAAAGCAGCAGATTTTACTTTTTATATGCTTCTAAACTGTACTGGTGTCAGAAAATATGTGACTTCTCTCAAACTCAAGCTGTGTTACCTTCATGGTGCTATTAAGCAGATTCTATTGTACTGGTTTGCATCATCAAAAACTGATGGCTGGCTTTAATTTGAAACATGGGGATCATTCATTTTAGTTGCCAAGGGTCATGAAGTTCATAGTACTATCATTGGTATAATAAGATTTAATCATAATGTCAAGCTGTTGTCACTGATTCTAGTTATCACCGTATTTAGATTATTTTAGACAAAAGTTTTACTAAGCTCTGCAATTCTGATTTCCTTTTTTGGGTATGTAAATGGAAAATAATGTAGAAACCAGTTACCAAACTCATTTATTTGATTTGGGGCTATGATTTTTATTTTGCTAGGTTTGGAACTAGTTCTTGAGTCAACCCTTAAATTGTTCTCTGCCATTGTCAATAAATAAAAATTTAAAAGTTCCACTCAGTAAAATTAGTGTAAACATTCACATATTTAATAGTACCTTTAAAATAAGCATTATTACTACATTTAAAATGGTTCCAAAATGAATCTATAAATGATAATATAAATTAAAAAATATGAACTTAAAGTAAATAAATTTAACGTTAGCTATGGTATAAATAATGGTAAATGTATAGTGTACCTTTGAGTCATTAAAATGTCTTAAACGATAACAGCTTGTTACCAGAACATTAGAGACCATAGCCATGATTCTCAAATGTTAATCTACATTTGACATTTTCTTGGTCATTGTATTGTTCAATGAATAATAAATTAATTTCCAGAATTCCATTCCATGTTGTTTTCCAATAGATCTTTTCACACTCAATGTTGAATACATGGCTCTTTGCAGATGAATAAAACAAGTGCATTTGGTTTAGAGATCCATTTTGCGAAGGCTCATTCGACTGAAGGAATCTCTGGGAAAAAGAGGACACAGTTATAAGGAAACAATTTTTGCATATACCTTTAAAATGTCTTACATGCTTTTTTTTCTGCTATTTACCTCAAAGTTTTGCCACCATTTCTTACTAACTTCCAAGTTGGATGCTCATCATACTCTGCCTTACATATTTTGGCTTATAGATTTCTCTATAGAGTGTGTTATAGTCACCACTTACTGGTCGTTTGTATTCATTTCTCCAATTGATGCTGCAGATATTGTAATAAACAAGACAAGGACTTAAGGGATAATGAGATTTCAGGAAGAGTGTGGAGTTTTTAAATGTCAAAAGGCAGGTGTTTCTTTAAATATTAAATTTAGTCTTAAACCAGTTGTTCTCAAACTTTGTTTCGGGTCCTTTTTACGCTCTTAAAAATTATTGAGAACCCCAGGAATCTTTTATGTGGGCTATATATGGATGTTTATCATACTAGAAATTAAAATTAAGAAAATCTTAAGTTACCATTAAATAATCCATTACATGTTACTATATATAGCATTGCTTATTAAAAATGACTTGGAAGAAGCTTTAGGAGAGTGGTACTCATGTAAGAGTACTCATGTAAGAGTACCTATACCCTTAATATAAGGCCTATGTTCTTACATCTGATTCTATAGTCAATCATTTCCAATCTGTAGAAAACTCCACTGTACCCTCACAAGAGAATAAATGAGAAAAGGCTGATATTTGGCATTAATATGAAATTAGTTTTTACTTAGGGAAATTCTTTAAAGGATCTTAGGGACTCTCCTGAGTCCAGCATCCCTACTGCAAAATATTCCTGATTTCATAAACCAGCAAAATTAAAAATTCAAATCCTAAAGAAGAATTTAAAACTTAAATTCTAAACAAGAGTGAAGGGAATGATATTCCTGGAATACACTTAATGTATTTTCTGTTATCAGTTGGTTTCTTTTGCTTATCCTTCCTGCCATTAAGGTTAAGCCCTATTAAGAAGCTTAATATCTCCAGGAAAGGAAAAGGCAAGTACAGAGAGATCACATAGGCTTCAAATCTCAAGCTTGCTTTGAAGGGAAACAGCAGTCTTGAAAGCTAGATACTATTCATCAGTAGAAGGTTTCCTTCTAAATTCCACAAAACTGCCTACAAATACTAAGAACTAAAGCTTGGAGGACTGGCCAAAAAGCAGATCATAGAGGAAGGCAAAGCTCGGATATTATAAGGCAAAGTTTCCTTCAGTAAGAATACAGCCTTTCCAATGGAAAAGAGTTGGAGATCTGAAGGAACTGAGATGAGGATTAGGCAGCTCTATCTCAGGGACTCAGCACCCTGGCTCTCTGGGATCTCTGACCTGGAGAGTGTAAGAATGGGAGAGGCGGGGTGGAAGCAGCAAGAAGGAAAAACTTCCAAAAAGACTGAAGGAAACCAAAACTCTGGGGATGAGTATGTTTCCTACTGGGAATTTTGAGGAAACCATCTTCAATACTAGTATGTAAATTTGATTTCAAAATGCAAGAAAGTTTACTTTTGCAGTTATCGTGTCCTTTCCAGAATTCTGGTGCTATAGAGTGAAATGTCAGGCACTGTCCTAGGAACTTTACATCTGAAATGTCATTTAATCTCCACAACAACCTCTTTAAGTTCTATCTCATTATACAGAGAAGAAATCTAAAAAAATTATCTGCTTAAATAATAGAACTAGGACTTAGTTGTAGAAAATTCCAAGTTAATGACAGGACTTTGTGTGGTGTCCCAGTTAATATGAGTACCAACTTTTTGATTTTCAAGTTACTTACCTTGTAGAATCATTATAGATGATACAGGTTGAGTATCCTGTATCAACCCTAATCCAAATCTTAAATGTTCTAATATCAGACACTTTTAAAGTGCTGACATGAGGCTCAAAGGAAATACTCATTGGGGCATTTCAGATTTTTTGGATTAGGGATACTCAACCAGTAAGTATAATGTGAATATTCCAAAATCTGAAAAAGAAATCTGAAACCCCAAACACTTCTGGTCCTAAGCTTTTCAGATAGGAGATACTTGAGCTGTAAAAAAAAAACTTATACTAGTTGAACATGTTAGGGTTCAGAGGAAAGAATATCTAAAACCATGTAAAAATAAGCATACCTGTGGCAGGTAACAGGCAATACTGCCTTGTATAACTGAGGGATCTTTCTGTTGATCAGTGGCTGTAGGGCCTCTTTAAGGCGATGATAGTTTCTCTCCAGTTCCCTTTGATACTCCTTTTGATCTGGCCCAATTAAGCTCTTATTTTTTCTTAAGGCATCTTCACACCTAGGAAAAATAGCAAGTTATCAAGAGATGACTTGTGGCATAGTTTGTGGGTTTAATGGCATACACACACACACTATATATATGTGGGCTTGATGACAACACACTATAAATGTGGGCTTGAACACACACACAATACAAGCCAGGCGTGGTGGCTCATGCCTGTAATCCCAGCATTTTGGGAGGTCGAGGCAGGCAGATCACTTGAGCCCAGGAGTTTGAGACCAGCCTGGGCAATATGGCAAAATCTCATCTTTACAAAAAAAATGCAAAGATTAGCCAGGCATAGTGGTGCACTCCTGTAGTCCCAGCTATTCATGAGGCTGAGGTGGGACGATCGCTTGAGCCCAGGAAGTGGAGGTTGCAGTGAGCTGAAATTGCACCATTGCACTCCAGCCTGGGCAACAGAGTGAGACTGTCTCAAAATGTGTGTGTGTATATTAACCATGATGAAGTCATTTAGTTTTTTAGCTGAATGTTAAATAATCCTCTTTTGTTTTAGGTTTAAAGCTGAGTTCCTTTAAAACCTACTACACATTTACTTCCAGTTGTCATTAAATTGAAAATTATCTGAAGGTATTTTTTTCATATCACCACTTGACTAAGAATCTCTTTCAGGGATGTAATCATGCTCATTTATGTGGCACAATGCCATCTGGCACAGTGCTTTACCTGTGTTCAAATATTTCTTAAATGAATAGATTTTGATGACAGTCCTTTATCCAAGTTATTCAAATATTTGAGAAAAATATCTTGACCCCGAGAGACAATGAAGAAAAGGATATTTTAAAATAATATATATCTCTCTCTATGTTTGTGGAATGCCACTAAAGTGATGCTTAGTAGAAAATGCATAGCCTCAAATGCTTGTATTAGAAGGCTAAAACTGAAGAGCTAAGCAACTTAAAGTATTAGGAAGGAAATAAAATTTTAAAATATATTAGTATCAGAAATTACAAAAGTTGGTTCTTTGAAAAAACTAAAAAAACAGACAGCTCTAGCAAGATTAAATGAAAGAGGTCAAATATCCCCAACAGAAACTTAAAATGGGACATAAAGTTAAATACAGCAGAAGTTTTAAAGGGCATAGAAGATATTACGTACTTTTTTTTTTTTTTTTTTTGAGACAGAGTCTTTCTCTGTCACTCAGGCTGAAGTGCAATGGCATGATCTCTGCTCACTGCATCTTCTGCCTCCTGGGTTCAAGCAATTCTTGTACTTGCCACCTAAGTAGCTGGGACTACAGGCGCATGCCATCATACCCAGCTAATTATTGTATTTTTAGTAGAGACGGAGTTTCTCCGTGTTGGCCAGGCTGGTCTCTTACTCCTGGCCTTAAGTGATCTGGCTACTTCGGCTATCCACAGTGTTGGGATTACAGGGAGTCAACCACGGCACCCGGCCAATAAAATTGAACAGTTTAATGTACCCTCCCAAATTTATAATTGATATTAATAGATTAATGTAGATTTTTTGCTAAATTATTAATACATAATCTATGTTCATCTAGATTAATATAATTAGCAAAACAGAATGAAGAAAATATGTCACTAATACTAAAATAATCAAATAAATTGAATCAACTGTCACAAATCTATCTACGAAGAAAACACTAAGTTCTACTAAACATTCTAGGGACCAAGAACCCCAATGTAACACAATTATTCCAGAATATATAAAAAATGATTCCAGAGTATAGGGGAAAATAACTATTCTTGAGGGGAGTTCCCAACTCATATTTCAAGGCTGGGACACCAAAACCTAATGGAGGCTACAAGAAAAAAATTATAATCCAAGCTCATCCATTAATAAAACTGTAAAACTTCCAAATATAACACAGTTGGCCCTCCCTATCTGCATTAATGAATTAGACCAATCAGGGACTAAAATAATAATTAAAAAACAAAACTGTGTTGAACATATATAGATGTTTTTCTTGGCCTTATTTCCTAAACAATACAGTATTCAACTATTTACATTATATTAGGTATTTTAAGAAGTCTAAAAATAATTTAAAGCATACAGGAGGATATACATAGGTTATATGCAAATACTATACCATTTTATATAAAATATAGAGCTCGTCTGGATTCTAGTATCCACAGAAGGCCCTGGAACCAATCCCCCATCGATACTGATGGACAATTTTAGTAGGAAACTTGTACCAATGTATTAAACATACAGACACACATACCCCCCAAGTATTTTTCTTTTCTTTTCTTTCTTTTTTGAGACAGAGTTTTGCTCTTTTGCCCAGGCCAAAGTACAGTGGCTTGACCTCAGCTCACTGCAGCTTTGACCTCCTGGGCTCAAGGAATCCTCCCACCTTAGCCTCCCAACTAGCTGGGACTACAGGCATGCACCACCATGCCTGGCTAATTTTTGTATTTTTAGCAGATAAGGTTTCGCCATGTTGCCCAGGCTGGTCTCAAACTTCTGAACTCAAGCAATCTGCCTGCCTTGGCCTCCCAAAATGCTGGGATTTACAGGCATAAGGCACCGCACTAGCCACATTTTTTAGCCTTGGAATAAATGAATAGTTAGGTTATAAAACCGATAAATGTAACTTACTCCATTAAAAAATTAAAGGAGATGCAGAAAAAAAGCACTTCATACACTTTTTAAACACGTGTCATATTAAAAACTCTTTGCGTAACTACAAATAGGTGGGTAGTCCTTTAACCTAATTAAAAATCTACAAAAAACCTTTAGCAAACATGCTCAGTGGTGAAAACCCTTTTAGATGAGGAACAAGAAAATGTCCTCTCTATTCCTAGTCAACACAGTACTGGAGGTACTATCATTATAAGACAAGATAAAGATTCTACAGATAAATTATCAGAATTTATACATAAGTCTGGTAAAATTCTCATGTAAAAGTAATACATAAAGTCAACTGCAGCCAGGCATAGAGGCTCACACATGTAATCCCAGAGCTTTGGCAGGCTGAGACCAGAGGACTGCTGGGGCCCAGGAATGAGAGATCAGTGTGGGCAACATAGTGAGACCCTGTCACTACAAAAATAAAGTAAAAAATCTGGTATAGTGGTGAACACCTGAAGTCCCAGCTACTTGGGAGGCTGAGGTAGAAGGATCACTTAAATCCAGCAGGTCAAGGCTGCAGTGAGCCATGATCACACCATTGTACTTACTCCAGCCTGGGTGACAAAGTGAGACCCTATCTCAAAAATAAATAAATAAATAAATAAAGTCAACTAATTTTTGGTACAACAGGAAACAGAAAACACAATTTTAAAAGATAACATTAATAAAATCATTACTAAAGAATAAATTTAGAAATGTATAAGACTTCACAAAAAAATTTAAATAGCATTAAGAAAACATTTAAAAGACCTAAGTAAATGGAAAAATATACCATATTCATGGACTGATGTCAATTCTCTTCCAATTGATCTATAAATTCAGGTTATTTTTTGGGTGGAGTGAATTCTAAAATTTAAAATTTATGTAAAAAAGAAAACAGCCAACAACAGCCCTTCAACAAAACAAGGTGAGAGGAATTGCTCTGCCATACAGCAAAGCTTATAAAGTGGCAGTAGTTAAGACAGCACGACATTAGCTGAAAGAGAGATAAATAGAGCACTGTAGGAGAATAAAGATCCCAGAAACATATGCACATAAACATGGGTGCTTAATTTATAAAGTGATGACACTGCAAACCAGTGGAGAAAGGGCAATCTTTTTAAGTGGCAATGAGTCAACTGGATATCCATAAGGGAGAAAAAAGCCCCTAAACTATATCTTATACCATATTCAATAAATGATACTGAGATCATTATCAGTTATCAGTATGGACAAAAATCAAATTGATCCCTACCTTGAACCATATATAAAAATAAATTGCAAATGGATTTTTTAAAGAGATAGGGTCTCACTATGTAGACCTGAACTTCTGGCCTCAAGCCATCATTCTACTTTAGCATCCTATGTAGCTGGGACTACAGCACTCACCACAGCACCTGGCTCCTGCAGGCATTTTTTTTTTTTTTTTTTTTAAGTAAAAAAAGCTTGCTTTATTTTCTTTCTTTTTTTTTTTTTTTGCCTCCCCCACCCTTTGTTTAACCTACACTAATAAAGGAAAAGATTGACTCATTTAACTAAATTTAAGAACTTCTGTTTGTAGGGAAAAAAATGATGTCTCAAATTCAGAGAAGATATTTGTGATATTAACAAATGATAAACATCCAGAACACACAAATACCCTTAGAAATCAGTAAGGAAAATAATCCAATAGGAAAACGGCAAAAGACTTGAATATGTAATTTACAAAGGAGGGAAGAGAAATGAGTAACAGACACATCAACAGATATTCAACCTCTTTGGTAATCAGGGAAATGCAAATTTAATCCAGGACTACCTATCATTTCACATCTACTAGTTGGTAAAAGTTACAATGTTAGATAATATCAAGTATTGGTGAGGATATATTGTAATAGGAATTCAAATGCTACTGATGGGAATGTAAATTTGGCTTAAACACTTTGGAAAAAAAAATGTGGCATCATCTGATTGAGGATGAACCTATGAACCAACAACACTATTCTTAATTTTAACCCCTAGAAAAATATCTTGTACATGAATATCCACAAATAGGTAGAGGGATATTCAAGTAGTACTCTTGTAACTAAAAACAAAACAGGAAACAACCAAAATATCCATTAACAGAAGAATGACTAAATCATGGCATATTCATAAAATGGAATATGTAAAAATAAATTAAGGCAACATTTACTACAGATGTATCTCACAAACACCAAAAACAGCAAGTCACACAATAATGTTAAAGTTAAAACAATGTTAAAGTTAAAAAATTGCAAAACAAAATATGTTATTTAGGGAACCATTTATGATAGAACTATGAAGACAAGAAAGGAAATAATAAATATGAAATTCAGGATATTGGTTACCCCTGAAGGAATGGAGGGAAATGATATCAGAGAAACACATAGGGAGGGGATCTCAAAGTCATGGTCATGCCTGATGCTTGACTTCTTAGGCTGGGTGGCAGACACATGACTTTTTTTCTTCCTATTCTTTAATAGCAAATGTTATAAATATTATTTTCAATATATTCAACATTTAATGAAAAAAGTTTTTTTTCCATTTTTTTTTTTTTTTTGAGATGGACTTTCACTCTCGTTGCCCAGGCTGGAGGGCAATGGTGCGATCTTGGCTCACTGCAACCCCTGCATCCCAGGTTCAAGCGATTCTCCTGCCTCAGCCTCTGGAGTAGCTGGGATTATAGGCGCCCACCACCACGCTCAGCTAATTTTGTATTTTTTTAGTAGAGACAGGTTTCACTACGTTGGTCAGGCTGGCCTTGAACTCCTGACCTCAGGTGATCCACCCACCTTGGCCTCCCAAAGTGCTGGGATTAAAGGTGTGAGCCACTGAGCCTGGCAATGAAAAAAAGTTTTAAAAAAATAAAACACAAAAACAAGAAGTAAACACATAAAAAAGTGCTTAGTTTTTAGTAATAAAACAATTTTCTTTTTTAAGCTAGAGTCTGGTTCTGTCGTCTAGTCTGGAGTGCAATGGCGCCATCTTGGCTCACTGCAACGTCTGCCTCCAGGGTCCAAGTGATTCTCCTGCCTCAGCCTCCCGAGTAGCTGGGATTACAGCCACGTGCCATCACATCTGGCTAATTTTTATATTTTTAGTAGAGACGGGGTTTCAGCATCTTGGCCAGTCTGGTCTTGAACTCCTGACTTTGTGATCCACCCGTCTCAGCCAACCAAAGTGCTAGGATTACAGGCATGATCTACCATGCCCAGCCTAGAAATACCATTTTATCTCACATAGAAAATACAGCTTTTATGTGGCTACAGGATTGCTATAAAAAAAAGTATACCTATAGACTAATGATTTGAGAAAAAGTAAAGTATGACAAAGCAAAGGGAAGGTAAAGGATCTAAAGCTGGAGAATTTAATGCCAGCCAAGGATGGTTTGATAATTTTAGAAAGAGGTTTGACTTTTTAAAATGCCAAAAAATAGGAGAGGCAGTTTCTGCTGACCAAGAAGCAGCTTCTGCCAACCAAGAGGTAGCAGACAAGCTCCCAGATGCCACTATAAAAATCACTGAAGAGAGAGAATATTTGCCTGAACAGGTTTTTTGTTGTTGTTGTTGTTTCTGAACAGGTTTTTAGTGCAGGTGCAAAGTGCCCTATTTAGAAAAAAAAAAAATGCCACAATGGACATTTGTTAGTAAAAAAGAGAAGTGAGTACTAGGATTTAAGGCAAAAAAGGGATAGGCTAACTTTACTATTTTGTACAAATGCAGTCAGGTTTATAATCAAGACTGTTCTTATTTATAAAGCTACTAATCCCTGAACCTTGAAGGGAAAAGGTAAACACCAGGTGCCAGTCTCCTGGCTGAACAACAAGAAGGTCTGGATGAGAACCCATTTTCTGGATTGGCTCCATGGGTGCTCTGTCCATGAAGTCAGGAAGTTATCTTATTAGTAAGGGAATGCTCTTTAAAGTTCTTTTGATATTGGACATTGCTTCTGGCCACCCAAAACCCCGAGTTTAAAACCAAAGGTCTTGAAGTCGTCTACTTGCCCCCCTAAAAACAACATCTTGACTGGGCACTGTGGCTCATGCCTGTAATCCCGGCACTTTGGGAGGCCAAGGTGGGAGGATCGCCTGAGGTCAGGAGTTCAAGACCAGCCTGATCAACATGGTGAAACCCCATCTCTACTAAAAATACAAAAATTAGCCAGGCGTGGTGGCAGGCACCTCTAATTCCAGCTACTCAGGAGGCTGAGGCACAAGAATCGCTTGAACTCAGGAGGCAGAGACTGCAGTGAGCCAAGATCGCGCCATTGCACTCTGGAGTGGGCGAGAGAGCAAGACTCTATCTCAAACAAAAACAAAAACAAAAACAAAAAAACAACCAACCAACCAAAACAAAAAAAGACAAAAAACAAATAATGACCAAAAAAAGTATCTCTAATTCATCTGCTAGATCGAGGGTCCTAAAGACCTATAAAGCTCATTACACATGGTACTTTATATTAACAGAAAGGAGTGTCAGCACTATGGAAGAGAACTCAGATAGAACATCACAAGTCTGGAAGAATTATACCATTGAAAATGTCACCACTGTTTACAGAGAAAGCCATGAAAGCCATCAGGCCCAAGACAATCAATTCCTGCAGGAGAAAACTGAGTCCAGAGGTTATGCATTACTTTACAGGATTTACAAAGAAATCATGAAACAGACTGTAGATATGGCTTAAAAGGTGGAGAGTGAAGGGTTTCAAGATATGGATCTTGGAGAAATTTGAGAGCTAATAGACACTATACCAGAAGAATTAACAGAAGATGACTTGATGGACATGAGTGCTTCTGAACCACTGCCAGAAAATAAGGCAGAAAACGTGGAAGCAGTGGTGCCAGAAAACAAATTGACATGAGACAATCTGGCACAAGGATTTTGATGACCTAAGACTGCTTCTGACTTCTTTTACACTATGGACTCTTTATGATAAGGGCACAGACACTAAAGCAAATGGTGGAAGAAGGACTGGTACATATGGAAACATTTTTAGAAAAATAAAAAAGCAAAAATGTCAGACAGAAATTATGATATCCATCTAGATGGATTCACAGCTGAATTCTACCATTCAAACGAGAACTGGTACCAATCCTACTGACACTATTTCACAAGATAAAGAGGGAATACTTCCAAATTGTTCTATGAAGCCAGTATCACCCTAACACCAAATCCAGGAAAGGAAATAACAAAAAAAGAAAACTACAGACCAATAACCCTGATTAACATAGATGTAAAAATCCTTAACAAAATTCTAGCTAACCAAATCCAACAGCGTATCAAAAAGATAATCCACCATGATCAAGTGGGTTTCATACCAGGGATGCAGGGATGATTTAACATACATGAGTCAATAAATGTGATATACCACAAAAACAGAATTAAAAACAAAATCACATGATCATCTCAATAGATGCAGAAAAAGCAATTGACAAAATCCAGCATCCCTTTATGATTAAAACCACCAGAAAAACTGGCATACAAGAGACATACCTCAGTGTAATAAAAGCCATCTATGACACACCCACAGCCAACATAATACTGAATGGGGAAAAGTTGAATGCATTCCCTCTGAGAACTGGAACAAGGCAAGAATGTCCACTCTCACCACTTCTCTTCAACATAGTACTGGAAGTCCCAGCCAGAGCAATCAGACAAGAGAAAGAAAGGGCATCCAAATCGGTAAAGAGGAAGTCAAACTGTCACTGTTTGCTGAAGATATAATTGTAAACCTAGAAAACCCTGAAGATTCCTCTAAAAAGCTCCTAGATAACTGATAAATGAATTCAACAGTTTCAGGATATAAAATTAATGTACATTAATTAGTAGCTCTGCTATACACCAACAGCAACCAAGCTGAGAATTAAATCAAGAATCCCAGCACTTTGGGAGGCTGAGGCCAAACCCTTTTACAATAGCTGCAAAAACAAACAAACAAATGAACGAACAAAAACCCTTACAAATATACCTATCCAAGGAGGTAAAAGACCTCTAACAAGGAAAACTACAAAACATTGCTGAACTAAATCACAGATGATACAAACAAATGGAAACACATCCCATGCTCATGGATGGGTAGAATCAATATTGTGAAAATGACCATACTGCCAAAAGCAATCTACAAATTCAATGCAATTCCCATCAACATATCACCATCATTCTTCACAGACCTAGAAAAAACAATCCTAAAATTCACATGGAACCAAAAAAGAGCCCACATAGCCAAAGAAAGACTAAGCAAAAAGAACAAATCTGGAGGCATCACATTACCTGATTTCAAACTATACTATAAGGCCATAGTCAACAAAACAACATGGTATTGGTATAAAAATAGGCACATAGACCAATGGAACAGAATACAGAACCCAGAAATAAACCCAACTGATCTTTGACAAAGCAAACACAAACATAAAGTGGGGAAAGGACACCTTATTCAATAAATGATGCTGGGATAATTGGCAAGCTATATGTAGGAGAATGAAACTGGATATTCATCTCTCACCTTATACAAATCAACTCAAGATGGATCAAGGACTTACATCTAAGACCTGAAACTATACTAGAAGATAACATCAGAAAAATCCTTCTAGACATTGGCTTAGGCAAAGATTTCAGGATCAAGAACTCAAAAGCAAATGCAATAAAAAGAAAGACAAATAGGTGGGACTTAATTAAACCAAAGAGCTTTTGTATGGCAAAAGAAGAGTCAGCAGAGTAAACAGACAACCCACAGAGTGGAAGAAAATCTTCACAATCTATACCTCCAACAGAGGACTAATATCCAGAATCTACACAAACTCAAACAAATGAGCAAGAAAACAAACCAAACAATCCCATCAAAAAGTGGGATAAAGACATTAATAGTCAATTCCCAAAAGAAGATATACAAATGGCCAACATATAAAAAAATGCTCAATATCACTAATCATCAGGGAAATGCAAATCAAAACCACATTGCAAAACCACCTTACTCCCACAAGAATGGTCATAACAATAAAAATAAATAGATATTGGTGTGGATGCAGTAAAAAGGGAATACTTCTACACTGTTGGTGGGAATGTAAACTAATACAACCACTATGGAAAACAGTGTGGAGATTCCTTAAAGAACGAAAAGTAGAACTACCATTTGATCCAGCAATCCCATTACTGGGTATCCACTCAGAAGAAAGTAAGTCATTATATGAAAAAGACACTTGCATATGCATGTTTATAGCAGAACAATTTGCAATAGCAAAAATGTGGAACTGGCCCAAATGGCTACCAATCAATGAATAAAGAAACTGGGGCCAGGCGCTGTGGCTCATGCTTGTAATCCCAGCACTTTGGGAGGCCGAGGTGGGCAGATCAACTGAGGTCAGGAGTTTGAGACCTGCTTGACCAACATGGAGAAACCCTATCTCTACTAAAAGTATAAAAATTAGCTGGGCGTGAAGGCACATGTCTGTAATCCCAGCTACTCAGGAGGCTGAGACAGGAGAATCGCTTTGAACCCAGGAGGCAGAGGTTGTGGTGAGCTAAGATCGTGACATTATATTCCAGCTTGGGCAACAAGAGCAAAACTCCATATAGATGATAGAATATTAGCCATAAAAAGGAATGAGTTAATGGCATTCGCACCAACTTGGATGGGATTAGAGACTATTTATACTAAATGAAGTAACTCAGGAATGGAAAACCAAACATTGTACGTTCTCACTCAGCAGTGAGAGCTAAGCTATGAGGATACAAAGGCATAAGAATGATATAATGGACTGGGGACTAGGGTGGGAAAGGGTGGGAAGGGATGAGGGATAAAAGACTATAAATTGGGTTCAGTGTATACTGCTCAGGTGATGGGTGCACCAAAATCTCACAAATCACCACTAAATAACTTATTCATGTAACCAAATATCACCTGTTCCCCAAAAACCTATGGAAAAAAAAATTATGATGTCTGTAAAGTTATACCAAGCCTGTTTGCTTCTTCTGCCTCCTGCTCCCTCCTCCACCTCTTCTGCCTCTGCCACTCTTTAGACAACAAGATCAACCCCACTTCTTCCTCCTCCACAGCCTCTTCAACACGAAGACAAGGAGGATGATGATCCACTTCCACTAATGAATAGCAAAATATACTTTCTCTTCTTTATGATTTTGGTAGCAACATTTTCTTTTCTCTAGCTTAGTTTATTGTAAGAAGACAGTATATAACGCATATAACATGCTAACTATGTGCCTAACTGTATTATCAGTAAGGCTTCTAGTCAATAGCAGGCTATTAGTTAAGTTTCTGGAGAATCAAAAATTTACACAGGTTTTCAGCTGTGCAAAGGATTGGCACCCCAACCTCTGTGTTGTTCAAGGCCAACTGTACTTACAAACTTTTTGGAATGTACTACATATTGTGAGCCAATAAAAATGTTCATGTAGGCTGGGCATGGTGGCTATTCCCTGTAATCCTAGTACTTTGGGAGGCTAAGGTGGGAAAATTGCTTGAGGCTAAGAGTTCGAGACCAGCCAGGGCAACATAGTGAGACTTCACCTCTACCAAAAACTCCCAACCAACCAAACATAACTGGGCATGGTGGTACACATCACAAGGCTGAGGGAGGAGGATCCCTTGAGCCCAGAAGTTTGAGGCTGCAGTGAGCTATGGTTGTGTCACTGCACTCCAGTCTGGGTGGCAAAGAAAGACCCTGTCTTTTTATTTTATTTTTTTCATTTTTCATTTTTTTGTTTTGTCTTTTTTATTTATTTTTGTTTTTTTGTTTTTAATTTTTTTTTTTGACCCTGTCTCTAAAACAAACAAAAAATGTTCATGTACTGTGTGGCTCAGTTATCTCATACTGAAAATTTTAATTCAACAAAAGAAAAAGATCCATTCAAATTCAACTTAAATTCTAGTATATTAATTTGAGGAAATAATATAACCATTAGAATAGTTTAAGCTCTAATTGAAAAATAAGAATTTAAGATTATATGTATATTATGACTATATTAATTTGAATAAATAACATTAGAATAGTTTAAACTTCAATTGAGAATTTAAGATTATACATATGACTAAACCATTATAAAATAAATATATATGCATAAAGACATACTATTTAGTTACCATACTGAATGGTAACACACAAAAATAAAAAATGTAGTATTGGCTATAACTCCTTTATAAGGTTTATATTATGTAGTTTTTTTGTTTGTTTATTTATTTTTGAGATGGAATCTCACTCTGTCACCCAGAATGGAGTGTAGTGGCATGATCTTGGCTGGCTGCAATCTCCACCTCCCGGGTTCAAGGAATTCTCCCTGCCTCAGCCTCTCAAGTAGCAGGGATTATAGGCACCCACCACCACATCCGGCTAATTTTTGTATTTTTTAGCAGAGACGTAGTTTCACCATGTTGGCCAGGCTGGTCTTGAACTCCTGACCTCAGGTGATCCACTGGCCTTGGCCTCCCAAAGTGCTGGAATTACAGGTGTTGAGCCAGTGCGCCTGGCCTCTTGTTTGGTTTTTGCAATATAAAAGGAGAAAACCTTCTCTTCAGATAATAACACTTAAGGAGACCTTTTGGCTACAGGAATTCAGCATCCTATAGTAAATGTATACAAGATGGAGGACATTTAAGAATTGTAGTCATGGTAAAATATTCCAAAAACAAAAGAAATGAAGTACCTGATTGTCTTTTACTAAATGTCTATGACCTAAGTAAGTATGTCTATGATCATCTGGCTTACAAAGATGGCAGGGTGTATTTTGTTGTTTTTTTTACACCTCCCAAATAATAAAATTAATGCTAGAAATCAGTCAATCTAAAAGTAGAAAACACGTTTATTTCTTTTACTGCCACAGTTCACCTGCTGAATACCTGCTTTCCTTCTGAGAGTGCAGAATTTTGGTACATGTCAGAGAGGGGGTTCCTACATGACCAGATCCTGATAAAAACCTTTGGCACTGAGTCTCTTAATGAGGTTCCTTGGTAGACAACATTTCACACCTGCTGTCACAACTCATTGCTGGAGGAATTAAGCAAGTCCTGTGTGACTTGACCGGAAGAGGACCCTTTGAAGCTTGCTCCTGGTTTCCTCCAGATTTCACTCTATGCACCTTTTCCCTTTGCTGACTTTACTTGGTATTCTTTCAGTGCACTAAATCACAAACACCAGCACAACCACATGCTGAGCCCTGTAAGTCTTTCTAGCAAACCACTGAAATTGGAGATGGTCTTGGGGACCCCTGACAAGACCATAAATTATTTCACCTAATCTGCACAACTTCCTTATGGGAGGAAGGTATCTATCCTTACTTTATAGATTAGAAAATGGAGGATCACAGAAATTAAGTAACCTGGAAAAGCACAACCAATGATAAGGTCAGGCTCTGAACACAAACTTTCTGCTTCCAAGTTTACTGCTTGTAAGCTCCCTGGGGGGAGGGAAGAAGAAACTCAAATATTGAAGATTCACAATAAATAGTAGCTTTCAAGTTGAATAATCTTATAGTAGTTTCAAGTTAATAAAACCTGAGCTTTGGCTTTTCTAATTTTTAAAATTAAAAATATGGCATTATAGAGTATGGTAGCGTGGTGGGGCAGGAGAATAAGTACACACTATTAAAGAAAAGTAAATTCTACACAGATTATTATTGTATACCACTTTTCTGTATTTTTTTTTCTCTCTCTCTTTTTCTAACATAGGGTCTTGCTCTGTCACCCAGGCTGGAGTGAAGTGGTACAATCATAGTTTACTACAGCCTCCAACTCCTGGCTCAAGCGATTCTCCTGTCTCAGCCTCCAGAGTAGCTGCCACTACAGGCGCACAACCTACACTTGGCTAATTTAAAAATTTTTTTTGTAGAGATGGGATCTTGCTTTGTTTTCCAGGCTGGTCTCAAACTCCTGACCTCAAACGATCCTTCTCCTTCAGCCTCCCAAAGTGCTGGGATTGCAGGTGTAAGCCACTGTGCCTGGCTTATTTTCTCTTTCACTAGTTCCTTAAGGTCCTTATGGCATACTGTGGTATTAGTCTCAATTTGAAGATCCTGATGCAGAAAACCTTGAATACCTTTTAGTAAAATCTTTAAAGCAGAGTCGCAGTTTATTATGATGTCTGAAGAGCTTTGGGTCACTAGGTATTTCAGACAGAAAAACCTGGGCAACTTCCAAAGGCCCCTGCAAAATAAGAAAATAAAACAAGAAGTGTTTTTTTTGTTGTTGTTGTTATCTCTAAAATCACAGAGACAGAATTTATTCAAACGATTTTTTTTAGCACTGAGATGGCTGCATTTAAGCTTAATGCATATATGCCTATGCCTAAATTAAAGCTCGACAGAGACTGTTTCAGTATTTTCTAATTTTGTTCTACATTCTTGTCTACTGCAATTAACTTCTTCTTAGTTTATTATTCAAAGAAACAGAATAGAATCTCAAGGAGTGACTACCATGTTTGTTAATGTATTTTGCTTTGTATTTTCCACATTTTTTATTGTATCCTGGAAGTAAAAAGTTGTCAAGCTACTACATCTGCCAGTCTGCTGATTATCAGAGTTGATTTCGCTAAAAAAGCTTCCCTCAGTATTCCAAAGGTGTTCCAGATACCATGTTAAAGAAGATAATCTTGGCTGGGTGTGATGGCTCATGTCTGTAATCCTACCACTTTGGGAGGCCAAGGCGGGTGGATCATGAGGTCAGGAGATTGAGACCATCCTGGCTAACATGGTGAAACCCCGTCTCTACTAAAAGTACAAAAATTAGCTGAGTGTGATGGTACATGCCTGTAGTACCAGCTACTGAGGCAGGAGAATTGCTTGAACCCGAGAGGCGGAAGTTGCAGTGAGCTGAGATCGTGCCACTGCACTCTAGCCTGGGCGACAGAGTGAGACTCTCTCAAACAAAAAAAAAAAAAAAAAAAAAAAAAAGAAGAAGATAATTGTTCATAAGCTACATCATTTGGAAACAAAACCTTAAAATCATGTTTCTAGGTGAAGGTCTTAAGGTATTTATTTCAGTTTTGGTGGGGCATTTTTTAGCTTTGTTCCTTTAATCTGAAGTAGTTAAGACATGGTACATGAAATCTTACTTGAAGCCTTTCTGCATTTTCCCTTATCATGGAATATTCCTAAGACTGGGGCCATACCTAAAATCATTAAGAGAATCTGAATGAACCAACCACAACAACTAATGGGAATGCCTTATAATCTGCATATGACAAAAGAACAATAATTTCTTATGTCAGTTATTATTCACATTTAAAAAATGATTCCATATCACTCATTTAATCCTCACAACTTATTGTAAAGGAGATCTGGGGAAGATAACATCAGGGAGAATCTAACATAGTAGACGTTCACATATATGTACAAAGCTCTGAAAATGAGTCCCTGTTTTAAAGATCACATTCTTTTGATACAAGTTTTTTAAGGAACTATATTTTAAGTGAATCAATTCCTTCTTAATAGAATATATAAGATCACATAAGTAGAAAAATATAGGCAGTAGAGAAGGCAGATCCTTTTCATTTGACTTAACACTTATTTGTGGTATTTGTAAAATGCAATAATAAAATTATCCCAAACCATATTTATAGCTTGAATCATACAGCGCTAGCAAAAAGCACTAACCTGATTAACTGTTGTGCCTACAGATCCCTGGAGTACCATCTGAAGCATTTTGGGGTCTGCGGGATCCTGATGTGTTGCAAATGCCAACTCCTGTGTCTTTTTCTGCATGTCCTCAATAGCAACTTCAATTGGTGTTAAGATGATCTGAGTAAAAGAGCATCTATTAGGTGAGTGTTCTGACTGAAAACTATTTAATGAACTTTATGTATAATCAACTAAAATTAGGAAAAAAAAAGGAGATCAACTGTAAACTTTATGTAACAGTAAAATTCCAAACTTGGATCCCTAAATGAAAAAAAAAAAAAATCAACCTTTTAAAGAACAAACTGGGGGTGAGTTAGGGTCTTAGAAAAGAAGTAAAAAATTAAGGACTCAAAAATGGGTAAAATACTAGTATGTTATGGTGTAAGGAATGGTACATATCTTCTGCTACATCCAAGTTGTTGTTACATGGCTTGAATATATTTGCTTCTCTAATTCTGTTTCCCTATTTATGGACTTACCTCTTCTTTGTGAGTGACATTGACCCTTGTTTTAATATAAGGAAAGGCATGAGATGTAGTCAGAATGGTCTTCCTTTTGAATTGTTCATGAAGTTCCCCATGGGCACGGCCATCTAAAGTAAAGGGTGTACAGTACATGAAGCGGCGAAGATTATAATTTTTGTCGAAATAAGTGATTCTGTCCTTCATCTCATATGTGTCAAAGTATGGCTCCACATAGGTAATCTGAATATATGCCTAGGAAAGAAAAAAGTCCTTCATTTCCTCACTGTTAAGTCATCATTTAGTCTTTCTCAAACAAAACTGCATAGAGGATCTCAAAGAGATGCCTATATGTCATTATAGTCGAATCAACCATACCTTGTTAGGATCTAATTTACACTTGTCTACAGGATTAGAGTCTTTGATTACTTCAACAACATCCTCTCCAAATCTTTCTCCATAAAATCCCTACAATAAAGAAAAAGAAACCTTTTATATGAAGTTAACAAGACTGGGAAATAGAGAAGGCCTCTGAGGGTAACTCCTGAGCAAAATCAAGAGAATTAGTGAGTTCTCTACAATCTTATCAATAATTTAAAAATAATGATTTAGGCTTATAAAAATTATACTAGCTTATGAAGTTGTACAGTCTCAGTCCATATTTATTTGACACTATTCCCATCCACAAACTTTAAATAACACAAAACCTCAGAAAACAACAATTTTCTCCAATAAAAAATACAGGATTCCACAAGAAGTCCTGAAGAGAAACAAAAGAGAAAAGAAAGCAAAGACAAAAGAAACTCATTATTGTTTATGTATAAAATCTTAGTTTTATTGAGTTTGTTGTGGCTTGATTTCTTTTTTTTTCAGATCTCTCAGGCCAAGTGGCTTGATTTTTTACAGACCACAGGTCAATGAATAAACATTCATTTTTATGACCGATTATTTTAATCCCAGAATTTTCAAATAAAACCATTGACCTGTGGAAGTTTTGTATAAGTTTACAGTTTGAAAAGGCAACCTTAGGTCAAGAATGTAGTGACTTTTCCATATGACACTTGAGTGGCAGCATGGGCAATGGATGAAGGTATTCAAAAGGAAAAAATCAAATTTGAATCTTCAAAGGAGAAACCTCCACTGCTACCCCAAGGGTAATTTTTATAATTGAGTAAGTTTGGTAAATACAGTCTCAATTAATATTTCCCAAGACTTACACCTAGCCTCTCGAAAAATAAAAAGTCACAGTTTGAGCCAATTTATGTAAGTTGGGCCAGAGAAGTCACCAATAGGAATCTAAGGTTCAAGAAATTAACATCGGTAAGAATAAAAACAACCCTAAGAGCACTATTTCTCAAACTGCTATGTGAACACAAATCACCTGGGGATCTTGTTAAAATGCATACTCTAATTCAGAAGGGTTGGGGTGGGGTCTGAGGTTCTGCATTTCAAATAATCTCCCAGGTGATGCCAATGCTTCTGGTCCATGCGCCACACTTTGAGTAACAAAAATAGAGAAAGGTTGGAAAGAATAACTATAACAGAAAAATCTGGTTAGCCCAGTAAATAAGAAACTCAATCTTTTATGGTGAAAATTAAGAAGTTATAAAGGTTAAAGGAAGTGTTTTTAAGGTGTGATTTCAGGCTTTTAAGTTCTAAAGATACCTCACCAGGAACCAGTTAAGCCAAAGAGATAATATGCTTGAGTCAGAAATTTCTTGGGGTTCTGGTTCTAGGTCAATTATTAGCTATTACTTCTTTATCTTTTTCAACAAAATGTGGATTACACTATATATTTTTCCATAAGTCACAGTAATTCTGAAGGATACAGGGGTTTCTAAAATATGTGTGAAAACAATCTCAAAAAAAAATTACTACTTTATTGTTGCCATAAAAGATTTGAAAAAAAATTATTGTAACTATTAAAAATCCTTATTCTCTAACGCAATAGTTTATTTGGCAAGATCTGGCTTATTAAATGATTATATCTGGATCTGAAAGTCGAATCATCAGAGAGAATACAAATTAAAGATGACATTTTATGAACCACCACAGCATTCACCTCCAATCTGTGAGATATCTCTGCAAGTTTGGTTATTGCAGGCTCCTTGTAAACAAATTCTTGTTCATCCAAATCCCCGAACTTGGTTCCATAAAAACCAACACGAAAATAGGTGCCAAACATCCGCTTACCATCCTAGGTTTAGGAAAATGAAGAAACTTTAATATGAAATATCTCTGCTTTTCACATTATGTTTAGATTGTTACAGCATAAAATTTCCAAAACATTGCAAAAAGTTTTCATTCAAAATTATAATATTTTAGATGAAGGTTTAAACAAAGTAAATAGTCTTTCTTTTTTCATTATTTCTAACAAATAACTGCAAATAGGGCTACTAACAAGTGACTAAATCACATATAATATTTTTCAGAGTTTGTACCAAGTGACTTTATCACATTGGTCTATGTTTTTTAAATCTATATAATTGAGATAAATCAACTAATTTTTCTTACTGCAAGAAAAGATGCTTGATATAACAAACTATGTCTTAATTGTACTGATACTAAAGCATACTAGATCAAGTTAAATTTTAAAACAATGTTTACATATTTATAAATTAGCATTAGCCTTTATATAACCTCTTTACAAATATTAAATGAGATTGTAAAAGTCAGGAGTCAAATCAGTAAATGTCAAGACCCTCCAGAAGCACTACAGCAAAAATTCTACAGTTAGCAGCTCTGTGCCAGTAAATTTTTTTTTTTTTTCCAGACGGAGTCCCACTCTTTTCACTCAGGATGGAGTGCAGTGGCACAATCTCGGCTCACTGCAACCTCTGCCTCCTAAATTCAAGTGATTCTCCTGCCTCAGCCTCCTGAGTAGCTGGGATTACAGGCATAAACCATCATGCTTGGCTAATTTTTGTATTTTCAGTAGAGATGGGGTTTCACCATGTTGGCCAGGCTGGTCTCAAGCTCCCAGCCTCAGGTGATCCATCTATCTCAGCCTCCCAAAGTGCTGGGATTATAGGCATGAGCCACCACACCCAGCCCAGTAAAAGAGTTTTATGTAGAAGAGTTACTAAAAATGGAACAGAAAGGGAGAAAAAAAATCTATAAAAGAAAATAAGTAAAAAATTTTTGAGATGAGTTGGTTATTCTAAAGCACCTGAACCTCCCAATGGCATGCATTAACTATACATTCATGTCCGGTACAAATTACATTAAGGTCTCCTTAACTCTCACAAAGCATATCAGAAGACAAATTATTTTAATAAAGATAAATATTTGGATACTTTCTATGCAACTTTTTTTTTTTTTTTTTCTTAAAAATGGTGTTTCATCATGATGGCCAGGCTGGTCTTGAACTCCTGACCTCAGGTGATCCACCCACCTTGGCCTCCCAAAGTGCTAGGATTACAGGCGTGAGCCACCGCGCCTGGCTCTATGCAACTTTTATATATTTTTTTTAAGTGTCACCTCAGCCTCCTATGTAGCTGGGATTATAGGTGTGTGCCACCTTGCTCAGCTAATTTTTATAATTTATTTTAGGATTCTCTGGAGGTGACTATTACACATCACAAGTGTATTTAAAGACCTCTGAATTCTCTTTAAGCCTAATCTGCTTTATATTTATTTTTCCTATATTGAAAAAGAAAGGGCATATAAAACAAGCTAGAAATGCCACACATAATTAAGCAAAATGGGAAGCTCTAATCCTTAATTTACCAGTTTTAACAACAACAACAAAAAAAGTATAGTGAAAAGGCTGGGCATAGTGGCTCCTGCCTGTAATCCCAGCACTTTGGGAGGCCAAGGCGGGTGGATCACGAGGTCAGGAGATGGAGAACATACTGGCTAACATGGTGAAACCCCATCTCTACTAAAACTGTGAAAATTAGCCTGGCATGGTGGCACGCACCTGTAATCCTAGCTACTTGGGAGGCTAAGGCAGGAGAATCACTCGAACCCAGGAGGCAGAGGTTGCAGTGAGCCGAGAAGGTGCCACTGCACTCCAGCCTGGGTGACAGAGCGAGACTTAAAAAAAAGTACAGTGACTAAAAATATCTCTATATTTTTGTCCAAAAACATGTAAAGTTTTAAAGAAAAATGTCTTTGGAGCTAAAGAAAGTTGAGGTTTCTAATTTAAAAACATTTTTTCAGTTACTTTATTTCAAAATTTAACACACATAAAAATTAACTTATTTCTACAGCAAATTAATCTGTCTAGACAGATTAAATGATTCAACTAAAATACTGATTAAAACCATAAGTAAGCCAATGGAACAATATAATAATAGTAAATTTTGACTTAAGTAATAAAGGCACTGCATGAAAAACAAAAAAGGAATATAAGAAAATTACTTGAAAATTTGTGGTTGTTCTTCAAAACATGTCATACACATATATACATATACATTCCTACTTTTTATTTTTTATTTATTTTATTTTTTAGTTTTTTTGAGACAGGGTCTCACTCCATTACCCAGACTGGAATGCAGTGGTGTGACCACAGCTCACTGCAGCTCTGTCTCCTGGGCTCAAGCAATCCTTCCACCTCAGCCTCCTGAGTACCTGGGATTCCAGATGCATGCCACCACACCCAGATAATTTCTTGCACTTTTTGTAGAGCCAGGGTTTTGCCACATTGCCCAGGCTGGTCTTGAACTCCTGGGCTCAAGTGATCTATCTGTCTCAGCCTCCCAAAGTGCTGGAATTACAGGTATGAGCCACCACACTGGGCCCATTCCTACTTTTTAAAACCACAAATATTAATATGCTGCTATTCTGGCTGTCCTCCTCTTAGAGGTTTCCAGTTTAAAACAATATTCCAATTCTTCAATATTGTGGCCCTTTAAATATTTGAAGATAACAATTAGAACTTGTTTCCTTTAGCTAAATTTTCTAGTTCTCAATTAATCTTCATATGACAGTAATTTCTACTCTTTGGCATTTTATTAGTTTTTCAATGCCATCCTTTAAAGTGTGATAACCCAGATATAGCCATAATACTGTTGATGTGATCTGACCAATGAAAGTGTGTTGGTGGGTGGGCTCAACGTCTCCTTGAATCTGAACATTGAATTTTATTAAGGTAGCTTAAAACTAAACTACCTCTTTTTATTATACTTTCTCATAATGACATTTGGTTCAAGGGAAAAAATTAGTGAGTGTTTACTACATTAGCCACTGTTCATCTTCAGTAATAGAAAAGTAAAAATAAGTAAGACTTGCTTCCCAAGAGAGTAAAAAGTGTATTCAAATAGTTACAAAACACTATGTGTCAGCAAAGGGTTATATGCTATACTAAAAAGAGGTGTAAGAAAGGAAAGATTAATCTTGTTGGAACTAAGTCACAACAGAGGTAACACATAGGGTTCTACTCAAAATAAATGGCCAAGTGGACAGGAAAGGGAAGGAAGGAACACTGCAATAGAGGGTGTGGGGAAGGCAGCTACAATATGAGAAAAAGTATTCATCCATTCAAATACTTATTGAGTGCTGACTATGCATCAGCAAACTGTTCTAGATATTTATGACAAATCTGTGAACAAAAGGGACAAAGAAGGTGGTCCAGGTAGGTTTCATCTGCGCAAAGACTGAAGGAGATAGGAGACTTATTCATGTGGATCCCTGAGGGATGTACATCCCAGGCAGAGGAAAGAGCCAGTGCAAAGATCCAAAGGCTAAAGCTTACCTAATGTGTTTGAGGAACAGGAAGGTAAGCAGTGTGGCTAGAGCAGAGTAAGCAAGGGGGTAGAACAGGAGGAGATAAGGTTAGATAAGTAACTACAAAGAGTAACTGGATATTTAAAAACAAATGTTTGTGTGCAGAATGGAGTGGGAAAGGGAGCAGCAGGTGATGAGGCTAGAGAGAAAGAAAGGCTGAGAATTTGATTATTTTCAACTTACACTCCTCTAGTGTCAAACTACTATGGAAGTATGTTTAATGGAAGCATAGTCTGCTTCGCCTGTAGGAAAAACATCACTTCATCTTTATTTTCTCTTCAGAGTTTTTGGACCACAGGATGATACCTGTTTTTCCTCTGAATTAAATCAAAAACAAAACTTTCCTATAAGATAGTCTGTTTTTCTAGCATTACCTTTCTTTACTGTTATGAATCCTTTCTGAACTTCTCACACTACAGCTTATCCTTCCTTAGCAATTCTAGTTATTGCTTCCACAATCTTCTGGGTGATAAAACTATGTCCAGGACAAAGAAATCCATCTACCATGTTTCTAAATGGTTCAAATATCTATGAAAAATATACCATAAATCTATTCTAGTTTTGTTGTCTTTATTTAGCATGAACTAGTTGTTTATTTCCACAGTGACATCATTTCTCTAACTTATTTTATCCTCTCCTAGCTGTTTTCCATTACGCTTCCTTTAAGTTAACTGATTTCCATATAGGCATAGCAATATTTCACACAATGGTCATCTCTCTTTTCTTTTACTACATTCATTCCTCTTAAAGAGCATTTACCAGTTCACTTCTAGTCATAGGTCTCAATTTGGAAATGTAAAACCTCTTATTAACCAAATAGTGTTAAGATTTATAACAGTAACCGTGATAAAATCATAGTAACAACAACAAAGATAACTTCCAACATTTTTTGAGTACTTACTATGTGCTAGACACTGGTTAACCACTTTACATGTATTATATCAATTGTTATCACAACTTTATGTGATAGGTTCCATTATTTTCACCCTCACTGACCTTGAGGAAAAGTACCTTGCTCAAGGTCACACTATTAGTAAGTGGTGGAACAGGAAGTTAAACTCAAATATTTGACACTCGACTCCAAGTTCTTAATTAAGCTTTATGTTCCCCATATTCTACATATACTGGTATAAATACTAGGTTATCAGTATAACCCCTGAACTATCTTCCACTTCTCTGGTGTCTTCTTGAGAATTCTTACGAATTTCCTCAAGTAATTCTTTTGAGGATTACCTCCCTCCCTATGTTCTGTCTTCTTCTATATTATATCACCATCCTCTACTACAATTATTTTTGCATGCTTGCATATCCTTCATTTATACTTCAGCATAAAAACCAGGTTGGTGGCTTATCTACAAAACACATTCTTCCAAGATATATCGTACTCCATTTCTTATCAGAAGGACACTTCTGACCATTATATGTCCCAGTCCCGAAAAAAGAAACCATATCTAATATCATCTACATAGTAAATATTTGCTGTCCATATTTTTCTTTCTTTTTAAAAGACAGGGTCTTACTCTGTCACCCAGGCCAGAGTGCAGTGGTGTGATCATAGTTCACTGTAACCTTGAACTCCTGGGCTTAAGTGATCCTCCTGTCTCAGTCTCCCAAGTAGTTAGGACCACAGGTGCACACCGCCATGCCTGGCTTTTTTTTGGGGGGGGGGCAGTGGGGTAGAGACGAGATCTTGCAGTGTTGCCCCGGCTGGTTTCAAGCTTCAGGCCTCAAGAGATCTTCCCACCTTGGCCTCCAAAAATGTTGGGATTATGGGTATGAGCCACCACACTGGGCTTTCATATCTTTCTTTTTCTTCTCAAATGTAGCATAAGGGGCAGAAAAAAAATCAGTGGTATGGCGTATCTTATCAGGCGCTCAGTTATGGGTCTATACCAGCCATCAGAGAGTCACTAACTACCAGAAAATATCTCCTCTTAGAGATATTAAGATTCTTCCCATTTACTATGTTTTCCTTAACCTCATTCATATCTAACTTCACCTTCCTGAGGTAAAGGCTCACGGATGTTCTATACCTACAATGTTCTGAGATCTTTTTTTTTTTTTTTTTTTGAGAGAGGGTCTCGTTCTGTTGCCCAGGCTGGAGTATAGTAGCGTGGTCTTGGCTTATTGCAAACTACCTCCCCAGCTCAAGCAATACTCCCACCTCAGCCTCCCAAGTAGCTGGGATCACAGGTACATGCCCTGGCAATTTTTTTGTTGTTGTGTTGTTTTTGGTAGAGACATGGGTTTTGCCATGTTGCCCATGCTGGTCTTGAACTCCTGGACTCAAGCGATTCTCCTACCTTGGTCTCCCAGAGTGCTGGGATTACAGGTGTGGGCCACTGCACCTGACCTGTTTCTCATTTCTTCTTTAGAGTGCCACATTTACCCACTCAACTATCCAAAAGTACTTGTTTTCACTATGCTCTACTCTAGAATTTTTATTTCATTTCCTTCTTTCAGAGTTAATTCCCCTGCTCATTATAATTTGCTATTTCTAATTCTGCTCTATCTTTTAATTGCTTGGATGAGTTACTTTATCTCACTCAGCTTTAGTGTGGATTGAAGAAAATAAAAATCCAACAGAAGCCACTGAGCCAGAACTATGGCTATTATTTCTGAACATGTAAAAACCAAAATACTGGCTCACATTCATGTCTATTCAGTCCAATAATAAGAGTTAAGATATAGTCATTTTGCATGTGTCAATCTTAAAGTTAAGGTAATCTATACTTCCTTAGGTGTCTAGTAGAGATCTTCTCTAGCCTTTCTGGAAAATGTAAGATATACTTTACTAAAGTAGTGGGGTTTTTTTGTTTGTTTTGAGACAGAGTTTCACTCTTGTTGCCCAGGCTGGAGTGCAATAGCGTGATGTTGGCTCACCGCAACCTCCACCTCCCAGGTTCAAGTGATTCTCCTACCTCAGCCTCCTGAGTAGCTGGGATTACAGGCATGCGCCACCATGCCTGGCTAATTTTTTTGTATTTTTACTAGAGACAGGGTTTCTCCATGTTGGTCAGGTTGGTCTCTTACTCCCAACCTCAGGTGATCTGCCTGCCTCGGCCTCTCAAAGTGCTGAGCCACTGTGCCTAGCTGAGTAGTACTGTTCTTTAAAGAACTATGTTGTGATCTTTGAAGAAAAATAAAAACATGTCACTTGACTATGTTATCACTATTTGAGGACTGATTTTTCTGGAAAATTTAAACTTGTATTAGTGTACTTCTACATACAAATTGGTCACTATTTGATAAATGAACAAACTTTTCTTTTTTAACCCTAACTCTAAGACAGGGTCTCACTCTGTCATCCAGGCTGGAACTCAGTGGCACCACCACAGCTCACTGCAGCCGTGAATGCCTGGGCCCAAGCAATCCTGCTGCCTCGGCCTCACCGGCAGCTGAGAGTACAAGTACAGACGCACACCACTATACCTGGCTAATTTTTCTAATTTTCTGTAGAGACGGTCTTGCTATATTGTGCAGGCTGGTACAAACATAATTACAAAAATAAATACATACACATAAAAATAGAAAATGGTTACAAAAATTTTCATATAGAAATCTAACATTTCTCTTTCTGCTAAAAATAATTAAATATGCATCATAAAAAAGAAATGTTCAAAGCATGCTTTTAGGCTGGGTGTGGTGGCTCATTCCTGTAATCCTAGCACTTTGGGAGGGTGAGTGGATTGCTTAGGCCCAGGAGTTTAAGATCAACCTGAGGAATATGGCACAATTCTGTCTCACAAAAATACAAAAAATTAGCTGGTCGCATGTGCATACAGTCCTAGCTACTTGGGAGGCTGAGATGGGACGATCACCTGAACCCAGGAGGTCAAGGCTGCAGTGAGCTATGTTCATGTCACTGTACTCCAGCCTGAAAAACAGAGTGAGATCCCATCTCATAAACAAAAATTCTAAAAGACAACAAACACGTTTTTACTTCCTATTGTTTCAAGAAATACAAAAATGCTTTGGGAAAAGTAAAAATAAAAGTGAGCACTAAACAGCCATTAAAGAACTGAAACTAGCAGAGGAGATAACAGCCACATGATTCCTGAAAGGTTCATGATTTATTATTTTGCATGGTAAACACTTTATCAAAATACTAAGTTCTAGAGTTATCTTTTACACACACACCCACACACATACCCCTAAAAAGCTCTGCCAACTCAAAAAATTTGCACTAAATCAAGGAGTATAATAAAAAAAATGAAACACATGACTAATATATAAGCCAGACGAGGTTTTCCTATAAGTTAGGGAGCAAGTTATCAATTCTAAGAGCCTTTCTACGATGTACAGATTATCCTTACTGGACTTCAATCCAGTGAGAGCTCTATCAGAATACTAGAAAATTAGCTAGGAAACATAGCTTTTAGAAAAAACAAAATTACTGAAGTTTTCATAGAGTCAAAAAGAAAAATATACACAAGATAGAACTTACCACAATAGACAATAGTAAAAGTAGGGAGTAGGGTCAGCAACCAGGGACAAGAGAGAAGAGAAAACAGAAAGCATTTTAATTACAGAAATTTCAAAACAAATAAGCAGCAAATGGTAGAAAACACATTTTTTAAAAATGCAGGCATCCATTTAAGTTTTACAAAGGAAAAGCAAAAAACAAACGTGCAACAAATTTAGCAGCTACAAAGCTAAAGGTCCAGTAAAAGGTAGTGACAAGTATAAACAAGAAAACAAAGTCTGTGAGACTTTTACCATGCAATAAACATGATGACAGAATGATATTAATGTCATAACCAGTGAAAATTATACCTTTCAGGGGTCGATTTAGCATCACGGAAACTACTAACAAACTGCTCAGAGGTTTCAATATCTTCTTTTATGCCTAATTTTCAACTAATTCTATTTCATGTTAGGAAATTTTTAAGGAATTTTATCATTCATAGATAACCATGGCAAATTTCTTTATGTATGTCTTAACTGAGCCATAGGAATGAGCATTATAATTTGAGTATTAATACAGTCATACACATTTATTCTGGAGAATTAAGGTAGATTTATAAAAGTACTGGCTTCATCTAAACAAAAAAAAGACTTGGGTACTATTTTAGAAATGGAAGAAAACTCAGTAGTAACATTTATTCCCAAAGTTTTCTATCTGGGTCTCAAAATAAGGATTGCAATGCAAACCCAAACAGAGAAGTCTAAGGTGTTTGATCAACATAAATCTGACTACAAGTGAGAGGCAAAGCACACAACTTTACAAATATACCTAGCTTTAAATAAACCTGACTTATTAATATTACTACCTTGCTTTGCCTCATCAAAATAAATTAAGGGATATTTTATAGAATTATTTCCTTTGCAGAAAGGTTTAAAACAATGGTAATTAATTCTTCCTGGCATTTTTTTCAGGTAAGATTTTATTTACATATAACTTTTCATGAGTCTTATCAAACAATATATCAAATGCTGTCAGAATATGAGGTCATATTAAATTAAAAGTTCTCTTAATTTCTTTATCCCGCTCCTCAACAAAATTTAAATGACAAAAATGAATTTGCTTATATTCAAGGTGAAGTGACTCCAGATCAAATTAATACAGGATCTCATCAATTCTAAGATGTACTTTTTTGGCCCACATTTTAATATGTTTGTAGTTAGCATTCATCTTTCAACTGATAGGATATCCTGGTTTAATATACAGGGATTTTTTTCCTTTCAAAGGCATATAAAATACTAGTATGCTTTACAATTGATGCCATCTTAGATCAGATGAAATATAGTATTTTCTATTTACACCTCTGAGCAATAACACATAAATCGACCTCTGTAAAATGAGGTGAAACAATATGGTTAAAAAAAGAAATCTGTGTATAAATGTTGATGAAAGAAATGCTTCAAAGGATAAAAACTAAAGTGATGACAAAGTGGCTCATTTACCAAAGAATCTCATTAGTGTAACATATGGATTTCCATGCACTGCCTACAACCTCTTAATAAGATATTTCTTAAAATAACTTACAGTATTTTAACAAAATTTCTTTGGTTAATGAATTCAGTTGATAGCAGACAGCAACAGAATGCCCACAGCTAGCACATGTGGGCAAAGCATTGGCATAAGAAATCTGATAAAATCAATCTATTAGTGTCTTTAACTAACTAAAACATTACCTACCTCCCAGCCAGTACTCTGTATAATAAAAAGTAAAAAAGGGCAAGTCATATAAAAAACTGTTTAAAAAGAACAAAAAAAGGCCAAAGGTACCATATACCATAAATTCTTCTCCACAAATAGAAGACAGCAGGATATTTTAAACAGCATATTTATTTACTTAAGATCTGCAATAATTTTATAAACTGCTTGCTCAAAACCCAGTGGCTAAAATTTTGCCTTTTAAAAACTTCAAGAGAAAGAACAAATTTTGGAGAATGAGAGCCAGCTGCTTATTCCTTATGTTTAAATGAGATCTCTAAGGTGGCTGCACTTCACTAAGTATACAGGATAAATTAAAATATAAATTGCAACTCTGCTCAAATGCCAATGACAAATGGATGAAAGTTTCTCAGAAATGACTAGCTCTAAATATTCCAGACCTAACATTTATAATTTGCAATTTATAGCTCTAGAAACTGGGAATGAGTTTCCTGCAATAGCATATGTACAACTGATTATTAAAAGACCCATATTTTATGGTCATGAAACCTAATCAATATTTTACAACTTTTAACATTTTAGTAGATGACAATAAAGTCCTGACATAACAGGACAGCAGCCCTACTTTTAGACTGTCAAAGGCTTTTCAGGTTAATTAGTTCATTTAGAACAGCTTAATTCATTTCAAGAAAGAGGAGGTGGTCAAGCTGATAGATAACAAAGTAGGACTAATACTGAATACAAAAGTGGATAGTCATAATCCACTTCCTTTGACACTGGTAGCAGTAGGTAACAGCAGGGTGGCATGGGGAAGGGAACAGAAAAGTGGAGGAGGAGGAGACTCAGGATATTTTGCAGTATTTCAGTGAAGCCAAAGATTTAGTTTCAAAGAAATCAACTGCTAGTAGTGTACTACATTTTAAAACCAAGTTTAATTTGATTCTAATTTTAGTGGTAATATGTAGATTCCATAATGAACTATAAAGATTAAGTAATGAAATACTATTAGAATTAAATATACATTAAGACAACCATTTTATTCATTATTTTCACAAAATATTTTTGTATTAGAAATATATCAAAGGATGATTGAATGCAAACATCTAGGAAAAATAAAGTTCAGTTGCAGTCATTACAAATATTAGTAGTTTATTAAAGTTTCACATCATTTAATTTAAAAAGCTTAAATATAAAAACTATTTTCACAGTAAAAGAATAGATTATCAATTTAAAATCAGACTCACAATTATGATCTACATTGTGAAACAAAATAAATCACAATTTTTAAAAACTTGCTAATTAGTAATAATTCAAAAATGAAAAAAAAAAGCTATGTGGAAAGTTTATGATGATCACCATTTACTTTAGGTGAATTTATTTTTGTTAATGAGCTTTGCTTTGGCCATGCTCATTTTGACCATTCATTTGTAGTCTGATTAAAATGGTCATTTCATGGGATCTAGTTTGACATCAGTACAAAACATTAATGCCTTCAGACAGTTTTTTTCCCTTTATAGTGAAGCTAGAAATTGGAATCATTACCTGATGAACAATTTTGCTGAATGCTTCTTGAAGTTTACCATGAATTGTGGACAGTTTCTTTGCATCCCGATTAGCTTCATGAACAGGAATAAGTACTTTGTAAACCTCATTAACTGCTTCATACATGCCAGCCTATATGAAAAAAAACTTATATAAGATGTTGCTTTCTTTTACATTAATTAGAAAATAATTACAACATATGAATTCACAGTATTTCTATTAAGATAATACCACTGAAGCTTTTCCAATAGGAAATAAAAACAACTACTAATTTTTAACTGTATTAAGGCTTAATAAAAGAATTTTGCAATGTGTCATCTCCTCTAGATAAACGGGTATGTATGTAGATAAGTGTATGTGTGTGTATATTAATATATATACATACATACATGTGCATATTTATATTTGTATAATTTGAATTGGGCATTTTCCTTCTATCTGCCCAATAATTACATCACTAAGCTTAATGGGTGCATGTACACTTATCTACACATATAAACTTTTGCAGACACGGAAAAAGAAATTTAATATTACACTGGTCATAGGTACCCAATTCTCCTATAATCAGATAACCCATGGCCTCCTGGGAAACAAAAATCATTTACTTTTCCAAAATATTAAGTTGATACAGGCAATCTCCTATTGTAAATCTCCTATGAAAAAAATCACAAATCTTTAACAAAATACAGAAAGTTCTAAGCCACCAGATTTTCTTTCACTGTGGGCTAGTTGGCCAGTGGTTGCTATAATTATAATCACATAATCAGAGTGAGAGATAAGATGTGTTTGCATTAGCCTTCTATTCCTTGTCCTTTTTTATTATTATTAATGAGACAGGATTTTGTTCTGTGGTTTAGTTTGGAGTGCAGTGGTGTGATCATAGCTCACTACAGTCTTGAACTCCTGAACTCAAACAATCCTCCCACCCCAGCCTCCTAAGTAGCTACAACTACAGGTGCTCACCACCATGACCAGATAATCTATTCATCTTTTGTAGAGATAGCAATCTTGCTACATTGAGCAGGCTGGTTTCAAACTCCTGGCCTCAAGCAATCCTCCTATCTTGCACAGTAATCCTAGGATTACTATGCAATCTCCCAAAGCACTGGGACTACAGGCATGAGGCACTGGGCTTGGCCCATCCCTTATCCTTAATAATGGATTGGTGCTGTAGTAAGAGACGAGAGAGATATTTTCCAAAAGCCATTGAGTCCTCATCGCTTCACGGATCAGCAAACATATTTTCCCAAAGAAAGATACATGGTCCTTATATTTCCCAGTAAGTTCATAGGAGTATATTTAAACAATAATGTAGCTGTAAAAGTGAAGCATATTTAGTGTAACTAAAATGCCCCAGTAATTATTTTAACTAAAATCAGATTAATTGAAAAAGAATACAATTTACAATTATATACAACTGCAAAATAATTTTAATAATATAGGTTACTGCCGGGCGTGGTGGCTCACGCCTATAATCTCAGCACTTTGGGAGGCCAAAGAGGGTGGATCACGAGGTCAAGAAATCGAGACCATCCTGGTCAACAAGGTGAAACCCCGTCTCTACTAAAAAATACAAAAATTAGCTGGGCATGGTGGTGCACGCCTGTAGCCCCAGCTGCTCGGGAGGCTGAGGCAGGAGAATTGCTTGAACCCAGGAGGCAGAGGTTGCGGTGACCCGAGATCGCGCCATTGCACTCCAGCCTGGGTAACAAAAACAAATCTCCGTCTCAAAAAAAAAAAAAAATAGGTTACTGTCCCCCAATCTAAGTGTGCTACTGTGAATTATTAAAATTACACACACAAACACACAAGAGTTATAGTAATTAAAATATTCCATCAATGGCAAAAAAAAAAAACAAAACCCAAACCTTTCCCCCTGCTAGCTTAGATAAGTGTAGGAAAGGAACTGGAATGGTCAAGGTCCTTAAAGGCAAATATTTTAAAAGAGGATTGACACCTAATATTTTAACTCTGCATCAACACTCTTAAGAGTCTCATAATTGTCAATAATGATGAAAATGATGGTAGCAGTAAACACACTTGTACTTACTTGGAGCCAGGCACTGTGATAAGCACTTTACATACATGAACTTAGAATCCTAACAACATTCCTATGAGGTAGGTACTATTACTAGATGTATTTAATAGACAAGAAAAGTGAGGCACCAACAGGTTAAATAATTTGTGCCTGAAGCAACACAACTACTAAATGGCAGAGCCAGGATTTGAACTTTGGTAGTATGCCTTCTAAAGTACCCTTAACCAATATATTGCAGGATAGGGATAAGGCCTGGTGAAGAAAGAACCAATTCCCAACAGTAGTATAAATGGGGAAGGAAAGCAGCACTAGGTATTACCTCAAGCTTCTCTCTTATCCTAACATGAACCTTAGTGTCTCCCAAACCTTGGTGCTGAGACACTAAACATTCAGCAGAAATGTCAGAAATTAAGGGACCCTACCAACATGGTTCAAGATGGTAAGCATGAATTCAGCTAACTATCTTTTCCTTCTCCAATAAACATCCCATTTGGATTCCATCTGACTGCTGTAATTCTTCACATAGACATGGAAGGGAACAAGACTGGGGTTATAGCATGGTAGCATAGTCAGGCAAAGAATTCAAGATGCAGTTCATAAAACTAAAGAGTAAGGTCCAGGCCTCCAATAACTACCTAATGAGGATTACTATGCAACCAACAGAATGAGTGGCTTAACTTTCCTGGACACCAGGGCAATGCCCATCAAACTGGAAAGATTCTCCATTTCATCCAATAGACAAGCTCTATTTACAGAGCCCTGTCACTCTACCAACTAGTAACTTATATCACTCAGAGACTTTCTGTTTTGATTTGTTCTGTTTTTTAATTTGTTTTAGAAAACGTTTGGCAGTAAAAGTTTTATGAAACAAAAAATATCTGCTGCAAATTACATGCTGGTTCATAACAAGCAAATGAAAAACACTGGTGGGGCCAGGCACAGTGGCTCATGCCTATAATCCTAACACTTTGGGAGGCTGATCGAGGGAACATAACTTGAGGTCAGGAGTTTGAGACCAGCTTGGGAAACAAAGTGAAACCCCATCCCTACAAAAAAATAAAACCATTAGACGGGTGTGATGGTGTACCTCTGTGTCCCTGTATTCCCAGCTACTCAGGAGGAGGAGGATCCCTTGAGCCCAGGAGTTTGAGGCTACTGTGAGCCAAAACACTGAAACACTGGGGGAAGTGACAGATTATTAAGATGAAAAGGAGTAAGCCAACAATGAATCTAGCAAGAAAATCTATTCCTAGATAGTTTTTAAGGGACTTGGAATAAAAAACAAACTTTTTTTTTGAGACAAGGTTTCACTGTGTTGCCCAGGCCAGAGTGCAGCAGCATGATCATGGCTCATAGCAGCCTCAACCTCTTGGGCTCAAGCATTCCTCTCACCTCAGCCTCTCAAGTAGCTGGGACCGCCGGCATGAGCTACCATGCCTGGCAAATTTTTAATTTTTTGTAGAGACAGTATTTCACTATGTTGCCCAGGTTGGTCCTGAACTCCTGAATTCAAGCAATCCTCCCGTCTTGGCCTCCCAAAGTGCTGGGATTACAGGCATGAGCCACCATACCAGGTCCAGAATAAATTATCTTTAAAGAAAAGTAGGGTCATAAAACAGAGAGAACAAATATACATGTCACTGATAATTAGAGGTATGAAACTGTAGAAAAAAAATTAACAAGAGTCATCTACCATAGAGAAAGAAGCAGCTGCTTGTTCCAGTAATCCCACAAGTCCTGACTCAGTAAAGTATTTTCCAGAGCAGATACCTTCTTCATCTGGAGATACCACATCATCTGAGACTGCAGATTCTTCTAAAACATTAGATGAAATATTCTAGGGAAAAAATAAATTGAAAAGGTTTTTAAAATGGAATTAATTTTCTAGCATAAAAATGTGTAAGAAGAAATAGCAGGATAAACTGTAACTATCAGGTTAGGTTAAAAAAAAGGAGAGTGAGGTAAAAGATAAATCTCCAAAAACTTTCTGTACTTTGAAGATGATAACAGAATGAAAATGCCATTACTAGATAACTTTCTCTTAATAAAAAGTTGTATGAAAGAAAATTAAGAAAAATCATGGGCTAAAGGAAACAGTAATATAACATAAGACATAAAGGAGATATCAATAGTCTCTCTTATTTATTTAATTGATCTTCTCAAAACTCTAAGAGAAATTAAGATAAAAAAATGGTCTCAACTTATCTAATATACACTGAGTTATTGAAAAAACTCAGGTATAATAAAAGCCTTCTTATTTAATGAGATTGGGATCAGCCATTATTCCTAAAAAAGAAACGATACATATACATGTTATTTTAGCCTAAACATTTACAGTAGATGTACACTCATTTATCAACTTTTGAAGTAGATCTAAGGCCTTTTCTTTGTGTGTATGGGTCTCCAGATCAGATTTCCACGGAATCTCTCTTGGTTAAATACCCATAAGGCAACATTCTTTTTAAAGATTTCAAGTTTTTGTTTCTTTTGAGTGAAAGCTTGAACTTAAAAGATTATCAAATTATTCTAGAATTTTAGGAGTTTCCCCTCCCCTAATCTATTTGTCTGGACCAAAATTAATTCAACAGCAATTATTTTGGAGATTCATCTTTCCTGAGTCTTTGTAAAACATTCAATTTTTTTTCAGAGAAATAATAACTTCCTTTTTGCATTCTGATTTCATTAGAAGACATAACATTTAACTAAATTGTATAATATCCTAAACCTACCATTAACAGGTTTTGAAGAAAAGCAAAGCAGAACTGACTCTTGGTAAGCAAAGAATTCAACTAGTGGGTCATAGCTATGTACCCTACTAGAAGGAAACTCATCTGTGAGTCATGGTATTAGTCATAAAATATACTAATATTTTATACTGAGAGTGGAGAATATTGGTATGTCTGTTATGTTAAGTAAAAGCCAATTAAGAATTTCTACTGAATTCTGATTCTCAGTAATACATTTTCATAGCTGTTAAAGTATGTAACTGATTACAAAGCAGTAAAGACAAAGAGAATAAATAAGCATAGCACTGATAATTCAGAGGGAAGAAATTGTGGAAAGTTTCTTCCCTCTGAATTATCAGTGCTATGGAAGATTCCTACCTGAAATGTTACACATCCCACAGGAAGATATTTCCGGTCCTCTAGCATGCTCAAATATTCAGCAACAAGTGCTGCTGAGTGGACTAGACACTGTGCAGCTTCAGCATGATTGCTTCGTTCTGAGTGCTTGCCAGCCATGTTCTGCAACCAGGTCAATCGCAGATCTGGAGAGGTCTGGTAACCCTTGGCGATTCTAATTAGAACAGAAATTCTTCTCGGTTAGCATATGTTTCCCAAGCTGGGAAGGAGTTTAGATGGCTCACTCAGAGTTTACCTAGACAGGTTTTTGACACTGTGCACAACCTATGTAGTTTTAAAGTAGTATGAAAATTACATTGTGCAGGCTTAGAGAAATAACTGTGGCCCATGGAATGGATAATATCAGTTGAGGGGGCGGGGAAGGCAAAAAAGAAATATGCCATATTAAAATCTGATCATTAAGGAAATAATCAGTTAAGGGAAAAAGTATGAAAAGTTATGTGTCCATTACAGAAATACAGAGAAGCTTTATACTCAGAGAAAATAAGAAAACTTATAAAAAGTACTTTTTATCACATCATCTGTATTTCAAAGAGATTAAATTGTTTTATTTGTGCTTTTAATGAACCCCAAAATTGTAAGAACAGAGGATCATATGACAGATAAAACTTCTTAAGTTTTACTATTGTATCTATTAAGTTGTTAATACAACAGGAATTACAGATTTTTCAAAATGTGCCCCAAGAAATATCACTCTTTGGTCATAACTGTATTGAAAATCAGGTAATTAATGTTATGGTAAAACACTCATATACTGTTTTTTCTTCTTAAAAGACTGAGTTTTACATTGAAAATATTGGTATGGGCCTTCAAAGGAAGTTTGGGGCCCAGTACACCAAGGTGTTAAATGTGTGTTATGAATATTTTTAAATATCCTCCTGTTTTTGATAATAAGTATACTTGCATTGTTCTTAAAAGAAGAGACACAGAAGATCTGAAGATGTCACCTGGAAAAAGTACATTTGTATTTTCAATCTACCACTAGAAAAATCAATCAAAGCTTGGCTCATGCCTGTAATCCCAGAACTTTGGGAGGCCAAGGCAGGCAGATTTCTTGAGCCCAGGAGTTCAAGACCAGCCTGAGTAACATGGTAAAATCCCATCTCTACAAAAAAGTAAAAAATAAAAATAAAAATAATAAAGCAAATAGAGAAAAATCACAAATCATTCTTGGGTGTTTATTTTTTTCACCTAATGCTTACTGTATATCTTACTAAGTCCCTTATACAAAGCATAAATGAATCAAACAAATGCTACCTGTACATTAGGTCAATCAACATTTCAGGATCCTCCTGGTGTTCCTTCATTTTCACAGTATCAGAAAGGATCATATGGAGATTGAAAACCAGATCCTGAACCTGCAGCAGATAATTATATAAAAAACATTCTTGAATTGTCGTTCATCCGTAATCACCAAATTAGTTTCAGAGATATTTCAGATAAATATCTAAAGATTTCAAAACAAGTTGTATCATACTAATACAGTTCTGTAGATGGTAAATGAAGGGTGGTAAACTTTATATAAATTCCTCAGCATACTATGTATATTTTTGTTCTTTCACGTGGAAACAAGCAGAACTATAAGTAGAAATAAAATAGGATACCGGATATACAAGAATACAAAAGAAAAATTCTCTCCTCTATTTCTGATTTTACTAAAAGGTAGTTTGTAGAAACTTCAGTTTTTAAGGCATGTTATCATTTAACTAATAAGTAGGAACATTTCTCATAAAACTTTGTCTGTACTGTCCAAGTCTACTATTCTACTTGTTATAAATGCACAGAATTAACCACCAAAGACATTAATTATTTCCAAAAAGAAGTGTAGCTTAATAAAACAAAAAGATTTAGTCCTATCTATGGCACACGATGTGTGGACTGAAAATGAAATAAATGATCCTCTGGCAAAAACCAACTTTTGATTTAACTATTTGGAAAGTGCCTATTTAACAAGCCTATTTCAATTAATGATCTAGAAAGTAGTATTTCTGACCTGATCAGGAAATGTTGTTTCCCTCAATTCCAGATCTTCTTCAGCATATGTCAATATAGTCTTTAGAGAACGTCTTAAGAATTCTTCATTAAAATTCTGAGATGTGCCCACCAAGGAGGATAGTGACATTGTTACCTGCATTTTAACCCTGGCAAAGTTCTGTAACAGAGAAATCGTCAGGTCAATAGTTAATACAGGAAAGCTTTAAAAAATCTGCTATTTTTCCTTGCTAAAAAAAAAAAGTGTATTTAGTGAAAAAATACCATTCTAAGCAAAAATATTTTTAAGGTAATAAAATATGTATATCAAAATCTTATTTTAGGAAGGATGTAAAACTTAGAATTTTGTTGTGAATAATGTCTACAAAACAGGATTTTAAGAAGTCATGTGTTAGAGCTGAATTAGAAATTCTGCTTATGTCTTTACAGTGATTTATTATGAGGCATATGTTATTAATAAAACATTTTACAGATGAGGTTAAATAGCTTAATTGACATTATAAAACTCTTAAATGGTAGATAGAGTATTTAAACTCTAGTCCATTTCATCATATCCATACTATGATGAAAGTAATTTAACACACATCACCATGCATAAAGTAATGTAAGGTAGAATCTTTTGGAGTGATGCCTTTAAGAGCTCATAACTTACATTCTTCCTTTTTTAGTGTAAATTCACTTCTGCTCCACCATTCTCTACCATGAAATCACTCTTAAGAGATTATTGGTGATAATATATGAATTGTCTAATCCAATATTTTTTGGTCAATATTCTTCACATCTTGGTATATTTAAATGCATTACTTTCTCCTTGAAAATCTCCTACTTTATCTTTAATGGCAACACTTTATCCTGATTTCCCTGTTCTTTTTTGACTCTTTTTCTGTTTTGTTTTTCCTTGGCTGACCTTCCTAAATACTAGTATTCCCAAATATTCTGTCAAAAACCTTTTCTCACTTAACATACTCTAAAGCGCCTCATCTACGTCTTTGCTTCGACTAGTATATACACATGTTTCTGTCACCAGCTGTTATTTCTCTGTAGAGCTCCAGGCTATTATATTTTACTAGATAGCACCATCTGGATGTCTCATAGGTACCACAAAGTCAACATGTCTAAAATACCTTCTCTTTCTACTGATTATCTAAAATAGTGAAGATACTATTCTTAGAGTCATGCCAAAAATCTAGGGGTCAGCCCCTACTCATTCTCCCCTCTAATTTTTCATACCATAAATTCAAACCACACCATCTCCTAACGTGTTTCAGTATATCCTTTCTCCATTCCCAATGCCTTTGCTTTATTTTACACCCTTACAATTTCTTATCTGGATTACTGTAATAACTTCCTAATCAATCTCTATGACTTTTTCTTTCATATCTCTCAGTCTATCTTCTACTTAGCACCAGGAAACTTTTTGTAAAATATAAATCTGAACATGTGCCTCCTCTCCCTAAAATGCTCCAAAGGAGCTGTCCAAAGTTTTGAGGAGAAAATTCAAGAATTCAACTCAGTAAATATGTCACACTACATAGTAGGCACTGAGAGTATAGTAATAAAATAATTCGTATTTGAAAAGTCCTAGTTTAGGCCTTTTCAATTACATCTTTATCCCTTACTCTTTCTTCCAGCCATAACCATCAAGAAGTACTTAAAAAAAAAAAAAAAAAAAAGTGTGGGCATGGTGGCTCATATCTGTAATCCCAACAGTTTGGGAGGTCAAGACAGGAGGTTCACTTGAGGCCCAGAGTTTGAGACCGGCATGTCTACAATTGTTTTTTTTTTTTTTTAAATTAGCTTGGTGTAGTTGCACTTGCTTGTAGTCCCAGCTACTTGGGAGGCTGAAGTGAAAGGATCTTTTGTGCCAAGGAGTTCAAAGCTGTGCCACTGCACTCCAGTCTGGGAAATAGAGGAAGACCTAATCTCCCAAAATTTGAAAAAAGTGCTGAAAAATTGCCTCTGTGTTTGCCCATTTCCTTCTCTTTCTCCATGCCTTTCCAACTATGCATGTGTCATTGTCTTTACTTAAAAAGCTCTATCCACTTAGCCAACTGATTGGGTAATTCTTCATTCTTACTTCAAACATCTCTTCTTTCTGAAAATCCATCCCTGAATCATAAACTATTTTTCTATGTGCTTATGTAGTACCCTGTGCTTATCTCTCATTGTATTAATAACACCAAGTACTTATTCAACACTTGCTTGGTGCCATCTACTATTATGTTTTACTTAATTTATATAACACTCACAAAACAGTCTTAACTAGATTCATCTATTATTAAATGAACATTACTTTCTCATCCTCTCCCACTAGATGCCAAGCTACTTGAAAAAAAAGAATTGTTCTTTTATCTGTATCTGCCCAATGCCTACTAAAGCAGCCAAGACACAGTCCCATACTTTAATATATTGGACAATATACAGATATAATACTGTATCTGTTGGATAAACATATGCCAGTTTTAAATCACCTATTCCTTTTTAGAAACACTACCTGATAGTAATACTATAAATTGTCCTTTCTTCTTTTAATAAAGCTTTTCCAAAATTAACAAAAAAATGTATCAAGAAAACTTAGTGTGGTCAAATTTTAGAGACTTTATTTCAAAAACTAAATAAGATCACTAAAGTAACTGTATTCTTCTATTCTGGGTTAAGTCAGAGGACTTTGCTTCTGGTAAAAAAAAAAAAAAAGGACAGTGTGAGATAGCAATTTCCCACTTCTGGATTTCATGTAAAAATAAAAGGTGAATAGAAGAAAAACCTATAAACTCTATCTACATCAAAATGAGGAGTCAGATATAATCCATTTATTAGAAAAATGTGAGGTTGCCAACACAAGCTAAGTTAGGAAGTAGTCCCAATATAAGGCAAGGAAAGGAGAGCAAAGAGTGAGGAATCCCAGGGCTCAGATTTCAGAACTAATGAGGGAAACAAATATTTCCTCTAAGTAAGAAACTTGGCCAGGTATGATAGTAGCTCACGTCTGAAATCCCAGCATTTTGGGAGACCAAAAGATGGGAGAGTTGCTTGAGGTAAGGATTTTAAGACCAGCCTGGGCAAGAGAGAGAGATCCCATCTCTACAAGAAATAAAAAAAAATCAGCCAGGCATAGTGGTGTGTGCCTATAGCCCAAGCTACTTGGGGGGCTAAGGTGGGAGGATCCCTTGAGCCCAGGAGTTTCGAGGCTGCAGTGAGCTATGACTGTACCACTGCATGCTAGCCTGGGCAACAGAGCAAGACCTTGTCTCTAATAAACAAATACATATATAAGAAACTCATCTTGAAGTTATAAAACTGTTTGGAAAAAAAAATGAGCTAAAAATCTGGTAAAATTGAACAGAGATGGGTCATCAGAAAGTTTAGGCAGTTAGGCAAGATGTACCTGCAATAGCAAAATCCCAGCCAAAAAACACATTCCTAAAGGAACTCCCTGTAAATACCTGGGCCAAGATAACCCAGTTTATCCTAAGTTGAGTAATAAAAAGGTAAGAAACAGCAGCAAAACTCACCAGATAAAGAATACTTAATAGACAAATGTTGTCATAAAACAGATGAAAATTCTAATGAAATATTTTGACTTAAATAATAAAAAATTTATAAAGATATTATCTTTAGAAAAAAAACAAGGCAGAATATAAGAACTCAAGATCATGCCTGTAATCTCAGCACTTTGGGAGGCTGAGGCAGGTGGATCACCTGAGGTCGGGAGTTCAAGACCAGCCTGACTAACATGGAGAAACCCCATTTCTACTAAAAATACAAAAAAAAATTAGCGAGGCGTGGTGTCGCATGCCTGTAATCTCAGGTACTTGGGAGGCTAAGGCAGGAGAATTGCTTAAACCCGGGAGGCAGAGGTTGCAGTGAGCTGAGATCATGCCATTGTACTCCAGCCTGGGCAACAAGAGCAAAACTCTTGTCTCAGGAAAAAAAAAAAAATACTCAAGGAAAGATGGCAAAAATCAGAAAACAGTAACATATAATCGATTACATGTGAGCTGGCAAAGAAAATTTTTTACTTGGAAAAGAAAGGAAAAAACAGAAATGAAGATGAAATTTTTAAAGTGTTAAAAAGGAGAAGACAAAATGACAGGTAAAATAAAAGATCTAACATATGTATAATGATGCCCAGCAAAGAAACCCCAAACACAGGAACAAAACAAATATTTACTTTTATACTCAAGAAAATGTTCTGAAATAACTGAACTAAAAGTATACATCATGTGCCTGAGAAACTTAACACAAATCAGTCAATACTAAGACAAATATTCTAGAAAAAGACATTTAATTGTAAATATAAAGAAAATCTCATGAGCAGCTGGAGAAAAAATGTTATTTATAAGAGAGAAAAATATCAGGCTATCTTCCAATATACCTACAACAATACAACAATATTTAAAGTCAGAAGATAATGGTACTCAAGTACCCTTTTTTTTCTATGAGGTATTCTTTATCTGATAAGTTGTGCTGATTTTTCTCATACTTATTATTATTCAAAGTGTAAGGCAAAAATTTCATAACCACTCTTACTGTCCAAATTTCATAACCACCCTTGCTGTCCTACAAGTACAGACAACTTTAAACAATCAAGAACTTGGAAAATTGGCCAGGTGCAGTGGTTATTATCTGTAATTCCACCACTCTGGGAGGACAAGGTGGGAGGATAACTTGAGCCCAGGAGTTCTGGGCTACAGTGAAGTACCATCACGCCACTGCAGTCTAGCCTGGGTGACAGAGGGAAACACTATCTCTATTTTTAAAAATGGGGTTGGGGGGCAGACAGAGCGAGGTGGCTCACACCTGCAGTCCCAGAACTTTGGAAGGCCATGTAGGGAGGACTGCCTGAGCCTAGGAGTTCAAGACCAGACTGGACAACAAAGTGAGTTCCTGTCTCTACCAAAACAAACAGAAAACCACTTGGAAAATATTACTCCTAAGAACCTTGATGAGGACAATATTTAGCTAAATAAAAGATAATTACAGCCCAAAAAAACTGGTGGTAAGCAATATTTCATTTTATAACTAAGACTATGAACTAAGACTGAAATGTTACAGCTAAGAAAAAAACTAGAAGGGTGAGAGAGGAGATGAAAAGAAGTACTTAACTATCTACAGTAGACATGAGACAAATAACATTACTTGAAGGTGGCAATTAAATCAAGTGAAGTACATGCAGATTAGCAATACAAATGTAAACAGTAAGAAAGATACTTTTTCAAAATACTGAGGTACAAAGAATGACAGGGTGGAGGAAAGAAAGAAGAAAACCAGCAATTTTATCACTGTTCATTAAAGGGAGTTAATAGATACTTGCTTCAAGTAGTTTCTCAATTTATCTCCCTAATAAATATTTTTGAACATTTTTTCTAATTATATCCCTAAGATATTTTAATATCAGAGATATATATATCTGTTTAGGTACTCTATGTATATCTGACTTATATACACACAAGAAAGTAAATATAAAGCTTATTCTTTTTATTCAATGTAAGGTTATGAATGACTAGATAAAAATTTTAAGTTAAAAATCTGAAAATGATTTACATTTAGCTTACCTTTAAAGCTGGTTTTCTGAAAAACTTTTAACATAATCTTTAAGTTTAAATACACTGTAATGTATCAAATTACATAAATAAATTAGCAACTTATATAACTATAAAACCAAAGTAGCAATGTAATCAAGTATTTTAAACCATTCAAAACTGCTGTTTAGGCCAGGCATGGTGGCTCATGCCTGTAATCCCAGCACTTTGGGAGGCTGAGGCGGGTGGATCACGAGGTCAAGAGATCGAGACCATCCTGGTCAACATGGTGAAACCCCATCTCTACTAAAAATAAAAAAAAAATTAGCTGGGCATGGTGGTGCGTGCCTGTAATCCCAGCTACTCAGGAGGCTGAGGCAGGAGAATTGCCTGAACCCAAGAGGCGGAGGTTGCGGTGAGCCGAGGTCGCGCCATTGCACTCCAGCCTGGGTAACAAGAGCGAAACTCCATCTCAAAAAAAAAAAACAAAAAAAAAAAACTGCTGTTTATTTATCCAGCAAAAGAAAACAATTAAAAACTTCTTAAAAATTATTTCAGTGAACTTTTAGCATTTGCTTGATAAAAGAAAGTAAGTTCTGGCTACTAGATATTCATTCAAATACTGCTGACATGTTTTCTTTTCAGCAACTGACATGATTAAAAATGGGTTGAATAATTTTTGTAGAATGAAGTAATAAATTGGAAAGTTTTTTTCTTGGGCTTAATTTTCAAAGCCCAAGTCACACATGAATGCACTGAGAACCAAATATAAATAATATTCACAAGCCAATGGAAGCAACCTCTTGCCACATGACTCTGAGATCAAGCAACTGATTAAGTCTCCCAATCACAGTCATCTATTCTCCAGTTTCACAAGTCTAATTTTGCGTGCATTTTGTTTTTTGTTTATTTTTCATGAACTTATTGTCAGTGCTGCTCATGTGACACCCAGTAAGACCAATGAGAAAAATAAATACTAAGGAATGCCATGTTGTTGGGTAGTGTTGAGCTTTCGAGGACCATAAGCTAAGATTTTTCTCATCCTCCAGAGAAACCAATTTTCACTCCCTTGGTGGTAATACTGCCCTGGTTGAGAATGCATGATCTCAAGAAATAGAGGACTAGGGGTATTACATAACTATAAAGGCAACCATTAGAGCAAAACCAGAAATCTTCCTAAATGTGATAAACACTACATCCCAAAAACAAGGTGAACAGACCAGATAGGGTAAGATGAAAACAACCAACACACAATTATTTAAAGCGGAGGCAAGACAGAAAGGTATAACACAATAATAAAATAGAATTCCAGGACATATCTAACATAACAACAAGTATGAGGTTGGATCATAAAGCAAAACTCAATTCTTAATGTTGTATATGAGAGGCACACCTAAAATAAAGTGCAAATTAAAGAACAGGCAAAGGTAATTAAAGTAAGTTCAAATTAAAAAGAAGGCAGAAGTCAAGACCTTAATACCATAAAAGATAAAATTCAGGCCAAAAAATAAATTGGAATAAAGGTTTTAAATGAAATCAAGATGGGTTCTTTTAAATTCCAAAGGAAAAAAACTCTTAAGAAGATGTAACAGTTACGAGTATTAGCACACCAAATAAAAGCTAAAGGAGAAACAGACAAACACATTATAGGCTTTAATTTACTTCTACCAAGTAGAACAAAAACAAGGATATGGAGAGACAGAATAATGTAATTAATAAGGCATATTTATTTGGTATATGTTTAACTCAATATTCTGAAAATAGAAATACCCCCTTTCAAAGATTTTTTTGTAGAATACTCATAAAAATGGATATTTAGACACACAAATACAGAGATTCACAGTAAAGAAGGGAGAAACAGAATATATATAGTACAATCACAATGTAATAAAGCTGAAAATTAACACTAAAAAAAATTTTTTTTTTTTTTATACAGGATCTCACTCTGTCACTCAGGCTAGAGTACAGTAGTCTGTTCATAGTTCACTGCAATCTCAGACTCCTGGGCTCAAAGAGATCCTCCCACTTCAGCCTCCCAAGTAGCTGGGACCACAGGCATAGGCCACCAAGCCTGGCTAGTATTTTTTATTTTTTAAATAGAGATAGGGTTTTACTCTGTCACCTAGGCTGGTCTCAAACTCCTGGCCTCAAGCAATCTTCCTTCCTCTGCCACCTAAAGTGTTGGGATTACAGGATGAGCCACTGGAACCAGTCAAAACTTTGAAACAAAAAGGCTAGTCAACTTTTTGGGTTAAAAAGAAAATACAAACAGAAATATATCAGAACCAAAGAGATGCCAAAAACAGTAATTAAAGGAAAATTCAAAGCCTTAAATACTTACATGAGCAAAAATAAATGAACTAAATATTTGACTCAAAAAGGAAAAATACAACACATGAATATAATATATAATAAAAAACTTAAATGAAAAAATGGAATTCTTCAAAGGTTGTGACATGTAATCATAAACTATCAAGCCAAGACACTTAAACTTTTATTTCTTTTTACTTAGGGACAACTAAAATTTAAAACTGCTCAATGTACATTTATATTCTAAGTTTGTACTAATTTACATACATACACACACAAATGGAGATTTGGATTTTTGTAAGATATACACAGAATGAGAATATCAAGATAGTCTATGATTACACTTAAACTATACAAAAACCTCCATGCTTTCCCAAAAACTGATTTACTAACTATCAGTAGAAGTTATATTTCATTATGAATACAGAGAATTTTCATGATAAAATACTTACATTCCCAATCTCAAAGTTTTGCCTCATTAGCAGGTAAAGGGAAGCACTGGCATGTGACCGTATTGTACTGATGCTACTGCTACAGTGTCGGAGAAGCCTGAGGCATAAATCAGCGCACTGCTCTGTCTCTTCTTCAAATAAGAGTTCAGGAAACTGTAAAACACCACCAACAACAAACCACCACTGAATTTTTACAGTAACAGTTCCTGAGATATGTTAATATAACCTAAACTGGAGATCTGTTAGAATAGCCCAGAAATTAAAAGAATGGTTAGGACAATATTAGCTAATGGTTAATAGTGTGAGACACAGAGTCAGACTGTGTTCGAATGCTGATTATGCCACTTACTAACTAATAGTGTGACATTGGACAAGTTTTCTCATCCACAAAATAGGCCCAATAATATATCTACAAGGGATTGTTGTGAAGCTTCTATTAGAATGTGCATAAAACACTTAGTAATCAACATATATAAATTTTATATTTATTATAAAATAATACATAGTAATTTTCATCAACATCTCTGCATTCCATCTTCTAGGATGGTTAAAATGAAATAGCTATCTTCAAAATTTAAGAATATTCATATATCTGAGGGGACACAAACATAAGAAGTAAATACTGAAAGCAACTGAACAAACATCTTCTTTTCCGTTCATCATAGAATAGTTTCAGTGGGTTGAACTGCTTATGTATTGAATTCTTTATAAATTGAGTTTTTAAAAAACAGAACAAAGTGAAGAGAAAACAAGAGAAGCCCCATATTTAAGACAGGCTATTAATTTCAGGCTCTTCTCCACATCAAAATTACTATTTTTTAAACCAGAACTGGTTAAAGGTGATTCAAATAAATCAAAAATTCCAAAAGGCAGGCAGCAGCAGAAAGGCAAAGAAGAATCAAGGGTCTTAGGTATTATTTAAATTGTAACTACACACATTAATTAATATATTACTATATATATTAACCAATGAATGTGTCAAATGATTGTGAATAAAGAAAAACATCTTAAAACACTGCAGGTACAAAATAACCTACCTTTGAAACCAAGGCTCTCTGTGTAGCAAAACAGTGTTGTAGATAAACTGCACTTTGGTTACAGGCCATGCTGTGTAGTAACACTTTTAGCACTCCACCAAGAATGCTCTCTTTGGATTCTGTTACAGAAACAGTCTACAATTTAAAAATAAACAAATAAAATAGAGATGTACCTGCAATTTAGTTAGGGAGGTAGAATATGTGAAGTTTTAAAAGATTAAAAAATGGCAATTTAAGATCTAGGATGGCTTCCAGAGGGAGCTGAGAAGGATTTGAATAAGAAAAGGAGAAAAAAATAAATATAATTTAAGTGAGAAAAAAAGAGGAGCAAGATATAATGGCAGGAAATCATAAGGTATGTTTTAGGAAAATTAGTAAGTAAATTTGAACTGACTTGAGGTTCAGTAGAAAATAACTAGAGATAAGGCTAAAAAATACAGTGGTGCTTATAGCAAAGAATATTGGCAGTAAACAAATAACTATTCTTTGAAATCCTGAATTTTAGCTGGAGACTTTGAATCCAGTGACAGGCGCGGTGGCTCAAGCCTGTAATCCCAGCACTTTGGGAGGCCGAGGCGGGTAGATCACGAGGTCAAGAGATCGAGACCATCCTGGTCAACGTGGTGAAACCCCGTCTCTACTAATACAAAAAATTAAATGGGCATGGTAGCGCGTGCCTGTAATCCCAGCTACCCAGGAGGCTGAGGCAGGAGAATTGCCTGAACCCAGGAGGCGGAGGTTGCGGTGAGCCGAGATCGCGCCATTGCACTCCAGCCTGGGTAACAAGAGCGAAACTCCATCTCAAAAACAAATAAAAAAATTAAAATTAAAATTAAAAATAAAAACAAAAGAGAAGTTTCATCTTCTGAGTCATGCCCTTAAAAGAAGAAATGTACTCTGTCGTTGCTGTTTCTTTTCACAGTGAAATATAGACGTGATGGCTGCAGCTCAGGCAACCATCTTGAATTAGATATCTTGGACTTACTATTTCTTGATTCTCTTTGTAGTAAAAGCTGAGACCTAGTCCAGCTCTCCAGCTAATAAACACCAAATTATAAAGAGCATTCTAAATCTGAAGAGTTTCCTAACTATTTCTTTGGGCAATACAAAATATTAAATTTTTTATATTTTTAAAACTTTAGTCAGGATAATGAATGATAAAATCTTTTTTTTTCTTGAGCTGGAGTCTCACTCTGTCATCCAGGCTGAAGTGCAGTAGTGTGATCTCCACTCACTGCAACCTCCGCTTCCTAGTTTCAAGCATTTCTTGTGCCTCAGCCTCCTGAGTAGCTGGGATTACAGGTGCACACCACCACGCCTGGCTAATTTTTGTATTTTTAATAGAATCAGGATTTTGTTCTGTTGTCCAGACTGGTCTTGAACTCCTGATTTCAAGTGATCCGTCCACCTCAGCTTCCCAAAGTGCTGGGATTACAGGCGTGAGTTACCGAGCCCAGCCATAAAATATTTTTAAAAGAAAAGTCTTATGAAAATGTACAGAATGGATGGTAGGAAGAACACAGAGTAAGTATCATGAAGCAGGTGGCCATTGTAGTGGTAGCAGAAAAGAAATGGAAGGAATAGGTGACAGACCTATTTACTAAAACATCTGAGAAATGTTGCCAACTGACTTGAATCCTGGCTCTTCTACATACTAGTTGTGTCATTATGGGCAGTTATTTAACATCTTTGTGCCTAAGTGTTCTCATTTACAAGATGAGGATACTGACAGTTTCAATGGCATGAGTTTCTTAGAAGGATCAAATGATCCTTCTAAGGATCCTTCTAAGGATCCTTCTAATATTTGTAAAGTGCTTAGGACAATGTTTAACACAGAAAAAACTAAATAAATGCTGGATATCACATTGTTACTAACAGAATAATACCACCTAGAGGGCTTCTGTTAGGACCCAACGAGATGATTATAGATAAAGAGCCTGAAACACTGCTGTGGGATACAGAAGATACTGCATAAACCCAGTGTACATATATGTAGCTACAGCTATAGAATCTCACATGATGGCAGAACACCCAACTATAAATACTCAAGAGGATATTTGGAAATGCAAGACTAGGCCATGAAGGTGAATGACAAGGAGATAAAGATTTCATAATTCTCCTCCATGAAGAAACGGTTGAAGCAATGGGAATTTATAATTACAGAGAATCTCAGCATGCTTGGAATGAAACTTTTAGGAACTACTAATATTTAAATGTAATTACATAAAATGTAATTTTATGGCTCACAGTAAACACTTTTCTCCCAACCTCAATTTACCAAATCTGTATTTTAAATTTTTCTTCTTTGTGTTCTTACCTGAACAACAATCTCTAATGTATCCAAAATGATTAGGTTTGCTTCTGTAGCCAGGTTTCCATCAATCAGTGCTTCGTGTTCAATCTCTGCTCTTGATCTAATACAAAACATTGTAAGAAATTATACTTATCTTTTTAAAAGCCACAATTCTTAAAATATTTAAGGAGGCATAGAAATAAAAAATTTGAAACCATTTTCAATATTTGCCTGATAAACAATTACAAGAGAATTAGAAAGGCAATAGTTTACACATTTACCCTGTCTTTTGTTAACTATGACAATACACATTTTCTCATCCCATTATGGAAGTATAATGCCACTAAAAGCATAAATGTTTATGTTTTAGCTTTCAAACATGCAGCAGACACAGTTTTATTCTAAGTGACACTGACACTAGGTGGTGCTATGTAGGCTTGTATTTAGGAATGCTTCACAGAAAATAACATTCAAATATTTAATATTCATCTTACTATTTCAAAGATTTCCAATGTCTGTATTCAGGATAAATGTACTTATTTTGTCTAAGGTTTCATCAATTTTCCTCAAAATTTTTAATATAAATATGCTCAGATGGTAATTTAACTCCAGTAAAACTAGATGGAATCACTCATCGGAAAGAAAACAATTTGGGGGGAAAAAAGGATGTGAGGTGATGAATATGCTAGTTAGCCTGACTGTGGTCATAATTTCACAACTGTACACATATATTAAAAGATCATGTTATATTCTGTAAATATACACAATTTTTGTCAATTATAACTCAATAAAGCTAGAAAAATAAGAAAAAAGAACAAAACAGTTTGATGCAATAAAGTGATTTGCTTAAATACTAATATTTATAAAAGTATCATTTAATGCAAATAAAAATTTAAGCATAAACATTTATGCTTTTAATGGCATTATGCTTCTGTAATGGGATGAGAAATGTGTATTGTCATGGTTAACAAAAGGCAGGGTAAATGTATGAACTATTGCCTTTTTTCTTATTCTCTTTTAATTACACATTATTTATGAATATAGCTGATATTTTTGTTTTAGCAACAATAGATATACAGACACTATATATTATACCAAAGTAGACAAAATAACACATAATTAAAGTACAAAGACATATTAAATGCTAACTTTTCTAAGTTTTTAGATCTGTAACTCTGTGAATCTTTATTATTACCACTAAAGAGAATACTTCATGAATTTACATTTTACAAATTCAGTTTAAAAATAAAAGCACTTAGAGAGGATGAGGCAGGGGATCACTTGAGCCCAGGAGTTAAAGACCAGCCTGCGCAATATGGCAAAACTCTGTCTCTACAAAAAATACAAACATTATCCGGGTGTGGTGGTGCACAGCTGTAATCCCAGCTACTTGGGAGGCTGAGGTGGGAGGCTCACCTAAACCTGGGAGGTCAAGGCTGCAGTGAGTCATGATTGTGCCACTGCACTTCAGCTTGGGTGACAGAGTGAGATCTTGTCTCAAAAAAATAAATAATAAAACATAGTTATCAAAATTAAACTGGAAAGTAAAATATTTAATGTTCAAACTTAAATTTTCCAGTGGGATTTTATAAAGAAACATAACAAGATGATTTAAACAAAAAGAATCAGGAGAACACCAAAAAAGTCTCCCTCAAAACACAGTAGGATAAGCCAAGAGAACATGTTCTATAAATGCAGAAATAAAGCAATATACTAATAGTATAGTACCTGGCTGCTCTGTGATTTCTAAAAAATAACAACTGTAGAAAAGCCATCAGAGAAACAGACTTAGAGAAAAACAAAGGAAAGTACGCTTCAAAGGTTAAGAATTTTAATATATTTATATTACATTCAGTATCTGATTATTTCAAGCTCTCATACATATGATACTGAAACTTGTTTCTCTCTGCTGGCTCTCACTTGTTTCCTCTGTTTTAAGCTACTGAGGGCTAACTTATAAATTCTCAAGTGAAAAATTTTAGCCCCTTGACTCAATGCCAAATCTCAAGCCAGGCAAGTTTACCTGCAGCCACTTGGGCAGTGAGAAGACTCATGTAAGTGCATTCTAGGTGTTTATGGCAGTAGGGTCAGTCAACGTATCCAGTCTGCCTTTATGACAGAAACAGAAGACCAACATTGTTTTGTCTTACTTCAATTATAAGCTACAAGAGGACAAATATTAGGTTTCTAATTCTTTGAGATATTTGAAATATTAGTTCAATGTGACACCTAAAATATGTTCAAAATATAGCTGCTGAATGCATTTTCCAAGAGTCTGTGTTAGACAAAATGGAGTTAAAAATATAACATTTTGCCTTACTATACCATGACAAGTTCTTCCTCCAAATCTTTTTAAATCTAAAATTTGTAAATTTAAATATTTTGTCCTCTAAGGCTTAATAAATATATTTATTAAATGTAAATATTAAATATAAAGTAAAAGTAATCATTTTCCTCTTGCATTTAAAATTCAACAAGCCCATAAGTAACATAAAATAGAAGCTCTATTACTTGTCAAGCTTCTCTGTGTTTTGACGCCAGTGAGTCATATCTTTTCTCCACCTCAAATTTTCTTGACTTCCAAAGGCACTTCCAGATGGGCTTCTCTCTGCCAAATAAATTTCAAAAGTTATTTCAGTTGGACCACATATATGTGTACTTGCAAACACGTAAGGAATATCATACAATAATTTGTACATAGCCATTTTATCCACAGTCCAGGTGGAAAAACCTGACAACAGTGATTTTTATTAAAAATTTTCACAATAATTTCATAAGAAATGTACTTGGTATATGAATTTTTTTTTTAAAAAAATACCCCTTTAAAGGGGTATTGTTTATTTAAACAAATGTTCTAACACTGATTTTTCTTAAAATTTTAACCATGGTTTATAAGGCTTTACATAATATGACTTTATTTCCTACCATTCTTCTTCTTGCTTACCGCTTTCTGTTATCTTTGCAAATCTATCAGTATATAGTCTATGTATGCTTCTGACTTACAACCTGTGCAATGGTGGTTGTTCCTTTTTCCTAACTGTTCTTCTCATAAATTTTCATTTATTGCCTCTTTAGAAAGGTCTCCCACTCTCCAATATTTCCTTTCCTTTTACTTTGCTTTGTTCCTTTCCATAACACTTAGGACCCCAAGTATATAAGCTCTTAAAGAACAGAAATATGTACTTTGTCCAGCATGTTTTATCCAGGATAATAAAGTGATGCACACTGACAGCTCAGTAAGTTTCTGTTAATTACATAAACAAAATAGGAAAGATTCCTAATTACTTCTTTCAGTCTACATAAGGTAGAACAAGAGGAAGAACAGAGTTTTCTCTTAAGAGGTTTCTAGGTTTGAAGGCAGACTGCATGTATGGATTCCTTTAAGGGGTCGAAGCAATATAAATGATTCATACAATCCATTAGAAGTGGAGAGAGCATTGAGAATTGTGGAGAATATACAAATAGACATTTAAACAATGGACTCAGTCATGGTTTCAACGTTCAGCTACAAAACTAAATGCTTGTTTTTGAAAAAGATAAGACTTTAAATTGGTTGGGAGGATGGAAGAATAATACAAGTAAAAGTTTAGAGTTCAAACAGAAATTTTAAAAATACTGAAAAAAATACAACTATATATATGTCAATTAAAGACATACAAAAAATACTGAGAAATAAGAATAATTTCCTGCACAATAAAGGACATGTCTGTATTTCTTCTAATTTCTTTCCCTTTCCTTTCCTTTCTTTCCTTCTCTCTTTCCCTTTTTAAAATTTTGAAATCCGTGTCTTTAAGAAATTTGTGGAAAAAACAAAAAGATATGCCTATATTAAGACAGTTAGCAAAATTAACATCTATTTACATTTCTTTTTTTTTTTTTTGAGACGGAGTTTCGCTCTTGTTACCCAGGCTGGAGTGCAATGGCGCGATCTCCGCTCACCGCAACCTCCGCCTCCTGGGTTCAGGCAATTCTCCTGCCTCAGCCTCCTGAGTAGCTGGGATTACAGGAATGCGCCACTATGCCCAGCTAATTTTTTGTATTTTTAGTAGAGACGGAGGTTTCACCATGTTGACCAGGATGGTCTCAATCTCTTGACCTCGTGATCCACCCGCCTTGGCCTCCCAAAGTGCTGGGATTACAGGCTTGAGCCACCGTGCCCAGCCTTATCTATTTACATTTCTATCATTTACATTTTTTTCCCACAAAACTGTCTCTCATTAGTTAATAATGTCTTAGAACTGAAAGTTAAGAAAAAGAAAAGAAAGTCTTTAGACCTAATAAACCAATGTCTATTATTGATCTGGCTTAAATGTAGCAATGTAAATAAGACTTACAAAGGCTTAGGTTTTCTAAGACAAGAAGACTTCAATTCTTATATTCAAACAATAATAGATTTCCTGGGGCCATAGATTTAAAAATATAGCAAGTATATTGTTAATAGCTTCATTCTTGCCAAAAATAAGCCTCAGGGCTGTGGTATAATAGAAGAAATGCTAAATTAGAAATCTAAAGATCCTGGTTCTGTCACTTAGTTTATGATCTTAGGCAAAGTTATTTACTTCTTTGTGTTTTATTTTCTTAATCTAAAAGATGACTATAATTATTCATTAGGTTTTGGTAGTAATTAAATGATCTCGGTAAAAGTTAACTTTCATACTTTTTCAGAGGGTTTCTATACATAATAAATGAATTAAAAGAAAAACCAAAAGTACACTGTAAATTGTATATAACTAAAGAGAAAAAATGGTGCTCTATTAATTTTTTAAAGTCAAAGACTTCGTTTTGTGATAACTTTGTTACTATAAAACACATAGTATATAAATGATAATTAAATAGATTTCATTATGCTAATGGCCTGTCAGAAAAAAGTTAAAAATCCATTCACACTTACATTTGCATTTTAAGTCAACAAACACATATTATGCTGTTGGCATGTACCATGTACACATATGACCAACCCATGGCCCTGGCCTTAAGAAACCCTTAGCAACAATATTGTCTGTATGTCACTTTAGAATTTGCAAAATGTTTCTGCATACATGGTTACTATAAAAATGATACGATCAGTTAGTTACAGTAGCTTCTAAATTCTGAAAACAATCACAAGTTTGTAAGGAAAAGGAAGGTAGGGAGATTAAGTGACTTGGCCAAGGTTATATGGCTAATGAGTAGCAGACCTGGGATTAGAAAACCAGTCTCAAATGCTACTAAACTGTTTTGTCTCATTGATATTTGAGTTTGATGGGCAATATTTTGCCTTATATACAGGGTGTATTAATTCATTTTGCAAACGAAAAGTAAAAAGGGGCCAGTTGTGGTGGCCCACACCTGTAATCCCAGCACCGTGAGAAACCAAGGTGGGAGGATTACATGCGCTCAGGAATTCGAGACTAACCTGGGCAACACATTAAGACCCTGTTTCTAAAAAAAACACACAAACAAAAAATTAGTTGGGCATGGTGGCGCATACCCATAGCTCCAGCTACTAGGATAGGTGTGTACTGGGGGGTGAGGATGTGAGAATTGCTTAGGCGAGGGAGGTCAAGGCTACAGTAAGCCACAATCACACCACTGCACTCCAGCTTGGGTGACAGAGCAAGAATCTGTCTCACAAAAAAACAAGTAAAAAGAGACATTATACAGAATGAGCCCTAATGTAAACTATGGACTCTGGGTGATGATGTGTTAATGTAGGTTCACCAGTTACAACAAATGTGCCACTCTGATAAGGGATGTTAATAATGGGTGAGGTTATGCATATGTAGGGATAAGGGGCATATGGGAAATCTCTGTACTTTTCCTCAGTTTTGCTGTGAACTTAAAACTGCTCTACAAAAATGAAGTCTATTTAAAAAGGGAGGATGGATGCTATTAATAATAACAAAAGGGGAACAGGCATAAACTGAGACTATCTAGAGAAAACTGGGAAGTATGTTGACTCCTCTTAAATCAGAATTCTAATTTGTATTCCTGTAGAGAAATGATTATTCAAGTTAATTCACAGTTACACTTAAAACAATCTTTAAAAAGCCTAAGATTGACATTGAAGACTAGCAACAATGATCATTCCAATATAGAACTCAAGGAAATTGAAAAAATTCTCACCAGAAGGAGAAGCTATTGTGTACGTACCGAGCTGTCCTCGGCTTCGACGCACCATTTCTTGCCTAGCACCTATGCTCCCAAGAATAGCTTCTTCAAGCTTTGCTCTCATGTCTTTTGATTTCTTAAAGGTCAAGCTGTTCATTCTTTCAAACACTTTTTTCCCCTAAAATTTAAACATTAGAAGAGAAGAAGCATTGAAGACATTTTCTTCTATTTTTCCCACATTGTTTCCTTTCTTGTTCTTTGCACTTACTTTATACTCAAAGCAAGACACACAGAGATAAAGCAGATCTAATAGCCGGTTTAGCTGCAAGACCGAGAGATCTGTAAACCACTTCTGTAGAACTGTTTCATCTGCATTTTTGAGAACCCAAAGTAGACAGATCAAAAGGCTTCGACTTGATTCTGCTGAAAAGGTAGTGTGTTGTCTGCCACTCTGAAAGTAAAGAGCAGTAGAATGAGACAGATTGATCAACGACTATTCCTTGTTTTTTGGCTATCAACTATTTTCTTCTAAAAACAATAAAACAAAAGTTGTTTTAAAATAATATATTTAAAAAGAACCATTTGATTTAGACAACACTTCTATAAAACGATCATACACAACCTTAAGGTTAAGAGCCTGAAGTTTAATGAACCTTTCCTGCTAACAGAGGTTTGCTTTAATTTCTTGCATGACTGCCAACAAAGAATAAATAAATGTTAATAGAAAACGTAAAGAGAAAAACTAAGATTCTACCATTAAAAACTAGATATATATCATAGAATATCAGATATGATGAAAATAAAGGAAAAAAGCAACTGACTCACAGTAAATAAGAGTGAGCTAAGAATAGAAAGTAATGACAAAAGTATATCAGGTTTAGAAGACTATTGCTTCTAATCAATCACCACTGATACAAAGGGGAAAAGTCTTAGGCCATACAGAAGTAAAAAGCTACTTTAGGCCGGGCGCGGTGGCTCAAGCCTGTAATCCCAGCACTTTGGGAGGCCGAGGCGGGTGGATCACGAAGTCAAGAGATCGAGACCATCCCGGTCAACATGGTGAAACCCTGTCTCTACTAATACAAAAAATTAGCTGGGCATGGTGGCGCGTGCCTGTAATCCCAGCTACTCAGGAGGCTGAGGCAGGAGAATTGCCTGAACCCAGGAGGCGGAGGTTGCGGTGAGCCGAGATCGCGCCATTGCACTCCAGCCTGGGTAACAAGAGTGAAACTCCGTCTCAAAAAAAAAAAAAAAAAAGCTACTTTAGTAGCATATAAAGTTGAAATGCTATTTACAATCATCAAGCTATATTAGTATATAGTATGTAAAATAGAAATGAAAAACTAAATAAAAATGTATTTACAGTACAATTTATTGGACATATACTCTGTTCCAGTCATCATACTAAGCACTTGACATATATTATTTAATTTAGTCCTCCAACAGTATTACCAAGCAGATTGTATCATCCCAATTTTACAGATAAGAATACAAATGACAATAATAATGATGACAAAAAATAAAATTTGACATGTGAAACTATGCTAATCATATTTTATTTAACTCTCACAACAATTATAAACTATAATATTAAATATTATTATTTCTAGTAAACAAGTAAGAAAACTGAAGGCTAGAGATTAATTTGCCTTAAATCATATACTGTACTAAGAAAGGGTAAAGCTAGGATTTTAGTCCAATTTAACAATACTCCAAAGCCTTTACTCTTAACTATTATTCTATGTTCTAATATTCAGTTGACAAATATACTAACTAAAAATGAGGAAAAAGTAGAGGGGATGTTGAAAAGAAAGCTGAACATACACAACTGTTGAAGTCATGATCTCACCTACCTCACCAATGTTCCTTCTATACTGGATGATGATTAATGACCAAATGCTTTATGTATATTAACTCATTTATCCTTCACAATCACTCAAAGAAATAAGTATTATTACTCACTCCATCTTATGGAAAAAAGAAAAAACTTGAGCAACCGGAAGTATTTTGTATTAAGTGGCAGGACAAGAATTTCAACACAGAAAGCACGGCTCCAGAGACACAAGCTACAGTTCGTATCCACTTTGTTTACTGCCTCTCATGGCTGCCCATGCATATAAGCGAATTCACCCACATAAGCTTGGTTAACTACTTTGCTATACTGCTTCTGAGCTGGGCACAAAAGAACTTGATCTAAATCCCTGAATCCACAATCATTGTCATAAGGAAAATGCTCCTTTATTTTAAAAACAGACACTTTTTATAGCTGAACTTTTAGGTATGCATAAATACAAAGCACTGACTGAATTTTCAAGTACCTATTTTTTAGAAATACAATTAAAAAATTATTCTCGGCCGGGCGCGGTGGCTCAAGCCTGTAATCCCAGCACTTTGGGAGGCCGAGGCGGGTGGATCACGAGGTCAAGAGATCGAGACCATCTTGGTCAACATGGTGAAACCCCGTCTCTACTAATACAAAAAATTAGCTGGGCACGGTGGCGCGTGCCTGTAATCCCAGCTACTCAGGAGGCTGAGGCAGGAGAATTGCCTGAACCCAGGAGGCGGAGGTTGCGGTGAGCCGAGATCGCGCCATTGCGCTCCAGCCTGGGTATCAAGAGCGAAACTCCGTCTCAAAAAAAAAAAAAAAAAAAAAAAAAATTATTCTCAACTTGACAAACAGGCACACACTGACATCTCTTCTATTCCCACATAAACTGCCAATAACACAGTGGAACATTTTGGAAAAAGATAAACATGAAAAAGACTCAGTAATGTAGAGATGTCAGTTTTCCCTCAAATTGTTCTATAGGATCAATGCAATTCTAACCAAAATCCCAGTCGGGTTTTCCTGGAACTTTGACTAATGACTTTTAAAATTTAATGGGGGAAAAGCAGAAAGGCAAGAAGAACCAAGATATTCTTGAAGAAGAACAAGGTAGGATGTTGGGGGCAGAGAGATGTGTGTGTTCTACCAGATATCTGCACTTACTAAAAAACTAAAATAATTAAGAAAATTTGACTTTGGCATGTGGATAGTCTAATGAAATGGAATAAAGAGCACAATAAATGTCCTATGCAAATTTGAAAATCTGATCTGTGACAAAGCTGACACTGCGGATCACTACTGAAAGGATGGACTGTTTAATAAATGATGTTGAGACAACTGATCTTCCTAGAGAAAAAAGCAGATTCCTACCTTGTACCATTATGCAGAAAATAAATCTAGACAAAGAAAGAACTTTAAATGCAAAAGGCAAAAAGTTTAAAACTTTTAGGAGGAAATATAAGACAATATATTTATAATCTCGGGATTAACCTCAGTAAATTATTTTCCCCAGTTTGTGTCCACTACCTGAATAGGCCTAGCCTTCAGAAGCCTTCATTTATGCCTTAGACACTAATCACCACACACATAGCTCTTTATATTCTCTCTTCTTACCTCACTTGCCATGTCTGCTCCATCTCCTAAAATTCTTCCACTATGACCTCTGAAACACGAGGTCAATCAACAAAACTGCCTTATATCTATAAGAACATATAGCTTTTGTTCTTATGCATCTATACATTGATAAGAACATAAGCTATATGTTCTTATATCCCAATGGTCTGAAGGCAGAGAGTAATCCTGAAGCTGTAGCTATTGTGATATGGAGGGAGTGGTATGAATCTTGGCCTAGAAAATGCAGAACTCTGCAACCTCTTCCTCATTCCTGATAATAGTGTTATGAAACAATTCTTTCTGTTTTCTAGAGGTCATCCCTTCTCAACCAGAAAATTAAGAACTAGTGACCTAGGGCATTTATTGTAGGTGATAAATTAACTTCTATATAAGAACATATAGCTAATGTTCTTACAGATGTATAATAACATATGTATCTTTGTCAGACTATACCACCTACTAACCTTCATCCCTGCAGTCATATACTAATCCCCAGAAGACTGGCCCTTATATCTTGATGCTTTTAGCTCCTGACTCACTTTCAGTATTTTAAACACTACTTTTTGTCACAGTCTTTAGTGATTTCAATGCCTGTCTATTTGATTCTCTAAATATCCTGTTTTATTTTTTCCTTCCTTAACTAACTCTTCTAATTCTCGAGAATACCACTTACTACACACATGCACTCTTGCAGTTAAACCTTATGTCTTTTATTACTATTATGGCATGTTACCCTAAATCTCCATTTTAGGCATGTCCTGCCACACCAAATTAAAAAAAAGAAAGAAAGAAAGAAAAAAACCTCCATTTTAATGATCCCACTTCACAACCACCATTTCAACTTTCCATCACATTACTTCTTATACATCAACTCCAGCAACACACACAATATCAAGTGTTAGAAAGAACATGGAGCAACATATACTTCTGCATTGCTGGAGGGAATATATATTGCTAGAACCATGCTGGAAAACAATTTAGCCAAGTAAAACTGAATATGTGCATAACCTCTAACCCAAAAATGCCACCCTTAGGTATATATCTTAGTGAAATTCTTCTACAGTGACATAAAAAAAACATTCAAAATACCTTTATCTATAATAGCTCAAAACCACAAACAACCCAAACTTCCTTAGAGAAGAGAATGAATACATAATTATATTTTCTAATAGACTGCTACAGCATTACAGACTTTAGCTACACATATCAATATAAATGACTCTTAAAAACATACACAAAAAATCAGGTCATAGAAGTACTATGAAGTACAGGTGAAAATCTGTGAAGCTAAACAAAATATTGTTTAGAAACATACACAAAACTGACTAGGCATGGTGGCTCTCACACCTGTAATCCCAGCACTTTGGGAGGCTGAGTCTGGTAGGTCACTTGAGGCCAGGATTTTGAGATCAGCCTGGCCAACATGGTGTAATCCATCTCTACCAAAAATGCAAAAAATTTAGCTTGGCATGGTGGCAGTTGTCAGTAATCCCAGCTACTCAGAAGGCTGAGGTGGGACAATCACTGGAACCTGGGAGGTGGAGGTTGCAGTGAGCCGAGATTGAGCCAATGCACTCCAGCCTAGGCAATAGAGCAAGACTCTTTCTCAAAAAAACAAACAAACAACCCAACAAGAAGTCAATAAATGAGAGGAAACAAAAAAAGTATAATAAAGACAATATAAAATGAAACACAAAATATTAAATACATCAAATTTAATTAAACTAAATGTAAATGGATTAGAAACTCTAGTGAAAGGGAAAGATTAACAAACCAGATTTTTAAGATACAAGAAAAAAATCTAACTATATGCTGTTTATAAAAGAAATATATAAGACATAATACAAAAATGTTCAAAGTAAAAGGATGAAAAAAGTTATGCTATATGCATACACACACACACACACACACACACGGCAAAGAAAACCTAACGTAGTTATAACTAATTTTAAAAAGCATCATAGTTCATGTTGATGAAAGTGCAATCCACCAAAAATTATATAAAAGTATTATATGTTTCATAATCAGGCCTCAAAAGAAACAAAAATCTGACAGAATGACAAGGAGAAATCATAAAACTGTAATTTTAGTGGGCTATTAGAATACACACACGAAATTTAGTAAAGCCCGAAAAGATTTAAACAGTAGGAGTACTAACACAGAATGCTGTAACTAACAACAAAAGAATATTCATTCTTTTAGAATACATGAGATATTTATAAAAACTGACCATATACTAGACCATAAAACTAGTTGCCACAAATATAACAAACTGATCATACAGAGCTATGTTCTCTGATCATTCAATTAGGCCAAAATCAGAAACAAAAGAATATCTAGAAATTTTCATAATTGAAAATTTAAGACAAAAACAATTTCTTAAATAGCCCAAAGGCCTAAGAAGAAATCAGAATGAACTTCAGTCATTCTGAAATGAATCTTGAAAATGCTTCCTATTGATCATTGTAAACTTGTTCCCCCAGCTAACAATTGAGAAGTCACAGACTACAGAAGGGAGGATGTAGAAGGCATTGTGACCCTAGAGGCATTGAGAAGGGATGACTAACTGGCTAAGAGAGAAAGAGAAGACAAAATCATTTGGGGAAGTTGTAAGGGATTGCAACTAAGTTGAAGAAATAAGATAGACTTTTGTTGTTGTTGTTGCCCAGCCTGGAGTGCAATGGCACAATCTCAACTTACTGCAACCTCCGCCTTCAGGGTTCAAGTGATTCTCCTGCTTCAGCCTCCTGAGTAGCTGGGATTCTGGGATTACAGGCATGTGCCACCACACCCAGCTAATTTTCTATTTTTAGTAGAGATGAGGTTTCTCTAAGTTGGTCAGGCTGGTCTTGAACTCCTGACCTCAGGTGATCTGCCTGCCTTGGCCTCCCAAAGTGCTGTGATTATAGGCGTAAGCCTCTGCGCCCAGCTAAGATAACATTTTTTAAAAAAATGCCTGTATAGTCAAGACAATTCTAAGCAAAAAGAACAAAGCCAGAGGCATCACGCTACCTGACTTCAAACTATACTACAAGGCTACAGTAAACAAAAGAGCATGGTACTGGTACCAAAACAGATATATAGACCAATGAAATAGAAAAGAGGTCTCAGAAATAATGCCACACATCTACAACCATCTGATCTTGTACAAACCTGACAAAAACAAGCAATGGGGAAAGGATTCCCTATTTAGAAAATGGTGCTGGGAAAACTGGCTAGCCATATGCAGAAAACTGAAATTGGACCCCTTCCTTACACTTTATATAAAAATTAACTCAAGATGGATTAAAGCCTTAAATGTAAGACCTAAAACCACAAAAACCCTAGAAGAAAACCTAGGCAATATCATTCAGGAGATAGGCCTGGGCAAAGACTTCAAGACTAAAACACCAAAAGCAATGGCAACAAAAGTCAAAATTGACAAATGGGTCTAATTAAACTAAAGAGCTTCTGCACAGCAAAAGGAACTATCATCAGAGTGAAGAGGCAACCTATAGAATGAGATAAAATTTTTGCAATCTATCCAACTGCCAAGGGCTAATACCCAGAATCTACTAAGAACTTAAACAAATTTACAAGAAAAAAAACAAACAAGCCCATTAAAAAGTGGGTGAAGGATATGAACAGACACTTCTTAAACAAAGACATTTATGCAGCCAATAAACATATGAAAAAAGCTCATCATCACTGGTAATTAGAGAAATGCAAATCAAAACCACAATGAGATACCACTGCATGCCAGTTAGAATGGAGATCATTAAAAAGTCAGGAAACAACAGATGCTGGAGAAGATGTGGAGAAATAGAAACACTTTTACGCTGTTGATGGGAGTGTAAATTAGTTCAACCATTGTGGAAGACAGTCTGGCAATTCCTCAAGGATCTAGAACCAGAAATACCATTTGACCCAGCAATCCCATTACTGGATATATATTCAAAGGGTTATAAATCATTCTACTATAAAGACACATGCACATGTATGTTTATTGCAGTACTGTTCACAATAGCAAAGACTTGGAACCAACCCAATGCCCATCGATGACAGACTGCATAAAGAAAATGTGGCACAAATACACCATGGAATACTATGCAGCTATAAAAAAGGATGAGTTCGTGTCCTTTGCAGGGACACGGATGAAGCTGGAAGCCATTTCTCAGCAAACTAACACAGAAACAGAAAACCAAACACCACATGTTCTCATTCATAAGTGAGAGTCAAACAATGAGAACACATGGACACAGGGAGGGAAACATTGCACACTGGGGCCTATTGGGGAGTGAGGGTTAGGGGACGAATAGCATTAGGAGAAATACTTAATGTAGATGATGCATTGATGGGTGCAACAAACCACCACAGCACATGTATACCTATGTAACAAACCTGCATGTTCTGCACATGTATCCAAGAACTTAAAGTATAATTTAAAAAAAAAAAGTAAAGAAAAAAATGCTATATACAAACAGCATTTAACTAAACAATCAAAGAAAAATGCAGAAGCTGAAAATACGTATCAGAAAAGAAAAGGTGAAAATTAGTGAGTTAAGCATCTATCTCAAGAAGTTAGAAAAAGAACATCAATGTAAACCCAAAGAAAGCAGAAGACAGTAAATAATAAACATTAAAAAGTGAGGGTCAACAGTGCCCTCATATTTGCTCTTTTTAAAGGCTAACAATATATTTCAACTGTCTGGTAAGACTCATTAAGATGAGAAAAGGTACAAAAATCTAGCCATAGAAAAAAGTTTACATCTACTACCAATGATATAGACATTTAAAAAATTATACAAGATATTCTGAATAAACTATATATCAAAAACTTTGAATATATTTCTACTAGAATAAAATTTTTAAAATTCAGTATAAGAAGGCCAGGTGCAGTGGTTTGTACCTGTAATCCCAGCACTTTGGGAGGCTGAGGTGGGGGGAATCACCTGAGGTCAGGTGTTCAAGACCAGTCTGGCCAACATGGTGAAACTCTACCTCTACTAAAAATACAAAACTTAGCTGGGTGCAGTGGCAGGTGCCTGTAATTCCAGCTCCTCAGGAGGCTGAGGCAGGAGAATCACTTGAATCCAGGAGGCGGATATTGTAGTGAGCTGAGATTCTGCCACTGCACTCCAGCCTGGGTGATAAAACAAGACTCCATCTCAAAAAAAAAAAAAAAAAAAATCAATGTAAGAAGAAACAGAAAACTTCAATAGTCTCATAGACAATAAATTACAACAGTAATTTTAAAGCTTAAGAAAATACTTCAAGCACAGATAGCTTCATAAGTTCTCCAAATATTCCAGAACTAATTCTAATCTTAAGTACTTGCAGAGAGAGAATAAAAAATAAAACTCCCTATGTCATTTTAATTGGCTAGCCTAACCTTGATTCTAAAACCTGAAAAGAATATTATAAGAAAGAAAAATTGTAGGCAATTTTATGACCATATATATACTAATCTGAACAAAATATTAGCAAACAAAATCCATTAGTACACAGTTGTGAAAAAGTTGAGTTTAATTCAGGATTTCAACATTGGTTTAAGACTAGAAAATCAATTTAAGTCAACAACATTACAAGACCAAAAATCAAAATAAAACAGCCATCTCAATGAATGCAGAAAAAGCATTCAATAATAATTCAACTATTTATAATTTAAAAACAAAATACTTAGTAAACCAGTAACAGAGACTTCCACAATAAAGAAAGATATTTTTTAAAAACCCAAAACTTACAGAACATATATTTAAGAATAAAATGTTGAAAGTTTTACCTTTAAAGAAACAAACATCACCACTTCACATCACAGTATTTAACAGTGTACTGGAGATACTAGCCACTACAACAAATTATTTTTAAAAAAATTGACAGGAAGAAACTACACTGTTATTATTCACATATTATATGATTGTGTGTAGGAAAAAAAGAATCTATAGATGTGTTATTAGTTTACCTATTCTTATGGAAATAAAAATCATTGTACAAAAATCAATTTTTTTTATAATGAGTATTTTGTTTCTGTATAAAAATTGATTCTATTTCTACATAAAACAATCAACAGTTAGAAAACAGAATTTTTGGAAAAGACACCATTAGTAAGAACATTAAAAAATATCAAGGACCAATAATAAATCTACAAACAATATGCTAGTCTTCCTTGATGGAAACTAAAAAAGTTTATGTACTTAACCTAAATGATGACGACACCTGTGTTCAAAAATTCAGAGATTCAACAGTGTAATCATAATTCAATAAAATCTTAACTAAAATTCCAACAGGTTCATTGGTTTTCATTTATTTATTTTAGTGGAACTTCACAAGCTGATTTTCAAATTTGTGTAGATACACGAAGGGCCAAAAAGTAGCCAAGAAAAATTTTTTTAAATGTACAGCTTTCCCTACATGGCAGACCATATAGAGGCAGTACTTCAGACATAGGGAAAATACTCTTTTAATAAATCATGCTGAGATAATCTGGTATAATATGCAATATAAATAAACAAACAAACAGACCTGGACTCCCAAATTATAGTCTACATAAAAAATCTATTTCAGGTAGATTTTAAAATATAAAAGGAAGAACAAAAAATTTTAGAATGTAACACAGAATAGTTTCAAAATTTTGAAATAGAAAAAATTTCCTTAAATAAGATACAGAAAGTACTAACTGCAAGACTGATAAATTTAAGTATATTACAATTAGGCATTCTAACCACCAAATTCATCATTAAACGTGTGAAACAGCAAACCACAGAGAAGAAATATTTGAACCACTTATAACTGACAACAGACTTAATCTAGAACATACAAAGTCCTAAAAATCATTAAACTAAAGCAAACAACCAAATGGAAAACAAGCAAAAAAACTTCAAAAGAGAAAATCCAAATGGTCAACCATACATATGGAAAAGCGAACACCTCGTAAGTCTTTGGGGAAATAAAAGCGAAAATGAGATTCAACTATAAATGACCAAATTGGTAAAAATTTAAAAATCTGACAATTTTAAGTATTGATGAATATGTGAAGGGATAAGAACTATCATATTGTAGGTGTAAGTATAAATTAAGGTAAGCGCTCTGGAAAATAGTTGGGTATTACCTGGTATAGATTAAGATATCCATAGTCTATGACCCAACAAATTCTACTTCTAGAAAATATCCTAAATAAAAGTACATACATGCATGCAGAACATACATAAAAGAAAGTCTGTAGGATTGCTATTTGCAATAATCAAGGATCAGAAACCATTCATGCATCTATCAATAGAATGGGGAAATAAATTGATCTATAGACAGACAATGGAATATCATCCTGAAATAAAAATTAGTGAATTACAGCTACATTTCATAACATGAATGAATACTAAAAACATAATATAAAACTAAACTACAGTATTTTGGGTGGGCGTAGTAGCTCATGCCTGTAATCCCAGCACTGGAAGGCCGAGGCGGCTGAATCACCTAAGGTCAGGAGTTTGAGACCAGCCTAGCCGACATGGTGAAATCCCACCTCTACTAAAAATACAAAACCTAGCCTGACTTCAAGTGATCTGTCCCCCTCAGCTTCCCAAAGTACTAGGATTACAGGCGTGAGCCACCACGCCTGGCCTAGATGGTCAAACTCTAAACAAAATTATGCAATTATATCATTAATCTGGATAGTAAGTAGTGTGGTGGGTTGCTGTGGTTGAGAAAGAACATGCTAAGTAATTTCTGGATGGCAGCCAATGTTCTCGTTTTTGTCCAGAGTGGTAATTACAAAGCTGTTTATTTTCTAAGGTTTTAAAACCTCATTCATTTATGTTGTATGTACTTTGTCATATGTAGTATACTTTACAGAAGTTTTAAGAAAAAAAAAAGGTCAACAAAATTGAGAACAAAAGTCATTCTAAGGGGAGGGAGAGATTAAATTGAGGAAGGCACATTGTTAGCTTCAAAGGTTACCAGGCTGTGATGTCTGATTTCTTTTTCAAGACAGAGTCTGGCTCTGTCACCCAGGATGGAGTGCAGTTGCTCGATCTTGGCTCACTGCAACCTCCGCCTCCCAGGTTCAAGTGATTCTCCTGCCTCAGCCTCCAGAGTAGCTGGGACTACAGGCGTGAGCCACCACGCCCAGCTGATGTCTGATTTCTTGAACTGACCAGCGGATATGCTTCTGCTCATTTTATTACTATATTTTAAAGGGGTACTTTATTATTTTATATGTAGAATGTCATCGAAAGTACAATTGATAAAAAAATTTCATACACTGAAATTCATTGAAATTAAAAACTTTCACACTTCAAATGACACCATCAAGAAAGTAAAAAGATAATCCATAGGAAGGGAGAAAGTATTTGTAAATCAGATAGCTGATTATTTTACAAATCCAGAATACATAAAGAACTCTTGCAATTCAGTAAGAACAAGATTAATGACGCTATCTTTTTTTTTTCTTTGGAGGTTTTAAGGAGCTGAGAGGTTAATAGGCAAGAAAGAAGGGAAAAGAAAGAAGCAGCTCCCCTGTACAGAGACAGAGGGAGGGGGGCTCCAAAGCTGAGAGAGGAGACCTCAAGTGTGGAGGATAACAGCCAGTTTTCTGAGTAGGCTGGGGGAGGTGGTATCTGATTTGCATAGGGCTCAGGGGATTGGTTTGACCAGGCATGTTATTCATGTAGCTTGTGAAAAAACTGGCTCTCCCACCTTAGCCTTTTAATATGCAAATACAGGGCGCCATGTTTTATACACATGGGGATATGTGGGGGCAGCCATGTTGACAGGCACATGTAGGGCGTGTCCATGGGTGGTTCAGTTTGCCCCATCACTTGGGGTTTGATGGTTTCACACCAAGGAAGGCTGTACCTTGGATTTTCCTGGCCCATGCACCAAAATGATACAGCTCTGATGAGTGGAGGAACACCAGGGCTCTTGTCTCATGCAAAGTGGATAAAACAACATGGACACACGTGGAGTGGTTTTAAAAAGTGAAGAGTTTAATAGGCAAGAAAGAAGGGAGAAGAAAGATGGAAGAAGCTCCCCTGTACAGAGACAGTAGGAAGGGGGCTCCAAAGCCAAGAGAGGAGACCCTGACACTATCTTAAAACTTTTTTTTCTTTTGGCAAACCTTTTTTTTCTTTTTGAGACAGGGTCTTGCTACTTTGTGCAGGCTGGAGTGCAGTGGCGCAATCTCAGCTCACTGCAACCTCTACCTCCCAGGCTCAAACAATCCTCCCACCTTAGCCTCACAGGTAGCTGGGACTACAGTAGGCACATGTCACCATGCCTGGCTAATTTTTGTGGTTTTGGGTAGAAACAGCGTTTGTCATGTCCACCAGGCTGGTCTCAAACTCCTGAGCTCAAGCAATCCTCCCATCTCAGCCTCCCACATTTTTGGGATTACAGGGGTGGGCCAATCACCCGGCCAATAACAAAAGATTTGAGTAGACTTTTCTCCAAAGAAGATATACAAAAAGATGTGCCAATAAGCACACCAAAAGATGTTCCACATCTATAGGTCGTTAGGGAAATGCAAATCACTAAATGTGTCCTAATCGAAAAGATAATAATAACCAATGTTGATGCGGATTTGGAGAACAGGAATTCTTATTCATTGCTGATGAGAATGAAAAATAGTACAGCCACATTGGGAAAAAAAAATAGTTTAGAAGTCTCTAACCATGTTAAACACAGAGGTACCATATGATCCAGCAAATCCACTCTTAGATATCTACCTAAGAGAGATGAAAACGTATGCAGACACAAAGACTTGTACATAAATGTTCATAGCAGCATTATTCCTAACAGCCCCAAAGTGGAAATGATCCAGCTGTTCATCAACTGACAAATGGATAACAAACTTTGGTATATTAATACAATGGAATACTATTTGGCAATAAAAAAGGAAAGAAGTATTGCTACATACACAATATGAATGAACCTCAAAAATGTATGCTTAGTGAAAGAATCCAGACACAAAAGATCATATAGTAAATAATTCCATTTATATAAAATGTCCAGAATAGGCAAATCTCTACAGATAGAAGTAGGTTAGTCACTCCCTAGTGCTGGGTAGGAGTGACTGCTAATAGGTATAAGGAATTTTTTCAGGGTGTTGGAAATGTTCTAAAATTAGCTGTGGAGATACTTGCACAACTCCAAAAATATACTAAAAACCATTAAGGTATACATTTATGTATATTTTTTGATATGTAAAAATAAATAAAGCCATAAAATTGTCAAGTAGGGCAGCTTCCTTAAATATTACTGCATTTTTCTCAAAAAAAAAAAAAAAAAGTCATTTAAAACTTTTAGAACTTGATCTTGCTCTATTGGCAATTTGGTTCCTTCCTGCCCCAATCCTTCTGCCTTTAAGAGAGACAAAGTCCAGAGACATAGTAAATATCAGTTTTTTAAAAACATTAAAAAGTATAAATCTTCACAGATTAAAAAAATCCTCAAATGACTGAGAATCTTTCTTAGGGCAGATAAAGAATAAAACAGATTTAAAAAATAAAGAAATAAACTATGTAAAATGAGGCAATTTTCAAAACTCTGAATGACAGAATACAGGACTTTCTCCCATAAACCTTGAGGTAATTGTTTTAAAAACTAGTAGAAGATAGTTAATAATCTAGGAACTTTAATGTTTTAATAAATAAAACTCTGAGTTTTTTTGCATCAGCTGAGATAATCATCTCAAATATTTAAGGGCATATCCTTGTAAATATTTGTCTTTCTAGAAAAAAATATTCTGTAGGAGGATTGTTTTTACCGTTGATGTGAGGAGGAAACTGCCAGGCCTTGTTAGTTGAGGGACCGATGTCCCTGCGATTGCCATGGCAACAGTCTGGCTTATCATACTTCCACTCTCACTTTCATAGTCATCAGGGGCTATACAAATTGGTCTTCCACGTTGATTGTGAGTTTCTAAAGAAAAATAATCCAAAAAAATAAATAAAATTGTTTAGTGAAACTAGCAAACTAACACTTATTGAGCATGCAATTCCTTTTCCTATTCTCTACTATTCTTTAAAAGAATAACCTGTTAACATGTAATTGTTAGATTTACTTCCTTTAGATAATATTTTAAATACCTTTAATATTGACTCATTGCTATGGTAATAATTTATAGTTTAAAGAGAATGTTAACTTGCTAGTCAAAGAAGATATAAGAATACAAACATTTCTGCCTTCAGGTAAGAAAATTCATTTTAGTGATCAAAATGCTAGAAAGACTGCTCAACTATCAGTCTCTTAAAGGCAAATAGTTTGTTGTCTTTGTAACACCAGCACCTATCAAAGTTCTTAATACACATTAGATACCCAGGAAATGTTTCTGTTTTACTACACTGGAAGCACTTTATTGGGCTAATTGCTAGTTTAAATTCCCTCATTTGCCCTAAAGAAAATATTGTTGCAAACTAAATTCTCTAATTCTATAAATTCTAAATACGGAAAGCATGAGCAATAAAACTTTCTAGTAGACATTTTGAAGAATTAATACCACTTCAACTTATTAACCTGGTGTTAGCAATAAACATAATTCTTGATATTCAAGTGAATATTCATTTCAATTATATATATGAATAAAGCCAAAAACTGAGGGTGGTAAACATCTGTTAAGTTTTCTTGTAGTTTTTCAGATGTATACTGCATGTTCACATAAACATTTCCTAAAATGTAGGTATAAAATTGCTATAAAACCATTATTTTAAAATTCATCATAAGAACTACTTAGAGCAATCTTACACTGAATTCTCTCACACAGTCAAAGGATTTTTGGCAACATAGTTAAATATTTATAGTTTACTTTTATCAGTGCACAATACTTGTTTTCCTAAAATAAGATCTTCGACCTTGAGATATTTTCTAAAACTTTTAAACACTGAGCTTTGCCTTTAAAATTTGTCTTAATTCTACTAGGTACCTGTAAAATCATACAGCTGAGGTACAGTTTCCATGATAATACCAATCAGAGGTAGATACAACATGGCCACTCGAGCCTTTATCTGGGGGTCAGAGTACCGCGGGTCTGAGTCGTGACTGGAAAGTAAATTGTGTACCATATTGATGACTTTCTTATGCAATCCAAACAGTCTATTTAAAAAGAAGAAAACGAAGAAGAAAAAGAAAGCAGTCAGGCTACATAGATTAGCTAATATTTTTAAAACAAACAGGAAGTCATGGTACTGAATAGATGTTGTTCAATTTCTTACCTTTGTCATGTATTTGCATGCATTCCATTCCTATAAAACATTTCTCATTTTAAAACAAATTACATGTATAAAAATGTAAAAAATGTGTAAAATAAGAATTGAAGAAAAGGAAATGCTATACAAATTCATTTAGAAGTAAATTTGAATATTTTTATATTAACTCCTTATTAGTGTATTTGATGTAAAGAATCTAAGACCACTTATAGTTACATTTTGAAGCTAAACAAGGTAAATTTTAAAATGCTATAAATGTTATTTCATCAAATCAGGTATTTTCACATTTACCAAAAATGAATTATTCCCTTTTTCTGAAAGAAAAATCCCCTACCTAATGGATTATGTAGCCCGCAGGCTGAGGTTGCCTTTGAAATCTGTATTTAAACTGTACTTCTTTGCTAATATACCTCATTTGGGCCCTTACAACATTTTTAGACTCCCAATCCCCCCACCAGTTTCAAGTGGGCTAATACATTAACAAGGGTCACTTTCACATTTTTGTCTCTTCTTAAACTGACAGCACTTTAACTATGGAAACCATTCTAATTTAAAATTCATCTACTCCAACTTCAACTGGCCCTTAATGTTGCATCCAACTGCAGTTTCAGATCTCACTTTCTCTCCTTAAGTCTCTTTCTATCAATCACAACAGAAGACCTTACTTCCAACTTCTCTTAGGAAAGCTGAGATTAGAAAACAGGTAGTCTTCCTCCAGATCCCTTGATTGTATCTGCCATTTTACAAAGCTGTATGTGAAATCTAGATGGGGATTCTTTCTTCTCTCTTCGAGCTCTTTATTCAGAAAGTAGACTTTTTATAGAGGCTTTAAAATGCATGAGAGCAAACAGCTGAGAGAGATAGCCACACACTCTCAGACTACAACATTCAGAAAGAGTCTGCCTGCACTTGGTGCTCTGCCTGCGAGGTGGCACCACTGAGCCTTGCCTGCACCAGCTGACCCAGAAACACAACTGCGACAAGATGATATGCCTCAAGAGTTATGCTCACCTGCATAACCTCTGTGCTGTACCTGCCACAAGAAGTACTGCCACACCCAACACGCTACACCCCACAAAAGGTCAAATAAGGCACCTCCCCTGGCTCCTCCTTCTCCCACTGGGTGGCCTCCTGACCAAACCCCATGGCTCTGGGGCCTCAATAATGTTTCCCATTTATTGACTAGTGGGTAGAGGGAGGGGTGGTGGGCAGAAAGTGTACATTTAAACATTGTCAAGAACCACATCTAGTGAACCTATCTCAGATCTCACTCTCCAGCTCTACTTGACACTTTGTCATCTTACATATTCTCTTCTCAGAATTTTCTCCAGTAGTTCCTACCCTTCCCCAGACTCCCCATCATTATTCTCAAGGCTCAGATTCTGGTCAGTTGCTTTTCACATTCTCCTCTTTGACTTCCTGTATCGCTACTAATGATTGCCAAAGGTATTCCTTATCTCTCAGCAGCTACCATACTCATACTTCAATCTATCTAAACTCTATCTTCATAAAGCCTTTTCATATGTTTACATTGTTCAATCCCATTCAGTTATTAAATATATATTAATGCAAGATCTGTAATATCCTATTCTAGATGTTGGAGATAAGACATTGCCTCTGTTTTTAAGGAGCTCACTTTAGCAAGAGAGAACCACAGACACAAAAATAATAATTCTTCAATACTTCAAAGAATTCTGCAATTCTTTATAAATGCTATAATAACAGAATATAAATCCTCTCATCTTCTAAAGAACTATGTACTACAAAACTAACATTAATCATACTGTACTGTTTTGCAGTCTTTCTAATTATAATGAGAGTCTCTAAAGAGCAAATCTTTGGTTAATTATAGAACATATGCTTGCCACTTAAGGAATTATTCTTGATTACGTAGCAAGCATGTGGATTAAAAGACAAACATTCCTCTCAAGGATCTAAGACAATGCTGCATATAGTATATATACCTCTCAAGACAATAAAATTTAAAGATGAGGTGAGTTTCTTACAATCATTCATTCATCAAATTAATATACATTTCCAAGTGTCCACTTGTGCCAGACACAATACTAAGGCACTGGGAATACAGCACTGAACAAGAAAGACAAGATGCCTGTTCTCATGCTCTCACATGCTCACCATATTCTACTGTGAGAAGTCAGATAATAAGCAAATTTCAGATAAGTGCCTTGTAGAAACTAATACAGGGTTATATGATTGTGACATGGGCAACACAGCTGTTATTTATTTATTTATTTGACAGAGTCTTGCTCTGTCACCCAGGCTGTGGCATGTTAGCTCACAGCAACCTCCACCTCCCAGGTTCAAGCAATTCTCTTGCCTCAGCCTCCTGTGTGGCTGGGATTAGAGGGGTGCACTACTTCGCCCAGGTAATTTCTGTATTTTTAATAGAGACGGGATTTCACCGTATTGGCCAGGACAGTCTCGAACTCCTGACCTCAACTGATCTGCCCACCTCAGCATCCCAAAGTGCTGGGATTACAGGCATGAGCCACCATGCCCAGCTTATTTATTTGTGTGTATATATATATGTATATATTTACTTAATTTTCTTGAGACAGAGTCTTGCTCTGGCACCCAGGCTGGAATACAGTGGTGTGATCACGGCAGTCTCAACCTCTTGGACTTAAGCAACCCTCCCACCTCAGCCTCTTGAGTAGCTGGGACTACAGGCATTCACCATCAGGTCTGGCTAATTTAAAAAAAATTTGGTAGAAACAGGGTCTCACTATGTTGCCCAGGCTGGTTTGAACTCCTGGACTCAAGCAATCCTCCTGCCTCAGCCTCGCAAAGTGCTGGGATTGCAGGCATAAGCCCCTGCACCTGGCCAACATGGCTATAATTTAGGTTGGGTAATCAATGAAAGTCTCACTGAGAAGATGCTCTTTGAACAGATACCTGAAGAACCACAAGCAAGAAATGACTATGTGAACATCTGAGGGCTGTTCCACATTGCTTCAAGAAGAGAAAAATCCAAGTGCAAAGTCCTGAAGGTGGGAATGAGCTTGGTGCATTAGAGAAACAGAAAGTAGGCCAGCCTGGCTAGATCTTAGTATGTGAGGAGGAACAGAGTGGCAGGAGTAAATAAAAGCCACATATATAGGCCCTTAAGTACCTATAAATGGCAGCTATATGCAAGAGTATCTTGTAGTCAGTCATGAGAGGCTCCAGCCTTAGGATAAAGCTGACACTTCCAGCAGAGGTAAGAAATGTAAAGAACTAGAATCATGGTGTCATTGAACTGATGATATTACTGTGCTAAAAATCCTATCTTTCGGGGGTTTGTCTGCTCAGAGCCCTCCTCCCTCTGTATGAGGGAGCAATTTTCTTCTTTCTTTCCTCTTTCTTGGCCATTAAACTTTCTGCTCCTTAAAACCAAAAATAAAAATTAATAAACAATAAAAATCCTATCTTTCTTCCAATTCTAAAATAGTAAATTTCCTTCCTTTCATAAAGCCAGCTGGAAGAAGAATTTTATTTATTGTAACCAAAAACACCTTCATATACCAAGTAAACATATTGAAAGTATAGATTCAAATGAGTGAGCAATACCAGTTATTTTAAAAAGCTAGTATGTTCAGATAAGTTGTTTTTAGAGTGTTTTCCCCCCAAACAATAGATCCCTTTATTTATTTTTTTAGTGACATCACACTCATTTGTCAAATGGCAAAATACAAAAGTGGCAGCAAGCAGGGGTAGAAGGCCCAGAGTTTCACCCATTTAGTTTGCCCTCTCTTATACTTTAAAGTCTGCACACACTGCCCACCCCAATCTACACAGAAACCCATTAAGCCCCTCTTTAGGACCCTATAGTTCTGCAGAACACAGGGTAAAAAGCTACTTCTTTAAAATAGATTCCAAACTTAAGAAGTTGCCATAGTAAAAAACACATGCCTTTCACTTGCAGATCTGGCCTTTCACAATTTATTCAGTATTAACTATGCTCCTGACATACTGTTAAGGACTTGGCATACCTCTTTTATTCATTCAATAAATTTATCAGAAGACCCTTATAAAAACCTGTTTAAAGTATCTCTTTTTGTTCTCTGGAGTTCTTGCATGAGGCTAAACTGAATTATAAACTTATATTATCACTATTACAAAAAAAAAAAATTTAAGTCATTATTACCCAAATAAGTTACGGTCATACTATTAAGATGGGCTTACCCCATATAGGATACTAGACCACAACACATCAAGCTATTTCTTTTTTCTTGAGACAAAGTCTTGCTCCATTGCCCAAGCTGGAGTGCAGTGGTGCAATCTTGGCTCAAATGCAACCTCCACCTCCCGGGTTCAAGCAATTCTCATGCCTCATCCTCACGAGCAGCTGGGATTACAGGCAAACACCACCATGCCTGGCTAACTTTTGTTATGTTTAGTAAAGATAGGGTTTTGCCTTGTTGACCAAGGTGGTCTCGAACTCCTGACCTCAAGTGATCTGCCTGCTTTGGCCTCCCAACATGCTGGGATTACAGGTGTGAGCCACTGCACCCAGCCACATCAAGCTATTTCTAGAAATTCAAATCATCAGGCCAGGCGCAGTGGCTCACCTATAATCCCAGCATGCTGGGAGGTCAAGGCAGGCTGATCACTTGAGGCCAGGAATTGGGAAACTAGCCTGGCCAACATGGCAAAACCCTGCCTCTACTAAAATTACAAAAATTAGCCGGGTGTGGTGGCACACACCTGTAGTCCCAACTACTCAGGAGGCTGAGGCAGAAGAACTGCTTGAGCCTGGGAGGCAGAGGTTGCAGTGAGCTGAGATCATGCCCTGTGGTCCAGCCTGGGTGAGGGTGACAGAGTGAGACCTTGTCTCAAAAAAAAAAAAAAATCACAGCCGGGCGCGGTGGCTCAAGCCTGTAATCCCAGCACTTTGGGAGGCCGAGGCAGGTGGATCACGAGGTCAAGAGATCGAGACCATCCTGGTCAACATGGTGAAACCCCGTCTCTACTAATACAAAAAATTAGCTGGGCACGGTGGCGCATGCCTGTAATCCCAGCTACTCAGGAGGCTGAGGCAGGAGAATTGCCTGAACCCAGGAGGCGGAGGTTGCGGTGAGCCGAGATCGCGCCATTGCACTCCAGCCTGGGTAACAAATGTGAAACTCCGTCTCAAAAAAAAAAAAAAAAATCACCAGACAATATACTTTTCTAACTACATCAATTTCCAAACATCCTTTAAAAATGTATACAACTTTGGAATTTTTTAAAACCTAACAATATTTGTTTATAAGGCAATTTTTGAAATAAAATCCTATACAGTATGATGGCAAATTATAAATTTTTGGCTGGGCGCACTGGCTCACACCTGTAATCTCAGCATTTTGGGAGGCTGAGATGGGTGGATCACCTGAGGTCAGGAATTTGAGACCAGCCAGGACAATATAGTGAAACTACAAAAAGAAAAAAATTAGCTGGATGTGGTGATGTGTGCCTGTAGTCCCAGCTACTCGGGAGACTGAGGCAGGAGAATTGCTTGAATCCGGGAGGCAGAAGTTGCAGTGAGCCGAGATTGTGCCACTGCCCTCCGGCCTGGGTGACAGATCAATACTTTGTCTCAAACAAACAAAACAAAACCAAGACAAATTTTCCTGACAAGGAATCAAATTAAAGACCACTTTCCTCACCTGAAAAGCACTTACTTTATACCAATAAATCTATCTACTAGTATGCTCAATTTATTTTATATTCTATTAAGAAGAAAAAGAATGCTACTAAATGAATCATGATATGCCATTAAGACAAATATATGTCATTCAGCCAGGAAATGCTCATAGAAGTTCTTCTGTTATCTTAGTGCCTACTTTCTCATATTTTGCCTTTCTCAAAATATGAGAAAAAGCCTTTCATAAAACTGATTAACTAGAGAAGCAACATAAGTGAGAAACATAATGAAGAGAGAAGTAGAAAAAGAGTATGAAAGATTATTTTTCTAATCCTTAGGAAATGTGAGTAGAATACTTCTGTCCACTGTTCAAAATCAAACTCATATTCTATAAGGTAAAAACTGGTCTACTCACCCTTCAGCATCAGGGTCTAAAATGACAGCCAGCTCTGTTAACACAAGTCCTGCCAAATAATGCTGTTGGCGGAAAGGCACCGACAATTCAAACATATTTGCGATCTTCTGGTCTTGTACATTTGTAGAAAATCCAGAACTCTGTTGGAGAGTGAGGCAGAACAAGACTATAGTTAACCACTGTTTTGTATTGTTGGTTAACTATTCTTATATAACCACTGTTTTGTATTAGTGGTTAACTATTTCTCATATTGCTCTGTCTGTAGGACGTTTTGTTTGCAGTGCAACAAAACATCCTACAGACAGAGCAATATAAGAAATGAAATATTTTTTCCTAGGGTAGTTCATTTTCTATTACTAACACTGAAGAAAGCAACTGCTCAGACTTTTGGGATAGGAAACTATGATGAGATTATTAATTACTTTATTACAGAAATTAATCATTGAAAATTTAATTATTTTCCATTTCTTTTTTCACATATAATTTCCTATATATTTTCTCATTCATTCTCTTAGTCACTTGATGTTTCAATATCACACTCTGATGGAAAAAAAGAGGCAACTAAATCCAAATGACATAGTATGCACTCACCTCAAAGTACAAGAGAAATATTCATAGTTACGGCAATTGATTTCCAGAGAAATTCTAAACACCAGTACAGTTGTTTTTCACAGAATATAGTATCTCTGGGAAATTACCATCATTTTGTTGTCTAATGAGTTTTTTTTAATGTTTTAATAATGTAAAATATTATAGTATTCTCCAAGATACAGTCCATATTCAGGACTCTGGGGTTTCTTAGAGCAATAACAGATTTCACATTTCCCTATGGCGAAATCATCTCCTAATAAAAATTTAAAACTCTTCTTAGCCTTTCAAAAAAAGAGTGATATCTCTGTTATCTAGTAGAATGTGAAAATTATGTAGCTAGCTGAGAAAGTAGGCACTAAGATAACAGAAGAACTTCTATGAGCATTTCCTGGCTGAATCAGATGTTCAGTAAGGAGTTACTTACAAACAAATATGTTTCCTTAAGGGTTTTAGCAATCATATTTATGCTTAATCTGTTTTTGTGTAGCTACATTTTTGGCAAAGGATTAAGAAAGAAAGAAAAAGTCCAGCCTCATCCACTACATTGAGGGTGTGCTAGCCAGATTGAACAGCTTGTGGAAAAATAGGATCCAGAAGATTTTTTACAAAGATAAAATGAAAAGTTGTGGGTACTCTTTGATGTTTTCTAATCCTTCTAACTGAAATTTAACTTTTGTTTTTTAAATCAGGCATATGAGATATCATCTACAGAACCCTATTCAGGAATTAAATATACTGAAAACAAAATGAAGAAGTACTAATATTAACTTTCACTTTAGAAATTAAGAACTTAAAGAAAGTAGCCTCCTTGCCTCAGGAATAATAAAGTAGAAAGAGTGTTTCACTGGACAAAGGAAGATACGGGCTTCTCTGATACTAAAAACCACAAAATCTCTTAATCTCAACTTATAAAAGAAGACATACATATTAACTGTTACAATAATACTTTTCCATCTGTAGAGAACCTACTAGCTGTTGAAGTGCCAACCACTGAAACACCTATCAATTTTCATCTAGTTTCCTTTAGGGTTTCTGGATACAAGAGAGTTAAGCAGGGCTTTGTTATGCCTTCACTGCAATTTGACTTCTCTGTTCAATTAATCTTCACCCCTTCCTTCCCTTCACAGGTATGGATCTCTAAAAAATATCTTGCTTAAGACTCATTCTTGGTGTCTGCTTCAAGAGAACCCAACTTGTGTAAACATCTAAATTTGTGAGTTTATTTAGGTGAATTCATTCACATGTGCGTAATAAATCTGTGAAAGGAATACAAAACAGTGGTTAAGAATTTGGGCTCTAGAATAAAGCCTTGGTTCAAAGCCTGGCTCTGACACTTTTTACTCAGTGGCCTTTCTGTGTTTCTGTTTTTCCTAATCTACAAAATGGGTATAATAATAGACTTGCCTTCTATTCTGAGGATTAAACGAGTTAATACTTACAAAGCACTCAGAACTGAGCCTATCATATAGCTATTACTCAATTCATTTGTTTTACATTCTTCTTCACAAAGGTGACTTTAAAAATACGTGTGTTCACACAATTTGCATACCTGAGATGTTGCAGAAGAAACAGAAGGTGATGGAGATGCAGGTGGAGTAAGTAAGCTACAGGGTAAGTTTAATGTAACATAGTGCTCATGACTGCAGATGATTCGCAGAAAATCCAGCCTCAAAGACACCAGAACGCTCGGATTCGGTAATGAGTAAAGCTTTGAAGACACCTTGTAAGCATTGCATAAGAGAACACCAGTTAAATCTATTATTTCTTTAATACTAATACCAGAATGGCGAATTAGAATTAAATAGTAGTACTTGGTATCCAGTTTGGGTTTTGTGGCTTAAATAATAGTATCACCTTCTTCCAGAGTTGCTGCTAAAATTAAAAATTTAAAACCATAAGATTTACTATATAAATACATATCTGATTAACCTAAAAGCCACATTCTTGTATTTCCAATATAGCATCAATATTTCTACTTCTCAAAAAACAGGAAAAACATATACCACCAAAATAACTTCATACTACTTTCTTAAAAGAAATTATCAATTCTATTTATAATTTGTTTTCTCAGCTACATCATAAGCTACTTGAGAAGACATACTATAAACTGATTTAATAGTTTTAGTATCCCTACAGCTTAGCTCAATGTTTGGCAAATACAGGCCAGTGTTTAAAGAATAAAGACAGGACAAGTTCTGGTAGTATTAGTACATAAAGTTTTGGGGAAAAAGTAAAAATGATACATATAGTGTTGCAAGTATTTCTCTGTGGGTGAGTGCCCATGCATAGTTTTAACTTTTCTATTAGAAGAAACAAACAATAAAGGCATCTAATAGAATATTCAAAATTCTAAATATTAGACTACCAAGTAGAACTCTAGACTATTTCCCCAAAACTAATCTGCAGAACAGCTGTGAGGTGCTTCACAAGGACTGTGTGCTCCTCACCCCCACCACCATGAGAAGTTTGAACTTCTCAATAATTCTGGAATGGGACTCAGAGATCTGTATATTTTAAAAGCGCCTTTAAAAGGTAATTCTGAAAGGCCTATACAGCTTACTACCAAAGTGGCCCAGCAGAACCATTAACTAATGTTTTCCAGAAGGCAGACTTCACTAATCAGTTGATAAAAATTTTAAAACAAAATCAGCTATGTGTGGAAAAGTTCCAGGATGCTTTTAATTTAGTAAAGTCAAGATAATGAATAACATTTGGCAAATGGGTAAACATCTGTCCATAATTTCAAACTCTACAATTTCCAGGGTTGGATTAGGAGGAATATGCAGCAAAATGTAGCTGCTTTAAAAATCACTCAAGATACAAAGTCCACTCCATATAAATGCTGCACTTATATGATATCTTGAGACTGTGTTACATTACTATTGACTTGATGGTATAATCCAAAATAGGAATTAAAGAGTCACAAGTAGGCCTGTATAACTCAAGGAAATACTGGCTGTACTGACAGCAGCTTGCCACCATCCTTGTGTCTTGATAAAACAAATATAATTTATTTTTGCCTTGCTAATAAAAATATGTTACTTTAGGCTACTTTTTGTTTTAACATCAGTATATGAATGTGCTCTTGAAGGTCTTTTAGCTCTAACTTTGAAAAGAACTAATATAGTATTTAAACTATTTGATTACTAATAATTCCTATGTATTACCTGTTTATAGCAGGACTTTATAAGGCTAAAAACAAATCCTCTGTCCATAACAGACAATAGATCATTGAGAAAGAATGCAAGGCTTGTATTGAGTCTCTCAACCATTTCTGTGTCCTGTGAAACAGAATATAAAACAAAAACAAATTAAACTACAATAGTTTAATCTGAGCTTGAAAGAGAGATAAGTGGGGGAAAAGTTATCATTACCTTCTGAAATCGTGAAACTATATCACTAGCAATCGTGCTGACAAGAGCTGCAATGTCATCCATGAAACGTTCTGGAAAACGACTTTTCCTTGGAGCATCAAGTTTATCATTAAAGTATAAATGATGTACCATGCTCTTTACCTGAAAAAAAAGATATAAATTATCAGTTTAACTTCCTATGAATATAATTAACAATTACAACTCTAAACACTTGGACTATTTTAAAAATACGGCATGTAATTTAATAGATGACTGAAATACTTTTAGCTTCTTAAATATTTTTTAAAGTTCCCTATGATGTTTTGTATTTGCCAAAAAATTTTTTAAAAAAACAAACACAATACAACTCCATCACCATATTACCTTCAAAAAATTATCCTGGCTAACAATAGGACAAAAAATTCTGTGTATGTCAACAAAAAAGAAATTTCAACCTTAAAGATTTTTTTTTGAGACAGTTTCACTCTTGTTGCCCAGGTTGGAGTGCAATGATGCGATCTTGACTCACTGCAACCTCCGCCTCCCAGGTACAAGAGATTCTCCTGTCTCAGTCTCCCAAGTAGTTCGGATTTCAGGCATGCGCCACCATGCCCAGCTAATTTTTTGGTATTTAGTAGAGATGGGGTTTCACCATGTTAGTCAGGCTGGTCGCGAACTCCTGACCTCAGGTGATCCACCAGCCTCAGCCTCCCAAAGTGCTGGGATTACAGGCATTTGCCACCGTGCATGGCCCCAAGTTTTGTTTTTTGTTTTGTTTTTAAAGAAACAGGGTCTCACCCTGTCACACAGGCTGAAGTGCAGTGGCATGATCATAGCTCACTGCAGCCTCCAACTCCTGGTCTCAAGTGATCCACCTGCCTCAGCCTCCAGAGTAGCTAGAATTACAGGTGCACACTACCATGCCCAGCTAATTTTTAAATTTTTTATAGAGACAGGGTCTGGCTATGTTGTCCAGGCTGGTCTCAAACTCCTGACCTCAAGTGATCCTTCTGCCTCAGCTTCTCAAAATGTTGGGATTACAGTCATGTAATCTACCACATCCAGTCTAAAAAAAATTTAATTAAATTTTTCCAAGACTCAATAATTTTGCCATTCCAAAGCTCCCAAACTGTAAGCTTTGAAAGGTTAGAAACCCTGTCTTCACTATAGTGTCCTCAGTAGCTAATACATAGATGATGGCATACAGTAAGAATACAATAAATATTTGAGGACTATATTGTATTGTATTTGTATTGAATATTGTACAGATTCTTTATTATAACACTGTGGTAACAGTAATAAAGAATTTTAAACTTTAAATTCAGGTAAATTGAAGGTAAAGTCCTATACTGAACATAGAGCACAGCCAAGTTTTAAATTGCAGTCTTTTGATGATTTTGTATTTTAGAAACCTAAACATATATGTAAGACTATTAAAAAACAGTTGAAATTACAATTTTTACCTTACAAGAGAAGCACATGAATTATAAATTTAAGGTTTATTTTCTGGGAAAAAAAATGAGTTGTCACTTATATATAGTTCCTGATTTATTTCTTCTGTAGATTATTAAATCTCTAGAAGAAATGTTTTCTTACCCATAATATATGTAACATTCAATGCTGAGAACCACCCTATGACATACTTTGGAAGATTCTTTTCTGTTTTTCCATTTTGGTTGTTTTGTTTTACATTTTTTAAACATACTTCTTCTTTGGGAGAAAAAGTTTCAGTGATTTCAGCTTTCTAGAGGCTGAACAGGAAGGTGAAGAAGACAGTCCCAAGTGCTGGAATGCCTGAGTTTGAATCACAGTCCTGCTACTTACAAGCTGTGCATATTAAGACATGTTAACCTATCTGTGCTTTAGTAATACCTAGGCCACATGGCAGTACTAGCATATTGTGCCCACTTAATAAATGTTTGTTGCCTTTGTTTACATATGTGTATGTTTACATATACAAGTTTATATGTACAGGTGACCCTTGAACAGCACGGGTTTGAACTGCATGAGTCCACTTATATGTGGGTTTTCTCTCACCTGTGCCTCTCCTGAGACAGCAAAACCCACCCCTCCTCTTCAGCCTACTCAATGTAAAGACAATAAGAATGGAGACATTTATGATGATCCACTTCCAATTAACGAATAGCAAATATATTTTCTCTTCCTTATAATTTTCTTAATAACATTTTCTTTTCACCATTCTAAGAACCCAATATATAATACAAATAACATACGAAATATGATTATGTTATCAGTAAGGCATTTGGTCAACAGTAGACTATTAAGTAGTTAAGTTTTGGGTGAGTCGAAAGTTATATGCAGATTTTGACTGTGTGGGGGAGTTCATTCTCCTAAACCCCATGTTGTTCAAGGGTCAATTGTTCATATATATGTATTTATTAATTAAAATATTAATTCACTCATTTTAAAAAGTATCATTTATTTGATTAAGCAAAAAGTACTTAAAAAAAAATAAAAGAGACAGGATCTTGCTCTGTCATCCATGCTGGAGTACACTGGTGATCATAGCTCACTGCAGCCTCAAACTCCTGGGCTCAAGCAAGCTCCCTCCTCAGCCTCCCAAGTAGATGGAACTACAAGTGTGTGCCACCAGGCCTAGCTAATTTAAAAAAAATTTTTTTGGTAGATATGGGCTTTTGCTGTATTGCTCAGGCTGGTCTCAAACTCCTGATCTCAAGTGATCCTCCTGCCTCAGCTTTCTAAAGTGCGGGGATTACAGGTGTGAGCCACTGCACCCAGCCAGTACTGTTGTGTTTTTTATTGGCTGTAACTGGCATTTCCCTAAGAGTTTACTAGCCATAATAATGGCAGTGGGTATCTATAAAGCTTTTTTTATCTTTGGTATAAAATCTACAATACTGTCATTATACACTTGCATGCATAATGACTAGCAAAGAATGTATCACAAGTTTTCTTTGAAAAGACAGCTAGTTTATACATCCATCCCTGAGAAAACAGAGTTAAAATGAGCCTCACTCTTTATAATTCCACCTAAACTGTGCTGAGTGTCCACAGTGTTTATTTAGAAATGTAACACATGTAATTTTGTCTTGAAGGCACATATAAAAGCATAAGATGTGCAATAGAAAAAGATTTCTAAGATAACAAATGAGCTAGCATAAAATTGTTCACTAATAGAAAAAATATTAAAGAACGTGCTCAGTTTTTGCTCACCATTAACTCAAAAAAGAACCAGGCTTGTTGCAAAGCTGATTCCCGAACGCTGCCACTGCAAACAACCCACTGCAAAGCCAGCTCCTCATGAAAAAGCTATCCAGAAGTAAATCCAAAGTTATTATCAAAGTCAAATCTGCTGATAACATAAACCAAATAATAATGCAAATACAAATGAAGATATAATGCGAATAAGCAAAATAAAGCACGTGAACCATTCAATGATGCATTGAAGACACCCATTAACGAAACGGCTATTTATGCATGTAAGACAGTGGTATGTGGAACAGCTGAAAAAATTACATGTTATCTTGCTGTAAAATGTAATTTTAAAAGGACAGGTAGAAGATAGCCTCCTAAATTGTACCTGCAAACAGAAACTAGACTAAAAACTTACAGTAATACCTTGTTTGTGACTTAAGTACACTTTTTAACATACGCAAATACACACATGAATTTTGCTGGTACAATTTAGGAAATACATTTTAAAATTTAAACTTTGCTATGAGGCTTAATTTTCAAGTTTTCAGTTAAGGTATTTTTTTAAAAAAACAGCAGAAGATTTCTGCCTTATAATGGATAGGCATACAAAGCATTTGCAAAGTAGTGTATATTAATATGAAAAAGGACTAACAAAACTGTGCATATGGGAAGCAAATCAACATATCTTACTAAGAGTGACAATTTTTCTAACTCATCTTCCTTTCCCTGGAGATTTAAAACACAAAACAGAAGCAGTTACAGAAATAGAATTAAAAGTTGATACATTTTTTTGGTACTAAAATTTAATGATCAAATTTGAATTCACTAAATTCTAAAAACAGTCAATCCCAAAGATATAAACATTAACATAATGTAAAAGAGTCTACACTGCCGAGGTATGCCCCAAAAGGCATCAGACAAGCAATGCTTGCTCAGATATATTTTTAAGCTCAATGCAATTACTGTAAATATCTCATCCTGCCTATGTAAATAAACCTTACATCTATTTAATTGGTGAAATTATTTTCCCCCTCTATTAATTGTCTTCGTATGAATCTACCTTTTTAGTTGGTAAGCGTCCCGTTAATGTTTGTAAGAAACTTGACGTCTCTGTGTGCGAAGACATACGATTACAACTTCGATCCATAGCCTATGGAGTGAAGATGAATGAATGACGAGATAACATTAACGTTTGCAGTGGATGATTTTGCAGCTGACGGATTATGCACAAGTTTAAAATAGAGTTTTATTATGGTTTCAAAAACCACCTATTTTATTGCTCTCATTTTCACCATTTTAAGCTGCTTTAATGACAATGCATAAGTAGTATCAAAATGGCTTCTATATATTTTTGGTCTTTAAAAAAACATGAGTATTTCAATGATTATATAATATTCAGAGTGCTGCAAAGAATGAAACTTTTATCTGTGTGATCTATACACATGCACATATCTAGTAAAAATATATATAAAGTAAAAACATACTTCTCAACTGATCTCAGACCAAAAAAGAAATCAATAATTTTATATTAAATAAAGAAAACAAAAAGTTTGGAATAATTTATCTCACTTTTTCATTATTATCAGAAACTTCTATTCAGGTTTGTCATATACTAAATCAAACATAAATCACTTAACAATATTAGAAATGGAATTAAAAATTTTCTTTAAGAAGAGAATTTTCCTTCAAAGCCAACACAGATGAGAAGTATATTTTGAGGTACCATGCAGTATTAGCTATCAAGCAACTAGTCTTAAAAAAGCAAAACTAATTCAGCTAAGGTATAACAAATTTCATACTTTGCAACACAGTACAAATTAAAATGGATTTTTGCTTCTGGTATTGAATCTTATAGCATGGAATCATATACTGTTCACATTTAATTTCAACTTATTGCCAGTCTTTCTATTCAGTGACTATGAAGAAAATAACAAGATAGTAAATGTTAAATGAAAATGATATAATAGTTACACTTTTAACCAAAAGCAAATAGAAAACTGATGGGGTTTTTTTCTCCACATAAAAAATTTAAAAATTGCTATTAAAGATGTGCTACCCCTAAAGAAGAAACTGTTATAAAAGCCATCAATTGCATAAGCAGCAGGCACTGAAATATTGATAGGGTGTGTAAGAAAGAAAGAAGGCAGAGACAGGAAATAGGAAAGAAGAACATTACTGACGCAATTGGTGGTATTCATGCATAGTAGTTGGAAAATGTGCTAAGTAAACAAAAATACACACTTTTTAATGATTAAAAAAAGCAAGCCACTGAAATCATAGTATATACTAAGAAGTAATGTTCTAAAGGGAAACATCAGCAGCCAATAAAGAAACCTCTAATATAAACACCACCTGTGTTGATTCTGCACTTGGACTGGGGTTGGATCCCCATGGGGCAGCTTTTGGACCACCAGTGTTAACCCAGGAATTGGAGCGATCTAAACCCTAAGCATATAATAGAAAGCAGTTGGAAAGGAAAGAAATATTACATGTTGCATGCTATAAATTATTCTTAAAGAAATTCAGATCTTCTATTGCAAACATGTTTTTAATTAGTACTGTTAAAGCAACCAAAATTTGTAGGCACCTATAGAGTATTAGTTCATCGAAATTATCTTATTATACAACACAATTTAAAAAAATCACTAAGGCCATTAAGTACAGCATTTAAAGGTAATTTTTCTTTATGTAAAGGGATACTCTCGAAGTACCAATAACTAATGTTCCCACAGCACCACACCCCCAAACTTTCTTTAAATATAGTACAAGTTAGCAACAGATAATTTCCTCTGTATCTAACTGAGGTTTAAAGGAAAAAAAGGAAGAAAAACATTCCATTCTTTGCTATAAACTTTAATTTCATTCCATCTCTCATCAACTGAAAACTATGCAGTGATATATACTCCATAATTCTATTTGACTTTGCCACCACCTTCACTCTCTTTTAGGGACAGACAGGAGAAATTAAGTAAGAACTTCAGAAAAAAATGATACCTAATATTTACTCCTTCCTAATAATGTATTTTGGGTTGCATTTGTAATTAAACACAATGGGTTACTATTTTTTAAATAAATATTATAAGGAAAAATATTATGCTGGCGCTGTCTATAGGAATTATATCTTCATCATTATCTTCATCAATTTAAAATTTCTTCAATACGCTACTAAAGTATATGTCCAGAAGTGAATTATTTTATCTTTGTCTGAGAGGGTTACTGTGATTCCAGGTGAAGGAAACAGAGGCTTTACTTCTATTTCCTCAAACTGACTGATCATCAGAATCACTTGAAAAGCTTTATAAAATTCAGATCCTGGACTCTATCTCCATAAATCTGATTCAGCAATTTGGACTGGGAACTTGAGAATCTAATAATTGGAACTGGAGCAAGTTGTAAAAGATTTTTAAAGAATTATTAGGGTAAGCATAGCAAAGACAACTGAAGACAAGCTGACGTACATATATCAGGGCATGAGTGCGGACCCAAACCAGAAAGCACCAAAGGAACAACAGGTAAAAGTAAAGAGTTGGAACAATTGTAATCAACTCTGTCTAGACATTAGTGTCATTTGGGAAGCTTAACAACAACAGTAACACAACAAATGTGCAGTGCCCTACCTTAAAACAATTAAATGAGAATTGTTGTGAATAGAGCCCAGACATCAGTATTTTTTAAATACTTCAAAAGAGGTTTTTAAAAAGAAAAGAAAGAAAAACTGCAACTCTCAAGGGCTTAGGTTTTAGAAGAATATTTCCTCTACTTTTTCTCATTTTTTTCCCAAATATATAGAGAAGTTGAAATGATGGCACAATAATCACCCATTTCTCATCATTTTTGACGCTGAATGTCTAATACAGGAGTTAAGGTTCCAATCCAGGCTCTCCTGCTTACTAGCTGTAAAATCTAAGATAAATTACTCAACCTTTTTTTTTTTCAGTTTATTATCTATAAAATAAAAATGATGACAGTGTTTCCCTTCATATGGTAAGAATCAAATAATGGAAGTAAATTACTAAGTGCAATGCCCTGAATATACTAAACTCTCAAAAACAGTTTTTATAAAATTTTCCATGCGCATTTTTCTTAAAATGCTTTCTATCAAAGTAAATTAGACAGTATCAAAATACTAGTAAAATTAGGCAATCAGATTTGTTTTAAATATCCACCTTCTCAGAACCCCATTACAATACTTCAAGTAAAAGCAAACCAAAAGACATATGTTTTTCAGATAGTTTTCATTCGTCTCCAAAATTATGTCTAAGGCCAAAATTATGTCTTCTTTGTATAAAAGTGTAAAGTTCTTCCTGTCATATTCAATTTTTACAGTCACTACTCATGTTACAAAAATAATAAAGCATGAGCATTTGATTTTGGCAAAATTATAACTAACTGTCCTCTTTTCTCCCATGAACTTCCACAAAAAGAATAACGACTTTGCTGTACTCTTAAATTCACTTAACTCATTGTTTAATTTCCTTTAAAACTACAATATATGATAATTGCTAATGTGAGAATAAAACTCTTTGTGGTATGAATTATAGTCATACAGAAAAGTGACATTCTGAGCAGTTAGAATTATAGCAAAGCTAACTATTTAAAGAAAACTTGTAACCAGTTGTTAGGCAAAACAAGTAACTTCCATAATTCAGGCATTATAAAGCTAAGAATTCTATCAAACAGCCCGTATTTAAGCAAATTCATCACTTATACTTAATAACTTTATGTTACTGATTTCAAACAAACATAGAACAGACTAATCAAATGTGTGCCCATGTATATGTAAGTGTGGGATTTCTTTTTTTGCCAAATCCTAGTAACACTATTAATTTTTTCCCTTACATATAGATAAGATCCCAGCTCAAGGCACATACTGTATTTGATTTGACATCAACTTGTGCTATATTACAAAGATTTTGCTTCATATCCACAAGTCCTCAGCATACTGCCTAGCATATAGTAAGCTCTCAGTGTTTGAGAAATTAAAAAAAAATAGACGATATATGAGAAAGAAACATATCAATGCAAAATTCCACTGGCATTTGATTAAAAGCAATAAAGTTCAGACCTGATGTAACTATGTACTTACAAAACTGAATGTTAAAAGACTATTGCTAGAACTAAGAAAGCAGAGCTAGTTTTAGCAACATAAATATGAAGAAGTCTCACAAATATTTTTACATTTACATTACAGCCACTGGAGTAATCAAAACCTGTTCATGTTATATAAATATTCTTAAATTTTAGGAGTTCTATATTTTATACTGGGGAATAAAATATAACCGAAATTTTCATAAAGTCAATTCTCTGCAGATCTTTAAATATATAATTAATCCCAACAGTAAGAGGGCAAACAAAAGCATAATTCAGTTCTTAAAAAGGTGATTTAGTGCTGGGGTATTTACTCATACTAACATTTCATCAGTGGATCAATATGTACTGAGCACCTTGAATAAGCTAGACATTACAGACACTTTGGAACAAATATTCCCTGCCATCATGAAACTTAGACTCTGGTAAAGAAAGATAAACACTTAAAAAAAATTAATTCATATGCTGTGAGACAAAAAAAAAAAAAAAGACAAAAAACAAAATAATGGGATTTGAAGTCCTACATCCAAAGATGAGGACACAGCCCCTGGTTACACATTTACATAAGATAATCAGAGTCAACCTCACTGGGAAGGTGGCCTTCAGAGTAAAGACTTAAAGGACTGACAAAGTAAGTCATTAGAGGATTGTGCTCAGAGGAATGACATAATGACTTAATTTTTGTGTGTGTCCTAAGTTTTTTAAAGCAACATTCTGGTTGCTATGTTGTGAACAGAGTGTAGGGTAGAAGTACAGAAAGCACCTTTAAAGCCAGTACATTAATTCTAGGAGAGATGAATGGTAGCTGAGACCAAGATGGTAGTAATGAAGATGTTAAGAAGCATCTCCTCTACCTTTCATATATATCCAAATCTGAACAAAACAATTTAGAAAAAGCAGTTAAGTTTAGAACTCCAGAGAGAATATATAATTGTGGAAATATAGTTGTGGGAGTCATTAGCATAACATGTATGTGGTATTTAAAGCCATGGAAACTGATAAGCTCACCAAGGTAGTAAGTGTAGAGAGAAGACAAGAAAAGAGAAATAAGGATGGAGACCTGGAACACATCCAGATAAAGAGATCAGAAAAGGAAAAATCCACAAAGAAGACTGAAAAGGTATAATCAGTAAACCAAGAAGGAAATCAACAGTGTAGTACCCTGGAAGCCAAATAAATAAATCTCAGAGGAAAAAAAATTTAACTGTGTCAAAAGCTGCTGGCAGGTAAAAGTAAGCTGAGTTCTGAAAATTAACTACTGGATTTAGCAACATGAAGGGTGCTGGTGACATTAACAAAGACAGCTTTGGTGGAAAATGGGAGGAATATTTGACTGAAGTAAAGACGATGGGAGTAAAAGAACTGCAGACAGCAAGTACAGAAAATTCTTAAGGAATTCTACTACAAAAGGTAGCAGAGAAAGAGCAAAGAAGGCAGTAGTTGAAATATTAGAGAAGAATTATTATTTTTAATTTTTGTGGGTACATAGTAGGCATATGTATTTATAATTTTGTGTGTACATAGTAGGCATATGTGAGATATTTTGATAAAAGTATATCATGTATAATAATCACATCAGGATGAGTTGGGTATCCATCACCTCAACATTTATCCTTTGTGATACAAAGAATCAAATTATACACTTCTAATTATTTATAACTAAATATATAATAAACATTATTTACTTATTTAATTGTACAAATCACCCTGTTGTGCCATCAAATACTAGATTTTATTCACTCTCTCTATTTTTCTGTACCCATTAACTATCTCCATTTCCCTTCCGACCCCGACTGCCCCTTCCGAGCCTTTGGTAACTATCATACTACTCTCTATCTCCATGAGTTCAACTGTTTTAATTTTTAGCTTCTACAAATAAGTGAGAACATGTGAAGTCTGTCTTTCTGTGACTGGTTTATTTCACTTAACCTAACAATCTCCATTTCTATCCTTGTTGTTGCAAATGACAGGATCTCATTCTTTTTTTAATGGGTGAATAGTACTCCATTGTATATATGTACCACACTTTGTTTACCCATTCATCTGTTGATGGACACTTAGATTGCTTTCAAACGAGAGGAATTATTTTTTCAAAATGAGATAAATATTAGCATGCCTGTATGTGGATGGGAATGATTCAGTATTCGGGGAGAAACTGGTGATGTAGAAGAGACATAGAAAAACTGGTGGAGTGTAGATCCTGAGCAGGTGAAACTGGATGAAAGCTTGAGTGACAGAGATGAATTTAGAAAACTGAATAGCTCATCTATTCATTTTTAATACAGAAGAGTATTAGGCAGTAGATAGTAGATGGTAATAGGTAGCTAGATATGATGGTAAAAGTTTATCCAGTTTTCTTCCAATGGTTTCAGCTGTCTCAATGAAATAGAAGATAAAGTGAGAAAAGGAATGAGGGGAGAGGTGTTAGGGGGTTTGAAGTAACAAAAGAAGGAATAAAATCATTTCCTGGGAGAACAGGAAAGTGATGGAGATAAAGAAATACAGTATAATTGCCTGATAGCATTAAGGGCTCTCTTGAGGTTGATTTCAAATAAGACCAATAACCATGATATTTTTAAAGACATGTTTAGCTGCACAGATGCTGACATGGCATAGGCAGTCAATTGAGTTTAACTATGGTTTCAGATTTGGGAAAGATAAGGGAACCGAGGTTTGATTACAATGAGAATAATCTTTTTTCTTTTCTTTTTTTTTTTTTTTGAAACAGAGTTTCACTCTTGTTGCCCAGGCTGGAGTGCAATGGCGTGATCTCAGCATCCTGCAACCTCTGCCTCCTGGGTTCAAGTGATTCTCCTGTCTCAGCCTTCCGAGTAGCTGGGATTACAGGCACCTGCCACCACATCTGGCTAATTTTTTTTTGTATTTTTAGTAAAGACAGGGTTTCACCATGTTGGCCAGGCTGGTTTTAAACTCCTGACCTCAGGTAATCCACCCGCCTCAGCCTCCCAAAGTGCTAGGATTACATGCGTGAGCCACCACATCCAACCTGATAGAAATAATTATAACAATTGCCCACAGACATTAAGCTGGCTAAGGAAGAAGAGAGAACATTAAGGGGGTGAGGCATGGTAAAAACAATGGAGGATCAAGATTAGAGATTGCAAAGGAGTAGAAATTGTTAGGTTGGGGTACTACAGAGAAAAACAGGAGATAGAGAACAAAACACATGAAATTGAGATTATGGTAATGACAAGACTGCAGGAGTGTCCAATCTTTTGGCTTCCCTGGGCCACATTGGAAGAAGAATTCTCTTGGGCATCACATAAAATACACTAACATTAACGATAGCTGATGAGTGTTTAAAAAAAAAAATCCTAACAAACTCATAATGTTTTAAGAAAGTTTACAAATTTGTGCTGATCTGCATTCAAAGCTGTCCTGATGCATGTGGCCTGCAGGTCACAGGTTGAACAAGCTTGATATAAAGTAAGACTATGGCTGAGTTGGGGTGGAAAACAAGATTACTAAGGAAGAGTTTCTTGAACTGTCAGGTCAATAAAATAAGAAAAAATGAAGGGTAACTATAAATAAACTTTAGATTCCTTGTAATTTTGAGATAAAATTATGCACCATTATTATTAAGGATTACAACTAAATGATAACCCAATATGAAGGTAGCTATCAAAAATTTTGCAGTAAAAAGAAAACAACATAAAAACCACTTAAGCAATTCTCATCTTGCAATGGCTTTCTCAGCAATTACCTTGTATTTATTTATTTGTATATATTTGTATATATATTTTAAAAATCATTGATCCATTTAAAGAACATCTTGAAAAAGGCAAAAAAATCATTATATATATTGGCCTCTTTGTTCTAAATCTTGAGTTTATAATCTATCAACTGTATAAGAAATAACTCTAGAATTATGCTAAATGAGTCCTAATGCAAATCTTAAAAAAATTAAGAGACGTTTTTAAAGTAGAACCTTAAGGAAATGCTGTCTATAGCAACTTTTCTATAGAAAAATTCCTGAAAATCCAAAAATCAAATTCATTCTACTGAAGAACTATGCAGTATATAAATATTCAGTATATAAATAATGCTAAGTACTACATGTATTACAATAAAATATAATCAAGAATGAAAACAAGGATGAAAAACCTGAGTTATTTTCTTAAACATGGAAATATGTGTGTGTGTGTGGAGCAGGGAAGCTTTCTCTTTTTGCAGCTGCCACAGTACTCTGGTTACTCTGCAATATCCCTTATAAATAACTCTGAGCATCATTCTCTCTAGGAGTTTACAAAAAGGGAAAATTATTTAATTACAGAAATATTTATATGGATCTTTAAGTTACTGAAACCCACGTTTTATTATTTAAATTATAAGACAGCAAAGTATATTTTTGATCTGTAAGAATAAATTAATTAACGAGCAATGCTTAATACGAATGAACATTCATTATGTAAATTTATTAATTAGAAGTTTCTATACAAACTATATATATTTCTGTAACTTTATAAGGCATAGTTAGTTCCTGCCGTTTTTGATTAATGTTCAAGTATTTCACCTAACAAACAAACCCAATCAAATCTTTAAATGTTCTATTATAGTTTAGACTAAAAGTTAAACATAGACCCTAGAACCTATTTATTAATCATTAATTCTTCCTCACATAAAAACTAATAGATTAAACTGCCAAAGAAAAGTTGGCTATCCTTCTGTAAGAATGACATCTTCCTCTTTTCCAATAGCAAAAAAAAAGTTTGAAATAGTCTGGTCAAAACACAGCATGATATGATTTCTTGGCCTCAGTCTTCCTGTATTTTTATCTAACTTGTTTAAACTCTGAGTTGTTTTGTACTTTACATTTAGAAAGGTAATAACTATTTGTTCTGTGGGTATATTCTGTGGGAATGAAAAGATAAATGCCTGGAATAAAATATAGCTGGATCTTACACTACCTGGCCTTTCCCTTATTTTCCGGCATAATCACTAAACATCATTAAATAAATCATAGTTTTCTAATCCTGGTGCGCCTTACATAGGGTTTCATGTGAAATGTGGCTCTATTATCAACCAAGGTTAATCACTGTTCTTGATTTTTTTTGGAGAAGAGGATCTCATGATTTAACGATGACATCTATCTTCTACGTATCAGTCACACAGGTCTCTTTTAATTCTATATTAAGTCAATCTAGCCATTTTTCACATGATAGAGTATCAGACCAACAACAGTAAGTTATATGTGACTAGTGATCCCAGACAAATTTTAGAAATTTTAGTGTAGTAGTTTGTAACAGCAAGCATATTTAATAGAAAAACAAAACAGTGTTAGTAAACTGATAGAACAAAAACGTACAATTCCTTGCTAATTTCTAACTTACATACATTTCAAAATTCAGAATAAATTAAAACAACTGGATATTTCTTGATGGTTCACAAAACAAAAACCAAATTTACAGATGCATGTCTTCAGTTTACCTTACTCCCGATGATTGACCGAACTTCATCATCTGGTGACGTGGGAGTCCCAGATATATCTGGATTGCTATTACTAAGGCTTCGAGAACGATTTAAATTAAGGCTTGCAGGTCTCACAGCAGATCTAGCCATTGTGGCATAATGCACTGATCCTCCCAAACCCCCAGGACCTAGAATTGCATATGAAATAGCACATAATTAAAGCAAATTATCAGGAAAATATCTGAAAAATATCTCTGCCACTTTAAGAAATTCCACAAAGATCATAATTTGCTTTGGTTTCTAAACAAAAAATATTATACTCTTTTTAATTTTTTTAAAAGGCAGGGTCTTCTAAATAAAACATACTATACTTTCTTTTTTTTTAAGAGGCAAGGGCCTTTTTTTCTTAAGAGGCAGCACTGGAGTGCAGCACTGAGACCACAGTTCACTATAAACTTGGACTCCTGGACTCAAGCAATCCTCCCACCTCAGCCTCCTGAGTAGCTAGGACTACAGGCACACACCACCATGCGCAGCTAAATTTCTCTCTCTCTCTTTTTTTTTTTTTTAGAGATGGGGTCTTGCTATGTTGCCCAAGCTGGTCTTGAACTCCTGGACTCAAGCAATCCTCCTCTCTTGGCCTCCCGAAGCACTGGGAAATTTTTTTTAGAAAGAAAGAAAATAAAAACACTCAAGAACTAATGATTGCTGTACAAAGATATTCTATTTTACAGTAGTTTACAAAACCATATGAACTGTAAATAAAATCATTATCTCTTCAGTGTTTCTCTGTATATTACAGATACAATAAAAACCAAAACTAATAGGAAACACACATACACACACACACACACACACACACACACACTCTCTCTCTCTCTCTCTCTTTCACTTCAGTATATTTGGTATTTAGGAACCAAGATGCTCCAGCTGGTATCTCTTCCTTTTTTCCCACCTCTCCTACTCTGCCCCTTGACAGTCACTAGTGAGAGCACCAATTTATTGCTAACACCTCTTATATTAAACCATGTTTTATTTCTCTACCTTCATTATTGCTAACATCCTTTAAGTGACAGCATTTTATTTCTCAATCTTCATCAGTGACAATGTGAGTAACAAAATAGTATCTTTATTATATACATATAAAAACTAAAGATAATTTTAAGATCCTAAGTGATATAAAAAAGCAAAGACTCCCTTTTTGTCTGACTAAAATCAAGCCTAATATCATCTTCCAATCTGTCTTTTATCTTTAAAAGACGGGATCTCACTCTGTTGCCCAGGTTGGAGTGCACTGGCAAGATCATTGCTCACTCTGCCCTATGAACACAAAAATATCCAGCAATCACAGTGATAATCTATCTTCATATCTTCATCTTTCTGAATGTCATATTTGCAAATGATATTAATACATACCTATTACCTAATTAATTAATGCAATCTTTCAGGTCAGCATGTTAAAAAAAGATGTTTTGTACAATCTGTAGAATTCTAATAGTGTACTGAATAAAAGAGTAAATGGAGGAGCACTGTAGATATTACATAATCACTCACACACATGTCAAGTGATAAAATTTTAAAAATCAAGATAGGAAATTATAAACCATTGCTTTTCTTTTTTCAATTAAGTAAAGAAAATAAATTGGGCTAAAACTTAAAATCCTGTTACTATTATGTCTAGTTTTCATAATGAATGTCACAATTATTAGTCACCATTACCAATATTAACATTCCCAATAGCTGATAAAGGGCACTTACCATTATCATCAGTGTCATAGAGACAAATATGTGAGTTGAGGCTCCAACACTCAGAAAGGTTATATTATTTCACTGACCACGAACAGATCAGAACTTTTCTAAAGAACAATCTTTTATATCATTGTAGGTTTGAAAGGGTTTTACCGAGCCACTACATTTCTTCTTTAATGCCTTACAGCATTCTAGCTGACAAAAGTAAGATTCTATTTTCCTTGTCTTTTTTATTTTTAAAAGACAGGATCTCACTCTGTTTCCCAGGCTGGAGTGCACTGGTAATATCATAGCTCCCTCTGGCCTCGAATTCCTGGGCTCATGAGATCCTCCCGCCTCAGCCTCTTAAACAGCTAGGATTACAGGGGCAAGCAATTCCTTATCTTAACAAGGAATAATAACATGCTTCCCAAGACAAAGTTATTTTCAAGGTTCATTTTCAAAATTTATTTCAACCAATAACTCTAAAGAAAACTGTATTAAAAAAAATGATGCCTAAAAATGTAACTGATTTATCTCTTTAACTTCAGCACCTAAGCATAGTGGATGGTACTTAGCAGGTGTTCAATAAATGTTTGCTACTGAATAAATGCATCACAGTATGGACTACAAAATTATCTCAATACTGAGATGAATACATAATTTATGAAAGATAGTTTCATAGTAAAAATAATAAAATACCTGGTGAAGATGAATTAGGGTAAGTATTTGGTAGGCGGAAAACATAATAAATATATGATGCAAGAAGGCTGTTTCTGCCATGCTGGTCATGATTTCCTTCCAAGTTTTTGTGAAGTCGATTTATAATTGATGCCATGGCTTCAAAAGATGCTTGACCTAGATTAACTTTTAAGAAAGAAGAAAATACCTTTGTTTTAACTTTAGACTGTAAATTCCACAAAGATCAGTTTTGTCATCTCTACATACTTTAAGTATAGTGCTTACATAGTAAGTGTATAAAGATGATTACGATTTGATATCGACTTTTAATGACACCTTGGATTAGCTAAACCAAAAATACTTTCCTAAACAAAATGAGAAAAAACTCGTTTTACTAATTTAAGATGAAAATTATACGGGTTTGATTAGTTAAAAAAAGAAAACAATCATCAACAGATATCTGTTGTTTAGTAGAACAATACAAAGTACATGATAAGAAAAAAGAAAATTCATCATGTGTAATACCTTGAGAAGCAATTTCTCATTTTAAAGATTACTCCAAAAATCTAAATAGCATACAAGGGCAAACATATTTTGTTTAAAAAGAATTAAAAATATCAACAACAAAATGGATTATTGAAAATATTAACAGTATAATAAGAAAATAGTGACTAAGAAACTTGATTGGAATGAGTGTAAAAGGATTAGAAGGAAAAAAAAGGTCTAGAAAAACAGGTTGAGGTAAGACTTACAGCATTTTAAACGCCAGGCTAAGCAACACATACTTGGTCATTCAAGTCAATATATAACAATAATTTTACAAAAATTGGGAAATTGTGATAGATAGCATACTGAATAAATGGGTAAACTGAACAGCCATTTCGAGCAATAGGGTCTGAGAGTCTATGATTTATTTAATCAAGACAGGAAATTATGAAGAGATAATGAGGCCAATTAAGTTTTCCCAAAAGTGGAATAACCAGATTAAATGGTCATTTAGGAAGATTAATCTATATATACTGAAGTAGAAGGGAAAGAGACTAGAGACAGAAACCTGAGTGAAGTTAAGTGATTCTAGCTGAGTTTCTGGTTAATCCTTTTCCTTTTTCTCACAGTAGCTACTCCAAGTTACCAGAATCCATCTCAAAATTCAGGTCCTCCTTAGTCCCTTCTTAGCAATCTTGCCTTCTATCTCACAGAAAAAATGTAGAAAGCATGAAAGTCCTCATGTTTCTATTTTCTTTTCTTTTTGTAAAGAGATGGTGTCTTCCTATGTTGACCAGACTGGTATGGCCTAGCCTCAAGCAATCCTCCCATCTTGGCCTCCCAAAGTGCTGGGATTACAGTTGTGAGCCTCTACATCTGCCCAAAAGTCCTCATATTTTCCTACAAATTTATCAGAATCTGAAACTACTTTATCTCCTCTCCAAAGGAAGTAGTGCCCTCTCTTATGTAAGAGTGATCTATTACATTCACTCTTGTCTCACAGAATTACTTTATTAATTAATTCTTTTCTCCCCATATATTTTTCTCCCTTGAGCATGTTTACATGCTGATTTCTCTCAGCATGTTTACATGCTGAAATGTTGCCACTCTTTTGCCCTACTCAACCCTGCTTTCTCTTCTAACTTCTTACAAGAGTAGTATATGCTTCTTGTATTTATTTTACCATCTACTATTTGCTTCTTAATTCCCTGTAATCTGGTTTCTACCTTCACTTAAACTAAAACTACTGTTGTTAATTTCAAGAGTATACATTTCTCAAGTATACTAGATAAGAGAGGGACTCTGAAACCAGTTTGAATCTTGGCTTCCAAATATAAATAAAGCACATAGCACTATTCCTAGTACACAGTAAATGGTATGCAAGTGTTTTCAATTACTGTTATTACTATTATTTTACTTATCTACAACAAAGAACAATGCTAACCTTTTTCTTTCCTTAAAACCTTCTTCTTCTATAATTTCTGTAACTGTATACTCTATGATCTCATAATTCATTACCTCTTCTCTATCCCACTATCACCTACATTTTAACAGGAACTCATCATTTTTTGTATGAAATTCTGTAAGACTCCTAATTTGTCTCCCTGCCTACAAGTTTCCCCATTTTTAACTCATCTCTACATACCACAGCCATCTTTTTCTAGTCAAACTTGGTCAAGTTACTTCCCTAACTAAGACCAGATCCTTTAAAGGCTATTTATTCCCTACAGAAAAATAGTCCCAATTTCCTAAAGTGTGGAAGATCCAATTTCATCTCCCACTCTCCATATTATTACCTCTAATCAATCCTCCAATTTATAACTAATCACATTTACTTCCTCCCCCACATTCACTCTGAGTTCATTTTATGTCTGTGTACTATGCACATGATGTTTCATCTCCTTGGAATAATATTTACCTGTCAGACTCCTATTCATCTTCAAGTACTCAACCCAGGAATTACTTCTATTTATAAGTCTCCCCTAAAAAAACTCAAGTAATTGAATACTCCTCTCCTTTGTGCCACTACTCAAACATAAAAATTCTATCTGGTTAGCTGAAATTTCTTTCAACTTCCTTGCAGGATTTCAGTGAAAGCTATTAGCAAAAGTTAAGGCGTAAACCTTGAAAAAGGATGGAAATGAAGAACACTTTTCCTTCCAGAATTACAGAAAAGAAAAAGAGACTACAGAGACTTGAGTAAATAAAGAAGAGCTACATTAAGTGGAGGAAAGCAGATGAATGAAAATGTAGAGTAGGTAGATTATACATCCTGCAAATTACAACATGATTTATCTGTTTGCCTATTTTCTTAACTAGCCTGTGAGATCTTAAAGTCAGAAACCATGACCTGAACAGTGCCTCTAAGTGTCAGGTACATAGTAAGTGCTTACTAAATATTTGGTAAATAAACATATTGCTTCTATAATTTGAGTATATATCTATAGGACACATTTTATGAAAACCAAAATTATCATTTTCTGGCATTATAAACAAGTAAACAACATCCTCCACCCCAAACCAAATATAGTCCTTACATATAGCAAATAGAAATCATGGTTCTTTTTTTTTTTATAAAATTTAAAAATGTCAAGTTATAAATTTCATGACTCATTCCCAAACAAAAGTAAATTACCTATTTGGCCGGCAATGACAGGAGGTCTAACAACTAAAAGTATCAGTTTATCTAGCAGAAGATGAAGAAATCGGACCACTGGTTCCAACTGAGATGTATTCAGTGCTGAAATACTGCTCTTCAATTCATTTTCTAAGTTATTTTCCATGATTCGCATGTCCCCAATTCGTACTGGGAACATGTGTTCATCCAGAGCATTGACCAGAGCAAAAAACTTGTCAAGATAAGGATCCTAAAACAAAGAATGAACAAAAGCACTAAGCACTTATAACTATAAATTTCCCAATTTTAAAGGACCACAGACCACTAGTATGTAATATTAATTGATAACACTAAAAAGTTCACATTGGTATACAAACATTGTTTCCAGTTAAATATATCTATTTAAATGTATTATTATAAAATGATCACTTCAAATATTGTTAGTTACTTAAGGAAATTACTGATACTAAGAATTTTTTTTTTTTTTCAGTTTTAGTTTTAGTTTGCTTTATTAGTTTGGAGTTCAATTATTGTGGCAGGCATATTAGTAACCTACTTTTGTCCATTATTAATTTATTGTCTTTCAGCTCCAGAGCCTTTGGATACAAGGCAAACTCATCGCCACATCTTACAATACTGGAGTCACTCTTTTATTGGAATGACTCCAATAAAAGTACCTGTGTACTGCTAAATAAAATTTATATACTATCAACTTTTTTCCTAAAGACAGCACAGAGGTGCTGTGTCTTCTTATTTCCCCCTACCTCACTGTGCAGAAAAGAATTAACATACTGGGCTTAAGACAGCTACTCTTTGAAAGTCCTGTTTACGAGTTTGGCCTTGGGCTAAATGACTGGGAATTTACATTTCAGGGGAGTTCCCATTGACAGATGGCTCACTGTGCCTAAACTGTTTGTGCAAACAACATGGTATAAGCTGAACACCTACTTTCCTCCTGGGAATCTGAAATACTGGTACCATGTTAGGCAAAGGAGGATTCTTGGAAGTTTATTTTTTGTCTCCTCTGGACTTCACCCCATTAACCTTTTACCTTTGCTAATTCTGCTTTCCATTCTTTCACTAAAATAAATCATAGCTGTGAGTATGACTATATGTTGAATCATGTAAGTCCTCCTAGCAAATCACTGAACCTGAGGTGGCTTTGGGAAGCCCTCCACACCACCCTTTCACTTTATAGGTTAGTGAAGCCCTGAATTTCATTTTAAATACTTGCTTCTTCTCAGTCTACATTTTTATCCTCCATGGAAAATCACATTTACCGATATAGTTTCAGCTATCACACTTACTCCATTATCTCCAAACCTAAACTCCAAACTAATTATAACCACCTACAGGATACCTCCATCTGAAGTACATAGGCACTTCAAACTCAACACGTTCAAAAATAAACTCACAGGTACCATAACTCCTTTCCCTTAGCATGGCCCCAGATGTACTTCTCTCATGTTCTCTATTTAGGGTAGAAATTACCATCTACCTGGACTCTATGGCATTCAAGGTCCTTCATAATCTATTACCAGCCTGCTCTTCTATTCTCATGTATCATGATTTCCTATGCACTTTAAACTACTACTATCACATCAGGTTACCTGCTGGTCCTTAGACTACTGTAACTCTGAACTTGCTACTCATCATCTGAGTTGCCCACTCTCCCTTTCTGTGTGTAGTAAATGCCTACTTATAAATGCAACATCAGAGTCCCTAGAAGAACAGATAACTGTTCCCCTGTACTTTAAACAATTTAGTTAATACATGTAACTTTGTACGAATTTCATCATACTTTTTACACTTTCCCATGTAACACTGTAAGGTTCTTGAACCAAAAGCTCTCTCCTCGACAGGTAACATCTCTGATCTCATGGAACTTACAGTCTAATGAGGGAAAGAAACAATAAACAAATGTGTATGTATGTGTGTTATATACACACACAAACAGAAAGAATGACAGAGTCAAAGTGCAACAGAGAAGTTGGGCGTAGGCAGTAATAAGTGCACGGGTAAGATGACATACAGTAACGAAGGTGCTATGTTTAAGAGTAACCAAGGAAGACCTCTCTGAAGGGAAGAGAAACTCTAATTCATAAGTCAAATGAATACCAGGAGGAAAAGCACTGCAGGCAGAGAAAGGATGTATAAAATCTATTAGAACTTGGTATGTTCCAAAAATAAGGAATTTGGAACAAATAATCCCTAAAAATTCTTTCCATTTGAAATACCCAAGCCTATGAGAAATAAAGTAAGCAGATGATGGTTTCTCAATTCCAATTATTCTGCCATGTACCAGAAACATAGAAAAAGCAAGTCACTTAACTGTTCAAAATGAAGTCAATAACATTTTGAAAAACAAAATGTTCACTTTTGTTGACATTCAATTATATTTTGTTGATTTTTTTTAATATTCTAAATATTGTATGTTTTTAACTGACATATATTCTCATATATCTGATAGCAATTACAGATTTATGACAGGTAACAAAACTGGCATCACAAGTATTAGATAATACGTTCAACTTATTTAAGTGACATTTGATAATAAAAAGATTAAAACTCACTTGTGTATGGATAGATGAAACAGCAACAACTTCAACATTAAAAACACCTTTGTGATTATCTACCCATTTCATGCCAGGTAGAGGAACCTGTAAGATATTAAATATAATGATCACAGATGCTTAAGTAGATTGTGAACTCTGAAAAGAAACAAAATTTACAATATGCCAGTGAGAAAAATATTGTGAAAATATATTTTTATTCACTGTAAATAAATTAAGAACTTTTACATTTCATTCCTATTTTAAAATCAAGCAATGCTTTATACAAAAGAACTCTCCAGAAGCAAAAAGCATAAATTAATAAACACAAAATTTCTATCTTCCCAGAGACATATCCCCTTATATCATTCTAAATCTTCATCTATGTACATATATTTATATACAGATTTATATAGTTAACACCAAACATATTATTTTGAAACCTGTTTTTCATTTATTATATTGTGAATCTCTTTTCATGTCATAAATTCAAATTTATAATATTTTAATGGATTATAGTATTTCACTTATTTTAAACATTCCTATTATATTTTAATTGGGTCTTGAAATATTTGCAAGCAAAAAAAGCCTGTTGGTTTATGTATTCAAAAACTTTTTTTTTTTTTGGAGATGGAGTTTCACTCTGTCGTCATCCAGGCTGGAGTGCAGTGGCACAATCCTGGCTCACTGCAAACTCCGCCTCCCAGGTTCAAAGGATTCTCCTGTCTCAGCTAATTTTTGTATTTTTAGTAGACAGGGTTTCACCATGTTGGCCAGGCTGGCCTTGAACTCCTGACCTCAGGTGATCTGCTCGCCTCGGCCTCCCAAGGTGCTGGGATTACAAGTGTAAGCCACCATACCAGGTCGAAAACATTTTTTCTGACATAAATTGCTAGAAATGTCTAAATTACTTCATAAAAAATGACTTTTAAAAGCAAGTACATAAATTCTCTCTATTCCTTCTGCTAAGTACAGCTAAAAACTCTGAAACCTGACATATAAATGAACATAAAGATTCTGAAAGGTAGAGAGAAAAAGGATGATGGGCCAGGATCTCAGGATGCAAGAAACTAAGAGTCAGCATTTCCTGGGTTTTGCTTTTGCCTCACATATCCTGGACTGAGTGCTAGAGAGGCTGGCAAGCCAGGATCGCCAAAAGAAGAAGAGAAACAAAGCCCCAAGAAAAGCATGTTCTCTCTGGCCAAAGACATTAATATTCCAGCTAGTTACAAGGGAACAAATCTTGGCCCCACTTCCCGCCTCCCTACACTAAATGGAGAGCCTAGGCTGCCACCTTTAGCTGCCTGAAATGAGGTACCCCTCTTCCCAACCAAACCCACACACATCAGGATGCTATCAAAGAAGACAGAGTTGAGATTCTGTCCCTTTTCTGGTGATAATTAGCCCCCAACCAATGGAGGTGTCAGTGGAGGCCATGTGGAGCAGTAACAAGGTGGCCCCTCTCCCTCACAACCAGGGAGGGGTCAGCAAAGGCCTCATGGGGAGCACAAAATCCCACCTTCACCCAGTAATAAGCCCCCTCACTGGATCCACCCCAGAGAGTAAAAGCAGGCAGAGTAGGTAATGTAGACCTTCACCTCTCCCTGACAGCAGCACCTCCCTCCCCCACTGCTAAAATAGACTACTGCAGTAAGATCTAGAGTCTTGTGATACCCATAATGTCCAGAATGTAATTAAAAATTATTCATCATACCAAGACCAGGAAAATCTCAACTGAAATGAGAAAAGACAATCATTGGACATCAATACTAAAATGACATAGACGCTTCATGGACCTGACAAGGATTTTCAAGCAGACATCATTAAAAATGTTTCAACAAACAATTACGAATATCTTTTAAACAAATGAAAAAAAAAACAGACTCGCCAAAACAAAAAAAACTTATAGAAAAATACAAGAGATTTCTTTCCTATAGTTTTATCTTTTTTTATCATGTATAGAAAATTTAAAAAAAATTAAGTCAATTTCCCATCACCAAATTTCAACACTAAGTAGATAAGAAATTCAACATCTCTGAGGCAAAAATAAAGATTCTGAAACATTTTTGAAAAAAAAAAAAAGCCAGTAGAGTAAGTTGAAACCCATCAAAGCAATAAACACTATTTGCTCTTTCAATCTAAAACACTTGTTTTCAACTTAAAAAAAAAAAGATATACAAGGAATATATACACACATACTTCTTTAAATGTAACAGTTCTCCTCAGCTCTAAATCAAGTGGACCTGATAGATATCTATAGAACTCTCCACCCCAAAACAATATACATTCTTCTCAGTGCCACATGGTACTTACTCTAAAATTGATCACATAATTAGAAGTAAAACACTCCTCAGCAAATACAAAATAAATGAAATCATAACAGTCTCGCAGACCATAGTGAAATTAAATTAGAATTCAAGATTAAGAAACTCACTCAAAACCACACAACTTCATGGAAATTGAACAACTTGCTCCCGAACGACTGTTGGGTAAATAATGAAATTAAGGCAGAAATCAAGTTCTCTGAAACTGAGAACAAAGAGACAACGAACCAGAATCTCTGGGATGCAACTAAAGCAGTGTTAACAGGGAAATTTATAGCACTAAGTACTCACATCAAAAAGCTAGAAAGATTTTTTTTTTTTGAGACAGAGTCTCACTGTTCTCCAAGATGGAGTGCACTGGCATGATCTCGGCTCACTGCAATCTCCGCCTCCCAGGTTCAAGTGATTCTCCTGCCTCAGCCTCCTGAGTATCTGGCATTATAGGCACGCGCCACCACTCCAGGCTAGTGAGTGTGTGTGTGTGTGTGTGTTTTATTATTTTATTTTAGTAGAGACGGGGTTTTACCATGTTGGCCAGGCTGGTCTCAAACTCCTGACCTCAAGTGATCTGTCTGCCACAGACTCCTAAAGTGTTGGGATTACAGGCGTGAGCCACCATGCCCTGCCTAAAAAAAAACCTAGAAAGATCTCAAATTGACATCCTAACATCACAACTAAAAGAACTAGAGAACCAACAGCAAACAAACACCAAAGCTAGCAGAAGACAAGAAATAACTAAGATCAGGGCAGAAGTGAAGGAGACAGAGACACAAAGTACTCTTCAAAAAAAAAAAAAAAAAAAATCAACATATCCAGCAGCTTTTTTTTTTTTTGAAAAAATTAATAAAACAGATCACTAGCTATATTAATAAAGAAGAAAAAAGAGAAAAATCAAATAGACACAATAAAAAAAGATAAAGGGGATATCATCACTGACCCCACAGAAATACAAACACCTATCTGCAAATAAGTTAGAAAATCTAGAAGAAATAGATAAATTCCTGGACACATACATCCCCGCAAGACTGAACCAGGAAGTTGAATCAGTGAATAAACCAGTAACGAGTTATAAAGTTGAGGGAGTAATAAATAGTCTACCAACCAAAAAAAGCCCAGGATCAGACGGATTTACAGCTGAATTCTACCAGAGATACAAAGAGAGCTGGTGACATTTCTTCTAAAACTATTCCAAACAACTAAAAAGAAGGGACTCTTCCCTAACTCATTTTATGAGGTCAGCATCATCCTAACACCAAACCCTAGCAGATAAAACAAAAAAGAAGCCTTCAGGCCAATATCCCTAATGCAAAAATCCTCAATAAAATACTGGCAAACCAAATCCAACAGCATGTCAAAAAGCTTATCCACCACCATCAAGTCGGGTTCATCCCTGAGATGCCAGGCTGGTTCAACATACACAAATCAATAAACATAATCCATCACATAAACAGAACTAAAGACAAAAACCACATTATCTCAATAGGCACAGAAAAGGCTTTCGATAAAATTCAATATCCCTTCATGTTAAAAACTTTCAATAAACTAGGTATTGAAGGAACACACCTCAAAATAACAAGAGCCATTTATGACAAACCCACAGTCAATATCATATTGAACAGGCAAAAGCTGAAAGCATTCCCCTTGAAGACTGGCACAAAACAAGGATACCCTCTCTCACCATTCTCTTTTTTGTTGTTGTTGAACCAGAGTCTCACTCTGTCACCCAGGCTGGAGTGCAGTGGCGCAACCTCAGCTCACTGCAACCTCCGCCTCCTGGGTTCAAGTGATTCTTCCACCTCAGCCTCCCTAGTAGTTGGGATTAGAGGTGCATGCCACCACATCTGGCTAATTTTTGTATTTTTAGTAGAGACAGTGTTTCACTATGTTGGCCAGGCTGGTCTCAAATTTCTGATCTGCCTGCTTTTTGGCCTCCTAAAGTGCTGGGACTATAGGTGTGAGCTACCAGCCCAACCATCACTTCTATTCAATGTAGTATTAGAAGTTCTGGCCAGGCAATCAGGCAAGAGAAAGAAATAAAGAGAGGAATACATAAAAAGAGAGGAAGTCAAATTGTCTTGGTTTGCAGATGACATGATCCTATATCTAGAAAACCACACACTCTCAGTTCAAAGGCTTCTTAAGTTAATAAGTTTAGCAAAGTCTCAGGATACAAAATCAACGTGCAAAAATCACAAGCATTCTTATACACCAACAACAGACAAGCAGAGAGCCAAATAATGAATGAACTTCCATTCATAACTGCTACAAAGACAATGAAATACCTGGGGATACAACTAACAAGAAAAGTAAAGGACTTCTTCAGGGAGAACTACAAACCACTGCTCAAGGAAATCAGAGAGGACACAAACAAATGGAAAAACATTCATATTCATGGATAGGAAGAATCAATATCATGGAAATGGCCATAATGCCCAGAGTAATTTATGCATTCAATGCTATTCCCATTAAACTGCCATTGACATTTTTCACAGAATTAGAAGAAAAAAAAACTATTTTAAAATTCATATGGAGCCAAAAAAGGGCCCATATAGCCAAGACAATTCTAAACAAAAAGAACATGAAGGCATCACATTACCCAACTTCAAACTATACTACAAGGGTACAGTAACCAAAACAGCATGGTACTAGTACAAAAACAGACACACAGACCAATAGAACAGAACAGAGAACTTAGAAATGAGACCACACCCCTACAACCATCTGATCTTCAACAAACCTGACAGAAACAAGCAATGGAGAAAGGATTCCCTATTTAATAAACAGTGCTGCGAGAACTGGCTGGCCATATGTAGAAAATTGAAACTAGACCCCTTCTTTATACCTTATACAAAAATTAACTCAAGATGATTAAAGACTTAAATGTAAAACCCAAAAACTATAAAAACCCTAGAAGAAAATCTAGGCAATACCATTCAGGACACAGGCACAAGCAAAGATTTCATGGCAAAAACATTAAAAAAAACTGCAAAAGCCAAAATTCACAAATGGGATCTAATTAAACTAAAGACCTTCTGCACTGCAAAAGAAACTATCATCAGAGTGAATAGACAACCCACAGGATGGGAGAAAAATTTTGCAACCTATCCATCTGACAAAGGTCTAATATCCAGAGTCTACAAGGAACTTAAACAAATTTAGAAGGAAAAAAAACACCATTAAAGAGTGGACAAAGGACATAATGAGAAACTTCTCAAAAGAAGATACTCATGTGACCAACAAACATGAAAAAAAGCTCAACATCACTGATCATCAGAGAAATGCAAATCAAAACCACAATGAGATACCATCTCACACCAGTCAGAATAGTGATTATTAAAAAGTCAAGAAATAACAGATGCTAGTGAGGCTGTAGAGACATAGGAACACTTTTACACTGTTGGTGGGAATGTAAATTAGTTCAATCATTGTGGAAGACAGTATGGAGATTCCTCAAAGACCTAGAACCAGAAATACCATTTGACCCCGCAATCCCATTACTGGGTATATACCCAAAGGAACAGAAATCATTCTATTACAAAGACACATGCACGTGTATGTTCATTGCAGCAGTATTCACAATAGCAAAGACATGGAATCAACCCAAATGCCCATCAATGATAGATTGGATAAAGAAAATTGGTATATACACCATGGAATACTATGCAGCAATAAAAAGGAATGAGATCACGTTCTCTGCAGGAACATGGATGGAGGTGGAAGCCATTATCCTCAGCAAACTAACGCAGGAACAGAAAACTAAACGTTGTATGTTCTCACTCGTAAGTGGGAGTTGAATAATAAGAACACATGGACACAGGGAGGGAAACAATACACACTGGGGCCTGTCGTTGGGGGGAGTGCAAAGGAAGGGAGAGCATCAGGAAAAACAGCTAATGCATGCTGGGCTTAATACTTAGGTGATGGGTTGATAGGTGCAGCAAACCACCATGGCACATATTTACCTATGTAACAAACCTGCACATCCTGCATATGTAGCCCAGAACTTAAATAAAAAATAAGAGTTCTTGAAGTTTGGTCTGAGAATCAGCAGCACAAACATCATCTGAAAACTGTTAGACATGTAAGTACTCAAGCCCCAATCTAGATCTACTGTCACAAAAACTCAGGAAATAAGGTTCAACAATCAGTGTTACAACAAACCCTCTAGGTAATTTCAGTTCATGCTAAAGTGAAAAATGCTATCTTAAAATACTTTAATAAGCAATGGTAATAGCAATGGTGTAATAGTAGCAAACACTTCTGTAGCACTGTCCAAGTACCCGGCACTATTTAAATGCTCTCCATGTTATTATGTCATTCAATCATCAATACAACCAGTAACTGTAAGTCTTAATTATTCTCATTTTACAGATGAAAAAATTGAGGCACAGAAAGTGTCTTAGTCACCTCATGCTGCCACAACAAAGTACAATAAACAGGTGACTTAAACAGCAGATATTTATTTTCTCACAGTTCTTGAGACTGAAAGTCCAAGATCAAGGTGCCAGCATGATCACTTTCTGGTGAGGGCTCTCACCCTGGGTTGCAGATGGCGAACTTCTTGCTTATATCCCCACACTGGTGAGGGATGAGGGATGTCAAGTTCTCTGGTCTCTTCTTACAGGGGCACTAATCCCATTATCAGGATCTCACCCTCATAAATCTAATTACCTTGTCTAAACCTAATTAACTCCCCAAAGCCCTAACTCCAAATACCATCACACTGGGGGTTAGGGCTTTAACATATGAATTTTTGGGCATACAATTCAATTCACAGCACTCTGCCACTCCCCATCAATGCTATTTCCTTGCATGAAAAATACATCCATTCCAGCCCCAAATGTCTTAACTCATCCCAGCATCAACTCTCAAGTCAAAAGTCTCACCTAAATACCATCTAAATCAGATATGGGTGAGACTTGAGGTATAAAAATTCACCCCAATGCAAAATTCTCCTCCAGCTGAAAACTGTGAAACCAGAGAAGTTATAACCCTGTCTTCCCAAATACAATGGTGAGACAGGGATGGGATAGACATTCTCATTCCAAAAGGGATAAAGAGGAAAGAAAGAAGGGGTGATAGGTCCCAAGAAAGTCCAAAATCTAACAAGGAATTGGCTCTTAAGTCCATTAACTCTTCAATTTCAAATGATACTGGTTTTTGTTTTTTAAATAAAGTATACTATATATGTTTAAGGTATACACCATAATGTTATGAGATACATACAGACAGTAAAATGGTTACTATAGTCAAGCAAATTAATATATCCATAATTTCACAGTTGGCTTATTTGGCAAGAGCAGATAAAATCTGCTCATGTAGCAATGATACCAAATACAATGCAATTTTCTTAACTACAGTCCTCATGCTGAGTGAGATCATTCAATATTTATTTCTATGTCTAGCTTATTTCTCTTAGTATAATGTCCTACATGTTCATCCATACTGTGTCTAATGGCAGAATCTGTCTTTTTTAAAACTGACTGATATTCCATTTTGTGTGTATGTGTGTGTGTATATTTAAAAAACAATTTCTACATAAGCCTATACAGAATATCACTATATATAACTATATATATAAAATGATTTGTCTCTATATAACAATTTTTTAAATTTTCAGTAAGGTATGAATTTATTCCTAAGCAGTTAAAATGAACCACTGATCTGTTGGACACTTAGGTTGTTTCCATATCTTTGCCATTGTGAATAATGCTGCAATACACCTGGAAGTGCAGATATCTTTATAATGAAGTGATTTTATTTCCTTTGAGTATTTGCTCAGAAGAGGATTGCTGAGTCATAGGGTAGTTCTATTTTTCTTTAGGAACCTCCATACTGTTTTCCAAGATAACTGCATCAATCTATATTTCTACCAATAGTGTACAAGGGTTCTCTTTTTTTTCACACTCTCATCAACATTTGTTATCTCTTGACATTTTGATAATAGCCACAATAATGGATGAAAGGTAATACTGCATAGTGGTTTTGATTTGCATTTCCCTAATGAAGAATGATGTCGAGCACTTTTTCATATACCTCTTGGCCATTTTTGTCTTCTTTGGATAAAGTACATTCAGGTCTTTTGCCCATTTTAAAATCAGTTTATTGTTTTTCTACTACCAAGTTATATGAGATCTTCGTAAAGTTTGGATATTAACCTCTTAACAGATACATTGTTTTCAAATATTTTTTCCCAATTCATAGACCACTGTTTCATTTTATTGATTATTTCTTTTGCTGTACAGAAGCTTCTCAGTTTGATTTCATTTCATTTATTTATTTTTATTTATTTTTGCCTTTGTACCCTGAGTTTCTGGTGTGATATCCTAAAAACCATTGCCAAGGCCATGCCAAGGATTATTTCCCCCGTGTGCTCCTCTAGAAGTTTTATAGTTTCAGGTCTTATGTTTAGGTCTTTTTTCCATTTTGAGTTGATTTTTATGTAATGGTATAAGATAAGGGTCCAATTTCATTCCTTGGCATGTGGAAATCTAGTTTTCCCAGCACTATTTATTGAAGAGACTATCCTTTCTTCATCACATCCTCTTGGTGCCCTTGTTGAAAATTAGTTCTCTGTATATGTTTGGATTTATTTCAGGTCTCTAATTAATTATACTCTTTGGCTTGATGATCTGCCTCTGGGACCACTGGGACAACAGCATCATCCCCACAGGTCTAGGGTGGGTCTACCCCCAGAGCTCTGATAAGCAGCGGTCTGCTCCCAAGGCTCTGCCAAATGATTCTGCCCCTAAGGCTCCACGTAGAGGTTGTTGGCCTGTTGAAACCAAGGCAATGGGCCTGATGATCTCTGAATCACCTTCAGGGTCATTTTCTCCTCTTTTTGAAGAACAGTACATGTTTACAGCTGAATAGCTCTATTATCCTGTCAAATCCAAAAAGTCCAACATCCTTCCTTCATTTCACCCCATCTCCTTCCCCTTCAGTTGAAACTGGCAGTGCTTCTGCTTGTATAATTCCATAAACTCTTTATCAGGTGACAGTCCAGCGACACCCTTCATGTTCTCTTCAGAACGTGCTTTCTCATTTCTGGAATGTGGATAGGCTAAAAATATTGTAAACCTTCAAGTTCTGGTTCCTTTAACGTTCCTTATTTAATTCAACTCTCTCCTATCATATTTTCTGTAACCAGTCAAAAGGAACCAAGCTGCACCTTCAACATCTTTGGAAAGTTCTTCAGCCAAATATCCAAAGAGCACATGTTCTATCTTCCACAAAACATCAGAACACAGTTTAGCCAAGTTCTTTGCCACTTTGTTACAACACTCACTTTTCCTCTAGTTTCGAATAACATGTTCCTCATTTCTATATGAGATCTCACCAGAATTGCCCTTAATGTCCTTATTTCTACCATGTACCTAAACTATCCCATCCTCTACCCATTACTCAGTTCCAAAGTCACTTCCATAATTTTAGGTATTTGTTACATGAGATGGTTTGGCTCCATGTCCCCACCCAAAGCTCATCTTGAACTGTACTCCCATAATTCCCATGTGTTGTGGGAGGGACTGGTGGGAGATACTTTGAATCATGGGGGTGGTTTCCTCCATAGTGTTCCTATGGTAGTGAATAAGTCTCATGAGATCTGATGGTTTTATCAGGGGATTCCACTTTTGCATCCCTCTCATTTTCTCTTGCTGCCACCATGTAAGAAGTGCTCTTCACCTCCTGTAATGATTCTGAGGCCTCCCTAACCATGTGAAACCATAAGTCCAATTAAACCTCTTTTTCTTCCCAGTCTTGGGTATGTCTTTATCAGCAGTGTGAAAATGGACTAATACATTACAGTAGCACCCCACTTCCTGGTACCAAAGTCTGCATTCATCAGCTCAGGTTGCATAATAAAATATAATAGATGGCGTGGCTTAAACAACAGAAATTTATTTTCCCACTGTTCTGGAAACTAGAAATCCAAGATCAAGGTGACAGCATGGTCACTTTCTTGTGAGGGCTCTCACCCTGGGTTGCAGATGGCCACCTTCTTGCTTGTATACCCACACTGGGGATGTCAAGCTCTCTTGGTCTCTTCTTACAAGGGCACTAATCATATCATGAAGGCCCCACCCTTATAACTTTGTCTGAACCCAACTCCCTCCCAAAGACTCCATCTCCAAATGCTGTCACATTGAGGGTTAGGCTTTAACATATTATTTTTGAGTAGGGACACAATCTGCTCCATAGCAGAGAGATTAAGAAACGTACCCAGGGTCACACAATTAAGTGTTAGCCAGGATTGAAGCCCTAGAAGATTTTGATATATTGCCATTTAAAAGCATATGGATTTTTAAAAAACAACAAAAATCCTTTCACGATTCCACACCCCTTCTGAGAGCTAACTAGCTAAATTTGGTACATAAAGATTTAAATTATTCCTACACAATTACCTAAATACAGAGTTCAATTGTTGCTATGTTTTTAAGTAAATAAAATTGAATTAAGAAACAGAGTGTATCAGCAGCACGGAGGATGGAAGGATTACAAATTCATGCAGCGAGAAAAATACCTTTTTGAGGAGATGCTGCTGTGTCTACTATTTGAATAAAGCTATGTCAAAATCAAGAAAAGGAAGAAGAAAAGTCAAAGGGCTGGAGGCAGAAAAAAGCTTGGAAGAAGCTGTCAGTGCAGAGAGAAAGGCATGTAGTAACACTTGTAGAAGATGATGTTGGAGAAGTGGAAAAGACCAGATCATTCAGAGATTTGTAGGTGATGGGAAAAAAATACTTGAATTATGTCTACATGCAAGAAAAAGCCAAAGAAATGTTTTTATTTGATCATAAGCAATATAATGAAACCATCTAATTTTAATTTTAAAATTGCTTTGTTTATATTGTTAGAATGGATTTCAAAGAGGAAAGAACTGAATAATATTATAAAGCAGTGAAAGTGAATGAAATAAGAACTACATATACCAAAAACACTAAATCTTAGTAATACGATGCTGAATGAAAAATCCCAAGTCCCAGAGGATTACATGCCACATAATAACTTTTTTGTTAAATTCATAAAGTAAATAATGTAGTATTTTGGCATACAAATACTTTATTTTAAAAGTAGTTTCAAAAGGCTTGTTTTCAGGACACTGAATATACTTAATGCTACAGAAATGTACACTTAAAATAATAAATTTTATGTTACATATATTTTTACCATACTATTTTTATTTAATTCTTTTGAAGAGATAGGTTCTTGTTCAGTCATCCAGGCTGGAGTGCAGTGATGCAATCACAGCTCACTGTCAACTCGAACTCTTGGCCTCAAGCAATCCTCCCACCTTAGCCTTCCAAAGCACTGGGATTACAGGTATGAGTCACCACACCAAGCATTTTTACCACAACTTTTTAAATGCTTATTTTATACAGTTACAAGGAAGAAGAGTATGGAATAGGGAATGAGTCAGGAAGTACCTTGGCAGTAAGGGACTGCATTTTAAAGTTCTTTCTTTTGATAGTAGACAATGCCACTGGCCACCCAGAACCCTATGAGTTCAACACAGAAGGCATCAGTCTTCTACTTGATATCAAATGCTGTATTTCGAATTCAGCCTCTAGACTGGGGGTTTTAAGTATCTTTAAGATTCATCACACATGGTACTCAATGGAAGGAAGTATGAATGCTATGAAGAGAACCCCAATAAATAGAACATCATAAAAGTTTTAAAGGATTACACCACTGAAGATGCTATCATTTTATAACAAAAGCATAAAAGCCATAAAGGCCATCACGTGGCTGGGCACAGTGGCTCACGCCTGTGATCCCAGCACTTTGGGAGGACAAGGTGTGTGAATCACGAGGTCAGGAGTTCAAGACCAGCCTGGCCAATATGGTGAAACCCTGTCTCTATTGAAAAATACAAAAAAAAAATTAGCCAGTTGTGGTGGCAGGTGACTGTAATCCCAGCTACTAGAGAGGCTGAGGCAGAGAACTGCTTAAACCTGGGAGGGGAAGCTTGCCATGAGACGAGATGGAGCCACTGCACTCCAGCCGGGCAACAGGGCGAGACTCCATCTCAACAACAAAAATAAGGGGGCAGGGAGTGATCCAAGATGTCCAAATAGGAACAGCTCTGGAGTGCAGTTCCCAGCGAGAACGACACAGAGGGTGAGTGATCACCACATTTCCTCAAAAGCGAGTTATTACTGCACAAAGACCAGGAGATTCCCGGGCTGAAAACCACCACGAGTTTCCAGCACGGTTGTTTCAGCTGGTGCAGAGGGTTTCTGCACAAAAACTCACACAAATCTGGGCAGCCATTTCAACTGGCACCTGGAACACCTGAGAGACAGAGCCACTCATTCAACTGAAAAAAAGGGGGCTGAAACAGGAAGCCAAGTGATCTGGCTTGGCAGGTCCCACTCTCACAAAGACCAGCCATAGGAAACGCTCTGGATTGAGAGTTTCACAGCAAGCACAGCTAGACCCGGATGGTGCAGTTCTGTTGGGGGAAGGGTGCCCGCCATTACCGAGGCAGTCTACCACTACTGAGGCAGTCCACCATTGCCGAGACAGTCCGCCATTACCGAGGCAATCCTCCATTACCAAGGCAGTTCGCCATTACAGAGGCAGACCACCATTACCAAGGCAGTTCTAACAAAACGTCTATAAACAAAACCTCAAGGAAGTTCACACACCAGCTGGGCGGAGCCAATGGCTGCTCAGCAAAGCCTCTGCTGGCAAGTCGTGACTTGGCTACCTCCTTGCTGGGCAGGGCAGCTCTGAAAAAAGGCAGCAGCTTTGTAAATAAAGCCCCACCTTCCCAGGACAGAGAACCTGGGGAAAAAAGGCAGTTATAAGTTCCACTGCAGCAGACTTAAATTCACCCACCCAGCAGCTCTGAACGGAACAACGGAGCTTACAGCTCAGCACTTGAGCTCCTGTAAGGGACAGACTGTCTCCTCTATGTTTGATAGGTGCACCTGAATGTGACGGAGAGAATGAATCCAAGCTGGAAAACACTCTTCAGGATATTATCCAGGAGAACTTCCCCAACCTAGCAAGGTAGGCCAACATTCAAGTCCAGGAAACACAGAGACCACCACAAAGATATTCCTCAAGAAGAGCAACCCCAAGGTACATAATCATCAGATTCACCAGAGTTGAAATAAAGGAAAAAACGCTAAGGGCAGTCAGAGAGAAAGATCGGGTTACCCACAAAGGGAAGTCCATCAGACGCACAGCGGATATCTCAGCAAAAACCCTACAAGCCAGAAGAGAGTTGGGGCCAATATTCAACATCCTTAAAGAAAAGAACTTTCAACCTAGAATTTCATATCCAGCCAAACTAAGCTTCATAAGCGAAGGAGAAATAAAATCCTTTATGAACAAGCAATTGCTGAGAGATTTCATCACCACCATATCAGCCTTACAAGAGCTCTGAAAGAAGCACTAAACATAGAAAGGAACAACCAGTACCAGTCACTCCAAAAATGTACCAAATGGTAAATAGCACTGACACAATGAAGAAATTGCATCAAATAAGGGGCAAAACAACCAGTTGGCATCAAAACGGCAGGATCAAATTCACACATAACAACATTAACCTTTAATGTAAATGGGCTAAATGTCCCAATGAAAAGACACAGAGTGGCAAATTGGATAAAAAGTCAAAAACCCATCAATGTGCTGTATCCAGGAAACCCATCTCACATGCAAAGACACACATAGGCTCAAAATAAAGGGATGGAGGAAGATTTACCAAGCAAACTGAGAAAAAAAAAAGCAAGAGTTGCAATCCTAGTCTCTGATAAAGTAGACTTTAAACCAGCAAAGATCAAAAGAGACAAAAAAGGGCATTACATAATGGTAAAAGGATCAATGCAACAAGAAGACCTAATGATCCTAAATATATACGCACCCAATACAGGAGCACCCAGATACTTCTTAACGACCTACAAAGAGACTTAGACTCCCACACAGTAATAGTGGGAGACTTCAACACTCCACTGTCAATATTAGATCAATGAGACAGAAAATTAACAAGGATATCCAGGACTTGAACTCAGATCTGGACCAAGCAAACCTAACAGACATCTGCAGAACTCTCCACCCAAAATCCACAGAATATACATTGTTCTCAGCACCACATCATACCTACTCTAAAATTGACCACATAATTGAAGTAAATCACTCACCAGCAAATGCTAAATAACGGAAATCATAACAAACAGTCTCTCAGATCACAGTGCAATCAAATTAGAACTCAGGATTAAGAAATTAACACAGGCTGGGCACGGTGGCTCACGCCTATAATCCCAGCACTTTGGGAGGCCGAGGCAGGTGGATCACGAGGTCAAGAGATCGAGACCATCCTGGTCAACAAGGTGAAACCCCGTCTCTACTAAAAATACAAAAATTAGCTGGGCATGGTGGCATGCGCCTGTAGTCCCAGCTACTCGGGAGGCTGAGGCAGGAGAACTGCTTGAACCAGGAGGCAGAGGTTGCGGTGAGCCGAGATCGTGCCATTGCACTCCAGTCTGGGTAACAACAGCAAAACTCCATCTCAAAAAAAAAAAAAAAAAAGAAAGAAAGAAACTAACACAAAACCACACAACTTCATGGAAACTGAGCAACTGGCTCTGGAATGTTGACTGGATAAACAATGAAATGAAAGCAGAAATAAAGATGTTCTTTGAAACCAACGAGAACGAACAAACAACGTACCAGAATTTTTGGGACACATTTAAAGCAGTGTCTAGAGGAAAATTTATAGCAATAAATGCCCACATGAGAAACAAGCAAAGATCTAAAATCGACACCCTATCATCAAAATTGAAAGAGCTAGAGGAGCAAGATCAAAAAAACACAAAAGCTAGCAGAAGACAAGATCAGAGCAGAACTGAAGGAGATAGAGAGAGAAAAAAACCCTTCAAAAAAATCAATAAGTCCAGGAGCTGGTTTTTTGAAAAGATCAACAAAACAGACAAACCACTAGCCAGATTAATAAAAAAGAAAAGAGAAAAGAATCACACAGATGCAATAAAAAATGATAAAGGTGATATCACCACCAATTCCACAGAAATACAAACTACCATCAGAGATTACTACAAACAACTCTATGCACACAAACCAGTAAACCTGGAAGAAATGGTGAAATTCCTGGACACTTGCACCCTCCCAAGACTAAAGCAGGAAGAAGTGGAAACCCTGAATAGACCAATAACAAGGGCTGAAGTTGAGGCAGCAATTAAGAGCCTACCAACCAAAGAAAGCTCAAGTCTATATGGGTTCACAGCTGAATTCTACCACACATACAAAGAGAAGCTGGTACCACTCCTTCTGCAACTATTCCAAACAATCCAAAAAGAGGGAATCCTTCCCAAATCATTTTATGAGACCAACATCATCCTGATACCAAACCCAGCAGAGACTCAACAAAAATAGAAAACTTCAGGCCAATATCCATGATAAACACAGATGCAAAAATCTTCAATAAAATATTGGCAAACCGATTGCAGCAGCACATCAAAAAGCTTATCCATCACAATCAAGTAGGCTTCATCCCGGGGATGCAAGGCTGGTTCAACATACACAAGTCTGTAAATGTAATCTACCACATAAACAGAACCAAAGACAAAAACCACATTATTATCCTAACAGATGCAGAGAAAGTCTTTGACAAAATTCAACAGCCCTTTATGCTAAAAAAAACCTCAATAAACGAGGTATCGATGGAACGTATCTCAAAATAATAAAAGCTATTTATTTCAAACCCATAGCCAGTATCATAGTGAATGGGCAAAAACTGGAAGCATTCCCTTTGAAATCTGGCACCAGACAAGGATGCTCTCTCTCACCACTCCTATTCAATATAGTATTGGAAGTCTAGCCAGAGCAATCAGGCAAGAAAAAGAAATAAAGGGGATTCAATTAGGAAAGGAGGAAGTCAAATTGTCTCTATTTGCAGATGACATGACTGTATATTTAGAAGACCCCATTGTCTCAGCCCAAAATCTCCTGAAACTGATAAGCAATTTCAGCAAAGTCTCAGGATACAAAACCAATGTGCAGAAATCACAAGCATTCTTATACACCAATAACAGACTTAAAGAGAGCCAAATCAAGATCGAACTGCCATTCACAATTGCTACAAAGAGAATAAAACACCTAGGAATACTAACTAACTAACAACTAATACTAACTAACTACAACTAATCCTGTAAAGGATCTCTTCAAGGAGAACTACAAACCACTGCTCAAGGAAATAAGAGAGGACATAAACAGATTTTTGGAAAAACATTCTGTGCTCATGGTTAGGAAGAATCAATATTGTGAAAAGGCCATACTGCCCAAAGTAATTTACGGATTCAATGCTATCCCCACCAAGCTACCTATGACCCTCTTCACAGAACTGGAAAAAATCGCCTTAAACTTCAGATGGAATAAAAAGAAAGCTCGCATAGCCAAGTCAATTCTAAGCAAAAAGAACAAAGCGGGAGGCATCACACTACCTGACTTCAAGCTATACTACAAGGCTACAGTAATCAAAACAGCATGGTACTGGTACCAAAACAGAGATATAGACCAATGGAATAGAAGAGAGGCCTCAGAGGCAATGGCACACGTCTACAACCATCTGATCTTTGACAAACCTGACAAAAACAAGCAATGGGGAAAAGACTCCCTGTTTAATAAATGGTGTTGGGAAAACTGGCTAGTCATGTGCAGAAAACAGAAACTGGACCCCTTCCCGACACCTTACACTAAAATTAACTCCAGATGGATTAAAGACTTAAACATAGGACCTAACACCATAAAAACCCTAGAAGAAAACCTAGGCAAAACCATTCAGGACATAGGCATAGGCAAGGACTTCATGACTAAAACACCAAAAGCATTGGCAACAAAAGCCAAAATAGACAAATGGGATCTAATTAAACCCCAGAGCTTCTGTACAGTCAAAAAAACAATCATTAGAGTGAACTGGCAACCAACAGAATGGGAAAATATTTTTGCAATCTACCCATCTGACAAAGGGCTAATATCCAAAATCTACAAAGAACTAAAACAGATTTACAAGAAAACAAACCCATTCAAAAGTGGGCAAAGGACATGAACAGACACTTCTCAAAAGAAGACACATATGAGGCCAACAAACATATGAAAAAATGCTCATCATCACTGGTCATTAGAGAAATGCAAATCAAAACCACATTGAGATACCATCTCATGCCAGTTAGAATGGTGATCATTAAAAAATCTGGAGACAACAGATGCTGGAGAGGATGTGGAGAAATAGGAACACTTTTACACTGCTGGTGGGAGTATAAATTAGTTCAACCATCATGGAAGATAGTGTGGTGATTCCTCAAGGACCTCGAAATAGATATTCCATTTGACCCAGCAATCCCATTACTGGGGATATATCCAAAGGATTATAAATCACTCTATTATAAAGACACATGCACATGTAGGTTCATTGTGGTACTGTTTACAATAGCAAAGACCTAGAACCAACCCAAATGCCCACCGATGATAGACTGGACAAGGAAAATGTGGCACATACACACCATGGAATACTATGCAGCCATAAAAAACGATGAGTTCGTGTCCTTTGTAGGGACATGGATGAATCTGGTAACCATCATTCTCAGCATACTGACACAAGAACAGAAAATCAAACACTGCATGTTCTCACTCAGAAGTGGGTGTTGAGCAATGAGAACATAAGGACACAGGGAGGGGAGCATCACACACTGGGGTCTGTTAGGGTGGAACAGGGGAGGGACGGTGGGGGTAGGGAGGTTGGGGAGGGATAACGGAGAAATGCCAGATATAGGTGATGGGGATGGAGGCAGCAAACCACATTGCCATGTATGTACATATGCAACAATCCTGCATGTTCTGCACATGTACCCCAGAACCTAAAGTGCAATTATTTATATATATATATATATATATTTTTTTTTTTTTAAAGCCATCAAGCCCAAAACAATAAATTATTGCTGAAGAAAACTGTGTCCAGAGGCTGTCATGATTTCACAAACTTTGTGACAGAGCCAATCAAGAAAATCATGAAATGAATTGTGGATACAGCAAAAAGGGGAAAAAAAAAGGTGAAGGGTAAAGATTTCCAAGGAGAAATTCACAAGCTCATAGACGCCAGACCATGAATTAATAGAAGATGACTTGATGGAGATGAGTGCTTCCAAACCAGTGCCAGACACTGAGGCAGAAAACAGAAGAAACGGTGTCAGAAAACAAACTGACATAACACAACCTGGAAAAAGGGTTATTCAAGACTGCTTTTGACTTCTTTTAAAATATAGACCCATCTATGCTAAGGGCACTGAAACTAAAACAAACAATGGAAAAATTGGCACCACAGAGAAACTTTTTTTTTTATATTTACATGGAGTCTCACTCTGTCGCCCAGGCTGGAGTGCAGTGGCGAGATCTCGGCTCACTGCTACTTCTGCCTCCCAGGTTCAAGCAATTCTTGTGCCTCAGCCTCTTGAGTAGTTGGGATTAGAGGCGCCCACCATCACACATGGCTAATTTTTTGTATTTTTAGCAGAGATGGGTTTTTGCCATGTTAGCTAGGCTGTTCTCGAACTCCTGATCTCAGGTGATCCGTCTGCCTCGGCCTCCCAAAGTGCTGGGATTACAGGCGTGAGCTACCACACCCCGCTAGAAACATTTTTTTTTTTTTTAAAGAGACGGGGTCTTGCTATGCTGCCTAGGCTTGAGGGCACTGGCTATTCAAAGGCACGATCACAGCAAAGTGCAGCCCTGAACTCCTGAGCTCAAGTGATCCACTTGAGAAGCTGGGATTACAGGTGTGCCACTGCACTAGGCTCTAGAAACATTTTTAGAGAAATGAAAAAGCAAAAATGTCAGACAGAAATTATGATGCATTTCTGCAAAGTTACACCATGTGTGCCTGCTTCCCCTTCCACTTCTGCCACCTCTAAGATAGCAAGACCAATCACTCCTCTCCCTCCTCCTCAGCCTATCCCACATGAAGACAATGAGGATGAAGACCTTTATGATGATCCACTTCTACTTAGTGATAGTAAATATATTTCCTGTGCCTTACAATGTTCTTGAGAACATTTTCTTTTCTCTATAACACTTTATTATAAGAATACGGTATATAATACATTTAACATATAAAATACATGTTAATTAACTGTTTATGTTACTGCTAAGGCTTTCAGTTAACAGCAAGCTATTATATTAGTAGTTAAGTTTTTAGGGAGACAAAAGTTATGTGGATTTTCAAGTGCATGCTAGGGAGGAGGAATGGTACCCCTTACTGCCATGTTGTTTAAGGGTCACCTGTTTACAAAGTTTTAGTTCTTTATCAGGTGGCTTATTTCACATTTCACATATCGGGTGGCTGTATTAAATGTCTATAGTCAAATCCAAATTATCACCACATTTTTTATCTATGAGCATATATAGTATGGTAGCTACAAGAAAATCGTTAGTCTCCCTTTAGAAAGCTAAACTTGCACCACAATTAAGTAAAAACAAATCCTTAACTTCAACAAAAATATATGTTCTTTTGAAACATCTCCTTTGAAACATAATGCTCTCTGACAGAAGGCCATCTTTCTGTATAACAAAGTCACCCGAAAAAGTCATCACTGAAAAGATGTGTCCCTGGAAAAATGAATAAAAGATTGAGAGGAGGGAGAGTCATATTTCTTACTCTAGTGTCTTTATTCATTAATCTAGTAAGTACATATTGAGTGTCTATGTTGTCCCAAGTGCTGTTCTAAATACCTGTAGACAGTAATGAGTAAGACAAAGTCCCTACCGTCATGGTGTTTATACTCTACAGAGAATAAATAAACAAAAAAAATTTAAATATAAAGTCAATGATAATTGGTATGAAGAAAGATAAAGAGATAAAGTGGGAGAGGCTGCTACTTAGAATAATCACAAACAACTTCCTTGGCGAGGTGGTATTTGAGTGGAGGTCTGAGTAAAATGAAGAAGCAGGCTTTGTTATAGAGCACTGCCAGCAGAGGGAAGAGCAAAGGGCCTGAGATGGAAATGCACTTTTCATATGTGAGGAACAGCAGAGGCTCCATGCTATGTGGCTAGGGCAGAGTGAGTGACAGAACAGTGAAAAATGAGATAAGAGCAATAGCCTTGAATTGTTTTTGAAAAATAAAAATAAACACAAATTTATTTGTGAATACATTTTGAATTGTATTCTGAAAGCAAATGCCACCAGGAAAATATTCACAAGACAAATTTTAAAGTAACATTTACCAGCAGTTATATTCAAAATCATTAAGAGACATTGACAACCAATGCATAATAATGGTCTCAAGAGGAACTTTGGTTTTATGAACAGTGGGCATTGATTCTTGATTGAGATTTTTTCCAGTGTTTGTGTTACAAGCCTTTCAAATCACATATGTAATCATCAAAGTTGCCAATACCTCTTGTATTACAGGTTCACAGCTACTTTGTTTTCATTCACATCATCATCAATTACAAAAAGATTCTAAAAAATTAATTTAAATATGTTTTTCTTCCTCCAGTCTTTGAGTGAAATGTTAAGTCTACTTTAAAAATATATTCATTTATTTAAAGAAGTTTCTCATGTTACAGTATGAAAATTCTCCAGATTCATCTTTTGAGTCTACATTCCATGTATTATTTTGGTTTTAAAATGAATATACTTTTTAAAAAACAGGATAAAAGCTTCTATTTTATGTAAAAGAATTTTAATCACTGGGGAAAATACTTTTCCTTCTTCATGTATAAACTTTTAAGTAGAAGAAATGGCAAGAGTTTGTTTGGTAAAAACATCTTCATAGTAAAAAACCCATTTCATTCAATCTGGAGAATGTCAACACAGGAGATACTGACCTCAGGAGACAGTACAGAATAAGCCTGTGGTGGTTTTTCCAATGAGACTGGTAAGCAAAACTGGCCAGTCTTCAACCGTCCATTCTGAAGCATTGGTATCCACTTTTAAATGAAAATAAACAATTTTATTTTAAATATGTTTGCCATAAAAATAATTACTTAGAAGGCATGTTTTAAGAACTTGGTACAAACAAAATTTGTCTCATATCATCAAACATTAAGGGATTTAATTATATAAGTAATAATAACAGTAGGCCTTCATAATTCCTCTAGAGAAGCTTCCCTAATGTATTTTTTTTTTTGAGATGATGTCTCCCTGTCACCCTGGCTGGCATGCAATGGTGCAATCTTGGCTCACTGCAACCTCCACCTCCTGGGTTCAAGCGATTCTCCTGCCTCAGCATCCCGAGTAGCTGGGATTACAGGAGAGTGCCACCACGCCTGGCTATTTTTGTATCTTCAGTAGAGACAGGGTTTCACTGTGTTGGCCAGGCTGGTCCTGAACTCCTGACCTTGTGATCCACCCAGCTCAGCCTCCCAAAGTGCTGGGATAACAGGCATGAGCCACCACACCCAGCCATGAAATTTTACTAAGAAGGATATCCCCAAAACATGATTATTACTAACCATGCAATATTAAAATCTAGATGCGAAAAGTCAGTCTTAGAAAAAAGCCATAAAGTAAATCAATTTTAAAACTGAGATGATCATTTCAATGTAAACAGTAAAAGAAATAATTGATTAGATGGGAATGCTGGAAACAAAAAGTATGATAACAAATTTATTTTCTTACAGTTAGAGAAAAACTCATGTCATAAACTGCAAGAGACAAAAATAACCAATCAAATGTTGGTTTTTCTCTTTTGGCTGAAAGCAAAATTCTTCTGACAGAATTGTGTGATATCATACTACGATGTCCTTCATCTTAGGTTTATCTTTGCAATTCAATCATAATAATTTTCTTTTTTTGAGACAAGGTCTCAATCTGTCACCCAGGCCAGAGAACAGTGGCACGATCTCGGCTCACTGCAACCTCTGCCTCCCAGGCTCAAGCAATCCTCCCATCTCAGCCTCCCTAGCAGCTGGGATCACAGGTGCACACCACCACGACTGGCTAATTTTTGTATTTCTGGTAAAGATGGGGTTTCACCATGTTGCCCAGGCTGACAATTGTAATTTTGAAAAATACTCAAGGCTTTTCTTTTCCAACAGTCTCTTCTATTCATTTTATATTAAAATCATTCTCTTCTGAAAAGCCTGTGGATCTATCATATTTATATTACACTGTTGGGTATGCATCCAATAATCAGGACCAACACCAAGTTTATAGATGTTAGTTAATAAATCAATTAATTACATTAGCTAAGTATATTAATGGGCATTTTCCTTGTTATAATGGCTCTTCCTAATCAAAGCAACTTTATAACTGTGGAGAACCTGACAAAGAATATTCAAATAACAAGAAGCAGGCCAGGTATCATGGCTCATGCCTGTAATCCTAGCACTTTGGTAGGCCAAGGTGGGCAGATCACTTGAGGACAAGAGTTTGAAACTAGCCTGGCAAATATGGTGAAACCCATTTCTACTAAAAATACAAAAAAATTACTTGAGCATGGTGGAAGGCACCTGTAATCCCAGCTTTTCAGGAGGCTATGGGAGAAGAATTGCTTGAACCCAGGAGGTGGAGATTGCAGTGAGCCGAGATTGCGCCACTGTACTCCAGCCGGGGTGACAAAGACTCTGTCTCAAAAACAAACACACACACACACACACACACACACACACACAACAAGAAATATCAACTATATCTTAAATATCACCATTATTTTAGCTCTTTGAGCTAAATATTTAATCAAAACGACTTACTGTATATCCAACTGGTGTTTCAAGAGGAGTATTTTGTTTTTGTTGACAACTAACATGATAAAAAGTAAAAAGCAAGTGATGATGATCAGTTAAAGTAGCAGGAAGCTTAACCTTGATTTCTTCATGAAAATCAGGAGACCTTCATACAAAAAAAAAAAAAAAAAAAAAAAAAACAGTCAGTAGTTTGCCCAAAATAATGTATTTGTATATTTGAATAATTTAAAAATTAAGTTTAAGATTCATGTTTAATTTTTCCTCTAGTCCAAAATATTTTTCTTTATCCCCAATCTCTAATTAACTAAATCCTACTTCCATGTAAGGGAGCTGTCACTGTTTCTGAAATTTCTCATCCCATTTTTCTTAATGGGTTGAGTAATCCTACTATTTAAAAGTTCAGAAATGATCACCTTGATCCTGAGATCTCCACTGGATCTTCTTATCCCATTTTTCTTCTCATCCTTGATCCTGAGATCTCCACTAGATCTTCTCATCCCATTTTTCTTAATGGGCTGAGTAATCCTACTATTTAAAAGTTCATAAATAACCACCTTGATCCTGAGATCTCCATTAGATTGGAAGCTCTATAAAAGAGACTAAGGGAGGGAGTTCTGTATTTATGAGCCAATTCTGATAAACATTATACAAAACATTTTTCTTTCATAGGAGTATGCTTTCATATTAAAACCAATGTATATCATCCTTTCGTAAAAAAAAAAAAAGTAGGGAAAAAAGGCATCTTTAGACAACTTGATATCAAAATATCACTTTGGAAGCCAGGTATAGTAGCTCACACCTGTACTCTCAGCACTTTGGGAGGCTGTGGCATCAGGATCACTTGGAGTCAGGAGTTTGAGACCAGTCTGCACAACATAGCCAGACTCATCTCTACAAAAAATTAAAAAAAAAAAAAAAAGTCCTAGCTACTTGGGAGGCTGAGATGAGAGGATCACTTGAACCCAGGAGTTCAAGGCTGCAGTGAGCTATGATCCTGTCACTGCACTCCAGACAGAGTGAGACCCTGTCTCCAAAAAAAAAAAAAAAATCAAGTTTTGTTCTAGAGACTGTCTTCTATCAACTATTTCATTGTTAAAGAAATAAAAAAAGTTACCAAAATATGAACTAGAATTGACTGCTAAAACAAACAAAAATAAAATAAAGTCGGGAAATGCCCACGTACTACATTTGTCTCAGAGTTTAGAAGCGCTTCCAGACTTCTAAGAATACAACAAATATCTTTTTTGATCAAACCAATGACAAACTTTCTTCTCAATATTCACTAAGAATAATCCCAAGAGGTTACTTTTATAGAAAAGCATGACTGCTATTCATAACAAAAAGGAATAAAACCTTAGCATCCCAACCTTCCATATTCAGATAATATCTCTCAGAATTATATTAAACAAAAATGCAACCAAACCATATTGCTCCAACTATCTTTAACCAGCAATCAGGTTTTTTTCCTTAGATGTTAATAGGTCAATTATCTTTCCATCTCAAATAAGCCTCAAAAGCATTAAAAGATATACATTGAACACAGGAATATTAAGTAGAACAAGACTTTTGATAATATCAACAAGAAAGATAGCTAAGGCTAGCCATCTGAGCACTTGATGACTTTGGTGGAAAAAAATAAGACACTAGGCATCTTATTACTAATCCCACCAATTACCAGTGAATTATGAGAAAGTGAGTTCACCAACAATGTCAGACAGCATAATCATTTTGATCCCACTAATGCTGAGAACAACAAAAATAAAGACCTAGCAACAAAACGGGATAATTTTTAGAAATTACTATCTTCTTTATCAATACGTTTCCTGGTATTCAGTGTTTTAATTCACTTCTGTCCTAAAAATCACATAATGTGAAGACTTTTGTTGAAAATTAAGTATCTAAGAGAGTTATTCATTCAATAAGTAGGTTTAATTGCCCACCTTTGGCTAAACATTGTGTTACTTTTGTGGTGGTTTTAAAGATGAACATTAAAAAACAATTACCCTCAAAAAGTATGCAACTTAGTAGGAATATAAATAAGATATACATATATCAATAGCTATGCTATAAAACAGGGGTTGGCAAACTATGGCCTATAGACTAAAAATAATTCATTGCCTGGTTTTGTACAGTCTGCAAACTAAGAATGGTTTTTACATTTTTAAATGATTGGGGGCAAAAAAGAATAATAATATTTCACAACATGTGAAAATTATATGAAATTCAAATTTCAATGTCTATAAATAAAGCTTTACTGAAACACAGCTACACCCATTTACTTGTAACGTTACTGTCTATGGTTGTTTTTACACTACAATGGCATAGTTGAATGGCTGCAAGAGAGACCATATAACCACAGGCCTAAAATATATACCATCCAGTCCTTTGTAGAAAATGTTTGCCGACCCCTGGTATATAGCATATAGGGTTATATGCTTCAAGAACAGAACTTAACAGATTACTTCAAGTTTGAGATTAGGGAATTGTAACTTAGAAGGTAAAATTTGATATGGACCTTGAAGAATGAGTAGGAGTTCAATAAATAAGGGAATTTGGTATTATAATAGAAAAAAAAAATCAAAGAATGGCCCAGAAATAGGACAGCAAAGGATATACTTAGTAATAAAGTCGAAGGAAATCAGCAAGACTTAACAGAATAGAGGAGGGGAGGGGAGAGGAAGGGAGGGGAGGGAAGGGGGAGAAAACAAAGATGCCTTAAATGTTGAGCCAGAATAACTGGAAAAATGGTGGTACCATTAACAAAAATGGAGAGTAAGAAAGACATAGGGTCAGGACAAGAGTCAGGGATAGATACATGAACACAGACAAGACAGCAGGGTATCCAAATGAATATGTCCAATAGGCCACTAAAAATATGTATCTGTATTTCAGAAGCAAGGTATGACTAAAAATAGAGTTGGAAACAATCCACATAAAGTAGTAGCATTTTCATTAAATGTAACTCTGAGAGATACATATAAAATTATTTAAGAAAAGAACATATTAAGAACGAGGGTTAAGGGCGAAACTTTAGTGTTTTGTGTGGAATACCTTACACTTATGGGAAAAAGAATAACTACTATAGAAAAAAAGAAGTGTTCAAAGACATAGAAGGAAGCCCAAGACAAGGCCACAATATAAAGACAGGAAAGAAGAAAGTTTTAAGAAAGGTAAGGAAAATACATACTATACAATAGCAGTGCGAAAGGACTGTTGTGTTTTCAAATATGGAAACGGAAGCTTATTTTTGAGAATGAGACAGAGCCAATGAAGCAGGAGACTAATGCTGCAAGAAACGGGATAACTCATTGACTTATACTCTGGGAGAGGTTAAAAGGATCATTTGAAAGCAGAGGTGAAAAGATTCACGTTGAACAGGGAGTAGGTCATTACTCCCCTTGAAACAGAAGGAATGGCAGATCAGTATAGAGATAATTTGAGATGAAGCATAGAGAAGTTGATGGGTCTCAAGTTGGATGGTCTTAATAAACAGGAATGCTGACAGTAAAGTACACAGAAAAAAAGTAGGAGCTAGAAGAAACTCCTATAGCTACTGCTAAATGAGAGCAAAGTGTTAAAAAAAAGACAGTAAGATTACAAAAGAGCTATGGGGCCAAAAAAGATAAAATGAATTACTGTAGCCCTATCATATGATACAATAACATCAATTTGTGATAGTCCTGATTAGTACAATTTTGTGATTTTTCTCCAATAGTATTCAATAATCTCCCCAAAAGAAAGCAGAATTAAAGGTTATCCAAAGTTAGCAATTTCCCAAGGAAGAAAAATGGCAAGTCACTAAATCAAAGAATTAACAGATACTGCTAACATTACCAGTTTAACTGACTAATGTGTTCAAGCTTAGTAAAGGCTTAAGTTACTACAAAGTGTCAGGTGGAAATAACTGGGAAAGACCAAAGGACCGGTGGCCACAATGATAATCAATAACAATATAATAAAAATGAAAGGATCAAAGAATTCAATAGAAAAGATGTTTGGTGTACAAAGTCATAATCGAGATGTCAACAGAGAATGGCTGTGCATCCACAGGTTGAAAATTATAACTGATGTCAGCCTTGAATTTGGCACATTTAGTGCAGTAAAGCATTTGGTAAACACACTAGTGTGAGTGCTAACAATGCCACTGAGAAGTGAGTAACTTTGAAAGAAATATTTGAATTCAGTACCTGTTATGATATACTACGGCTGTATAGGCTTCCTTTGAAAATTCTGAACAGCTAGATTTACCAAAGATTACCTGAAACAAATAACAGCACGTTGAAACTTTGTTGTAGTAAATGCTGGATGATTCATATCTATGTAAGAATTTGTCTAATTTAATAACTATTTGAGAAAAATGGGCAAAATCAGCCCAATGAAGAACAATGTGCCTACTGACGTTCATCAAAAAGTTCAATTGCTTAAATGTAAGTTTCTTTTCTACAACAGACCCATCTGACGAACATTTCAAGTTTCTATCAATTGTATTTATATCTACTAGGAAATTAGATACATTTCTTTCCTTTTTATTAAAGAAGGTGAAGAATTCAATCTTAAACTAGATGTAGCATATTATTTGGAATTTATATAAGAAATATAAATACTGGCATAAATCTACTATACAAATTGTTGGCTTCAACACTAAAACAGCAGAGTCATTCTGAAAGTCAAATATAAATTATAAATGGTATCAGAAATCCTATTTTAGATCAAGCTATGTACCCTTTGCTTCTAATATTTCCTGCAAGCTACACTACAATGGAAGAGAAGCTCCATTCTTATATTTTTACATATATATATATTTTTTAATCTACCACATTAAAAAGAATACAAAACCACTTTTGGAATAAGTTTATAGGTAAAGTAATTCAGCCTTGTATATCTGTCTCTTGAATTCTGAAGTAGTAACAGGAATACTGTGGACAATTAGAACAGCTGATTGGATAAATGGCTCAATGTTAAGATTATAGTTATAACTCCTATGTGAGACAGACAGACTTGCAGCATTTTCTAGCCAGAGATTAAACTCTTAAGTCTGTACAGCCATCTTTAAATATGCATGAATAGCTATGTGAACATGTCAGCACACTTCCATCAACACAACTGGTAGAACAACTCAAAGTTTATTATTTATATAAAGAGATTAATTTGCATATCCTTAATTAGAAGGGCATATTAGCAGGGTTTTCTGTTTCTTTTTGCAACATTTCAAGCAGGCTCTTTTATTTTAAAGGTATGTACAAGTGTAATAATTATGACTTTCCTAAGATATTTATTATTTCATCAATGTGCAAATACCTTAGTATGTTTTCATAAATTGTTCCTGTGCCAGAATTATGAAGTTTAAAATTATGTCAATATTACATGATCAAAAAATTATCTTAGGACCCATTTAAACAGTTCTTATTATTTTTTTTAAATAAGCAAACACAGTATGTCTATGTTTATATACGCTTTCAAATCAGCCACTTCATACATAAAAACATATTTTGATATGATTAATAACATACAAGTAAAAGAAATGCAGTACCTTTTTTCCCCTCTGAGTAGCTATCACTTTTCACAAAATAACTTGTTTATTTTCATAATATGAATGACATAAAGCAGACAGTGCTCCTTTTTTGACCATTTGACATGTATTTTTAATCATTCAGCAATATGGATTGAGCATCAATTATTTATCCAAAAGTGTGATAGGAGTCAAGATATAGATATGAGTTAAGAGATCATTCCTGCCCTCAAGGAGCTCACAATCTAATGGGTGAGATAAAGAAATAAATATAGAATCATGAAGTGATAAAGTCCCATGAAAGAAGTGAGAAGATGCTATGGTAGCACCAAAGAGGGAGTGGTCTAACAGCCAATATAGGATGAGTGCAGCTGGGGTTCTGTAGAGGAGGCCATATATATATGCTAAGATAAGGAAGAGTTTGTTAAGTAAACAATAAAAACATTACTTTACATATACTACATTTGTCATATGCTCAAATTCATATGGCAACTCACGCATAGGCGGACAAAGCATCTATTTTCACAATCTAGTATCTTTTCATCAACTATCATAGTATGTTCATTTCTTCAGCAGAAATGAACTAGTATAAACCATGAAATGTGAATTTCAAATCTCAAAAATAAATTCTACAATTATTCCACAAATATTTACCAGTATGTGTTATATGCAATAATCTGAAAAAAAAATGCCATAGAAGAATACAAAGACAAATAATTTGTGCTCACTGTTGTCAAGGAGATCTACAAATGTTGTTGTAACTGAGGCAATAGGGTAGAAGAAAATGTATCTTTCCTAGTATATGGAAAACCAGAAGAACTTCATTAAAAGACAGACATGGAAGGATAAAATAAGATTGTTAACAATGCACTGTTCTTAGCTCATTTTCATCCCACTAGGGTTCTCAGTGGTTCAGCATCGATAGCAAGAGCATATTTCTATTTCATATATTACTAACTTTAGCTGACACAAAAATTCACTCTCATGAAACTTGGATTTATTAGTGTCCCACAAATTCTGAATGACAATTTGGACAGTTAAGAATCTCTAGTCTGGTCTCAATCTACTATTTCTGATTTTTCTTCCAGTGCTCTGGTTCACTGGCAACTCACCACTGTCATCACTGTTCATGGGCATTCCCCAACTTAAAATGCTTTCCTTCCCCCACTCTACAAACACACCGCTATTAACATTTTAATGATCTTTGGTCACCACCAAAGTGTCTCTTCTATGAGATGCTTGTTACCTTGGTAAGGCATTCTCTCCCACCTCTGAATAACCACCTATTCCTTTGAATCCCTATATCGATCTTCTAAAAATTAGCACATAGCTTGGTTCTCAACATTGTCTGCAAAATGTAATCCCTGGTAAGACTTTAAAATACTGATACCTGGTCCAATCCCCAGAAATTACAATTTAATTTAAATGAGATTCAGCTTGAGCACTGTGTTGGAAAACCTCCCCAGGTGAATCTAATGTGCAGCCAAGATTGAGAACTAATACCAGAGTTTGTCAACCAAGATGGGAAAAGCCATACATATTAAAATCGCCTGCGGAGCATTTTCAAATAACACAGCCTCACATACCACACATCACTTTCCACCTCCCTTAACTGGCCTTACATTCTAAAGGGAGTTGAGGAGAATAAGAATCATAGATGTCAAAAGTACAGAGAATATATCTCTACTTTGACAGAGTTCTCTAGGTGATACTGATCTGACCCTCTTTTGAAAACTACTATTTTAGATTTATATGTATTCATCTTATTTCCTCTGGATTACAAGTCTTATTCATCTCTGTATTTCTAGGAGTGCCTAACATATACCAAGTCTTCTAAAATAAGTCTTTAAGTAATGTCATTACTATCTATAACAGAAAGTAATGCAGCTAGAAATTTGGCTTAAAAGATCACATTAATTTCCAGGTTGGAGTTGCCAACCAAGTGCTATATGGAAAAAAAAAAAAAAAAAAAAAAAAAAAAAAAAAGTCTACTTGAACTGTATACAAAAAATTGGAAAAGTAAAGAACATTTCTTACCGGCATGGCATTGCTTGGATCCTCTCCATACATAAACTGGACTTTCACTGTTATATTTCTAGCAGAACCTTGACGATTGGCAAAATTAAGACTCTGAGGGTATATGTAGAGAAGATTTCTGTGAAACCAACAGTATAGATGATAATAAATACATATCTAAAAAACACTATGTATCACTCACAAAATACCACAAGATAAATGAGCAAATACTGATTTACTGATATTGGCTAGCCATTATGCTAAGCATTTTCATATGTGATGTTTTATTTGATCCTGAGAGCAATTGTTCAAATACACAGCAATCAAATATGTCCTGATTTTGCAGATAAACTGAGATCCAGTAAAGTTAACTGATTTTCTCATACAACGAAGTAAGACAAAGCTGAAATCAGAGTGCAGGTCAGTCAGACTTCAAAACTCATTATCTTAACTCTACAAGAGACTTCTGGAATAAACGAATATGGACTGAAACATTATTAAGTTAAAAAAATAGTTCAAATATTTTTCTACTATTTCTAAATAGTTCCTCCAAGCACATATAAATAGGATGGCATTTATAAATGCGGCTGTTGTATAAATGTGATTAAGAATTTTAAGGAGTATAATATTCCACATCATTTTTTAAAGACATGTTACAATATGGTGGGTAGAGTTAGGTAGTTCCTACAAGATAATAAAATTTTAATTTGCATTTATTTGAATTCTTATCCAGTTTATGATCTTTATCACAGACAAACTTCAATAGCCCTTGCTGCCAACACACAGAAGAGAAATAATTCAAGAAAAGACATCAAAGAGCTAAAAAAAAACAAAAATCAGAGTTACTTTACCTAAAGACTAGTGCTTAGAGCCAATGAACAAGACACTGAATATAACAGAACCTTGTTAATCAACTGCTGGGGCAATGAAAACAGATCTAAATTTTCTGAAGAGTAGCAGGGCAATATAGAAATTTTAAATAAACACACACTTTGACCCAACAAACACACCTCTAATCTGAGGAGAAACCTGCACACATGTACAAATGACTCTGTTCAAAGTAATTTACTACAAAATTTTTGATAAAAGAATGATTACACAAAATTATAAAGAAAAACAATGTTCATTAGTACTGAGTTGGTTAATGAAGATACAGTAATTAAGAAGGAATATAACAGTGTCCCCAAAATGACAATGTACAGCCATATTTATTGATGTAGAAAGAGATACCTAGCATGTTGAATGGGATACAGGATGGAGGAGAAGCAGGTTCCAGAGTAGGATGTATAGTGGCCTTACCCTATTTGTGGAAAACTCTGTGTGGGGGTGTGGGGGAAGGCAGAGAGAGAGAATGGATAAAATTATATTTCTAAAAAATAATAGTGATGGCTTGAGTGTGTTTTAGTTAATAGTAATGGTTTTCATTTTTTCTACATTTTTATTTAAAATTTTAAAGTAATACATTATCTTTACAATTAGAAAAAGCAATAAAGTAATTTCCATGCTAGAGGATGGGAATGTCTTTGACAATAAGCATACCAACTAGAAGTACTAAAAAAAATGGAGAAGAATCAGTTGTACTCAAAATAGTCAAAAAGTATAAAAGGCAAATATGTAACTGTTATGACTGGTCAGTTTCTAGTCTGACTATGACTGACCAACCACTGAAATCATCAAGTAAAATTTATAAAGAAAACATTTACTGTTTGCTCCAACAAACATCAGACATTGTGTTGGGCACTAGAAAAGGAAAAAGGGAGATTTAAGAAGTCACATCCTGGTCTTGAGGAACACAGTATAATGGGATAAAAATGCCTATACACAGATCACTTCAAAACAACACTGTGTTATAAGGACAGGCATGCAAAAGCTATAGGATGAAAAACTAGGAACCTAGTTGTCTGTAGAGAAGTCCTTTCATTTATAAGATCCCCCATCTTTTCTATCCTTATGATTTATTTGTTGAAGAAAGTGAATTGTTTCTGTGTAGATTTTCCAGAGCCTAGATTTTACTGACTGCACTCCTATAGTGTCACTTGAGATGATCTTCTGTGTTTTTTGTAAATTGAGAGTTGAATCTACAGCCTTAGTCATATTTAGGTTAGAATTTTTTTTTCAGGAAGATTACTTTATAAAGGATACTGTGTTCTTTTTTCAGGAAATGTTTGGTTGCTTCCTTTTGTGCAATTAGTAGATGATGATCAATGCCTAAATCCATTATTTTTCATTTTAAAAATTTATTATATTTTTTAAGAGACAGGGTCTCACTCTGTTGCTCAGGCTGAAGTGTAGCAGCATAATCATAGCTCACTGCAGCCTTGAACTCCTGGCCTAAAGTGATTCTTCTGCCTCAGTCTCAGACCCTCCTGGTCTTAAACTCCTGGGCTCAAGTGATTCTCCCATCTTGGCCTCCCAAACTGCTGAGATTACAAGCACAAGCCACAGTGCCCAGCCCACCTAAATCCATTAATTGATTAAGGTTGCCAAACAGTAATATTCTATCATTTCTTTTTAATTTAGCAACTGATGTACCTTTATGAAGAATGCTATCCCTCATTTACTATTTGCTTTGCCAGTGAACCATTATATGACAGGCAGGAATAAATGCTTGATTCTTTTCCATTATCTGCCAGTTTGCAAAATAATAAATTGGTGCACTACAATCCTTCAAAAGGGATCAATTACATCTTTTTTTTAAAGCATCGTTTATAAATTCACGGATGAAACATATTTGATGAGTCTCAGTATATTATAGTTATTATTCTTATGGATGATTAAATTGTCCCATCTTTGGCAAAAAAAAATTCAAGCTAGCTTTTGATTCAATCATAGTAGTCTGTGACAATTTTCTGTTATGACAAGATGTTCCAGGCTCTACATACATATATACATATATATACACATATATGTATATATATGACATATATGTATGTGTGTATATATATGTATATATGTATGTATATGTATTTTTTCCCCCAGACCTAGAATCAGTCATTTTACCAAGAAGCTGTAGTTTTCTTAAGAGACATTTTTTTCAAACCACAACGAGAGAATTCATTGTGGATTGGTCACATTTTCTAGCTGTTTCTAGACCATTTAAAGTACAAAGAGTAGGGGGAAATGCTTCTAACAAAAAAAGTACCCTGACTTATACTGTTATTTCCAATTCAAATTCAATACTATAAGCTTTCTACCTAATCTCTTCTGTCTTGCATCTATATATCATTTTTCCCATGCTGAGAGTTGTTCTCAAGGACACAAACTATAAAAGAATTAAAAGTGTATCTCTTAATTACTCATCTGTGTTGTTCTAAGAATGGCATCTTAAGGAATCCAAGATTCTATGTTCAGAGAGAGACAGACAACCCTGCAAAGAAGACTGAAAAGGCACCTATAGACAAGACAGAAAACCACGAGAGTACAATGACATGGAAACCAAAGCAAGAAAATCAAATAATTAAATATTAAATGCTACTCAAGAGCCACATTAGGCAAGTACTAAAAAAATTCAATGGGATTTAGCAAAATGAAAGTCACTGATAATCTCAGAAAATAAAATAAAATGAAGTTCTTAAAAGTAGCTGTGAAGGGGAAAAAGATAATGCAATAATTGGAGACAGAATATGGGAATTTTGGAAGTCTTTTTAAATGAGAAGGGTTTGATCTTGATTACATCCTTATGAAAATAATTTAGTTAAGACAGAGTCTGCATATACTAGGACAGAAATGTAAGATTCCGGAGGAGATGGTGGGAGAGAACAGAATCTAAAGCACGTGATAATATATTAAACTGAAGTATGTCTATAATTCCTTGTTGCAATGTTCACTGAGTATCAGCGGTAGATACTGAGAATACAGAGAGAAAAATGAAGTCCTTAACTTCATAGAACTCATGGTCTACAGGGGAAATCAAACAAGCAAATAATATAATAATATAGTATGGTAAATGCTGTGAACACAGAATCACACTGTAGCCCATACAAGGACTTGGGATTAAAGAATCTGTCCACAAAGGACATGAACAGACACTTCTCAAAAGAAGACACATGCAGCCAACAAACATGAAAAAAAGCTCAGCATCACTGATCATTAGAAAAATGCAATTCAAAACCACATAAGATACTATCTCACACCAGTCAGAATGGCTATTATCAAAAAGTAAAAAAATAATAATAACAGATGCTGGTGAGATTGCGGAGAAAAGGGAACACTTACATGACGCTGGCAGGAGTCTGTTTAATTATTGTAGAAAGCAGTATGGTGATTCCTCAAAGAGCAAAAAGCAAAACTACCATTTGATCCAGCAATTCCATTACTGTGTATATACCCAGAGGAATATAAATCATTCTACCATAAAGACAGCAGCACTATTCACAATCGCAAAGACATGGAATCAACCTAAATGCCCATCAATGACAGACAGAATAAAGAAAATGTGGTACATATAAGCATGGAATACTATGCAGTCATAAAAAAGAACAAGATCATGTCTTGCAAAAACATGGATGGAACTGGAGGCCATCATCCTTGGCAAACTAATGCAGTAAGAGAAAACCAAATACTGCATGTTCTATCTTATAAGATGGAGCCAAATGATAAGAACTTATGAACACAAAGAAGGAAACAACAGACACAGGGGTCTCCTTGAGAAGGGAGGATGCGGGAGGGAGAAGAGCAGAAAAGGTAACTATTGGGTACTGGGCTTAATACCTGAGTGATGAAATAATCTGTAAAACTAACCCCTGTAACACGAGTTTATCTAACAAATCTTCACATGTACCCCCAAACCTAAAAGTTAAAAAAATATTAATTTACATTAAAAAATAAAACTCAAAAAAATCTGTTCACAAATGTCAATGAGAAATTTTCAAATAAAATAGAAATGCAAAACACACAAAAAACCAAAATATGCTCTGCATGTGTCCCTTACCACCCCATTACTCCCAAATCTCTGCATTTGGATTACTGCTACCTTTGCTTTGTGGACATGGACATGACTGTCTACTTCCCGTCTTTCAAATATAGGAAAGCCTCGCCTTTACCTTCCCCCTATCACACCACTTTGTTACTTCATTCAGAACTCTTATAGAATCTATAATTATCTTGTTCATTTATGTATTACTTCTCATTTTTTATATCTCCTCTAATACAGCCAACACATGTGAGGGCAGGGACCTAGGTCTATCTGTGTAACTGCTCTATTACCAGTGCCTTAAATAGTGCCTTGTATTTACTGAATAAATTAATGAATGAATAGTACAGACTGCATTAAAAAAATGTAGTTACTTAACACTGCTAGGAGTTTAGATTCCAGGTTAAATAGAACTTGACTGAACACTATCTATAAACTATGTTTGATTTCCAATATAAGCAATATAATTTTAAACTCATCTCTGAAGGTGAAGGCAGGCAGTTTTGAATTTTGAATCCAAATTGTTTTCCATTTGACTACTAACTCCATTAATAAATTCCCAAATAAGCCTAGCACGTCTTTATTTTGAATTTAAATTCTCCTTCAAAGAAATTTCAAATTAACAACAAGGTAAATTAATGAAAGATGTTGAGGTAGTTGATTAGTTATCTGGTGAGAAAAGATGAATTAGTACTTCAATCTCTCATCAAAATAAATCATAGATTAATCAATGGTTAAAATCATAAAAATACTAGAAGAGCTTTAAAGAGACCAGATTTTACAAGTGAGAAAGGCATTTATTAGCATAAGCCAGAATGTTTATAAGATATACATTTTAAAGCATCTATTAATACACAGCAAGTGATAACCATAAACACGGGTGGAAGAAAATGACAAACTGAAAAAAAACTATTGTTTGTTACATATATGACAAAGAATTAGTATTCACACTATGTAAATAATTCCTAAAATTAGAAAGAGACAAACTTAAAAAGGGGCAACAAAGAGGGGAGCAAATCATATACATACCCAGATAATTCACAAAGAGGTCAACAGAGATGGCCAGCAAAACAAACTAGATATATACTTGTCTATTAGATTTAGCAACATTTTTTGCCTTTTTCATTCAAAGCATTCGTAAAAGGATATAGGAAAAGAGGAACTCAAATCTCCTGGCAGGGATGTAAATTGGTACAATCCTTTTGAAAGACAATCTGACAAAAGCAGTCATAAGTTAAAAGTCAACGTCTATTGATGTATATGAAAATATTTATATACATATATAAAAGCATTTGCTATACATACTGTTTATAATTAGAAAATTGCTAACAAATGATTAAAAGGGGGCTGATTAAATTAAGGTTCATCTACATAAGACAGGATTACACATCTATTAAAAAGGATGTGGTAACTTGCAGCTATTAAAAAGGATGTGGTAACTCTACAGACATTCAGAGGAAAATAAATTTTAAAATACTAAGATATTGAATGACATATAGCTATTATATATAACAAGATCCCATTTGTGTTATAAAAAATTATGTTTAGCTAGTCATTCAAAGAGTCTGATATGATAGACCCAAAAAGTTAACAGAGTCAAGATTTTTATTTTTTAAGGTTTCTGAAATACCTGAGTTTTCACAAGTACTTTCAGCATTAAAAATCTTTACATGTACAAAGATATGGCTGTTCAATTAAAAAATATACATGTATAAAATAACATATAAATAGTGAACACACAAAACAGTAAGATAGATAAAATGATTCCTTCAAAGCTCACTTAACTTCTGCATCTACAATGTCCAATAAGATGGTCTAATAAGACTACTGAGCACATGATAGGTGAGTGGTTCTAACTTAGATATGTTATCAGTATAAAACATACAATAAATTTTGAACAGTTAGTATGAAAAAATTTAAAATATCTAATACTTTCATCTTGGATCACATATTAAAATGGCAATTTTGTTTTATTCCAAGTAATAAAATGGTAATTTTTATATTAAATAAAACTTAATCTGAAAATTAATTACACCTGTTTCTTTTTAGTTTTTTTAATGTGACCACTAAAATTTTTAAAGTACCTCTATAGCTCACACTATATTTCCATTGGGCAGTAACTGTTCTGGACAAAGAAAGGAGAGAGAGAAGTGAATATATTATTCTGGTATTATTTTTTCTTTAATGTAAACATTTCTATTTATAAAGATTTTTCTCAAATAGTTACTTTCAGGATCTTCGTATCCAACATTAATTCAAAAACAAATTATCATAGCTAAAGAGGAAGAAATTAAAGAGACACTATGTAAAAAAAGTGCCAAAATACCTTGTGTTTTATTTTAAAGTCATATCTCCATAAGATTACACAACCTAGTGGAGGATAAACGACTTTGCCTAGCTTGGAATTTAAACAATTTAGGCTCTTAAATGTCCTAAAATTCTCTGTAGCTAAGGAATATTTATATTGGTTCCTAGGAACTAGGAATCCTTAAATTAGGGCCTACATTTGCTTACAAGTTTCTTATTTTCCTTGGCATAAAATTTTTTAGTTTTTACATTACTGGTTATATTGGATCAGGGTTCTATTTAAACAGGTGCAAGTTCAAGCAAAGATCAGATTCTGCTTTTGGCAGTATGTACCCAGACAGGAAGTATTAAAAGGCAGACAGAACATCATTTATAAAATTACTACTTTCATTGCATTTTCCCATGTTGAAATGATTCTGCAGTTGGTAATTAGGCAAATTACTTACTTTAATTATAATCAATAATATAGTTCAAATTACTACAGGAAAAAATTATACAGATATTTATACCAAGAGACAATATACTAGAAACCAAGACTATGTGACCATTACCTCTACTCAGTGTTATTTGTGAGAAATTGCACAAATTGTGCATAAAGTGTTAGTATCCTAGTATAGTTAGCAAATATAGAAGGAAATTTCTTCATAAAGGCTCTCTTTGGTATTAGTGCTCGGTTACTTTCATGCACTAAAAAAGGGGCTACTCTTCCAATTCCCTTCTCTAAAAAGAACCTACTATATCAAAAGGGGGTAACCACTACTACATAAACATTTTGCACTTGGAAAATCCCTATATGTTGATTTTATCATTCTCTTATTCATTCAATAAATGTTATTTCTACAACGTATAAGGCATTATTGCTAAAGCATTATAAGGAATATAAATTAAAGACATATAAATTAATTATATAAATTTTATGTATGATTATATAATTATTATAAATAAATTAAAGACACATATAAATCTTGCCAATAAAGAGCTTATAGTGTAATAGAGGAGAGAAGCTGGCCAATCTATATTCTCCCTCAACTAGCAAGTGGATGAAGTATCAGAGTCAATAGTCAGTCATAAGCCACAAAAGCTGACAGCTTAGTTAAGAGAAGTTTTGAAACTTCTCTTTCATGACCAATAATTACAATTGTAACTTTTCTATTTAAAGAAGGAGAAAATTTTAATTTCTTCTCTAGCTCCACACACACTTTTATAATTCCATATGTGAACCACAGTAAAGGGTAGGATGAATATGAAGAATATTTTTTTCTTATCATTTTGCGGTTCTATATTGGACACTTAAAAATCATACACAACCTAATGAAAACACACAATTCTTTACAAAGGTACAAGAGACTAAAACTCGGAAAATCTAGACTATAACAAAATTTCCCAATTTACATTATCTTAATATGCAATTAATTTTCACCAGTAAAATACTATAGTATGGGTACAAATGCATTGATCAGTTCTAACTACAAAAATGGCTAATATATAACACTGTGTGTAGTGTTTATGATACACCAGGTAATGTTCTAAGTGCTCTGAAAATATAAACTTTAAATCTTTTACACAAACCTATAAAATAGGTGTTATTCTTACTGGACAGATGAGAAAACAGAGGTTAGGAGAAGTGAAGTAATTTGACCAAAGGTCACAAAGCTGAAGAATATCAAAGCCAGGATCCTGATTCAGGCAGTCTTGCTCCAGAATCATGCTCTTAATCACTATGGAACACTACCTCTACTGTAACTAAACCCTTAATCCTAAGTCATCAAAAGGAAGGGTGTCTATTTTATACAGTGAAGAGGTATTTCTCAGAATAGAAATTTGGGGCTGAGCACAGTGGCTTACTCCTGTAATACCAGCACTTCGAGAGGCTGATGTGGGAGGTTCACTTGAAGTCAGGAGTTCGAGACCAGCTTGGGCAACATAGTGAGATACAGTCTCTACAAAATATTAAAAAATTAGCTGGGCATGGTGGCATGCATCTGTAGTCTCAGCTACTTGGGAGGCTGAGGCAGGAGGCTCACTCAAACCCAGGATTTCATGACTACAGTGAGCTATGATCACACCACTGCACTCTAGCCTAGACAACAGAGCAAGATTCTGTCTCTAAAAAAAAAAGAAAAAAAGAAAAAAAATTGGAAATGGTTCATTTCGTATAGTAATTTACACTGAAATTCATTACAACAAAACTTTTCCCTGTGTTAAAAAGCTATTAACTTTACGAAAAATTTCTTTTAAGTAAGGTTGATTATACACATACACATACACAGGTTAAAAGTTAGTTTCATGTGATTTAATAACTAGGATTTTGAGTACTTCCTGTTTGCCCAACACTGTTCTAAGTGTTCTACATGTATTGTTAAATTATCATAATGCTATGAATTATGTACTGTAATTACTCCAGCTTTACAGATGAGGAGGAATGGAGAGGTTAAGTAACTTGTCCAAGGGTAGAAAGTTAGAGCTGGCTTTTGGACCCACACCACAGTCCAGCTCCAGCACCCATATTCTTAACAATTTTACCATATTAATATGTCAAGATTAAGCAGTTTTTTTATCGTACTTTAAATAAGATTAAGAAGTTTTAAAGGATGCTATTTTCTCACAAAATTCTCAGTGAGAATAATCAGTATTTAATTTCAGCATTTAGTATTTTTCTTTTTAACACTAAGTTGGAAGCACAGCAGAAAATTTATTTTTAGAAATATTATTAATTGGCTGGGCTCACGCCTGTAAATATTGGAAAGCCAAGGCAAAAGAATTGCTTGAGCCCAGTATTTCCAGACCAGCATGGGTAACATATTAAGACATCATCTTTTAAAAAAAAAAAAAGGAAAGAAAGAAATGTTATTAATCTCTTTTTGTTAAATGCATTTTATCGAATTGTTACTAAGCTCACAAACTTCAGAAAAACCTATGATGGGCAAGTTGTTTGTGACATTGAAAGTATTTAAGATTCAATTCCAGTTTGATCCTAGATGGCCACATATCCACTGTTCTTCAGTAAGCACATGGAAAAGAGCCTAGAACATAGAGACATAGAACACAGTGGAGAAAGGAGAGTGAAATGTCTTTAATGTCACTTAATATATATGGGATTTTGTGATAATATACAATAATGGTTAAGACATATAAGATGATGCAAAAAAATTAACAATTATAGTGACAAAAAATAAGGAGCATATAATTATACATTGACTTATACAAAATACCACAGGAATACAGCATTGAGAGCCATAACACCACCTCAGGGAGTGGCGAAAGGCTTCAGAGAGAAGGTATTTTTTAGGGATGGATCACTGCTTCCAAAAGAACTAAAGTGCAGTGCCGGAAATGTATACTTAATTCATTAATTTTTTTCTCAACTTTACCTAACAAAGGAGTTTATTTTTGACTTGTAAATCTCTTAAAATCATAAAAAATTAAAATTAGCTTTTAAAAACAGGTAGTCACCATAGCACTAAATGTGTAGTTTATAATACAGTAAAGTTAAAAACAATTTCAAATTACTTAGTGTTAGTTGCTCATTTCTTTGATTTCATTTAGCATTGATCTAACTCAGTGTGGAAGAAGGTTACATTCGTGCAAGTTAACACAGCTTAATGATTAACCATATTCACCTGCCAACCTTATTTTTTCTGTGGCAAATATTGGTATATATAGAGTTAAGAAGTCTAGGTTGCTTCTAGAAGAAAACAGTTCCACATTGCTTGAAACTGAATAATCAGGATAAAAATGTTCACAATTAAGCTCCTTCTTTTTATTGTTCCTCTAGTTATTTCCTCCAGGATTGACCAAGACAATTCATCAATTGATTCTGTATCTCCAGAGCCAAATTCAAGATTTGCTATGTTAGATGATGTAAAAATTTTAGCCAATGGCCTCCTTCAGCTGGGACATGGTCTTAAAGACTTTGTCCATAAGACTAAGGGCCAAATTAATGACATATTTCAAAAACTCAACATATTTGATCAGTCTTTTTATGATTTATCATTACAAACCCGTGAAATCAAAGAAGAAGAAAAGGAACTGAGAAGAACTACATATAAACTACAAGTGAAAAATGAAGAGGTAAAGAATATGTCACTTGAACTCAACTCAAAACTTGAAAGCCTCCTGGAAGAAAAAATTCTACTTCAACAAAAAGTAAAATATTTAGAAGAGCAACTAACTAACTTAATTCTACATCAACCTGAAGCTCCAGAACACCCAGAAGTAACTTCACTTAAAGTAAGTAGAAAATAAAGAGGGTTCATGATTATGTTTTCAATGTGGATGTTTTAAAAAAACATTTCTAAGGCATGTTATTTGAAATGCTTTGTTGCATTGTTGAAACACTTTAAGAAAAATAATCTCCAGAAAATAAAATTTCCCATTATCATTTCAAGTTGGTTTTTGTTTCCCTAATGTTATATATGAAAAGACTGAAACTTTACATTTTATGTGAAAATTACGAATCAAGTAATACAATCTAGAACACTAAATCATTACAGTATTGCAAATTACTGAAGGTAAGTAAAAAGTTAAAAAAAATTAAAACTATTCTCCCATATTTAAAACAGATTAAGATAATACAGTAAATAGAAAAGATTTATTCCTATTAAAATATGCTAGCCTTTTTCTCTTGACATTCAGAAAATCAAATTTTAGAGATAGTACAACTCAAATAAAATATTAAGAACAGAAATATGTACTATTTGAAAGAAGCATACAAGGGGAAGCAATTGCCAATATTCATTTTTCAAATCCATTATTAATTTAAAAATTTAGATTATGATAGTGTTACAGGAAATGAAAACTAATAGAAAAGAAAGAGGAAAGCAACTTTTAACCAGACTACCAACTATATCCAGACTTTTGTAGAAAAACAAGATAACAGCATCAAAGACCTTCTCCAGACTGTGGAAGAACAATATAAACAATTAAACCAACAGCACAGTCAAATAAAAGAAATAGAAAATCAGGTAAGTCAATATTTTAATGGTCCGTCCCATCTTTCACATAGGTTTGTAAAAACACTGAATCCAAAATTATTTAAAAGCTTTAACTGGATCATAAGCAAAATTATCGTATCAACATAACTGTTAAAACTGCAGGTGCTGAAGCTAATAAATTATCTATGTTTAAATCATGGCTCTAAAACTTTGTGTGATCTTGAATAAATTACTTAACCCCTCTGTCTCAGTTTCCTCACATAGATAATAGAACTTACAGGATTACTGTAAGAAAAAAAGTCAATTCATAGCAGCCAATGTGATCCAATCAAAATTCAAATTAGATCATGTTTCTCTTTGCTCACAACCACACAATAGCTTTCCATCTCACTTATATTGGCTCTTTAGACCCAAGATTACCTAACCATTCATCATCTCACTGACTTCACCTCCTCTACTGTAGTCATTCTAACTGGTTTACTGGTATTAAAATACATCAAACATGCTACCACCTCAAAGCCTTTGTCCTTGTTGTTTTGTCTATCTAGAATGCTCTTTTGCCCTGGTATCTACATGGCCCACTCTTTAATTTACCTTAGAGTTGTTATCAAATATAAAATTCTCAATGAAGATTTCCAAGGTCACTTAACCAAAAATTACAACCCCTGGTCCCATCCCTGAAAACTTCTACTTCTTCAACTACTTTTTCTCCTGCACGCTTACCTTTATTTAACATAATATAAATTTTAGTCATTTATCTCTTCTATTCCTGCACTAAAATGTAAACTCTGTGAATACAGAAATTTTTTCCATTATTTTTATATTTTCCATTATTTGTATATACTCCAGAATATAGAATACTGTATGGCACACAGTAAGTATTCAACAAATTTGTTGAATTAATAAATGTAATGTAATATTCACACAGAAGCATGTGCTATTATTACTTGCATTACCAGAAATAGTGTGCCTGATAATTAAAGGTCAATAGTCAACAATGTAATTAATCTACAACGTAAACAACTGGTGAAGTGGGAGAAAGAAGTACTTGTTTAGAATAAAGCTATGTCAGCATCTCAGTATTCTAATATACAGTAGAATAGTTTAAAAATATTAGTAACACTCTTAAACAGCCATTCAAGAGGGTTCAGAAGACAATACAAACTCAGAGAAACTGGTTAACAAAACATCATTTTCAAGAGATATAAAACAAATATTATCACCAATTTCCACTAAACATAATTTTGGTAGGTTATGCTAAAAGGTTTTTTATCAACTACTTTTGGTTTCCATACTTTCCTTCTTACAATGTTATTTTTCTAAATTCTTTTTAACTATATCTTTTACTATGATTAAATAAACCTGCTCCCAAAAGCAAAATGTCACTATAGTAATATACATTATGTCTAAAAATAAAAATGTGTGAAGAAACCAAAACAATGAGTTTCTGAGTTGGAAGATGACTTAGATCATTTGATTCAACTTTCTCATATTTAAATTAAAAAAATAAAACTCTAAAAATTAAAGTAACTTTAAGATTACCTTGTTACTTAGTAGAAAAGAGTAATACCCAGCAAGTAAACTTTACAATAGATCCTTTTAAAGGTCCTAGGAAATATCATTTATGCCAGCACCAAAAAATTAACACTAATAATGCAAGATATTATATATTCTGCTTTTCCTACTGTCAATGAGAAAAACTATCATTTAATAAATTGCAAACCCAAACACTTTAAATGAAAATGTTATTACTAACCTAACAATGAACTATATATGGAAAGTAAGCAAATAAACTTGCCAACCTGCCAACATCTACAGATACGTTTACAGGTCAAAAAGTATCAAATCATCAAGAAAGCCTGGCTCAAATTATGTACTATGTCTTTATAGCAAGTCTGAAAATCAGTAAGATCTAAAACTGAGAATTATTAAACTTAAAATCTGAACAGAATATCAAATATATTCTATTCATATAAACAAAGAAAATACAATATTCTAAGCAAAGCAGTCTCTACTTTCTGCCTTCCTGTTTTTTGACCAATGTCAGCTTTTTTGCCTTGCTTTATTTTTTTAACTTATTAAATAATGTCCCTGATTAAATATTTTGAGAACAGGCAATCTGCACAACCTGAATAGCATTGTTTATCTAAACATCAAATGCCATAACATTATGAACTGAAAGACAAATTGTACTTTTGACATCCTCACTCAGATTTCCCCTAATTTTATATACAGTATCATTTTAAAAACAGATTTATATTCTTTTATCAGCTCAGAAGGACTAGTATTCAAGAACCCACAGAAATTCATCTTTCTTCTAAGCCAAGAGCACCAAGAACTACTCCCTTTCTTCAGTTGAATGAAGTAAGAAATGTAAAACATGATGGTAAGACACTTTGGTGGGTTTCCTTCTTGAAGCTATTATCAAATTCCCTATACTTGGGGCCTGTTCTAGACTAAAATATAGTTAAGAGATATCCATCAAATACAATGTGTCCATCTAAATTGAATCCTGGGGTTCTTTTCACACCCTATAAAAGACATACTTAAGACAATCAGAGAAATATAAATATGGACTTGAATACTAGATAATATAGAGGGTTTACTAAATTTTTTATTTTTTTCTGAGATGGAGTCTTGCTCTGTCACCTGGCTGGAGTGCAGTGGTGCAATCTCAGCTCACTGCAACCTACACCTCCTGGGTTCAAGCAATTCTTCTGCCTCAGCCTCCTGAGTAGCTAGGATTACAACAGGCATGCGCCACCATGCCTGGCTAATTTCTGTATTTTAAGTACAGACGGGGTTTCACCATGATGGCTAGTACGGTCTCAATCTCTTGACCTTGTGATCTGTCCACCTTGGCCTCCCAAAGTGCTAGGATTACAGGTGTGAGCCACTGTGCCCGGCCTATTAATTTTCTTAGATGTGATCATGGTATTGCAGTTTTAAAGGAGAACAACCTCCTGTTTAAGAGATACATGCTGAAATATTTAATGCGTTAAAGGTCACTGCACTCCAGACTGGGTGACAGAACAAGACTCTGTCTCTAAAAAATAATTAATTTTTTTGAAGAAATTAGTTTGGTAAGAACAATTCTTACTTTCTTAAACAACATGCCATCTAAGAAAAATGCTTTAACATAAACATTACTGAAAAAAATGCTACATATGCCACAATTTCACAAAATGTAAAGTGAAATCCCAAGCTGAAAAGATATTACTCTTATTACTAAATCTGATGTAATAACACTTTATTGATTCTAGGCATTCCTGCTGATTGTACCACCATTTATAATAGAGGTGAACGTACAAGTGGCATGTATGCCATTAGACCCAGCAACTCTCAAGTTTTTCATGTCTACTGTGATGTTATATCAGGTAAAACCTGTCTAAGGAGAAAATGGTAGTTAGTTCAAGTTACTCATTATGTATTTGTAAGATTAACCCGGTTATCATTGTTTTATACATGTGTGTGTGTGTGTGTGTGTGTGTGTGTGTAATATACATAACATGAGTATTAGTATAAATCTAACACTTATCTTTACCTAGTTTATTCATGGATTTATTTAATATTCTCCTTTTCCTCTGTAAAATAATCTAAAGTGACTAATATCAATAAGTTTACTATGCTAAAATTCATTAATTGACCTTCACTTAACTTTTTGGGACCATAATAAATAATAAAATGTATTGCTATACCATTAGTAAACTACCTTACAAAGCCACCAATTACAATCAAACAAACAAACAAACAAAAGTTTTGTATCTGTCAACATCAGTCTACTAAAAAACATGATTTCATTCATTATATTCAGGTACTCCATGGACATTAATTCAACATCGAACAGATGGGTCACAAAACTTCAATGAAACATGGGAGAACTACAAATACGGTTTTGGGAGGCTCGATGGTAAGGTGACTACATTCAATCATTCATTCACTTGTCAATCTACAAATACTTACTGAGAACCTATGACAGACTGGGCATTAGGAAAGTAGTAATGAACGAGAAGTAGTCTCAGCCTTCATATAATATCAAACAATTATACATTTGTTAGTAAATTACATTTATTACAACTGTTATTATTTGAATTGTATTTATCACAATTATATGTCTGTTCTTAAATATACTTATCACAATTTAATTAGATGGCTTACAATTATCATAATTATAATTATTAAAAATGTTGATTAAATGTTACATGTCATAAGTAGTAACTGTTACAAATAAGCTGTGAAAAGAACCACTCCTAGCATTAGTCATTCTATTCTCTTTAACATTTTACATATTAATTAATTGGAAGTTAAAAGGACCAGGAAACTCAGACATACAGTACAAATTTTTAAATTTCAATTATTTAAGTATAATATATAGAATAAGTGGCTTAAAATGAATTAGTTAACTCAATAAATTATTCTATTTTGATTACAATAATGTAAAATAAGCAAGATAACGTGTTTACAATCCAAAAAGCACATATAAAAATCCATATGATATCTAAGTACTCACTTATAAAGTAGAAGACATTCATGATTATATCAAAATTTTAAATGCTCAGTACTATTTGACCATTTAAAAACTTTGTATTCAATCTACCAGTTAAAGCCCTACCCAGAAGGTATATTCAGTGATGTTTTATAGCTCCAAATCTTCTAATAGTGAGTGCAACCCCAAAATAAAAGGCTGACAGTTAAGTCGAGAATACTCACTTAATTCTGGTTAAAAAAAAAAAAAGTAACCCATTTGTACTGTATTTACCAGTGATCCTTAAAATGAAGCTTCCTACTAACTCAATAGCAATAAGAAAATAGTGATTGTTTTCATTAAATACTTTAATAAAAAGGAGTATGATAAAGAACAATCTATTTATATTTTTTATGTTTTTAATTCCAAATAAAAATAATTTTTAAAATTATAGAGAAAATGTTTTTAAAAATTTATTCCCGTCTTTTTCCACAAAGAAAACATGTATCAAGCAAATACAAAAGGCCAGGTTTACATTTGAGGAAAGTGGCATTATTATTACCAGGTCTCTGGGACTACTTAACAAATCTCTTGATTGTATATAGATGTTAATAAATAGCTGATAGTAAAACTAATCATATAAAGACTTAGAAGCAAAATATACCTTGACCAATCATAAGACTTTAAAATATCTATAATAATGTAATACATTTCACTGGTGAAATATGTCTTATGCATTTTAGAAAGGATAATCAGACTTTCAGTTCTATTAATATTTTTAACATTTTTGTGCATACAACTATCTTCAATAAAATTGTTTTAAAAGGTATTTTTTAAGATACTCTAAAATGAGCAAGAGATTCAAGACTAAACAACTCAATTAGTTGCACCAATTAAAAAAAAATGTTCAAAAAAGTATCCAACTTGTAGTTAATAATTCACAAATTTTTAAAACTTTTCTTTTCAGGAGAATTTTGGTTGGGCCTAGAGAAGATATACTCCATAGTGAAGAAATCTAATTATGTTTTACGAATTGAGCTGGAAGACTGGAAAGACAACAAACATTATATTGAATATTCTTTTTACTTGGGAAATCAGGAAACCAACTATACGCTACATCTAGTTGAGATCACTGGCAATGTACCCAATGCAATCCCGGAAAACAAAGATTTGGTGTTTTCTACTTGGGATCACAAAGCAAAGGGATACTTCAACTGTCCAGAGAGTTATTCAGGTATACTTTTCTGAAATCAATACTTTATTTTCATATCTTCAAAGTATCTTCCCACATTATTAGCTATTATCTACAATGACAACTTTTTAAAATCTTAATCCCAAATAAGTATTTTCTCTCTAGATGAAAACTTCTTAACTATAATTAACGTATTCATTATAGTTCAACCAGATATTTTACCTCTAATCTTCCTCAGATTTTCTATTTTTGGTGGTATACATGAGACTTATTTAGACAATTTAAAACTGGGATGCATGCATCTAAAACACTGTAATATTTATAAGAAAAGATAAACTCATGGGGAAATACAATAACAGTTACTACATATGAATCTGTCCCCATTAAATTCTGTATCTATCTCCTTTAGGAGGCTGGTGGTGGCATGATGAGTGTGGAGAAAACAACCTAAATGGTAAATATAACAAACCAAGAGCAAAATCTAAGCCAGAGAGGAGAAGAGGATTATCTTGGAAGTCTCAGAATGGAAGGTTATACTCTATAAAATCAACCAAAATGTTGATCCATCCAACAGATTCAGAAAGCTTTGAATGAACCGAGGCAAATTTAAAAGGCAATAAATTAAACATTAAATTCATCCCAAGTTAATGTGGTCTAATAATCTGGTATTAAATCTTTAAGAGAAGGTTTGAGAAATAGATTTTTTTAAATCTTAAAGTCACTGTCAATTTAAGACTAAACATATAATCACACAATCTTAAAGAATATCATTTATATTTCTCCATCAAAATTCTTACAATATAATTTGTTCTATATTTTGTGATGTGGGAATCAATTTTAGATGGTCACAATCTAAATTATAATCAATAGGTGAACTTATTAAATAACTTTCATAAATAAAAAATTTACAGACTTTTATTTTAAAAGTTATCATATGAGCTAATATCACAACTTTCCCAGTTCAAAAAACTAGTTTTCTCGTTAAAATTCTAAACTTGACTAAACAGAGGACTGATAATTATACAGTTCTTAAATGCTGTAATATTAATTTCAAAACTAAAAACTGTCAGTCCAGGGTATGTGTAAAAATCTGTAATACAAATTTTAAAACTGATGCTTCATTTTGCTACAAAATAATTTGGAGTAAATGTTTGATATGATTTATTTATGAAACCTAATGAAGCAGAATTAAATACTGTATTAAAATAGGTTCGCTGTCTTTTAAACAAATGTAAATGATGATTCCTAAGTCACATTGACTTTAATATGAGGTATCACTATTCCTTAACATATTTGTTAACATATATACTATACACATTTTATATATTTTAACACTTAATGCTATGAAAACAAATAATTGTAAAGGAATCTTGTCAGATTACATAAGAATGAATATATTTGTGGCATCAAGTTAAAGTTTTTATTTCCCCTAAACATGCTGTGATTCTAATAATTTTGTGTAGGTTTTCAAGTAGAAATAAGTGTCATAACAAGTTACTAAACGTTTAAACAGCCTGACAAGCATGTTTAAAATTCAAAAAATACTCAGTCCCTAAATTATAGAAACTTAAATCATTCTTGCACTTTTTTATTGACATCACAACAGATGGATGATTATGTTATTTTTAATTTAAGTAAAATTTAAACCCTAAATTCCTAAAGATTATTAGATACAAATATTTTTACCACAGTATCACTTGTCAGTATTTAAAGTATTTTTTTAAAAAACTACCAGTAAGAAATTTTAAATTAAATCCATTGGTTAAAGGATATAGTGCCCAATTTATATAGTGACCTACCTTTGTCAATATTTAGCATCATGTATTTCAAATTATCCAGTATGCATGTCATATATATTTTACATGTTGCATATATAAAAGATATGCATGATCTATGTGAATCCTATGTAAATATTTTGTTCGAGAAAAGTACAAAATAACAAAGGTAAAAATACACTATAATTTTTAGGACCACAGACTAAGCTGCCAAAATTAACGTTGATTTTTTTTAGGGCCAGAATGCCAAAATGGCTCCCCTCTCCCCGCAAAATTGGACAATTTCAAATGCAAAATAATTCATTATTTAATATATGAGTTGCCTCCTCTATTTGGTTTCCTTAAAAAAAAAAAAATCTCATAGGACATGTTTCATTTTGTTCCTTTTAGGAATACTAAATTAGACGTTTTCCCCACATAAAGCTTTCTTCTACCAGAAAGATACTGCTAGCAGAAGAAGAGAAAGGAGCTCTTTTCTTTATGATTCGCACGACTGTCTCCTGTCCTAACTACTCTTTGCTTAAAGTATTCAAATTCCATCACTAACTCACAGTTGTCTAATCTAAGCAAAGTCTACTTCCCTTTGATCTCTCAATCTACCTTCCCTTTGATCTCTCTACTACTCACCAATACTAATATCTTTTTTTCAAACTTGACCTTCATTTTCTTTCACAATACTACTATACTCTCCATGGATTACCCCTTTCCTGAATCAATCTTTATAATCCTATTCCTTTCTCATATTTAGTACTGTGCTCCAATGGACAACCTTCAATCATCTTTTCTACACTGACCCTCAGACATTCTATCTGCTCTCACGGACTCATCTATTTACCATAAATAAGATTCCAAAATCTACATATTCATCCCAAGTTTCTTTCCAGCTCACCTTCTTACATTGCCTATCTGCCATTTCTCCCTTCAATACCCTATACTCCACTCAAATTCAACATATCAAAAATAACAGGCCGGGCATGGTGGCTCATGCCTGTAATCCCAGCACTTTGGAAGGCTGAGGTGGGTGGATCACCTAAGGTCAGAAGTTCAAGACCAGCCTGACCAATATGGTGAAACCCCATCTCTACTAAAAATACAAAAGATTAGCCGGGCGTGGTGGTATGCACCTGTAGTCTCAGCTACTCAGTAGGCTGAGACAAGAGAATCACTTGAACCCAGGAGGCAGAGGTTGCAGTGAACTGAGATCACACCACCACACTCCAGCCTAGGCAACAGAATGAAACTCTGACTCAAAATAAATAAACAACAAATTCACCAGCCCCTTACTGCTACTGCTACCCCTTTCTACCCACCTTTCCTTCCTTTCTACTCTTTTGCACCATCTTCCTCACTTTTTCATATCCATTAATATGACCTCCATGTTCCCAGTCACAGAAGCCTGGAACCTGAAAGACATCTCTAGCTTTTCACTTAACTTTGTAAACTACCTCTTCTGTATCATAAGCACCAAGTCCAATATAATCTTCTCTTGAAACATCTCTTAATCTTACAAGCTTTCTTCCCAAAAACTGTCTTTAACTTGAGTGCTAGATTATTTAAGTAGTCTCCTCTTTCCTCCTAATTTTATGTCCCTCTCCCTGTCAATCTTCTGAAAAGAAATTTGTAATGGATGCACACTGCTTGGATCTGTGTCTTTCAAGCTCATCTACTGAAGAATTAACAGCAGAAGATAATGAAGACAAATCCTTATAAGTTCTGGAGTTGCAGGATAAAATAACTTACTATATGCACAAATTTCTTTCAGAATCATATTGGGATCTTAGCTTAAATCTTAGAATTTTACTTTAAAATTACATGTGAATTGTGTTTAATACTTTATAAATCTATCTTCACGCCTGCAGTGGCTCACACCTGTAATCCTAGTACTTTGGGAGGCCAGAGTGGGAGTACTGCTTGAACCCAGGAGTTCAAGATCAGCCTGTGCAACATGGCAAAACTCCACCTCTACAAAAAACACAAAACTTAGCTGGGTGTGGTGGTGGGCACCTATAGTCCCAACTACTCAGGAGGCTGAGGCAGAAGAATCACTGGAGCCAGGAAGGTCGAGGCTGCAGTGAACCATGATTGTTAACACTGCACTCCAGCCTGGGCAACAGAGTGAGACTCTGTGTCAAAAAAAAATATATCCTCATATAAAAATATTTATTTTCCCCCAAGTATTCTAAAAAGTGATGCTCCTAGAAGATGTGCTGTGTTTATCCTGTGGACTTGCACATCCCATATAGTTGTACCCACACAAGAATGTATATTCTAATTAGAAGAGTATAGGCCTTCTGAACAAAATCCAAATCGCTTCCAGGTATTCAAGAGTCTCTATCACCTGGTCCCAAATTACCTCTTTAGTCATTTTTTTCCACAACACAAACCTGCTCTAATCAAAATGATCTATACTTTTAAACATCTCCTCTATGCCTTCCTAATGTATTCCATTTGTTTAGAATGTCTCCCCACACAATTCTGATTGGCTAGATTGTGCCATATTTCAAAGTGCAGATATCTTACTTCTTCCACAAGTATCCTAGTAAATGGCAGCTCCTTCCTCTGAAACCATACAGAATTACTGTCTATACCCCTCAAATGGCACTTAGAAAATACAGAGACATAAATATGGCAAATCATAATAATAAAAATTCTGAAAATAGTACTAAAAGCTCCAAAAGCATCAAAGATAGTCAATTTACTTGATTTTAGTGAATTGTTGAAAAATTTCTATATCAAGAGTTTATTTTGAACCAGTATGAATTTTACAGAAACCAAGTACACACGTCTCATTATGGGGTAATCAACTGTGGTGTAATCTATTTACACTCTGTCATCCTAGAATTAGCATATTTTCATGCTTGTATCTTTCCTTCCTAATAGCACACCTCATGGAATTCAATTAACTCATTCATTAATTTTAAAAATAATATTCATTAACCAATATTTATTGAGCATCTACAATTTGTCTCCTTTAAAAAACTTATTCCAAATTTGTACTCATATATAGTCTACCTTCTTTTGTAGGATAATCAAATTTCTTTGTGATTTTTTTTTTCCCATCACTAATAGCCATAAGCACTGCCTCTGTGTATGTACTACTGAGTGAATTATTCAACACAGCAGTTTTAAAAATGAAAAGAAAATGACCAAACAATTGGCCCTTTTATCAAAGTACAAAGTATTCTCACGGCAAATCAACTAGGGTAGAATTACTTAACTGGTGTGAAATGCACAGTTCAAGGTCATGAAAGTAGCTCTAACAATTCCCTATTATAAGCCTTAATAAAATGAGGTTTCAATGACATTTTAGGAGATATAAAATAAACTGAGTATTCTACCTAAAATATATAAGCTGTTTTTCTAAATTCATGTTTAGCCCTAAGAACAGTCATACACCTAATAAAATGGTTGGGTATATAATTTGAAAGAGCAGTAAATTGCAACCTTGAAGATATAAGGTTGTAGCTATTTATCTTCAAATATGCAGCCAAACCTCAGTTTCCACACCCAATAGTTGGGAATAACAATCCTGTCAAATCTATTATGGGGTTGTAATTATCAAGCCAGATACTGCATTTAAATAGTTTTATGAACTCCAAAGTTCTAAACAAATGTATATACTTTTTAAAAACTGGACCTTCCATATTATTTTTCACATTCCTTTAAGTAAATAATCTCTACAAATACTTCCTAACTGAACATACTATAATTCTCAGGACAGAAGAACAAAATTGCCCTTCTCACAGTTTGCATTTGTTTCTGGAACTTTACTCCTTCCTTTCGCCATCTGAGATAACACTCCATCACTTTCAGATGCAAGCTACTAACTAAAAACTTCTGGATGGCTATGCTAAAATGTTAGGAAATAGAGCTCTCGACTCAAGAACTTTTATACATAAAATAAACTAGGACCAATTAAGTGGAATAAACCCCAGAGTGGTATAAATAGGGCAAAACCAAAATAGCAGAAGAGTATGTGGCAGAAGCTTGAGACATCTATGAACTCTAAAAATAAAACAAAAACCAATACTTTCTAAAGCAGAGGACCATACACGTGAATAGAAAAAAAAAAATGCTCCTGAATTTTCAGTAACGTTCAGCTGAAATTTATACTTCCTTCAACTACAAATTTTTGTAGTAAACCAACCACAGCAGTATTAGCAATATATAAGATTTTGTCATTAATAGAAACATACTTTTTTATTATACTTTTAACACTTAATACATGTATCTGAAATACATGTGCAGAATATGCAGGTTTATTACACAGGTATATACACGTGACATGGTAGTTTGCTGCACTCATCAACCAGTCATCTACATTAGGTATTTCTCTTAATGCTATCCCTCCCCTCACCTCCCAACCCCCAACAGGCACCAGTGTGTGCTGTTACCCTCCCTGTGTCCAGGTGTTCCCATTGTTCAACTCCCACTTATGAATGAGAACATGCAGTGCTTGGTTTTCTGTTTCTGTGTTAGTTTGCTGAAAATGATGGTCTCCAGCTTCATCCATGTCCCTGCAAAGGACATGAACTCATCCTTTTTTATGTCTGCATAGTATTCCATGGTGTATACATGCCACATTTTCTTTATCCAGTCTATCACTGATGGGCATTTGGGTTGGTTCCAAGTCTTTTCTATTGTGAATAGTACTGCAATAAACATACACGTGCATGTGTCTTTATAGAATGATTTATAATCCTTTGGGTATATACCCAGTAATGGGATTGCTGGGTCAAATGGTATTTCTGGTTCTAGATCCTTGATGAATCGCCACACTCTCTTCCACAATGGCTGAACTAATTTGAAACATACGTATTTTTGTATCACAACTATTATAGACATCTCAAAATATTGTTGATGCTTATTACTATTTAGAAAATACAATAGTTTTTGGACCTGAATCCAGATCATGCTATTTAATTGATTAATAAACACATCCATCCAAATTTTAATATTTTGATAATTTTAATTCAATGTAATTTATTTATTTTGTTATTCTATATATTTTATTTTATGCACTTAAAAACATGCTTGAGACCAGAAGTCTTTCAAATTTCATATTCGCTTTGGATTTTGGAATTTTTGCATTATACTTATGGTATACCTCAAATCTGAAAATCCAAAATGCTTCAATGAGATCTTCTTTGAGTATCATGTGGGTGCTTGAAATACTTTGATTTTGAAGCATTTAACATTTTGGATTTTCATATTTGAGATGTTCAATCTATATTCCAAAAAAGGTAGCACAGGATTCACAAGATTACCACAAGGTACCATGGCACACACTAAAAAATTAGAAGCCCATGTTACAAGGACTTACTATCATGTAATAACCTAGTTTAAGAAACATGAATTACATGGCTCTCGTGACATAACATCAATAGTACACATTTTTTGACTGGCCAAGCTCTTCCTAGAAACAATATTTTCAGGAAAAAAATACAATCAGTGTATTATAAGTTTATTCAACTACTCAAGAAAAAAACTGGTAATAAAATTCTAAAAGGATCAAAAACATTTTATTTGTTATTGAGGTTAATTTTTAGAAGTCCTTATCTGGCTGGGCACGGTGGTTCACACCTGTAATCCCAGAACTTTGGGAGGCCAAGAAGGGCAGTACATCTGAGGTCAGGAGTTCAAAACCAGCCTGACCAACAAAGTGAAACCCCATTTCTACTAAAAATACAAAAAGAAAAGCTGGATGTGGTGGCACAGGCCTGTAGTCCCAGTTACTCAGGAGGCTGAGGCAAAAGAATTGCTCAAACCCAGGAAGTGGAGGTTGCAGTGAGCTGAGATCATGCCACTGTACTCCAGCATGGGCAACAGAGCAACACTCTGTTTTTTTTAAAAAAAAAAAAAGTCCTTTCCTGTTAGACACACATACTGAAGGATTTTCAAGTGAAATGATATGATGTCTGGGCTTTGCTTCAAAAAATAGTACCAAAAAAACAAAAACCGAAAGACACGACAACAGATAAAACAAAAATGACAATACAAGTTAATTAATCTGTTCTCTAATGAGAACACATGGACACAGTGAGGGAACAACACACACTGGGGCTAGTCGGGCGGTCAATGGGCAAGGGGATGGACAGCATTAGGACAAATAGCTAATGCATGTGGGGCTTAAAACCTAGATGACGGGTTGATAGGTACAGCAAACCACCATGGCACATGTATACCTATGTAACAAACCTGCACGTTCTCCATTTGTATCCCGGAATTTAAAGTAAGATAAAATTTTTAAAAAAGAAAAAAATCTGTTCTCTTTTCTTTTAGGTATATTAATTTGTTCTCTTTTATAATTTTCCATAATAAAAGGTTAAAACTATATTCACATTAGATCACAGAAAACAGATTTACTAAAAATTATTAAGAGATGTATGGGCATATTCCTAACAGATCAAAATCCTTTGTTTCTCAACCTGATAGTTACAGGTCTGAATCACTGTATTCATTCTTACATTCTTTTTCTTTCTTTCTTTCTTTTTTTTTTTTAAGATGGGGTTTCACCACGTTGGTCAGGCTGGCCTTGAACTCCTGACCTCAGGTGATCCACCCGCCTTGGCCTCCAAAGTGCTTGGATCATTCTTACATTCTTAGTAACACCATGTTTGCTAGATATAGTCTTTCAAAAATACTGAGTAGAAAAAGATATGAACATTTAACAGGTGATTGTAACTAAGACTATTATTGAAAAAGCAGCTAACTCTAACAATCCTGCCAAGCATATCACATGTTCTGTGGACATATCTCTTAAAAACTGTATGTCAGTAAAACACATAAGCATTTGCTCAATTAATGTACCTTGATCTATTACAACTCAAATACAACAGTGGTGATCAAGTAACAATTTGGAACACAAGTAACATTGCATACAATCTATTACCTAACTTTCAGATGATTTCAAACATCCAAAGAAGATTTCTTTCCACTATTGAGAAAGATCTTTATTTGGTTTTCTTAACATTAACAACTACACTATTACTGTTTCTAAAATACTGTGATAGGGTTAAGTACTTCCTTAATAAAGCAAGAATTTGATGTAAACCACACTTGTTTGATCCAGTAAGAAACATATCATTCATTTTCTGATTGTTAGAAACTACCATACATTTGTGTATCTTCATTTACCCCTATAGAGAATTTGAAAAGATTACATCCCTCTTCAGTTAACCTTATGCAAATAAATGTGACCAGCTGTGTGTGTGTGTGTGTGTGTGTGTGTGTGTGTGTGTGTGCGTCAGTTGGGGGAAACCCGCAGGGAACGACAGTTTGTTATTTAAAGGGGAAAATCTCTAACTTCAGGTATAGCTTAAATAACAGATTTTTTAAGTCTTTAAGAAGATTCAGTATCTTTAAAAGAATGTTTTTTAAATGTACATAATAAAAGTAAATTAAACTAATATATATCCCTTTAGACAGCTTTCTCTGAATTGTCTGATAATGAACATAAAAATGAGAAGTGAAAGGTATTAAGTAACAGGAAATCTGTCACTTTCAGAATACAGTTCTTTTTCCTATGATTTCTCAACTCAGTCAAATGCTTCAATGTTATCCATTCGTTCCCCCTGTATTCAGACAGGTTTTTATCTTTTTCCCCATGAGACCCTTTACAATCCTCTCAAGTTTCTTACTAAAACTAAATACAATATACAAATATTTTCTTAAAACATACATGAACAATGCTTAAATTCCTAGTTTTTTCAGATATAAATTTGAACCTTCTGGAACTTTAGCTTTGTCATCTATAACACAGGGATAACCATATTGGTACTGTGCAGGCTGCTATCAGAGTTAATAAGATAATGGCCACATATAAACTAAAAGGAGCCCTAGCGTCAACTTTTCTTCCCTTTTTTTAACATTATTCACTAGGAAAATGTGCACATAAATATATATTATCAGAAATTATGGCTTATCTTAAAACATTCCCGAGAAGGCAAAAAGAATCCAAACGAGCTAAAAGATTGTCATCACCATGATCCAGCACAACCATTCTGTTAGCAAATATTTATGGAACTTTCTGTAAATTCTTGTATAATTAGCTGTTAGCTGCTGAGGTTGTCATACATCCCTTTTTGCCATTCCAAAATTATTTCTATCTATACTAGGTTTTCTAGATACGCTAAGGGTTTTTTTAAAAAAAATAAACTGTAAGTTCCTAAACATACAAGCTGCCCGTGAGACCAAGTTTTTCTAACAGTATCAAACAGAATAGACAACTTGAAGGACTTGGTTTTCAGGTCCCATGGACATTGGTGGTCTCAGTAAAAATACAAAGCAGGCCAATATTGACTCTGATTCAAGAGATTCAAAAGAATCACTTGAACCCAGGAGGTAGTGAGCCAAGATCATGCTACTGCACTCCAACATAGGCGAAAGAGCAATACTCTGTTTAAAAAAAAAAAAAAAAAAAAAAAAAAAAGTCCTTTCCTGTTAGACACACATACTGAAGGATTTTCAAGTGAAATGATATAATGTCTGGGCTTTGCTTCAAAAAATAGTACCAAAAAAACAAAAACCGAAAGACACGACAACAGATAAAACAAAAATGACAATACAAGTTAATTAATCTGTTCTCTAATGAGAACACATGGACACAGTGAGGGAACAACACACACTGGGGCCAGTCGGGGGGTCAGCAGGCAAGGGGATGGACAGCATTAGGACAAATAGCTAATGCATGTGGGGCTTAAAACCTAGACTCTGATAACTTCCCTTTTAAAATAATTATCTTATCCAATTATTCCCCAAATGCCTAATACTCTCATGCTTTTCAAACCAATCTCTATCAAGTTGTATAGTGCATGAATAAATGTAATCTAATAAAGCCAAAAACAACAACTTCCATTGAGCATTTAATAGGTACTGTATTAATTTGTGCCACACAATTTACATGTATTTATTCCTCATAGATTTCTAAGATATAGGTACTTTTATTACACCAATGTTAAAGGAAGGAAAAATCATTCTTCAGTTTTATATACAGTAAGTCCTCATTTAATGTCACGGATACTGTGACACTGGACAATGTTCTTGGAAACTGTGACTTTAAAAGAAAGACTCTAAGGACCAGGTGCAGCAAGTCGTTGAATAATATCATTTTGTTCAGCATTGTTTTGTTAAAACATTGACGAGAAAAAAATGGTTTTGTCACATCATTTTAGTAAAATCTAAATTTCCAAGAACCTATTAACAATTTTAAGTGAAAACATACTGTAATTCCTAAAAATAAAACACAGTTATAAAATATTGATTATAAGAGCCCATCTCCTAATTTTTCATAAGCTACACATATAGTTGTATCATTTCAAGTAACACAAAAATTATTTCTCTATATAATTTTGAGATTAATTATTTTTAAAAGGGAATAGTCAACTTTATAATCATTTTTTTTAATGAAACTTTATTTGGCCAAAAAAAGTAACAATAGGAAAAAAGTCAAGAAGGAATAGTAATCACAGTTCTACTTGTGAATTTTCATGTAGTATCCAATCTCCTCTACTTCACTGAGGACACCCTTATACTAGAAAATTATTACTCTTTCTCAAACAAAATAATGCATCCTTTTTGTTGCAAGAGCTCTCACTGGTAACATATTACTAACAGAGAACTAGGATCACCTCCACAAACTAAGAAACTTGGTAGCCTTGACATCCTGTACCACACTGTACCAATGTCTGCTAACTAGTTAAAGCATTTTATATAAGTTCCTTACAAACTGTACATAAGCAAGAATAAGGTTATGTAAAACCCTAATCTGAAATCAATTCATTTTGATGAAAAACTTTAAAGCCTAAATCAGTATTCAAATTCAATAAATGTTTAATAGGAGTAACTCTAATCTTTATGATGAGCTTAGCAAGTTCTATTATTCTCTGGAAATAAACTGCTCACTCATGAGAGAAAAATGGTTCTTCTATAAACATTTAATGAATCTTTTTTTAAAACTTCTTGCCTACAATATTATTTTTACTAATAATGTCTGGAACGAGTATCAACTCTGTAATTAATAGAGTGTTTAGATACAGTCCAAACTAAAGGCACTGAGATATGTTAAATGATCTTTCAACATCATTCTCAAATTAATATGCTATAATTCATTCTTATACTTGAAAAATTTAACTACCAGAATAGAAACTAATTATAGTTTTTGGACTATCAATTAGCCTTACCAATACTAATCACTTCAAGTGATTAGGCATTCCACCTTAAAAAACAAAAGCAAACCCAAATAAACAAATGATCTTAAGCACTAATACATGTTTATATAACTTCCATTAAACTCAAAAAGCAAAACCATACTAACTTATAATTTATAAAATTCCCTTAAATCATTTGATGTATTGACTTTTTATCTCCTCCAGGAGAGGATGTTAGATTAAAGTGGATACATCCTTAAGAGAAAACAACGTGCTACCATCTTCTCACTTAGTATGAGCACTCTATTCAATTCCCATTCAAGTCCTGTAACATGTCTAGATTTTCTATATTGGCCCTATTTTCTATTAATTCACAAACAAGATGCCCTAGAATGCCATTTTTATCAAGTGTTTCACTTACAGCAACTGTAAGACATTAAAAAAATATTAAATATAAATAATGGTATAGATTTTGAGGGTAATGTAAGATAAAGGTGTTCTGGTTAGTTTTAACAAAAATATAGCAAACAATTATCTACCAATGAGAAATTTTATTTTAATTCAAATTATATATAATATTCCATGCTGGATGGTCTTATCATTCGAAAGAATGAAGAATACAGAAAATGAAATAAGGCAGCTTGGGTTCAAGTCCAAATAAGTCTCTTAATTCAGCCTTCTGTCAGTGGAGAAGTGGAAATAATAATATTGCCAGAATTATATAACATATAAGATTTCTATGACTGAATAAACTAATTTAAATGAAATTAATTTATATTCTATAAAGCATTAAATAAATGTCATCATATCAATATGTCAACATGAAACCTCAGAACACCAGTGATAAAGAAAATAATTCAAAAAGTCTTAGAGAAAAATAAGACACAAATGATTAGCAATCAGTATAATATTGGACTACTCAAGAGCACTATTTAAAGCCAGAAGACAGTAGTCATATTTTCAAAATTATGATAGAAAATGATATTGAATTCAGAATTTTATACGCGGCAAAACTATTAATTTGAGAGTAAAGGTAAAATAAAGATATTGTTGGACATAAAAGAAAATTTACCTCCCATACATCCTACTTAAGAAAGATATGAAAGGCTTTCAGTGAAATGAGTAAACTAAGGAAAATACATGAAAAATAAGGGCTCTACTGCAAAAAAAGCAAAGAAAATTTCCAGGATAATGGTAAATAGGCTCTAAGATGACAATTGTACAGTAGCCTAAAAAGCCTACAAAACTTTCTCTGAAAAGGAGGAAATAATTGATTATTTGATGTATTTCACTGTACTGTAAGAAGTTTTAGAGAGTTTTAGCAGTAACACATAGAAAAGGAGCCAAATCATGCAGCGCCTTACAGACCACAGAAAAAATTCATCCTTTTTCTGCTTGTAATAGAAGCACTAGAGGATTTAGACAGAGGAATGAATGATTTGATTTACAATTTTCAAAGAATTATCTGGCTGCAGCGTTGAGAAGTGACTGAGACAGGAGTAGAAATAAGATAGCCAAATCAGAAAGGTATAGCAGAACTCGAGATCAGAGTCTGTCCAATATGGTAGTCTTTAGCCCCATGTAGTTATTAAGCACTTGAAATGTGGCTCATCTGAATTGAAATGTGCTGTAAGTATAAAATACATACCAGATTTTGAAGTTAGCAGAAGAGAAAAGAAGTAAAATATCTCAATAATTCTTAACATTTATTACATGTTGAACTGATAATACTTTAGATACATTGGTTTAGATGACATATATGATTAAAATTAACTTTACCTGTTTCTTTTTTAATGTAGCAATTATAAAATTTTAAATTGCAAATGTTCCCATTACATTTCTATTTGACAGTGCTGATCTAGATGGTGACAGACTAGAATTTTTAAAAGGTGAAAGTGGTAAAAAGTACTGAATTCAGGATATACTTTGAAAGTAGAGCCTACGTAACTTGTTGGCTGAATAAATGTGAGGTGTAAGGAAAGGAAAGAAATCATAATATTCCAAAAATTTTGTTCTCAGAAATTTGGTAAACGGTGGTGAAATATACTATGATGAGGAAATCTAGGATGAAATCTAAAGTTGTTCAGGATCTTATACCTGAGCTACCCTGTTGAATATCCCAACAGACATGTCAAGTTCTAGTCTCAGCATTCACAAATAACGGGTATACCATTCATAACAAGTACATGCAAATGGCACCCCCAGAGTTATGTAGTGTTCAGCCTGAAAAGTTATGTCTGACAACTTCAAGTTAAGTATTCTCTAGATAGTATATACTCAACAAATATTGTTGATTAATTGTCAGAACATAATGCAGGCACATAAATTTGATTCATGTGTAATGCTAGATTCTGCTACTAAAAACATTTAAGAAAACATAGTAATTAGGACTTCAAATGTTTTAACCTAACAGCCCAGGAATCAAATCCCATCACCGCCACACTAAGGTGAGATGCTCAGCAAAATGTTTCACTTCTCGGCCAGGCACAGTGGCTCACGCCTGTAACCCCAGCACTTTATGAGGCCAAGGCGGGCAGATCATGAGGTCAGTAGATTGAGACCATTCAGGCCAACATGGTGAAACCCCACCTCTACTAAAAATACAAAAATTAGCTGGGATGGTGGTGGGCGCCTGTAATCCCAGCTACTGGGAGGCTGAGGCAGGAGAATCACTTGACCCCAGGAGGTGGAGGTTGCAGTCAGCCGAGATCGCACCATTGCACTCCAACCTGGCAACAGAGCGAGACTCCACCTAAAAAAAAAAAAGTTTAACCTCTCTAGCCTTCTGTTTACTCACCTCTAAAGTAAAGGTATAATTTACCTCAAATAATGAGGATTAAGTAAGACCAAATAAGATAATGCATGTAAGGTAATTAATATTATACCTGACAAACCAAAAGTCTTAATATGTAACAACTATTAATAAAATTGTTCAGTAAGAGATAGAGTAAGTAACAAAACTATATAAAGATTTTTGGAGAGTTTTATTCTGGGTATACTTTAATATTTTAGAATGTACAATATCTTCTATTAGAATTCTCCAAATTAAAATCTCTTACCTGTAAGTAGTGTTTGGAACATAAACATCCCTTGCAGGAAACTCTAAAATTTCTCTGGTAGGTCTAACTCTACTGTCAGGGTAAAGCTTCACTTGAAGCAGCTCCGGAGTTAGGCAATAATGGGGATTTTCAGGTGCAGGAGAAATGTCTATCTTGAGCTGAGCTGCAAATTAAAATATATTAAAAATCAATATAAACAAAATTTTAAAACTCCATGTTAAACATGTTTTTGAAAGGACTTAGATCCTATTTTTACAAGAAGCCTGGGAAGAATACTACAGAAACCAAATTCCTATTATCATCTCAGGCCTCTAAATCATTTCATTTTGCAAAGTCTCAAACTTAAAAATTACCGATCCAGACATAAATGCTTATTAAATAAATGAATGGGAATGAAGGAAGGAAGAAGCAAAAATAAAAAAAAAAAAAACAGAGAGGGATCTGGCATACAAACAAGCTAACATTTCAAAGGTTAAATGACTTAGTTTTGACTTAGGAAACTTCAAGACATTTTTACTATGGAATGGTTTGCTCCAACCATAATAGGAATCCTATTTTTAATATTTACCATTCTAGAAAATAATTATAAGCCATGATATTATTCATCACACTCACTTTAGTACAGTTATTCCCTCCCACTACCCGCAGGGGATATATTTTAAGACCCCCCCTCCCAGCAGTGGATGCCTGAAACTGCAGATAGTACTCAACCTTATAGATGCTGTTTTTCCCTACACATACCTGCTTACAATAAAGTTAAATTTATAAATTAGGCAAAGTAAGAGATTAATAACCTTAACTCATAATAGAATGGAACAATTATAACAATATACTATAATAACTGTTAATATGAATGCAGTCTCCCTCTCTCAAAATCTTAGTATTTTCACACCGTGGTTGACTATAGGTAACTGAAACTAAGGAAAGCTAAACAACAGGTAAGGGGGGACTACTGTACTCAAAGTATCAAAGATGCTAAATCCTGCATCTAAACTGTCAGATCATGTGATAGTTAATAAAGTGAAGAAGACTGACAGGCATTGAGCATAGAAAAATGTCTGGGCCAGATAAATTTTAAAAAAAGGAATACATAATTATAATACAACATATAAGTGATAATAATAGTTGCAATCATTTCTACTCAAAATTTTTAAATACCTGTAATAGGTCTTAGTCGCCGTAAGACAGAAGACGGCCTTCTCATATCAGCAAGGAATTTGTAGAGATCTTCATCACTTAAGCGGTCTCCTTCCTGATTTCAATGATAGAGGAAAAAGTATTTGATAAAACAAATGTAGCCAGGCGTGGTGGCTCACGCCTGTAATCTTAGCATTTTGGGAAGCCAAGGCAGGCGGATCATCTGAGGTTGGGAGTTCAAAACCAGCCTGACCAACATGGTGAAACCCCATCTCTACCAAAAATACAAAATATTAGCTGGGCATGGTGGCGGGTGCCTGTAATCCCAGCTACTCAAGAGGCTGAGGCAGGAGAATTGCTTGAACCCAGGAGGCGGAGGTTGCAGTGAGCCGAGATCATGCCACTGCACTCTAGCCAGAGCGACAGTGCAAAACTCCATCTCAAAAAAAATTAAATTAAAATAATTGTAATTATAAATATATTATACGTTTATTTCCTTTTTTATGCTTTCAATTTTTACTTTTTTCTTATTTACAGGCCATTATCTATGCCTATAAAGTATTACAAAATACCCTATATTTTTTCTTGTTTATAGTCCGTTATATCTATGCCTATAAAGTATTACAAAATACCCTCAAATAAAGAAAACCAATACAAGTTAGAGACAGATGAAAAGGAGAAGAGAAAAATAAGAATACAGACATAGAATCAAAAAGCAAACTAATATACTTGAGTATCGTAAATTTATTACACTTGAGTTCATATTTCTTTTCAACTTTATATCACAAGTTTCTCCAATACAAAGTCTGCAGCACTGGCTAAACTGAAGAAGAAGAAGAAGGAAGAAAGGAGGGAGAGAGAGGAAGAAGAGGGAGAGAGGAGTAAGAGGAGGGAGTGAGGGGGAGGAGGGGGAGGGAAAACTATTGTTAAGGAAAAATCACAACTATCCTGATACTAAGGTCAGAAAGAAAACTCCAAAAGGACTTCAACCAATATGAAAAGAGACCTCAAAAAAAAAAAAAAAAAAAAAAATTACCCATATCTGATTAACACAAAATGTTCAATTTAATGTTAATATTTTTTCTTCTTACAATTAAAATAGGGTTGATTTTATTCTTTTATTGAAGAGTCTTTGATTTTATTAATCCCATCTTCTTGCTTTGACATTTTATTGTTTTATGTATATTTCATAGATTGTCCTTTTATCTTATTTGGTAATGAACATATTTAAGGCTACTTTATTACTGTCAACTCACCTTGAGCCACATCCCATTCGTTCATCATTATATTCTAAACAAGGATACAGAATTGATCTTATTTATCTCACTATTTAGAAAAAATAAATTTTAATTTCTAAGTGGTTATAGTTTTTTATTAACAACTTAAAAATAGTTTTTAGTTTTATTGAGTTATTAGAAAATTTGACTTTAAAAGGTTTTGTCAGTGACCCAACATAACTAATTATTGTAAATGTTCCATCAGTTGCTGAAAAAGTGTATTCTTTCCTTGTGCATACAGAAATAATATAAATTTTTTTGAGACCAAGTTGCCATACATGAAATATAGATCTTTAAATGGTCTTTATTCATAATATATTCAGATTATCTCTAGTCCTCATTATTTTGATTTCACCCATTAAATTATATTTTCTCTTTCAGAACTTAAATTATATTATTGGTCTCCATTCTTTACTCCCTGTTTCCATGCCTTTTTGGTGAGTGAGGCACAATTCCCTCCCTAGGCTTGGCCACGTGCCTTGCTTTGCCAATAAGCAAACATGATGCAAACAGAGACTTCAAAAACATTTGCACAATTTAGTTTGCCCTCTTTCTTAAACTTTTGTCATATCTATGAGAACATGACCAAGCTAGCCTGCTAGAATACAAGAGGAAAATTTGAGAGACATGTCACAGAGCTGAGTCATTTCTGTCTTCCCAGCGAAAGTCAGCCTATGTTAGCTGATCCTAGCCAACCTCCAAACTTGTGAATGAGCCTAGTTCACTGAAGCAGTCTAACTGATACCCTTACCTCTACGTTGCTTGTTTATTGTCCTGTACCCCTGAAGAAATAGACAAGTTATATATCTGTCAACAAATAGAAAAAATGTCTTCAAAACTATTATATGGGTTTGACTTTGTTTTTAAATATCTATATATTTCTAATAATTTTGACTTCACACATTTTATTTATTTATTTCAAGACGAGGTCTCACTTTGTCACCCAGGCTGGAGTGCAGTGGCATTATCATTGCTCACTGCAGACTCAATCTCCTGGGCTCAAGCAATTCTACGCCCGCAGCCTCCCAAGTAGCTGGGACTACAGGTATGCACCAACATGCCCAGCTAATTTATTTTTTATTTTTGTAGAAACAAGATCTCACCATGTTGCCCAGGCTGGTCTCGAACACCTGGGCTCAAACGACCCCCGGCCTCAGCCTCCCCAAGTGCTGGGATTACAGGCATGAGCCAGCATGCCTGGCAAACACATTTTAAATCTGTACATAAACACTAATGATTACTATATCCCTACTGTAGAGAGTAATGTCTCATAAACTGAAAAAGAAAAAACTGCCTTCTGTGTCTCATTTAGGGAAAATTTGTACCTTGAATTATTCTTAATTAAAATGGTAATCTCTTTTCAAATTTAATTTGCATTTGCCTGATGCATAATTTTCTAGCTATTTAAAAATATTTACAAAAATAGTATATTCTCATGGTTAAAAAAATTAATACAGAACTGTATTAAACATTTTCTATATGGTAAACATTTTCCACTGTTCCATGTTTCCAGCAATCACTTATTTTTAAGTCTTCATAAGCACTATGTGCTACTTCCCAGTTGTAATAACACTATTCAAAACAGTGTCCAGACATGATGATGAATGCTCAAAAAATATTTGTTGGATAAACAGATAGGGGTAGATAGCTTATTGATTTAAGCTTACAACATCAATTTATTGATAAATAGCAGGGTGAAGAAATGAAAAGAAAGCTGTGGAAATAGCAGCAGAAGTGGTGTAGCAGCTGAAGAAGTAGAAAGAGGGGGAAGTAACATACCTGCAAGATTGTGTCACTGTAGCAAAGCTACTGCCCCATTTCCATAGCTATAACTGGTCTATCACTTTATGTAAATGTAGTCTTCTCTAGACTCTCTTTTACTACTGTCCATAATAAAGAGAGCAATACCATTTGAGATATTTATCACTGGCTTTTTTTCCCATGAGTCTCTCAGAGCAGCTGGCTATGAATACTACTGATAGGTAAAGTGAAGGAGGCTTCAAGTGGATTGCTAACTGTATATTCAAAGTCCATTCAATTGAGGTCTATCCTCAATTCTTGCCCTCTCAAGTTATGAGATATAAGTAAACCAGGATTTCTTCTTTTTACTTAGAATAACATCTCAGAAAAAGGAATTTTGAAGGAATTATTAGCATTTTCCCTTAATCCACTCCAAAACACATACTACTCCAGTTTGTTACGCTAATACAAATTTTCTCCCCATTCCTGTGTAGTTCTAGTCACCTATTCACTTACAACAAAGACTTTCAAAATTTTCTGATCATTTACAACACAGACTTTCAACATTTTCTGATATTGATTCATGATATAAAATCCATTTTACATCAAAATTTAGTAAATACATAAACACATATGTGCACTCAAACAAAAGGGGGAGGGGGAAACAACTCCCTGAAGCAATATTTAACCTTACTACATGCAATGCACTATTTTTTCAATTCTACTCATGTTTTCTTTTTTTTTTTTTAAACTGGGTGTTATCTACTAAGTCTATTTTCATTACTACTAAGAATCATGACTAGCATTGGAAAAATACAGATTTGACTCGTAATTAAAGTGAAGGGAACAGGTTTGCAAAGAATAAATTGTATTTGATAGAGAACATCTTGGATCTATATATTCATCTCTGAAAATAACACTGACCTCACTTTAGCACAAAATGCACTACTAGGGCCTGAAAGTTCTATTTCATATGTTATGAATATGGTAGTTCAGGCCAGAAATCCTTGTGTGGGGAAGACATGCAAGCCACAGACTCATTCTCATAAAGAAAATTCATAAACAACCAATGTTTAAGAAAAGTTACACTATTAACAATTGAGAAATAGGATACAAGCTGGACACAGTAGCTCACACCTGTAATCCCAGCACTCTGGGAGGTGGAGGCAGGTGGATCACCTGAAGCTGGGAGTTCAAGACCAGCCTGGCCAACATGGCGAAAACCTGTCTCTACTAAAAAATACAAAAATTAGCCAGGCATGATGGCAGATGCCTGTAATCCCAGCTACTCAAGAGGCTGAGGCAGGGAGAATTGCTTGAACCTGGGAGGCAGAGATTGCAGTGAACCAAGACTGTTCCACCGCACTCCAGCCTGGGCAACAGAGCAAGACTATGTCTTTTAAAAAAAAAAAAAAAAAAAGGATATAGGTATGAAAGATGGATTTTGAGGCATTATTAGTCATGGTCAACATTTAAATAAATATAATGCTAAAATAACAGAAACAATATAAATTATTTCTCATTCTTAAAAGTTATTTTTATTCTTAAAGTTTTTAAGTTTCTTGGAATCACCCTCATGTATATGTACAATATAATTACTACCTTTCTGAAACTAAAAAAACTTATGCACAAACATCTCCCCAAAATTCCTACATGACAGAACAATACCTGCTTAAAAAAATTTGTCACTGTGAGAGTAGCTGGTCGAAAACTTGTCAAATTACAAGCATCATCTCCGCTCGTTGTCCTTTCAAGTGATCGTCTGCCAACAATACTAGAATTCCTCCTCTCTGACCAAGACCCTTTTCGTTCTACAAAAGAATTTTAGAAATACATTCATTTTCATAAAATTTAAATTTTATTTTAAAGTAGCTTTCCAAACACAAGGAAGAATCTGCTAAATTGAAAATTACGTACTCAGCATATCAATTATAGTAGGAGAATTTTGCTTTTAGAGAGCTTGGTAACAAAGTATCTAAACCTTCTTGTTTTCTTTTTACAACATCATAAGTGTAAAAGTAAGTTTCTAACATGCAAAGATCTACGGGTATGATCAAAGATGAGCGAAGTATGCGTTTACTACAAAATATTTACCACAAGGGAAATTTTAGTCATCATTAATCGTCCCTCAGTCTTAGCTCTTTAGTTTGAAAGAAAATTGTAAGATAACTTGTATTCAAAGTACTTGCAAGATAATCCTATTATTTAAAACCCATAGAACTAGACTGAAGATTAATAAGGAAATAGAAGACTTGACAAAATTATAAACAAACTAGACATAATGGATATTTACACTACACTACACTACACTACACTACACTACACAAGAGCAGAATATACATTCTTCTCAAGCACTTACAGAATATTCTTTAAAACAGTCTATATACTAAGCCATAAAACAAAATACAATACATTCAAAGAGGTTAAAATCACACGAAATATGTTCTTCAACAACAGAAGAATTACACTATAAATCAATAACAGAAGAAAATTTGGGGGATTTACAAATGTGTGTAAGTATAATTCCACATTTAAAAGTAGCCAATGGGAAAAGAAGGAATAGGAGAAATTAGAAAGTATTTAAGATGTATGAAAATGCAAAAACAACATACCAAAGCACTGCTAAAGCAGTGTTCAGGGGGAGGACTTACAGCTATAAATGTCTATATTTAAAAGAACCATCTCAAATCAGTAATATAACCTCAGACTTCAACAAACTACAAAAGAAGAGAAACTAAATCCAAAGCCAAGAGAAGTCTACAAAAGAGACAACTGCAGACTGGAAATAAGGGAAATAGAAACTATAAAAGCCATACAGAAAAATCAATTAAACCAAAAACTGTTTCTTCAAAAAGATAAAGCAAAACCTTTAGCTAAAATGATGAACCAAAAAAAAAAAAAAAAAAAAAGACTCAAATTACTAAAATCAGGAATGAAAGAAGAGATATCATTTACAGACTTTACCAAGTAAAAGGAATATACAGCAATACTATGAACAACTAGGTCAACACTTAGATTAGATACCAACTAGATAACTTTGATGAAATGGACAAATTTCTAGAAAGACACAAAGTATTTAATACTAAAACTGACTCAAGATGAAAGAGAAAATGTGAATAGACCTAAAACAAGTAAAGGATCGAATTAGTAATGAAAAAACTTACCACAAAGAAAAGACCAGGCCATGACAGGTTCACTGGTGAATTCTTCCAAACTTTCAAAGAATATAATACCAATCCTTCAAAAACTCTTCCAAAAAACGGAAGGAATACTTCACAACTCATTCTATGAGGCCAGTATTACCCTGATACCAAAACCAGACAGAGGCATCAAAAGAAAGAAAAACTGCAAACCAATATACCTTATGAATATAGATGCAAAAATCCTAAACAAAATGCTAGTAAACAGACTCCAACAACACATAAAAAAGATTACATGCCATGACCAAGCAGGACTTTTCCCAGGAATTTAAAGTTAATTTAACATCCAAAACCAATCATTTGATGCAACACCACATTAAAAGGATACAGAACAAATAATTTTAATAGAGGCAGAAAAAGTATTTTAGAAAATCCAACAGACTTTTATGATAAAAACACTTTAAAAAATTAGGAATAGAAAACTTCCTCAATCTACCAAAATACATCTTTGAAAAGCCAACAGCAAATATCATACTTCATGATGGAAGACTGAATGCAGTTTCTCTAAAGTCAAAAACAAGACAAGGATATCCACTCTTGTCATTTCTATTTAACACTGTAGAAGAGGTTCTAATAAAGACAGAAAAGAAAAAGAAATAACAGATACCAAGGCTGAAAAAGAAAAGTGAATCTCTTTTTATTTGCAGATGACATGATTTTGTATACAGAAAATCCTAAAAAATCTGGGGAAATAAATGAACAGTAGCAATTGGAATTTAGTAAACAAATTCAAAAAGGTTTCAAAGTACAAGATCATATACAAAAGTCAATTTTATTTCTATACACGAGAAATGGACATTTTAAAGACAAAATTAAGAAAACAATTCCATTTAAAATATTATCAAAAAATGACAAAATTCTAGGGTACAAATTTAATAAGAGAAGCACTTGTACACTGAAAATGACACAACACTGAAAAAATTGAAAAATATTTAAATAAATAAAAAAAAATCCATGTTCATAGATTCAAAGATTTAAAACTGTTAAAATGGCAACAATCTATAAATTGACTCAGAGATTCAATGTCAGCCCTATCAAAATCCCAGCTGTCTTTGTGTACAAACTGACAGTTGGTCCTAAATCTATATTAAAATAAAAGAAACTCAAAATTGCCAAAACAAATCTTTAAACAGGATAAAAGTTGGAAGACCCACGCTTCTCAATTTCAAAACTTACTTTAAAAGAAAAGTAATATGGTATAGCAGCTGTCCCCAGCCTTTCTGGCACCAAAGGACTGGTTTCATGGAAGACAATTTTTCCACAGATGGAGGTAGGGGGGATCATTTCAGGATGATTCAAGCACATTACATTTATCATTAGAGTCACATAAGGTGCATACAACCTAGATCCCTTGTATGCACAGCTCACAATAGGGCTCAAACTCCTACCAGAATCTAATGCCACGGCTGATCTGAGAGGAGGCACAGCTCAGGTGGTAATGCTCGTTTAGCCACCACTCACCTCCTGCTCTGTGACCCAGATCCCAACAGGCCACAGACAGGTAGGTATCTGTCTGCCACCTGGGGGTTAGGAACCCCTGCAGTACAGCACTGGCATATAGATCAATGGAATGGGATTGAGAGTCCAGAAAAAAACTGACACATGAATGGTCAACTGACTTTCAATAAGGGATCTAAAACAATTACATAGGAAAAGAAGAGCCTTTTTAATTAATGGTGCTGAAACAACTGAATATCCACATAAAAAGAATGAAATTGGATCCCTACCTCAAAACATACAAATCTTAACTCGAAATGAATTATAAACCTAAGTGTAACAGCTAAAACTACAAAACTCTTACAAGAATGCATACAGTAAATTTTGATTTGTATTATATCATGGTTTCTTAGATAAAACACCAAAAGCACAGTGACAAAAGAAACAAAATGGAAAAATGTAACTTCATCAAAATTTAAAAATTCTGTGCTACAAACAATACCATCAAGAAAAGTACACTCACAAGCTAGGAGAAAATATTTGCTATCATGTATTAGGTAAGGGATTTGCATTCTGAACATATAAAGAACTCCTATAACTCAATGCCAAGAAGGTTAAATCTCATTTAAATATTAGGCATCAACTATTAATAAATAATAAAAGACCAAAAAGCCATTAAAAATGAGCAAAGGTTAAAAATACCTATTTCTCCAAGAAAGAGATACAAATAGCCAATACACACAAAATGATGCTTAATATCACTAGCTATTAAGATAAAGTAAATCCAAACTACAATGAGTACCACTTCATCTGCACTAGAATGACTATAATCAAAGAACAGATAATGTATTGAATTGGTAAAGATATGATGAAACTGGAACCTTCATACACTAGTGGAACGATAGCAGAATCTCTGAAGGTGCAGCCAAACTGGAAACAGTGTGGCAGTCCTTCAAAAGATTAAGCACAGAATTATAATATGATTAGTAATTTCACTCCTAGCTATATACTAGTGAAAAAAAAAAATGCCCACACAAAAGCTTGTATATGAAATTTCAACACTATGAAACATTATTCATAATAAACTAAAAGTAGAAAACAACCCAAATCAACTGATAAATAAATATTAATACAACAGACTATCATTTGGCAAGAAAAAGAAATAATACCAATACACGCTACAACATGAATCTGAAAAATATTTTAAGTGAAAGAAGCTAGCCACAGAAGACTACATATTATGTACATAGTCTGAAATTTGTATGAAATGTCTTGCACAGGCAAATCTACAGAGACCGAATATATATTAAAGGTTGTTTACGGACAGGTTGGAAGACTCTGGGGGAATGAGAAGTGACTACTGCTAATGGGTACAAAAGTGTTCCAAGATGGGTACAGAAATGTTCTGTGGTAGTGGTTGCAGAACCCTGTTAATATACCAAGAAAACACCATACAGTAAGTCCTCATTTAACATCATGAATCGGTTCTTAGAAACTGTGACTTTAAGCAACACGTTAAATAACAAATCAATTTTACCATATGTTTATTGATATAAGCAAGAGTTAAGTTCCTACAGCACATTTCTGGTCACAAAAACTTAATCAAACTTCTAAACAAATACTCAAAACACTTCTAATATTAAACATTCAAATAAATGTGCACTATACATAAAGAAAGATTAATAAAAATGAGTAAAATAATTATTTACCCAGTTATCCCAGTTCAGGGTCACAAGTGGCCAAAGCCTGTTCCAGCAGCTCAGAAAAGAAGGCAGTATATGGCAAATGCACCTGACAGAAATAACTTAAGCAAACACTTGAGACTGACCCTACGGTCTAAAAAGAATGTGTGTTCGGAGTTCCAGGCTAAGGAACCTGGGAATAGCCAAACTTGAAGATTCACTCCTTATCTATGAGGATAAGGACATCTGAAACCCCAGCCCATCTAGTGAAATCCAGGCCATACACGGAATCCAAGCCCTTTGTTTTGGGTTAAATGAGGGTTTCCAGGTGGAGGTTGCTAGCGGGAGGATGCTAAGTGAAAATGCTATGTCAACTGCATGCTTTTTCAAGTGGCTGTGGTTCTTCTGTCCAGTTCACCACTCTGTATGTAAGTTCCCTCAGTAAACCCTATGTCTCATTCTCTGGTTCCGCATCTCTTCTTCAGCCTCTCTAATATGGTGCTATGCATACTGAAGTCAACAGGGGTCCAGCACGACAGGCAGGAACCTGTCCTGGACAGGACACTATTCCATCACAGCTGCACTCATACACACCCACACCCACATTACCTTACATTGCTACCACTTCGAAATGCCAATTCACTTCATGTGCACAGCTTTAGGATGTGGGAGGAAACAAGTACCCAAAAAAACCCCACACAGACATGGGGAGAACATGCAAACTCTACACAGACAGTAGCTCCAGCTGAGAATCAATTCTTTTCCTCATCACATTGTTAAAAATCAAAAACAAAATGAGATATTTGAAGACCTGCTGTATTGTACAATTTAAATGGGTGACTTACATGGTATGTGAATCATATCTTAATAATGGTTTTAAATGAGAAAAAGGCAAAAAAAAAGGAAATCCTTTTGATGCAATATTACATTGCAGAGTCTACAAATGAAACAAGCCTATACAAAAAAAAAAAAAAAAAAGAGGCCAGGTGTGGTGCTCACGCCTATAATCCCAGCACTTTGGGAGGCCAAGATAGGCAGATCACTTGACATCAAGAGTTTGAAACCAATCTGGCCAACATGGTGAAACCCCATCTCTACTAAAAATACAAAAATTAGCTAGGCGTGGTGGCGCACACCTGTAATCTCAGCTACTCAGGAGGCTGAGGCAGGAGAATCCTTGAATCCCGGTGCCAGAGGTTGCAGTGAGCCGAGATCGCACCACTGCACTCCAGCCTAGGCCACAGAGGGAGGATTCATCTCAAAAAAAAAAAGAAAAAAGTATACACTTAGAAATGTTTTGTATAAAACACTCTTACCTCCAGTACTGATTTCTACTTCTGTAGAATCTCTTTCCAAACTCCCAGCACTGCTAACAATATTCATTAAATGGATTGCAGTCCAAGCAAAAGGCATGCGATATTTCCCAAGTCTTTGGCAAAACTGATCTGCTTGACTCTTCAGTTTCTCCAGTTTTTCCTTATTCTGCAAAACAGAGCTTTATACATTATACGATTACACTTGAAAGAAATCAATTAAAGGCTATTTCATACTACATAAAGGAACAGGATGAGAAGTCTCAATTCTCAGCAAAGATGAAAAAACAATCGTACCTTACAGAGATCAAGTATTAGTGTAATATCTGAACCAGTGAACAAACTCAACACATTCTACAAATGTACCTGCAGAGCAGGTCTTTGAAATTTCTGTTTGTGATTATGTTATTCTGGGGAGAAGAAAGCAAGTAACAAACATGTATTACGTATTGCCAGTATTACTTAAGAAAGGAAGCATAACTATGTTCTAGTCAGCAACTGGTAACTACAAAATATTCCAGGTTATAATTTGTTAAATTTCGTTACTCTATAAAAGATGGAAGTAGCTGAGCAAATTTAAAATAGTTCCTAACTTATAACAACCATGAGGTAATAAGAGTGGAGAAGCACAAATAGGCCAATGATAAACAAGCTCAGAGTTGTACCAAAAGAAGGAAAGTAAAAAGTTTTAGAAGAAGACTAAACGCTGGAAAAAGACTAATGGTCCAAATATTCAATAGTACAAGCATATCTGGAAGACATCTTGAGGCTGGCTCAACTTTTAGGCTACTCCTGAAACAAACATAAAGCTGTCCTGCAAAAGCCAATCAACACTCTTAAGACTGAAAACCTATACCACCTCTCATATACTCTTTGCAGATGGGATGCTGATGAAGTATACACTAATGACAGTGTCCTACCTTGGGACTCAGGGCTAGAAAAAAATGGAACAATAACTAAATAGCACTATTTATTACTATCTCTATTATATCTCTAAAACCATTAAGTATACCTCAAGTATACTTAATTCTATCAGTTTATGTAAATATGTAAGTAAAGAGTGGAATAAGCTTTTAGTATATTTAAGAGCACCATGTAACAGACCAAATTTAATTTGTAAAATGACAACCTGGGGACAGCCAGAATACTATATTTCAACCATGAGTTCAGCCAGGTAATCAAGGATCAAGAAAAACAAATATGGGCTCAGATCTACAGAAAAAGCTCAGTTGTTAATAATTTGCTATTCTTAATGATTTGCTATCATTAAGATGTTCTGAATCCTGGGAAAATAGCAAAACATTTTCTGGGATTGGGCAGGTCGCCCAGTATTCCTTAAGCATACTTATCCCAAAAGTTCCAGTATTAAACCTTGTGTTCAAAGATCCAAAGATCACTTGTATTCTTGTAGCTAACCCAGAGTATCTGAAATTTATTATCAATTATTCACAATTTTTTTGCTTTTATAAGTTTATACACATTCTAGAAACTGGGCTGGTGTGGTGGTTCATACCTGTAATTTCACCACTTTGGAAGGCTGAGGCAGGTGAATTACTTGAGCTCAGGAGTTGGAGACCAGCCCGGCCAATATGGTGAAAATACGTCTCTACTAAAAATACAAAAAGTAGCTGGGTGTGGTGGTGCACACCTGTAATCCTAGCTACTTGGGAGGCTGAGGCAGGAGAACAGCTTGAACCCAGGAGGCAGAGGTTGCAATGAGCCAAGATCACGGCACTGGACTCCGGCCTGGGCAATAAAGCAAGACTCCGTCTCAAAAGAAAAAAGAATCTAAGGCCGGGCACGGTGGCTCGTGCCTATAATCCCAGCACTTTGGGAGGCTGAGGTGGGTGGATCACAAGGTCAAGAGATCAAGACCATCCTGGTCAACATGGTGAAACCCCGTTTCTACTAAAAATACAAAAATTAGCTGTGTATGGTGGCGCGCACCTGTAGTCCCAGCTACTCGGGAGGCTGAGACAGGAGAATTGCTTGAACCTGGGAGGCGGAGGTTGCAGTGAGCCGAGATCGCGCCATTGCACTCTAGCCTGGGTAACAAGAGCGAAACTCCGTCTCAAAAAAAAAAAAAAAAAAGAAAAAAGAATCTAGAAATTAGCCATCTGATGGCCAAAAAAGCTGGATTTTCTTTTTTTAAGACTATTATTTTATATTTTTACTCTATTCCTTAATAATCTGCAGTCAGATGGAAGCCAAGAATACTTCTATTTTGCTAGGAAAAGTTCTATCAATATCACTATTTTGTAAATAAAGAAAACCTTTCATTATTTAGAAGTTAAACTGAATTAATTTTCTCCACAAAGAAAAAAAATTTAAAGAATCAGCTAGTTTTGAGACAGAGGAGATTTTTTTTCCTCTTTTTTTTTTTTTTTGAGACAGAGTCTTGCTCTTGTCACCCAGGCTGAAGTACAATGGCATGATCTCAGCTCACTGCAACCTCCGCCTCCAGGGTTCAAGCAATTCTCCTGCCTCAGCCTCCTGAGAAGCTGGGATTACAGGTGCCTGCTACCACGGTTGGTTAATTTTTGTTATTTTTAGTAAAGGCAGGGTTTTACCATGTTGGTCAGGTTGGTCTCGAACTCTTGACCTCGTGATCTACCCGCCTCAGCCTCCCAAAGTGCTGGGACTACAGGCATGAGCCATTGTGCCCGGCCTAGAAGAGATTTTTAAAGAATACCACAGCATATGACACAGTCTAGGTGATAAATGAAATAAAGAAGAAAGGAAGATAGGAAGTGGGGCCAACAGAAAAAAATATAGGTCTAGTAAAATTCTTTAATATGCTTTGTATAGTATTCTCCCAAATTACAACAGTAATAATGTGGGGGAAATGAGAAGCATTATATTCTACCTTGGTGGCATCTGCTTCTTTGAAAATCATATATGGTTCTGCACACTCTCCAATGTCTCCTTGCTGTAGGACTTTTTCTAGCTGTCAAAGGCAAAAAAAGTTAAGATTCAGCTTTAAAAAGCCTGAAATTCAAGGGTGGTTCAATATACGAAAATCAATATAACACATTAACAGAATGGCAGAAAAAAATACATGACATCTCAATTGATGTAGAACAAACATCAGACAGAATTCGGTACCCTTTCATGGCAGAAACACTCAACAAACTAGAAATGCAAAGAAACTACCTCAACATAATAAAGGCTAACATCACACTTAACAGTTAAAGACTGAAAGCTTTTCCTCTAAGATCATGAATGAGACAAGGATGCCCACTTTAGCTTCACCTGTTCAGCATAGTAATGGAAACCTGAGAACTAAACAAGAAAAATAAGTAAAGCATCTGAATCGGAAAGGAAGAAGTAAAATTATGTCTGTAAATGCTATGATCTTTTATGTAAAAAAACTTTAAAGATTCCATACCAAAAAAAACTGTTAGAATTAGTAAATGAATTCAACAAAGTTACAGGATACAAAATCTATATACTAACAATAAGGAATCCAAAAAGGATATTTAAAAATTTTTTTCATTTATAGTGCCATCAAAAAGAGTAAAATACTTACAAATAAACTTAACCAAGGATGTAAAGGATCTATACACACTGAAGACTACAAAACATTGCTGAGAGAAATTAAAGTAGACACAAATAAATGGAAAGACATCCTGCGTTCATGGATTGAAAAGATTTGCTATTATTAAGATGTCAACACTACCCAAGGCAATCTATAAGTTTAATGCAATCCCTATCAAAATCCAATGATTTTTTTTTTTTTGCAGAAATAGAAAAATCTATCCTAGAATTCATAGGGAATCTCAAGAGACTCTGAATAATCAAAATAAATTTAGGGAAAAAAGAACAAAGTTGAAAGTCTCATACTTCCTAATATGAAAAGTTATTTAAAAACTCCAATAATCAAAACAGATATAAGACCTATATATTCCTATTAGTTCTATTTCACTGAAGAATTCTAATACAGAGTTCAAGAAAAATTAGGTAGCACCTACAGTGTATGTCCAATATTGTGTTAAAGAATATTAAGAAGAAAAAAAAAAAGGTCAAATCTTTGCCCTTGATTTCAGTTTACAATACTGACTGACACTACAAAATAAACAAATATATTTAACATTATTCTCACCTTTATTACAAGAAAAACATCTTGGGAAGGATAAGTGATAGAAAAAATTGCTGATCTTGCCAGGGTGGTAATGGCAGCAGGTGGTACATGTGGACGTAACAATCCTTTCATTTGCTCAGAATTAAGGTCAAAATAAAAGTTTTCTGAAATCTAAAAAATATTAATATGTTAAATTTAAAAATCTGTACATTTTACAGTATCTTTTCTATTTCTTTCTATTTATTTTTTTTTATTTTTTTTTTTTTTGAGACGGAGTTTCGCTCTTGTTACCCAGGCTGGAGTGCAATGGCGCGATCTCGGCTCACCGCAACCTCCGCCTCCTGGGTTCAGGCAATTCTCCTGCCTCAGCCTCCTGAGTAGCTGGGATTACAGGCACACGCCACCATGCCCAGCTAATTTTTTTGTATCTTTAGTAGAGACGGGGTTTCACCATGTTGACCAGGATGGTCTCGATCTCTTGACCTCGTGATCCACCCGCCTCGGCCTCCCAAAGTGCTGGGATTACAGGCTTGAGCCACCGCGCCCGGCTCTTTCTATTTCTTAAATTAAAAGAAAGTTGCTTCCACTACTACTTGCTTTTAGAATTCTTTCAATGAAACAATAAACTGTTTTCAATTACAGTAATTATAATAAGAAAACATTTAACTCATTCTAATAAGTTTCTATTTTTTTTAAAAAAATTCATGTTAAATAATTCTCAAAAGAAATCATTACTTATTTATCTACAGATTGTAGGATATTATACTATAATGTAAAGTTTATATTTCACTGAGACCAATCTTTACATACCTAAATCAAAGTAAAAGAAGTATACAAACAAAAGAAGAAAAAAAAATAGAAAAAAAAAAAGAAGTATACAAGCTATCTGGGAAATAAACATATTCTAAACAATCATATTCCAGATTCCTTGAATTAAAAATGTAACTTCTAATAAAGTATACAAAGAAATTATCATTGGAATGATGGATTCCAAATTGAGTTTTTAAAAAATTATATGAATAATATTTCAGCAGTTTCAAGTTAGCAAATACAAGTTGCTAGAGCAGAATTCCATTAAAGAAATCCATAATATGTCTTGTGTTGGCAGCAGAAGTCACTGAAGGCACTTCAAGTTTCCTTTCTTTTTTTTTAATTTCAAATTGTTTTTAGTAGCAATAAGGGGGTCTCACTATGTTGCTCAGGCTGGTCTTGAACTCCTGGCCTCAAGCAATCCTCCCACTTTGGCCTGCCAAAGTGCTATGATTACAGATGTGAGCCACAAGCACCCAGCCAGCACTTTGAGTTTCTACTATATATTAAGTCTTAGCATATTAAATTAAGAAATGTTGTAAGATAACTTTCTGATTTAATAAAGATATTATAATAAAACTAAGACCTTTAAAACACACAAAACTGATCTTTTAGCTGGTGAGAATTTGAAAATCATATCCATAAAAATTCACTGTCATTGTCATTCATATCTTTATGTACTGCCTGCCTAAAGTGCTTTTCTCATATTGTCTTTTCTATTTCTTAAAGTTGCTTCTGCTATTTGCTTTTAGAACACTTTCAGTGAAACAATAACCTGTTTTCAATTACAGTAACTTATAATAAGAAAATATTTAACTAGTCCTAATAAATTAAATTTCTATTTCCTTTTTAAAAAGATCTATGTTTAATAATTCTCAAAAAAATCAATCTTATAAAACAAACAGGTTTCTGAAACCTATGATTATGACAAATGACTATGGTCAAATTATGTAATCTTACCTTTTTCTTTTCCTTGACATCATATAAAGCCAAACTCGCAAAAATGGGTTCAATTTCAATTTCAAACCTTTATGAAGAAAAAGGACAAAATAATTTAAAAATAAATATAAAACACAGAGTTGGAGAGAAATTGATTCCAAAACTAAATTAACACAATATCTGGCACTTTTCTACACCTGTGCCTTTGCCTATATTAGTACTTCTTTCTGAAATACACTCTTCTATGCATATCGCTCAGAGTCTAAAATCAACCTTATCTCCTCTATTTAATCCTAATTAATTTATCCAGCTACAAATAAACTCAAATTGCCTAAAAGCCTAATGATATATTATGTCCATTCTGAGGCACTAATCACTCTCTCACATGGTCATTTATACATATAGGTATGTTCATTTTTAAATAAGTTTTAAAGATAAAAGCCTAATATTTTCTTTTTGGCTATAACTTTTGGATTATAAATATTATAAAATTCAACGCAACAATCTTAGAAAACACATTACAATATTCAGAGGAAAATGGGAGCATCCAAAGAATCATAATTAACAGTTTAATGCCTAATCCATCTAGACTTTATGCATAAATGTACTTGTTAAATGAATTTTTTTAAACGAAGAGTGTCACAGTATACATTATACTTTGTAGCCTGCTTTTTTAACTTAACATTTATGGACAAATTTCCATGCTATAAATATTATTCTTACCATCATTTTTAATGCTGTTATAGTAATTCCCATTGTATGACTATGGCAAAATTGTATACTTAATTGAGATGCCTAATTCATTTCTAAGAACAATGACTTACATACAATAAACATCTAGTAAATATCTGTTGAATGAAATAATATATAATGTGAGGTTAACTAAAACTCTAGAGTAGATGTTCTCAATCAAGGACAATTTTGCCCCAAAGGGAACATTTGGCAATATCTACATACATTTTTCGTTATCAGAACTACAGGAGTATTACTGTCATTTAGCAGCTAGAAGTCAGAGATGTGACTAAACATCCTACACTGTACAGGACAGTCCCTGACAACAAAGAACCATCTAGACAAAAATTTCAACAGTGCTGACGTTGTAATACCCTGCTCCACATTGCATATTTTTGTATTAAAAGAGAATTGAGGACCTTGTAGAAAATACACATTTACACTAGGGTGAGAGTTTAATAAAGGGCCATTTACAAGGATTTGGACAAGATCTTGAGAAAACAACTACAGAGTGCCATTCTCTGGGGCTAGCAAAAGCAAGAGTCGTAACCAACCACAGACCAAAAAGAGAACATGGAAGTAATAACCAAAAACTAGAAAGGATAGCTATACCCAAGGTCCTTCAAAGAAACTGACCTTGGAAAGAAAGAGGGCAACAGATCTAAGTGATTCAGCAGGGAAGGAGTCAGGGAAATGAACATCCCATCTGATCTCACTCTCTTCTACCCTCTAACTTCCTGCTGCTACATCCCTTAGTAAAACCCAACTAGAAGTCAAATGAAAAGAGATCTTCGTGATCCTGTCCACATGTATCAACATCTATAAAACCTACTCTGCATGCTTTTGATACTATTGGTCTATTTATTTGGCCAATCCAGTAAATAAGCAGTATCCCACTGGATTTTTCATAGGAATCTTTTCATGTATTCGCTGACCATTTGGATATCCTCTGATGGCCCCTTTTTCTATTTATTGACTCTTCCCTCATCAATCTGTAGTTCCTTATGCATTCTGGAAATGAGCATACAGGCAAGTATTATGTGTTGGAAATACTTTCTCCTTCTCTATAATTTATCTTCTCTTACGTCTTTTGATGAACAAAAGTTACCCATTTTAATGAAGCAAAACGTGTCAATGTTTTCTTCTAAGAGTAGTGCTTTCTGTGTTATATCAAAGAAATCTTATTCTTTCTGTATCCCAAAATTATCTTCTAGAAACTTTACCGTTTTGTCTTTCACATTTATATCTACTATCAATCTGTAAAAAAAAAAATTGTGTATGATGTGTAGTGGACAAGTTTCCTATTTTCATATATATATATGAGAGAAACACATATATAGAGAGACAGACAGACAGACACAAAGAGAGAAAAGCAGGGAGGAGAAATAGATATCCAACTGTCTTGCCAATTTACTGAAAGGATTACCCTTTCCATAATATAAAAAATGTCAACTGTTATTATAAATCAAAAATGCATAAATATGTGGGTCTTTTTTTAGCTCCTTATTTTTTTAGTTGAAGTAATAAATGTTTGACCAATGAAGTTTACATATTATTAACAGCATTCATTTGGCCAAACATCTACATGTTTGTAGAATCCTACTGTATATAAAGTAGGAATATATCAAGTACAGACTTTTCTAGCTCTTTCATCTATTCCAGTGCTCCAGCTATCTAATCATGTACCAATACTATACTGTCTTAATTACATAGTTTTATACTAGTCTTGATACCTGGTTGGATTTTTTTAACAAAGTTCTTCAAAACTGTCGTGCCTCTTTTGGCCCTTTGCATTTTCAAATAAATTTTAGATTCAGCTAAAAAGAAACAAAAGTAGATCGAAGGTAAATGAATGCTAATTTACTTATTCAGAAAATTAAGAGTCCAAGGTGGGAGAATCACTTGGGGCCAGGAGTTCACGACCAGCCTGGGAAACTGACCAAGATCCCATTTATAATTTTTTTAAAATTTTTTAAAAGAAAGAAAATTAGTATCCCAATGTATAATTTAGTGCCACAAAATTCATGTATAATAACTTTATAATACTTTTTTTTTTTTTTTTTGAGACGGAGTCTGGCTCTGTCGCCCAGGCTAGAGTGCAGTGGTGCGGTCTCGGCTCACTGCAACCTCTGCCTCCCAGCTTCAAGCGATTCTCCTGCCTCAGCCTCCCACGTAGCTGCAATTACAGGCATGCACCACCATGCCCAGCAAATTTTTATATTTTTAGTAGAGATGGGGGTTTCACGATGTTGGCCAGGTTGGTCTCAAACTCCTGATCTCAGGTGATCCGCCCATCTTGGCCTCCCAAAGTTCTGGGATTACAGGTATGAGCCCCCACACCCAGCCAATAACTTTATAACATTCTTAAACAGCATTTAAAGATCCATATTATTACTATGATGAACAAAGGGTGGTACACCAGAGAAAATAAACTAAAGAAACCAACACAAATCCAGTGTGCTCCACTTTAAGTAGACAAGAATTTATAAATTTGGCAAGAATTTATAAATTAGATACATTTGATTTTTTTAAGTTTCAAAAGATTCTTCCATTACACAGGGACTGCCAAAAATGTATATGTAGAGTTTTTCCTTTAAAAAAAAGAAAAAAAAGTATATTCCTCATGCATTCAGTACACAATGTGAGTTAGTAACTTAAAAAAAAATGAATGCCACATTATTTCTATACTATCAAACATAGGCATGTTTCAAGAAATGCTACTTGAGGACCAGCAATACTCAATGGCTACTGTACTGCAAAAAGGTATTTTTTTATTCATTATAAATGTACCACTCTACATATTCACTTATTTAAAATATTAAGAATAGCAAAAACAATGAAAGAAAAAACAGTTTTTAATCACCAAAGGCCTATCATAAGACATTACTAATAAGATATGACTTTTTTGTTAGGCTTTTTAAAAATTAAGTGTGTGTATTTGTTCCCTTTAAAAGTAATTTATTTGATTCTGATCACAAAATACAGGGAAAGAGCAAGGGCAACGTCTATAACAACCCCTTGGTCTCAACGTTCCCAATCTGTGCGTCTATAAATAACCTTTGTATAACAGCAAACTCATGCTGTCCCCCAAGCATTGTTTCACATTCTAACATCTTCAGAGTATAGTATGTGACCAGGTGGGAAGTTAAAACAGACGCCTCTTCACAAAGTAGAGTTCCCCTCCACATAGTGTTCCAGCTCCCTTTTGCCACTACTGAAACCAAAGTAGCTGGTTGTTCTCATTATTAATCTTCTAAAATTCTTTCATGAACAAGTAGGTCATAGACAAATTATGTCTGCACAATTCTTAGAGGGGCTTAAAGTAACCTTATAGAAAGGCAGTGACTGGTCTGTTCCTTGCCCCCAGCTTCCTAAGTCCCAGGCTGCCTGTGGCACCTGGACTGCCTCTCCTGGGTCTCCAACATTCCAGGGCAGCAATAAAGGAAAGGCAGGCAAGGCCAAGTATGAGGAATAAACAGTCTTTATTGGGCTCAGACCAGGAATCCATGGGTCTTGAGGACCTCTGTGCTGTCAATTTTCTTCTCCACGTTCTTTTTGGCCTGTTTCTGTAGCCTCATGAGCTGTCTTTTCTTCCAGTAGTGAATCTTAGCCTTCTCCTTCCTCTTCTCCTCCAGGATGGCTGTCACTTCCTGGTACTCCCTCAACATCATGAGCCAGACACCCCAGGTAGGCAAACTTTCTCACAGGCTTCAGGCGTAAGACCTTGAGGGCAGCAGGAACCACCATCCACTTTTTCTTGTCATAGGAGAATGGGATCCCATCAAACATCTTGAGGTGGTCCAAAGTAGCCTGGCCTCACTTGATCTTGTGGAGCAGCATGCTTTACATGGTCCATCAAAAGAGGTGGCTGGGGGCTTGGAAATGGTAGAGGCCTCAGAAAGGATTGGTGTTCATCTACTTGCAGAGGAAGGCCAGGTACTTTAACTTGTTTCTGTATAAATTGCCAGAAATGTTGATGCCCTCGCAACACATGATCATCACCTTCCAGCCCAGCAGTACCTGCTTGACCACAATGGCCGCTGGGCAACCCAGGAGATGGCCTTGACCTCAAGCACCAGGACCTTCCCCCTCCCAACTTTGGCAGCTGCCTGCGAAAGGCTAAATTGGGTGTGTTTTCACATTTGCTTACAAACAATTATAATACAGTTTTGAACATTTTATCAATATGTGTTGACTCTCTGTTCTGACTTAAAAGTCAATTTGGTAAGAAAATATTGTTCCCTCAGCTTTCATTTGGTTAATATTTGTCATTAAATCTTAATATATATTTTTACTTTCAACCTTTCTGGGTGCTTATGTTTTACATAGATTAAATCTGTTCTTTGATAAGACATGTAACTGGATTTTTTTTAATGCAGTCCGATAATCTGCCTATTAAATGGATAGTTTAGTCCATTTATACTTATTCTCAACACTTACATTTGGATTCATTTCTAGCAGCTTATTTTTATTGTTCTACTTTTTCTAAGTGTTTTTCCATTCCTGCCTTCTTTCTTTTGGATTAACTTATAGCTCCACTTTCAAGCCAGTTTTTCTTGTTTGCCTATAATTTACATTTCCATTTTTTAATGGTTACTCAAGAATTTTTAAAGTACATAGTAAAGTTTTAAAATATAATATTAATCAATATTTTTATTATTCTACCAAACAATAAGATCTTAGAATGCTTTAACCCTAATCAAACCCCAATTTACACACTGTGTTGTTGATTTTTGGTTCTATCTTAATTATTTTATTCTTATAAACCAGACTCTATTACAGTAAACACAGGTTTATCCTATGTTTTCCATTTCTTTCTTTCTTCATCATTCCTTCTTCCACCTAAAATCTTTCTTCTGGAAGTACTTCCTTTAGAAGTTACATTTTAATGATAAAATGTTGTTAGAAAACACTAACAATTTTCATCAGTGTGAAAAGTTATTTACCTCATCATTTGCAGATTTCAAAAAATGAACACAGATTCTTTGCAAATCCTCCCATTAAGAAAAATCTATTTCTCCATACCTTGAATTCAGGCTAGCCTTGTGATTTGTTTTGATCAATAAATGATATGCTGTAAGAGTTTTAAGCCAAGGCCACAAAAGATCTTACAGCTTCCACTCTCCTTTTTCTGGAAACCCTTCCACCACTATATGAACAAGCCCAGGTCAGCCCATTGGATAATGGGAAAAGCATGGCTACTTTCCCAGCTGACATTAAGCCAACCGCCAAATATATAAATGAGAGACAACTGGACCAACCTACCAACTACCAGATATGCACGAGTCCTTTATAGATCATCCAGTCCCAGCCACATTGGCCCAAACTACAAGAACTACCCAGATAACCCACAGAATCATGAGAAATACTGAACATTTGTTGTTTTAAAACATTACAACTTAAGATGGTTTACAGTGCAGCAAAAACTAACTGCTTCAAGAATGTGTCTGTTAAAAGATAATTTTACTGGATATAAATAAATAACTGATTGTGGTCAACAGTTATTTTCTCTTAACACTGAAGATAACATTCAATGTCTTCTGGCTTCCATTGCTGATGTGATAAATCAGCTGTTAGGCTAATTGTAATTTCTTTGCATAGGATCTCTTGTTCTCTCTGGCTGCTTTTAATATAGCTTCTTGGTTTTTGTATTCTGTATTTTTACTATATTTAGTCTGGAGATGAATTTCTTTTATTCTTTCTAGATCCTACTAGACATCCAGAATTGAGAGTTACTACAATGTTTCATAAATTCTGGGTTTTTTTTGTTTTGTTTTGTTTCACAAATTCTGAACACTTCAATAACTGTCTCCTTCTTCCCCAAGTTATCTCCATTCTAGAATTCAAATCAGACTTTTTGTTGATATCACTTTCATATTTTCCACATATTTACATCTTTGTGTACAAAGTTGTATCATCAAGATCACTTATTCACTCTTTAGTTTTATCTAATCTATGTTAAGCCCACCTAAATGGATCTATAATTTCAATTATAAAATCTTGAAAAAGATCAAATGAACCTTTTTAAAATCTTCCCGGTCAATTCTGAGAGTCTCTTGTGCCTTTATAATATTTTTAAATAATTATTTACTTAAATATATTTAAAGTACTTATATTCTAAATCTGATTGGTAGTCCTTTTCAGGTCTGCAGTTTGTTTTGCCATGTTTGTTGATTTATGACTGGAACTGAAACTTTACCTGTAGAAATATTTTGAGGCCTAGATTTTTAAAGTTAATTCCTCTAAAAACAATTAGTTGATGTATGCTTCTGCCAGGTACCTATGGCCACTGAAAATCTACAACCACTTTAAAGTAAACTTTTGGAATTTTTTGAGGCACATGTATAGTAGGTAAGCTCATGGCTGGGAATTCTCAGACTGAATATACACTGAGTGAACAGCATAACATGTGAATTATACCTCAATAAAGCTCCTTTTCTTTTATTTTTCCTCTCTTTTTACTTTTTCCTGTTCCCTACCTGATATTTCCCTGCCAGAGCCAAAGTTGCAGCAGACAAATATCACTACCACTTCTAATACTACTCTCATGAAATCTGGTGTAAGGGATTTATGCAGGAGTGTTTCCACCCTGCTTGTGTGCCAAGCTCTTTTCCTTGCAGCCCATTAAAACCAGAATAAGCAACAGCCCTAATGTAAAATTAGCTACAGAACACTTACTCCTGTGAAATTATGATTTCTTCACATTTCTTGGCTAAATTCGTATCAACTGACCATGCCTAGAAGGTATTTCCCTGAATGTATAAATCATTATGTTACTAGTAGTCTTCTTAATAGTAGAAATAATTTTCTCATGCAGGATAAAGGAAAGCTGTTCTTAGAGAACAAAATGTAAGAGAAATAATTTTCAAAAATATATCCATTTCTATAATTAGCTAAAGTAAAGCTATCATTTCTGACTCTTTCTAAATTTTTGTGACCTAGAGTTCTTCTTCACTTTAAACCTGGACTTTTCTTATCATAGATTAATCATATGTATATAATTATTACTTTAGAATTTTTAATGAGACCTGAACAAAAGCTAAAGAAAAGAGTTGTACAGACAAATCATTCTATATTTTATTTCTCTGAGAGAAATAACAAACTTGTAACTTTTATTAATCAAGAAGATTGTAAGTAAAGCTACAATGAGACACCACTTCACAACCACTAGAATGGCTATGATCAAAAAAAAAGATAATAACAAATGAGAATGTGGAGAAATTAGGATCATCCTAACTTGCTGGTGGTAATGCAAAATGGTGCAGCTGCTTTGGAAAACAGTCTGGATAATTCCTCCAAAAGTTAAACATGGAGTTACTATACTAACCATAATTCCTATCTTACGCATATACCCAAGAGAAATGAAAATACACGTCCCACAAAAACCTATATACAAATTATGTACATTTTATCATAACAGCCAAAATGTGGAAACAACCCAATGTTCATTAACTGATTAATGGAGAAACAGAATGTAGCATATCCATCAATGGAATATAACTCAGCAATAAGAAGAAATGTTAGTATTGACACGTTACAGCATAGATAAACCTCAGAAACATTATGAAAACTAAGTTTAAAAAAAAAGACAAAAAGGACTACATATTGCGTGATTCCATTTATAGGAAATACTCAGAATGAGCAAATATGTAGAAAGAAAGTAGATTAGTGGTTGCCTAGGGCTGGAGGAGTTGGGGAAAACAGGGAATGACTACTGACAAATATGAGATTTATTTTTGGGATGATGAAAGTACTCTAAAATTTATTGTAATAATAGTTGCACAGATCTGAGAATATACTAAAATCCACTAAACTGTATGCTTGGTGAACTGGGTGAATTCACTGAATTGTATACTGAATATACACTGAGTGAACAGCATAACATATGAACTACACCTCAATAAAGCTATTTTTATTTTCAAAGTAGAAACAACTCAAAGGCTCACTGACTAATAAATGGATAAACAAAATGTGGTGTATCCATACAGTGGAATATTGTTCAGTCATATAAAGAAATGAACTACTCATATATGCCGTAACATAGATGAATGTTGAAAACATTATGTTATATGAAGAAACCAGACACAAATGGCCACATATAATTCCACTTACATGAAATATTCAGAATGGGTGAGCTCAAAGAGACAGAAAAGAAAATTAGTGATTTTGTATGGGGCTGAGGAAAAGGGAGAACAGGGAGTGACTACTAATGAGTATTGTTATAGCCTGAACTGTATCACTCCCTCAAAATTCACATGTTAAAGCCCTAACCCCCAATGTGACTGTAATTGGAAATAAGCCCTTTAAGCGCTTATTAAGGTTAAATGAGGTCCTAAGAGTGAGGCACTAATCCCATGGAAATGGTATCCATATGAGAAGAGGAAGAAATACCAGAGACCTCTCCCTCTGTGCACACACAGATGAAAAGTCATGTGAGAACACAGCAAGTAGCAGCCATCTGCAAGCCAGGGACAGGCTGCTATGAAACCAAACCACTGGCACCCTGATCTTTGACTTTCAACCTCTACCACTGTGAGAAATAAATTTCTATTGTTTCAGCTACCCAGTCTATGGTATTTTTTCATAGCAGCCTGAGCAGACAAATACAGGTACGGAGTTTCTTTCTGGGGTAATGAGTATGTTCTCAAGTTAAATAGTAATGACAGCTGTGCAACTCTGTGACTACACACCACTAACTTGTACACTTTAAAAGGGTTAATTTTATGATATATAAATTAGATCACAATAAAGCTGTTAAAAAACAAAATAATATTATAAGAACTGATTTTAGGTGTCCTGTTATTCAAAAGATTCAATACACTTCATCTATCTAACATGTTTCTGAATAAATCTAACTAAATATACAAAGCCTTACCTTTCAAAGAAAGAAATTGCCAGAATTATATATAGACATGGTCTGTCCCTATGAGTTGCTTCTTTCAGAAAGCTCTATGAATTGAAACTTCTTTTTTTTTAAGTCAGAACTAATACTTAAACTTCTAATATTAATATGACATAATAAAAAGAGCACAGTTTGTTTTTCAGTTACTGATAACATAATAATGAGCATATCAATTGCTACTAATCTTTTGTAATCATGGTTTCCTCATTTGTAAAATGAACAAAATAGTATCTGCCTTATAGTATTACTCTGAAGACAGCATGAAATAAGAAAAAGCACTTTGTAAAGCAGAATATAAGTATAAGACATATCACCTCAATGATGTTAGCAGAAGTCAGATCTAACTTTTTTAAAGAAGATAAAAATATGTATTTCAAAATCTTCAAAAATCAAAGCCTATCTATCTTCAGAGAATTACTCTGAAGACAGCATAAAATAAGGGAAAACACTTTGTAAAGCAGAATGTAAATATAAGATATATCACCTCAATGATGTTAACAGAAATCAGATCTAACATTTTTAAAGGAAAAAAATACAGATTTCAAAATCCTCAAAAATCAAAGCCTACTGTAAAATCAACTTGTTGATTTTATATTTGTTACACAGCAGGCTTAGCTTCATATATATGTTAGGCTTAGAATAGTAGGATTAGCTTCATACATAGGTTTGAACACTGAATAGCACTCAAAATGACATACCGAATTTAAAAGCTGACTTTATGTTTGTTACACGGTAGGCTTAGCTTCACATTTATGTTAGGCTTAGCACAGTAGGCTCAGCTTCATATATACGTTTGAATGCTGAATAGCATTTAAAGTGATATACAGAACAATATTTCTCAAAAGGACACAAAAGCTACTATAAAATCTACTCGGATTTTGTTACACCAGTACTAAAATCTTACCCAGGAAAATAAAAGTTGTAAGTAAAAGACATAAATACTCACTTAAGCGATAAGCATTTTACAAGAAGTCTTTGACCAAAATGTTCTTTGGGTACGTCAGGAACACTAAGCCGTTCTATTGGTTCTTCCTACAAATTGACAAGCAACACCAAAATGAATAGGCTTCTCATATTCCAGCCGTTTCATTTTATTTTTTTAAGAACTTACTTTACTAATCTAATAAGTTTAATCTGCACAATAGAACACAGAAAAGAATGACCTATCTACAGACAGAAGTTACTCTGACCAGGCACGGTGGCTCATGCCTGTAATCCCAGCACTTTGGGAGGCCAAGGTGGGCAGATCATCTGAGGTTGAGAGTTTGAGACTAGCCTGACCAACATGGAGAAACCCTGTTTCTACTAAAAACACAAAATTAGCTGGGCATGGTGGTGCATGCCTATAATCCCAGCAACTTGGGAGGCTGAGGCAGGAGAATCACTTGAACCCAGGAGGCAGAGGTTGACGTAGGCCTAGATCACGCCATTGCACTCCAGCCTGGCCAACAAGAGTGAAACTTGTCTCAAAAAATAAGATAAAATAAAAATAAATTCACTAGTATAAAATGTATTCATTTATAAAAATTACAGCTATGTTTCAGTTGCTATATCCTCTACATTATTGTAATAAATACTATATACTAATCATAATCCCAAAAGATCGATTTTAATAATCATTTGCTTCTTTATATGCAAACATCTATACCTCATCTGGTGATGGATGCAAAGCAAAAAGTTCTTTGTGACGGTTTGATTTCCTTTGGTCATCATTCTGACGGTCTATTTCTTCATTTGGAGTTCGATCAAGTAAATTGGGAAGCAAAGCATCAGGAAGTGAATTTTTCAAGTCAAAGATGCTACAGGCCCAGCTACCCCTTGGGGTATCATCTATTGACACTGAACGTCTTTTAAGATCATCCTGTCATGCAAAACATTAAATATGAATATATTAATTAATAAATAAATTAACAACTATTTTAAAATAACTTCTTATAGTTATTTAAGAATAAAAGTATTACTTGGTCATCCTGGTAGTTGTTGCCATCTGGAGCTTCATCAGATTCAAAGACCTGTTTTGGTAAACCTTTTTGCCTTTCTTTCTGTTTATCTAATGTATTGGGATTAAATCCTGTTCCCAATTTATGATATCTATTAAAGAAAAAAAGTTAAATAAATATCAACTATCAAACTTCGGAATTTTTTCACTTTTTGGGCATCATTATGTAAATAAGGCAAGTGTTCTCTGCATTATTCATATAATAAGAATCTATTCTAGCAATTTAAGTTAAAGAAAATTTCCATTCTGTGTTCCCTTAACCTAACTAGGGAGTATGAATTTCCAAAAGCAAATATATTTTCCTTCTTTCCATGACAAGCATGTGTATACAAATTAAGTTGCACTTTCAATTCAGCGAATTGGTCAGTAAAAAGAAAACTTGGGAAGCTAGTAACTAGGGTTAAAGAATAAAATGAGAAAAAAGAAAATATACATTGAATTAAGAATAATATAAAATTTTAAAGGTTAAATAGGCCAGGTGCGGTGGCTCACACCTGTAATCCCAACACTTTGGGAGGCCGAGGTCAGACGTTCAAGACCAGCCTGGCCAACATGGTGAAACCGCATCTCTACTAAAACAAAAACATTAGCTTGGTGTGGTGGCACACGCCTATAATCCCAGCTACTCAGGAAGCTGAGGCAGCAGAACTGCTTGAACCTGGGAGAGGTTGCAGTGAGCCGAGATGATACCACTGCACTCCAGCCTGGGTAACAGAGTGAGACTCCATCTCAAAAAAAAAAAAAAAAAGGTTAAATATATATATATATGCATACAAAGTACTGAATCTTAAAATTTCAAATAGCCAAGAAATTTTTTGCTACATCTCATTGTCTATAAAAGATCTTAACTTAAAGCCACAGACTTGCAAAATGAAAAACAGCAAAATCTACACCATCACTGTGTTCATATGCATATTACTTAACATTACATATATACACACAGTTAGCTAAAAACAACTCTTAAATTAGTGGACCCTTCTTTCTTAACAATCCAGTAACAACCTAATACCCAAGAACATCAAATATAAGCTGATCAAAGAGCAATTATCGTTCAGGATTCAACACTGAAGGAGTATTTTAATTGAAGCAAAACAATAATGTTCACAAGAAGATGGTATGGTTCTTGCTATCACCCAATTCACGAGATAGTAAAGAATCACATTTGATATGAATTACTCACATCCAGTCTTGTTGCTAAAGCTATTAAAATAGCAATTACATAGTATTAACCATCACAGCATAATCACAAAAGAAAGTATTTTTCTCTGAAACAACTAAAGACACTTAATATAGCATAACATGAAAGCTATTACTTAGAAGCAGATATCTTAATTTTTAATGGAATGTTTCAAATGCCTTAATTTGTAAAGCTCCACACGTAAGCTGCTCTGGTAAATCAGAATGCTATTGAATTATATCCTAAAAAAATGGACAATATGAAATTCAAGAAAGCAAAGAATGATTCATGATTCATGATCAATACTCTCTTCTATATTATCATCCTGTCCTCTAGTCAGTTGCTATGATAAGGCTCTATAATTACCCATCCAACCACACATACATCACCATTTTTCTGACTCGTTTCTTGGCATTATCACTCTCACTTACTGTTCCAGCCACACTGTCCTCTTTACTGTCTGTTCCTTGAACATTTCTAGTATGCTTTCAATATGAAGCCTTTGCGTGTATTGCTCTTCCCTCTGCCTAATAACATTCTTCCCCCAGATATTCACAGGGCTCAATTCCTTCAGGTCTCTGCTCAAAATCACCTATCAGTAAGGCTTCCTCTGATTAATTATATAAAACAGAAGGCTGAGCATGATGGCTCACAACTGTAATCCCAATGCTTGGGGAGGGTGAGGTAGGAGGATGGCTTGAGGCCAGGAATTTAAGGTTACAATGAGGTATGACTGTCCTACTGCACTCTAGCCAAGGCAACAGAGACCTTGTCCCAAGTAAATAACTAAATAGAAACCAAAATAAATTATAAAATAGAAATATTTGTCCCTCTTCTTGGCTCTCTCTATCCACTTCACCCTACTTTTTTCTCCACTTGACTCACCTAGATCATTATCTATTCTATATTTATCTGTGTTTGTTTATTGTCTATTGACAATCTCATCTCCCACTAGAATATGGAAAGAGAGTTGGTTTTGTTCACTGCTGTATCATCAGTCTTCAGTATAGTGCCTGGTACATATGAGTCTCTCAATAAACATTTACTGAACAAATAAATAAGTGAAGTATTTTTATGTCCCTTTACCATTCTGTGCTAAATCGTGGAAGAATTTTGTGACTTCATCTTACAGCTATTTCACTTTTCAGCAACATCCATACCACCATTAAGCCCATCTGCTGAGTTTGTAAGATTTCTTCACTGATCAAAATTTTAATTTCCAAAGATAACTAATTGATTTTTATATGGCTAAAATATCCTTTCACAATTCTCATGTACATTATTCTCATGTACATAAGTATATTCATTACACTTAAAGGTCTTAATCTATGTTCTATTAACTATTTCCTAAATTATTAGTACTTTTATTTGTAGTTGGATAACTCTCTTTCAAGTGTATTGGCTTCCATCCAATACTTGGCAATTTTGGGTTCTATCTTAATTTTTTAATTTGTATCCTCCACATCTGTCTTAAACTACTGTATCTGCTTATCCCAGCCGATAGCCAGTGGTTGTGCGGAAAAGGCAGATCACGCCACCAGGCAAAGTCTGCCAGCACCTAGTCTTCTGGGTATGAGGATTCCTTCTCCCTCCAAGGTATGCTCACCCTGGGCACTAAACTATTAGCCTAAGCCTCCACAATTACTGCTCCAAAAAAGAAAAAAGAAGGCAGGTATCTCTGCTGCCACTGTGCACACATGGTAGAAGAGGTTTCAAGGTAACCGTATGTACAATATTTACCAAGTCTCCCTTTCCACTGCCTGTATTCACGGTTCTGAGCTTAAGGCACTACTGAAGCTCTTGTATATATCTTCTTAGATTATTCTGGACTATGGTTTTCTCTTACACTCCAATCACGTCTATCTTTTTTCTTTCAGAGAAACCTCATAACTTCTAGTTCATCAAAAGTACTCCCTTTGGTCTTCCACTTACTAGTACATATAATGTATAATATCTAGTATAACAGAAAAAAATAAGAGCTTTAGAATCTGATGCTCCTATGTTCCAATCCTGACTACCTTAATTATTGGTTTGCAGGATCTCAAAGAAGTTACTTAACTACTCTGAGCCTGAGCTACCTTATCTGTTAAAACCTTAAATGAGGCCGGGCGTGGTGGCTCACGCCTGTAATCCCAGCACTTTGGGAGGCTGAGGCGGGTGGATCACGAGGTCAAGAGATCGAGACCATCCTGGTCAACATGGTGAAACCCGTCTCTACTAAAAATACAAAAAATTAGCTGGGCATGGTGGCGCGTGCCTGTAATCCCAGCTACTCAGGAGGCTGAGGCAGGAGAATTGCCTGAACCCAGGAGGCGGAGGTTGCGGTGAGCCAAGATTGCGCCATTGCACTCCAGCCTGGGTAACATGAGCGAAACTCCGTCTCAAAAAAAAAACCTTAAATGAGATGAGTGCAAAGTGCCCAGTAAAATGCCCAGAACATAACCCATAAATGTTAATTCTCTTATCCTCTTGCCTAAACCAAGGTTAACAACCCTATGCTTAGAATTAAGTAGGAGATTTCCACAATTCTGAGGTCAATATATTTTACAACTAACCTTTTTATTAAGATTTCTGATTATAGGTTTCTAACACATACGCTCAGAGGTAAAGACTTTTGAATTATCTGACAGAGGAACAGTATTCTTCAGTAATGTCTAAAATCTGGCTAGCAGAATACTTATCAAAATTGTAAGTTCATAAAAACAGCTCTTCTATATAAAGGGTAGCAGACTGTGCTTTTATTAGGTCACACTGAAACTAAAAAGCATGTCAGCATTATCCCCCAGAGTGATATTTAGCACTATGTTAAGCTTAGTGAAATAAGACAGCAGCCATGAGGGCAAAACAATAAGCAATGGATATATCACTCTTGCCAGTGCTACTCTGCATAGATTATTTCATGTGTAAAAACTATAATGTCATAACAGAATTCTCCACTACTTCAATCATATCTCCTTTAGAAAAATAAGGTTAAGAAGCTTCAGTATGAAGACCCTTCTCCATTATGCAAATTAGCAAAGGATTATTGTATAAATTAATTTTATTACTTTTATTGTACTTCTTTTATTTTTTGAGACAGAGTCTCACTCTGCTGCCCAGGCTAGAGTGCAGTGGGGCCATCTTGGCTCACTGCAACCTCCGCCTCCCAGATTCAAGTGATTCTTCTGCCTCAGCCTCCCAAGTAGCTGGGATTACAGGCACGTACCACCACGTGCAGCTAATTTTTGTATTTTCAGTAGAGACAGGGTTTCACCATATTGGCCAGGCTGGTCTTGAACTCCTGACCTCAGGTGATCTGCCTGCCTCAGCCTCCCAAAGTGCTGGGATTACAGGTGTGAGCCACCATGCCCAGCCTGGACCTCTTAATGTGACTTATTATCCCACAGTTTATTAGGAAAATAAATTTTGGCTAGAATTAAATATTACTTTTTACAAATATTTACCTGATTGGATGTAGAGGTTAAAGATCTATAAATATTAGCTAGAAACAGCAGAGACCTTTCAAATAGCTTGGTCTGTAAAACAGCCTATTAATTTTAGCTTAGCTATTTAAGTTTCACTAAACTGGATTCTTTTTGAGAAATACAAATTATTCATTAATATCCGACCATTATTTCCTAAAAGAATTAGACTACAAAATCATTATTATACACTGTTAGTTTTTTCTTTTTTTTTTTTAACAAAGGCGTTTAGTTTATTCTCTTCAGTATCACTGATATTCTCATGGTTCACATTTGCCAAAGCCGCTCCTCTCCTTACAGTAGTTAAATGTGCAATCTCACTTGGGGGCCCAGGGAGGGGTGGGGGCTTGGCCCAGGGTGGGGAAGGCGTTGGCACTTCACGTGGACAGGGTGGGCAGCCTGTCCTGCGTGAAAGAGGAGTGGGTGAGTGGGCGGCCAAGGAAGGGAGTTGGCAAGGGAGGGCCCCATAGTCTTTTTTTTTCTGGTGGTCGGTGATTCTCCATTCAGATTCCTTCCTGGCTGCCCAGGGTGGGGGAATCATGCAGCTCAGGGCAGGGCAGGGGAGGAAGAGAAGGAAAAAGCAGCAGGCCACCCAGGGGCCAGGGGGGAGATGAAAGGCAGGGCAAGGGGGGCACAGGGGTGGCTCCTGGGGTAAGGCACAACCCTGTCTTTGGCTCTCCAGTTCTTAATGATTTATGATAATATAAAAATACTATTTTCCCATGAATCATATTTTATAAAGAAAGTAAGTAAAAGTAACTGCAGAATTCCTAAGGAGTAAATATCTATATACAAAGGTTCTTTTGTTTCTTCAGCTATTTTGTTTAAACAAATTTTCATCTCATAATTATTACAATCTGCCTTAATCCATTTACAAATCTTACTCAGCATTTGTAATGTTGTAATAAATATATAACTTACTTTCTGATGACAATTGCCCAGTCTTCTGTATAACTTCTTATACAGTCTCTAACATGTGGATCCATTTCACTATTTTAAAAAAGAACATATATTTATAACTTAAGACAGGACAGCACTGACATTCATTAATTTGGTTGCTACAACTGTTCAAGTAACAGGAAATGATGATGCTACAAGAAATAGGCTCTAAATAAAATAATGGAAGAGAGCCTTTCTATAGTTACTCTAAAGCCTAAAACAGGTCAATGTCTCCTTACCTTTCTTCAGGTACAGCTGAAACAAGAGTTCTGCAGTCCCGAGGACTATAAACAACTTCAATATCATCTGGAGGAAATTCAATCAAATCCCGTAAAGGCCCAGAATCCACAGTCAAAGGATGAGTAATGAGGTAATCTTCCAAATCCACGGGATCTACTGCTTCAGTAAGGGGCACCTTTGTAAAACAGTGGGATAAGAGACGGGTAGAGGCAAATGTAAGGATTTTAAAACTTAAGGCAAATAACTTACTATTTTTTTAAATATATTAAGCTTTTAATCTAGTTCTTTATAAAATTTTAACAGATACTCAACCAGAGGCACTAAAGAAAACACAAAGTGTTAGCCTTCTTACATTCCTTGATGTTTTGGGTCATACTCTCTTTAACAACCTTGCTGACACTTTGCCCATAACTCTCACATAAATACACTAGTAAGAATTAACAGTTTTATTCTACTTTATAGTTTACAAAGTACTCACTGGAAGGATTCTTTTTGCTTTTTTATATCCTTGGATATATTTTTTAAAAAAAGTAAGTTGCTACATTTCTAAACAGTGTTCTTACTTTATTTCTTGTTTTAGTTGATTATCCTAGTAAAAACATATAATCAGACCGGGGTAGGTTTAAAAAATGGCCCTCTAAAAATTCTCCATATTCTAAAACATCGGCCCTGTACATGTTACCTTGTATGGAAGAAAATAAATAAATAAAATTTAAAAACAGTCTTTGCAGATATTATTAAGGATCTTAAAACAGGGGTATTATCCTGGATTATCCAAGTAGTTTCTAAATGCAATCAAATATATCCTCATGAGGAGACAAAGGGAGATTTAGGCTATACACAGAGAGAGAAAAAAAGTTGTATAAAGATGGAAAAAGAGAGAGATTTGAATATTCTGGCCTTAAAGATAGAGGTGATGTGACCACAAGTCAAGGAATGCCAAAACCATCAGAATTTGGAAGAGGCAAGGAACTGATACTTCACTAGAACATCCAAAGAAAGCACAGCCCTGCCAAAATCTTATTTTAGTCCAGTGATACTGATTTCAGACTTCTGGCCTCTAGCACTGTGAGAGAAAAATTTTCTTTTGTTTTAAGCCACCCAGTTTGTAGTACTTTGTTACAGTAGCCATAGGAAAGGAATACTCAGGCCCTATTAAAACTATCCCTAAACAATAATAAAAGACTGGTAGCATTCTTTAGCCAAGTTTTTAATAAGATACGTTTTAATAAAATACCATACTTCCTATCTAGTTGAAGAAAGAAAAATATATTCTGACAAACCTATGAAGGATATATAACAAACATGCAGTTGTAGAAAAATGAAAATAAGAACACGTTATTTCTCAGGATATTCATCTGGAATGAAAACACTGAAACCTGCCTCTGTGCAGGTATACACTATTAAATAGAAGGTGCTTTAATCTATGCTTCTTTGGACTGAACTTTTTTTTTTTTTTTGAGACAGGGTCTTCCTCTGTCACCCAGGCTGGAAGTGCAGTAGTGCAATTTCAGCTCACTGCAACCTTTGCTTCCTGGGCTCAAGGGATTCTCCTACCTCAGCCTCCCAAGTAGCTGGGATTACAGGTGTGAGCCACCATGCCTGGCTAATTTTTTTTTTTTTTTTTTTTTTTTTTTTGTAGAGACAGGGTCTCACCATGTTGCTGAGGCTAATCTCGAACTCCTGAGCTCAAGCAGTCTGCCTGACTCGGCTTCCCCAAGTGCTGGGATTACAGGCATGAGCCACAGTGCCCAGCCTGAACTGAACATTTTAAAGATATTGAGTAAAATAATAAATAACACATCTTAAACACTCAAAAGATGGTAGTTATTTATCATTATCAGTATATGCTATCTCATTTAAATATCCCCCAAACCCTGTAAGTTAGATATAATTACTATTTCAATTCTACAAATAAAGGCATTTGTGCTCAAAAAGGCTAACTAACACCTGAAAATAAAATAGGCACAAAATGGTAGGGCAGAAATTTGAAATGAGGTTTTCAAGCTCTAAAATTTTTTCTACATTTTACATTTTTTCTCATAAACATTCTATCTCACCTATCCTATTAAATACAAATTAAGCTATGATGTTGTTTTTAACAGAGAAAAAGAAAATAATCCAACAGGAAAAGAAAGATCTTCTTTAACCGTTGTTACTAGAACTGGATATCCATATTTAAAAAATAGACCCCAATCTTTGTATCACAACATATACAAAAATTAAATTGAGATGGATCACAGATACAAACATACATGCTAAAAGTATAAAGCTACTTGAAGAAAACACAGCAGAATGTCTTTACAGTTTGGGAGTAGGCAAAGTTTTCTTAGACATGAAAAAAGAATGATCATAAAAGAAAAATTGGATTCATTAAAAGGCATTGTTAAGAAAATGATTAGGAGTTTGAGACCAGCCTGGCCAACACATGGTGAAACCTCATCTCTACTAAAAATACAAACAACAACAAAAAATTAGCCAAGCATGGTGGCGGACACCTGCAAACCCAGCTACTCTAGAGGCTGAGGCAGGAAAAATGCTTGAACCCAGGAGGTGGAGTTTGCAGCTAGCTGAGATTGCTCCATTGCACTCCAGCCTGGGCAACAACAGTGAGACTCCATCTCAAAAAAAAAAAAGAAAGAAAGAAAAGAAAGGAAGGAAGGAAGGAAGGAAAGAAAATGGTTAATAAGTCATACTAAAATATTTACAAAGTTTATTTGATAAAGGACTAGCACTTAGAATATATAAAGAAGTCCTATATCTCAGTAATTTTTTTAAAGCCATACACTCAAATAAATGGGAAAAAATTAAGCACATAAAAAAAGTGCTCAAACATCGAAAGTCACTAGGGGGTACTTTCACTTCTGGGAAAATGAAACAGAAGTACTTTACTCTTTCGACTAAGTACAACAGCCTAGATATTACATAGAAAACAAAAGAAGATTAAGAAAAAGGCTGACTGGCAGGGACATCAGAACCCAAGGAAAGGCATGACAGTGAGTTACTTCAAAATTTCTTTTTACCTTATACATTCCAGACTTAGAACTAGAAAAGCCCACAATGCACAAACACCAAGGAGCACTGCAGGGGCACGGGGGAAGGGGGAACAAGGGGTGGGGAGCCTGTTTTCCCCAGCCAAAAGATCAAGAAAGAAGCAGCCTGACAAAACAAAAAACATTTCGACTATAACTCTCAAAGGCCAAGTGGGGAGCTAGATTTCTACCCTCACCAAGTTGTAACAAGGCATCCCAACTCTCCCCACCAGGGTAGTATCAGAGAAGTCCAAGTAGGGAGTTGGGATTTTCATATCTACTAAGCAATAATGAGTCTCTTACTCCCATCGTGTGCAAGCAGCAACACAGCTCCTCTTTCCTTTGTCATTTGGGCAGTGTCAGAAAAGGTCTAGTGGAGAGTAAGTACCTCCACCAATGCCTAGTGTAACAATGCCACACACCCCTGGGTGTCAGTGGAGGCCGTGTGAGGAATACTAAGGAGCACTACAGCCCTTCCCAGCTAAATAGTGTGAGCTGTGGTCCAGTACTTACTGCTCAACAGTAAGTAACGAGGAGTCCTTTCCCTCCTTGTATACCAAAAGAAGACAAATAAGAAATCTGAACTTCTACTCCGTCTGTCCAAAACAAAATAGCATCCATCTATAACTAGAGCAGTATCAGAGAAATCTAGCTAAAATATATTTAAATAAGACCCAGAAATTCACAACATAAAACCCAAAAGGTCTAAGTTCCAATCAAAAATCTCTCATCATACTAAAAACCAGGAAAATCTTAACACTAATTAAAAACACAATCTATAGATGTCGATACCAAGATAAGAGATCTTAGCATTATATGACAAAAATTTTATTTTATTTTTTTATTTTTCTTTTTTTAAGGAAGAAAGAAAGAGAGAAAGAAACAAAAAAAGATGGAGAAAGAAACAAAAAAAGATGGAGAAAGAAAAAGGAAGAGAAGGAGAGAGAACGGGAGTATTGCTTTATTGCCCAGGCTAGAATGCAGTCTAAAAATGGGAATTGAAAACCTCTTTTATGCCAATAATTGTGCTTAACAATGGAGACAGGAAGGAATAAGGGAAGAAAATAACAAACAAGCAGCCAACAAATATTTCATTTAAACCTATGAAATGTTATGCAATTATTGAGGAGTGATTTACTTCCAATTATGTAGTCACTTTTGGAATAGGTGTGATATGGTACTGATAAGAATGTATGTTCTGTGTATTTGAAGTGGAGAGTTCTATAAATGTTTACTTGTTTCGGGTCTGAGTTCAAGTCCTGGATATCCTTGTTAATTTTCTATCTCATTGATCAGTCTAATATTGACAATGTGATGTTACAGTCTCCCACTATTATTGTGTGGGAGGCTAAGTCTCTTTATAAGTCATTAAGAACTTGTCTTATGTATCTGGGTACTCCTGTATTGGGTGCGTGTATATTTAGGATCGTTAGCTCTTCTTGTTGCATTGATCCTTTTACCATTATGTAATGTCCTTCTTTGCCTCTTTTGATCTTTGTTGCTTTAAGGTCTATTTTATCAGAGGTGAAAATTGCAACTCCTGCTTTTTATTTATTTATTTATGTTTGCTCTCTGTTTGGTTGGTAAATCTTCCTCTGTCCCTTTGAGTCTTTGTGTATCGCTGCATGTGAGATGGGTCTGGATACAGCGTACCAATGGGTTTTGGCTTTTTATCCAGTTAATAATATATATGAGTTTAATACTGCCATTTGATTCTAGCTGGATATATTTTTGGAAAGGCTGATACTGGTTGTTCCTTTATATGTGTAGTGCTTCTTTCAGAAGCTTCTGCAAAGCAGGCCTGGTGACGGTAAAATCTCTAAGTACTTGTTGTTTGCAAAAGATTTTATTTTTCCTTCACTTTTGAAGCTCAGTTTGGCTGGATATGAAATTCTGGGTTGAAAGTTCTTTTCTTTAAGGATGTTGAATATTGGCCCTCACTCTTTTCTGGCTTGTAGGGTTTCTGCTGAGAGATCTGCTGTGAGTCTGACAGGCTTCCCTTCGTGGGTAACCTGACCTTTCTCTCTGGCTGCTCTTAGTATTTTCTCCTTCATTTCAACACTAGTGAATCTGATGATTATGTGCCTTGGGGTTGGTCTTCTTGAGGAATATCTTTGTAGTGTTCTCTGTATTACCTGGAGTTGAATATTGTCCTGTCTTACTAGGTTGGGAAAGTTTTCCTGAATAATCTCCTGAAGAGTATTTTCCAACTGGGATTCATTCTCTTCGTCACATTCAGGTACATCTATCAAACGTAGATTAGGTCTTTTCATATAGTCCCGTATTTCTTGGAGACTTTGCTCATTCTTTTTTACCCTTTTTTCTCTAATCTTGACTTCTCGTTTTATTTCATTAAGTTGGTCTTCGAACTCTGATATCCTTTTTTCTGCTTGATCAATTCGACTGTTAAAACTTGTGCATACTTCGCGAAGTTCTCGTGTTGTGTTTTTCAGCTCCATTAATTCACCTATATTCCTCTCCAAATTGTCTATTCTCGTTAGCATTTCATCAAACCTTTTTTCAAAGTTCTTAGTTTCTTTGCATTGGGTTAGAACAAGTTCTTTTAATTCACAGAAGTTTCTTATCATCCACCTTCTGAAGTCTACTTCTGTTAATGGAATGCACTCATTCTCCATCAGGGCTTGTTCCGTTGCTGATGAGGAACTGTGATCACCTGTAGAGGGAGAGGCATTCTGATTTTGGGTATTCTCAGCCTTTTTACGCTGGTTTCTTCCCATCATTGTAAATTTATCCACCTGTCGTCTTTGTGATTTCCGACTTTCAAATTAGGTTTCTGAGTGGACGTCGAACTTGTTGATTTCCAGCGCCGAAATCTGAGCAATCCACTGAGTCAGCCAAAACAGCAGTGTTAAGATTGATGGTGCTTTTCTGCCCTGGAATCGGCCAAAAGGAGAGACCCAGTCCCGCTCAGTCTGCACCAAGAACTGCCGCGCTGAGGCGCCAGCAAAACCGCCGTGCCGGCCACAAGAGTCGTGCTAGCGACCCGTGGGGCTCCTCCGCTGGGAATCTCCTGGTCCGTGAGCAACAAAAATTCGTCTGAAAGTGTGGCATCCTCTCGTTCTCTGCACTTTCACTGGGAGCTACTATCCCGAGCTGCTAGTGGTCGGCCATCTTGTATGACAAAGATTTTAAAGCAAACATAAGAAAAATATTCAACAGCAATTATAAACACTCTTAAAATAAGTGAAAAACCAGTAACTCTGTAAAGAAATAAAGTCTCAGCACAGAAACAGAAGATATAAGGAAGAACTAAACGGAAATTTTAGAACTGAAAAATACAATAACCAAAATTAAAAATTTAACAGGCAAATACACTAGTAGAATAGAGGGGACAGAGGAGGTAAAAATCAGTTATTTTAAAGAAAGAAAAATCGAAATTATCCAATCTGAACAGTATTAAAAGAAAAACAGACTGAAAAAATTCAAAACAAAAATAAAAATAAAATGTATCTTCAGGGACAAACTACACTAAAATATCCAACATTAGCATCACCAGAGACCTGGAAAGTGAGGAAAAAGAGGGCAGGACTGAAACAGATCTGAAAAAACAATGGCTGAAAACTTCTATATTTGAAAAAAAGACACAACCCTACAGACTCAAGAAGCTAAGCAAACCTTAAACAGGATAAAGCCAAAGAAACATGTACCATGACACAGCAACCAAACTTAGACCCAAAAGAAACAGGCCGGGCACAGTGGCTCACACCTGTAATCCTAGCACTTTGGGAGGCAGAGGTGGGCGGATGACATAAGGTCAGGAGTTCGAGACCAGCCCGGCCAACATAGTGAAATCCTGTCTCTATTAAAAATATAAAAATTAGCTGGGCGTGGTGGTGGGTGCCTATGATCCCAGCTACTCAGGAGGCTGAGGCATGAGAATCGCTTGAATCCTGGAGGCGGAGATTGCAGTGAGCCAAGATTGCATCACTGCACTCCATCCTGGGGGATAGAGCGAGACTCTGTCTCAAAACAAAAAAACACCTTGAAAGCAGTGAGGGGAAAATGACACCTTGCCTCTATGGGGAAATATATAGATTTCTCATCAAAAATCATGGCAGTCAAAATAAAGCGGCACAACATTTTTCAAGTGCTGAAAGAAAATAACTGACTACCTGGAATTTTAGATCCTGCAAATATGGCTTGAAGAATGAAGGGGAAGGCCAGGTACAGTAGCTCATGCCTGTAATCCCAGCACTTTGGGAGGCCAAGGCAGGTGGATCACCTGAGCTCAGGAGTTCAAGGCCAGCCTGGGAAACATAGCAAAACCTCAGCTCTACCAAAAATATACAAAAAATTGGCTGGGCATGGTGGCATGCACCTGTGGTCGCAGCTACTCCGATGGCTAGGGTGGGAGAATTACTTAAGCCTGGGAGGCAGAGGTTGCAGTAAGCTGAGATTGCACCACTACACTCCAACCTGGGTGACAGACTGAGACCCACCACATCTCAAAAGAAAAAAAAAAAGAACGAAGGAGAAATCATGACATACTCTAATAAAGAAAAACTAAGGGATTCGTCACCAGCAGATCTATTCTAAAAGAAAGGATAAAAGAAATTCCCTGAACAAAAAGGAAATAATAAAAGGTATCTAGAAGTATTACAAAGGAAAAATAAACACAGCACGAGCAAAAAATATAGATAAATACAATAGACTTTCCTTTTCCTTTTGACTTTTCTAAATTGGCCAATATGATTCTAAATGTATATAGAGAAAATGTTTAAGATAATTATATATAGGAGAGGGTAAAGGGATATAGAAATAGGTAAGGTTTCTACACTTTACTCAAACTGGTAATATATTGGCACCAGTACTGTGATAAGTTATGTATATAACACAATACCTTGGACAGACAGTTAAAAAGCTATACAAAGAGATACTCTCAACAACATTGTAAATCAAAATATAATTCTAAAAAATGTTTAGGTTACCCCAGAGAAGTAGCAAAAAGAAGACAGAGAGAGGAAAAATAGAGAATAATCAAAAAATAAAATGGTAGATTTCAACCCTAACAGAATAATATTAAATTATAAATTTATACATTATATTATAAGCATAAATGTATACAGATAAGAGATTAGCAGAATGGACTTAAAAATATGTCCTAACGATGTGGTATTTACAAAGAACTCACTTCAAATAACACAACATAGGTAGTTTGAAAAAGTATGGAAAAAGATATACCAGGAAACCATTAATCAAAAGAAAGCGGGAGTGGCTAAGTTAATATGGGAAAACACAGACTTCAGAATGAAGAACAGTACCAAATAGAGAAAGACATTACTTGATTGCAAAACGAATGATCCACCAAGAGGACATAGCAATCTTAAATGTGTATGTACTAAATAACAGAGCTATAAATTAGGTGTAGCAAAAACTGACTGAAGAAAGTACGACTTATCACTTACACCTGCAGAAAGCAAGAAATCTCTTTTCTGCAGATTCTAGAAAATCAAAAAGGATACAGCAGAATTCAACAGCATCATCATCCAAAAGATCTAATTGACATTTACAGAACACTTCACCCAATAACAACAGAATGTACATTCTTTACAAAGGTCCCAAAAGTGTACACCAAGACAGAGCATACTCTGACCCATAAAACAAACCTCAACAAATGTAAAAGAACTGAATCAGACAGAATGTGTTCTCTGACTACAATAGAATCAAACTAGAAAGCGGCAACAGAAAGGTAACAAGAAAATCTCCAAACACTTAGAAATTCAACATACTTCTAAATAATCCATGAGTTACAAAAGTCACAAAAATGAAATTTAAAAAATACATTGAACTAAATGAAAATACAATATAAAATTTGCAAATAAGGGAAATATAAACCAAAAATATAAGTGGGATACCACTTCACACCCATTAGAATGGTTATTATTTTTTAAATAGTTAATAACAAGTATGGACAATAATATGAAGAAATTGGAACTCTTGTGCATTGATGGTGGAAATGTAAAATGATACAGTTGCTATGAAAAACAGATTGGTGGTTCCTCAAAAAGCATACAATAAACATAGAATTACTCTATGATCTAGCAATTCCACTTCTAGGCATACACCTAAAAGAACTAAAAATAGTGACTCAAAAAGATAATTGTACTATCATGTTCATAGCAACATTACTCACAATAGCCAAAAGGTGGAAATAACCCCAATGTCCATCAAAATTAATAAAGAAACAAAATGTAATATATACATACAATGGAGTACTATTCAGCCTTAAAAAGGAATTAAATCAGCCAGGCACGGTGGCTCACATCTGTAATCTCAACATTTCTAGGAGGCTGAAGAGGATCACTTGAGCCCAGGAGTTCAAGACTAGCCTGGGCAACATAGTGAGACCCTGTCTTAATTAAAAATTAAAAAATTAGCCAGGCATGATGGCATGTGCCTGTAGTTCCAGCTACTCAAGAGGCTGATATGGGACAATCACTTGAGTCCGAAAGGTCAAGGCTGTAGTGAGCTATGATGGTACCACTGTACTCAGCCTGTATGATAGGGCAAGACCCTGGATAAAAAAAAAAAAAAAAAAAAAAAAATGGAAGAAAGAAAAAAAAGGAATGAAATCCTGACACAGGCTACAACCTGAATATACCTTTAAAACATTCTGCTAAGTAAAATAAGCTAGACACAAAAGGACAAATATTGTATAATTCCACTTACATGAGGTACACAGAAGAGGCAAATTCATGAAGGCAGGGAAAAGAATATATTATCAGGAGTTGGGAAGAGGGGGAAATGGGAAGTTACTGTATAATGAGTACAGGGTTTCAGTATGGGATAATGAAAAAGTTCTGGAGATAAACAGTGGTGATGGTTGTATAACACTGTAAATGTACTTACTGCCAGTGAGTTGTATACATAAAACTGGTTAAAATGGTAAATATTATGTTATGTATATTTTGCCACTATATATGTTATGTATATAAATACAGCATATAAGTATGTATTATACACAAATTTAAAATAAAATTCAATGGTTTTTATAATTCAGTGCTTTCTGCCCAGATATTATTTCTAGGGCAGTATACAGTTCAGAATTTAAAATGTCACAAATAAATACTTGGTGAAAATAATGACAAAACCTGGGAAGTCCCTACACATGTCTTATTCAATGGGTTCACGGATTCTAGGTCCCGGTGGTGTGGAAGGACAAATGGAGTGAGAGTACCAGAACAAGAAGGCCATAAAGATAAAAGGTGGTGATCAAAGAGTGGGAAGCATAAAACTGAGATTACACATGGGTTATAGTTATTCATAATGACAAAAATCTAAGGTCTGATTATAGGAATTTTGAATAGCTAAGGTGTAATTCAGGATGCAAAATAGTATCACTGGAAGACAGGCGTTCAAAACATCAAGAGCATTTCAGAAGGATTATCTCCATGTACACTGATACCAGCCAGAAACCCATACATTCTAAAATTTCTCCAATTAGCATGTAGTAAACTTCATATTTTCAAATTTTAGTAACACAAACATAAATATATAATTACAAGTCAATCAAACTGTTATTTCCATTTGTTCAGTATCTGGTACCCTTTCACAGCTAAATGGAAAATGCTAATATATAACTCAACCCTATAATGCTTATTTGCTTTTTTAGTTTTCCACAGCATTTCGTAAAAATGACCTCTAATTTTTAAGACAAATGGAGGTATGTTTTTAATTCATATATCTAACATAGTATTAGTTTTTATCAAAACTCATTATTCTCATGCCAGCTTTTTAAATAAGGGAACATTTACGTCTCTGACACAGTACAAGGCTCATGGTAATAAATCAATAAATGTAAATTCATTTATTTTAAAGGGGACAGATAATAGTATAAACCCACATAATTATTATTTACTTCGATGCCTATTCCTAGAATAGATTCTTAAATTTTCACCTTGAGTCTTTAAAAGTTCTAAATGTAAAATTCCAGGATTGATTAAATCCTGAATACAAAGTTTCAGAGTTGACTAGGAAACCAGCAATTCTATAACATCCCCTAACATCCTCTCCCAACTCAGATTTCAACAAAATGAGGTAACAAGAAGTAAGATTATGAGACTAGTGATGGAACCCAATTAGCTCCTATCTTTCCACTATTTTTTCATGGCCTAGTCAGTCATACACCAATAACATACTATAGTCTGAATATGTTACTTACGGTGGTATGATGGGATATATTGCCAACAATATTAAGGTTTTTGAGCAGTTGGGGAGAACCACTATATTGACCGGAGATCTGCTTCCTAACTTCAGCTGCCACCGTTCTATAATGAAGAAAGCGAAAACATTATACACATTATTTTTTTAAAAAGCTAAACTAGTTTAAAATAGAAGGAAGCTAAATACATTCCAGATTCACTTAAAGAACAAATAAATTCAGCATATCAATAAGGCTATAAATTCATAAAATACTTTAGGAAATACTTTTCTAGCTTATAATTACATTAGAACAGCTTATAATGTTGATGTAGGGTACAAGTGTGACAGACAACTTATATGAGGCTTTTATATAGCATTTTGGGGAACATACTTTGGCCTACGATAGAGCTGGAACTATAGAGCTGGCTCTACAGTTGGAAGCTATAAAACAACATATATGTTAAAATGTATATACTTTAAAGTATGATAAGAATTACGAATAAAAAACTCTGGAGTGTTTTCAAGCTAATGATTTAATTCAAAGCCCTGATCATCCTGGTCCCCATTAGAATTTCCAGCTGAGTTTCAAGATAATCTCATTTTCCTAAAAGTATCCAGATTTAGGATCTAATCTTTTCTCCTACTTCTTCTCAATTCCTCCTTCCTTCTTTCATATTCAGTAATTTCACACACATTTACTGAGCATAGTTATGAGCCAACTATACAGTTAGAAATGTTTACATAAAAATAAGAGTTATCATTCTTTAAGGCTTAAGATACTGAATTAGTTCAATCTTTTTTATGTAGGTGACTTGAGGTACTTTACATAATATTCGTGTTTTAAAAGGCTAACTTCCTATTCGTAATTGCCAAACCTTGGAAGCAATCAAGCTATCCTTAAATGGGTGAGTGGATAAACTGTGTTACAGCTATACAATGAAATATTATCCAATGATAAAAAGAAATGAGTTATCAAACCATGAAAGACATAGAGGAACCTTAAAAGAATATTGCTAAGTGAAGGAAGCCAATCTGTATGATTCCAACTATCTGATATTCTGGAAAAGTCAAATCTATGGAAGACAGTAAAAAGACCAGTGGTTGCCAGAGGCTGGAGTAGGGTACAAAAAAAAAAGGAATGAATAAGTAGAAAATAGGGTGATATGGTTTGACTGTGTCCCTACCCAAATCTCATCTGGAATTGTAGCTCCCATAATTCCCATGTGTTGTGGGAGGGACACAGTGAGAGATAATTGAATCATGGGGGCAGTTTCCCTCATACTGTTCTTGTGGTAGTGAATAAGTTTCACGAGATCTGATGGTTTTTATGAGGGGTATCCCCTTTCACTTGGCTCTCATTCTCTCTTGCTTGCCACCATGTAAGATGTCCCTCTGCTCCTCCTTCATCTTCTGCCATGATTGTGAGGCCTTCCCAGCCATGTGGAACTGTGAGCCCATTAAACCTCTTTCCTTTATAAATTACCCAGTCTCGGGTATATCTTTGTTAGCAGCATGAGAAAAAACTCATACACAAGATGTTTCAGACAATGAAACTATTCTGTATGATACTGTAATAGTGGATACACGTCATCATATATTTGTCAAAATTCATTGAATGTACAACACAATGAACCTGCTTAATCTATGGACTTTAGTTAATAATAATGTACATCAATATTGGCTCATCAGTTATAACAAACGTACCACACTAACGCAAGATGCTAACTGGAGAAATCCGGGAGAGAAGGGAGGATGTATAAGAACTTGCCATACTTTCCATTCACTTTTTTGTAAACCAAAAACTGCTCCCCCAACCAAAAAAAGTCTACTAGTTAAAAAAAAAAAGTTAATGACAAAGAAGGAAGACAAGAGCACCAAAAAAGAAACAATAAGAGGTTAGAGCTGAAATCTGGAAAGGCAATGAAATCTTTGAGAGGGAAAATAGATTGAGGAGAGAGAAAGGGCAAATTATGTAATCCTCTGTGTGAAAAGACAGGAACATTCACTTCAATTTTGGGTTCCAGCTGGCTGGCAGGCTGGCTGGCTGATTGATTGATTGATTGATTGGATTGATTGATTGATTGATTATTTAATTTAGAATAGTCTCACTGTCACCCAGGCTCAGTCCACTGATTGACTAATTGATTATTTAATTTAGAAGAGTCTCACTGATTGATTGATTGATTATTTAATTTAAAGGAGTCTCACTGTCACCCAGGCTGGAGTCCACTGATTGACTAATTGATTATTTAATTTAGAAGAGTCTCACTGTCACCCAGGCTGGAGTCCAGTGGTGCAATCTCAGCTCACTGCAACCTCCACCTCCCAGGATCAAGCGATTCTACTGCCTCAGCCTCCCGAGTAGCTGGAATTACAGGCATGCACCACCACGCCCAGCTTTTGTTTTGTTTTGTTTTGTATTTTTAGTAGAGATAGGGTTTCACAATGTTGGCCAGACTGGTGTCGAAGTTCTGACCTTGGGTGATCCACCCACCTTGCCCTCCCAAAGTACTGGGATTACAGGCATGAGCCACTGTACCCAGCCTCATTCCGGCTTTTAATGAAGCCCATATAATGAGAGTTTTCATTATTATGTTTAGCTTGAAGTCCTTACATATCCTGATCCTCTCATCAAAGCTGAGATAAAAATATGTAAAAGCCTTTAAAAAGACACAAAATAAACATTCTGTCTACCTACCTGATTGCTACTCAACTCACTCTATCAATCTCAGCACTAGCTCAATGTTTCTGGGGCTAAACCATGAGTAAACTGAATAGTAAACTGCTGTATTTCATCAAATTCAAGATATCACTAATTGTTAAGAGGTGACATTACTCCGCATACAGCCAATAAATAAAAAGCCAATTAATCATCACGACATCAGTTAATTGAAGATTTCAGATGTTAAAATGTAAAATTTAAAATAGTTACTTCAAAAAGAGGCAATCTTTTAATAACAGACATAAAAATGATAATCCTATTACAAATATCTTTTATATGACATTAATTTCCCCAAAAAAGAAAACCTGTATTTTGAAAATAAGCTGTGGTAATACAACAAGAACCATTTCCAAACTGAGCTATAGTAGCCATAAAAATATGTGCAACTCAGACAAAGGATGTATTTGCAACTGAGATCTTCTGCAGAGATTTCATAAAATGGTAGTGAAGAAATCTTCCCAAATAAAAAAAACCTGTACCTCTTAACTGTATCATGATCCAAAGTATGCAAGAGAGAAATGTAATGAATAAATATAGGCCCTGATACCAGTTAAAATCCTTTATCATAGGTTACTTTTTCCAATCAGATTTTTTCTTACTCCTAGTGATAGCTCAGAAAGAAAAACAAGGAAGTCTTTCTTACTCCTAATAAACCGTTAATATTAATTGCAAAGTAGAAAAAATAGGTCAAAAATTCTGTACTTATGCCCCTAAATTATAAAATGAAAAAACCTTCTATCCCTCCCAAGAAAATATGATCCAATATTTGATCCATTTATCTCTTTATCCACTCTCTCCATTCCTACAAGTTACCTATGTTAACACACATTACAGTTTTCACAAAAGAAAGCATCTGCTCAGGCCATTCGCCAGAGGATATTGGAAATAATCAGCAAAAGAACCACATTTTGAGAGCAAATTATGTTGCATTTAACCTTTCCTCTAACCCACTCCTACTTTCAGACACCCTGTCTCGTCATGATTTCCAGAATGAACCAAGGGTTATAAAGCCAATCTGGGCCTGCCTCTCTCATCCCTGGTCATTCTTCATGGGACCAGAAATAAAGCCTAAGTAAAGATGACTAAGGAGAGTTCATACTAAACTCATAAGAAAGTTTAGTTGAGCTACTCCTATAAAGTCACACAAAAAAATAACTGCAATGTACTAATAAGATGCAATGTATCAAATAAGATAATAAGATCTCTGGGAACTGGCACTATTTGTATCTAAGATAGAAGTCAGGGAAGAAATGAAGGGTAAAGGATGTATCAGGGACAAAGAAAAAAAGGGCTTGCTAAAAATCTCCAAAAGAAAAGGAACAGAGCAGCGGACACTCCAGTACTTTAACTATCCAAGTTCAAGACCGGGGAATGATGGGTTGTATCAGAGTTCCAACACTGTGTATGAGTTGGTATTAAAGATGAAGAAAACAAGTGAAACCGATCTCTACTAAAAATACAAAAATTAGCGGGGTGTGGTGGTGGGCACCTGTAGTCCCAGCTACTTGGGAGGCTGAGGTAGGAGAATCCCTTGAACCTGGGAGGCAGAGGTTGCAGTGAGCCAAGATCATGCCATTGCACTCCAGCCTGGGTGACACAGCAAGACTCCAGGTCTCAAAAAAATAAACAAATAAAGATAAAACAATAGACTACACAAAAACAACACTGTATCACCTACTAAGTATTTGCGCCAAAAAGTGTTTAACCCGAATTGAATCAAACCTTTACATCTAACTTCCAGTTTATGGGGTAATACAGAGGACAGTATAACAATAATATTGTAAGGAAGCCATCAGACAAAAACTAGAAGGCAGGTCATGCTATGTGCCAAAATCTCTTCAACGGTTTAATATGGTAGATAAATTAAAAAGTAAAGGCAGTGGGCTAAGTTTTAATGTAAAAAAGACTTAAGACTAAGACAGGCTGGGCGTGGTGGCTCACAGCTGTAATCCTAGCTCTTTGGGAGGCTGAAGCAGGTGGATCACCTGAGGTCAGGAGTTCAAGACCAGCCTGAGCAACATAATGAAACCCTGTCTCTACTAAAACTAAAAACAATTAGCTGGACGTGGTGGTGCATGCTTGGAATCTTAGCTACTTGGGAGGCTGAGGCAGGAGAATCACTTGAGCCCAGGAGGCGGAGGTTGCAATGAGTCAAGACTACACCATTGCACTCCAGCCTGGGGGAAAGAGCAAGACTCCATCTCAACAACAACAACAACAAAAAAAAAAAAAAAAAAAAAAAGACTAAAACACAAAATAAGAGGGGGGAAGAATAGACTTAAGAGATATAACCAAATGCAACATACAGTTACTACTGGACCCTGATTTGAACAAACCAGCTGTAAAAGACATTTTGGTAGATGAGAAATTTTACCTTGGGCAAGGTAATACATAAGAGTTATTGGGGTTTTTTAAAAGGCTTTTACTGTGTGAAAGCAGCATGTAGTAATTCAGGAAAATGTCCTTATATCAATACTTTAGAGATGTAAATGATGTTTGTAATTTAGCTTAAAAGTCTTCAGTTGGAGGCTCCAGCAGCGGCTCACATCTGTAATTCCAGTACTTTGGGAGGTCCAGGCAGGAGGATCAGCCTGGGCAACATGGCAAAACCCTGTCTCTACTAAAAATACAAAAAATTAGGCAGAAGTTGTACTGCATACCTGTAGTCCTAGCTACTTGGGAGGCTGAGGCAGGAGGACAGCTTGAGCCCAGGAGGTCAAGGCTACGGTGAGCCATAACTGTTGTACTCCGGCCTAGGCAACAAAGTGAGACCTTGCTTCAAAATAAAAGGATTCAGTTATAATTATTTTGCCTTAGTGGGAAAAACCAACAAATCAAATATGAAGATGGGGCAAATAAGCTTCAAGAGGTACACCAGATCCTCCATAAAGTCCTGCCTGATTTCTGTTCCATAAAATTGAGGGTCTAAATCTGTTTGGACACTCCTCCCTATGCTTTCAAAGCACCCTGTGTTTATCCGAATACATTCAAGGAAAAGGAGCTTCCAGGAGACAAATTCAGACAGGCAGCAGACTAGCCACTGACCACTTTCTATTGTTGAGTAAGAACCTTGCCTTGCTGATTGAGTTTGATTTCAGTGGTGGGAAAGCCCCATGTTTTTGTAAGCATTCTCTTTCATAGAAGCATAAAAATTGCAAAGGTTTCATGGAACAATCTTCATGCAACCCATAAGTATAAAAGTATGGTGGAGGAAAACAAGTACAGTGAAGTATCAAGAATTTGGCTTCTCAAGTCTGACACACTAATTCTTCAGAAGAACCTTTGCAACCTCCTTGAGGAATTAGACAAGAAAACTTCACCTCTGATTGGGATACTCTATGCTGTCTATTACTCAGCATAAATGTCCTAAAACAGGTTAATTTCTGCCATTAAAGAAAATACATGTTTTCCAATGCTAGTGGCATTTTTCTTGTGATAACCAAATAATAGCAAAGTCACAGCACCTATCAAATCTGTTTTGAAATCTGGAATTCCTGGGCTCAAGTGATGCTCCTGCCTGGACCTCCCAAAGTGCTGGAATTACAGGCATGAGCCACTGCTGAAGCCTCCAACTGAAGACTTTTAAGCTAAATTACAAACATCATTTGCATCTCTAAAATATTAATATAAGGACATTTTCCTGAATCACTATCCTTCTATTTGGAAGGATTTGAAATCTACTATTTGAAGATTTGAAATCTACTATTTCTTACAAGGAATTAAGCAAATAAACGTCAAAACTTCTGCCTCCTCTAGCAGACTGCCTAGCATATACAAAGTGCTTAGCTAATGTTTACAGAGCTAAAGTGAAAATCATAGGAATAGAAAAGAAAAATTCATAATTCCTTCCCCAAAAAAGTAACTGAGTAAGAATACTTGAATGGAACAACTTACGTGAGCTCCTTCAGGGCAGGGACCATATCTTATTAATCATTATATCCTCAAAGTCTAAGACAATGGGGAGAGAGAGAGAAATGGCGAAATAGATATGAGTTTAGAGAGAGGAAAAAAAAAAGATAGGGAATAAGAATGAACTTAGAGACTACCTACTACTTTTAAAACACCTTTTGGAGTAAACCAATTCATAAGTGATGTTGGTTTTTAATTGATTAAAAGGGAAGAAAAAAGCATTTTTTATTTAAAACCTTTTATCTATTATTGTCAAATAGAAAAATATTTGCAGGGGGAAAAACGTCTCAATCCAATTGAGATCATTATCATCATCTCTGTTACCTGATAAAGTAAGAAACTACCAAAACACAATATTCTCCTATTTTGTATAAAACTTTTTTTATAAATAATTTTTTTACAGGATATATAATTTGTTTGCTTATCTCAAAATAGTCTCTAATGTGTCTTTAGCATATCTGCAAAGGGCTGGCTAAAGAATTACTTTCAAGCTCTACTATTACATAAATAGTTACTATGAGAAGCAGAGGAAATAAGATTTTCCAAAATGAAGACAGAAAAAAAAAAAACTGATACAAGAAATCTTTTTTTTTTTGAGACGGAGTTTCGCTTTTGTTACCCAGGCTGGAGTGCAATGGCGCGATCTCGGCTCACCGCAACCTCCGCCTCCTGGGTTCAGGCAATTCTCCTGCCTCAGCCTCCTGAGTATCTGGGATTACAGGCACGCGCCACTATGCCCAGCTAATTTTTTGTATTTTTAGTAGAGATGGGGTTTCACCATGTTGACCAGGATGGTCTCGATCTCTTGACCTCGTGATCCACCCACTTCGGCCTCCCAAAGTGCTGGGATTACAGGCTTGAGCCACCGCGCCCAGCCCCAAGAAATCTTAGGGAAAAAAAATTTCAAACTTCGCAAAGAGGTGCAAACAAAAGGTCCATCTCTGCCATCTCCGATCCCTAATTCCCAGTCTTACTCCTCAGATGTAACAGTTAATATTTTCTTGGTATCCTTCAAGAAATAGATGTGTATCTATCACTATATATATAAGAAATCCTTTTTTTAATGTCCACACATGATATCATACAATAATCATTTCTTGATACCTTACATTATGCAATATATATTAGAAATCTTTCTATATTGGCACATAAAACTAATAAAACTAGCACCATTTGTCAGGCACTTATAATGTGCCACATTTGTTATACCTCAATCTTTAGAAAACCCTATGAAGTAGGTACTCTATTCAAGTATTGAAATTTCAAGAATTTCACACAACTGATAAAGAATAGAGCCAAGATCTGAACATAAAGACCTCATTCTTAACTGCTAGCTTCCTTTATAACTGCTATAAACTCCCTGGTATGGATAAATGAACATATTTAACCAGTCTCCACTGATGCACATTTAAACTATTTCTAGTTTTTCCAAAGATTATCACTAGAAAGTAAGTTCTATGAGGCAGAGATTTTTGTCTGAGTCAAGAATTATGGGCAATTTTTGAGGGCTTTCTGTATTTCCAAATTCTCTGCAGCAACATTATTTTATAATCAGAAAAAAATAGATATTTTTACATACATTTCAAAAATAAAGTAACTTGCCCAGGTTTATAAAAGGTAGAGTCAGGGTTTGAATTCAGATCCATAAAGCTCCTAAAGCTTTCCATGGAGGCAGATTTCCAAAGATAAAATAATTCTTGCCATAGTTCATAATAATGATTTGTCTATATTCCAAAACCCAGCCTTTCAGGTCAGTTAAAGACAGCCAGCAAAAATATCTGCTGTATATACTAACATAGTAATAGGAACACTAGAATGACTACCACCATTATTATGATCTGTTTCCTATCCTTCATGTATGGCTAAATAAAACACCAATCTAAGCCACTGTCTTTGTGTCATTTTAAGTTAGCCCGTGTTAAAATATTTAGGAACACAGAAGACTGGACCATAGTAACCACTAAAGTAAAGGCTCACGAAAACTAAAACATACACAGGTTGATATGTGAAACAAACAAAAAAGAAATAGTCCTTCTACATAATACACTTAACATTTAAAATATACCTCCTTTTCTGGTGGGGAACAGGATTAATAAAAAGATGTCAAGTGTCTCATATATCCCATTTGACATTATTTTGGGGATAACATTACTCAAAATTATTTTTACATTAGAAAGCACTGTATTAAGGAGACTTGGATGGCTCTATCACTGTGATCAACAGCATTTCAATATAAATCTCAATTTCATCAACTAAAACCTGGTGATAACATCGCTCCCTACTTCATGTAACATATTATAACTACATTAAAAAAAATCCAAAAATTTAGCATTTGTAAATATTAACACTGACCTGAAATTGGCAATTAAAAAGAGAGGGAAAAGAAAAATATCTACTGCAAAAAGTTAATCCTCCTAAAAGGAGATAAATTTATCTTAAATTCCACCCTACTTTATAAAAATAAACCCAGGGCTGCCTTACCCATAAACATACAAAATTATATCCTCGTGTAAAGTGCATATAATTAGTTGCTAAATCGTATTTATTCTAACTCTTACGTACTTCTCAAATCCTTGTCCCCACCTTTCCTTTTTTACAACATCTGCCTACAAATAACATCATACTTAACAGTAAAAGTCTGAATGCATTTCTCTTTAGAGCAAGAGAAAGCCAAGTATGTCTGCTTTTACCACTTCTATTCAACCTTGTACTGGAAGAGGGAAGGAGGGAGAGAGGGAGGAAGGGAGGAAGGGAGGAAGGGAGGGAGGAAGGAAGGAAGAATGGAAGGAAGGAGGGAAGGAAGGGCGTTTAGATTAAAAAGGAAAAAATAAAACTGTCTTTACTCACAAAAAATTATCCTATATACAGAAAAATCTAGGGAACCCACAAAAAACTACCAAAACTACTAAACAAGTTCAGCAAGGTTGAAGGATACAAGTTTAATATCCAAAAATCAACTGTATCCCTATATACTAGCAATGAAAAAACCAAAAATATTTTTCAATTCCAATCAAAAGATCAAAAATAATAAAATCTTTAGAAATAAAATTATACAAAAGAAGTACAAGACCTGTACACTAAAAACTTCAAAATGCTGGAGAGAACTTAAATAAAATCTCAACAAACAGACCCTCCATTTTCATAGATTGACTCAATATATTTTGTTCAGATGGCAATTCTCCCCAAACTGATCGACAGATTCAATGCAATCTCTATCAAAATCCCAACAAGATTTTGCAGAAACTGGCACACTTTATATTGATATTGATCTTAAAATGTATATAAAAATGCAAAAAATCCAGAATAAACAAAACAATTTTGAAAAAGTAAAAAATTAGAGGATTCAAACTTATGAATTCCAAATTTTACTTTAAAGCGATGGTAAACAGAACAGCACCGTACTGGGATAAGGATAGACATACAGATCAATGAAACAGAACTGAGTATCAAGAAGTAAACTCTTACATTTATGGTCAACTGATTTTTTTGACAATGGTGCCAAACCAATTCAATTGGACAAAAATATTCTTTTCAACAGTGTTGCAATAATTGAACACCCATAAACTAAAGATAAATTTAGACCTTTATCTCAAACCATGCACAAAATCTAAAGCAAAATGGAACATAAACCTTAATCTAAGAACTAAAACTACAAAATTTTAGCAGAAAATAGAAAAAAATTTCATGACAATTGATTAGGCAGAAAGTCTTAGCTACAATACCAAAATCCTGATGCATAAAAGAAAAACATTGATGAAATTGGACTTCATTAAAATTTAAAACTTTTGTGCTTCAAACATCACTTTAAAAAAATGAAAGGACAAGTCAAACAAAGAAATCATGTTTATAAATCATATATCTAAAAAAGGACTTTTGGGCGTGGTGGCTCACGCCTGTAATCCAAGCACTTTGGAGGCCAAGGCGGGTGGATCACCTGAGGTCAGGAGTTCAAGACCAGCCTGACCAACATGGTGAAACCCCGTCTTAAAAAAAAAAAAGGACTTTTACCCAGAACACATAAAGAACTCCTACAACTTAAAAACAAGATAAATAATCCCACTGAAAAATGAGTAAGAGACCAGGCATGGTAGTGCATGCATGTAATCCTAGCACTTTGGGAGGATGAAGCAGGAGGATCGCTTGAGCCCAGGAGTTCAAGACCAGCTGGGCAACATAGTGAGAGTCTGTCTCTACAAAAAAATTAGCCAGATATGGTGGCGTGGGCCTGTAGTCCCAGCTACTCAAGAGGTTGAGCTGAGAGGATGGCTTGACCCCAAGAGTTTGAAGCAGCAGTGAGCTATTATAGCACCACTGAACTACAGCCTGTCTCATCAATCAATCAATCAATCAATAAAAATGAGTATGAGATCTGAATAGGTATTTCACCAGAGCAGATACGTGAGTGGCTAATAAGCACATAAAAAAGGCCACTAGTAATCAGGAAAACACAAATCCAAATCAGAATGAAATACTACTTCACACTCACCAGAATGTCTATAATCAAAGAGGACAATAACAAGTGTTAGCAAGCATGTGGAGAAATTACAACCCTCATACATTCCTAATAGGAATCCAAAATGGCAGTCGTTATGGAACATTTTCGCAGATCCTCAAAAAGCTAAACATAAAATTACACTATGACCTAGCAATTCCACTCCTAGATATGTATATACCCACAAGAATTGAAAACAAGTCTTTAAACAAAACCTTGTATTCCCATTGGCAACATTCACAAAAGCCAAAAGGTAGAAACACCCTAAATATCCACCAACTGATGAATGGATAAACAAAATGTGCTACATACAATGGAATATTATTCAGCCATAAAAGGAGTGAAATACTGATACATGCTACAACACAGATGAACCATGAAAACATTATGCTAAATGAAAGCAATCAGGCATAAAAGGCCACTTATTGCATGATTCTCTTTATTGTGAAATCTTCCGAAAAGGCAAACTGAGAGATTGACACAAAAAGTAGATTCATTGTTGCCTAGGGCTTGGGGTCAAAACAGGGAATTGCAAACTGGGACAAGGAATTTTTTGGGGTGATGGAAACGTTCTAAAACTAGATTGTGGATGACGGTTTCACAACTCTAAGTTTATTAAAAATCATTTAATTGTAAACTTAAAATGAATGAAATTTATGATTTATAAAGTATACCTAAATAAAGCTGGGTTTTTTTCCTAAGGGTCTGGGTATGGCTGGAACTGCTCTGCAAGGTAAGGGGAAGAAACTGTTTATTGGTCAGAGAAAGAATGATGATGACAGAAAAAGGAAAGCTGGTATGTAGTCACTAAGAAAATTTTGCACCCTGAGACTCTGTACCACGATCCTGTATCATTAGCAATTATGAAAATTATTACATGGTTGGTATGAAAGAAGGAGTTAGTTGTTTTCTGGCGTCACAGGGCAAACCAGGAATAGCTCATAATGATGAAAGCATACAGATGCTGAAGAAAAAATGAGAACGACAAAAGTCAAAAAAAACCAGGAAGACATCCTTGGGAGGGTTATCAGTTGGTACTAAGAACTGAGCAAAACTTTAAAAAGTTAAGGGATAGGGAAGCCACAGCATCAGGTTACACTGGTTTTCTTTGAATTTCTTTGTATTTCACCAGTTTCATTTAAATTGCAGGTAGAATAGCTGTCTACATTGCCACATATTTAAGTAATTATAGTGATGTGCAACCATTTAAAATGACTAATTTTAAAGAACATCAGTTGTTTTGCTATGACCAGCACTCTCATCTTCCTTCTTTAGGTTAGAAACCCTTCTTTGGTAAGGAACTCATTCTGTAAGATGTGGGTGGGGCTAACACGTCTTTCCCCCAAGCCATAGAAGGGTATGGACCCACAGTGGTCAGACTCTCCTATACCCCTAAACATAATAATTGGTTCAAGGAAGGACATGTGACCCAAGTCACATCAATAACTGAGTCCTTGGATCTTTTCTGCCAGAACTAAACTGGTAAAATTTGAACCTAGCACTGTCAAATCTCACTGTGGCCATTTTGTGGAAAACCTACCCAAGATATGAAGATAAGAGGTTGCTGACATCATCTGTATCCCTAGACCCAATATATTCAGTTACATGAGTCAACACTTTTTGAGTGTGTGCAAAATAATCTGATCTGTCACTTGTAACCCCAGCAAAAAAAAAAAAAAAAATCCCCTGTAAAAAGCCACTGAAAAAAGCAGTGAGGTATCCAGAGTGTTTGTCACAGGGGTCCAAATGATGCAACCCCAAAATAAAGAGGAGTTAACTCTGAAGAGATTTAGCTGACTGGAATGAAGAAGAAAAGCTCCAAATAAAGCATCAATTCTTAATTATTATCACAGGCTCTGTTTTCTAGGAAACCCAGACTAAAAAGGTATCTACAAAAACCTGTCAGCTAGCATTAGGCTTAACAGTGAAACACAGAGTGCTTTCCCTTTGAGATCATAAATAAAACAAGGAAGGCCAGGCCCAGAGGCTCATGCCTGTATTCCCAGCAGTTTGGGAGGCCAAGGTGGGAGGATATCTTGAGGCTAGCAGTTTGAGACCAGCCTAAGCAACAAAGCAAGACCCCATCTCTACAAAAAATTTAAAAATTAGCCAGGCATCGTTGTGCACACCTGTAGTCTTAGCTACTCAGGAGGCTAAAGTGAGAGGACAGCTTGAGCCCAGGAACTCAAAGTTATAGTGAGCTATGATCACGTCACTGTGTTCCAAGCTGGACAACAGAGCAAGAGTCCTTCTCAAAAAATAAATAAATAAAAACTAAAAAACAGAAAAATAACAATGTAAGAATGTTCAATACTAATACAATGTTGAACAGCTATAGTACCAATCTACACAGTAATATAAAATAATAGTCTACAGAGCAAGATAAAAAATAGTAAGTCAGTTATAAGGATTGAAAAGGAAGAAACAAAAAAAAAAATGATGATTTCCTGATCATATGGTTGTCTACACAGAAAATACAAGGAATTCACATTCTTAGAATAAACAAGAGTTTAGCAAGGTATAGCTGCATACAAAAGTGTTATACAACTAGGAATAAATCTAACAAAAGATATGCAAGAACCTAACAGAGAAAATTACAAAATTTCATTGTACAACATAAAGAAGACCTAAATAAATGGAGAGATACACTATGGATCACAGATTAGAAACTCAGTACTATAAGGATGTCATTTCTCTCCCAAATTAACATATAGATTCAATGCAATCCCAATCAAATTCTAAGAGTTTTAGGTTCAAGGGGTTTTGTTTTGTTTTTGGTACTCTAAAATTTACATGGGAATTCAAAGGGCTAAAAGCAGTCAAGATTTTTTTTAAAGGTGGAAGGAGTTGCTCTACTGAGTGCCAAGGCTGATTATAACTAAGATTATTTATACTTTGTAAAAAAAAATACTGTATAAGCAGACAAATGGAACAAAATAGAGATCCCAGAAAAAGACCCATAAATAAAGATATATAATCTACAACAGATAATTTCATTGTACATTTTAGAATAACTGAAAGACTATAATTAGATTATTTGTTACACAAGATAAATGTTTGAGATGATAGATACACCATTTACCCTGATGTGATTATTACACATTGTATGCCTGTATCAAAATATCTGATGTGTCCCATAAATATATATGCATACTATGCCCACGAATATTAAAAATTACTTTTTTTCTTCTGAAATCTAGGTGGAAAAAATAAAAATAAAAAAATTAAATTAACTTAAAAAAATTACTTTTTTTTTCCGAGATGAGTCTCACTCTGTCACCCAGGCTAAAGTGCAATGGCACAGTCTCAGCTCACTGTAACCTCTGCCTCCCGGGTTCAAGTGATTCTCCTAACTCAGTCTCCCAAGTAGCTGGGATTATAGGAACCCGCCACCACACCCAGATAATTTTTGTATTTTTAGCAGGAGTTTTGTATTTTAGTAGGGGTTTCATCATGTTGGCCAGGCTGGTCTCCAACTCCTGACATCATGATCCGCCCACCTTAGCCTCCCAAAGTGCTGGAATTACAGGCGTGAGCCACCACACCAAGCCAAAAATTACATTTGTTTTTTCTTTTTAAACCTACAATAGAGGTGGCAGGGCAGATTAATGGGGAAAGGATAATCCATTTAGAAAAAAATTAAAATTTCACATCACACACATATCAAGTCAAGGTGGAGTATAAACCTAAATAAGAAAGGGATAACTACAAATTTATGATAAAATGAATATCTTACTATCTCAGGGTAATAAAGTATTAATTAAGAGCCATAAAGTAATAACCATTAAAAAAAAGACTGATAAGTTAAACTTCATTAAAACTGAGAACATAGAGCTTTCATAAGGCTCCATTAAAACAATGAAAAACAAGCCACAGGGTGGGAAAAGGTATTTGCTGTACATATAATCAATAAACAACTAATACACAGACTGTATGTAAAGTACTCACACAAAATCAATTTATAAAAAAAAAAAAACCCAAATGGAAAAAAGAATGCAGGAAGGAGATAACAGCAAAAGAGTTAAATAAGCAATTTACAAAAGAAGAAATTCAAATAATCAATAAACATACAAAACAGAGCTCAACCTCATTAGTTATAAATTAAAAATTAAAACTTACCATGAGATAGCACTGTGCATCCACCAGATTGTGGCAAAAATGAAAAAGCTGGCCATACCAAGTAATGGCAATGATGTAAAGCAACATTGTTGTGAGACTGTAAATTTCTACAACCACTTTAGAAAATAGTTTGGTACTACCTAATAAGCATTGCTGTACCAATAAAGATTGCTATCTATGACCCAGCAATTGCACAGGTGTCTATACCCTAGAGAAACTCATGCATATGTATATCAGAATATTAGTATAGGAATGTTCATAGAAATGTTGTTTGTAATAATAAAAAAATGGAAACAATCCAAATGTTCACCTACTATAGAATGGATAAAATGTGGTATATTTATGCAATGAAATGCTACAAAGCAATGAAAATGAATGAACTTCAACTACTCAGAATATCATGAATTAATCTACCAAATTATAATTTTGTGCAAAGCAGCAAGACAGAAAAGCATATACACAATACAATTCCACCCAAATGACTTCAAAAGGAGAAAAAAACATTTTAGTAATGCATTCACCGATGGTAAGATTAAAGAAAGCAAGGAAATGCTTATCCCAAAAGTCAGAATAGTGGACTGGAGTAGTCCGAAGAAGGGGCAAGATTTAGGAAAGAAAAGGAAGAATATATCTAAAAGAAAAAGCATCAGAACAGTTACAGAGACGGAAATGAGCATAGCATATGTGGGGGTACAGTGAAAACACCAGACTGACTGGAGGACAATACGTAAACTACAGAATAAGTCAACAAGAGGAGGACCAAATTACAGTTAACCTTAAAATCCAAGGCTGGGTGCGGTGGCTTACACTCGTAATCCCAGCACTTTGGGCAGCTAAGGTGGGTGTGGTTCACGAGGTCAGGAATTCGAGACCAGTCTGGCCAACACAGTGAAACCCCGTCTCTACTAAAACTACAAAAAAATTAGCTGGGTGTGGTGGTGTGCACCTGTAATCCCAGCTACTCAGGAAGCTGAGGCAGCAGAATTGCATGAACCTGGGAGGCAGAGGTTGCAGTCAGCTGAGATCGCGCCACTGCACTCCAGCCCTGGCAACAGTGTCAGCTGCGAGCCTCTGTTACACACACACACACACACACACACACACACCCTGGCAACAGTGTCAGCTGCGAGCCTCTGTTACACACACACACACACACACACACACACACACACAGATCCAAGCAAGGGTTTGGCTTTAACACTATAAGAAGTCATTTATGTTCTTGAACTGCACAATGCCATGATGAAAGCTGTGTTTTAGGGAGATTTAATCTGCAACACACTTGAATTAGAAAGACGGGATCAGCTAGTGGCTTTCTATGGTCATCTAGAAGTGAAATATTGAAGGATGCTCCAACGTTGCTGGGTGGCATTCATTTAAACACTTTATGTGTCAGGCATCCATAGGATCTGTGTGAAGCACTAGAGATAAAAAGTCAAGATCCAGACCTGCCATCAAAGAGCTCAGAAAAGCAGTATAAAAATAGAGAAGGGGGTGGAGGAACATAAGAAATGTAACTTAAAAAAAAAAATAGCTCATGAAATCAGCGCTGAGGAAAAGAAAAAAATCAAAGGTTCCTAGCCCTCAAGAGCTCTATAAGTCAAGTACACATAAGGTAAGTACAACTATATAGCCCAAGGATTGATAAGGAAGAGAATTAACAGGAAGTAGCCATGACTATACCACATACATGGGAGAAATGTGACAAGGAAAGGAAAAGGAATGTTTGGTTGGCAGCTGAAAACACCAGAACACTCAATAGATCTTTGTTTTATTATGAGAAAGGCATCTTATGGTTTAAGGGAAAGGTCCACTAAAAGGAGTAGATTGAAGATGTCAGAACAGGGAAAGTTGTGGGATCAAGACTCAGAGAGGTGGCAAGATAGAATTTCAAAGTACAATAAAATGGGTAAGCTTTAGGAACAAGTGACCTTTCAGGCTCAAGGGAAAGATGGTTAAATCATATATTGGTGGGGAGAAACGCCACATATAGGTGAAGGGGACGAAGGCAGCAAATCACACTGCCACGTATGCACCTATGCAACAATCTAGCATGTTCTTCACATGTACACCAAAACCTAAAATGCAATAAAAAAATAAATAAATAAAAATAAAAAATAAAAAAAAATAAACCAAGATTCCAAATAAAAAAAAAATCATATATTGGGAGAGTAGTATGCTAAGGTTAAAATGAAGGACTAATGGTAGCCCCAAACTTTTCAGTAAGATGAGGTAGAGAAACAAAAGTATTAAATAAGAGAATTGATTTAAGGTAAACCTCATCTCAAATGGCAAGATATTAAGACATAAAGACCAACTCTGGAATGTGCTAGTCTCTTTCTAACACTTAGAGAAGCAGGTTAGATATTCAGCATTAAGAATTAGTGAGATGAGTACAACAAAAGATCAGGGAAGTATATGTGTCCAGCGAGATAAAACAGGCAGCACTGAAGTAGTTGGTAATATACGGAACTATGAATTGAACAAAGTAGATTCTGTAGATTGAAAGACTGAGCCCATCTGTCCAAAGTTACTAACACATATAAGACTAAAAACAACTGAAGTGTTAAATAAGTCTATATGCAGGAAATCCCACTCATGTCAGATTTTCCTCAGAAATAAAGATCTGATGGAAACCTTTCATTAAATTTGGCTGCTTACACAGCAAAATGATACGCGGTTAACAAAGGAAGGACTAAGAAAGCAGGCATAACATTTGGGATAGTAGCAGTGACACTGTTAGGAAACCTGCAACTACCCACAGAAAATATTCTGCAGAAAGAAAATATAGTCAAATAAAAAGAGTAGGCCAGGCACAGTAGCTCATGCCTGTAATCCCAGCACTTGGGGATGCCAAGGTGAGCAGATCCCTTGAGTCCCAGAGTTCAAGACCAGCCTAAGCAACATGGCGAAACCCCATCTCTACAGAAAAATGCAAAAATTAGCCAGATATGGTGCTTGTAGTCCCAGCTACTCCGGAGGCTGAGATGGGAGAATCACTTGAACCCAGGGGCAGAGATTGCAGTCAGCCAAGATTGCACCACTGAACTCCAGCATGGACAACAGAGCAAGACCCCATCTTAAAAAAAAAAAAAAAATTCTGAAATCAGAAAAGTAGGATTTGAGTCCTGATTTGGGCAAATAAAATTGCTCTTTCTAGGCCTCAATTCCCCATCTAGAAAATGATAACAATAATAACAGTAATATAAAAATAGTAATAGCAGTAGCCAATATTTTTGAATGCTTACGTTACAGGCACAGTACTAATGCATTATTAGAACTGTATTAGCTCACTTACACACTTAACTCACTTAATCCTCACATTAATTGTATAGAGGCTGTTACCCCATTTTTCTGTGGTATATGCAGAATTTCAACCTGTGCAATCTGATCCCAGAACCTATATTCTTTAGTACATTCTTCTGCCTCTCTGGGTTATGAAGATGAGAATGCAGTAAAAAGTGCTTTAAGTGTACACAAATGTTCACCATTACTGCTGAGTATCAAGAGACAGGACAAAATAATCCCAACAAAATCCTAGACGATGTGTCTACAAACAGTCAACATTCCATAAATCCATGGGCCTTATCCTCAAAAAGTGAAGGAAACAGACACATAAAAAGGCAACTACTAGATATGGACAAAATATACATGCTGCTTTTCTAGGTTAGCTGAAGTAAACAGTATAATTAGTGATATAAGAATAAAGAGCCTTCAGAAATCACCAAATCACAGCCTCAAAAAATAACTGTATTAAATGCAAAGGGCTAAAAAATAACTGAGACAAAAATGAGATCATTATAATTCTTTTTAAAGTAAAGGTTTCTGAACAATCACGAAGCTTTAAAAAGAAATAAAGTTTCAAACAGCAACAGGCTTTTAATTTCATATATGCACACTATGGAAAGAATTATCATTTCCAACAAAAGGTCCTAAACCACATTATAAATATTGTAGTAAAAAATAGTTGATACTTACTAGGCACTTACACAGAGCACCATTCTAAGCACTTTAGAGGTATCAATTCATTTAATCCTCACAACTCTATAAGGTTAAATCCTACTATCATCCTCATTTTCTAGATAAGGAAAATGAGGCAGAAGTGTGGTCAAGCAACTCATCCATGTTTACTCAATGACTGGCTGTGCTGGGATGCCAAACCCAGGAAATTCATATCCAAAATTTGCACTATACTTCCTCTAATAGAAAACTAAAAGGCAGAACACAAATTGATTCATAAGTATTATTCAATCATATTTGATAATGAGGAAGAACCTTTCATTCACATTAAGCAGTTAATAACTCATTACCCATAGCAGTTCTGTCTTTGGCATTCCTTCCAAATTAAGTCTGCACATTCTCACTGACAATCTCATCAAACCACTCACCCACCGGCAAATACAATCTACTTGCTGATATTCTCAAATCTAGATCTCCAGCTCGATCTCTCTTCTGTACCTCCAACCTGCACCAAAACCAAATAGATACTTCTCTCTGAATGATTCATGAACCCCTCAAAATTAACATGTCCAAAACTGAATCATCATCTCCTTTCCACTTGTATCTCCCAATCTCAAAGCCCTTTTTCCTCCTGTACTCCCCTACCCCAAAGACTGCCACTATCATCCACCTGGTCGCCCCACTGAGGATGTCATTCCCAGACTCCTCAATCTTCTTCACCTTCAATGTCCAATCACCAATCACTACCATGTCTACCTCCTGTCTGTCCAATCAGTGCACACCTCTTCATTCACTATACCTAACTTAATTTTATAACTTCTTAAAAAGCTGTTCTTTGCATTTTGTGTCGTTTTGCACAACTGATTATCTTTTTTTCTTGTGGTTTGTCCTGTCCCATCTGGTGGCAAACTCCACTAACAAACATACAATTTCATATCCAACTCTCTAATGTGCACTTGCTTTATTAGCACAATGTTTTCAGAGATAAACTTCTGGCTCTGAGAGAAATTAATACTAGGAATGCATGTCAAGTAGTAACATTTTTAATATCATCACCATCAGAAGTAAGACCTAGACATTTTACAAAAAAAAAAAAAAAGAAGAAGAATTTCCTATCGTCACAATTCCCTGGGAGAAACTAATTACAAGTGTTTGATGACAGGTAGCATAGGCCATGTACTATGCTACACACATTACACAAATTATGCCATTTAATGTTCACGACAACACTATGAGCTGAGTACTATTATTATTCTCATTTGCCAGATGAGGAAACTGAAATTTGGCCCAATAATTTGGCCAAGGTCCCAAGTTAGAAAGTAATAGTCAGAATTTGAACCCATGTCAGAGTCTGACAGTAGAGCCCATGCTCTTATACACTTGCTATTTTGTCCCTCAGGGAAAAAATAAAACAACATGCTTTAACGCTGGAAAGAAAGAAACAAAAGTCTCTGCCTCGAAAGTAGCTAGGACTACAGGTGCGACACCACACCTGGCTAAATTTTTATTTTTATTTTTTGGTAGAGATGGGGGTGGGGGTCTTGCGATGTTGGCCGGACTAGTCTTGAACTCCTGGCTTTAAGTGATCCTCCTGCCTCGGCCTCCCAAAGTGCTGGGATTACAGGCATGAGCCACTGCACCAGGCCCAAAAATTTTAAGAAACGGCAGCAAACTAAAAGGACTCAGAGCCACAGAAATACAACTGTCCAAAAACAAAACAAAAAAAGTAATTAATTTGAATGCTTCTTTTCTTGGGATATCATAATTCACACAAATATGATTTTATTACAACAAAAATGTCTACTGTCTTATACGTAAGTACATTCCACAAAGAAATTCTACAAATATTAGAATCCTCTGTCATTCCATTTCTATTTGGCAGGTTGGAGAAAGGTAGCAACCAACCGTAAGTAGGTGAAAGGCTTTGAAACCTCCACCTTGATCACTTGCTTTACTTCAAGACTGCTAACATATGAGAGAAAGCCACTGTGTAAAGAACACTGCCTATCATCCATCTTCCTCGAGTGCTCGGAGAAACACAGGCGCACAGTTAAATCCACATGCGAACTCAGATGGAGCTTCAGTCTGCAATCCGTCGAGGATTCGGCAGCTGCACAACGAAGGTGAAGCCCGCAGCTCTCAACTTTTCATTCTGGCCACACGTTTTCAATACTGGACGCACAAGCCCATTTAGAACCGGGCCCAGGGTTCAAAGAATGTCCCTGTCAGATTTCTCAGGAAAAGCGAGACGCGTGGAGGGGCGGCCTCCCACCCTCTCCGAGCCGCCGCGCGCCTCTCCTTTTGTTGGGGTGGAGAGGAGGGCGGACCCCGTACCCTCTCGGGACCAACGGGGGGTGGGCGGAGAGAGTAGGGGAGAAACGCCGCCGCGGCCCGCGACCAGCCCGGGGGTGGGGACACAAAGAATTTGGGAAGCGGCCGACGAGCTCCTCCACCCGCCCTTCCAAAAACCGCCGCGAAAGTACAGGCCCGGGCCTGAGAGGAGCTGGCGGAGGCAGGCGCGCTAGCGACCGCGGCCCTCTCCGCTCCCGGCCGAGTCTCAGCGGCGGGCGCGGGAAGAAGGCCCGGGTTCGAGGGCAGCGTGAGGCCTCCGCTACCCCCGCAGCCACCGCGAACCCCTTCCGCCCCGCCGTGGGCCAGGCCGCGGGATCCCGGCGCCGGCCCCGCCACACCCACTCGCCTCCTAGGCCCGGCCCGGGAAGACTCCGCGGCTCTTCCTCGGGCGGCGGCGGCGCGCCTCACGCTGGAGATTTACCTGCTGATTTTCTGGGCGAAGGCGCGGCGCTCTGCCATGGCTGCTGAGGCGGCGGCGGCGGCGGCGGCAGGCTGGGCGCGGACCGGCGGGCGCGTGCCTCCTGGCTCGTGCTCCCTCCCTCCCGGCCTCCGCCAGTCCCGGCTCCGGACCTGGGAGGCTGGGGCTGGCGGCCGGAGCCGGGAACGAGCCCTGCCGTAATGCTCCTTAGAGGCGCGCACCGAGAAACCGCTCCTCCCCCAGCGCGTCAATCCCTGCGGGAGCCCCGGCTTCGGAAGGCGGCTGCGGCCGGCGGGAGCTTGGGGGAAGAATGGAACGCTGAGGGAGCCAGGCGCCAGCCCTAGCCGCTTCACTGCCGCGGGGCCTGCAAGACCGACAGGTCGCGGAGAGAAGCTAGAGAGAGCCCAGCGACCTGGCGAGGCAAGAAAATAAGTTAACCGAACGCGTAGGGGGAGCTTGGCTTTCCCGAAATGGAAGGGAAGGAAATGGAAGGTGGGCTTTGTCGAGGGGGCTGTGCTTTACCGCCCTGGATGACTGGGTTCATGTTTCTGTAGCACCCGTCTCCGAGCTTTTTAAAGCACTTTGGTTTCTGCTTCGGCCTCATGAATGGGGTCTAACTGGAGAAACAGTGGTTTTTCTTATAGAGAAAGGGCCAGAAGATACCTTGCTTCTGCAGAGGTAACAATAGTAATAGTTGACTTCTGGTGCTTAGCCAAGACACTGGATTAAAGTTTTTCAAGCATGAGCGCTTTGAAGTAGATCGTTACTATCCCCATTTTAGAAGGAAGGAAATTGGCCCAGAAAAGCTAAGTGACTGGCCCCAGATGATAAACTCTTCCACTGAGGCTCAAACCCAGAGTCTGTTCTTTTCTTTAAGGACATTTGTTTCTGTATGATTTCCCCCTTTTGAGTCTCGCTTTCTCTGCCTCTCTCATTTATATATAATCCAAGTGCTCTCTTAACGTTCTCCCCCATTTTGATGTTCTGTTAAATAATCTCTGTGTTAACCACTGAAACTGACCTTGTCCATAATAGCCTATAAAATAAAGACTAACAGATCTGTTGTCAATCTGTTCTGTTGTAATCCCATAGTGTCTAGAATATTTGGCTACTAATGCGTATCTGTTGATTACTGAAATTATGGTGACACTAAGAAAAATATCTTGGTGTCTTGTAGTACCTTTCCTCTTAAATATTTCAAGAACTTAATATGTGTATTTGTTTATTGTTATTATTATATTCTCAGTATGTCCTGGTGGAATATGTTGGATACGTATTTTCCTCTCTTTTACCATTGGAAAATCTGTAGCTTGGAGCCATTAGGTCACTTGCTAGAGTCACACATTGAGTCAAAGGTGAAAGCCTCAATTAGTCAGATCCATAACTTCCTGTCTAGGACTGTGACTTCTGTGGAAGACTGTGTATTTATATAACAGTGCTCATTCCAGTAACATACTGCTTTTATTTATTTACTTACTTACTTATTTGAGACAGAGTCCCTCTGTGTTGCTCAGGCTGGAATGCAGAGTGGGCTACAGCCTAAAACTCCTGGGCTCAAGCAATCCTCTTGCCTAAGCATCTGGAGGAGTAGCTAGTACCACAGGCTCTTGCCAGGGCGCCCTCCAGTAACACACTGCTTTCGAATGCTTGTTTACTGGGGGAAAAGACAGTCTATTCAAAGAGGATTGATACTTGGCTTCTACCTAAGTGTAACGCCCACCTGGGTGTTCTAAAAAACACAAAGGTGAGCTAGACACAGTCCTGCTCTCAGAAATGTTTGAGTCCATTGGGAGTCAAGGCTATCACTGTACCTGGCTTTTAAGACCCTCTGTGATAGGAACCCAGACTTATTTTGCCACTTTCTTACTCTGTGACCTTAGGCAAGTTACTTAACCTCATCTCTAAAAGGAGGAAAATAATTATATCTACTTGAAAGGGTGTTGTGAACCTAATATAAAGTTCATAGAACAGGGCCTGGCTCATGGTAAGTACTGAATTTGTCAGCTATTATTATTATCACTGTTACTGTCATTATTCATCCTACACTTAAGCTTGTCCTGGGTGTTTGATAGTCCCTGAATTGGTTGTCTGCTCTCATACTCCCAGCCAGATGTTGCATGCCTTTATCTCTGCTCTCCAAACATCTTTTCACTACTCTCTTAGAGAACTGGCCACATTTTGCTTTGAATAGTTCTTTGTATACATGACTCACTAGTTGCCAAAGTGTCTGAAAGGACATTGCATGTACTGTGCAGCCTACTGGAAACATTTAGAGCAGGAAGAGGACAAGCAGGACCATGCTGTAAGCAGGGTCTGGGGAACACTGTAAGCAGGAAGGGTGACCCTCACCTCTGGGGAAGAGCTGGCAGTCACAGACCAAGTCATGTGGGCTGGTATCCCTGCCCCCCAGGGTTTCAATGTCAGAAAATACATGGAATGCAGCAATGGGATTTGAAAGTGGAATTACTTCGGCTGACTAGCATCCATGCTCCCCATACCACCCCCTACACACACACACACACACACACACACACACACACACAATCCACTATACTTCTGTGGCGCTCACTCTGCCACCCCCAGTTTCAAGGGTCTTTTGACCTTGACCAAGCAAAGCAGCACACTCTTCTGTCTTCTGTGACTGATTTGGGGATAGGCACCTGTATCAAGCCAAGACAATCCGGCCCAACCAGAAGTAGAAATTGCATTTGCTATACCAGGGCACTCCATCTAAAGAAGGCATACCTGAAAGTGAAGCCAAACACAGCAGAGAAGAGAGCAAAAATAGTGAAAAAGATAAGCTCCTTAGAATGTAACATGACTTGAGCCTTGGACTTTGCATGAGCTAAAAATGTGCTGGATATTTTTGGGGTAGGGGAATGGATGGTTTTTCATTAGGTTTGCTTTCATTAGCAATTCAAATCTTACCTGATACAGGACTTCATTCAGTCAACTAACATTCATTAAGTACTTACTATACTAGACGCTGGAAATATAATGGTAAATAACACAGTATTTCTGTCCTCAAAGAGTTTAGAGTCTGGTGGAAGGGAAAAGTAAGTAGTAGGTTACATGCTGAGACAGGAAAACTTAAGGAAGCTATGGGAGTACATATAAATTCTTGATAGCGTCAGTTCTCACATACGAGGTGTTAAAAACTGGATGGAGTTTAACCTCGTCTTTAGCCCTGTTATATAACCTAGCAGAAAGGCTGGCTGCAGCTCTGGGAACCTGAGTAGCCCAATTCAGAATTCAGGACCCAAGCTCCCCACTGATGGAGAGATAGAAAGAAACTACTTGCAGAAGCCAGGGCCAATTTGGCAGAGTGAACTCAAAACAGTGAGTTTTAGGTAAGAAAGCCTCAGAACAGTTTTCATTAGACATACCAGTGTACTAAGTCCCTCAAGCAGAAAACTTAGGAATATGACAGAAAAAAAAAGAAAAGAGAAGAGAAGGTGAGAAAATTACGAGTTTTACATTCTAACCCTTATCAGACTCAGATCTACCCCCTTTAATATAGCACCAAGGAGGATCATGGAGGGGCTCAGTCAAGGGTCTAAGGCAATAATACAAAGGAGTAGAGTTTTAGTGTCAGGACGGATAAAGTTCTGGCTTTGCAAGCAGAATGTGTTCTCTTTTGGGATTTGGGGGAGCATAGGGAATGGTTCCTTTTTTTCAGGCATGGGCTTTTATGAAACACCACTGGTTTCATACAATAACGTCAACATGGAGCTTCCTTCTTTGGAATCTCTATCAAGGCCAAATGAATGTGGCCCAGAGGAAGGGAGAACTGATGCATAATATGTGGGTTTACTTCAATCCCAAACTAAAGCCTAGCAGTTGGACACTAAATCTAAGCTAGGGGTGCTTTTGCCTGACTTTGTCCTCTGCTTCACTTCCTCTCAATATCTAGCAGGTATAATTTTTACAATTCAGGGGTCCTAGCCATACTTCACAACTAATCGCCCCCACATTCACTTTGTTGTAATACTCATTACACTATTCAAGTATTACCTGTTAATCTTTGTACTCCGTTGAACTTGATCTCTTGTTCACCATTATATTTCTAGTTTTGTTTTTTTTTTAAATATATTTTATTGCACTTTAGGTTCTGGGGTACGTGTGAAGAACATGCAGGACTGTTGCATAGGTACATACATGGCAATGTGGTTTGCTGCCTCCATCCCCATCACCTGTGTCTGGCATTTCTCCACATGTTATCTCTCCCCAACTCCCCACCCCCCGCTGTCCCTCCCCTATTTCCCCCCAACTAAACCCCAGTGTGTGTGTGATGTTCCCCTCCCTGTGTCCATGTGTTCTCATTGTTCAATGCCCGCCTATGAGTGAGAACATGCAGTGTTTGATTTTCTGTTCTTGTGTCAGTTTGCTGAGAATGATGGTTTCCAGGTTCATCCATGTCCCTACAAAGGACACAAACTCACCGTTTTTTATGGCTGCATAGTATTCCATGGTGTATATGTGCCACATTTTCACTATCCAGTCTATCATCTATGGGCATTTGGGTTGGTTCCAGGTCTTTGCTGTTGTAAACAGTGCTGCAATTAACATATATGTGCATTGTGTCTTTATAATAGAACGATGTATTTCCAGTTTCTCATACACTGCCTGATCCATTATAATTGCTCAGTAAATGTCTTTGAGTGAATAAATGCCATGAACTAAAGTATTTTTAGATCTTGCCTATATAAGTCCATTTTCATACTGCTATAAAGAGCTGCCCAAGACTGGGTAATTTATAAAGGAAAGGGGTTTAATTGACTCACGGTTCAGCATGGCTAGGAAAGCCTCAGGAAACTTAAAATCTTGGCAAAAGGCAAAGGGGGAGCAAGGCAGCTTCTTCACAAACAGCAGGAAGGACAAGTGCCGAGCAAAGGGGGACAAGCCCTTACAAAACCATCAGATCTCCTGAGAACTCACTCACTATCACGAGAACAGCTTGGGGGAAACTGTCCCCATGATTCAGTTACCTCTACCTGGTTGCTCCCTTGACACGTGAGGATTATGGGTATTACAATTCAAGATGAGATTTGGGTGGGGACACAGCCTAACCTATCACTGCCTTAATTTATATTTCCCCAAAAACAGAGCTTGAGGCTTGGATGCAGGTAGTTTGTTAGGAAGTGATACTAAGAAGCTGGAATAAGGAAGTGGAGAGAGTAGAACAGAGTAGGGAAAGCCAGTAAATAGTGTTGTTGAGATGTTACCACTGTGGGCCACTGAGGCTCAATCCCACCTGCAACCTGTGTGAGGTGTAGAATGCACCTCAGAATTGTCTCTTTGAGGCTGGGTATTTACCTGATGCCTTCTAGACCCCTTGGTTGAAGGTTTACTCTTGGGATATTAATTACCCCCACACCTAATGCTACAAAAAGCTAAGAGACATGGTGTGTGTTTCTGGTGGGCAGCTATCAGTGCCCCTGAGAATTGTTCACCACAGCTGCACCTAAAATCAGAAAGGAGCCATGAGGTGAAGTACAGGGTTCCAATGGTATCAATACAGATCCCCTGAAGGTGATGCAGAGTCTACAGTAGCAATCTTGCCAGAATAGAACGTGTTTGTACTTCATGGTTCTGCTGTTTTACAGAGTTGGGAAAGACCAAAAGGCAGACAAACCACCTGAGTCAAAATGGCCCACAGTGCAGGCTCAATGCCTACTTTAAAAATAGGTCCATAGCATGGTGGCGGGCACCTGTAATCCCAGCTACTTGGGAGGCTGAGGCAGGGAATCGCTTGAACCTGGAAGGTAGAGATTGCAGTGATCCGAGATCATGCCACTGCACTCCAGCCTGGGCAACAGAGTGAGACTCTGTCTCAAAAAAAAAAAAAGTCCATCATCTTTTTCCTCAATGAGCTATTATCTCAGTAGAAAAAAACAAAATTAGCTTTTCCCATATTCTTACGACATACTTCTGACACCAGATATGTGGGACTTTTTTCCCCATACGTGAAGCAAGCAATCAGGTATGCAGTAGACACCAGTTGATTCTCCTCCAGTTCGGTTCTGACACTGTCTACCTGGAGTTGGCGTCAGATCCCACAGGTTAAGGACTCAGTCCCACAAGACCGCCCCCCACTTCCAGTGCCAATTGCAAGCCACATGTTGTTCTACCAGTGCTTTGACTGAATGACTATAAATTGGAGTTCCCACGACCCCTTTCCTTGGGTTTGATTAATATACTAGAGCAGCTCACATTCAGGGAAACACTAATATTTACCAGTTTACTATAAAGAATATTACAAAGGATAAGTTGAAAAGATGCATAGGTCAAGTCCTGTGGGAAGAAGCACAGAGCTTCCATGCGTTCTCTAGGTGCACCACCCTCCAGGAACCTCTACGTATTCAGCTCTCCGGGTTTTGATGGAGGCCTCATTACAGAGGCATGATTGACTAAATCACTGGCCACTGATGATCAACTAAATCTTCAGCCCCTCTCCCCTTCCTGGAGGTTAGGTGGTAGGGCTAAAAAGTCCTGTATTACTCCATTTTCACACTGCTGATAAAGATGAGACTGGGCAATTTACAAAAGAAAGAGGTTTAATGGACTTATAGTTTCACATGGCTGGGGAGGCCTTACAATCATGGTGGAAGGCAAGGAGGAGCAAGTGCCATCTTACATGCATGAGAGCAGGCAAAGAGAGAGACTGTGCAGAGAAACTCCCGTTTTTAAAACCATCAGATCTCATGAGACCTATTGACAATCTGGACAACAGCCCGGGGAAGACCTGCCCCCAAGATTCCGTCATCTTCCAACAGGTCCCTCCCACAACACATGGTATGGGAGCTACAAGCGGGTCTGACATGCAGAGTTAATTTTTTATTTTTATTTTTTGTAGAGGCAGGTTCTCCCTATGTTGTCCAGGCTTGTCTTGAACTCCTTCGCTCAAGTGATCCTCCCATCTTGGCCTCCCAAAGTGCTGGGATTACAGGCTAGAGCCACCATGCAAGCCAAGAAGAACTTGTATAATCTATAAAAATACAGTCTATAAAGGAAAATATTAATCAGTTTGACCAGATAAAATTAAAAATACATGATATTTATACAGATATGTATAAACATACATATATAATATGTGTACAATATATTATATATTAAATATAGGTATATATGCATATATATACATGTATATTTAAAATATATACATACATTTATATGTATATATGAATATATACATAGACATATATAGACATATATAATGTATGTAATATGTAATTATAGTCTATAATTATGTAATATATATTATTTAGATAATATATTTAATTTTATATATTTATAGTTACATATTTATATATAGTATATCTACATACATATATGTATGTATGTATGTACATGTGTGAAGATATATCAGGAAATATTAATCTCCAAAATAATAAACAACCACAAATGAATATGCAGAGGAAATGAAAAACATGAATAACCTAAGAAAAATGAGCCAACCATGTGAAGAGGTGCTGGTTTTTTTTTTGTTTTTTTTGGTTTTTTTTTTGAGACAGAGTCTGACTCTGTCACCAGGTACCAGGCTGGAGTACAGTAGGGTGATCTCGGCTCACTGCAGCCTCCGCCTCCCGAGTTCAAGCAATTCTCCTGCCTCAGCCTCCCAAGTAGCTGGGACTACAGGTGCACGCCACCTTCGCTCAGCTAATTTTTTTTTTTTTTGTATTTTTAGTAGAGACGAGGTTTCACCATGTTGGTCAGGTTGGTCTCAATCTCGTGACCTCATGATCCTCCCGCCTCGGCCTCCCAAAGTGCTGGGATTACAGGCTTGAGCCACCGCGCCCGGCCAAGAAGTGCTGTTTAAATAGAAACTTGAATGGCCAGTCAAACATAAGAAAATGCAGGCCGGGCGCGGTGGCTCAAGCCTGTAATCCCAGCACTTTGGGAGGCCGAGGCGGGTGGATCACGAGGTCGAGAGATCGAGACCATCCTGGTCAACATTGTGAAACCCCGTCTCTATTAATACAAAAAAATTAGCTGGGCACGGTGGCGCGTGCCTGTAATCCCAGCTACTCAGGAGGCTGAGGCAGGAGAATTGCCTGAACCCAGGAGGCGGAGGTTGCGGTGAGCCGAGATCGCGCCATTGCACTCCAGCCTGGGTAACAAGAGCGAGACTCCGTCTCAAAAAAAAAAAAAAAAAAAAAAAAAACATAAGAAAATGCATATCCTGGTAATAAGGGGAATGCACATTAAAATGAGATACTATACTTACTTATTCAGATGTAATATACAAAAATTTAAAGGTTTGATGATATCAAATGTAAGCAAAGATATGAAGAAATATGAACTGAAACACTGCTGGTGGAAGGGTAAATTGGTATAACCTCTTTGTGAGAAATTTGAGAGTACCTAGAAAAATACAGAATATATATAGCTTATGATCCAGCATTTCTAAGATCCTTAAGTATTTACAGAGAAGTTCTCTATATGTGTGGAAAACACATGTACAAGAATTTTATTGTAGCTTTAATAAAAAATTGGAAGCAACTTAAGTATTCGTGAGAAGAGGATTATATGAATAAAGTTATTCATTCATTCTATAAGTATTTATTGAGAACTTACTATGTGCCAGGCCCCGGGGTTACTACTAAAAGTATGAAACAGTCTTTACTCTCAAGAAACTTACAGTCCAACAGATGAGAGACATTAAATAATTAAAAATAATCCCATTATGATATTGATGATGAAGCATAAGTACAGGCTATTAAGAAACTGTTAAGGTAGAACAAATCAGAAGGGATATTATTGAATGCACATAAGGAGAAAGCCCATTGAAAAATAGCATAAATAATAAGGGGATTTGTGTTATACGTAAGCAGCAGTCCTGAGGGTGGGGCTGGCTCTAAGTTGTTTAATTTGGTGCCTTACTAACATCATCAAGCACCCATGTCGTATCCATCTTCCTACTCAGTTAATCTCAACATGTTGTATGTGGTCACCTCACACTCCTTATAGTAACAAGTGTAAGATATATGAAATAATCCAGTGGAAGGACTTTTTCTTCTTTGTATTATTTCTTATAAATAATCTTCATTTTAATACTCATTATAAATCTAAACATTTTGAAATTATGAATTATTCATATTCAGGGGAATAAAAACTTATATGTACACTTTTGAGTAGTAATAGAACTGTACTCAACATAAGAAATACAACATTTTGAGTAATTTTATTTATTATTTATGTTTTTATTTTTTCTGAGACAGTCTTGTTCTGTTGCCCAGGCTACAGTGCAGTGACGTGATCTCAGCTCACTGTAACCTCCGCCTCCCGGGGTCAAGCGATTCTCCTGCCTCAGCCTCCCATGTAGCTGGGACTATAGGCACGTGCCACCATGTCTGGCTAATTTTTTTTTGTATTTTTAGTAGAGACGGGTTTTCACTGTGTTAACCAGGATGGTCTCCATCTCCTGATGTCGTGATTGTGAAAAACACGCACTTTGAATGAAGAGACCTTCCAAATAGGCTTTGTGTGAGCAACATGGCTGTTTATTCACCTGGGTGCAGGTGGGCTAAGGCCGAAAAGGGCATTAGCAAAGGGCAGTGGGATAGGAGTTGGTTTTATTGGTTTGGGTAGTTTTTTGGGGGGCGGGGGTGTTGTAGAGTAAGTTAAGTTACAGTGGTAGGGGTAGGGGCAAGGAGTATACAAGTTCAGTTACAATGGCAGGGTTGGGTGAGAGGTATTTACATTATCATAAGAAGAGTTAAGATGGCAGGGTTGGGCGAGGGGCTTGTGGGAAGCTCTGCTGGGCAATTAGGGACAATGGCGAATGCAGGCAGTGGGTGGGAGACTTCAGCGAGGCAAGCAGGACTTCAGACTTTCAGGCTCCAGGCTTGCATATGGAGACCTGACAGTCATCTGCCTGCCTCAGCCTCCCAAAGTGCTGGGATTACAGGTGTGAGCCACTGTGCCAGGCCTATTTTTAATTTTTTAGTTAAATTTTTTTTATTTAATTTTTGTGGGTACACAGTATATATTTTGTGGTACATGAGATATTTTGTTACAGGCATGCAATGCGTAATAATCACAATATGGAAAATGGGATATCCATCCCCTCATTTATCCTTAGTGTTACAGACAATCCAATTATACTATGAGTAATTTTTTTTTCTCTTAGGTATCGATATCCCAGGTCTCTTTCTAACCAGGTTTTCATTAGAATACCTTAATGAAATGCTCTAAACACTAACATCACTTTCAACCTTAGAACATGCTTAACATTATAGTTTTTTTTAATAGTGTAACCTGTGGGTTGTAATGTACTGATAGTGTAATGAAATGTCAAGAGCTAAAACTGATGTTTTCAGCATTTGTTTGCACACATCAAATTCTCGTGAATTGTAAATGTATGGGACTGTTACTATTATAGCATAGTAAAAGTAAAGGATCTGTGAAATTCACGTTAGAAAAATGTTGAAAGTCATATTTCACTTCAGCTTTTTATGTGCCATTTATTTCGATGCTAAGTTTTTTAAAAAATTATCTTATTTGTGTGTGTGTATCCAATTTTGTTATAAACTAAATCATTAATGTTAGGCACAAGGACACCCCCTCTGTGCAGGCTGACCCCCTCCCCCACTCTGATTGCTCTGCAGCTGCATTCCTAAACCCCTACCTAGGCGCCACATCAAGGCTGCCAGGCACACTGCAATTAAGCAAAGCTGATTACAGCCATCCAGGCAGCTCCAGGGAGGACAAGAAAAACATGTTGGTTATCCATACTTGTAAATTCCTGTTTAACACATATCTGTAAAAAAAACTCCTGGTTTCTCTCTTTTTTTAAAAAGACCGCCACCACAAAAGTCAGGATAATGTATTGTAGGTCTGTTACAAGTAACAAACTATCTCTGTGCCTGTTACCAGTGGATAGATTACGCCCCTCTCACCCAATATAAACCCCTCATTTTGTAGTTCAGGGCTGCCTTCTCTGACTGTTACAAAGCAGCCTGGCAGGTTAATAAAACTTTCTTTCTCTCGGCTACCCTTACAATTAATATGTCATATAAGTATAGCATGTTGTGATAAATTTACTCCATTTAAAATCATAAATAAATCTGAAATCGTTATAAAGCATTTTTTGGATATTAACATGCTTCTGTATTTTATAGACCAGATGCTTACAATTGAAAAGTATTTGCCTAATGTTATTAATTGGATTGTTAATGCTCTATCAATTCCAACTTGGTATGACATTTATAAAAGCATAATCCTAAAAGCATAGTTTCTACCCTTCAAGATGTTCTCTACTGTGGGGGACAGCAAACTTTTTCTGTGAAGTGACAAATATTTTAGGCTTCACAGGTCTTATAAAGGTTTCTGCTGGCCATCTTTCCTCTCCCTCCAGTCCCTTAAAATTGCCAAAACCATTCTTAGCTTGCAGATGGTACAAAAACAGGACACAGGTTGTATTTGGCTTATGGGGATAGTTTGCCAATCTTTCTTCTCTGCTAACACATAGGAACATGAATAATAAGGCATTTTAAGTGAAAGAATTACATATAAAGATATTGTTAAATAAAATTATATTTCCACAATTTGCATAATCACCATTTACAGATATTGTTATTATGATTTTTTTTCACATCATGTACACCATTGAGAACATTACACTCAACAATATATATAAATATACATTTTTTTTTTTAATGGCTCAAGCATGGGAGGACTTTATTGTTCTAATTATGTTCAATTTCTCTAAATTCTGGGCAGGCCTCAGCACATAAACCACATGACTTTTTGCCCAAGGCCATGTCCACCCTGGAGTTGCTTTATGACAGCATCCACAGCCACCTTGACAGGTCAATGTCACTTCTGTGCCTGCTCAGTTGTCTGTTGATCAAAAAGACCAGCACATTATTGGTGGGCTTCTTGTGTTTGAAGAATTTGTCAGACTTCTTGATATTCAGTGCAGGCTTGTTGGGACTGGCTTTAGGGAGTTCTTTACCCATGACGCAACAGCTCCAAACAACCTCAGGAAGACAGCTCAACTAAGAAAGCAGGATCACAAGGTCCCACAACAATCTGTTTGCAAGCTGAGAGCAAGGAGAGTCAGTCTGAGTCCCAAAACTGAAGAACTAGAAGTCTGATGATGTTCGAGGGCATGAAGCATCCAGCACAGGAGAAAGATGTAGACTGGGAGGCCAGGCCCGTTTCAGCCTTTCACGTTTCCCTGCCTGCTTTATATTTGCTGGCAGCTGATTAGATTCTGCCCACCAGATTAAGAGTGGGTCTACCTTCCCCAGCCCACTTACTCAAATGCTAATCTCCTTTTGTAACACCCTGCAGGGACACCCAGGATTAACTCCCTGCATCCTCCAATCCAATCATGTTGACAGTATTAACCATCGCAAGTCCACCCCTTGTCAACTTGAACCCATACACATCTCCTGAGATCACACATAATCTTCAAATAAAGACAATCATAAGGTCATAATTATGCCTAACATAACTATTTTTCATACACCCGGAAACAAACCAATCCCCAACCCAAATGCCATCACATAAAGTTAGCAATACTTAAATGTTGATATTAAGTCAGTAAATCTTATGTCACATGATAAAGGACAAGGAAATCAAATGAGGATATTTTCTTAGCACAAGTGTATACCTGCACAAACATGTTTTTAACAAAAGAAAGAGGAAATAATCATAACAATTACAGTCCTCGTTTCTGCAGCTGGTCAGGTGGTCATAGCTGGTATCGATGACTACCTTCTACTACCCATTCTGTATTCCCTTTGCCGTCAGCAAGCACATCTGTAGGTCGTGGTTTTTTTCCTGGTGGAGTGACTGAAACCTTCATTCCTGAAGGGTCTGGGTCATTTGTAGTCCTGCCTGGATTGGCTGTTGTAGTTGCCCATTGGCCTTAATCAGAGGGCATGTAGTACTAAGAGATGCCCTAAGGGGTCTCCTGTATTCCATGCATACTCTTTTTTCTTTTTTGATACAGGGTCTTGCTGTGTCACCCAGGCTGGAGTGTAGTGGCACGATCTCAGCTCGCTGCAGCCTTGACCCCCCTGGGCTCAAGTGATCCTCCCACTACAGCCACCCCAACAGCTGGGAGTACAGGCATGCGCCACTATGCCCAACTAATTTTTGTATTTTTAGTATAGATAGGGTTTCACCATGTTACCCAGGCTGGTCTCAAACTCCTAGGCTCAAGAAGTTCACCCACCTCAGCCTCCCAAAGTGCTGAAATTATAGGTGTGAGCCACAATGTCCAACCATGAATAATTTTTTTTTTTTTGACAGAGTCTTACTCTGTCGCCCAGGCTGGAGTGCAGTGGCATGATCTCAGCTCACTGCAACATCTGCCTTCTGGGTTCAAGTGATTCTCCTGCCTCAGCCTCCCAAGTAGCTGGGATTACAGGTGCCCACAACCACACCTGGCTAATTTTTGTATTTTTAGTAGATACCGCATTTCACCATGTTGGCCAGGCTGGTCTCGAACTCCTGCACCTCAGGTGATCCACCCGCCTCTGCCTCCCAAAGTGTTGGAATTACAGGCATGAGCCACTGTGACTGGTCGAGTAAATATTTTTTAAGTGCTACTGTGTGCCAGGGTTTGTGCTAGGGCCTGGTGATACACCTGTGAAAGAGAAAATATGTCTTGCAATCCAGGAAGTAACAGTTGATAGGGAAGGAGGGGTGGTGAGGGAAGCAGTCAAGTAAACCTGCAATTCTTTGATAAACATATGCACAGAATACTTTGGGAGTACATAAGAGGATACTGTAACTGATTCTTGGCTGGTCAAGAATCACTTCCAAGAAGAGATGCCCTGAATCCTGACAAGTAGAAACTAGCTAACCAGGGAAACTAGTGAGAATTGGGAATGGACATTCTGGGCAGAGCAAACCACAGGTCCAGATGCACTGAGGTACAAGAGCTTGGCTTATTCTGTGAAACTGCAAATAGTTCTGCATGGTTGGAGCTTGGAATACAAGGTAGGGAGCAATTAGAAGTAAGACTAGAGAGATAAGGCAGAGCCCAGTTTATGAAGGGTTTGGCATGCCGGGCTGAGGAATATAAAATACACACTGAAGGAAATGGCATGGGAGTGGAGAGTCGCAGGGAATAGTATAATCACATTTGAATTTGACTATGATTAATCCGAATTTAAGGAAGAAAATAGGTTGAAGGGAAGTTAAAAGTGGGGGCAGGAAGACCAATCAGAAGGCTGTTGCATTAATCTAAGAGTATTAATCTATAGATTTGGTTACTGTAACAGAAACTCAAATAACAATGGTTTGCATAAGATAAAACTTCTTTCCTCACCTAACAGGCTGAGCATAAGCAATCCAGGGCTGATATAGCAGTTCAAGTGAACCACCATGCCCAGCCCCCGTTAGGCAGAATTTAGACACATGAACATTGCCTAGCTGCAAAGATAGCTAGGGAATGTAGGTTTTATTTTGTGAGGCCACATGCCCAGTGTTTAAAAAGTGATTTATTACTGTAGACAAAGGTGCCTAACGTGATACCCAGGTTTCTGACTTGGGTATCTGGAGACATGTTGTAGGCGAATAACATTTACTGAGTAAGAGTACAGAAGAGGGAGAAGAGCTTCAGGGAATAAGTGAAGAACATAATTCAGTTTTCCACAAGCTGAGTTTAAAGTGTATGCAAGACAGGCCAGGCATCGTGGCTCACACCTGTAATCCTGGCACTCTGCGAGGCCGAGATGGGCGGATCACTGGAGGTCAGGAGTTCGAGACCAGCCTGGCCAATATGGTGAAACCCCATCTCTACTAAAAATACAAAAACCAGTCGGGCATGGAGCATGTGCCTGTAATTCCAGCTACTCAGGAGGCTGAGGCAGAAGAATCGCTTGAACCTGAGAGGTGGAGGTTGCAGTGAGCCGTGATTGCACCACTGCACTCCAGCCTGAGCATCAGAGGTCCATCCAAAAACAAAAATAAATACAATAAAGTGTATGCAAGACATTCAGGCAGAAATGTCCAATAGATTGACTTTAGAGTCATCAGCATGTACAGGGAAATTTAGAGTGTAAGAGCAGATGTCACTTAAGGTATGAGAGAAGACAGAATGTGTCAACTGAGAAAAAGAAGAAAAGGCTGAGGAGAGAAACCAGATTTTTAAAGACAAACGTAGAGAAGGGGGTCCCAAGGAGGGGGATAGGTAGAAAGAACAATGGAAGTAGAAAAATGTGGAGATGTGTCATAGAAGCCAAGGTAAGAGAGCTTTTCAAGAAGGAACAATAAATGTATTCAGGGCCAGGCACAGTGGCTCACACCTGTAATCCCAGCATTTTAGGAGGCCAAGGTGGGTGGATCACCTGAGGTCAGCCTGGTGAACATGGTGAAACTCCACCTGTATTAGAAATACAAAAATTAGCTGGGCATGGTGGCAGGCACCTGTAGTCCCAGCTACTCGGGAGGCTGAGACAGGAGAATCGCTTGAACCCAGGAGGCAGAGGTTGCAATGAGCCGAGATCACGCCACTGCACTCCAGCCTGGGTGACACAGTGAAACACCATCACAAAAAAAATAAAAAATAAGAAAACTCATTCAAGAGCACTGTGAAAGATATTCCCAGAAAAACAAAATGGTGCAAAAACTAGAGATTTCTGATGACAAGATGATTTAGCCACTTGCTAGAGTCAAGGAACCTAAATGAGAGCAATAATGTCACCTATTTTATTGATTGTTGAAAGGATAAAATTAAATAATTCAGAGACTTAGCACATAATAAATGCTCAATGAAGATTAGCTATTTCTGCTGCTAATCTTCATGACTATGATTGTTTAAAATCTGTTTAAGAACTACCTATGCTTTACTTCCTGTGCCTGTATCTTCCTCCTGCTGCTGCTTCATTTTTTTTTTTTTTCAAAGAGAAGTAGCAATGTTGCCCAGGCTGGATTCGAACACCTGGGCTCAAGGGATCCTTCCACTTCAGCCTCCCATGTAGCAGGGACTACATCTGCACACCATTGTACCCAGCTCCCTTCTTCATGTCTTACTTGTCTTCATCATCACAGTGAATAATGCCTAATCTATTAAGAGCCATGTGAAAAACCTAAACTCTTTCCATTGGCAACCCTTTTGGCATGGTCAAGTCAGTGGTTCTGGCTATGATACAAACTCACATATAATCAAATCAACTACTACAAATTCAGATTGGCTAAGCAGATTCCAGCCATTTTAAAAGGTTATCTCTGCTGTATCCTGTATCTTTATGCATTTAGATATAACTTCACTGTGGGTGTCCTTACAGTATATATTTTTATGAGACATCAAACTTACTAAGAATACTTTATAGCATGGTATTTAGGAACTTAGGGGTCAGAATTAAGACATTCTTACTATGTCACCTTGAGAATTTTGTTTAAGTTCACAATACTTCAGTTTCCTGATAGTAAAATAATTATAATAATATAAGAGATAGTAGAATCACAGGGTTATTATGGGGCCTAAATAGATAATGTATATAAAGTGTTTATCACAGTGCCTTGTACAGATGTTAGCTTCTGTTACTAATGATTCTAGCCTCCTCAATTCTCATTCATTTTTAGGGGCTTGGGGGGAGTTCATTGTTCTGTTTGCTGCTATATTTCAAGCCTCAAAAGACAATAAAGTTCCCAAATGCTCTTCAAGGCAGAACAAATATAAATAATGATTCTCACGCCAAATGTGCACAAAGTTCAAATATTGCATTAATGATGCTTATTGTACAAATGACACAACTAACCCAGTCCTTTCTGTGAACATGGATGAGAACAGAAGGATATTGAAATCCTATCCTCTGCGTAGATCAGTATCTGTGAATTTTTCCCTGTTGTCAATACTTATTTATTTACTCTTTCTGGTATATCTGTAAAACCTTTATGATAAAAACATATATTTGAATGCCCACTTTGTGCCTAGTATTTTGCTCCATTCTAGTAATTTAGCAGTCAAGGTGGCTAAGTAGTGGAGAAGATCACCATAGGCAAGGGTGCATAAACTGAAAACTGAAGAATAGCTAGGAGTCATCGAGGTGAAGCTAGATGCTGTGGCCTTAGATTCAGTTCTCCCTTCTCTGGCCAATAAATTTGCTATGTTCCATGAACAGCAGCTGAGGTCCATTCTCTTTTGTGACTTTGGTGTGGCAAGTTACTTTACTTCTCTGAGCCTCAGTTTCTTTATCTATATAATAGAAATAAGTAATATCTACCTCATTAATTGTAAGGATCAAATTAAATACGTATGCAGTAAAGCACTTTCTGTAGTGCTTGGCACATGAGAAGAGTTCAGTAGGTAGAAGATATTAATGCTTTAAGGAAAGCAATTGGTGAGTGGTTTTTAGAAATGTTCGTCTTTCTAAATCAAACCCAAGAAATTAATGCTAAATATGGGAATAATGCAGAGAGGTTCTCTTTTGCAGCATTAATCATCATAGTGAAAACCTTGAAACAGTCTAAGTGTCCAACAAAATTACTCACTTTGAAGTATATAAAAAGTAATGTTTTATGGCATGCCTTTTGAAGCATTAAGATCATCTCTATAATAATATCACTCTTATTTATTTGCATTCTGACAGCAGTCTATGTTGAGTAGATAGAATTACAGTGTGTGCCATGGATAGCACATGGAGAGGTGTCTCACAGGGAAATATCATCTTGCTTCTTTTTAGGGAAAATTTGGGAACCCGGGAGCTGGTTGTTTTATTGCCTCGTGGCTCCATATTAACTCCTTTAAACTGCTCTGTAAAAATGAATATGTGCCCTTTAAATATATTTTTCCTGTTACAGCTGGCACCGAAGTTTTGTCAGTAGAGGGTGGTGATGGGGAGACTTTGCAGGAGGAAATCAATTTTCCTTCCTGGTCCAGGTGCTCCCTCAGCAGGTCCTACAGCACTCCCGCTTCTCTAGTGCCTGGCTTTTGCATCCAGAAGTCATCAGCTTCCCTGGAATTGAGTGAAGCACTTTGGTGAAGTTTTCCCAGAAACCCAGAGGGTGAATTTCTGGCAAGTTCTGGTAACCGTGTTCCAGCAAGTTTCTCTCTACCTATGCTGCACCACAGTGACTTATCTGCCATCCATTGAGCCACAGTGGTGCCCTCTCCAAGAAGGTCAAAATCTTAGCCATGTGGGATGGAGGTGGGGTTATCCTTGTCATGCTCTCTCAGCCCTAGCAGTAGCTCTTCATATCTGCTATTTCTATACTCTTTTAATTCTCTTTACTACTAGCTAATCCCATCTTACTCTTATCCCCTTCTTTATATCAAATTTATACTGGACTTGCCCTCCTCAAATTACTGTGTAGTTTCCTCTCTCCTAATTCGATCCAGACTGATACACCACAGCTCTAGGCAAAGCTGTTTTTATATATGGGTAAGAAACTAGGAAAAAGAATGCTCCTGGAATATGCGATTTCAGAGTCATCCAAGACCTAGTGTTCCTTTGTGGGATAGGGGCTAGGGCTGTTGAGCTGGAGGAAGGTAGTTAGAGGTGCTGCCAGCTGGAGCTGAAGCCTACTGGAGGCAGTTACATATTTAGAGAACAGTGCAGACTGAGGCTGGCTACCAGCAATTGTCTCCCTTCTGCCTTCATGATGACTCTGCTATTCCCTCACCTTCAAGGCTTCCCTTGGTATTCAGCTTTTGCCAAGTCTCAGAAAAATAAAAATAACAAGATCACTCTACCCAAAGAGTGACTTTCCACTTCTGTTTACCAACTTGTGCTTCCCATATCTCCCTGGAAACTAGGAATCAATTTGGCTCTGGATCACAGGTGATAAAACTCCGCTTCCTATGGGTGCATCCTGAGCAAGCACCCATCAAGCCTCCTTTATAATAGAAATATGGGTGTCATTTCAGATTGTATCTAATGTTCCTGGAGTTAAGTTGCTACTGGATTGCAGACTCTTTCCAGGGAGGATTGACTGGGAAGTGACTCAGTGTCTACAAGAAGGCATATAAGAAAACTGGTGATTAAAAAGATGTGGGCTTGGCCAGGCACAGTGGCTCATGCCTTCAATCCCAGCATTTTGGCAGAGGCGAGTGGATAGCTTGAGCTCAGGAGTTCAAGACCAGCCTGAGCAACAAGGTGAAACCCTCTCTCTACAAAAAATACAAAAATTAGCCAGATGTGGTGTCACACACCTATAGTCCTAGCTACTGGGGAGGCTGAAGTGGAATGATTGCTTGAGGTAGGGAGGCCAAGGCTTCAGTGAGCCGAGATCATGCCACTACACTCCAGCCTGGGTGACAGAGTGAGACCCTGTCTCAAAACAAACAAACAAAAAGATGTGGGCTTTTCTAGAGACAATGCCCCCTCCCAGAAAAATCTCCACTGTTACTCAGAAAATAGTTTTAGCCTTCCACCTTCTCTTTCTTCTTGCACCCATATTCTTCTTCTCTGAGAGGTCTTCCATTCAAAGTCTCCCTTGATGTATATTTAACCACATTTCATTGGCTCTTTCCTTTTTCTTTTGGTGGGGGGTTGGAGAGGAGTTCCATAAGAAAGAGATGTGATTTTTCTCCTGGCCATTTCTCTAAGAATAACCCTTTCTATATGAGGTGTGTTAATCAATTCAGAGTTGGTCATCTTGTTCCTTTGTGTGATAGAAGAGTAGATTTTGAAATATAAGCAGCCGGGCACAGTGGCTCATGCCTGTAATCCCAGCACTTTGAGAGGCCGAGGCGGGTGGATCATGAGGTCAAGAGATCGAGACCATCCTGGCCAACATAGTAAAACCCCATCTTTACTAAAATACAAAAATTAGCTAGGCATGGTGGCACCCGCCTGTAGTCCCAGCTACTCGAGAGGCTGAGGCAGGAGAATTGCTTGAAGCTGGGAGGCGGAGATTGCAGTGAGCCAAGATCTCACCACTGTACTCCAGCCTCGCACCTAGAGGGAGAGAGCGAGACTATCTCAAAAAGTAATAATAATAAAATAAATAAAATAAAATAAAATAAAATATAAGCAATGAGTATGCTTTGCTTTGGGGTATCTGGCACTGATTCCCTTCTTCTTACAGCATCACAGTTACTCTCTTTGGAAACCCTTTCCTCAATCTCAATCCATGTCATGGCACTTATCCCACTCTTAACTCTAGGAATTATTTGTGAGAGCTGACAAATCAGAGTGTCACATTCCCCTAGTCACAGTTGTTGATAATTGGCTCGAGAATCACAGGATCCAGTACAGACCAATGACTATGAAGAGCAACACTTTTTCTGGAACTTTTAGGAAAAATGCTCTTTTACTGTATTTGTTAAACTGATGGAGTATAAGGTGCGCCATCTTGCCTACCAGTGGCTAAAGCCAACAGATACAAAAGCAGAGTGAAACAATAGTGAGAAATACCATCCAGATGCATTGTTTTGCCTGCACTGTCTGATATAATAGCCACTAGGCACATGTGGCTTTTGAGTACTTGAAAGGTGGCTAGTCTAAATTGAGATGTACTGTAAGCATAAAATTACAGTGGGTTTCAAAGATTTAGTATGCATAAAAGTATGTAAAATTTCTCATTAATAATTTTTATATTGATTACATGTTGGAATATTTTGGATATATTGGGCTAAATAAAATTTATTAGTAAATTTTTATCTATTTTTGTCTTTTTTTATATGCAAAATAAAATATTTAAAATTATACATGTGTTTTACATTTGTGGCTTGCATTGTGTTTATATTGAATAGCCTTGGTGTGAGCACTTAGTCCAGCCATGCCTAAAGTTATATAACTCTGAACTAATATAGGCCAGTAACTACACATTTTTGCTTAAGCTATTTCTTTATATTAGGAGTTGAATTTTTTATACTGTCCACCAAAAGAGTTCTGATTAATATATTAGCTAAAGCCGGGCACAGTGGCTGATGCCTGTAATCCAGCACTTTGGGAAGCTGAGGTGAGTGGATCACCTGAAGTCAGGAGCTCAGGACCAGCCTGGCCAATGTGGTGAAACCCTGTCTGTACTAAAAATACAAAAATTAGCCGGGTGTGGTGGCGGGTGCCTGTAATCCCAGCTACTTGGAAGACTGAGGCAGGAGAATCACTTAAACCCATTAGGAGGATGTTGCAGTGAGCTTAACCAAGATCACACAGCCAGGGTTCAAAATCAGGTCTGATGTCAGAGCTTGGACTCTTTCCATTGAGTTTTATGTTTTTCTTTACCCAATGGTGAGGCAATCTTTACTTAATTTGAGGAACCAATAACTAGCCCCTTTTCCTCACCTCACGTATAAATAAATGGCAAAACAAGACATAGGAGTAAGGCAATGAGAGCCAAAAGAAATCAGCCTTATTATGGGTAAAGTTTCAGTTGGAGGGCTAAAGTCTGAGCAAATGGGCTTTGCAATACTGAGTCCAGAATTATTCAGACGTACCTACCCAGTTGCAGGCAGTGCTGGAACTGGGCAGGCCCCACCTCTCACTCCAAGCACTGGCAGTGCCTGTCCCTACAGGAGGAGAAAAAAAAAAAAACCCATGCTTCCTCTCTTCAGCTATTTCCCAAGAGGAAGAAGCGAAATTGCTCATGCCCAGTTTCTTTTTTTTCAAACTCACTGATGGCTCCAGGGTGGAATGAGTGCAGTGTTGTTAGAAGATCAGGAGCACTGTACTGATGTATACGCTAATGGGCTCCTGTCAAATGGAAGAAACATCAGGAACAGGAAAGAAGTTTCTTCAATAACACTAATAGCATACTCACAGGTTAAATACATCTATTTGTCTACATAGAAGGTCTCAATTGATGGATTTATAGCTCTTTCTAATATTCTTGATAAAAATTTATTTTTCCATTGCCTTATAAAGTTTAAGAAATTACCCTGACTATACTCAGAGTTGTAATAGTGTCATCATTTTGTCATTATGAAGCAATTATACTAAGCACCTACCTGTACGTAACCTTGGATGGATACTTTAATCTGTCATTGTACCACTGCTATGATTTCAAGAGAGGACATTTATTTTAATAGATTATGAAACATGAGAGTATAGAGGAGCTCAATGCTAATGAAAGCTCCCAAAGGCCTTTATCTATCTTATTCAACATGGCACCCACATGCCTGGCATATAAAGGGTCTCAATAAAGATTTGTTGGATAAATTAATAAACGTATTAATAAAGCTCTTCAAATTCTACATTTATTCTGGTGCTCCATATCTTTTATTTTTGAGATGGGGTCTTGCTCTGTCACCCAGGCTGGAGTGCAGTGGCGCCATCTCAGCTCACTGCAACCTCTTCCTCCCAAGTTCAAGCAATTCTCCCTGCCTCAGCCTCCTAAGGAGCTGGGATTACAGGCGTGCGCCATAATGCCAGGCTAATTTTTGTATTTTTTCTTTTTTTTTAAGTAGAGAGGGAGTTTCACCATGTTGGCCAGGCTAGTCTTGAGTGCCTGACCTCAGGTGATCCACCCACCTTGGTCTCCCAAAGTGCTGGGATTACAGGCTGGAGCCACCATGCCTGACCCCTGATGCTCCATATCTAAGTTAGTGTTTACAAGAGGGTGTTAACTATTTTCAAAGGAATGTGTTCTGGAAGACTTTTCCAAAGGGGAAACCTTCAGTACTGTATGGATGCCTTAAAGAAGAAAGCCAAGGATAGAAGAGGCAGGTGAAAGAAAAGCCAAGAATAGAAGAGGAGGTAAAAGAAAACACATGCTGCTCCTTTTCCAAATGGATATTCGCATACATTCTTCTTGCTTAAGAATTTTGTCCTCTCCACGGTTTCCCCCTCCTTCTTTCCTTTCTTTTTATCCTACTGCTATACTTCCTTCCCTCCCGCCTTTCCCTCCTTCCCCTCCCTCTCCTTCCCCTCCCCTCCTCTGCCCTCCCCTCCCCTCCCTTACCCTCTCCTCCCCTCCTTTCCCTCCTCTTTTTTCCCTCCCCTCCCCTCCCCTCCTCTCCCCTCCTCTCCCCTCCCCTCCCCTCTTCTTTTGTTCTTCCTCACCAAGAAAGGGACAGGCATTACACAAGAAAAGAAACCAATTTAGAGAGCCCCATCTATAGCAAAGGAGTTTAAGATTCTCTGGACTGGGGAGCTAGAGTGGGTTAGAGAAGACTGAAGTCCTCAGTTTTTGAAACCAGCCATGATATCAATATGTCTCAGCATACAGCTTGCTCATGGAAAGATAAGGAATTACTTTTAAGTACTCAGTGACAAATTTTGGTGACTCATTAACCATTATCTGCCTCTTTCCTTCTGCTCCTTCAATGATTCACAGTTGTTACTGCTATTCCCCTGTCCAGTCACTCATCCTCCTTCCATCTTGTCTTTACCAAAGCACCACACTATAAAGTACTCCCTTCTTCCAACGTACTTCCATGTTAGTTAACAGTATTAGAAAATGCAGGCCGGGCACAGTGGCTCAAGCCTGTAATCCCAGAACTTTGGGAGGCTGCGGTGGGTGAATCATCTGAGGTCAGGAGTTCGAGAGCAGCCTCGCCAACATGATAAAACCCCGAGACGCCTGTCTCAGTATGAGACCCTGTCTCAAAAAAAAGAAAGAAGGAAAATGCAGGAACATCTAGCTAACTTAAGCAGAAAAGGAATTTATTTATTCATTATTAATTTATTTATTGAAACAAAGTCTCACTCTGTCACCCAGGCTGGAGTGCAGTGGTACAATCTCGGCTCACTGCAAACTCTGCCTCCTGGGTTTAAGTGATTCTCCCTCCTCAGCCTCCCGAGTAGCTGGGATTACAGGCGCCCACCACCACACCCGGCTAATTTTTGTATTTTTAGTAGAAACAGGGTTTCACCATGTTTGCCAGGCTAGTCTTAAACTCCTGACCTCAAGTGATCCACCCACCTTGACCTCCCAAAGTGCTGGGATTACAAGCGTGAGCCACATTGCCCGGACAGGAATTTATTAAACACCATTAAATAATTCACAGAATTTCTTGGAAGGCCTAAAAACCAGGCTTGTAAGAGCCCAAATTACATCGCAGAACACCAGGAAACCATTACTGCCTCCACTACTGACATTAATGTGAGATTCAAACACTTCCCATCGAACCTCTGTTACTGTTTCCTGGGAATCTAGATGCACTTCCTGGACTGAGTTCCACCTGCTTCTTTATCTCTCTAGCCTTCACTTCAAAGCCTGGTGCAAATTTATCTGATTAGAGGAGTCTTACTGCAAGGGAGATTGAGAAAGTGAGATTTGGCTTCTATTTAGTATAGAAGTCACCAAATATAACAAGAATATTCAAAGGTGCTGGGCAGCTAATTAGAATAACAAAGGTGTACTACTCTATCCCAGTTAACCTCTCAACTCCTACTGATCTGAGCCAGATTTTCAGCAGATGGAAGTAATTCACACGGAAATGTGGATGACTGATGATTTCAACTCCACCTTGAACACCGATGCTTTAGAAGAGGAGCTTATTAACCCAAATAAACCCCTAGTTATTAAAATATTTATGTGGTGGAAAATACTTTTAAAATAAGAGAACTTCTAGTATTTCTTTTATTTCTTAAAAGTGGGGCGGGGTCCGTGGCTCACAGCTGTAATCCTAGCACTTTGGGAGGCTGAAGCGGGAGGATCACTTGAGCTAGCCAGTTCTAGACCAGCCTGGGCAACATAGTGAGACCTCATTCTACAAAAAATCAAGAAAATTAGCTGGGCGTGGTGGCATGCACCTGTAGTCCTAGTAACTGAGGAGGTAGAGACAGGAGGATCACTTGAACCCAAGAGGTCAAGGCTGCAAGTGAGATGACATTGTGCCACTGCACTCCAGCCTGGGTGACACAGTGAGACCCCATCTAAAAAAAAAAAAGAAAGTTTCTTTTTTAAAAAATCACTTTACTGAGGTTTGTTTAACATACAAAAAACTGCACATAATTAATGCATACAACTTGATAAATCTTTTATTTCTTTATTAAATACACATTTTATTGAGTTTATAATATGCCATACAACAGGTTAGGTATTGAGGAAACCTGGTCCATGCCCCAAAAATTCAATAACCTTATAGAGGATAGAGAAAAGTTGACATATTTAAAGCAACATAGTAAATGCAGAAAACAGTGATACATATGTGTGTGTGTATATACACACACCATATGTACACATGTGCATAATATCTATGTATACATTCTATAATACCATATATTATGTACTATATATACACATAGTTTCTTTATGAACTATGTGTCAGTCCTGCAAATCTCACAGCCTGAATTATCCACTAAGCACTGTCTAAATACAGGCTTTCCTTGAAGTCCCTAATTTCACTTTCATTGCATTGACAGAGACTTTAGTGGGTGTATTATTGGAAAAGGAAGCTGTACATAGGGTATTATGTACATGTGTATACATAGTACATAATATATGGGATAGGATGTATATAAGGAATTATGTACATGTGTACATGTGGTGTATATATACACACACACTATATATCACTATTTTCAGCATTTACTGTGTTTACACATGCACATGTTCATAATACTCCATGTCCAACTTACGTAGGGTATTAGGTAAGCTTACATAAGGTATTAAGGACAGCATAGGCTGGGCACGGTGGCTCATACCAGTCATCCCAGCACTTTGGGAGGCCGAAGCAGACAAATCACCTGAGGTCGGGAGTTCAAGACCAGCCTGACCAGCATGGTGAAACCCCGTATCTACTAAAAATACAAAATTAGCCTGATGTGGTGGCACACGCCTATAATCCCAGGTACTTGGGAAGCTGAGGTGGGAGAATCACATGAACCCAGAAGGCGGAAGTTGCGGTGAGCCAAGATCGCTCCATTGCACTCCAGTCTGGGCAACAAGAGCGAAACTCCATCTCGGATAAAAAAAAAAAAAAAAAGATCGCTTAAGCAAAGACATAAAAGAGAAAGAATTTCATGGTGAATGGGAACAAGGGATATGCATTGGCTCTTGCCAGAAGGAGAGATGAAATAGCAGAGATGTAGCCAGGAGGAAGATCAAAAATCACCTTCATGTTCCATTTTCATGAGCTCAGACGCTACCCTGTAGTAGATGACAAGATTTTAAGAATTCAAGTAGAGAATAAGATAATCAAATTTGTGTTTTAGGTAAATTTCTATTGCTGGTGGCTGAAAGATGGATCTGAAACGGCCCAACACCGGAAATCTGCAGCATGTAGGTTGTTGGCAGACAGACATCCAGCCGAGAAATTTTAAGGCCTGAGCTGAGGTAGTGATTTTAGGAATAGAGAGAAGTAAACTTGGCTAACAAATGATATAATCTTGGTCTTGAAGAATGACTAGAAGTCAACCAAGCAGAGAAGTGAAAGAAGGACATTCCCAGAGAGGTGTAGAGGCAGCGGGAGTGTGGAACGGCAAAGAATGTTCTGAGAAGTAGAGAATAATCCTGTGCGGCTGGAACACAAGGTCACTACATGGGAGGAGGCAGAAGGAAAAGCTGATTTGGTAGTCAAAATCCAATTCATAAAAGGTCTTTTATATTATGCTTAAGAATGTGGACTCCTTGGTAGCTTATATTGCTTACTATCCACACCCACTTTTTTTCTCCTTTGTAAGAAATGGGCTCTGAACTCCATGGGGGTGCAATAAATGCAAGGAATCATTGATAGGAGGGCCACCACTCCTCCAGAAATATTCAGAACTATAATCAAGAATCCTCAAACTGTGAGGACCTGTGGTTCCTTTATGGTCCTGCAAATCTCACAGCCTGAATTACCATTAAGCGTTATCTGAATACAGGCTGCCCTTGAAGTCCCTAATTTAATTGCATTGACAGAAGTTTTAGTGAGTCTGTTATTGGAAAAGGAAGCATTTGTGCCTCAGTTACAGGAAATCACCAAACAATTAACTTCCATGGGCTCATGCAGCCTGGGTCAAATGCCTCAGTGTGCTTATCTTTGTTTCATGTCAGGTTATTGAGGAAATGTTTTACAGGCCAGAATCTTGGCTTTACTGTGTTGTTTTGTCAGTGGAGTCAGCTTCGAGACCTTGAACGGTAACAACTATCTATGGTAAAATCTGAATATAGCAGTCAGTGGTCTACCACAAGGAAGGGAGGTTTTCAGAGGAGGCAGAACGTTTTCTCTAAAATACATTGTAATTTGGGTATTTAGAGGTAGGAAGGGCCACTTAGATGACAGAGAAACTAACATGGAAAGAAATGGAAAGGAAAACAGTTATTGTATCTCATGGTCAGGGAAGGCTAACCCCTCAGAGGCAGAGAAACTAGTGTGTGTTGGACACAAGGCCAGCCTTAGGGTAGTAGGCAGAGACAGTTGAAGGGCACGAAAAAGACTTCTCTGACCCAGAAAGTGCCTCAGAAGAAGGACCAGAAAAGTCCCCCGGAGGAAAACAGAAAAGCACAAAATGAAGTGATAAGACAGCAAGGATGGGCGTCCTCAATGTCACAATATTTTCCAAGAAACCATTTTGGATAACTCATTTTGCTCATTGAAAAAAACTGTATTCATACTATGGGGCAATGTTCCATATTAAGAAATTGGCATCTGATTATTACTGTTATCGTTATTTCTAATGACGAAGGCAATAGGAGCTAAAGGCACAGGTTTGAGATTAGACAGACCCAGGTACGAATCCTAGTTTTACCACATACTGTGTGGCTTTAGACAAGCCACTTAATTTCTCTGGTGTCACTTTTCTCATCTGAAAAATGGGAATAATCATTCATTCCAAAATATTTACTGGGCAGCTACTGCATAAAAGGACAAATGAGATCCCTACCTTCCAGAAGCTTGTTTGTTAGGAGGATATATAGAGAGAAAGACACTAAATAAGTAAATAAAAAGATGATTTCAGATTGTGATACTGTAGAAGATGTATGGTTTTCAGTATGTACACTTTGGAATTAGACTGCCGGGGTTCAAATCTTGGTTGTGCTATTTACTAGCGGCCTGATCTTTGCAGGTGACTTGATCTCTGTTTCTCCATTTCCCCACCTGTAAATGGGCATATTAATAGCATCTACAGCTGGGTGCGGTGGGTCATGCTTGTAATCCCAGCACTTTGGGAGGCTGAGACAGGTGGATCACAAGGTCAGGAGTTCAAGACCAGCCTGGCCAACATAGTGAAACCCCTTATTTTTTGTATTTTTACTAAAAATACAAAAAAAAATTACCTGGGCATGGTAGCAGGCGCCTGTAATTTCAGCTACACAGGAGGCTGAGGCAGGAGAATCACTTAAACTCGGGAGGCAGAGGTTGCAGTGAGCCGAGATCGTGCCATTGTGCTCCAGCCTGCGCAACAATGTAAGACTCCGTCTCAAAAAAAAAAAAGAAAGTAAAAGAAAAATAGCATCTACTGTAAAACCTCAGGGGATTATTATGAGTATTAAGTGAATGAATTATGTAAAGTACTTAGAACTGTATATGCTTGCTGATAAAGACGTATCCAAGATTGAGTAAAAGAAAAAAAAACTGGAGAGAGATCCAAGATGGCTGATCACTAGCAGCTGGGGCTAGTAGCTCCCAGTGAAGGCGCAGAGAACGAGAGGACGCCACACTTTTAGACGAATTTTTGTTGCTCATGGACTAGGAGATTCCCAGCGGAGGAGCCCCATGGGTCGCTAGCACGACTCTTGTGGCCGGCGCGGTGGTTTTGTTGGCACCTCAGCGCGGCAGTTCTTGGTGCAGAGTCTGGAGATTCCCGGGCAGAAAAGCACCATCAATCTTAACACTGCTGTTTTGGCCAGTGCAGTGGATTGCTCAGATTTAGGCGCTGAGAATTAACAAGTTGGACGTCTGCTCAGAAACCTACTTAAGAAAGTCGGTAATTACAAAGACGACACAGGGATAAATAGATAATGAAGTGAAGAAACCAGCCTAAAAAGGCAGAAAATCCTCAAAATCAGAATGCCTCTCCCTCTACAGGGGATCGCAGTTCTTCATCAGCAACGGAACAAGGCTTAATGGAGAGCGAGTGTGTTCCATGATCAGAAGCAGGTTTTAAAAGGTGGGTGATAAGAAACTTCTGGGAATTAAAATAACTTGTTCTAACCCAATGCAAAGAAACTAAGAACCTTGAAAAAAGGTTTGATGAAATGCTAATAAGAATGGATAATTTAGAGAGGAATATAAGTCAATTGATGGAGCTGAAAAACACAACCATGAGAACTTCGCAAAGTATGCACAAGTTTAAACAGTCGAATTGATCAAGCAGAAGAAAGGATATCAGATCTCGAGGAACAGCTTAGTGAAATGAAACGAGAAGACAAGATTGGAGAAAAAAAGGATAAAAAGCAATGAGCAAAGTCTCCAGGAAATATGGGACTATGTGAAAAGACTTTTAATTTATGTTTGATAGGTGTACCTGAATGTGACGAAGAGAATGAATCCAAGTTGGAAAATACTCTTCAGGATATCATTCAGGAAAACTTTCCCAACCTAGCAAGGCAGGGTAATATTCAACTCCAGGTAATACAGAGAACACCACAAAGATATTCTTCAAGAAGACTGACCCCAAGGCACATAATCGCCAGATTTAATAGGGTTGAAATGAAGGAGAAAATACTAAGGGCAGCCAGAGAGAAAGGTCAGGTTACCCATAAAGGGAAACCTATCAGACTTACAGCAGATCTCTCAGCAGAAACCCTACAAGCTAGAAAACAGTGGGGACCAATATTTAACATCCTTAAAGAAAAGAACTTTCAACCCAGAATTTCATATCCAGCCAAACTAAGCTTTATAAGCGAAGGAAAAATTAAATCTTTTGCGAAGAAACAAGTACTTAGAGACTTCACAACCACCAGGCCTGCTTTACAAGAGCTTCTGAAAGAAACACTATACATACAAAGGAACAACCAATATCAGCCTTTCCAAAAATGTATCAAAAAGCAAAGAGCATCAACACAATGAAAAATTTACACCAACTAATGGACAAAACAGCTAGCTAGCATCAAATGGCAGTATTAAACTCATATATATTCAAATTGGATAAAAAGCCAAAACCCATTGGTATGCTGCATCCAGACCCATCTCACATGCAACGATACACAAAGACTCAAAACAAAGAGAAGGAGGAAGATTTACCCACCAAACAGAGAGTAAAAATAAACAAATAGATGAAAAGCAGGAGATGCAATTCTTGCCGCTGATAAAATAGACTTTAAAACAACAAAGATCAAAAGAGGCAAAGAAGGACATTACATAATGGCAAAAGGATCAATGTAACAAGAAGAGCTAACGATTCTATAGATCAACAAAACAGAAAATTAACAAGGACATCCAGGACTTGAACTCAGACCTGGAACAAGTAAACTTAATAAACATTTATAGAACTCTCCACGTACATACATTACCACCTCATACCTATTCCAAAAGTGACTACATAATTGGAAGTAAATCACTCCTCAGTAATCGCATAGCATTTCATAGGTTTAAATGAAATATTGGTTGGCTGCTTGTTTGTTATTTTCTTCCCTTATTCTTTCCTGTCGACATTAAGTATAATTATTGGTATAAAAGAGGTTTTCAATACCCATTACTAAACTGTATTCTAGCCTGGGCAAGAAAGCAATACTCCCATTCTCTCTCTCTTTTTCTCTTCCTTTTTCTTCCTCTTCTTCATTCTTTTTTCCTTTCTTTTTTTCTTCCTTTAAAAAAAAAAAGAAAAAGAAAAAAAAACTGTATATGCCACATAGTAAATGCATAAGAGCGATATACTAATACTATGAAGAAAATTAATTGGTAGATATGATGATAAGTTGGGAGAGTGCTATTTAAGACAAGGTAGTCAGCAAAGGACTTCTTGAGGTTGTGATATTTAAGCTGACACTGATAAAATCAGAAGGAGCCAGTCATTATTAGAGTAATTCAGGAAGGGGAAAACCTAAGTGCAAAGGTTCTAAGGCAGAAAGACGCTTAGCATATTTGAAAAAGAGAAATGAGACCTGTGTGGTAAAACAGTGAGTAAGAGAGAAAGCTGCATTGTAATTATTTTCTACTTCTGCATGACAAATTACAACAAACTTAAAACAACATCCTCTTAGTAGCTCACAGTTCTATAAGTCAGCAGTCTAGGTGGGTGGGAATGAGTGTGGTGGTTCATGCTTAAATCCCAACACTTTGGGAGGCCGAGGTGGGAGGATCACTTGAGCCCAGGAGTTTGAACCCAGCCTGGGCAACACAGTGCAACCCTATCTCTACAAAAAAATTTTTTTTTCTTAATTATCCCGGCATGGTGGTACATGCCTGTAGCCCCAGTTACTTTGGAGGCTGAGGTGGGAAGCTCACTTTGAGCCCAGGAGGTTGAGTAAACCATGTTCATGCCACTGTATTCTGGCCTGGACAACAGAGTGAGACCCTGTCTCAAAAAAAGAAAAAAAAAAAAAGAAGAAATCTAGTGGCTAGACCCAGTGGCTCATACCTATAATCCCAGCACTTTGGGAGACCAAGACAGGAAGATTGCTTGAGCTCAGGAGTCTGAAGTCAGCCTGGGCAACACAGTGAGACCTTGTTTCTGCTAAAAATAAACACAAAAAATTAGCTGGGCGTGGTGACAGATGCCTGTGGTCCCAGCTACTCAAGGGGCTGAGGCACGAGGATCACTTGAGCCCAGGAGGTTGAGGCTGCAGAGAGCCCTGATCATGCCACTGCACTCCAGCCTGGGTAACAGAGTGAGACCTTGTCTCAGAAAAAAAAAAAGAAGAAGAAGAAGATGTCTAGGTGGGCTTGATTGAGTTCTCTGCTTAGGGCCTCACGAAACTGAAATCAAGAAGTTATCTAGGCTAAGTTGTTATGATTCAGATTCACTATATAAGATAATAAATGAATAATATTTCAAGCCTTTAGTAAATGACTTACGTTTTAAAACCCTTAGTTTGTGGTAATATTGAACACAGCAATAGATAACTAATACAACTAAAGTGTAGGAAATATCACATTTCATTATTTTTCTAGATTAAATTAAATCCTCCAAGCCCATTAGAGTTGATAATTTAATCAGTTATTTTTAGAGTGCTCTAAGGCTTACAAAATTCAGGAAAACCAATGTGGGGAAGAGTGTGTACTGTGTCCTGAATCCACTGATTTGCTGGTAAAACACACATTGTCCAAATCTATATAGTCTATTCAAAGGTGGCTGCCTCTATTAAATATAATGTCTATGCCCTCTGTGCCAAATTTAGCAACTGAGACCTTCATTCCAGAGCGAAGGCTGGAAGCTTAGCGCTCAGTCCCTAGGTACATGCAAAGCCATGCCTATAAAAATTCCTACTATTTCCAGGCCACCCAGAGGAAGCAGAGTATAGATCCCCACAGCTGGAGGAGCTGCCACTGCCCTTCTTCTTATTCTGGAAATCTTTCTCTTCTCCAGCTCCTTCTGTCTTAACACCAGCTCAGTCCAGCAAGTCTCCAAGACCCTAGATTTCAAAAGCAACATTCTCTTAACTAAGGCAAGAAATCCTAGACTTTAACAAACTGCACACCAGGTCCCAAGCTATTCTATCCTGTGAAAGGGAGGGAAAATTCTCTCTTATTTTGGGGATGATTTTATAGCAACTAGAAGTCGTTTAATTCATCACATAGGTTACTAGCCACACAGTCAACCAGGGCAAAATGAAAACACATGCTCAATCACGAGGTGTTCATTATCCTGAAAGATTCATTTCCTCAAGAAATGCAGGACTCCTCATAGCTCTAAGTGCTACAGGGGATTTTTCTTTTCTTTTCTTTTCTTTTCAGACAGAGTTTCACTCTTGTTATCCAGGCTGGAGTGCAATGGTGCGATCTCGGCTCACCGCAACCTCTGCCTCCTGGGTTCAGGCAATTCTCCTGCCTCAGACTCCTGAGTAGCTGGGACTATAGGCACGCGCCACCATGCTCAGCTAATTTTTTGTATTTTTAGTAGAGACGGGGTTTCACCATGTTGACCAGGATGGTCTCGATCTCTTGACCTCATGATCCACCCTCCTCGGCCTCCCAAAGTGCTGGGATTACAGGTGTGAGCCACCGTGCCTGGCCACGGGATTTTTTTTTTCTTTCTTTCTTTCTTTCTTTTTTTTTTTTGAGACAGAGTTTCACTCTTGTTGCTCAGGCTGGAGTGTAATGGCTCGATCTCGGTTCACCACAACCTCTGCCTCCCAGGTTCAAGTGATTCTCCTGCCTCAACCTCCTGAATAGCTAGGATTACAGGCATGCGCCACCATGCCCAGCTAATTTTGTATTTTTAATAAAGCTGGGGTCCTCCATGTTGGTCAGGCTGGTCTTGAACTCCAGACCTCAGGTGATCCACCCATCTTGGCCTCCCAAAGTGCTGGGATTACAGGAGTGAGCCACCGCTCCTGGCTGGGATTTTTCTTTTTAAGAAATAAAAGGAAGTAATCTATACAACAAACGACCCAAGTTTGTCTATGTAACAAACCTGCATATGTACCCCTGAGCTTAAAATAAAAGTTTTTAAAAAAGAAGTAAAAGGTCAGCAATACTAAGATTTGTAAGTTCTGATCTATCTAAAGTTTGAATGTAGCACCTTGAATGTACCACCCTGGGCCTGGGCTCAGTCAGGGTATAGGGCATTGTAGCCGAATATGGTTGAGATAAGGAGAGGATTGGCTATGTGTTAGAGACCATATTATGAAAGGACTTGAAAGCACCATAAAGGATATATATTAAAATTGACCCAAATGTAGATATTTATATTTCTTTCCGGTTTTTTTGTTTGTTTGTTTGTTTGTTTTTTGAGATGGAGAGTCTCTCTCTGTTGCCCAGGCTGGAGTGCAATGGCACAATCTTGGCTCACTGCAACATCTGCCTCCCAGGTTCAAGTGATTCTCCTGCCTCAGCCTCCCAAGTAGCTGGAATGACAGGAATCCACCACCATGCCCGGCTAATTTTTGTATTTTTAGTAGAGACAAGGTTTCACCATGTTGGCCAGGCTGGTCTTGAATTTCTGACCTCAAGTGATCTGCCTGCCTTAGCCTCTCATAGTGCTGTGCAGTGAGCTGCTTTGCCTGGCTCACAAGCTTTTTAAAAAAAATCTACCACTATAGTCTTGGCTGTTATGGTTTCTGAGTTCTTCCCCCGCCCCCTGCTGAAATGCACTGGACAACATTCCAAATTACCTACTAAACCAAATCCAAGTTCTTCCACCCTTCCACCACAGAGACAAGAATTTATTTTTACAGCAGTTACAAAAAAATTTCCCCTTTTTTTTCTTTTGCCATTTTCTCTGATAATGCTGTATTCTTCCTCCCACTCAACAGCCAAGAAAGACAACCCAACTACTTCCTCCTCCAACATACAGGAAAGAATAGAAACAATTCCATCAGCTCCAGCTGGGGCAGCACAAATGCCAGGAAGCTTTTCTTAGATTTTTAAATCCTACGTGACTCTCACTGTAGGTGCTTTCCAAAATTTTGGTTTCATTTTTCTTGAATTCTGTTCTGCAGAAACCCTCAATTGTCTAACACTGGTGGCATTTAGTAATCTTTGCCAAGTTTCATTCCGATCCAGTTGCTTGGAAGATTTCAGTGACCCTGGAAGAAGGTTTTGTAAACCTCCTTGTTTTGTGCAATGGGAATTTGTTCAGCAAGTAGGAATCAGGATCCCTCCCTATCTCTCAGCAAAATAGGTTGTTTTATTTCCTTTTATTTGAAAACATACTGGGGTTCGTCTTAAGACAAATTTTGAGTCCCACTATTGCTAATGATCAGTGTATGCTTTAGGCAAATTCACAAAACTTTCTAAACCTTGATATCTTTGTAATGTTAGGATAATTCCTTCTTTACACAGTTGTTGACAGAAGCTACTGGATTTAAATCTGGGTTTTACAACGAGCATAGTGTGTGCTCATTAAATTGTAGGCATTGGTTCTTCTTTATCTGATTCTTCCTGATTCTGGTTTACCGTCATTTATCGTGAGTAAAAATCTTGTAGCCAAAAAGCAAGCAACCAGCTCCTCTGTCCAACATTAGTGTCAGAAAATGCTGGTGCCTCTGACAAATAGAAAATCGAATGAATAGGGTACTGTTTCAGGAAGAAGGAGATCTGGCTTTCTCCCTGGGCTTACTGCAACAAGTGACTTAACTTACAAAGCAACCATGAAAATGAGCATGTGACTGCCCGCCTTGTGCTTCAAGAAATAAACCCTCTCACTCTTTTTCTTGGATGTGTGTTTCATTGTCATAGGATTGTTTTCAGCATTAGGAGGTTATGATACACACAAGTTCAGTTCAGGTCAGCAAACTTTCTTTTTGGGGCTTCATCTGTATCAGAACTGTGCTTGTTATCAGATACAAAAGTGAAGAAGGCAAAATTCCTGAGCTTTCATTCACTCATTCAATAAATATTTATAGACTGCCTACTAGGTAATAAATCTGTGAGTCTTGGGATACCAAACAGAAAAAGTTACTGCCCTCGTGGACTTTATAGTATAGAGAAGAGTACAGACAGTGTTGCACTGATAAATGTTAAACAACCAGCTCACCAAAAAGAAAAAAAAGAGAAAATCTAATTCTGTTTGTTTGTTTGTTTTGAGACCGTCTCATTCTGTCACCCAGCTGGAGGGCACTGGAGCAATCTTGGCTCACTGCAACCTCCACCTCCCAGGTTCAAGTGATTCTCCTGCCTCAGCCTCCCGAGTAGCTGGGAGGACAGGCGTGCGCCAGACTGGTCTCAAACTCCTGACCTCGTGATCCTTCCACCTTGGCCTCTCAAAGTGCTGGCATCACAACGTGAGCCACCATGCCAGGCCATTCTAATTCTGGCTGTTTGCGGCCTCTTTGTTTTCTTTTTAGAAATGTTTAGGAACTTTTTTTTGTCCCTAGGAAGTAAAATTTCCCATAGGGTGCCTTGGTGTGGGTCTTTTAAAATCTATTATGCTAAGCACAGTGGGCTCTCTCACTCTAGAAAGCTCTCTCACTCCACAGTTGTGGAAAATTTTCCTGCCTTTGATTGTCGCCTCCCCTCTGTTTTCTGTATTCTTTCTTTTTGAATTTTTTTTTTGAGATGGAGTGTCGTTCTGCTGCCCAGGCTGGAGTGCATCGGTGTGACCTCGGCTCACTGCAACCTCCACCTCCCGGGTTCAAGCAATTCTTCTGCCTCAGCCTCCCGAGTAGCTGGGACTACAGGCGTCCACCACCACACCCAGCTAATTTTTTATATTTTTAGTAGAGATAGGTTTTCACCATATTGGTCAAGCTGGTCTCGAACTCCTGACCTTGTTGTGATCTGCCTGCCTCAGCCTCCCAAAAGTGCTGAGATTACAGGCGTGAGCCACTGTGTCCGGCCCTGAAATTCTTATTATTTAGATACCGAACTAAATCTTTTTCTTATCTTTTCTATTTTCTGTCTCTTTTTCATTTTTTTTTTTCCCCGAGACGGAGTTTCACTCTTGTTACCCAGGCTGGAGTGCAATGGCGCAATCTCGGCTCACTGCAACCTCCGCCTCCTGGGTTCAGGCAATTCTCCTATCTCAGCCTCCTGAGTAGCTGGGATTACAGGCACGCGCCACCATGCCCAGCTAATTTTTGTATTTTTAGTAGAGATGGGGTTTCACCATGTTGACCAGGATGGTCTTGATCTCTTGACCTCGTGATCCACCCACCTCGGCCTCCCAAAGTGCTGGGATTACAGGCATGAGCCACCGCGCCTGGCATTCATTTTTTTTTTCTTTGAGACAAAGTCTTGTTTTGTCACCCAGGCTAGAGTGCAGTGGTGCCATCTCTGCTCAGTACAACCTCCACCTCCTGTGTTCAACCAATTCCCCTACCTTAGCCTCTCAAGTAGCTGGGACTACAGGCCCCTGCCACCGCACCTGGCTTATGTTTGTATTTTTAGTAGAGACAAGATTTCACCTCATGTGTTAGCCAGGCTGGTCTCGAACCCCTGACCTCTGGTGATCTGTCTGCCTTGGCTTCCCAAAGTGCTAGGATGACAAGCGTGAGGCACCACGCCTGTCTTTCATTTTTATTTTTATATTTTGACTCCACTTTCTCAGAGATTTCCTCCAATTTTATCTTCTAATTCCTTTCATTCCTGAGCTTTCGGGGGGATTCACAGCATGAATTAGCTTGTTATTACCCTCCTCCTCTTCAAGTTTAGATTTGAGTTTTCTCTAAATGGGAATATTTGTTCTCACTTATTCCCCTGCTTCCATTCTTCAAATGTTGTTATGTTGTCTCCTCTCACTTTCTGTTGGTCCTTTTCGGGTTATACCTTTTTCGGGTCACATTACTAGGATTTCAGGAAGAACCAGTGGCACATGTTTAATCTACCATGCATAATCAGGTCCTTTGTTTCTTGCCATTTTCATTCCTACTATAACAGTCATACTTCTCAAGGCAGCATAGATACCTTTGAGTTACAGGCAAAAGATCAAGTGCAAGAAAGTGATGCAGGACAGGCAAGCCCCATGGTGGAGCTTAGCCAGCGAGGGTTCTTAGCCTTGCCCAGGAAAGAATTCAAGGGCAAGCCAGAGAAAGAAGAAAACAGCTTTATTGAACAGGCAATGTTCAATAAACTGACTGCTCAGTGACTGCTCCTGCAGAACAGGAACTCAGGGTACTTTTGCAGTCATATTCATACTCACTCTTAATTGTATGCAGATTAAGGAGAAGTTTATGCAGAAAAGGGGTAGTGACTTTTGAATGGTGGAGTATCATGGAAAGAGGTGATGACCCCTAGGGTTTCCATGGCAACAGTAAATTGGCATGGCACCCTGGTGGGTGGGTCTGATTGAAAACTGCTTTCCCCCTGGCAACACTAGGGAAACAATACGTGGAAGTGTCTTAGCTAGTCCTCAGTCTAGTCCGGTATCCAAGTCCCGCCCCTGGAATCAAGTCCTGCCTCCTACCTCAAAAGTACAGAAGAGAAAAAGCACAAATATTAATATTTCAAGATATTATAACATTTCCAACGATGCTAGAGCTGGTTCACACTGGTTCATAAGAATAGGTGGTTTATTTTCAGGAATTTTATGAGACAGTGGTTAACTATTATTAAAAATTATATAAACTTAGAATGTTTATTATAACATAATGAAATAAATCATATTAAAAACAAAGGTAATACTCAAAACTCACTTCCTAATTATTTTAGTGAATCTTACTATTATCTATCTTCTTGAGGTTGTTTACATCTATCATATCTGTATCACAGAAATATTATATAATGGTGTTCCATATATTTATTTATAAATAAATAAATAAAATAAAACAAAACCTGGATATTATTCTGATTGTCAAAAACTTTTGCCTCTAAACTTTCAACCTATGCATGCCAAGGTTCAAAACCTTTCTGAAACATTTGATTATTGTTCGACATCCTTCACTAATCCCTTCCACACCACATCCATCCAGGCTGGGCTCAATGCCCTTCCTACGAGTTCTTAGCATTTCATTCCTACCTCCACCTTTGCGATAAAACGATCTGCTTTTTGGCTTCTCTTTGGCTGAACTGTAAGCTTCTGTATGGAAAGCCTTCACAAATCCTAGATGAGACTGAATTCCCCTATTATAATTGTCCACAATTCCCTACAGTTTTGCTTTATAATGCTTATGCCTGTGATTATATTTGTAACAGGAATGGCAATTAACGCTCTCTAGTCTTACATAACCATTAAGGCTGAGGCTTTCTTTTACACACCATCAGTACCCTCACAGCATTCCTTTTATTTTCAAAAGATTGTTTGAAAAAAAAGTTGAATGCTTCTTGCTCTTTTATTTAAAACAAGGGATTATATTTGTACAGAATTTTTAAAGTCATATAATTCTATAAAGCTTATAATGAAAAAAATAGTACACTTTTTCCTTTTCTACTCCCAATTTCCAGTACTCAAAGGCAATATTGAAAAGATTTTACTAGTTGTTTCTTCTGATACTTGCCTCCATCTTCCTAAACAGCATTCTTGTATTGCTGCTATTTGGAGATTGTTTGGTTTCGTATATTTTGGCTCCCTGCCATGGAAGATGAAAATTAAGCTCTCTTACAACTCTCCCCACACCACAACCCATCACAAACACATTCACATACATTCTTTTCCTCCTCCACTTCTCCCTGTATAACTACATCATTCCACAACTTTTGGTTAATTCAACAGGACCATGCATTGTACAATGACTACATTGCCTCTCTTGAACAAATTTGTTTGCTGTTCCCGGAATTAGTAATAACCTCTCTTGTTTGCTTAGTTTTCTATGTACCTATAACTAATTCATCCTCAAACATTTCTCAAGAATTATAAATTTTCTTTCATAATGTTGAAACACCTTTTTTTTTTTTTGAGATGGAGTCTTGCTTTATTGCCCAGGCTGGAGTGCAATGCCACAATCTCAGCTCACTTCAACCTCTGCCTCCCGGGTTCAAGTAATTCTCTTACCTCAGCCTCTTGAGTAGCTGGGATTACAGGCATGCGCCACCATGCCTGGCTAATTATCGTATACATATATTTTTAGTAGAGACAGGATTTCACCATGTTGGTCAGGCTGGTCTCGAACTCCTGGCCTTGCGATCTGCCCACCTCGGCCTCCCAAAGTGCTGGGATTACAGGGGTGAGCCACTGCGTCTAGCCATTGTTTCTTGTTTTTATTCACTTTGTGACAACATCCTTCTTGGAGGTCTCTGTTAACCCTGCCCCAACATGGACAGATTGCTTTCTAGAAATATTTTGTTGTAGGTGTCACTTTAGGATCTCCTGCATGCTCATCCTGGGGAGTCCTTTCTCCTCCTTGTGTTAGAATCCCTAGTTCCTGGATCCTCTATCTTTCTTTTATGTTTGGCCTTCTTGCTTTGTGCTCCCATTCTCCAATAATTCCCGAGAAAGAGTAGATGTTGGGTGTAATTTTAAAAACACAGACATCTGCAAAAATCTTTCTTATACACTTGAATTAAAGTTTGGCTAAATATAGAATTATAGGCTGAAACCATCTTCTTTGGAATTCTGAAGATATTGCTCGATTGTCTTCTTGCATAAAACATAGCAAACTGTGTGTGTAAAAGAAAGCCTCAGCCTTAATGGTTATGTAAGACTACAGAGCATTAATTGCCATTCCTGCTACAAATATAGTCACATGCATAAGTATTATAAAGTAAAACTGTAGGGAATTGTGGACAATTATAATAGGGGAATTCAGTCTCATCTAGGGTTTGTGAAGGCTTTCCATATAGAAGCTTACAGTTCAGTCAAAGAGAAGCCGATGAGCAGATCATTTTATTGCAAAGGTGGTAGGTAGGAATGATATGCTGAGAATGCGTAGGAGGGGTATTGAGCCCAGCCTGAGTGGATGTGGTGTGGAAAGGGTTAATGAAGGATATAGAACAATAATCAAAGGTTTCAGAAAGGTTTTGAACCTTGGCATGCATAGGTTGAAAGTTTAGAGGCAAATGTTTTTGACTATCACAATAATATCTGGTTTTGCTTTATTTCATTTATGTATGTATGTATTTATTTATTTATTTTTGAGATGGAGTTTCATTCTTGTTGCCCAGGCTGGAGTGCAATGGAGCAATCTCAGCTCATTGTAACCTTCAGCTCACTGCAACCTCTGCCTCCTAGGTTCAAACAAGTCTCATGCCTTAGCCTCCCAAGAAGCTGTAATTACAGGGGCCCAGCACTACGCCCGGCTAGTTTTTTTTAATTTTTAGTAAAGATAAGGGTTCATTGTGTTGGCCAAGTTGGTCTTGAACTCCTGACCTCAGGTGATCCGCCTGCCTTGGCCTCCCAAAGTGCCGGGATTACAGTCACGAGCCATCACTCCTGGCCTTATTTATTTGTTTTTGAGACAGGATCTTGTTCTGTCACCCAGGCTGGAGTTCAGTGCTGTGATCTTGGCTCCCTGCAGCTTCCGTCTCCTGGGCTCAAGGGATCCCCCCATCTCAGCCTTCTGAGTATCTGAGACCATAAGTACATGCCACCATGCCTGGCTAATTTTTTTTATTTTTTGTAGAGATGGGGTCTTACTTTGTTTCCCAGGCTGGTCTCAAACTCCTGGGCTCAAGCGATCCAGCTGCCTTGACCTACCAAAGTGCCGAGATTACAGGCATGAAACATCATGTCTAGTGGTTTTAATATTTTAATATCTCTGGGCCAGGTGCTGTGGCTCATGCCTGTAATCCTAGCACTTTGGGAGGCCTAGGTGGGTGGATCACCTGAGGTCAGGAGTTCAAGACCAGCCTGGCCATCATGGTGAAACCCCATCTTTTTTTTTTTTTGAGATGGAGTTTCACTCTAGTTACCCAGGCTGGAGTGCAATGGCGCGATCTCGGCTCACCGCAACCTCCGCCTCCTGGGTTCAGGCTGTTCTCCTGCCTCAGCCTCCTGAGTAACTGGGATTACAGGCATGCGCCACCATGCCCAGCTAATTTTCTGTATTTTGAGTAGAGACGGGGTTTCACCATGTTGACCAGGATGGTTTCGATCTCTTGACCTCGTGATCCACCCACCTCCACCTCCCAAAGTGCTGGGATTACAGACGTGAGCCACCGCACCCGGCTAAAAAAAATTTTTTTAATATCTCTTTATAATTTGGTAAAGAGAGGGAAAAATAGGCCAAATAATATCAATTTTTGTTTGTTTGGTTTTTGAGATGGAATCTAACTTTGTCACCCAGGTTGGAGTGCAGTGGCATGATCTCTGCTAACTGCAACCTCTGCTTCCCAGGTTCACATGATTCTCCTGCCTCAGCCTCCTGAGTAGCTGGGATTACAGGCACCAGCCACCATGCCCAGCTAATTTTTGCATTTTTAGTAGAGACAGAGTTTCACCATGTTAGTCAGACTGGTCTTGAACTCCTGACCTCAAGTGATCCCCCCACCTTGGCCTCCTAGAGTGCTGGAATTACAGGCATGAGCCACCACTCCAGCCTAATAGTAATGTTTTTAAACAACAGGTGTGGAAAAACCTCTATTTACTCAAGCCTGAGCATATTTCTTCCAAGTCATATTCCTTTTCTTGCCTTGGAGATACAAGAAATTAGGAGAAAGCAGGGGATATCAAATACCCTAATACTCCTCTTTTCCTAAAAAAAGGAAACTTTAAAGAATGTATTACAATCTCACTCACTTTATATTTCTTACAATGGGAATATTGTTCATCAATAAATGCTTGGTGCTTTAAATTTACAATTACCATATTTGCAGAAACTTGAAAATCATCCCAATTAAATGAAAAATGTATACAAAGATTATCTTTCTTTTTACTCTTACAAACTATATTCGAAATATATTCGAAGTAACATTTTTACAGCAGTCAAAACTTTTAACCGAAAATACAGACCTGCAGTCTTGTAAGTTTAACAAAATGACCACATTCCAAGCTTTATTAGCTTAATAACCCTGACTCTTTAAATGACTCTCATTGAACCAACAGCTTACAGTTGCTGGGTAATAAAAAAGCAAGCAAAAGGACCTCCAGCCCTGCTGTTTTAGCTATTACCCAGCACTCTCAGGGTTTGCTCCAGTCTGGCTGTTCAAATTTATTATCTTCACTTTGACCCTTGGCCCAGAATCTCACTCTCCCAGCCCCATGGAAAGATGGGAAAAAGATTTCGTTCTGCTGATCAAATTTGTTTGAAGACATTCTTTAGAGTCTGAAAAAATCTATTTCATTAGCAGTTCTTAAGCTGGTGGAATTTTTAGTGATGTTTACTCTTTTTTCCTTATTCAAATTTTCCTCTACTAGACATAGAAAAAAAGCAAGAGTAACCTACCAAATTTAGATAAAGGGCTTCTGCTTTTCATGTTCTCTTCAACCAGAACAGCTTTTCTCTCTTCATTCATTCATTCATTCATTCATTCATGTTTGAGACAGGCTGGGGTGCATTGGCATGATCTTAGCTCACTGCAACCTCCGCCTCCTGGGTACAAGTGATTCTCCTGCCTCAGCCTCTCAAGTAGCTGGGATTACAGGCATCTACCACCACGCCCAGCGAATTTTCATATTTCTGGTAGAGATGGGGTTTCACCATGCTGGTCAGGCTGGTCTCAAACTCCTGACCTCAGGTGATCCACCTGCCTTGACCTCCCAAAGTGCTGGGATTATAGGCATGAGCCACTGTGCTTGGTCCCAATTTGATTTTTAATATCCACAGCACTCATATCTCTTTTTGATTCTACTGTATTATCACATTATCCTACCTGAAGATTAATTATTCCAACCCTGATGCTTTATCTTTTCTAAAATAAAATCATCTTTTCTAAAATAAAAATTGAGGCTGGGCGTGGTGGCTCACACCTATAATCCCAGCGCTTTGGGAGGACAAGGTGGATGGATCACTTGAGATCAGGAGTTCAAGACCAGCTTGGCCAACATGGTAAAACCCCGTCTCTACTAAAAATGCAAAAAAAATTAGTCAGGCATGATAGTGAACACCTGTAATCCTAGCTACTTGGGAGGCTGAGGCACAAGAATTGCTTGAACCCAGGAGGCAGTGATTGAGCCAACATTACACCACTGCACTCCAGCCTGGGTGACAAAGCTAGACCCTGTCTCAAAAAAAAAAAAAAAAAAAAAAAAAAAAAAAAGAGAGAAAGAGATTTGTAATCTAGCAAAATAAGTTATTTATTTATTTTCTTTCCAACTTTCATTATGGGCCCAAGGGGGTACCTATGCAGGTTTGTTTCATGAGTAAATTGTGTGTCATGGAGGTTTGTTGTACAGATGATTTTGTCACCCAGGTAATCAGCATAATACGTAATATGTAGTTTTTTGATCCTCATCCTTCTCCCCCTCCACCCTCAGGCAGGCCCCAGTGTCTGTTGTTCCCTTCTTTGTGTCCATGTGTACTCAATGTTTAGCTCCCATTTATAAGTGAGAATTTGCAGTATTTGGTTTTCTGTTCCTGCATAAATTTGTTTAGAGATCTTTTCTTTAAATACATGAATTCATTTTCAGGAAAAGCCTTCCAGAGATATGAAGGTCAAAACCCAGTAAATGAATGACCTTTGTTATGGAAAAACAAAGAAAGAAAGAAATCACGTCTTTTTTGGGAAATCTGGGACACTGAATTGTTAAGCGTAGCATGTGTCCCCCTAGGGACATAGGTCACTTTCAGTATTTGCCAAAGCATTAGGTCAGCCACATTTCAGAACTTTAATAATTAAAATCTCTGGCCCGATTTATTGAACATACGCTTTTGACGATACAGCATTTCTTTCTTAGGCTATTAGTGAAAGATTAACCATCTACTCAGTGACTGTTATTGTGCCTGTATGTGTGCAGTATGAATAGTTATGTAGCAAAACTGCAAAGATCAGAGACTTTTAAAAGGATCTGGGGAAACAGGAAGAGTCTCTAATCTTAATAGGAAAGGAATGAACTATGCAACCAACTAAAAGTGTGTCAATATTATATGCTTCACAAACAAACTGGAAAATGGTGGTAAACTTTAGATCGGAAACAGAAACTCAAAATGAAAGAACCTAGAAACTCAGAGGTCAACTAAGGAGACAGGCATTTTTATAAAAAGAGTTGAAACAGATTTGTGGTGGAATAATCAGAAAATACAGATAAGTTAAAAGAAAAAAGAATAAAAGCCACTTGCAACTCTATCAGCCAGAGAGAAAAATTAATACAATTTTGAGATATAGCTTTCCAGAATTCATATGCATATATACATATGTATTATACAATAAGAAACTATACATTCTGTTTGTAACCTGATTTTTCAAATTCATGCATATATCATGAGCATATTTCTATGTCAACAAGTAACGCAGACGGCTGGGCTTGGTGGCTCATGCCTTTAATCCCAGCACTTTGGGAGGCCAAAGGGGTGGACTGCTTGAGCCCAGGAGTTTAAGAACAGCCTGACCAACATGTTGAAACCCCATCTCTGTTTAAAAAAATACAAAAATTAGCCGGGTGTGGTGGCCCTGTAGTCCCAGCTACTCAGGAGGTGGGACGATCGCTTGAGCCTGGGAGGCAGAGGTTGCAGTAAGCCGAGATTGTGACACTGCACTCCAGCCTGGGTGTCAAGCCAGACCCCGTCTCAAAAAAAGGCAAGCCACTAAATGTCATATTAGTATTTTAGTAGGCAGATTTATCATAATTTGCACTAAATTTTCTAGTTTGTTTCTCATTTTTGAGTTTTTTTAAACATTAAAATTATAATTTTTTTTTTTAGAGATGGAGTTTCACTCTCGTTGCCCAGGTTGGAGTGCCATGGTGCGATCTCGGCTCACTACAACCTCTGCCTCCCGGGTTCAAATGATTCTCCTGCCTCAGCCTCATGAGTAGCTGGGATTACAGGCATGCACCACCATGCCCGGCTAATTTCATATTTTTAGTAGAGAGGTGGGGTTTCTCCATGTTGGTCAGGCTGGTCTTGAACTCCCGACCTCAGGTGATCCATCCACCTTGGCCTCCAAAAGAGCTAGGATTATGGGCATGTGCTACCATGGCCAGACAAATATTCTTATAACCAAAATCTATGGAATCCTTTATTAGCTCCTGAAGATAAACTCTGAGAGGTGGAATTGTAGGGTGTATTGATTATGATTCTTTGGTTGCAAATGACAGAAACCCAATTGGAACCGGCTTAAGGAAAAAAGACTCGATTGACTCACATTCATTCAATGATTTTTTTTAAACTATTAGAGTTTTTATTCATTTGAAACTATGTTCCCAAATCAGAACACAGATCTGCCCAAAATAACCTATAGTGAATGTTGAAGGTTTTTTTCTTTTTCCCTTGAGGCAGAGTCTCGCTTTGTCACCCAGGCTGGAGTGCAGTGGCTTGATCTCAGCTCACTGCAACCTCCACCTCCTGGGTTCAAGCAATTCTCCTGTCTCTGCCTCCTGAGTAGCTGGAATTACAGGCACATGCTCCATGCCCGACTGATTTTTGTATTTTTAGTAGAGACGAGGTTTCACGATGTTGGCCAGGCTGGTCTCAAACTCCTAACCTCAGGTGATCCATCCTTTTTGGCCTCCCAGAGTGCTGGGATTACAGGCATGAGCCACCGTGCCCGGTCAGTTGAAGGTTTTTTTTAGAGCTCTCACCTCAGATTATTCCTCACACACACATGCTAATCAATACTTAGCTAAAAATGAAGGGAGACCCTCTACAGATCTCTGGAGCTCTCCTATGCAACAGTCTCCTCCCAGGTCCATTTCCTCAACTCACAGACTGTGAGGCTCCACTTGGGCTCCCCCTTCTTTGCAATATAATATGGTATCTCTCTAGGCAGGAAAGTGGAGTGATCACTCTCTCTCTAGGGATTATTTTCTTTCACCTCCTGACGTCCAATGTTTGACAACCATTGTCTCATATATTTGGTCTATTTTTTTTAAATTGTTTCAGATGGGAGAGTAAATCTGGCCCTTGTCACTCCATCATGGCCCAAAGTGAAGTCTCTATCTCAACAATTGTTTCTGGATAGCCTATTATGTGCTAGGCCCCTGAGATCTCTGCTTTTTGTGGAGCATATGATCAAATTGCAGAAAGGTCAGAAGTAGAGCTAGCTTCAGGGACATCTGGATCCAGGGATATAAATGCTACTAAATTTCATAATTTCTCTCTCTTGTGCTTTCTTTCTCTTTCTTTCCCTCACACCCTCTCTTGCCCTTTATATATCTTGTGTCTCTGCATTTTTTTGTATGCTGATGTCAATTGAAACATCTATAGATGAGCTGAATTACTGAAGAATATACAGCCAAAGCAACTTGGCATTGAATTCTTTCAAGTTTAGTTATTTTAGGAGAGAGGGAATTTCTTTTCCTCAGCTTCAGTTTAAAAATTTTCTAGAAAGCCAAGGCGGGTGGATCACGAGGTCAAGAGATCGAGACCATCCTGGTCAACATGGTGAAACCCTGTCTCTACTAAAAATACAAAAAATTAGCTGGGCATGGTGGCGCACGCCTGTAGTCCCAGCTACTTGGGAGGCTGAGGCAGGAGAATTGCTTGAACCCAGGAGGCAGAGGTTGCGGTGAGCCGAGATCGCGCCATTGCACTCCAGCCTGGGTAACAAGAGCAAAACTCCACCTCAAAAAAAAAAAAAAAAAAAAAAAAAAAAAAATTTCTAGAAAGGAATCATAATCCCAGCCGTTGGATGTGTCATTGCACTTGGGGAAGTGAGTAACTTAAATTGACCCCGCCTGGCTCCTGCCTATTTTTGGGGCCAGAGATGTGGAATCTCTTACCAGAAAAAGCCACAGGGGAATCATCAGATGAGCAGTCATTCCTATTTGTGTCTCCAATTCTGGGTATACTAATTTGTGACACTTAAAAAAAAAAAAAAAACTACTTTGAAATGATTTCTAACTTCAAGACATTGACCAATAGTTTGTATTAAGGGTCAGATGTTTGCCTAGAATAGTTTTAACGTATAAATAAGCTAAGATAAAAATAACCTTAATATTTGAATGAATATTGTACAGAGAAGCAGTACATTATAGAATTAAACATACGAGGGCCCAAAAGAACAAGAGAGAACTCTAAGGGGTAAAGGAACCATTTATAAATTTAGTTTAGAAAACCCCAAAAAGAGCCAGGTGTGGTGGCTCATGCCTGTAATCCCAGCAATTTGGGAGGCTGAGGCGGCTGGGCCACCTGAGGTCAGGAGTTTGAGACCAGCCAGAGCAATATGGTGAAATCCCATCTCTACTAAAAATACAAAAATTAGCTGAGCATAGCGGCAGGGGCCTGTAGTCCCAGCTACTCAGGAGGCTGAGACAGGAGAATTGCTTGAATCTGGGAGGCGGAGGTTGCAGTGAGACAAGGTTGTGCTATTGCACTCCAGCCTGGGCAACAGAGTGAGACTGCATCTCAAAAAAAAAAAAGAAAGAAAGAAAGAAAGAAAGGAAAAAGGAAAAATCCCAAAAAGAAACCTATGGTAAGTTTTTCTTTATTTTTTTCTTTGGTTTTGTTTGTTTGTTTTTACTTGTTTATGGTAAACTTTTCTTATTCAGGGACCCAGGACCAATACATTATTTAAACATTTAGGCTAACTCTGTCACAGCTTGGGCTTTAATCCTGAAGTCATTTTTAACTAGTTCCGTCATTTTTTATACATCTCAGCTAGTTATCAAGTCATGTCCATTCTACCTCTTAAGCATCACGTGAAACTGCCCACTTCCTTCAGCCTTCACTGGCCTCTCCTTGTCCAGACCATTCTCATCTTTCACTTGTATTACTGCAAAACTCTTCTAACTGGCTCCCTGACACAAGTCTTGCTCCCTAAAATGGATGCCTGTGTTTGCTGCTCAGCATCTATTTCTGCTCCCCTTGGTAGCAGAAATCAAAATTCCCTTTGGAAAAACACCACTTTCCCATTCTCAACCATCTAATTTGGGTGAGATTTAACCTCACTCTCAGTTCCAGCAGTGGGTTCTGGTTAGCTTGGCTACTTAGTGAACTCCTATTGATTTCCTACTGAATTAGTGAATTAACTAACTCACTTAGTGAATTAATCTATTCCCTTCACCATCCTTATTATTTTAGGCCAATGAGATCCCATAAAATATTTGTTGGGGGCTTCTGGGAGTAAGTTTCTCCCCCCAAGAGAGGCATGAATAAAGAAATATGGAAAGCTGCTGCACCCATCTTGGGATCAGGAGGGTAGCCAACCTTAAGATGAAGTAGAACATGCAAAAGTCAAACAACAAATGGTAAGACATCACGACATAGTTCATTCTACCTCTGAACTTACAGTTACATAACCCAATGAGCTCAATTGTTTAAGCCATTTTCAGTTAGTTTTTTTTTTTTTTTTTTTTGAGACGGAGTTTCACTCTTGTTACCCAGGCTGGAGTGCAATGGTGCGATCTGGGCTCACCGCAACCTCCGTCTCCTGGGTTTAGGCAATTCTCCTGCCTCAGCCTCCTGAGTAGCTGGGATTACAGGCACGCGCCACCATGCTCAACTAATTTTTTGTATTTTTAGTAGAGACGGGGTTTCACCATGTTGACCAGGATGGTCTTGATCTCTTGACCTCGTGATCCACCCGCCTCGGCCTCCCAAAGTGCTGGGATTACAGGCGTGAGCCACCGCGCCCGGCCCTTTTGTAATACAAAAAATATTACAGTATGATACCTTACATTTGTAAGTGTTTAGCATCTGCCTTCCTTTTTTAGAATATACACTCCCTGGGGCAGGGCTTTCTATCATACTTGTAGCTATATTCTCAGAGTCCAGCACACGCTCTGGGACAAAATGAATAAAAAATCAAGAATGAACATGGAGCTCAGAATCATAGTGAAAGCAAAAAGTCTATTTTAAGAAGGAATGAGTGTTCTACCAAGCCGAGCTTAAATGTCAACCTAAAGCTACCTGATGTTAAAAAAGCTAAGTAACCAGCCTGGGCAAGATGGCAAGACTTCATCCCTACAAATTTTTTTTTAAAGCTTGGCAAAGGAGACTATGGGATTATGGCGGATGGGAGGCAGGACTAGATTGCAGCTCCAGACAGAGCATATGGAGGCTTGTGCATTGTGCATTTTAACTCCAGATTGACTGTAAGAACAAAACAGCAATCCTGAGAGGACCCGTAGACCCTCTAAAGGGAGCAGACTGCTCCTGCAGGACCTGGGAGACACCCCAAATACTGTGAATGCCTCAATTGTGGAAGTAGGAAAGGCAGACTCTTCTCTTTCGAGCACACACTCCCACTGGAGAAGCTGAAGGTCTATTTGTGGGAGAAGTTTCCACCCTGTCTTCAGCCTCCTCAGACAAAACAATTATCAGCCAAGAATTTTGTATCCAGTGAAACTAAGCATCACATATGAAGGAAAGATACAGTCGTTTTCAGACAAACAAATGCTGAGAGAATTCACCATTACCTAGCCACCACTATAAGAACTGTGAAAAGGAGCTCCAAATTTTGAAACAAATCTAAAAACACATCAAAACAGAACCTCTTTAAAGCATAAATCACACAGGACCTATGAAACAAAAATACAAGTTAAAAAACAAAAACAAAAAACAAAAAAAATCCAAAGTACACAGGCAACAAAGAGCATGATGAATGCAACCGTATCTCACATTTAAATACTAACATTGAATGTAAACGGCCTAAATGCTCCACTTAAAAGACACAGAACCGCAGAATGGAAAAGAACTCACCCACTAGCTATCTGCTGCCTTCAGGAGACTCACCTACACATAAGGACTCATATAAACTTAAAGGAAAGGGGTGGAAAAAGGCATTTCATGCAAATGGACACCAAAAGCGAGCAGGGGTAGCTATTCTTATATCAGACAAAGCAAACTTTAAAAGAGACAAAGAGGGACATTATATAACAGTAAAAGGCCTTGTCCAACAGGAAAATATGACAATCTTAAACATATATGCACCTAACACTGGAGCTCCCAAATTTATAAAACAATTACTAATAGACCTAAGAAATGAAATAGCAACACAATAATGGTGAAAGACTTCAATACGCCACTGACAGCACTAGACAGGTCATCAAGACAGAAAGTCAACAAAGAAACAATGGATTTAAACTATACCTTGGAACAAAAGGACTTAACAGACATATACAGAACATTTCATTCAACAACCATAGAATACACATTCTATTCAACAGTGCATGGAACTTTCTCCACGATAGACCACATAATAGACCATAAAATGAGCCTCAATAAATTTAAGAAAATTGAAATTATATCAAGCACTCCCTTAGATCACAGTGGAATAAAACTGGAGATCAACTCTAAAAGGAACCTTCCAAAGCACATAGATACATGGAAATTAAATAACCTGCTCCTGAATGAGCATTGGGCCAAAAATGAAATCAAGATGAAAATTTTAAAATTCTTCAAACTAAATGACGGTAATGACACAATCTATCAGGACCTCTGGGATACAGCAAAGGCAGTGCTAAGAGGAAAGTTCATAGCCTTAAATGCCTACATCAAAAAGTCTGAAAGAGCACACACAGACAATATAAGGTCACACCTCAAGAAACTGGAGAAACAAGAAAAAAACAAACCCAAACCCAGCAGAAAAAAAGGAAATAACCAAGATCAGAGCAGAACTAAATGAGATTGAAACAAAAAAAATTACAAAAGACAAATGAAACAGAAAGTTGGTTCTTTGAAAAGACAAATAAAATTGATAGACCATTAGCAAGACTAACCAAGAAAAGAAGAGAGAAAATCCAAATAACCTCACTAAGAGCTGAAACAGGAGATATTACAATGGACAACATTGAAATACTAAAGGTCATTCAAGGCTACTATGAACACCTTTACACACATAAACTAGAAAACCTAGAAGAGATGGATACATTTCTGGAAAAATATAATCCTCCTAGCTTAAATCAGGAAGAATTAGATACCCTGAACAGACCAATAACAAGCAGCAAGATTGAAATGGTAATTTAAAAATTACCAACAAAAAAAGGTCCAGGACCAGACAGATTCACAGCAGAATTCTACCAGACATTCAAAGAAGAATTGGTACCAACCCTTTTGACATTATTCCAAAAGATAGAGAAAGAAGGAACCCTCTCTAGTTCATCCTGTGAAGCCAGCACCACCCTAATACCAAAACCAGGAAAGGATACAACCAAAAAAAGAAAACTACAGACTGATATCCTTAATGAACATAGATGCTAAAATCTTTAACAAATACTAGCTAACTGAATCCAACAACATATCAAAAAGAAAATCTACCATGATCAAGTGGGTTTCGTACCAGGAATGCAGGATGGTTTAACATACGCAAGTCAATAAATATGATACACTACATAAACATAATTAAAAACAGAAATCACATGATCATCTCAATAGATGCAGAAAAGCATTTAACAAAATCCAGCATCATTTTATAACTAAAACTCTCAGCAAAATCGGCCTACAAAGGACATACCTTAATGTAATAAAAGCCATCTATGACAGACCCACAGCCAACATATTACTGAATGGGGAAAAGTTAAAAACATTCCACCTGAGAACAGGAACAAGACAAGGATGTCCACTCACACCACTCCTCTTCAACATGGTACCGGAAGTCCTAGCCAGAGCAATTAGACAAGAGAAAGAAATAAAGGGCACCCAAATCGGTGAAAAGGAAGTCAAACCATTATTGTTTGCTGATGATATGATTGTTTACCTTGAAAACCCTAAGGACTTCTCCATAAAGCCCCTAGAACTGATAAAAGAATTCAGCAAAGTTTCTGGATACAAGATTAATGTACACAAATCAGTAGTTCTTCTATACACCAATAGCAACCAATCAGAGAACCAAATCAAGAACTCAACCCCTTTTACATAGCTGCAAAACAAACAAAACAAAACAAAAAAACCCAACAACTTAGGACTATAGCTAACAAAGGAGTCAAAAGACCTCCACAAGGAAAACTACAAAACACTGATGAAAGAAATTAAAGATGACACAAACAAATGGAAACACATCCCATGCTCATGGATGGGTGGATAGGTAGAATCAATATTATGAAAATGACCACATTGCCAAAAGCAATCTACAAATTCAATGCAATCTCCCTCAAAACACCACTATCATTCTTCACAGAGTTAGTAAAAACAATTTTAAAATTCATATAGAACCAAAAAAAGAGCCCCCATAGCCATAGCAAGACTAAGCAAAAAGAACAAATCTGGAGGCATCACATTACCTGATTTCAAACTATACTATAAGGCCATAGTCACCAAAACAGCATGATACTGGTATAAAAACAGGCACATAGGCTGGATGTGGTGGCTCATGCCTATAATCCCAGCACTTTGGGAGGCCAAGGAGGGAGGATCACAAGATCAAAAGATCAAGACCATCCTGGACAACATGATGAAACCCTGTCTCTACTTAAAAATACAATAATTAGTGGGGCGTGGTGGTGCATGCCTGTAGTCCCAGCTACTCAGGAGGCTGAGGCAGGAGAATCGCTTGAACCCAGGAGATTGTGCCACTGCACTCCAGCCTGGAGACAGAGCGAGAAGCCATCTCAAAAAAAAAAAAAAAAAAAAAAAAGGGGCACATAGACCAATGGAACAGAATAGAGAACCCAGAGATAAACCCAAATACTTACAGCTGACTGATCTTGGACAAAGCAAACAAAATCATAAAGTCAGGAGAGAACATGCTTTTCAACAAATGGTGGTTAGCCACATGTCAGAGAATGAAACTGGATTCTCATCTCTCACTTTACACAAAAATCAACTCAAGATGGATTAAGAACTTAAACCTAAGACCTGAAACTATAAAAATTCTAGAAGATGCCATTGGAAAAACCCTTCTAGACATTGGCTTAGGCAAGGATTTCATGATCAAGAACCTAAAAGAAAATGCAATAAAAACAAAGATAAATATCTGGGACCTAATTAATCCAAAGAGCTTTTGCACAGCAAAAGGAACAGTCAGCAGAGTAGACAGACAACCCACAGAGTGGAGAAAATCTTCACAATCTACACCTGACAAAAGACTAATATCCAGAATCTACAGTGAACTCAAACAAATCAGTAAGAAAAAAACAAACAATCCCATCAAAAAGTGGGCTAAGGACATGAATAGACAATTCTCAAAAGAAGATACACAAATGACCAACAAGCATATGAAAAAATGCTCAACATCACTAGTGATCAGGGAAATGCAAATCAAAACCACAATGTGATACTAACTCACTTCTGCAAAAATAGCCATAATAAAAAAATAAAAAAAAATAGTAGATGTTGGCATAGATGCAGTGAATAGGGAACACTTTTACACTGCTGGTGAGAATGTAAGCTAGTACAGTCACTATGGAAAACGGTGTGGAGATTCCTTAAAGAACTAAAAGAACCACCATTTGATCCAGCAATCCCACTACTGGGGTATCTACTCAGAGGAAAAGAAGTCATTATTTGAAAAAGATACTTGCACACACATGTTTACAGCAGCAGAATTCACAATTGCAAAATTGTGGAACCAACTCAAATGCCCATGAATCAATGAGTGGATAAAAAAAATGTGGTATATACTACTCAGCCATAAAAAAGAATGAATTAACAGCATTTGCAGTGGCTGGGATGAGGCTGGAGATTATTATTCTAAGTGAAATAACTCAGGAATGGAAAGCCAAACATTGTATGTTCTCAATGATATGTGAGAATTAAGCTATGAGGGCACAAAAGCATAATAAGAATGATACAATGGGCTTTGGGGAGTTGAGGGGAAGAGTAGGAGGTGAGTGAAGGATAAAAGACTACAAATATGATGCAGCGTGTACTGCTCGGGTGATGGGGGTGCACCAAAATCTTACAAATCACCACTGAAGAACTTATTCATGTAACCAAATACCACCTGTACCTCAATAACTTAAGGAAAAATTTAAAAATAAATAAAATTTTTTTAAAGAATTGGCCAGATACGGTGGTGTGCACCTGTGGTCCCAGCTACTTAAGAGGCTGAGGCAGGAGGATGACTTGAGCCCAGGAGATCAACGCTTCAGTGAGCCATGTTTGTGCCACTGCACTCTAGCCTGGGCAACAGAACACGTTCCTGTCAAATAAATAAATAAATAAACAAATCTAAGTACCTTAGGTTAAATTCCAATTTAGGTAGGGCTAAGAGAGACGATGTGAACTCTGAGAGCCCAATATTGTGTCCTTTCAAGTCTATTTTTTTATATCAATTTTTGACTACCTTTTCCTTATTTTGTGCCCTGTGAACTCTTGCATGTCCATACCCATGCATTGTCTATAATCCTGGCACTTTCTTATTCATTAATTCAACAAATATTTATTCACTATCACTTTTATTTATGCACTTCTATAGATGCTAGAGATAGGGTGAATAAAAGTAATGGCAAAAACAGCAATTACCAACCTAATATGATTTTATAAAAAATTTACAGTTTCATTAGAGAGATAGATGTATAAGCAAAGAAACTGTAATATGAACATTGTGATAATTACAGGATGTAGAAAATAGTGACTATTGCTTTCTTCAAACATAAGGGGTTGTTAGTCAGGAGTCTTTCAGTTGTAAGTGCCAGAAACCCAATTTCAAACAGCCTAAGCAGAAAATGGAATCTATTGGCTCACGTCCCTAGGAATTCTAGGAATAGAGCTGTGCTAAGGGACTCAAATAATGTTGTTGGGTCCCCGTATCTCATTCTGGTTTTATTTCTTGCTTTGGGGGCCTCACTTTTTTCTTCTGAAGATGAACTGTGAAGTGAATTCTACGGTGCACTAGCCAGATGTCTCCTTTAGAACTGAAGCATGGGTTTCCTTCAAGTTTTGGAGTGTTAGGTGCTGATGGCTCACAGCTGAGTCTCTTTCTGAGACAAAGGGAGGTGTCTCACTCAAGTTTATCCCTCCTCCCTGAGAACTGCTTGAATCCAAAGGCTGATCAATGCGAGGTACAAAGGCCTGGCCTCTTGCCTTGATTCAGGACATACCTGAAGGGCCATCCAGCTTTAGTTACCCATGGGATCAGTTTAGGAATCTGAGGAACTTGGAATCTGACTCTTGGCAGAACTGTTCTATGGAGAAGAGGGTTGAGTTTATTTTTTTATTCTGGGGATATAGGAATGAAATGGAGAGAAGTAAAGAAGAGAAAATATGAAGTGAAACCAAACGACTGTTCCAACTAATGAGAGACTAGGCACCTTGTCCTGTGACCCCCTTTCTGGAACCCTGCAGACTTTTATCAAGTATTTGGCTACAAGTGGGATTTTAGTGAAACCAGTGGAAGAGTCTTTCCCTCTGAACTGGCCTAGGATGGGATGGAACTGTAGAGCACAGACATATTTAGGAGTTTAGAGACATAATTCTGAGGAAATAAGTTCTAGAACTTTGCAGAAACAGAGAGTGGGGCTATGAACTCTACGTAGTAAGGTTTAACTGGCAAACATCTGGATATATCTGTCACAGCAACTAATGTCTTAGAGAATAAGGTATAGCTTCACCAAACATTTGAGGAACTAGTAGTAAAAGTAATCAATGCTAATAAATGACAGTATAATAAAATCAAGGCAAAGTGCCACAGGAACAGAAAGGTCTTGAACAACTAAATGATATATTAAAGGACAAATAGATTTACCTGGCATGATGCTGTGTATCTGTAGTCCAAGCTACTTGGGAGGCTGAAGCAGGAAGATTGCTTTGAACCCAGCAGTTCAACATAAAGAGCTGCCCCATCTCTAAAATAAAAAAGAAAGAAAGAAAAGATAAATTTGTATAAGTCATTACTTGGCTTTATTATAATACAGAGAAAAACTGAGGGAAGGATTAGACATATCTAAAGCTATTAAAAAGAAATGAGATAGCAAGAAAAACTGGAATTTCATTGTGAAAAATTTAAAAAATAAATTATGTTCATCCATGTAGCATGATGAATAAAAATAATTGACATTTTAGGCTCCAATTAAAACATTTCCAGGCCAGGCACAGTGGCGCATGCCTATAATCCCAACACTTTGGGAGGCTGAGGCAGGCAGATGGCTCAGGAGTTTGAGGGCAGTATGGTGAAACCCTGTCTCTACTAAAAATTTTAAAAATTAGCCAGGCATGGGGGCACATACCTGTAATTTCAGCTACTAGGGAGGCTGAGGCGGGAGAATTGCTTGAACCTGGGAGGCAGAGGTTTCAGTGAGCTGAGATTGCACCACAGCACTCCAGCCTAGGTGACAGAGAGATACCTTGTCTCAAAAAAAAAAAAACAAAAACCAAAAGTGTTCCTCATGTTTTGTTAATTAAAAAACAAAAAAACATAGCTATTGACTGAGGAGGTTTCTCTGCAAGTGTGTTTACAACTGTGGATAGTAAATCCTACCAGAAAAAAGGCAAATAAATTAGATAATTCCTGGAAAGCACTCTGCCTCATTCTTCTGGGGTTTTTGATGATATGACTTAATATATTAAAAAGCACAGATTTGAACTCAAAATAAAATAGCAAATTAAGAGAGCCATCTACTGGCAACTCATTGAAATCTGTTTAAGTTGTTAGGTTTCTATGCCTAATACTCTCTCATAACTAATTCTAGGGTCAACTTTCTAGACATATTTAATCTGTCTACCCTTCATGTTATACTTTGTATGAAGGAGGATATCTTTAATGTAATAGCTACAATTTGTAACACAGATACCCAGGTTTAGGAATTATTCTTTGAAATTTAGTCAATTTGACTATTACACTAAGAATGATGATGACAGTATATGTCATGTTTAGTAAAGTGATCATAATAAAAGCAGACAATATATGTCCAGTATTGGTCCATGTAGTTTACTTGTACTGATCTTTTTTTTCTTTTTTTCCTGAGACAGAGTGTTGCTCTGTCACCAGGCACCAGGCTGGAGTGCAGTGGCACAATCTCGGCTCACTGCAACCTCCACCTCCCAGGTTCAAGCAATTCTCCTGCCTCAGCCTCCCAAGTAGCTGGGACTACAGGTGTGCGCTACCACGCCCAGCTAATTTTTGTATTTTTAGTAGAGACTGGGTTTCACCATGTTGGCCAGGATGGTCTCAATCTCTTGACCTCGTGATCCACCCGCCTTGGCCTCCCAAAGTGCTAGGATTACAGGCGTGAGCCACCACGCCCGGCCTGTATTAATTCTTATAATCTTCACAAGAACCTTATAAAGGAGGTACTGTTATTATTTTCATTTTGCAGATAAGGAAACTGAGCACGGGGAAGTTAGATAATCCAACAACTAATAAGATTTCCTCTTAAGATCAGACACAAAGCATAGACATTGCTCTTGTCACTTCTATTCAACGTTGTTCTAGAGGTTCTAATCAGGGCAATTAGGTAAGAAAAAGAAATAAAACACATCCAGATTGGAAAGGAGAAAAGCAAAACTATCTGTTTACAGATGACATCATATACACAGAAAGTAAATCCTAGGTAAACCACAAAAAAGTTTTAGAGTTAAAATAAGTGTACTCAAGGTAGTATGATACAAGATCAATATGCAACAATCGGTTTTTTTTTACATTCACTAGGAATAAGTAATCTGAAAATGAAATTTAAAAAAGTTTCATCTACAAAAGAATAAAATACTTAGGAATAACTTTAACACAATAAATGCAAGATTTCTACACAAAACACACAAAAGTCATTGAAAGAAATTATAGGTTTAAATAAATAGAAAGACATCTGTGTTCATGGATTGGAAGAATTGATATTGTTAAGGTGTCAATACTCTTGAAATTGAGCTACAGAAGCAATGTAATTTCTATGAAAATTCTGGCTAGCTTTGTTGTTTTTTACAGAAATTGACAAGATTATTCTAAGCTTCATAAGGAAATGCAAGACACCTAGAAGAGCCAAACAGTCTTGAAAAAGAACAAAGTTGGAGGACTCACATTTTCCAATTTCAAAACCTACAGCAAATTTATAGTAATCAAGACAGTATGGTGCTGGCATAAAGATAAACATATATATCAACAGAATAGAATTGCAGGTTCAGAAATACATCCATAACTCATGGGCAACTGATTTTCAACAAACATGCCAATGCAATTTAGTAGGGCAAAAATAATCTTTTCAACAATGATGCTGAAACAACTGAAAAATCCACATGAGCAAGAATGAACGCTTACCTCATAGCATATACCAAAGGAACTCAAAATGGATCAGACCTAATTATAAGAGCTAAAACTATACTTTTCTTTCTACCTTGTCTAAAATATACTTTCATAATAACAAATTGGGAAATATAGTTAAACTTATGGTATTCTCTTACTGAATATCATCAAATTGATGAATATTCAATTAACTGAATATCAAAGTTGATTGAACTTAATTATTATTATTTATTATTGTGTATGTCTGTGTATCCTGTTGATAGTCTGGCAGTGTTTGGATAAGCAATAAAATAATGACATACATAATTTATAAATTATTGCATACTGTATTAGTTTGCTAGGGCTGCCATAAGAAAGTACCACAAACTGAGTGGCTTAAACAACGGAAATTTATTATCTCACGAATCTAGAGGCTAGAGGTCCATGATCAAAGCGCTGACAAGGCCATTTCATGCTCCCTCTGCAGGAACTAGAAAAGAACTGTATCATGATTCTACTGGAAAGTATAATTCCAATTGTCACATGGAGTTGTCCCTGCATGCTTGTCTCTGTGTTCAAATTTCCCCTTTTGTAAGGACACCAGTCATATAGGATTAGCGGTTCACCCTACTCTGGGATTATCTCACTTTACCTTAACTAATCACATCAGCAATGATTCTGTTTCCAAATAAGGTCATATTCTGAGGTACTCGGAGTTAGGATTTCAACATATAAATTTTAGGAGCAGGGGACGTAATTCAACTCAGCACACACGCTTATTCCATAGGATTAGTTTTCTTCCCTTATTTTCAACAAAATTATTAAGCATGTTATTATAATCAATATTTTTACACAAATTGTATTCTATTGTACAAGGGCTTGAGGAATTAAAAAATAAAGTATAAGGATAAAATTTGCATAAATTTAAAAAATATGTTAAATGTAAAATTAAACAATTATTTTTGTATTTTAAAAAGTTATTTTTCTTCTGAAATTGTTAATTTCATTTATTAAAATCCAAAGCAAAAATATTTTTATTAAAATAAAAATTCAAGTAAAATAAGTTAATTTAATATTTTGAAAATATTTAATTGTATTTAATATTATTTAATTCTTGTTAATATTTTATAAAGATAAAAGTATTTGCACTGTTAAAGTGAAATGCTTGTCTTGTTGCCAGTGTAAAGAATTGTTAAACTACTTCTGTGTTTAGATCTACATATATGTATATATATACATTTAAGAGTAATATACAATGTTTAATATTACAAAATCTTTCTCATTCACTATATTATTTATTTTGCATAACAAGTTAATCCAACTCTTAGTGTTTTTGAGATGGAGTTTCACTCTTCTCCAGGCTGGAATGCAGTGGCGTGATCTCAGCTCACTGCAACTTCTGCCTCCTGGGTTCAGGTGATTCTGCAGCCTCAGCCTCCTCAGTAGCTGGGATTACAGGTGCACACCACCACACCTGGCTAATTTGTGTGTTTTTAGTAGAGACAGGATTTTGCCATGTTGGCCAGGCTGGTCTTGAACTCCTGATCTTAGGTGATCTGCCTGCCTTGGCCTCCCAAAATGCTGGGATTACAGGCCTGAGCCACCGTGTCTGGCCTCTTAGCGGTTTTAAAGAATAACATTTATTATCTCGCACTTTTTGTGTTAGGAATTGGCATGGCTTATTTAGGTGGGTCCTCTGCTTCCTGGTCTCTGACAAGGCTGCAGTCAAGGTCCTAGCCAAGGTTTTTGGTTTTGGGTCTTATTTGAAGGCATGACTAGGGAGGAATGTGCTTCCAAGTTTGCTCTGTGGTTGTTGCCAGGATTCAGTTCTTTGCAGGTTGTTGAAGTGGGGGCCTAAGTTCCTTACTGGCTGTTGGTCCTAGGCCACCCTCAGTTGTTTGTCACATGGGTCCATCCAACAACAGCAGCTTGTTTCATCAAAACATGTGAGCCAGGAAGGCAATAGAGTCTGCCAGCAAGAGGGAAGTCATAGTACTATAAAACTTAATCATGAAAATGACATCCCATCACTTTTGCTGTATTTTACATGTTAGAAACAATCCACGAAGTCCGGTCCACATTCAAGAGAAGCGATTACACAAGGGCATAAATAGAATGAGTTCAGAATCGCTGGAGATCATCTTAGAAGATTGCCTGCCATAGTCACAATACCTAACTCTTTGGAATACCATGGCGCTTCATTAGTACTTAGGAACCACAAATTGGAATAGGAACAAAAGCAAGAAAGTGGATGCTTTGCTTTAATGGAAAATGACTATTTGCTATGGAAGAATCTATTGCATTCATGCTGAGAGGAAGAATTTGACAAGTTAATTAGTATTTTTTCTTACCTAAGCATTTTGCTACTCAAGTCCTCTCCATAATCTGAAGCAGTATTTATCTTTGATATTCCCACCAGCAAACCCCACAAACTATTACAGCATTTGAACACAGTTGCCTTTGGTAGGGCAAGAGATATGGAGAAGCATTTCTGTGGGGTCTGAACAATGTTACAATGTTAGTTGTGAGAATAGATGTTTAAGATGAAGGGTTGCACTGAGCCAGTGCCAAGCACCAGTTAGACAATGATGAAGGCACTCATGGGGGCTGTGTGTGTGTGTGTGTGTGTGTGTGTGTGTGTGATATGTAAGACCCTCTAAAGCATGAGGATACAGAGTAGCAGTTCTTTTTGCTCCGGGATAGTGGCAGAACTGCTGTTTAAGGCACCTGGAACCCAGCAGGGACTAAATATTATTATACTCCTTGGCTTATCTAACGTATCTCAACTTTTAGGTGATTTGAACTCAGATCAGTCTGACTCCAAAACTCACATTTCTTTTAATTCCTTTCATTCTTTTGAAAGTTGCAATTTTCTGGCTGGGCACAGTGGCTCAAGCCTGCAATCCCAGCACTTTGGGAGGCCAAGGCCAATGGATCACGAGGTCGAGAGATCGAGACCATCCTGGCCAACATGTTGAAACTCTGTCTCTGATAAAAATACAAAAAAAATTAGCTGGGCGTGGTGGCATGCCCCTGTAGTCCCAGCTACCCAGGAGGCTGAGGCAGGAGAATTGCTCGAACCAGGGAGGCGGAGGTTGCAGTGAGCTGAGATTGTGCCACTGCACTCCAGCCTGGCGCCTGGTGACAGAGCAAGACTCTGTATAAAAAAAAAAAAAGGAAAGAAAGTTACTATTTTCTAATTATGTATATAGATTATAAATGATTTGTGAAATGCAGAAAAGCAGTAAGAAAAAAGAATTATTCAGTTTCATAATCTAAATGCCAACATTGTTGATATTTTGATCTGTATTTCTTGATTTTTTTCTTCTAAGTGTATTTTTTCATTCTGTTGTTTAACAGAGGTTTGACCATTTTACAAGCATAATTTTTTTCTTTGTTTTTTTTACAAGTATAATTTTTTATCCAGTTGTTTTCACTTACCATTACAACGTAAGGCACATTTCCATGTTATTATAAACTATTCATAAACATTATTTTTAACAAACCCATGCTCCTTTTTCTACATTACTCTGCTTTCCAGGGAAAGACAGTAAGTCAAATATTGCTCATAAACATTCCTTCTGTTAGTCTAAATTGCAGCCTGGCCCAATTTCAGATTCCTCTAAATCTAAAAATAACCTTTCTCTGGCTCTCTCTGTCTTGATAGAGGATGAACTATTTTTGGTATTTGGAGACTCAGGAATTCAGTGGGCTTGGAAGAAGAGGGAAGGGTCAAACGTAGCCATTTGTTACTTTAACCAAAGCCAGTTCTCAAACTTTGACTTGGGGCAAGGTTCAGAAAGGAAGCTACTAATTTAATATTAGCATCAACTCTTGATGTCATAAAAACTCTACTTTTAAAACATAATTATAAAAATCTTGGCTTTTTATATATTTATCTATATTGCATATTTGTGTGTGTGTGTGTGTGTGTGTGTGTGTGTGTGTGTATGTGTGTATTTTTTTGAGACAAGGCCTCACTGTTGCCCAGGCTGGAGTACAGTGGGGTGATCTTGGCTCTCTGTAGTCTCTGCCTCCCAGTTCAAGCGATTCTTGTGCCTCAGCCTCCCACATAGGAGGGACTACAGGTTCGCACCACCACACTCATCTAAATTTTTGTATTTTTAGTAGAGAAAGATTTTTGCCATGTTGGCCAGGCTGGTCTCAAACTCCTGACAGCAGATGAGCCGCCTGCCTTGGCCTCCCAAAGTGCTAGGATTGCAGGCATGAGCCACCACAGCTGGCATGCTTTATATATTTTATAAAAAGGCAGCCAAAAAGAACTCTTGACTTTTTGACTTTTCTACAGAAGCAAAAAAGTTGGGCAGGATCATGTTTATGTAGTCCCAGTACTTAAAGGTTATTCGTTAAAAGTTCTAAAGTCTATATCACTATCATTCAGTGATGTAGACTTTGTGAACTTTTGACGAAATGCCATTTTTTAAAATGAATTCATTCTAGGGCAGGGCGGGTGGATCATCTGAGTTCAGGAATTCGAGACCAGCCTGGCCAACATGGTGAAATCCCATCTCCACTAAAAAAATAAAATAAAATAAATTAGCTGGGTGTGGTGGCAAATGCCTGTAATCTCAGCTACTTAGGAGAATCGCTTGAACCTGGGAGGCAGAGGTTGCGGTAAGCCAAGATCACACCATTGCATTCCAGCCTGGGCAACAAGAGCAAAACTTCACCTCAAAATGAAAAAAAAAAAAAAAATCCACTTTAGTTTTTAAAATGTTGTCTTTTTGGCATGGCCAGTCAAAAACTCAATTAACTAGAGTTGCCTGTTTTTCAATCAGATTATTATATTTTTCCTATGAAGTTGTTTAAGCTTCTTATATATTCTAGTTATTTTTAACCTTACATGTATCCTTGGAGCCAGCCAGCCTTTTTTATAGTATTGAAAGGATAAAGAGATGCTTATGACCTAAACAGTCCTTAAAGAAATGATCATTAAAACTAAATACTACTTCATACCCATGAGAGTGGCAAAATTTAAGACTGATGTTTATACTCCAGTGTTGGAGAAAGAATAGGGAAACAGATACTCTTACATCAGTGGATAGAATGTAAACTGATAAAACTTTCTTAAGAGTCAGGTGACAATATGTATAAGAGTCTAAAAACCAGATGGGGTTTCACCATGTTGGCCAGGATGGTCTCGAACTCCCGAAGTAAGGTGATCCGCCTGCCTTGGCCTCCCAAAGTGCTGCGATTACAGGTGTGAGCCCCCACACCCGGCCATTCTCTACCTCCTTTTTAGGGCCAATAACTTAGATTTGTCCTTTTGAGGCTATTTTCTAGATCTCGTAGGCTGTGCTTCATTCTTTTTTATTCTTTTTTCTTTTGTCCCCTCTGACTGTATTTTCACAACTAATGAGCTGTCTTCAAGCTCATGAATGCTTTCTTCTACTTGATCAGTTCTGCTACTGAGACTCTGATGCATTCTTCAGTATGTCACTTATATTTTTCAACTCCATAATTTCTTTTTGATTCTTTTTAATAATTTCAATTTCTTTGTTAAATTTATCTGGTAGGATTATGAATTCCTTCTCTGTGTTGTCTTGAATTTCTTTGAGTTTCATCAAAACAGCTATTTTGAATTCTCTGTCTGAAAGGTCACATATCTCTGTCTCTCTGGAATTGGCCCTGGGTGCCTTCTTTAGTTTATTTGGTGAGGTAATGTTTTCCTGGATGGTCTTGATTCTTGCAGATATTTGTCATTATCCGGGCATTGAAGAGTTAAGTATTTATTATAGTCTTTGCAGTTTGGACTTGTCTGTACCAGTTCTTTTCTGGGATGGCTTTCCAGGTATTTAAAAGGACTTGGGTGTTGTAATCTAAGTTTTGGTCACTGCAGCCGTGTCTGCATTAGGTGGTACCCCAAACCCAGTAGTGCTGTGGTTCTTGCAGGCTCATCGATATACCACCTTGGTCGTCTTGGATAAAATCTGGAAGAATTCTCTGGGTTACCAGGAAGGGATTCTTCTCTTTCCTTCTTTCTCTCAAACAAATGGGGTCTCTCTCTTTGTGCTGAGCTGCCTGGAGCTGGGGTAGGGGTGACACAGCACCTCTGTTGCCACCACAGCTAGGACTATGCTGGGTCAGACCTGAACCCAGCACAAGCGTTGGGTCTTGCCTAAAACCTGCTGTAACAACTATCTGGATGCTGCCTATGTTTGTTCACAACCCTAGGGTTCTACAGTCAACAGCTGGTGAAGCCAGCCAGTCTTGTGTCATTCCCTTCAGGGCAGCTAGTTCCACCATGCACAGGTCCAGAAATGCTGTCTGCAAGCTAGGGCCCAGAATTGGAAACCATAAAAATCTACCTGATACTCTATTCTATTGCAGCTAAACTGGCACTGAAACCACAAGACAAAGTTCTTCCCACTTTTCCCTCCCCTTTCTCCAGGCAGAGGAGTCTCTACGCATGTCCACCGCCACCACAGGTCCATGGGGAGTAATCCAGGGTACTGCCAATGTTCCCTTAAGGCCCACGGGCTCTTCAGTCAGCTTGTAGTGAGTGCTGCTAGGCCTAGGACTCACCCCTCAGGGCAGCACACCACTTTCTGGCCCAGGATAGGTCCAGAAATGCTGCCTAAGAGCCAAGGCCTGGAATCAGAGACATCAAACACCCACTTGATGCTCTTCTGCACTGTGGCCAAACTGGGTACCTGAGGTTCAAGCAAAGCCCACTCGATTCTTCCCTCTCCTTTTCTCAAGCAGGGGTTTCTCCTCTTAGCCACCAGAAATTCACCATTTCAACCATTTCAAACTATACAGCTAATTGACATTTAGTGAATTCTCAGTGTTGCACAACCATCACCATTATCTACTTCCATACTGGGTAGATATTGGGTTCTCATCACTCCAAAAAGAAACTCCATATCCACTATACAGCCATTCTTCATTTGCTCTGGAAAGCACCAATCTGCTTTCTATCTCTACGGATTTGCCAATTCTGGATATTTCATAGACATGGGATCATACAATATGTTGCCTTTTGCAGCTGTCTTCTTTCCCTTAGCAAAATGTTTTAAAGGTTCATTCATGTTACATCTGTACTTTATCCCTTTTTATAGCCGAATAATATTCCTTTGTATAGGTAAATGACATTTTGTTTATCCATTCATCTGTTGATGGACATTTGGGTTATTTCCACTTTTTGGATATTGTGAATAATGCAGCAATGAACATTGGCATACAAGTATCTCTTTGAGTCCTGTTTTCAATCCTTTTGGGATTGAAAGGATGCACTCACTCAGGCTGGAGTGCAGTTGTTAGGAATGGAATTGTTAGGCCATGTGGTAACTCTATGTTTAACTTTTTGAGAAATGTCCAAACTGTTTTCCACAATGACTGCACCATTTAACATTCTTATCAGCAATGTATGAGGGTTCCAATTTCATCATATCCTTGCCAGCATTTCGTATTTTTCACTTTTTTATTACAGCAATTCTAATACATTTTAACTGCATTTTCTTTGATTCTGTATTTTTCTATTTGTCATCTATACAGTGTCAACATTATTTTAACTATATTTTCCTATTTTCTGTATTTGTGATGTTTTGGTATTTGGGAGCCTTACTGACTCCGGGAGAGATGAGCCTTCTCAGGCGAGCTAATTCCTAAAGAAAATAACAACTTGCCTAGGATCATGCCTTTCACATAAACCAACCAATCCAGCAGCTATTCACCCTATCACCCATCTCCTTATCTAATTTTCACACACAAGCCAATGTTTCCCCTGTCCTGAATTGTCCCAGAGCCGGGTACCAGGCAACTGGAGATAGCCCCTATAGCCCATAGCCTCCTGGAATCTTTCAAACTAGCCCGTCCTAAACTGTTCACTCTGCCTTGCTTTGTCTTTACCATGGAAACTCCAAAAGAACTCTGGCCTAGATCTTCCCCTTGCTCTTGCCTTCTGCTACCTGACCCAAACCTGGTACTTCTCACGTGGTCCTGTGGGACATGCGATGACCACCCTCCCCTCTGGGACTAGGGAGTATGATAAACTTCCTTTCCAGCCTTGTCCTCTTTTCCTGTGGTTGCACCGACTTTACCACAACATATTGATCATCTGTATTCTTAGAGCAAAAGTGATATCTCATTGTGGTTTTGATCTTTATTTCCCTGTTGATTAGTGATGTTAAGCATCTTTTCATTTGTTTATTGGCCATCTGTATATCTCATTTGGAGAAATGTCTTTTCAAGTCTTTTGCCTGTTTTTTAATTGGGCTGCTATCTTTTTGTTGTTGAGCTATAAGAGTTCTTTATTCTGAATATTAGATCCTTATTAGATACATAATTTGCAAAATTTTTTCCCACTCTGTGTGTTGTCTTTTCACTGTCCTTTAATGTGTGAACATTTTCATTTTGAGGAAGTGAAATGAAACATTTTTCTTCTTCTTCTTTTTTTTTTTAGAGACTGAGTCTTGCACTGTCACCCAGCCTGGAGTGCAGTGTTGATCATAGCTCATTGTAGTCTCAAACTCCTGGGCTCAAGCCATCCTCCTGCCTCAGCCTCCTGAGTAGCAGGGACTACAGGCATATGCCAGCATGCCCAGCTATTATTTTCTATTATTTTTTGTAGAGAGAGGGTCTTGCTATGTCGTCCAGGTTGATCTCAAACTCCTGGGCTCAAGCAGTCTCCCCACCTTGGCCTCCCAGAGTGCTAGGATAACAGGTGTGAGCCACCATGCCTGGCATATGTATTTTTTATTTCTTGGTTGTTTTGGTATCATATCTAAGAAGCCATGACCAAAGTGAGGCCATGAAGATTTACTTGTATGTTTTCTTCTAAAAGTTTTATCATTTTAACTCTTACATTTATGTATTTGGTCTATTTTAATTCAATTTTTGGACATTGTGTGAGGTAGGGTCCAGCTTCATTCATTCGTCCCATTGCTATTTGTTGAAGAGACCATTCTTTTGTCATTGCATGGTTTTGGCATGTGCTGCCTTTTTTTCTTCCAATTTTTTGTTTGCTTTTTATTATTTTAGAGACAAGCTCTTGCTTTGTCGCCCAGGCTTCAGTGTAGTGGTGTGATCATAGCTCATTGCAGCCTCAAAGTCCTGGACTCAAGTGATCCTCCTGCCTCAGCCTGCTGAGCAGCTGGGAGTACAGGTATGTACTACTATGCCCGGCTAATCTTAAAATTTTTTATAGAGATGAGGTCTCATTCTGTTGTCCAGGCTGGTCTTGAACTCCTGACCTCAAGTGGTCCTCCCACTTCGGCCTCCCAAAGTGCTGGAATTACAGGTGTGAGCCACTGCATCTGGCTGATTTGTTTGTGTGTGTTTGTAGTAAAATACACACAACATCAAGTTTACTGTTGGAATCATTTTTAAATGTATAGTTCAGTTGCATTTAACTACATTCATATTATGCAGCCATCAACACCATCCATTTCTAGAACTCTTTTCATCATACAAATTGGAAACCCTTTACCCACTAAACAGTAACTCCCCATTCTCCACTCCCTCCAGCCCCTGACAATCACCATTCTACTTTCTTTATCTATACATTTTACTACTTTAGGTACCTCAAACAGGTGGAATCAGGCAGTATTTGTCTTTTCATAGCTGGCTTATTTCACTTAACAAAATGTGCTCCAAGTTTATCCATGCTTTCCCATTCATCAGGCTAGGGTGAACCTCAGATTTATACAAGATTTCTGTTTTGAATCCTCAACTGGTGAATAATACTTCATATTCCGTCCTCTTGGTCATCATCTTTCTTTTTGGGTTGTCATCTGTGCCTTTCCCACAATCCAGTCTCCTGATATTTTTTCCCTTCAGATCTTTCCATTCGTTATTTGATGTTCTAATTTGCTCTATCCTCATTTTCCTCATAGAATTCTTGCTTTGCCTCCTGGTCTTAATGAACGCCGACTTTCCCCTGAAGATTTTGTTCTCCTGAAACCTTGAATTTATGTTTTTTGGTCTCATTCATTCGCGAATACTGGGTCAATGGTTGAGTTCAGCTCCCTTTTCATTCTCCAATGCTGCATGGGAACCAGTACTCCTCTCCTCTTATGTTAAAATCCCATTCCTTTGAAGGATTCCATGACATTTACATATGTCATTTTCTACTCTACCTGTGCTATCTCATATTGACTTCCTGGTTACTAGCCCATATCTCCATCCGCCTGGCTTGTAATCTTATCTAGGTTCATGGTTTCAGTTGTCCTCTAAAGTGGATGACTTACAAATCTACACATTCAGCTCAAATCTTCCCCTTAAGCTCTGTATCTAAATCTCTCTTGGGCATAGCTGTATGGACAAATCTTAAGCATTCCTAACTCAACATGTGGAAAATTGAAAAGCCAGAAATGTGGGAGTCTCCCTTGATTCCTTCTCTCACTCACACTTCCTCTTGATTCTATTATCTTAATATTTCTGGCTAACAGTTTACTCTTCTCTCATCTCTACTGTTGGGGCTTGGAAGATAACACTTGGTATGCTGAATACTTTGAAGAACACTAGAGGGGCTCAGAAGCAAAGCCTCTTTCTGACCTTCTCCTGTTCTTTTTCCTGCTTCCCCTTCTCACCAAGAGAGGCCATAGAAACTAGAATTCCTTTTCCCCAAGGCAGGTCATAGGAACTAGAACTCCTCTCCCCCAAAGTTTGCCATAAAATCTAGAAATACTGGCCAGGTGTGGTGGCTCACACCTGTAATCCCAGCACTTTGGGAGGCCGAGGCAGGTGGATCATGAGGTCAGGAGTTCAAGACCAGCCTGGCCAAGATGGTGAAACCCCATCTCTGCTAAAAATACAAAAGTTAGCTGGGCATGGTGGCGGGCGCCTGTAATCCCAGCTACTTGGGAGGCTGAGGCAGAGAATTGCTTGCACCTAGGAGGCAGAGCTTGCTGTGAGCAGAGATCGAGCCACTGCAAGCCAGTCTGGGCAACAGAGCGAGATGCTGTCTCAAAAGAAAAAAACAATCTAGAATAGTACTCTAACCTTCCCCCATCTTTCAATGTAAGAACTGGCCTGATAGGAATTCTCTGACCTAACTTGTCTGAGATAAATCATAAGACCCTCATTCCAGAAGGAGTCCTGACCTATACCCGGGAGGGAGGAATGTTACACAAAGAGGACAGGAAGAATCTGAACAGTCAGGCTCTGCTGGCTTTCCCCACTCAATTACTATTAGATCATTTCCTTTTTGTCTAATTGCATTTCTCCATGACTGTCTACTCTTCATCAAATCTAAGCATAAAAATGAGCAGTTTTCCCTGGGTCTTTGGGTCTTTATTTCAGAAGGGTCCTGTGTCACATAAAACTTCGATTAAATACATTTGTTATGCTTTTCTTTTGTTAACCTGTCTTTTGTTATAGGAGTGTTGGCCATGACTCTTACAGCGGAGAAGAAAGGTATAATACCTTTAGGCCCCTAGACTACTTTATTTCAGATCTCTCATTGTAAAAAACTGAATTATGAAAACAATCTCCCAACTGGTCTTATCAGCTCAATCAATTCTTCATACAGCAACTAGCAGACTAAAATGCTATCTAGTTATGTCACTCTTTAAATGGTTCTCTTCATATTTAGGTTAAAGTCTAAGATCCTTATCATAGCACACAAAGTCTTTTTTTTTTTTTTTTGAGACAGAGTCTTGCTCTGTCACCCAGGTTTGAGTGCAGTGGCATGATCTTGGCTCACTGCAGCCTCCCCTCCCACGTTTAAACAATTCTCCTGCATCAACCTCCTGAGTAGCTGGGACTACAAGCACACACCCCACCATACCTGGCTAATTTTTGTATTTTTAGTAGAGATGGGGTTTCACCATGTTGGCAGGCTGGTCTCAAATTCCTGACCTCAGGTCATCCACCCGCCTTGGCCTCCCAAAGTGCTGGGATTACAGGTGATGGCCACCGTGCCTGGCCTACAAAGTCTTTTTGTGAAATAGCTCCAATTTGTCTCTCCTGACTTATATCATACTATTCACTCCCACTCTCAGGTTCTAGCTATGATGAATTTATGTGTTGTCCTAAACTGGCTGAACCTCCCTCTTCTACAGCTAGTTAATTCTTATTTTTGCCATTTAAATCATCTTGGGAACTTTCTCCTCTAGGATCCTCACTCAATTTGAGAGTAACTGACCTTCTTCATTCTCTGAATATCTTGTCCTTACTTCTATTGTAACATTCATAACATTGTATTGAGGAACCATAAGCTTCTTACTGAATTCTGTCTATATTTCCAGGATCTAGTATAGTTGTGGGTGTTTAGTAAATGCTAGTTGCTGCGAAGAGATCTCATGCTGCATGGCTATGAAAGGAAAAAGAGAAGATAGAATAGACCAGACTGGGTGCGGTGGCTCATGCCCGTAATCCCAGCACTTTGGGAGGCTGAGGCGGGAGGATATTGAGCCCAGGAGTTTGAGACCAGCCTGGGCAACATGGCGAAAACCCATCTCTACAGAAAATACAAAAAATTAGCCAGGCTTGGTGGCATGTACCTGTAGTTAGGAGGCTAAGACAGGGGAATCACCTGAGCTTGGGAAGTCACGGCTGCAGTGAGCTGTGATCGTACCACTGCACTCCAGCTGGGGCATAGGGAGTGATTGCATTTAGTAGGAAAGCTGAGTCCACTGACGTTGCTTTCATAATTATGGTGATTCTGTGCATGTTTGTTTGCTGAGGTAAAGGGAGCACAGTTGAGAGAAAGAGAGGTTGAAGATAAAAGAGAGGGGACAGAAATAAGGTTTCTTGGAAAAAAAGGAAAGGTTTTCACCAAGTTTTCTTTAAAATAATTTTTTAGCTTTTAGAAGTCTACAAGGTATTTGTTCCATCAAGGGTGAGTTTAATGTCGCTCAACATAGTATTCTGAATGAAGCATTTATGGTATACATTTATTTACTAGAATCTTCATCTTTTCCTGGTCCAGGAAGGAGATGGATAAAAAATACGGTTGATAGAAGTTAAGAAATAAAAGTTTCCTAACAAAAATCTGGAGCTGTATCACAATCAATGCTATTAGAATGGCTAGTATGCTTTCAAAGTATATGCCTGGAATACGATGACATTTTAGAAAGGGCTTGACACTTAAGATAAATGTTACCTATATATTATAAATGTGTTTAATATAAGTACACGTAAAACACACAAATATATACAAGGACACACATACATACATACTAAGCAGTATGTGTGTGTATGTGTACATATATATACATAAATTGTTGCTTTCATGATTATTGAATGTGACATTCTGATTAATTAAATATTCTGGTTTTAATAGTTATTTTATTATACAACCTGAATTGCTAATTAAAAATATAAAGCACAAGTTAGAAACAGCTTACATTAAAACTACACAGTATGAATGAGAAGGGAGTTTCAGGGCCTCAGTCATCACTGTGAATTTTTTTTTTTTTTTTTAGGCAGAGTCATGCTCTGTTGCCCAGGCTGGAGCAGTGGCTTAATCTTGGCTCACTGTAACCTCTGCCTCCAGGGTTCTAGTGATTCTCCTGCCTTAGCCTCCTGAGTAGCTGGGATTACAGGAACACGTCACTATGCCTGGCTAATATTTCTTATATTTTTAGTAGAGATGGGGTTTAATCATGTTGTTAGGCTGGTCTCCAACTCCTGACCTCCAGTGATTGCATCCGCCTAGGCCTCCCAAAGTGCTGGGATTACAGGGACCATGCCACCACACCTGGCTAATTTTTCTTGTATTTTTAGTAGAGACAGGGTTTCACCATGTTATCCAGGCTGGTCTTGAACTCCTGACCTCAAGTGATCCGCCTGCCTTTCCTCCCAAAGTGCTGGGATTACACGCATGAGCCACTGCACCTGGCATAGTCATCACTGTGAACTTCCACAAACACTTATTGAGAGCCAGTTACTCTGTACAAAGTACTGTGCATAGAGCTGGGAGGGCACAGATATTTAAAAAGCAGTTCCTGCCTTTAAGAAGGTATATTAGCAATTATAAGTTTCAATTAACAAAATGTGTGAATGATTATTAAACGTCAGTGTTATATGTATTGTACTTTGCTTTCTATTCTGATAAAGTTCATGTATGCTTTTAATTTCCTTTTAAATCTTAACTGATTTTCAAAACTATCAATGTTTCATAAACAGCTTATAGTGCCCAGAGTGCCTTGCCCTTAGTAGCACTCATCATATTTTTGTTGAACTAAAATGAATGAACAGTTTCTTCAGTTTTAACTCTTGCATGGTTGGCAATTGTCTGAATTGGAAAGTGAAAGATTTAGAGGAGAGAATGTTCTCTTTAGAGAGTGCTGCAGCTGCAAGAATCTCTTCAAAAAAACGTAAAGTCTGTTACATAAATTATGCACTCTTTAAGCTCATGTTCATTTACACAATTGATCACTGAAACGACTTTAGAAATATGTGCATCAAATATTTAGCATATTTTTAAAGCTTTCTTAATAACATCATTAATAAGTGGATGCAATTTTGTTTGTTTACAGCAAACACCTATAAATATCAGATAACCTAATTATAGTTTATCAACATTACCTCTGAATCATTTCAGTGGAAATGTCCTCTCTCACTGCATTCATATTGTTTTGGTGCATGAGCATGGAAAACAGCAGATTATTTTCCACGATCATAGATTTTAAATATTTACTTGCTAGCGCTGCATAATTTAAAGCACTAGAGTTGGAAAGCAGTTTGTATGATAGCTAACGCCATGTCAGTGTTGGAGAATATAGTTTCCTCCTGTGACTTCTGTGTGAAGTTGAGAAAAGGAAAGATACTCTGCTCCCTTTTTCTAACCAATTAAAATTTGTTGTGGTAAATCCACAGGAAACCCAAGTCTGCAGTATACACACAATTTACTTTTGTATAATTATATAGTTATTTTAAGAATCCAAGCATTGCTTCTCATGGCCTGTTAACCACAACATCAAAAATAAAATATATTCATTCTTGCAACCCAGGTCTTTATGAGAGTTACAAAAAGGCATCTAGATTCTCTCTCTCCTAAAAAAAATCAGAACAGAGTTTGGGGATTTCAAAACATGAAACAACAGGCTATGGAATCACATAAGAAAACCGCTTTGTTCGCTCACTCTAAGTGTGCCATTTGTGATCTTATACCCCTTGTTTTGTTATTTAGTTGTCCAAGTGCATGAATAAAAAATAAATAGATCCAGCTACCTGTTTTTGTGAGAAAAAAATTTAAACCACCAAACACATTACTAAACTGAAAAAATTGCAAGTTTTATTTTGAACTTTTTAACTCTTCAATCTTGAAGGTTTTCATTCCCATGTGGTTTCCTAGTCCGGTAGTATAGACTGTTCATATTTTATTTCTAGTTTTCAGTATAATTTTCTATGTAATTCAGAAGCATGTCTGGTAGTCCTTGCTCCAACAAGATCAGCGGTACTATAAAACTGCATAGGATTACATTTTGTAGTAACTTAGTATTTCTCTTGACATCATTTAGGAGTGAAGATAAACATTTCCACTTGATTTATTTTTATTTTATTTTTTCTTTTTTGGATGGGGTCTCACTGTCTCCCTTAGGCTGGAATGCAGTGGCACACTCTTGGCTCACTGAAACCTCCGCCTCCCGGGTTCAAGGGATTCTCCTGCCTCAGTCTTCTGAGTAGTTGAGATTACAGGCACGTGCCACTATGCCCAGCTAATTTTTTGTGTTTTTAGTAAAGACCAGGTTTCACCATGTTGGCCTGGCTGGTCTCAACTCCTGTGCTCAAGTGACCCGCTCGGCTCGTCCTCTTAAAGTGCTGGGATTACAGGCGTGAGCCGCTGCGCCTGGCCAAAAATTTCCACGTTATAAAAAGCATCTTTAGACCTTAGACCGTCCTTTTTTTTTTTTTTTTTTTTTCTTTTTTTGACAAACCCTCCCTCTGTCGTCCAGGCTGAAGTACAGTGGTGTGATATCTCTCACTGCAACCTTCGCCTGCCGGGTTCAAGCGAGTCTCCTGCCTCAGCCTCTTGAGTAGCTGGAATTACAGGCGCCCGCCGCCACGTCCGGGCAACTTTTGTACTTTTTTCATAGAGACGGGCTTTCACCATGTTGGCCAGGTTGGTCTCGAACTCCTGACCTCAAGCGATCCACCCGCCTCGGTCTCCTAAAGTGCTGGGATTATAGACGCGACCCATCGCGCTCGGCTGTCCTGTTTTATAGCTTGAAAATAATCTGAATATGGAAAATAAGTGCACATATCCCTTGATGTTTTATAAGTAACCTAAAGTCCTAACTATGGCCTAGCTTAGAGCTCCTTCACAACAGGGTAAGAAGGCATTCTGGCTTTTTATTTTTTTAATCAAAGTGGGGCTTAGAGTCTATCTTGCTCCGGGGTGCGAGGAAGAAGGGCGCAATGCATGCTGGTTCTTGCAGTTCCTGCGCCAGAGGCAAGAGCTGCATGGCCTGCTGGTAGGTGAAGTCCAAGTGCTCAACAGGAATTTATGGCAGCCGTAATGTAGTTTGTCTATCTGAGAAGACAATGCTCACGGATGGATACTTTCCCTTGGTTCTGCGCTTGCTCGATTGGCGGATTACCGGGATGGGGGCGCGGACAGGTGGGAAAAAGGGATGGATAAAGTAAGCGTGGTAGAGGCCGCTTCGCCGCCGCTATCACTGCTGCCTATCGCAAAGCCTTCGTATCCCGGAAGTGGCTGCTGTTATGGATTTGAAGAGGAGGCGGTTCCTCTTACTACGGTGGCCGGGGTGCTCAAAATACCTGTGGCTGCGGCGCTGAGGTTGGAGCGTCTGCGTGTGTGCGGGCTGCTTTTGTGGTGGCTGCTGCTAGAGCTGGAGCACTTCCCGGGTTGGTGGCTCCTGCACATTTTTACAGTTCTCCAGTCCTTCTGTTTAGGTGAGGGATCGGCTTGGGGCTAGGAAAGTCGAGAAGGTTGGGACTTAGTGTCTTTGGTCCCCGAATGACCAGGTTTCTTGGGGTCCGCCTTCAGTGAAGATCCTGTGGCCAACCAGCTGGGTTCTCTGAGGGTTTTGGCGCCTCCCTTGTCTCTTCTTTCTAGTGTCATTTGTCTTCTGACTCTTTCTCGCTCTATCCTGGGTTCCAGAGATAAACCGTAAGCCTAACTGTGGGCAGCTGTTCCTCCTTTCCTCGTGGTTTTCTTAGATGTTCCAGGCAAGACCTTTTCCCTTGATCTATAGCATCCATTTGATCCTTCCTCATACCCCCCTGCTCTCTCTGTCGCCCTTGTTTCTCCTTGTTTAAAAAATCAAAAAAGGAGGAAAAAAAAACCTGGATCCCCACGATCTCTCTGTTCCCATTCCTAGCCTCTTTCTCCCTTTTTGGTGTTTGTTACTGTTTCAAGCCATAACACACTACCTTGCATGTATTAATGCCTTTCCATCTAAGTATTAACGTTCATTCACTTTATTTGGTTCCCGCTCACCTTGAACCCTCCCAACACCACCCGCATCTAAGAGCTTTTGAAGTTGGAGGTGTAGAATAAATTCTTTCATATATGAGAACCTTCAGCGGTCAACTCAGCCTGACTCTGTTTATTAAGTTTATATTTCTTATGATTTCTTTGGCTTACCTTTTCTTTGTATTGATTATTTATCCACATGTGGCTCACTGCTACCCTATAGTTCGAGAATACCTCGTCTTACATCTTTTTATATCCGAATTACTTAGGAGTTTTCTTCTGTTTTCCTGCTTGGACCATATGTCCCCAGTGGGTTTTCGGCAATGATTTTGTGTCAGTTGATGGCAAAAAAAGACAAGGTAATGATCTTTCCTTCTTGTTTGCTTGTGACTTGTAATTAGATTATGAGTCATTGAAAGTACCCAGAGGGATTGGAAAGACTTTGAAAGGTAAAGTCTATGTATTTTCTGAGTTTCAAATTGATAAAGCTTCTTCTCGGAACAGGAAGAGTTTCTAATTAGTCCAATAATCTGAGACTATATTGAATTATCAGTTAATTCGCTATAAAATTTTTAGAACCACATGTCAAAAAGTGGCCAATCTAAGGAATTGTGTAATTTTAGCAAAAAGACACTAAAAGCCATTTGATTAATGCTCTTTTTCTTTATAATAGGATGCAAGTATTTGGAAAAATGTATTTATGGTCATTGGTTATGAAGTATTTCTAGATATTTTGATAGTTCTGGTGAACAGCATTGTATTCTGTTCACTACTGTTTTATAAAAAGGCAGAAATTTTCTGGCTTTCTGGGGAACCACATAACTCAAATGAGTTTGCAGCTTTTCTCTTCTGATTAGTGCACTAAAGAGGTTCTTGTACTAAGATTATTATTCTTTTTTAAGCAATCAAATATGCTCTACACGTCAGTAAAGTATAAATATCAATACTGGTACAATGTTAAATTGGGATTATTCCTAATTAATGCACAAAATACTGAAATGGTTTCAGCCATGCTTAAGATTTGGGGGTATATATATTTTGGAATAAATTTTCTCATAATTTTTTATTGAAAAAATGATAAGCTAGACATTACTCAATCTTTTAATATTCCTGAGATTTTGTTCATTTAGTAGGCACTTAGTGACTACTTCTTACTATTGAATTATTGTCACAAAATCACCAAAACCTTTATTGTAAGAGTATCCTCTTAAAAAAAGAGTATCCTCTTGTGCTCAGCTCTGCATGGATGCTTTTAAAGCATTAGCTCAGTCATTCCAACTAAGTAAGCTATTGAGTATTATTTACATTTAGCATATAAAAAACTGAAGCTTGAAGAATTTAAGGAATTTAGTTCTTTTTGACTCTTCCCACTATACAACAGCTGTAAGGATTTGTGCACTATCCTGGAATATATAAAGAGCATTAAATCAACACATGCTTACTGAGCAGACACCCTTCAAATTGCTGGGGATATAGCAGTGAACAAGAAACAGAAATCCCTGCTCTTAGGGAGCTTATACTCTGGCAGAATGTATGAGATGTGGACTTTGCTTTCAAGAAGCTGAAAATATAGTCAATATATATTAGATTTTATGTGAGTGTTTTAGAATGTTAAAAGGTGAGAAGACAGATAACTAGGGAATGTTTCATGAAGAAGATTTAATCTGGACTTTAAATAGTGATTAGGGATTGGTAGGTAGAAATTAGGACCCTGTCTCAAAAAAAAAAAAAAGTCAAAATCTTTGATGTAGAATAATTGGTAAGCCTTATAAAGCACTTTATTTTTATTTTTCGGACTATTTATAAATTGTAATCTTTGACATGCATTCAGTCATTTAGCGTTTATTTATTAACTAGGCATTCTTGTAGGCCACAGTGGTTTAGTAGTGAATAAATATGGTCTTTATCCTCATAGAATTTACTGTCTAACAGAGGAGGCAGACAGGAATTAAATAGTCAAAGAAATTTAAAGTTACAACTATGGTAAATGCTATTAAAAAAGGACTTGATGTTACACAGTGGACGAACTGATGATAGAGGGGATAAGAGTGGGAATGGGGAGAGGCCAGTTAGGAGATTGTTGAAGTAGCCCAATTGAGACATGATCTTTTGGACAAGGTGGTAATGGTAAGAGAGAGAGAAGTGGATGGATTCCAGAGGTGTTCAGGAGGTGGAACTAGGTGATAGATTAGATATGGAAGGTGAGGGAGAAGAAGATATCATTGGCTAATCATAGGTTTTTGGCTTGTATAATTGGAAAGATTGTTGCACCATTCACAGAGGTGGAGAACGTTGAAAGAGGACCAGGTTTGGGAAACATGCTTTGTTTATTAGTATTTTTTATTGTTGTAGCCGTGTTTAAGGTTAATTTTCTTAGTTATTTTTTACCCTTTTGTGTCATTGTTTCAATTTTGTTTATTTGAGTAATAACTATGCCTGAAATATGTTTTTTTGGTATCATTTTTTCTTGATTGAGCAGGGGTGGAGTTCTAAAGGAAAGCTTCTGGAAATATGTTAGTCTCTGTTTTGAATCTATCTATAATATATTAAACCATATATATGAATAGGTAACTGAATAATGCAGTTATTATATCAACTTTATTTTCACTTGAGATTTGGCAGTAAATTGGCATCTGGTTAAATTCTAACTTCATTTGGTACATACATAAATGTGCATTTAGGAAAAAATACATGCTTTTGATTTTTCTTTGAAATGCTTCATTCATGTAATTTTTGATAGATATTGGATTGAAACAGTAGTGACTTATAGTTTATTTAAATTTTGCATTTCATAGTAAAGTGGTAGAGTGTAGAGTATACAGCAAAGAGACTTTGGTGTCAGACTGCCTGGATTCACAATCTCTATTTGCTTTATACTAGCAGTATGACCTTAAAGAAGTTATGTAGCTTTTCTAAGCCATTTTTTTAATATATAAGATGAGGATAATAATAGTACCAGCCTTATAGAATTGTGAAAATTAAATGAGATGATATATGTACATAGGTTAATAAAATTATCAGTACAGATTTTAAATGTTTATTATCATTATTATTATAGTGATACTGGGTTCAAGATCATCTTGACTCATGTGACACCATTTTAATTTTAGGATACCTTGTAACTAATAAAACTCAATTTGAGAAAAAAATTTGTTTGGTATTTAGATGTGGAGAAAATATATAAAATAGTTTTGCTTATTCACTATCGTCCCAGATAAACCAGCACATATCATCTTTCACAGAATTCTTATGCGATTATGTGTAGTTTACAGCCGTGATAGAAAACTTATGGTGATTAGTTTATGATTACTTATTGTTTGTTAGGGTTATTACCTTTATTTTTAACCAAACCTTTTTGAACTTTGTACTCACTTTTAGCTCTTATGAATAGGGTGAAGAGTAGTTATGATCAAGTCTGATCAGCTGCTCTAAAGTCAACCTAATTTCTACCTTTTTTCCTCATTTTTTCTTTTTACTTTCAGCCTATAAAAACATTGAAATGGTAAGTACTACCTGTATATCCTTTACCTAGATTCACTAGTTGTTAACATTATACCTCTTTTGCTCTCATTCCTTGCTGTTAGACAAGTGCTCTTTCTATATAAATACATACACACACACACACTTTCTTGCTCAACTATTTGAAAGTAAGGTGGAAACATCATGAGACTTTACCCTCAAATAATTCATCATGCATCTCCTAAGAAGTAGCACATTCTCTTACATAACTATAATGCCTTTGGATATGTCCACAGTGGTGTTTGAGCACTTTCTTACTCATATTTGTATAATAAGATGTTCCAGCCTAACCTTGTACATTTCCTGCCCAATACATGGAATCAGCCATTTTACCACAGAATCTTGGTTTATTTTAGTGGAAAATGATACTTAGAAATCAAGATCTGGGCATTGAATATGCTCTTTGTTACTGGGGTGTCACTGGTTCTAGACCCTTTAAATGGACACACATATACAGTTTTTTTATTTTTATTTTTTGAGACGGAATTTCGCTCTTGTTGCCCAGGCTGGAGTTCAGTGAATGGTGCGATCTCGGCTACCTGCAACCTCTGCCTCCCAAGTTCAGGCGATTCTCCTTCCTTAGCCTCCTGAGTAGCTGGGATTACAGGCATGCACCACCACGCCCAGCTAATTCTGTATTTTTAGTAGAGTCGGGTTTCTCCATGTTGGTCAGTCTGGTCTTGAACTCCCGACCTCAGGTGATCTGCCTGCCTCAGCCTTCCAAAGTGCTGGGACTACAGGCGTGAGCCACTGTGCCCAGCCAACATATACACTTTTTAAGAAATCATGAGTTCATGGGATACCTTCAATTCAGATTCAACACTGCAGAATTCTCATCACTTCCTTCCAATTCCTGTTTATACCTCTGTTTTCTCAAAGAGAGAATTCTGATTATCAATTATATCACGATTTTTATTCATCTAACCTATCTTACAACACACATAAAATAGTTTTGGAATTACTGGACTGACTGATCCTGCTTCCAGCAACAGATTGGCCAAGTAAAGGTTTCTTTGCTATTTAATATTCTTAGAATATATCCCACTAAATGTATATGTAGTCAAAATAGGTGTTCAAAGTTATTTGAATTATTTTTTCTCTGTGATTATGTTATGAATGTAAAATATAGTTAGGGTCCTACTAAATAACTTTTTTTTTTTTTTTGAGACGGAGTTTCGCTCTTGTTACCCAGGCTGGAGTGCAATGGTGCGATCTCGGGTCACCGCAACCTCCGCCTCCTGGGTTCAGGCAATTCTCCTGCCTCAGTAGCTGGAATTACAGGCGCGCGCCACCATGCCCAGCTAATTTTTGTATTTTTTTTAGTAGAGATGGGGTTTCACCATGTTGACCAGGATGGTCTCGATCTCTTGACCTCGTGATCCACCCGCCTCTGCCTCCCAAAGTGCTGGGATTATAGGCGTGAGCCACCGCGCCCGGCCCTAAATTACTTTTTTTTTTTTTTTTTTTTTTTTTTGAGACGGAGTTTCGCTCTTGTTACCCAGGCTGGAGTGCAATGGCGCGATCTCGGCTCACCGCAACCTCCGCCTCCTGGGTTCAGGCAATTCTCCTGTCTCAGCCTCCTGAGTAGCTGGGATTACAGGCACGCGCCACCGTGCCCAGCTAATTTTTTGTATTAGTAGAGACGGGGTTTCACCATGTTGACCAGGATGGTCTCGATCTCTTGACCTTGGGATCCACCCGCCTCGGCCTCCCAAAGTGCTGGGATTACAGGCTTGAGCCACCGCGCCCGGCCCCTAAATTACTTTTTAATAGAGTCTTTGTAAAATCAGTTATCTGTAAAACTACTAAAGTGACATAATTTAAAACTTTGTCATAATATATAGTTATAGGGAACTCTAGAACAGTTATATCAGCTGGAGAATATTCAATTTTAAGACTTGTAAGGCTCTAAACTTGTAGCTCTATTTTTCAATTGATATAATATTTGAAATTAGGAATGACAAAAGTGACATCAAGTGATTTCATTTGTAAGCCAAAACAATTGTGTTTGTGAATATTTTAAACAATGCTCTTCTTTTAACTGATGGTACAATTCAAGCATTAATCTTTAACAATGGACATAATTGTTGGGGGTACTTAATTCCCAAGTAATAGCTCTAATGTTTTCCTGTATTTGTAACCAGAATAGAAAGATTTATGTTTTTCGTTAAGTCCTTCTTCTTTGTATTTGAAGAATGCTTGTTGTGACGGTATTTTACCCTTTGGTATTATTCATGTGTGAATATTCTCATTGGAAAGGGGGAAATATGTCTCTTAATAGTTGTGATACTTTATATCACTATTGTAAGATAATAACCACATTCAGTCTTACGGTTAGTTATAAACATCTTGTTTATTAGAATGTAAGATTAGTGAGGGCAGGAACTGGGTTTCATGGCTCATTGTATCTCCCTCAGTGCCTTGTAGGAGTAACCACTCAAATACTTGATGAAAAAATGTGATGTTTTGTGTTTAAATTACATGTAGTACTAGCTTCCATAATATAGATGCACCTTTTTCTTGTCAAGAGTAACTAATATAATGGGTCTTGGAAAAGGTCTTATCCATTGTTGTAGTCTGTCTTCCATTGCTTATAACAGAATACCTGAAACTGGGTAATTTATGAAGAAAAGGAATTTATTCTTCATAGTCATGAAAGCTGAAAAGTCCAAGGTTGAGGAGCTGTATCTGGTGAGGGCCTTCTTGCTAGTGGGGGCTCTGCAGAGTCCTGAGGTGGTGCAGGGCATCACATGGTGACAGAGCTAAGCACACTAGCTCAAGTCTCACTTTCTCTTCTTATAAAGGCTCCAGTCCCACTCCTGCGATAACCTGTTAATCCATAATCCATAAGTGAATTAATTTATTCATGAGGGCAGAACCCCCATTACCCAGTCACCTCTTAAAGGCACCATGATAGCATTCATATTTACTTATTACACACCTCACAATCCCTGTATCTCAAACTGAATTTCCTATTTTCACCTTAGTCTTCTCTACGTGGGTTCCCTGTTTTGGTTAGTGGAACCATTATCCTCCTAAACATTAGACCTGATATCGTAGAGTCACTTTAGTCTCCTCTCTTGTATGTGGGCATATACACATCCATATATTTGTATGATGTTGCTAGGTCTACCATGTCAAGTTGCTACTTTTATCTACTCATTTCTAATCCTTTTACCAGTACCCTGATTGAGGTTCTCATTACCACACATGGACAGTCTTCTGATCAGTTGAAGGAACTGGGACATTTAATGTAGAAAAGACAAGACTAGGGGCTAGGAAGGTTAGGAGGTGTGTCTTTAAATATCAGATGGGCTGTCAAATGGAAAGATTAGTTTCAGAGGTTACAACCAGGAACAGTTAGTGAAAATAATGTGTAGATAGAAATTTGGTTCCGCATAGTATCATCTTAGCAAGTCTAGTTGTTTAAAATTAGCAGATACCCTGTAGTTCCTATGGATACTCTACAACAGTTATGGATGTTCTAGAACAGATATGAAAATAAACAGTTTAAAACATTATTGGACTTTTTACATTTATAGCATATTTTGAGTTTAGTACAATATCCATTTAGTATTTTTCTAGAAGTGTTTCGTCAGAGGCTGAGGGACTGCAGCTGGCAAGGATGTTGTTGTAAAGATCTTGTTACTGTATGGGTGGTTGAACCCAATTGGTAGTTGATTGTTAGTGAGTCTGAACCAGAGAGCAAATCAAAACTCTCAGGATGGTAGTGATACTTTTTTCATTCTTTTAAATTTACACATTTTCTTTCACTACTCCTCTCCACCCAAGTACTATTGATTAGGAAAAATTAGTGATAGCTTGTATCGTGTGAGACAATGGTCAAGAACTACTGTTAATACTTACTAGTGCTAGGGACGGTGGCTTATGCCTGTAGTCCTAGAACTTTGGGAGGCTTGAGGATCACTTGAGGTCAGGAATTTGAGATCAGCCTGAGCAACATGGAAAAACCCCATCTCTATAAAAAATACAAAAAAGTAGCCAGGCATGGTGGTGCCTGCCTGTAGTCCCAGCTACTAGGGAACTGAAGTGGGAGGATTACTTGAGCCCAGGAGGTCAAGGTTACAGTGAACTGAGATTGTGGCACAGCACTCTAGCTTGGGCAACAGAGCAAGACCTTGTCTCAAAAAAAAAAAAAAAAAAAACACCAAAAACCGAAGAAGAAAACATCCTCCCCCAAAACCCAAAAAACACAAACCACCAAAAAACAAAAAAAGTACTAGTTATTAGACGCTTTGTAAATTCTCTTTCAGTCCTGAGATTCTTAAATTCTTCAGTTCTTGTAGGGGTTACTTATGCTTTGCTGATTAAATAATTTTACTCACTATGTTACCTCTTATATAGAGATAGCAGTCTATAGCTATCTATTGCTTGGAAAGTTGCATTTTGAGGTATGGAGGCTCCAAGTATTCCTGGTTACCTTTGACTTAGAGGTTACTAAGAACCTGACGTAATTAAAATTTATTTATCAAACAACTGTGTGGTAAATATTATGTTCTTCTTAGAGATAAGATCAAGGCTTAAGGCTATCTTAAAACAGCCTAGATGTCATTAATAATTCTTATTTTGGTCTTCAAGTAGATGATTGAGGTCATTTTAACTCCTTATATCTTATTTAGGTTGGTTATGATAATGACTTTGTACAATCTGTGAACATGTAATATGCAGTGCTGCACAGGTGGAGGTTTTTGCTGCAAGCCATGTGTGAGGAACTTGGTAGAAGTCATGTGTGATGATAAATGTGTGTCTTCTCAATACTTAGTTTCTCATATATATTTTACTTAGATTTAAGAGAAGAATGCATTGGTATTTTATTTAAGTCATCATTATAAAATAACTGTGCATTGATTTAGTGTTTTTTACTGGAGGATGTGATCCTGAGAAGTCCTAAGAATGTTTATAAGATTTTTCTTGAGGCAAAACTATCTTATTAGTCTTTCTGCTATCAGTCCTTTATTCTTCTTTTCAAAGCCATTTTCTGAACCTGCATGTCCTGCCTTTATCGTGTTGCTGTTCCTTTTTTGAGTCTTTTTGTCTTTATCTCTTACTGCCATCTACCTTGCCTACCCCTTAACTCTGAAAGGGGACATTGCACATAAATATTATTATTATTGCTCTCCCTTTCATATTTGTTACTTTTTAAAAAGATAAGGAAAAGAATTACAAACTGAATGTTTATAGAGTACAAGTTCAGGGCATGAAGCTAGAAGGTTGGCAGGTATAGGTGAAGAGAAGGAATACAAATGGATATAATAATTGATGTTTCTGTAAACGAAGAGAGAGAGAAGAAATGAGAGCAGAGATGATAGCCCATTGTATTAGAGACCTTCAAGATCAGATAAAAGATTGATATTTGTTACTAAAAATGCAAGCAGGTAGAAAAGGTTACATACAATAGATGAAAAACTAGAGTAGACTTCCCAGTTCATTGTATTTGATGATACAGCTAAAAGCACATCAGAAATTCTAAATCAATATCTGTGTTTCATCTAGCAGCAGAATACTATTTGGGGAAGATGCCTGAGCATACGCAATTCCAGAGGTCTGTAGTGTTTGTACCCATTGTACAATGTGACTGAGATGTATTCCATAGACTTAGTCCCTAAAGTTCTGCCAGGAGCATTTACTCGGCCTTAAATCCTCAGTGGATAAAGTAAGTCTACTTATTGCTAGACGGGAGAGGCTGATTACCTTCACCTGCCCTTCGGGTACATTGATTTGAGTACTCTTTACATTTATCAGTTTACAAGTTTTTGACTCTCTTAATTCATGGTTATTGGTTAGAAAAGTGACTCTCTAAAAATGACTTCTGGGTCTCAATCGATAATTTTCATATGAAATGTTGTAGCTCTGCTCTCCAAAAGAATTCTGCTTAGTCTTCACTCTGCTTTTTGTATCATTAACAGAAAAGTTTAGGAATAAACTTCATCTGTTAGCTTTATCTTTGTTTACTGAGATACGATAAAATAGAGTTTTCTCCTTTTTAATGCTATTATTAAGATAGATTTGTTAGAAGCCTTGATTTTCTCTCTAAGAAGAACGTTTGTTAGAATGTTAACAATGAACAGAAATATGAAGATGGCAGATGATAAGGTGGCTGTAGTATGTGTTAGTAAAGAACATCTGCTTGAAAAAAGATTTAGTAATTTCTCTAAGCCAGGGATGGTGATGGGTGCCTGTAAGTCCCAGCTATTTGGGAGGCTGAGGTGGGAGGATTGCTGGAATGCAGGAGTTTAAGTCTGCAGTGAACTATGATTGCACCACTGCATACTCTAGCATAGGCAACAGAGGGAGACCCCTTTAAAAAAAAAAAGAAAAGAAGATTTAATAATTTCTGATAGTTTTTAAAGAAATAATTCATAAGCACCTTCTAAAAATAATTTGGAAATTGTGAAGTATATTATTTTGATGCTTTTCTAGACTGAGAATCTGATGACACCACATGGAATAAACAAGAATTTTGGCCTATCAGTTGATCACTGGGGCAGTGAAACCAGGTATTTTAACTGCTGCAGGAATTGAAATATACTGGATAATGGCTAAATTAATACTTTTCTGTATGCTTTGTAGACACATGCATTTTAATTTTTTTTTTTTTTTTTAAACAAAACCAGGGAAGCTTTTGGAAAGGGAGTTTGTGGGTAAGGGTAATTTTAGGATTTTTTAGTGAGACTTTTACTCTTTTTTTTTTTTTTTTTAAGTTACTGAGAAATGCTGAATGTATGATAGAGACTTTTAAAGATCATTGTGGTTTCCTCATTTGTGTTTTTCTTTTACTCATTTGCAGTTAAACTAAAACTAAAAGTACTATTTGTCTTGCTTTTCCTTGGCTTATCTCACACAAATATAAATAAAATATTTTAATAGACCAAAGCATTAATTTATTACTTTTTCTCTTTCCATATGTCACCCCATTTATTTTAAAGAGAACATAAATTATGAATTAACAAGGAGTAATCCTCCAAGTTATTTTATTTAGCTAGAGTTGCCTTAGGGAATTAAATTGAGGAAGTTAAATTTTCACATGACTAAATAGCTGAATCTGACGTCTTTCAGAACATCTTTCCTCCTTTAAAAAGGAGGAAAAAAGGGTCTCAGCATTTTGACTTTATCAGCTGTTTAGGAATTTTGTAATAGGATGTCTACAAGGTCGATTTTTTAGTTCAGCAGTTTCAGTTGTAGTGTTAGAATTTAATATAACCTGGTTACATTTGTAATTTAGTGTATTCAATTTTTTATTTGAGCAATTTACTTTTGAATGATTTTGATATTTTTTAAAAGAAGCTCAATGTGAACAATTTAAATAATAAAGAGAAATACAATGAAGAAAGTCATAGTAGAGGTTCATTTCTTAGACACTAACATTATGGGCTGGGAGTGGTGGCTGATGCCTGTAATCCTAGCACTTTGGAAATGGGCTGGGAATCCACTTTGAGGTGGGTGAATCCCCTGAGGTCAGGAGTTCAAGACCAGCCTGGCCAACATGGTGAAACCTTGTCTATACTAAAAATATAAAAATTAGCTGGGTGTGGTGGTGCATGCCTGTAATCCCAGGTATTTGGGAGGCTGAGGCAGGAGAATTGCTTGAGCCTGGGAGGTGGAGGTTGCAGTGAGCTGAGATCGACTCCCGTCTCAGGGAAACAAACAAACGAACGAACATTTTGAACTTCTACACATTGTTTTATGCATATATGTACATGTGTGGGCATATGTGTGTACATATATATATATGATATTTATGCATCGACATGCATAAGTTATATTCATGCTGTTCCTCTTTTTTTTCCCACTCTATGCCCTTATATCTTTTATAGTGATAAATATAGATCTATATCACTGTAATATGTATATGCCAGGCCGGGCACGGTGGCTCAAGCCTGTAATCCCAGCACTTTGGGAGGCCGAGGCGGGTGGATCACCAGGTCAAGAGATCGAGACCATCCTGGCCAACATGGTGAAACCCTGTCTCTACTAAAAATACAAAAAAAAATTAGCTGGGTGTGGTGGCGTGCACCTGTAGTCCCAGCTACTCGGGAGGCTGAGGCAGGAGAATTGCTTGAACCTGGGAGGCGGAGGTTGCAGTGAGCCGAGATTGTTCCACTGCACTCCAGCCTGGTGCCTGGTGACAGAGCAAGACTCTGTCTCAAAAAAAAAAAAAAATGTATATGCCATAATTTAGTCATCAGCAGATGATTTTATGTCTGTTATGTCCTGGCTGTGCTATTCTCTGCCATCAGAGAGTTAATTTGAGAAATAATTATGTTATTGTTTATGAGTTAATTTGAGAAATAGTTATGTTATGTCCTGGCTGTGCTATTCTCTGCCATCAGAGAGTTAATTTGAGAAATAATTATGTTATTGTTTATGAGTTAATTTGAGAAATAGTTATGTTATTATTAATAATTATGCTTGTTTCTTCAGGATTGCCAATTTTATCTCTTGTGATGATGAAAAAAAGGAAATTCCTTTAATGTACATTTCTTAGGTCTAGTAAGGTTGAAAATATTTTGTATGTTTATGGCTTTTTTCTTTTTCCAGTTGCCTTTTTTTTCTGTTTAGGTTTTTCCTTATTGATTTATAAGAGCTTTTTGTATATTAAGGACATTAACTCTTTATATATGTAATTTGTATTGAACTTTTTTCCTTATTGATGAATCGTAACTGAACCTTATGCTGTTTTGTTCTTTCTCTACAAAATTTTCATTTTTATTTAATTACATTTTTCTTTCTGATTTTTGGTTTTGTATACCATACTTAGAAAAGCCTTTTCTTTTTTTTTTTTTTTTGAGATGGAATCTTGCTTTGTCATCCAGGCTGGAGTGAAGTAGCACAGTCTCAGCTCACTGCAACCTCCACCTCCTGGGTTGAAGCAATTCTCCTGCCTCAGTCTCCCAAGTAGCTGGGATTACAGGCACGTGCCACCATGCCAGGCTAATTTTTTTTGTATTTTTAGTAGAGATGGGGTTTCACCGTGTTGGCCAGGCTGGTATTGAACTCCTGACTTCAGGTGATTTGCCCACTTCAACTTCCCAAAGTGCTGGGATTATAGGTGTGAGCCACTGTGCCCAGACAGAAAGGCCTTTTCTACCCCAAGATTTAAAAAAATAATTTAAATCTATGTTTCCTTGGAGTATGTGCACATGTAACTATGTATTTGCATTTGTATTTAAATATTTGATTCATCTAGAATTCATCATTTATTGAGGTTGTCATCTAGCTTTATTTTAAAAACTATCTAGCTTATTATTTTGGCATTAGTTTTTAAATTAACCATCTTTTCTCGTTGATGTGAGGTATTTTTCATATTAGGTACTAAATTCTTAAATATGCTTGGGTTTATTTCTATGCTTTCCGTTATATTTTATTCAGTGTCCTCCTGTGCTAATAAGAAAAATAAATTTAAATGGTACTAAACTTTATTGTAGTTTTATAATGTGTTTTAATATGTGGTAAGGCAACTCCTTTTCATTAGGGATTTTTTGTTATTCTTTATAAAGTGTCTCAATTTGTAAATGATTCAAGGGATCATCTTTCAAAGTAATCTCTGATTTATCCAAAGTTAAGATTTTTAGGAACAGCCATTTTGTTATTTATTTATTTATTTTCGAGGATCTTGTTCTGTTATCCAGTTTGGAGCGCAGTGGTTCAATGTTAGCTTACTGCAGCCCTGACTTCCTGGGCTCAAGTGATCCCCCAACCTCCCTAGTAGCTGGGACTATAGACACATGCCTCCATGCCTGGCTAATTTTTAATTTTATAGGTAGAAAAACTCACTATGTTGCCCAGGCTGGTCTTGAAAACTCCTGGGCTCAAGGAGTCCTCCCCCTTAGCCTTCCAAAGTGTGGGGATTACAGGTGTGAGCCACCACACCTGGCTCCATTTAAATTTTTGTTACAGAAATAAAGTGGGTTTCAGTCTTTATAGAAGAATGGAATTTAATTTTAGTCATATGAAAAGTAACTATTCTGAATTATTTTTTAAACTGGCAACAACTCATCTTTAGTTTAATCTTATAATAATTGTATCATTCTTGACTACTCTATCTGACAATGATAATGAAAGTATTTTCATAGAATAGTTAAGGGTGTGTTCCAAAGGCATTTCATTTGTTTCCAGCTTGGAGGTAAAGTTACTCTGAGTAAATAATGTAGCTACATAGCAGGAGTTTTGACTAAAAAAAAAAGCAATAAGTTATTGTTATTATTGTTAAGGCACTCTTAAGTGCCTTGAGGTTAGAATATTTGTTTTATTAATTTCTGTATCTATCACAGCATCTTTTTTTAATTTTAATTTTTGTGGGTACATAGTAGGTGTATATATTTATGAGGTACATGAGATGTTTTGATGTAGACATGAAATGTGCCATACTTACATCATGAAAAATGGGATATCCATTCCCTCAAGTGTATATCCTTTGTGTTACAAACAATCCAATTATGCTCTTTTAGTTATTTTAAAATGTTCAATTAAATTATTATTGACTATAATCCCCCTGTTGGGCTATCAAATACTAGGTCATATTTATTCTTTCTGTTTTTCTTTTTGTACCCATTAACCATTCCCACCTCTCCCCAACGCTTTCATTACCCTTCCCAGCCTCTGGTAACCATCCTTCATACTCTGCCTCCATGAGTTTGTCCGAGCATCTTACCTTGCTTATTTATTTACTTAGGAGTCATTACCTAAGATACAGATTTCCCCATATAACATGTCTAATTGCTCAGTGTCTTTATTTTTTCCCCATCCGGTTTAAGGCTTCTTGATTTTCACACTTGCTGAGGACTGTCCAGAGTATTACTGGTGGCTGGTGATGGGCACTGTCTGAACCAAAAATTCTTCCCTGTGGCCTTCTTTCTTTCTGACTTAGGAAGAAGATACATGCATGTACATTCTCTCATTTAAAAATTTTGGATTTAAAAGATTCAAGCTTGGTGGTTTTTTAAAAATAAATTTTTTAAATTCTAAAAATAATAAATTCTAAAAAATAAAAAATAATAAATGTGTAAGATTTGGAAAATGTGGGCAATCGTGGTATAAAAATAACCACAGAGAGACTACTTTTAACATTTTGGTATACTTCTTTTCTTACTGTCTAACTCCTTTCATTCCCCCTCTGCTGTCCCTGCCCTTCCTGTGTCATATGATACATAAGTTTCAGATTCTGCATAGTGTTTCCCCATTTTAGGAGACATTTTTAATGGATGTATAATCCATCATGTGGATGCACTATATATAATTCACACATTTTATAAACTCTCTTCCTTTTCTTGCTTTTCCAGAATTTGCTAAATTATGTATGCAGTTTTCTTGAGGAAGATTCTTCTTTTCTTTATTCTAGTATCAGTTAAAAAAAATTCTAATTCTGACGAGAGTGCTGCTAGTGATATACCTATATTTCATATCAGTTCATTGATTCCTTTAATAAATATTTTTGAGAACCAATTGTGTGCCCGGCAGAATTTAAGGACACTCAGTTACAGTATAGTGCAATGAGTGTGATGATACATGAAAACATAGGATCCTATGAGAACTAAGAGGAGGACACCTATTTTAGTTTGAAGTTTGGAGAGGGTAGTCAGGAAATCTTACCAATCTTGCCAGAGGAAGTGAAACTGAAGCTGGGTTTGAGGGACTCCATGATAGTAAGGTAGTCATACAGTGAGAGTGAGTAGTAAGGCACTTGAGGTAGAGGGAACAGATGCAAAGGTATGGATATATCTGATAACATACCAAGTTCAGGAAGCTTTTATATTAATATTAAATGTGGTTCCAGCATATGCTGCATGTGAAGTAGTAAAAGAGGAAGCTGGTAAGTAGGTAGAGGTTATTTCATGAAGGGTCTTAAATATCATCCTTAAGTACCAGGAACTGTGCCAAGTGCTAGGTGTATAAACAAACAAAGCAGAGTCCCTGAGGAATGTGTTTATAGCTTTCATTCTCATATATACATCAGCAGTTCTCAAATCAGTATGCCTAGCCCAGACCTCTCCTTTAAGCTCCAGAGCTACATATCCAACTGCCTAGTTGATTGACATCCCGAGAACGTAGCTAGAGTGTAAGTTCCAAGAAGGTAGGTATTTCATTGCCTTTGTTCTCAGATGTACTTGCAGTACCTAGAACACTACCTAGCAATAATTTATTTAATGATTAAGGAAAAGAACGGCCAGGTGTGGTGGCTCATGCCTGTAATCCCAGCACTTTGGAAGGACGAGGCAGGTGGATCACAGTGTCAGGAGTTCAAGACCAGCCTGGCCAAGATGGTGAAACCCCATCTCTACTAAAAATACAAAAAAATTAGCCAAGCGTGGTAACAGGGACCTGTAATCCCAGCTACTCGGGAGGCTGAAGCAGAGAATTGCTTGAACCCGGGAGGCAGAGGTTGCAGTGAGGCTGAGATTGCACCACTGCACTCCAGTCTGGGCGACAGAGTGAGACTGTGTCTCAAAAAAAAGAACAAAAAAACCCAAAAAACAAAACGATTCTTTGCTTGTATTTCTCAGAGACATCTTAAATACCACATATCTCAAATCAAATTCATAGTCTTCTCCCTCTAACTTCTCCCTTTCCTCATATTTCCTATTTCAGTGATTGGCACCATTTTTGGCATATCCCTGTTCTTTACCTTCCATATCTATTGTTATCACCAAGACATACTGAATTTTCTACATGCTTCCTCAGATGTCCATTTTTCCATCTTCACTGCTCCAAGTCCAAGCTGTCATCTCCTTGTCCTGTATAATATAGGTTAAGCATCCTTAATCCAAAAATCAGGCATCTAAAATTTTCCAGGATCTGTAACTTTTTGAGTGCTAATATGATGCTCAAAGGAAATGCTCACTAGAGCATTTTGGATTTTTGGATTAATGATGCTCAACTAGTAAGTACACATAATGCAAATATTTTAAAAAATGTAGAAATCCAAACACTCCCAAGCATTTTGGATAAGGAATACTCAACCTGTAGGAGTAAACTGATTGTCTATTCTTGTTTCTTTCCATGTTCTTCTTAATGCTGCTATTGAAGTAAAACAAACCAACCTACTGAATCTGGTTATGATATTCCCGTTTGAAACAAATTGCTCTTAGGATAAAGAATGAAATTGTTAACATGGTCTACAAGGCCCTTTGTGCTTTGGGATCTGTATTACCAGATAGCCTCATCTCATGCCATTTTAAAAATTTTTTTAGACTTTTCTGTTTTCTAGTTACACTGACTTTTTAAGTTCTTCCAATAGACCATGCTTTCTCCTGGCTCATAACTATGATGTATGATTAGTAACTTTTAATACATATTATAAAATGGAATGTCTATTGTAATAGAAATGAATATATCAATATTTTTGAGTAGATATTTATAACCCTAAAAGGGTAATGTTCTGTGCAGCATTCTTTTCTTGAAAAGTAAACTGTCTGTGAATTATTGCAAATAAGCACAAGCATTTTCAGTTATAATTTGTTCCTTTTCAGATTATGTCACACATCTCAATTTTCCCTGAAGTCAGTAATAAAACAAACACTTATGAGCTACATTTATTCTATTTTAAAGTAAGAAAATGTTTTCCGTTATAAATTTAAGCCATTCTGTTTTTTTAAGTGATGCAGTATGGAGATAGGAAGGAAATGTAGGGAATGTCTTATTTAAAAAACAAAACAAAATAATTACACTTTATGTGAAAGTAGTGACAAATCAATATAAGTGGAAGTCTTCATTCTGAAGATAGTCAAGATTTTTTATAAGATTTCAAATCACCTTTTCTAATTACCGATAAAAAAAATTTCAAATATTCTCACTAGCACCAATGCACCAGAGCAGAGCTGTGTTACTAAACTGATTTATTGTATTCAGTTGTGAAAAACTGGAGGAGATTATTGCTAGGTTTATTGTTGTATATTTGGTAGTAAAGTTTTTTTGTAATTAAAATATAGAATGTCTTATTCTATAAGATTTTTGTTTGTAAGATGAGAAATTGGTTTTCTGTTTGTTTCTGATGGTAAAAAGAGGAATTGTTTTGTTCATTTCCAGTTAAATTGTATTTAATCACTTAAGTAACTTTAACAGGTATGACTCCATATAACCATATATATACTAATTACTTATTTTTCCTTAATTTTTTTAAAGGAGTTTTTAAAGGAATTTTTAATCAGTATAAGAGTAAACTCTACAGAAGAATGCAATCAAGTGATGGCTGTTCCTTTAAAATTTGAATATGGAGGCTACAGGAACAGATGAAGTTGACAAGCTAAAAACTAAATTTATATCTGCTTGGAACAACATGAAATATAGTAAGCATCATGTTTTAGAAATTGTATAATTCCAGAGAAATATTTGGCAATATGCATCATCTTCCTTCTTAAGTCACTGACAATTACTTTAGAACAAATGGATACTTTACTTTTTTTGTTTGTTTGTTTGTTTTTAAATGGAGATGGGCTTTCGCCATGTTGGCCAGGCTGGTCTTGAACTGCTGACCTCAGGTGATCTGCCCGCCTCGGCCTCCCAAAGTACTGGGATTACAGGCGTAAGCCACTGCGCCTGGCTGGCATACTTTACTTTGAATGAAACATTTCTATAAGGAATATAGTTAAAACTATCTCCTGAAGAAGGAGCCAAGTATTATCATAAACATTGCTTAGAAACTCAAGCATATGATACGGTCTCCCGCTTCTTTTTTTTTTTAAGTTACTAGAGTATATTAATATCCTCATGGCTTGTATAGTTTTTTTTTTTAGTGTTCTAAAGCATATAGAATTTATTCAGGTGATGATAATACCTTGGCTTTTCAGATACGATTTCAGGCAGCCTCATCTCTGTGCCAGGAAATAAGCAAAATAGGCCTCTTCACACAGAAAATAGACTGTAAAGTTCCTGCACTGATACCTCTGATGTTTCTCCTAGATCTTATTTTTAACCTAGTTCCTTTTGGTTTGCAAACAAATCCATTAAGAATTATATGGAGATTTTTGGAGCCCACCTAAGATGGAGAAGTACTTGGACAGAACCAGTTTCAATAGGAAAAAAGCTCATATTCATAAAATAAGTGTGAAAACAGAATTCAGTAAAACACCTTGATAATGCAAATTCAGGAAAAACACAATTGGCAGTTTAAATTTTGTACCATAAGAACATGGTGAGAACTTGATAAAGACCATTGTGACCTATCTGAAAATAAATTAAAATTAAATATTTTTCTTTCTTACGTTCTTTAATTGGATAGTTTTAAAAGTGTGTTTAAAATTCTTAACTTAATTTGAAACTAGGATGAATTGCCTGTATTTCCAGTTCATTGTCCAAATACTGTATTTTGCAACTGTTGCCAAAAATACACATCCATAAGTAATAATCGATGGTTTGAAACTAAACAAAAGAAAATGCTGCTAGACTTTTAGTCTGAAATCTTTTAATTATAAGACGTTTTCTTTCTTTTTTTTTTTTTTGTTAGGTTGGGTGTTGAAAACAAAGACGTATTTTAGTAGAAATTCTCCTGTATTATTGCTTGGAAAATGTTACCATTTTAAATATGAAGGTAAGTGTAAAATTTGTAAACCATTTAAAAATTTTTGTAGAAATCATCATGTAACTTTTCATTGTTTGATTTCTAGATTAATCTACTTTTGCAATATATTTGCTAGGTATTTGTATTTCATATAACCCATAATATATTACCATGTGGTTTGGGTTTCTTGTTAACTACTTGAGGATATGGATCTTGTAATTTTTTGTTATATCCCCATAATTTTGGACTTACAATATGAGTACTAAGTAAATATTATTTGAATTGATATGTTAATATTCTTTGTCAAGTTCTCTAATAATTAAAAGTATCACCTTAGTTAATCTAAAACTGATAATTTTTTTAATTATTAAGGATGTTTCAGTATCTGAAATTGACTTTACTTGATGGTTTTGAATTTCCATGTATACAAATTCTTTCAATAATTATCTTATATTTTCTTTTAATAATTTGTGTTACTCATTGGGTGCCAGGTACCATGCTAGGCTCTTTAGGAAATATCTTTTTTTTTTTTAAATTATACTTTAAGTTCTGGGGTACATGTGCAGAATGTGCAGGTTTGTTACATAGGTATACACAGGCCATGGCGGTTTGCTGCACCCATCAACATGTCATCTACATTAGGTGTTTTCCTAAGGCTGTTCCCTCCCTTAGCCCCCCACCCCTGACAGGACCCTATGTGTGATGTTCCCCTCCCTGTGCCCATGTGTTCTCATTGTTCAGCTCCCACTTATGAGTGAGAACATGCGGTGTTTGGTTTTCTGTTCTTTTGTTACTTTGCTGAGAACGATGGTTTCCAGCTTCATCCACGTCCCTGCAAAGGACATGAACTCATCCTTTTGTATATCTGCATAGTATTCCATGGTGTATATGTGTCACATTTTCTTTATCCAGTCTATCATTGATGGGCATTTGGGTTGGTTTCAAGTCTTTGCTATTGTGAACAGTGCTGGAATAAACATACGTGTGCATGTGTCTTTGTAATAGAATGATTTATAATCCTTTGAGTATATATCCAGTAATGGGATTGCTGGGTCAAATGGTATTTCTAGCTCTAGATCCTTGAGGAATAGCCAGACTGTCTTCCACAGTGGTTCAACTAATTTACACTCCCACCAACAGTGTAAAAGTGTTTCTATTTCTCCACATCCTCTCCAGCATCTGTTGTCTCCTGACTTTGACGATCACCATTCTAACTGGCATAAGATGGTATCTCATTGTGGTTTTGATTTGCATTTCTCTAATGATCAGTGATGATGAGTTTTTTTTCATGTTTGTTGGCTGCATAAATGTCTCCTTTTGAGAAGTGTCTGTTCATATCCTTTGCCAACTTTTCGATGGGGTTTTTTTTTCTTGTAAATTTGCTTAAGTTCTTTGTAGATTCTGGATATTAGCCCTTTGTCAGATAGGTAGATTGCAAAAATTTTCTCCCATTCTGTAGGTTGCCTGTTCACTCTGGTGATAATTTCTTTTGCTGTGCAAATGTTCTTTAGCCTGAGTAGAGGGCATAGGTTCTGGCAGTGAGAAATTACTGATGACTTTTGAGAGAGCATTTTTACTAGAGTGGTAAGAATAGAAAAGTAAAAAAAGTCATATTAACAGCAGCTAGCCTACATTTACTGATGCTCTGATAGGTGCTATTTACTATGGCTCCATAATATGTGCTAAAACTAAATTGCATTGTTATATAGAATGAATAGTTATGATATTGGAATAGAGAAGAACTTACTTTTGTATTTTGAGACAGTGTCTTGCTGTGTTGCTCAGGCCGGAATGCAGTGTCACAATCACAGCTCACTGCAGCCTTGACCTCCCTGGGCTCAAGTGATCCTCCCATCTCAGCCTCCTAAGTAGCTGGGACCACAGGTGTGTGCCACCACACTCAGTTAAGTTTTTATTTTTATTTTTTATAGAGACAGGGTCTCCCTATGTTGTCCAGGCTTGTCTCAAACTCCTTGGCTCAAGTGATCCTCCCATCTTGGCCTCCTAAAGTGCTAGAATTACAGGCTTGAGCTACTGTGCCAGCCAAGAACTTATATAAACTGTGAAACACAGTCTATAAAGGGAAATATTAATCAGTTTAACTAGATAAAATTAAAAATATCTATATGATATTTATACAAATATGTATAAATATACATATATAACATATATTAAATGTATGTATATTATATATGTATATATACATGTATATTTAAAAATATATATACATGTATATATGTAATTACATGTATATACATGTATGTATATATAAATATACACATAGACATATCTAGACATATAATGTATATAATATATATATAGTTATTTTATAAAATAAAATATCCAATATTACTTAGATAATATAATATATAATAATTATATATTTATAATAATTATATATGCATATATAATCAAGAAAGATTAATCTCCAAAATAATAAAGAACCACAAATGAATATGCAATGAATATGAAAGACATGAATAACCCAAGAAAAATGAGCCAAGAATGTGAAGAGGTGCTTTTTAAATAGAAACTTGAATGGCCAGTCAAGCATAAGAAAATGCGTATCCTGGTAACAAGGGGAATACAAATTAAAATGAGATACTATTCTTACTTATCAGATATAATATACAAAAATTTAAAGGTTGATTATATCAAGTGTTAGCAAGGGTGTGAAGAAATACAAAGTGAAACACTGCTGGTGGAAGGGTAAATTGGTATAACCTCTTTGTGAGAAATTTGAGAGTACCTAGAAAAATACAGAATATATATAGCTTACGACCCAGCATTTCTTTCTTTTTTTTTTTTTTAGATAGTTGGTGGGTGATTGAGTTATATGCTAAATAATGATCCTGAGTCACAACAGACTTTGACAGTGTTTCCCAATAATCAATAATCAAATATTAAAATGAGTTTAACAAACATGTATGTGTTGTATACATAAAATACATTGCTACTAATTTTTTTAAATAGTGAATTATCTTCTACACTGATTAGAATAAGAAAAAAATGTATCTTATATTTACGACCCAGCATTTCTAAGACCCTGAAGTATTTACAGAGAAGTTCTATATATGTGTGGGAAACACATATATAAGATTTTTATTGTAGCTTTAATAAAAAATTGGAAGCAACTTAAGTATTCACAAGAAGAGGATTAGATGAATAAAGTTATTCATTCATTCTACAAGTATTTATTGAGAACTTAGTATGTGCCAGGCACTGGGGTTACTGCTGAAAGTATGAAACACACAATCTTTACTCTGAAGAAACTTACAGTCAAACAGATGAGAGACATTAAATAATTAAAAATAATCCCATTATTATATTGATGATGAAGCGTAAGTACAGGCTATTAAGAAACTGTTAAGGTGGAACAAATCAGAAGGGATATTATTGAATGCACATAAGGAGAAAGCCCACTGCAAAATGGCGTAAATAATAAGGGGATTTGTGTTATACGTAAGCAGCAGTCCTGAGGGTGGGGCTGGCTCTAAGTTGTTTAATTTGGTGCCTTAGTAACATCATCAAGCACCCATGTCATAATCCATCTTCCTACTCAATCTCAACATGTTGTGGTCACCTCATACTCCTTATGGTAACAAGTGTAGGATATATGAAATATATGATATATGATATATGAAATATATGAAATAATTCAGTGGAAGGACATTTTCTTCTTTGTATTATTTCTTATAAATACTTAATTTCATTTTAATACTCTGTATTATATATCTAAAAATTTTGAAATTATGAATTATTCATACTTAGAGAAAATAAAAACTTGTATGTATACTTTTGAGTAGTAATAGAACTATACTCAACATAAGAAATACAACATTTTGAGTAATTTCTTTTAATTTTTTAAATTTTTTTTTTTTTTTTTTTTTTTTTTTAAGACGGAGTTTCACTCTTGTTACCCAGGCTGGAGTGCAATGGCGCGATCTTGGCTCACCGCGACCTCCGCCTCCTGGGTTCAGGCAATTCTCTTGCCTCAGCCTCCTGAGTAGTTGGGATTATAGGCATGCACCATCATGCCCAGCTAATTTTTTGTATTTTTAGTAGAGACAGGGTTTCACCATGTTGACCAGGATGGTCTCGATCTCTTGACCTCGTGATCCACCCGCCTTGGCCTCCCAAAGTGCTGGGATTATAGGCGTGAGCCACCGCGCCCGGCCAATTTTTTAAATTTGTGGTTAAATTTTTTATATTTAATTTTTGTGGGTACATAGTAAATGTATACATTTATGGGGTACATGAGATATTTTGTTATAGGCATGCAATGTGTAAAAACCACATCATGAAAAATGGGGTATCCATCCCCTCAAACATTTATCCTTTGTGTTGCAGACAATTCAATTATAGTATGAGTAATTTTTTTTTTTTTTTTTTTTTTTTTTGAGACAGAGTTTCGCTCTTGTCACCCAGACTGGAGTGCAGTGGCATGATCTTGGGTCACTGCAACCTCTGCCTCCTGGGTTCAAGCGATTCTGCTGCCTCAGCCTCCTGAGTAGCTGGGATTATAAGTGTGCGCCACCACATTTTTTTATCTTTAATAGAGATAGGGTTTCACCACATTGGCCACACGGGGCTCATTTTCCTGACCTCAAGTGATCTGCCCACCTTGGCCTCCCAAAAAAAACCCTCCTTGGGTTTACAGACATGCGCCACTGTGCCCAGACTACGAGTAATTTTAAATCTCCTCATTCTTCTACTCAATTGTGTGTCTATCTATGCCAAACAGAACCCTATTATCCTGAAGTGTCTTTGATTATTTAGTGTTTCCCGTTTTTACATTTTGTAAATGGAATCAAGCTATATTTTGCTTCTGTGACTTGCTTATGGTTTTCCAAGTTGCATTTTTGAGGTTTGTCAGTGTTGTTGTGTGTAGTTCTGGTTTATTTTTACTACTGTGTAATATTTCGTTGTATGAATTGCCACTGAGTATTCATTCTGCCATTGATAGATATTTAGATTGCTTTTATTTTTTGCCATTATAAGCAACAAATGTGGTACATTTTTGTTTATTTTGGAAATAAGACTGTATTCTCAAAATTTTGGAAATATCATATTTGCTGTTCACTAAAACTGCATGCTGGAAGGAATGAGGGGAATTGGTCATTTGCCAAAGAATGTCACATGTCTGTTAGTATTATCCATTATATGAATTCTCTTTTTCTGATGAGTATAAATCAAAACCACCCTATTATACCTTTCCAGAAATTGCTTTGGTATCCACAGGGAGGGAGGCCCTTTTAGTTAGAAACACATAAATTTAAGTGATACTAATTTCATAAATATAATTATGAAAACAAGAGGATTACTAGTAAATTAGGTCAAATATGAATTTGAAAAGAGATTCAAATATACATTTTGAAAACAGAGAGTCACCGTGAACAAGGTAAAGTATAAAACAAGAGAGTCATTGTAAATCTGGTAAAGGGGAGTCCCAGAGGAAACCAGGTAAGGTTAAAGGGAATGGGAGTATTTATTCAGAACAAAGGGAAGTATGATATTGAGAGAATAGCGTTAAGGATATTTTTGTTAGTGGAGCTTTTACACTTTTAGAATACATGATATCAAGGTCTGTTGATTATGGGGGACTAATTTCTTTCCTCTGTGGGTGTATAAACCCAGAATATATAAAGATTTGTGAATCCTATAATTGATTTTACTTTGGTGAATTTCTAGTTCTTAACACATGTCCAGAGGTTATTGCCTTGCCTTGTCAAGACTTTCTTTGTTGCCTTAACTAAAATATAATATTCTTTTAAGATATTTTAATGCTAACTTAAACTCCTCATTTAAGATATTTTAATGCTAACTTTTTTTTTTTTATCATTACACGCTTATGGCTTTTCAGACTTACTGTATGTTGGTTGATGTCAACCAATAATTTTTGATGCTCAAATTGTCAAGACATTGGCCGGTGGAAGGTCCTTTGAGATTTGCTTCTATGTCTTTCAACAAAATCATATTAATCTTACATAACATTTTGCTTTCTTCCAGACCACATGTTCAGACCCACTTTGTACTTTTTGGTATCAGATAGGAAGCTAGCAATTTCCCAATGAGTTCTTGTTTTTTTTTTTTTTTTTTCGCTATTTTGTTTTGTTTTGTTTTGTTTTGTTTTTAGCAGAAAAAGTGTTAGAGACCGTAATCTGAGAGCAGAGATGCTTTGTGGGGATGCTATTGACCCTGGCTGTTTCATTGGACAAGCTAGAACAAATAAATGTTTTCAGTGTTTTTCTTATAAAGGCATGAATTCAAATTAATATTTGAAGTCTATTTCTAACTGGATCATATTTCTACTTAAATTTTTGATTCTTTAATATCTTTCTATCATATAGATATTTTCTAGTAGTTTAGTTTTGCTAAGGATTTTAAGGAAGTTACTTTGGCTGGAGTCACTCATCTCTCACTTTCTGTGGCATTTATCTGATGGATAGTTTTGTTCATTTGTTTCAATTCCTTTTCTATTTGAAGGCATTGACAATCTGATGTCTTACAAGTCTAAGTGCTTTGAAGGTAGCAGCTTTCAGCCACAGTGGTTTTATATCACTACTACCGTCTGAGTCATCTACAGTGAATTCATAACATTTTAATACAAGATTCTTAAACTTGATTCTGTCTCTGTTATTTAATTTCTAGTAATATTAGAACATGGTTGCAAAAATTAGATTATTTTAATAAGGTTAAATCTGTCCTGATTTCTCAAGCTTTTAAACTTATCTTGCTACCTTTCTGAGCTACAAACTTATTTCCTTGTATTATACAGTTTTTCCTTCTCAATATATCATGCTGTGCACTGTTATGTCAAGGTATATGGCATATAAATCCAAATGACCCTCCTGATATTATCTAGACCAAATACCAAAAGTAAAAAAAAAAAGATTTGCAATTTGTCTGTGAGCTATCTATGAAGAAAGCAATTAAGAATTTATTTTATTTTTATAAGCCTTGTGTTACCACAGATACCATGCTATAATCTGGCTAGGATTTTTTCAGGGTTTCTCTTAGATGACCAGGACATGATGGGCCTAAGAGCCATTAAGGAAAAATTATAATTTGGGGTTATCTCTGGTATATTAGTTGTATCTCAGGGACCAAAATGATTTTACATCTGTCATTGTGGATTTGTCTATTTCTTCCTGAAGTTCTATCAATTTTTGCTTCATTTATAGCAATTTCTACTTAATGTCATAGATAGGTTCTTGGAAACTTCGACTTTAAGTGAAACGACGTACAGCAGGTCCTCAACATCCTTTTTTGTTCAACTTCATTTCATTGTAACAATGATGAGAAAAAAATTGATTTTATTGTATGTTGCTTTGCTTAAAGTCACAGTCTTTAAGAACTTATTGACAACATTGAGGACTAACTGTATTTTGAAGCTCTGTTATTAGGTGCATAAACATTTAGAATTATTATTGTTTCTTTATGAATTGACTCCTTAGTAGTTATGAAATGACCTTCTTTATTCCTGGCGATGTTCTTTGCTCTGAAGTCTACTTGTCTGGTACTAATATAGCCACTTCACCTTTCTTTTGCTTAAAGTTGCATAGTATATCTTTTCTCATCCTTTATCCTTTATGCTTAATCTATTTGTGTCTCTACATTTAAAATATGTTTTTTATAGGAAGTACTAGCTGAGTCATGCTTTTTTATCCAATCTGATAATCTCTGCATTTTAAATTAAGGTGTTTAGGGCCAGGCACAGTGGGAGCCCCAGGTGGGTGTATTACTTGAGGCTGGGAGTTTGAGACCAGCTTGGCCAACATGGAGAAACCCTGTCTCTACTAAAAATACAAAAATCAGCCTGGTGTAGTGGTGCATGCCTGTAATCGCAACTACTTGGGAGGCTGAGGCACAGAATCGCTTTAACCCTGGAGGTGGAGGTTGCAGTGAGCCAAGATTGCATCACTGCACTCCAGCCGAGGTGACGGAGCAAGACTCTTTCTCAAAAACTAAAACTAAAACTAAATAAATAAATAAATTTGTTTAAACTATTTATATTTAATATGATTATTGATAAAGTTAGGTTTAAATGTATCATGTCATTATTTGCTTTCTATTTGTTAAATCTACTCTTTGTTCTCTTTTCTTCCTTTTCTGCCTGCTTTTGGATTATTTTTGTGATTCTCTTTTATCTCTTTTCTTGGCTTATTAGCTGTAACTTTCTATTATTATTTTAGTGGTTTAAGGTTTATAGTATACATCTCTAACTTATCACAGTCTGCTTTCAAGTGATACACCAATTAACATGTAGTAAAGAACCTTATAGTAATACTTCACCTTCTCCCCCCTGGTCTTTATGATATTGTTATCATACATTTACTTATTTAGGTTATACACCACTACATTTTACTTATTTATATGTTATATACCCCATAATAAATTGCTATTATTTTTGTTTAAATAATCAAATATCCTTCGAAGAGGGTATCATGTTTCGTGTCCTTTATTCCTTTGTGTGAATCTGTATTTCCATCTGGACCAGTGGTGTGATCACGGCTCAATGCAGCCTCAACCTCCTGGGCTCAAGTAGTCCTCCCACTTCAGCCTCTCAAGTATCTGGGACTACAGGCATATGCCACCATACCTGGCTAATTTTTAATTTTTGTAGAAATGAGGATCTCACCATGTTTCCCAGGCTGGAGTGCAGTGGCATGATCTTGGCTCACTGCAACCTCTGCCTCCCAGGTTCAGATGGTTCCTTTGCCTCAGCTTCCCGAGTAGCTGGCGCCCAACACCATTCCTGGCTAATTATTTTATCTTTAGTAGAGACAGGTTTTCACCATGTTGGCCAGGCTGGTCTTGAACTCTCAACCTCAAGTGATACACCTGCCTTGGCCTCCCAAAGTGCTGAGATTACAGGCATGAGCCACCGCCCCCAGCCAGAATCTTCCTGTTTTAGCCTCCCAAAGAGCTGGGGATTATAAGTGTGAGCCACCACGTCTGGCTAAGGTTTCTTTTAATGCAGGTTGGCTGGTGATGTCTTCTTCCAGCTTTTGTGCATCTGAAAAAGTCTTTATTTTGCCTTTATTTTTGAAAGATACTTTTGCTGTGTATAGGATTCTGAGTTGATGATTTTTTTTCTTCAGTATTTTAAAGACGTTGCTGCACTATCTTCTTGTTTCTTTTGTTTCCAGTGAGAAATCTAATAAACTTGTCTATGTCCCCTCTTCAGAGAGTTAATTATGTATAGAATATAGGATATTATTCTTAATAACAAGAGCATTATTAATAATACTTTATATTAGTTAACCATACAGTATGTAAAACATTTCAGAATTCATTCTAACTTGATTTTCATAGCAGCTTGATTAGGCAGAATAAGATTTATCTTTTGAAATTAGTAAAAAAGGATTAGAAAGATTGTGATACACTTCACATCTTAAGACAGTAATGATAATGTATTGTTATGATTATAGACGTTTCTCTGGTTATCTATAGACTATATGTTTGTTTTTTTAGATGAAGATAAAATGTTACCTGCAACATCCGGATGTACAATTGAGGATCATGTAATTGCAGGAAATGTAGAAGAATTTCGTAAAGATTTCATTTCTAGAATATGGCTGACCTACAGGGAAGAATTTCCTCAAATAGAAGGCTCAGCTTTGACAACAGACTGTGGTTGGGGCTGTACATTGAGAACTGGCCAGATGCTCTTGGCTCAGGGACTCATACTACACTTCCTTGGTAGAGGTAAAAAAAAAATCTCTGTTTTTTTTGTTTTTGTTATCGACATTTTTCCATTTGAACTCCAGTTTACAAACTGCATGAAATGCCCTGAAGTTGATTTCTTGACTGCGAGGTTTTCTAAGGAGTTGTAACTAATTTAGTGTATTGTGGTTTTTGAACTAGGTCAGATATGACTTGTATGTAAACTTTCCTGATTCCCTTTTCAAAAATGCAGGTTAAATATACCTGTTATTCTTGGTCACCATTATGAGTTAAGTTAGTTCAATTTTTAGTACCCTTTGGATTTTATTGTTGTTACTATTTTTTTTCCTTTTGGTTGAACTCTGGATTATCTCCAGTTAGTTAAGCCCTGGGCAGGTCAATAACAGTGACTGGGGAGATATGTAATATTTTTTAAATCTTAAGAGACTTTACTCTTGTTTCTTTATGTTTTCCCTACATGTTAATAATGGTTTAAAAGTATTTTGATCTTTATTAGTGTGATTATAGTCAATTATATTAAATCAATCAGACATATTCCTTTAAAATTTTTTAATTTTTAGACTATTTTATTTTTATTTTTTAGCAATAGGGTCTCTGTTGCCCAGGCTAGAGTGCAGTGATGTAATTATAGGTCATTGCAACTTGGAATTCCTGGGCTCAAACTATCCTCCTGCCTCAGCTTCTTGAGTAGCTGGGACTACAGGTGCATGTCACCATGCTTGGCTAATTTTTAAATTTTTTTGTAGAGATGGGGTCTTACTATGTTGCCCAGGCTGGTCTTGAACTCCTAGGCTCAAGTGGTGCTCCCACCTCGCCCTCCCAAAATGTTGGGATTACAGGTGTGAGCCACTGTGCCTGTCACTAGACATATTTCTAATAAGGTCATCATACAATGTTTTAGACCCTAAAAAATGTCATTGATACTTAACTTACATATATATATTTTTCCTTTCATGCCACCTTTCTGTTGGTCTATTTTTAATAATATGTACATTTGTAGGAATATTTTAGTTTATGATTTTAGGATATCAGATTTGATTATTATCAAATATTATCAGATTTTTATAAATGTTAGACAGTATCCCTACCATGCATGTCATATATTTAGTAACTTTTCTGTAGAGATTATTGATGAGATTATTTAGAGAGAATGTTTATTGAAGAATGGTGTTGAAAATGCAAAGGAAAATAATTTTTAAACTGGTTTTCTGGGATGATTTATTTATAGTCTTGTGCAGTCATGGGCAAGGATTGGAATATTTTTCAGTCCTCACTAGATCTCTGAATCTATGACTTATTTTGTTAACTTAAAATTACATGCATGTTTGGGGACTGTCTTGTTATTCAAAACTTTGACATAGTAGATATATTTGATTTTTTGAGGTCTTTGATCTTTTATGATTTCATTTATTAACTGTTAGAATATTAAATAATGATTAAATTATTCTGAAGAAATGTACAGGAAAATACTTTGAAAAAAAATTAAAATTGCCATGGTCAGACTTCTATTTTAACATATAATCAAAACATCCACTTTCTGAAGATATCTTTTTTTTTTTTTTTTAAGACAGTCTTGCTCTGTTGCCCAGGCAGGAGTGCAGAGGCACAATCTCGGCTCACTGCAACCTCCACCTCCCAGGTTTAAGCCATTCTGTGCCTCAGCCTCCCAAGTCCTGGGATTACAGGCATGAACCACTGCCTGCCTGATATCCTCTTTACTAGTATTATAATGTTTATTGTGCCTTTGGGTGGTCAAGACTAGATGTTTGATAAGCAGTTTGATAATGAAATACAAAAGTCTTTATTCTATCTCAGCACTATCAAAGAACAGAAAAAAGAACATCTGGGATTGTCCATTTTTACCCAAGGTTACTATTTTTTCTTTCTTTTGTCTTGTATTTTTGTATTTTTTTTTTGATTATATGACTTTTTAGAAACTACAGAAAAGTACCGTTTTATTGAGATATAGCCTATCATAAATTTGCTCCTTTCAAGTGAACAATTCAGTGGTTCTTAGCATAGTTACAGAGTTCCACAATCATCACCATAAATCTAATTTTAGAACACTTTCATCATTCCTCAAAGAAACCTTGTACCCATTAACAGCCACTCCCAATACGTCTCCATAAGCAACATTAATCTACTTTCTGTTTTCATATATTTGCTTATTTCTGAATTTACTATCTTATTTTAGTAACCCATATGACCATAAATGCTACATATTTATTTTAGTAAAATTGTTGAAGTAACTATTTAAAAGATCTGAACACTTTGCTTTGGAACTACTATAGCTTGGACCTGGCCTGATGCTTTGAATATTGAAAATTCAGACTCTGAATCATGGACTTCCCACACTGTCAAAAAATTTACAGCATCATTTGAAGCATCGCTTTCAGGGGAAAGAGAACTCAAAACCCCAACAATTTCTCTGAAAGAAACAATTGGGAAATATTCTGATGATCATGAAATGCGAAATGAAATTTATCACAGGAAAATCATCTCTTGGTTTGGCGATTCCCCCTTGGCTCTTTTTGGCTTACATCAACTAATAGAATATGGAAAGAAATCTGGGAAAAAAGCAGGAGATTGGTATGGACCAGCTGTGGTTGCTCACATTTTAAGGTAAATTGTTTTAAAATCTTTCTCCCTGTGAAAGAGGTCCTCAGGATCAAGAGATACTGATTTTTGCAATGTGTATATATAATTGGAACTTTAAAAGTCTTAACTGTATGAGAATGTTAAGATGTTTTCATTTGCCAACAGAGAAAAAAGAAGACATATTGCGACTCTAGTTACATTTAATTTATTTACTGACAAATTTTTCTTCTCTTTCTCTTAGATATAGATATCCCAGGTCTTTTTCTAACCAGGTTTTCATTGGAACACCTTATTGAAATGCTCTAATCACTAACATCTCTTTCAACCTTGGAACGTGCATAACATTATAGTTTTTTTTAATAGTGTAACTTGTGGGCTGTAATGTACTGATAGTGTAATAAAATGTCAAGAGTTAAAGTTGATGTTTTCAGCATTTGTTTGTACACATCAAATTCTCGTGAATTGTAAATATACAGGACTATTACTATTATAATTATAGTAAAAGTAAAGGATCTGTGATATTCAGGATAGTTAGAAAAAAAGAGTCCAATTTCACTTAAGCTTTTTATATGCCATTTATTTATTTCAATACTAAGTGTTTTTTAAAAAATCTTATTTGTGTGTATATCCCATTTTTGTTATAAACTAAATCATTAATATGTCATGTAAGTATAGCATGTTGTGATAAATTTACTCCATTTAAAATCATATATAAATCTGAAATCATTACAAAGCATTTTTTGGATATTAACATGCTTCTGTATTTTATAGACCAGATGCTTACAATTGAAAAGTATTTGCCTAATGTTATTAATTGGATTGTTAATGCTCTATCAATTCCAACTTGGTATGACATTTATAAAAGCATAATCCTAAAAGCATAGTTTCTACCCTTCAAGATGTTCTCTACTGTGGGGGACAGCAAACTTTTTCTGTGAAGTGACAAATATTTTAGGCTTCACAGGTCTTATAAAGGTTTCTGCTGGCCATCTTTCCTCTCCCTCCAGTCCCTTAAAACTGCCAAAACCATTCTTAGCTTGCAGATGGTACAAAAACAGGACACAGGTTGTATTTGGCTTATGGGGATAGTTTGCCAATCTTTCTTCTCTGCTAACACATAGGAACATGAATAATAAGGCATTTTAAATGAAAGAATTACATACAAAGATATTGTTAAATAAAATTATATTTCCACAATTTGCATAATCACCATTTACAGATATTGTTATTATGATTTTTTTCACACCATGTACACCATTGAGAACATTATACTCAAGAATATATAGGCCGGGCGCAGTGGTTCATGCCTGTAGTCCGAGCACTTTGGGAGGCCGAGGCGGGTGGATCATGAGGTCAGGAGATCGAGACCATCCTGGCCGTGGTGAAACACCATCTCTACTAAAATACAAAAAGAAAAAAATTAGCTGGGTGTGGTGGCGCACACCTGTAGTCCCAGCTACTCAGGAGGCTGAGGCAGGGAAATCGCTTGAATCCGGGAGACGGAGGTTGCAGTGAGCCGAGATTGTGCCACTGCACTCCAGCCTGGCGAAAGAGAGAGACTCCTCTCAAAAAAAAAAAAAATATATATATATATATATATTTAATGTTTCGAGCATAGGAGGACTTTATTGTTCTAATTATGTTTAATTTCTCTAAATTCTGGCTGGGCAGGCCTCAGCACATAAGCCACATGACTTTTTGTCCAAGGCCATGTCCACCCTGGAGTTACTTTATGACAGCATCCACAGCCACCTTGACAGGTCGATGTCACTTCTGTGCCTGCTCAGTTGTTTGTTCTTTAAAAAGACTAGCACATTGTTGGTGAGCTTCTTGTATTAGAAGAATTTGTCAGACTTCTTGATGTTCAGTGTGGGCCTGTTGGGACTGGCTTTAGGGAGTTCTTTACCCATGAGGCAGCGGCTCCAAACAACCTCAGGAAGACAACTCAACTAAGAAAGCAGGATCACAAGGTCCCACAATAGTCTGTTTGCAAGCTGAGAGCAAGGAGAAACAGTCTGAGTCCCAAACTGAAGAACTTGGAGTCTGATGATATTCGAGGGCATGAAGCATCCAGCACAGGAGAAAGATGTAGACTGGGAGGCCAGGCCCATTTCAGCCTTTCACGTTTCCCTGCCTGCTTTATATTTGCTGGCAGCTGATTAGATTCTGCCCACCAGATTAAGAGTGGGTCTACCTTCCCCAGCCCACTTACTCAAATGCTAATCTCCTTTGGTAACACCCTGCAGGGACACCCAGGATTAACTCCCTGCATCCTTCAATCCAATCATGTTGACACTTAGTATTAACCATCACAAGTCCACCCCTTGTCAACTTGAACCCATATACATCTCCTGAGATCACACATAATCTTCAAATAAAGACAATCATAAGGTCATAATTATGCCTAACATAATACAACTATTCTTCATACACCTGGAAATGAACCAATCCCCAACCCAAATGCCATCACATAAAGTTAGCAATACTTAAATGCTGATATTAATCACTAAATCTTATGTCACATGATAAAGGACAAGGAAATCAAATGAGGATATTTTCTTAGTACAAGTGTATACCTGCACAAACATGTTTTTAACAAAAGAAAGAGGAAATAATCATGACAATTACAGTCCTCGTTTCTGCAGCTGGTCAGGTGGTCATAGCTGGTATCGATGACTACCTTCTACTACCCATTCTGTATTCCCTTTGCCATCAGCAAGCATGTCTGTAGGTCGTGGTTTTTTTCCTGGTGGAGTGACTGAAACCTTCATTCCTGAAGGGTCTGGGTCATTTGTAGTCCTGCCTGGATTGGCTGTTGTAGTTGCCCATTGGCCTTAATCAGAGGGCATGTAGTACTAAGAGATGCCCTAAGGGGTCTCCTGTATTCCATGCGTACCCTTTTTTGTTTGTTTTTGAGACAGAGTCTTGCTCAGCTGCCCGGGCTGGAGTGCAGTGGCACGGTATCTTACTGCAACCTCTGCCTCCTGGGTTCAAGTGATTCTCCTGCCTCAGCCTTCTGAGTAGCTGGGATTATAGGCTCCTGCTACCATGCCAAGCTAATTTTTGTATTTTTAGTAGAGACGGGGGTTTCACCATCTTGGCCAGGCTGGTTGTGAATTCCTGACCTCATGATCCACCCGCCTGCCTCGGCCTCCCAAAGTGCAGGGTTTACAAGTGTAAGCCACCATACCCGTCCCATGCATACTCTTCCTTACCTCCATTGTGGAGAAGTAGACTGATTTCATCTTGATAGTCTGGGTCAGTCACCCGACCCTACACTGTAACTCCTTTCTTACCCTGTTGACTTAAAGGTAGGAGGAGCCCATTCTGTCCAATCTTATCATCCAGTTTAATGGAATTGTGTCTTCTAGTGGCAGCGTTCCTCCCTCTGGAACTAAGACTTCTAGGCCAGCAGAATGTAATGTCATGGGAACAGGAAGCAAAAATTTTGCTTATATTATCACTTTCATCATCATGAGGGCAGGAAGCATCCAGCACAGGAGAAAGATGGAGACTGGGAGGCTAGGCCTGTTTCCAGGAATATTTTTTAATTTACAGTTTTACTTATACAATTTTAAGATTTGAAATAAGAAAATTCATTTGTTTAGGTTATATAGGTTTTTATATGTAGGAGAAAAATCATGCTGTTGTTTAAAGAATGAAAACTTTCTTAAGTGTACCAGAGGACATACACAGTAATTGACTCCTAGTCAGTAATGTAAGTTAATTTGCAGCAAATTTTGTAGCGTATTCATATCACATGAATGATAAGGTGAGTGATTGAGAGAAATACTTCTTTTTGGAGGGAGAGGAGTAGAGCTTTATACCCAATAATTTTTAAAATTATTTTGTGGTTTATGTTTTAATGTTCTTTGAGTAATTTAATGTAATATTCAACTTTGAACATTTTAATCTGATTTCTGATACCATTCAGAAAATAGTTTTTGACAGCAGACACTATGAGTTAAGTAAGAACATCAAAAAATGATGACCTTTTTTCCTTCTTAAATTAAATCTTTAGTCACCAATAGGAAATGTTAGGATTTTGAAAGATAATGCTTGTTATTTTCTCAGAAAAGCAGTTGAAGAAGCAAGACACCCAGATTTACAAGGAATAACTATTTATGTTGCACAAGATTGTACAGGTAAGGAATGTATATGATTCTAATTTTTGTCGGTTTTATTTGGTCATACTTTTTATATGTGTTTAGTTTATCATCCCAGTAATACTGCAGTGATTATGAAGGCAGGGACCATGTCTTATACATTTTTGTTCCTAAATGTAGTAAGCACTTAACAAATATTTTTTGATTGAATACATACTATGAATTTTTTGATGTAATATTAAAATAAATTCTCAAAGATTTCAGCATTTCAGATGATTACTTAAAAAGAGATAGGCAGGAAAATTCAACATAGGTATATACTTGGGCTGCATGTATGCTAGGTACCATTTCATTGGTAGATGTGTTTCAAGGAAAGAAAATTCTTAGTTTAATATTATGAGGAATTGAATATATTTCTCATTAATACTTTAGTAAATCATCTAACGATGCAGCTATTGTCCAGATTTGCTTTGTTTTATTGTTTTGGGTCTTCTTTTTGATGATCACTCTCTCTACAGGTTGAGTATGTTTTATCCAAAATGTTTGAGACCACAAGTGTTTCTGATTTTGTCGTTTTTTGGACCTTTCAATATTTGCATGTATGTAATGAGATATCTAGGGGATGGGACTGAAGTCTAAACATGAAATTCATTTATGTTTTGTATACTCCTTATACACATAGCCTGAAGGAAATTTCATACACTGTTTTTAATAATTTTGTGCATAAGACAAAGTTTTGACTGTTTTGATTGCAACCTGTCACATGCAGTCACATGTAGAATTTTTCACTTGTGAAAAATGTTGTGCTCTGAAAGTTTCAGATTTTGGAGTAGGAATGCTCAACGTATGGTAATTTTGAAACTTTGTTGGGGATAAAATAGAGACCTTAATTCTTAATAAAATAAAAATGGCTTAGCCATCATGCTGTTAAGTATATATTTTTTACAGAAATACTATTACAATTATAAAATATGTTAATGTTTTAGAAAAGCTAAATATACTTCAACCATGTTTTAATACAAGGATATCTGTAAAATGCTTAAGGTTACCCTGCATTTTTGTTTGGCCTTTTGTTAAGGTTAGTTTCCTTTTAAAGAAAGACTAATATCCGTAATTATAGCCATATGAAAAGAAAAGGTCTAAATTTTTAGATAAATACATGAGTTTTGCAGGTACTATGTTTGTTTTTCCAGTAGGAAGTCTTGCAAAAAATTTGCTGTGTTAAATAGTTCTAATTAACGCTAAGGATGTACCTAAACAAGTAATCATTAAATAAATGTATGAATTTGTCTTTTGTGCTTTTATTGACACAGTCAGCCTAGATCTTTGTTACATATAATTAAGCAAACATTACAATGTTCCTTGTTATAGAAATGGTTTGTGTAATTTGAAGTAGTTCTTAAATTTTTTTTTATTCATGTTTAAGTCTCCTAAAGGGAGAACTTGTATTTGTATAATTTTGATAGACTGTGAGATTAGGAATTAAGTGAAACCAGATTCTGTCAATGATTTCTTCTCCCTCTGTCTTCATTAGTGTTTTTAAAGGTTTTGTTTTCCATTTATTATTATTTTTTTCTTATTCTGTGTTCTCTTCCTTTGTAATAGCATCTATTTTCATGGCTTTAAATACTGTATACTAGGACTTTTAAAACTACATTTTTAGGGCCAAGCATGGTGGCTCACACCTATAATCTCAGCACTTTGAGAGGCTGAGGTGGGCAGATCACTTGAGCCCAGCAGTTCAAGACCAGCCTGAGCAACATGGTGAAACCCAATCACTTGAGCCCAGCAGTTTGAGAGGCAGTGGTGAAATCTCGTCACTACAAAATATACAAAACTTGGTTGAGCATGGTGGTGACATGCCTGTAGTCCCAGCTACTCGGGAGGCTGAGGTGGGAGAATCACTTGAGCCTGGAAGGCAGAGTTGCAGTGAACCGATATCGTGCCACACTGCACTCCAGCCTGGGCAACAGAGTGAAACCCTGTCTCAAAAAACTACATTTCTAAGCCTACCTGAGGCAAAATGTGATAACTCACATTTTCTGCCACCTTTAAAATATCTCCACTTACATATTCTACAAACACTTCAAATTCAGTGTGTTTAAAACTGCTGTTTCCCTCAGTTCCACCCCTTTTTGCTTTCTATTTTCTCTTGACTGGCACATCCACATATGTACTCAAGTCCTAAGTAGAACCTACTCATTCTTGACTGCTTTTTCATTGCTTATATTTAGTCAGTCAGCATTTTAAAAAATGTTCCTGAAATCTGTTTCTCTTCTTTATTCTTGTTGATTTAGATCAGACTCTTATCTCTCACTTGAACTTTAACTTGATTTCCCTACTTGTCTGTCTTCCCTTCTCGGTACATCTGATCAAAATAAACTGATCATGTTCCTTTATCTACAAACCAATGACTGCCCACTAACTCTAGTCTCATGTTATCTTGGCATATGAAGCACCATGAAGTCCTTTATAATTTGTCCTGACCTACATTTCCAGCATCACCTTCTAACACTGTCTTCCGTATTTTCCCCTCAGGCCATTCCTTAGACATGGTGTCATTATCCTTTTTCCCCATGCCTTTGTGCATATTATTGCCTCTGCTTGGCATGTCCTTTATTATTAGAATGCCTCTTGTTAAGTTTATTTTTTATTTTATTATACTTTAAGTTCTGGGGTACATATGCAGAATGTGCAGGTTTGTTACACAGGCATACATGTGCCATGGTGGTTTGCTGCACCCATCACCCCATCATCTACATTAGCTATTTCTCCTGATACTAGCCCTCCACCCCCGACAGGCCTCAGTGTGTGATGTTCCCCTCCCTGTGTCCATGTGTTCTCATTGTTCACCTCTCACTTACGAGTGATAACATGCAGTGTTTGGTTTTCTGTTCTTGTGTTAGTTTGTTGAGAATGATGGTTTCCACCAGTTTCATCCATGTCCCTGCAAAGGACATGAACTAATCTTTTTTTATGACTTCACAGTATTCCATGGTGTATGTGTGTCACATTTTCTTTATCGAGTCTATCATTGATGGGCATTTGGGTTGGTTCCAAGTCTTTGCTATTGTAAACAGTGTTGCAATAAACCTACATGTGCATGTGTCTTTATAGTAGACTGATTTATAATCCTTTGGGTATATATCCAGTAATGGGATTGCTGGGTCAAATGGTATTTCTGGTTCTAGATCCTTGAGGAATAGCCAGACTGTCTTCCACAATGGTTGAACTAATTTACACCCCAACAACAGTGTAAAAGTGTTTCTATTTCTCCACATCCTCTCCAGCATCTGTTGTGTCCTGATTTTTCAATGATCACCATTCTAACTAGTGTGAGATGATATCTCATTGTAGTTTTGATTTGCATTTCTCTAATGACCAGTGATGATGAACTTTTTTTCATGTGTTTTTTGGTTGTATAAATGTCTTTTAAGAAGTGTCTGTTCATATCCTTTGCCCACTTTTTGATGGAGTTACTTTTTTCTTATAAATTTAAGTTCTTTGTGGATTCAGGATATTAACCCTTTGTCAGATGGATACATTGCAACATTTTTTTCCCATTCTGTAGTTTGCCTGTTCACTCTGGTGTCTTTTGCTGTGCAGAAGCTCTTTAGTTTAATTAGATTCCATGTATCAATTTTAGTTTTTGTTGCCATTGCTTGTGGTGTTTTAGTCATGAAGTCTTCGCCCATGCCTATGACCTGAATGGTTTTGCCTAGGTTTTCTTCTAGGGATTTTATGGTTTTAGGTCTTATGTTTAAGTCTTTAATCCATCTTGAGTTAATTTTTGTATAAGGTGTAAGGAAGGGGTCCAGTTTCAGTTTTCTGCATATGACTAGCCAGTTTTCCCAACACCATTTATGAAATAGGGAATCCTTTCCTTATTTTTGTCAGGTTTGTCAAAGATAAGATGGTTGTAGATGTGTTATTTCTGAGGACTCTGTTCTGTTCCATTGGTCTATATATCTGTTTTGGTAGCTGTTAAGTCTTAGTCATTCTTCAAGAACATGCACAAATGTTATACCTTTGGCAGTCTTTCCCAACTGTCGTTAGGCAGAATTAGTTTACTTTTCCTCTGTGCTCTGTAACATTTTGGAAATACTTCTATTAAATATTGTACTTGTGATTCAGTTGTGATATCACCTTATAATTTCCTGTTTCTTATATATAATATCAATGATTGTTGAGGTAGCAAGCGTAGAGGTAAGGTATCAGAATCATTTGGTTGAGATTCTCTGCTGTGATGAGCCTCTGTTACAGAATTGGACTATGTCATAGCCCTTACATATACAGGAAGTGGAGGAAAAACACCAAATGATTAGGCTAGACATTTTTCGAAGTCAGGATCTTATTTATTTTATACCTCTCTAGTGTAGAACACATCAAGAAATAGCAGATCCTCAGTAAATGTATGTTGAATGAAGATGAAGGGTGAGAATGCAATCTCTATCCTGATAAGGGAGAACTACCGTGGCATTTTTGTAGCTTTGGTTTCAACTGACTATGGGAGATAGGGGAGTTAGGTAAAGAGAAGAATTTGTTAGCTCAGTCTAAATTTGGAATTTAAAGGAAAGAACTGGGACAGAAGTGGCAGAATTTCCTATTCAGCTCTTCTGGGAAGATAGAAGAGTTTCATTAAACTGACAAAGCGTACGGGTGTAAAGTATGTTTTGAAGAAAACTACTTCAATTTGAATAAAATAAAATTTTGTCTAATTTTGCTTCAACCAAATCCTACTGTTTTCTCTTGAACTGTGGTACTTAGGCTGTCATAGCCACCACTGTATACCACTCTTTTAGAAGTGCTCTTTTCTCTCTCTCTCTCTTTTTTTTTTTTTTTTTTTGAGACAGGGTTTTTTACTCTTTTGACCAGGCTGGAGTGCAGTGGTGCGATCATAGATCACTGTTACCTCAAACTCCTGGGCTCAAGTGTTCCTCCTGCCTCAGCTTCCCAAATAACTAGCATTAAAGGCACACATCACCATTTCTGGTTAATTTTAAAATTTTTTATAGAGACAAGGGTCTTGCTGTATTGCCCAGGCTGGTCTTGAACTCCTGGCTTCAAGTGATCCTCCTGCCACAGCCTCCCAAAGTGCTGGATAATATGAGCCATTGTACCCACCCCAAAACTGCTCTTACCAATAACTTAATTTTTCTAAGCCTAGCAGTAACTTCTCAGTCCTCATATCACACAATCTATCAGCAGCATTTGACACTGTTGACTCTTCCTCCTTACAACATTTTGTTTACTTGATTTCTAGACACTACTCTGTAGATTTTCCCTCTACCTCCTCATTCACTCCTTCATAGCCTCCTTTGTTGGTTTTTCCTCATCTCCTTGACCACTAAAAATGTTAGGGCTTCAGTGCTCAGTCTTTAGACTTCATCTCATCTCTTTTTCTGTCTATACTGATTTGAATTCACCAAGTCTCGTGGCTTTATAATGCAGGTGGTAATCTGCATGCTGGTAACTCCCAAATTTATAGGTCTGTCCTAGTCCTGTCTCCAAAGTCCAGTTGCATATGTCCTGTCTATTCAACCTTTCTATTTACCTGTCTAACAAGTATCTCAAAGTTACCATGTCTAAAACTGAATTTCCATTTCTCCCTTCTATATTTTCCCCTCCTCCATTTTTCCATGTCTTTGTAAATGTCAACTTTCTTTTTTTTGGTGGGTGACGGAGTTTCACTCTTGTTGCCCAGGCTGGAGTGCGGTGGCACAATCTTGGCTCACCGCAGCCTCCGCCTCCTGGGTTCAAGTGATTCTCCTGCTTGAGCCTCCTGAGTAGCTGGGATTACAGGCATATGCCACCACGCCGTGCTAATTTTTTGTATTTTTTAGTAGAGATGGGGTTTCACCATCTTGGCCAGGCCGGTCTTGAACTCTTGACCTCATGATCCACCTGCCTTGGCCTCCCAAAGTGCTGGGATTACAGGCGTAAGCCACCTTGCCCAGCCGTAAATGGCAACTTTCTTACTCTGTTTGCTTAAACCAAAACCCTTCAAATCACCTGTGACTCAATTTTTTCTCTCACATCTTAACATTTAATAGTGAGTCCCTTATCTTCAGATACATGAACTGATCACTTTTTAAAAAAACTTTTGAGATGGAGTCTTGCTCTGTTGCCCAGGTTGGAGTGCAGTCGCACGATCTCAGCTCACTGCAACCTCTACCTCCCAGGTTCAAGCCTCAGCCTCCGGAGTAGCTGGGATTACAGGTGCCTGCCACCATGCCTGGCTAATTTTTCATATTTTTAGTAGAGATGGGGTTTCTCTATGTTGACTATGCTGGTCTTGAACTCCTGACCTCAAATGATCCACCTACCTTGGCCTCCCAGAGTGCTGGGATTACAGGCGTGACCCACTGTGCCTTGTTAATTATGGTGCAATGATCACTTTCTGCCTCTTCATGGCTATTTCCTTTCTTTACAGTTACTACCTTTGTTCAAGCCACCATCATCTCTTGCTGGATAACTGCAATGGCTTTCTAACTGTTCAGAGTACTTTAGCCCTTGCCCTATAGCCTATTTTGGTTTTAGAGTGAAATGAAAGCAAGTTTATTAAGAAAGTAAAGGAATAAAAAAGTGGCTACTCCATAGGCAGAGCAGCCCCTTTCCCCTACAGTCTATTACTAACACAGGAAACAGGCTATTAAAGTATAAGTCAGATTAGGACATCCCTGAACAATTCTTCAGTGGCTTCCCATCACTGAAAAACTGGTCTTTACAATGGCTTTCAAGAGTTCACACAGTCTGTCTTCATTCTCCCCTATAACTATAATCTTATCTTCTAATCCTATTTCCTGCTACGTACCCCTTGTTTACTTCCCTTCAGAAGACTGGCCTCTTGTTTCTGGGACATGGTAATTATACTTCTACCTTAAGATATTTGCACTTTTTGATCTTTTCACATGGAATGTTTTTCCCTTCGGTGTCAATATTACTTGGTTTCTTTCATTTAGTCTTGACTCAAATATTACTTTCTCATAAGATCTTCCCTAGCCACCTTATTTTAAATTGCCTCCCTCTCGGCATTTCCTGTTCACCCTTCTCTCTTTGTTTTTTCAAAACATGTATCACCATCTCACAGATATTTTACATATTTATTGTCTATTTCCTCCATTAGCATATATGCTCAAGGAGGGGGGAATTTTTCTGTTTTGCCTACTGCTGAAGGCCCAGTGTCATAAAGTAGTTAGCTATCAATAAGTATCTATTCAATACATAAATGAAGTAGTTTTTTTTTTTTAACATTTATTTTAGGTTCAGGGGTACATGTGAAGGTTTGTTAGATATGTAAACTTATGTCATGGGGGTTTGAGGTACAGATTATTTCATCGTCCAGATATTAAGCCTGGTACCCAGTAGTTATTTTTTCTGCTCCTCTCTCTCCTCCCATCCTCCACCCTCAAGTAGACCCTAGTGTCTGTTGTTCCCTTCTTTGTGTTTGTCAGTTCTCATCATTTAGCGCCCACTTTTAAGTGAGAACATGCAGTATTTGGTTTTCTGTTCTTGTGTTAGTTTGCTAAGGATAATGGCCTCCAGCTCCAACCATGTTGCCACAAAAGACATGATCTCATTCTTTTTTTTATGGCCTCATAGTATTCCATGGTGTATATGTACCACATTTTCTTTATCTAGTCTGTCAAATGGGCATTTAGGCTGATTCTCTTTCCTATTGTGAATAGTGTTTCAATGAACATTTGTGTGCATATGTCTTTATGGTAGAATGATTTATATTTTCCTGGGTATATACCCAGTGATATTACTGAGTCAAATGGTAGTTTTGTTTTTAGCTCTTTGAGGAATTGCCATACTGCTTTCTACAATGGTTAAACTAATTTACTCTCCCACCAGTGATATATGAGCATTCCTTTTCTCCACAACCTCGCCAGCATCTGTTATCTTTTGACTTTTTGATAATAACCATTCTGACTGGTGTGAGATTGCATCTCATTGTGGTTTTGATTAGCATTTCTCTAATGATAAGTGATATTGAGCTTTTTTTTATATGCTTATTGCCTACATGTATGTCCTTTTGAAAACATACATGTCCTTTGCCCACTTTTTAATGGGGTTGTTCTCTTGTAAATTTGTTTAAATTCCTTATAGATGCTGGATATTAGACCTTTGTCAGATGCATAGTTTGCAAATATTTTCTCACATTCAATAGATTATCTGTTTACTATTTTGATAGTTTCTTTTGCTGTGCAGAAGTCTTTAAGTTTAATTAGATCCTGTTTGTCAATTTTTGCTTTTGTTGTGATTGTTTTTGGTATCTTTGTTATGAAATCTTTGCCTGTTCCAGTGCCCAGGATGGTATTACCTAGGTTGTCTTCTAGGGTTTTTATAATTTTGAGTTTTACATTTAAGTCTTTAATCCATCTCAAGTTGATTTTTGTATGTGGTATAAGGAAGTGGTCCAGCTTCAGTCTTCTGTGTATGGCTAGCCAGTTATCCCAGTGGTATTTTTAACTTACTAAGACTTTGCTAGTGATGCCGGAGATGGGACGGCTGTCCATTGTGGGGTGGAGGATAAATTTGGGTAAAAATATTTCTGAAAATCACTTTTATAAAATTTAATACATATTCATTATGTTTTTCTCAGTTTACAATTCTGATGTAATTGACAAACAGAGTGCTTCCATGACCTCTGATAATGCAGATGACAAAGCTGTTATTATTCTAGTTCCCGTTAGACTTGGTGGAGAAAGAACCAACACCGACTACTTAGAGTTTGTGAAGGTATGAAATAAGTGCTGAATTTTTTTAAGGCAATACTAGCTAATATGAAAAATATAGAAGTTTTGCAGTCTTTTTTCTATTAAATGAGTAGTGATGATTTTACAGTTGTACATTGTAAAATTTGACATTAGAGATTTTAAATTTCAGTGTTATAAGACTAATGTGAGTTGAAGAGCACAGTGTTTTAAAACAAAATGAAAAGCCTTTTAATTTTTGTAGCTAATCAGGGAGACACAGATACAGCAATAATCATAACCTGTAATATAGTTACAGTTTCATTATTCTTATTTGTAATTTTAAGTATGTATCTTTATTCATAAAACTAGCATTAAACTATATCACATTAATTACCAAAAAAACTCTCTATTACTGCTATGTTATCTTATAATATGTTTGCTGTGACACCATGATGTTAATAAAAGATGAGATTATTTATGTAGATAGAAATAATGAAGATATGAAGATAGTATTTGGAGGGGTTCCAACTTTGTTTTTTTCATCTTAGCCAGTTGAAAATCTGTTCCTTTTTGGGACACATTGTTTGGTTTCTTGTACCAAAAAAACCTGTGTAACTATGTTATCTTGTTTTGGGTACCAAGACACTTACTTAGGATAAAATACCTTTGAAATAGTTTCTGTGATTAAGGTGGAAGTTTTTAGATTATTTTCATAGTTTCAATAAAATTCTTCCCTTTTTTTTTTTTTTTTTTTGAGACAAAGTTTCACTCTTATTGTCCAGGCTGGAGCACAATGGCGCAGTCTCAGCTCACCACAACCTCCATCTCCTGGGTTCAAGCATTTCTCCTGCCTCAGCCTTCCGAGTAGCTGGGATTACAGGCATGCACCACCATGCCTGGCTAATTTTTTGTATTTTTAGTTGAGACTGGGTTTCACCATGTTGATCAGGCTGGTTTCAAACTTCTGACCTCATGATCCGCCCACCTCAGCCTTCCAAAGTGCTGGGATTACAGACGTGAGCCACTGTGCCTGGCAAAATTCTTCACTTTTTAGTAGTCTGTTTTTGCAGCCATAGTTAGAATTCTTCTTCTTCTTTTTTTTTTTTTTGAGATGGAGTCTTGCTTTGTCACCAGGCTGCAGTGCAGTGGTGCGATTGCGATCTCAGCTCACTGCAACCTCTGCCTTCCGGGTTTAAGTGATTCTCCTGCCTCAGTCTCCCAAGTAGCTGGACTACAAGTGTGTACCACCACGTCCAGCTGTTTTTTTTTTTTTTTTGTGTATATATATATATATATATATAAATTTTTTATTTTGAAATCTCCAAAAACCAGAATAATTTTTGTATTTTTATTAGAGATGAGGTTTCACCATGTTAGCCAGGATGATCTTGATCTTTTGACCTTGTGATCTGCCTACCTCAGCCTCCCAAAGTGCTGGGATTACAGGCGTGAGCCACCGCGCTTGTCTGGAATTCTTCTTTAAATGGAGTGTTATGGGATATAGTAATGTTGAAATAAAGTCTGGATCTGTCTTTTATGATTAATAACAATTTGTTCCCTCTATGAGGCATTAATCCCATATTATGGTCTCTATATATTTAGTCAGAACATCTTTCTCAGGCTAGATTGTGCTAATTCTAGAAATCTAGAGCAATTGTTTTTAACATATGATACATGGAAGTTTTTTAGCTGGTATACTGGCTTTTCTTAATAGTTATCCAAGATTTTGGAAGCACATTTGTTACTAATAATAACAATACGGTAATATAGCAGTGACATCTTAATCTTACAAATAAAGGTAAGGTTTTGATGTCTGATATGTATCTTTAGTACAGTTATTGGTGGAATGTGAGAAGCTGTAAGCCACTTCATCTAGAGAATCTGTTGAGGGTTTTGAGACTTCTAACATGTTGTCATCTCCAGGTGGGTTCTAATCAAATCTGAACTGTATTATTTTTGCCTTCTCTACTACCATTTGAAGATTAGAAACCGATCCAGTCTTGAAACTGATTGCTTTAGCCAAAGCTTCATTCCTGGTGGAATGGGCTACAGATGGCTTCTAGGCATGTTTCATCTGGCTGAGGACTTTGCTATTTGGTGATATTGATAGTATTTATCTGATGGTAGCACTGCCTAATGCTCTTGAGTGATTCATGGTTAATAGCTTAACCGTGATTTGTAGTGACATGTAGCATCCTGTATGAGGAGAAGGAAATTTGGTGTGTTTTATTAGCCCTTACTACAGGAGGTTTATTTATTTATATTAATTTTTTAAGGGCCTAGAATGAGGAAAATCCAGTATGTTCTTTTTCTTCAGCAAGACAAATTAGGGCTTTTCTTTTTGTACTGAAACAAACTATGGTAAAGCTGTTAAAGTGAATGAAGCCTCAGTGCCTAACATATAGGAGTTACTCAGTACATATTTTTTAACCCTAATTTGTGCAATATGTTTTGATATAAAGTGATCTCATTTTGCCCTCACAGTAGCTAGGAACTGGATTGTCTTTATGAAACAGAAAAGACATGGAGAAGGTTAAGTGATATATTCAAGTTCAGAAAGCAAACTGGTAGCAGAGACTAGACTTTTCTTGACTCTAAGTTTATTATTTTTCATACTTTTCTCTAAAACATGAACGTTTTGAAAGGTAATATTTCCTTGAGCTTCTACTAACTTGATTTACACCATAGTCCACTGAAGTGCGAGATCAGTGACTGTTGAAACATTTTTATTTTCCAGTGATCAGATAAAAATGGCTGAAATGGTAAGTGGAGGAGGTTATATGATAGGTGTTATGTTTGGCCAGAGGGGATGGTTAAGTCAAACCCCAAATCAGAGCATGGAAAGAGGTATTCACTTAGAAGTGTAAAAGTAATGTGTTCATTAGCCCTGAAAGAAAAATAATTTTTTTCTTTTTTTCGTGTATGGTCAGCCATTGTATTTTTTCCTGTCAAACCAATGTACATTGGTGAGTCTAAAATTTACTATTCAGTTCTAGTTTTCAAATTTATTAAACAAGGTAATGCCACAGTATTTGAGAGATAGTGCCAACATAGCATCCTGCTTCATTGTATGAGAAGAAGGAAATTTGGTGTGTGCTTTATTAGTCCTTACCACAGGAGGTTTATTTATTTATTTATGTTTATATTTTTAAGGGCCTGGAATGAGGAAAGTCCAATATGTTCTTTTTCTTCAGTGAGACAAATTAGCACTTTTCTTTTTGACTGATTACTTCAGTCTTATTTATTGCTTCATGGATACAGCTCAATAAATTTTCACCACTAGATAACTGTGAAGAAGCTCTTTTAGGAACTGAAAAGTGTTTCAATCCAAAGATACAGCCTCTTATACGTAATGGCATTCTAGCTCCTAATCCGCTTCTAAGCGTTTATTGCTAAACCTGCTCTAATGCGTTGCAAGGGAAATACAGATGTCAAGAACCAAAGTCTTTCTTCCATTACTTAGAACCATTCTTTTTCTGAGGAGAGTCAGTGACAATCCTTGCTATATATTTTTTTCTTTCTTTTCTTAGCTGTAAGAGACATAGAACTTTCACTGCCTCACAGGTCTCTATGGTATAAACATTGTATTTCAACTGATCAGATTACCTCAAGTTAAAGTAAGGCACTCTTTAATTTTATTAAGGATTTTTATTTAGGGGGAAATCAGAAGAATTCTTAATTGATAAGTAACTCTATTACTATTTAGTGAGTTTTTTGGTACAATTTTAGCTAAATTTATTTTTTAATTATCTCTAAGATTTTAACCTGATATACCTTCTCTGTTTAATTTAATTTTTTCAGTTGCAGCTCTCCATTTCAGAAAAACCTTTATGATATTTTTACAAGACTGAAAATGTGCAAGGTTGTTTAGAGGGCGTCTGAGTTTATTTTTTATTTTTTATTTTTGCTGCTATAACAGAATACTGGAGACTGAGTAATTTATAGAGAACAGAAATTTATTCTCTCACAGTTCTGGAGGATGGGAAATCTAAGATCAAGGCACTAGCATCTGATGAGGGTCTCCTTATGTGTTCTTACATGGTGGAAGGCAGAAGGGCCAAATGGGGTGAACTCTGTCCTCATGTGGCAGAGGAGCAGGAGAGAGAACCCACTCCTGCAAGTCTTTTATATAGCAACCTTGAACTCATTCATGCAAGTTCTACCCTCATGACCTAAACACCTCCCCCAAGGCTCTAGCTCTTAACACTCTGCATTGGGGATTAAGTTCCCACACATGAATTTTGAAGGGAATAAAGATGTTCAAATCGTAGTGGAGGATTACTTACAACAGTGAGAACTTGAACGACTTAAATATTTATTGTGGAGGTTTTAAATCATTTTGTTGTTGTCATAAAATAGAATATTTTTCAGCTACTACATATTGTTAATATAATATAGATCTCTATTTATTGATAGGAAAAGATATTCATGACATAATGAGCAACAAAAGGTTACAATGGCTTATGTTGTATGATTTCACATATATAACATTGTATTTGTAAATCTGTATATGTATATATGTAATGTAGACAGATGTCAAGAAGGTATTCCCCCACATAGTAATAATGATGAGCTCTGGGTTTTGGAATTTGGGAAAAGTTTTATTTTTTTTCTATATTTTCTATATGTGTATGTGTTCTCTATGGTTTGGTTACTTGTCAAAGGAAAAAGAATATTTGTCTATATATTCTTTATTTGTATATCTTTTAGATTTCAAAACATCTTCTCATTTAAGAGAAGGAAAGCTTAACTATTGTTTAATAGTTTTGGGATTTTATAACCTATAATTTATCATTATTAGTGTTTTATATGATTTATCAAAATTATCGCAGGAACTATTGATAAGACATTAATTGATTACTGGACATTTTAAACTTACTCAATTGGACTTTTTTTTTTTTTCAGGGATTGTTGGCTCTGAGTACGGAGTTTTTAAAAAGATATAGAGTTAATTTGGCCCAACTTAAATAGAGTTCTGCTTAGAATAGATTGCTGAGGGGTGTATTAAAAATTTTATTGTGATGTCCCTGATATTTTATGGTTAGTAAAATAAATTGGCCTTAAATGCAATAATAATAATAATTTTCCTTGGATTAAGTTATTTTCATTACTCTTTATATTTATTTCAAATGAAGTAGGATAAAAAATTTGAGTGAATGGCATTGATTAGAAAATGGCTTTCAGTTTGCAATTCTGACTCAAGGTCCAGTGAAAACAGCAATAAGGTCTAAGAACTATTTTTAGCATTTCAAAAACCCTAATGAAAATTTTACATTGATCACAGTGAGGCTTCACCAGCTAACTAGAAGGCTAAGTGTATTGGCTTTGGCAGGAATTTTATTGCCTTTAGGTGGTAAAATTGATTGTGTCTCTATGTAGTAGTTGTTTAATGTTGTTGAGCAACATGCTGATCAAAATATTTGATTTGTTACGTTAATGTTGAATGATTTAAAGAAAAGGAAGGCAGTTTGTAAGACAAGTGGATTTCAGAACCTGGGTGCAAATGTAATATAAATGATAACTGGTAGTGGTAAATTTGGGAACTACTAATGTTAGTAATTTGTTTCCTTTGAATAATTATCATTTATCTCTTGACTAAATCTGTATTAATTTTTTTTTGGCAGGGCATTTTAAGCCTGGAATATTGTGTGGGTATTATTGGTGGCAAACCTAAACAGTCATATTACTTTGCTGGATTTCAAGGTTAGTGATTTAGTAAAATATATTTCTTCATTGTTTTCTTTTAAAAGTCAGAAAGTTAATATGAGATTATCTAGAAACGGGATGATTAACAGCAAAGCGAGTACCTTATATATTCATCAGTCCTGCTTATAGCCACTCATTTGTCATTTAGTCCACAACATAATTAGATTCTGTAAAATGTATGTTTAATTTCTGTTATTGCATAAACAAGGCATAATTTATTGGTTGCACTAAACTTCAGAAGACATTGCTGCCACATTCTGGCAGTTGCTATTTACATATTTACTTTTTACCGGTTTTAGTGGTGCAAGTTGATGATAAAATGACAAGCAATATGTTCTTCCTGTCAAGATAAAGAAGTGCAATACATTTTTCATATGCAAACTGTAGAATATAATTGTGTGTTTGTGAAAGTAATTTTATCACCAAAAATTAAATGACAGTCTCATCACTTTATAAAAATTCTGCTTATACAAGCATATTTGATTATGCAAAAGTTAATCTAGCCTGTGCAAACCTATGTTTCAGTCAATGAGTATCAGTCTGGCAAGCTGTTACTCCCAGATTTTTTTCAGCTGTTCTACATAGAAATTGGATTGTAAGCAGTGTAATAATAAGGTGTTTTTTGAATTACTTGTCTTCTGTTTTGTCCTTGTAGATGACAGTTTGATTTACATGGATCCTCATTACTGCCAATCTTTTGTAGATGTCAGCATAAAGGATTTCCCTCTTGAGGTACTGTGGATAAAGAGCTGGTACTGTTTTCTTACCTTATGAAGTAAACTAATTATTTAGAGATATGCTAGGTAGCTATGTTTTTATAGTATTATAATTACAGGTTATAATCAATATTTTACTGATTTATAGAACCATAGTTAACACAGTGGTCAAAGGTTAAGTACTTTGTTGTTGAATTTTAATTTATGATATACTTTCTTCTTCATTTATCTTTGTCTCTAACTTGTTAGAAACCCTGGCTGTACTAAAATAAATGATCAAGTCTCCAAGTAATTTTGTATAAAGACAGCTAAACAGTACTGAAGAATTTAAAATGTTAGGCCTGTTTAAAAAAATAAAAGGAAAAATAGAAGGGGATAGATGGGTTAGAGTAACAAAGCGACTTAATGAGATGCTAAATTATTTTGCTTTGAGCACAGTGATTAAATCTTAGCCTTTAGCTAAGAAGTTTTCAAGAGCTTAGTTGGGTTTCTAATTTTTTTTTCAGTTTTCTTTTTTTAATATCTTCTTTATTTTTATATAGTCATTTTGTGATTCAATATTTTAATTCAGAAAAATTTGAGAGTACGTAAATGAAACATGTAGTTATTCCACGGTTTTGTTTTCCCAGTTGATGCTTTTACAGACTAATTTTACAGAATAAAATAATTTAAATCACTTGAGTGTCATGGGTCACTAATTTTCAAGGGCTTGATGAGTTGGAAATGTAGTTGAATACTTTGTTTTAGTAATTGCTTGCTAGCTAATATTAACATCTAATAGTATTTAAGAGGTAGAATATGAAAATAGATCAATCACAAGGTTAAAATCTGGTTCAGAAAGATACATTATAAAACATTTTGGCATCCTTTGTGAACTAATACCTCAATTAAAGTGTAAGCATTTGGAGGCCAGAGTTCAGGTCTACTTTCTTCTTTCATAGTATCTTGTGCCTTAATAAAGATTTGCTAGTTGACTGATTGATACTGGGGAAGGCACTGCAGAATAATTGTGCCATGTGAACCACATTGTAATTCTCTTTCTGTCCTGTGGTCTTGTAGCACTGATTCTTGTGTCCAAGACATTTCCAGTAGATCAGTGCCAAATTGACTGCTTATAAACAGTAGGTACTTGAGATTTAGAAGGAAAATTGTTCTTAGTAATTTAGTATTACCTAAATAAGCAAATTAAAAGATTATTGGTATGATTATTTTGGCCAGTATAAATTATCCATCTGATATTTTGAGAGACTGCAAAGATATCAAGTGAATGAATATCCTGGTTATGTGTATACAATCAAAATTAGAAACGAGGCTTCAGCTCATTATTGGGAGACTGTTGCAACACTCCAGGAGGGAGTTATTAAAATAAAGGTTTGAAGTAGGCTGGTGATAGTAAAAATGGAAAGGAACAATTGATTTTAATATTTTACTATATAAGGTAAAATTTGTTAGAATTGACTTCTTAAATGCACAGAAACATTTCTTATATATTGGAACACTTACATAATGGTTTATAGATGTTATATTTTTGAGATTGTGGTAGAGTATCTTTTTTTTTTTTTTTTTTTTTAATTTGAGACAGAGTTTCACTCTGTCGCCAGGTGCCAGGCGCCAGGCTGGAGTGCAGCGGCACAATCTCGGCTCACTGCAACCTCCACCTCCCGGGTTCAAGCAATTCTCCTGCTTCAGCCTCCCGAGTAGCTGGGACTACAGGCACATGCCACCAAGCCCAGCTAATTTTTGTATTTTTAGTAGAGATGGGGTTTCACCATGTTGGCCAGGATGGCCTCGAACTCTTGACCTTGTGATCAGCCCGCCCAGGCCTCCCAAAGTGCTGGGATTACAGACTTGAGCCACCACACCCGGCTGAGATTGTGGTAGAATATCTTAATCTGTGTGGATTTCTGTTAGAATTTTTTGTTTTTTGGCAATGAAGAGATTTATTTTAGTTAGTAGTATCACTTGTTTTCCTATGAAAGTGTAATATAAAAATTATATAAAGTTGTACAGGAATAAAATTTCAATTTTTGCTTTTTTATCATCTCTTAAGTTTATAATACTCCAATTGAAGGTGTTTTAAGTACCCTGTGTTTACTAACCATCCTCGCTTTGCCATACTGCTTGTATGTTTACATGCTAGTGAAATTTTGTAGTTGATTAATGTAAAAAATTGTATGCATATTCTAAAACCATCCTTATACTTCAATTATTAAAATCACTTTTGTAGGAAACTTTTTGGATCAGTATTTTTTTTGGTTAATAGATGGAAAAATTGAAATCTTGAATCATCAGTTGATTCCACATAAATAATTGCTGGTAGTCCTCTGAGAGTGCCCTAAATCTGATAGATTGTGAAATTTTAAAGAAGTAGGATGATACCAGAATATTTGAGATTGAAGAAGAGATTTAAGCAGATTGCATCTTTTGTTGTTCTTATGGTGTTGAATTCCTACACTTCTAGAATAGAACTGTTAACATTTTGAAACCAAATCAGACTAATTTCTTTCTTTTTTAATGAGCTCTTTATAGGTGCAAGGGACTGTCCTAAGCTCTTTGGAGTCCTCTGTTGAAATCTTTTCTTCTCTGTGGTTCCAAATGCTTTGATTGTATATGTTTGTATTAATGTTTAATTCTTGTGACATTTTCTTCTGAAATAAATTGATATATTATTGAATTTCTATACTAACTTTTAAGAGATTTCCTCATTTTTAGCTATCTCCACTGAGTTTTTAACACATTGGGAAGTGAACATAGGCAGTTATATTTGGATCCTGAGTCTAGTAGTGAAGATATGCCAGGTTAGGACTGAGGAATGGAGCACATGGCTCACTGTGAAGGCAAATTATAATGAATAAACTCACATTGTAATTTTCAAACAGAAAATGGGGTTCAAAGGAGCAGCATGAACAACCTTAAACAAAAGTCATCAAAGAACAACTTGAAATTAGAAGGGAATGAGAAGAGAGCTCAATTGGGCTTTGGCAGTGAGGGTATGTAAGAAAAGCTTTATTAATAAACATGTTAGTTTGTTCTGATTACTGGGTCCCCAATTCCAAGTGTCAGATTTTGGGCAGTGATAACTGTTTTAATCTATCTTGGGAAATTCAGAAGTAGTGGCAGTAAAGCTATTAGAATTATGTGATTTGGGCATCTAGATAGATTGGATGAGTGAATTCATCAGTGAAAGATAATACCCTTTACAAATTATACATGTGAACTGCAGTTAGTAGGAGGTTTTTTTGTGTTGTTCTTTGGGTAGAGGATAGAGTCTTGCTCTGTTACCACTCAGGTTGGAGTGTAGTGTGCAATCACAGCTCACTGTAGCCTTGACCTCCTGGGCTTCAGCAATCTCCCCACCTTAGCCACTCAAGTAGTTGGGACCACAGGTGTGTGCCACCATAGCTGGTTAATTAGCAGTAGGTACTTTTTAGTAAGGATATTCGCTAATAACTGTCTTAGGAAGTTTCATCTAAATCACCAAAATAGCATAGCTGTACCTACAAGCATATGTTTCAGTATTGTTTTTGTATGTTTAGATAATTAGACTTCAATATTCTAAACAATAAGCCTAGAATAGTGCCTGTCATTTTGTAGGTGCCTAATAACTATTAAGACAATTAGTAAATAATGTATCAAAAATGAAATGAATGGGAATTGATTTTCCCTGGCCAGTTTTTCCAGAAACACTGTTACAGAAGTGTATCTAGTGAATACTCCTTAAAATGCATTTGTCAAGTAGAAGCTTCTCCTCTTACCAATCATTAGAATTTTAAAAATAAAAAACTTAAGTGCATAAGCTGAAATAGGAAAATATTTGAAAGTTTAACTTGTACTACAATAGACAATAATTGTGAATTGTAAGTTAATTTGCCTTAGAAACTTCTTGAGTGAACAAAATAATATTAAGTTTAAATGGCTGGGTGCAGTGGCTCACGCCTGTAATCCCACCACTTTGGGAGGCCGAGGCGGGTGGATCACCTGAAGTCAGGAGTTAGGGATAAGCCTGACCAACATGGTGAAACCTTGTCTCTATTAAAAATACAAAAAAATTAGCCGGACTTGGTGGTGTACACCTGTAACTCCAGCTACTCGAGAGGCTAAGGCAAGAGAATTGCTTGAACCTGGGAGGCAGAAGTTGCAGTGAGCAGAGATCGCGCCATTACACTACAGCCTGGGCGACAAGAGTGAAACTCCATCTCAAAAAAAAAAAAAAAAAAGTTTAAATGATATAAAATACCTCTCTATTGTATGAATCCTAGTACTCATGCAGCAATACCCAATAGCAGTTTCAGTGATTAGAGATTTATATCTGTGTTTTTGTGAATATTTTAAAAGTTCTTTGTAGATATTGAAACAACCATGAATAGCAATTTAGCATTTGTTCTTATCTATGATGATTGAGTCAATACAGTGAGTTAGTAATAAGACTATTCTGGTTTAGTATTATTGGTTCCTACATGAAAAGCTTTTTAAAATTTAAAAATTTTTATTTTCTAGAGACGGAGTTTTGTTCTGTCACCCAGGCTGGAGTGCAGTGGCACCATCAGAGCTCACTGGCTCCTCAAACTCCTGGGCTTAAGCAATTCTCCCACCTAAGCCTCCTAAGTAGCTGGGACTATAGGTGAATGCTGCCACACCTGGCTATTTAAAAACTTTTTTTTAGAGATCGGGTCTTGCCATGCTACACAAACTGGTCTCAAACCTCTGTCCTCAGGCAGTTCTCCCGCCTCAACCTCCTGAGTTCCTGGGCACAGGCATGAGCCTGGCTCAAGTTCTTACATGAAAACTTTTATCAGTGCTTCAGTATAATATAGGATACCCTATTAAATGAGTTCAAAAATATATTATTAGACCACGTACAAACTTTTTGGCCCTCCTTCTTATCTCCAGGTAGTAAAAAAGTTAAGAAACATTCCTTGGTATTGTCTTTCGAATGAGCTGGGCAAATGGTTATTTGTAGACACAATGTATGTAGAATAAGTTATAAATATGACCTAGAACTGTGCCATATACCCTAATATACTCATACTCTTGTAAATTGTTAACTAACAAGTTTGTTTAGCTTTTCTACGCTTTTCCAGATCTGTTTTAAATATTTCTTTGCAAACATAACAGTGAAACAATGTTAGGAAAAGTCCAACTAAGATTATATTTGTGTTGACTAGTGCCATGGAGGTTCTAGTTTAGCTAGGTTGAATCTCACTATATAAAGTAAGTTAGCCAAGCATTTTGCAAAAGTCATAGTTTTGTAAACTCATTTTTTGGCCTATATTAACTTGACATATTGTTGGATTTGAATCTAATATGCAGTAGAACTTTTCATTGGGAAAAAAAACCAGCTTGAATCTGTACATTTTGCCTACCTTTTGGTGATGATACGGGATGCAAATTGATATGGGTCACTAGTATGTACAGGGAGAGAAAAGAGTGATTTTAATTGATCTCACCATGAACATAACAAATATGACAACTTATTTTTTCCACATTTTAATAGATAGTATCAGGTTAAAAATCCCTTAGTTTTAGACATTGAATGTAGGGAAACTAAATTTATGAGTTCAAATCCAGCCTACATTCTTTCTTTCTTTTCTTTCTTTTTTTTTTTTTTTTGATGGAGTTGGAGCCTTGCTCTTGTCCAGGCTGGAGTGCGGTGGCATGATCATATCTTACTTACTTCAGCTTCACTTCTGTGCTCAAGCAATCCGCCTGCCTCAGCCTCCCGAATAGCTGGGATTATAGATGGGAGCCACAGCACCCACTTCCTAGATTATTTCTTAATTGAGCTTGTTCTTTAATTCAAAAATTTTTCACACTTGTCTCCCATCTGCTCAGTTCTCTCCCTTTCCCACAAACTGGCTAATTTTTGTATATCCTTAGTTTATTTATACAAATATGAATATGTAGTCTTATGTTCTTTTTAACACAAACTTTTTTTTCTACATACAGCAAAAGACTTGGTCACATCAGTGATTTTTAAGGACAGACTAAGCATTTAAGCATTAAAAAAATATTTTAAACATAGTACTAAAGTGTGATTGTGAAGAACAAAAAGACTGCAATGATTACTTTTATATTCTGCCCTTTTTCTACTTTGGTATTCCCTAAAGATGACAAACTCTACTAATAGCCAAATCCATTAGCAAGACAGTAGAGAAACTAGGGCAGCCTACCCAGCCCATTTATATCTGTGGCACTGTGACTATTGGAGAAAAGTGAACTAAAGAGACAAAAGGACTGATGAGAAGGAGGGCAGGGACTATAATGGAACGGGTTTCACCTGTTCCAGCCTGTTCCCTGAGAATAAATGAGAATTAAAGCACACTAGAAGAGAAAGTTGAAGAATATGCAGTTATGTACTAATTGTGTGAATTGCTAAAACCCTCAAGTTGACCTCTTTTTATGTCAGTATAGAACATTTACCTGAATCTGTGTATTTGTTTAAAAAGTCTTGATATCTTTGTTTAAAGGTTTATAAACGTTAACCCTAAATCTCCAACAAAACAGACTTAACTGCAGTTTAATAGAATTGGTTAACTTGAGTCTAAGCCTTGTATTAGCCTGTGCATGCCTTTTTCATGTTTTCAGGTGTTAGAAATGCATACCACTTTTGACACACTTCCTTTCTTTTGCAGAGTGGCACAAATGTCACATAAGGTTGAGATTTGGTGAATTAAATATATACAAATGTTGGCTCTTGTATTTTACAGTTTTGCAGGATGGGGAGGACCATCTGCATAGGATGAACTAAAGCACCCTTTGGAAATCATGTTTATAGTTATGGAAAAAAAGCTAGATAAAAATTTTAAATAATAGTTTTATACATGCTTGTCTATCAAATAAAGATAAATTAATCCTAAAGAACTTTTAAAATTACAGACATTCCACTGCCCTTCTCCCAAAAAGATGTCATTTCGAAAAATGGATCCTAGCTGTACAATAGGATTTTACTGTCGAAATGTTCAGGACTTCGAACGAGCTTCTGAAGAAATCACCAAGGTACCTTTATTTAAAATATTATAATAATATTTGTAAATGACCTAATTTTATGAGACAACCTATCAGAAGGCAAAAACCTGTAAATTATGATATTTTTGTAAAATTTCCTCTTGAATGTTATTAGGAGTGTTGTGAACTGAAAAATAAAGCTATTTGAGGAATCTTAGCGTTTGAGCCAAATGAAATCAACTAGTGACCAGTTGAAAGTATTGACTGGTCCACTAGGTGGCACTGTTGAAATAAAAATCCTTTTGGAAACTGTAGATCAGTGCAAGCAATTAGGTTATATTTTATTTGAAGAAGATTTTAAAAGGGCAGTCCCTTAGGGGTAGAAAAAAATTAATGAAGTATTTGATGAAGCCAAATTGTGCATTATTTCTTGTTAGTCCAAGTGCTTCTTTGATTTTTTTAAAAAGAGAAATGGTATTTTTGGATTTCTCAGAGCTGCTTTATCAAATGAGCTGTGTTGTTACCTTCCAATAAGCTTGTCTAATCTGATCTATTCTACTTATAGGATTGTTGAAAGAGGTTTATTTAACTTCTTCTCATTACGTTTAAAATTCTACCTTTTTTTGGTCCTTGAGTACTGCTAAAACATTTATGGAACCTTAATATCTGTCTATATTTAGTACTTCAGAAAATGAAAAAAAGACTACCTTTTAAAGAAGGAAGCATAGTTGGATAGCTTTCTTTATTAGTATCAATAGTTAGGCTATCATTTTATGGTAAGACCAATACTAGTCATTTTTGGGAATTCTTTTTTTTTTTTGAAACGGAGTATCGTTCTGGTTGCCCAGGCTGGAGTGCAATGGTGTGATCTCCACTCACCAACCTCCGCCTCCTGGGTTCAAGTGATTCTCCTGCCTCAGCCTCCCGAGAAGCTGGGACTACAGGCATATGCCACCATGCCAGGGTAATTTTTGTATTTTTAAAAGAGACAGGGTTTCTCTGTGTTGGTTAAGCTGGCCTCAAACCACTGACCTCAGAATTCTTAACAGGAGCTCATATATAATAGTAACTTATTACTGCTTTATTTCCAGTTACTTTTATTTAGGAAAATGGACATAGTAAGTTGAAATTTTATTTTTACAATGTAAAAATGGAATGATAAAGTTAAATAAATGTTTCATATAAGCTAGGTTTAGTTTACTTGAACTGCCATATGAAAGAGGAAATTTAACAGGAATATGATGGAAAAATGAGTAACGAAAGGAGCAAATGAGATATGTGGAAACAATTCCATATTCTTTACTTCTCACAGTTGTTCTCTTTTCATTCTCCTTTTTCAACATGGAAGGCCAGGTGAGCATAATAAAATATGTATTTTTCATTTTTCCTCCTATTACTGCAAATTAGTATATGCATTTGTATATTTTAGTTTGACAGTTTTTTGTCTTTATAAAGTATCATGTATATACTAAAGTATACAAATACAGATAATATTGTGATATTTATTGATGTTGATGAACATTTTGCATTAAAAAGTCCCATTTCTCTGTTTCTATTCATTTATTTTCTATCTGGATTAAAATGAATATGTTTAAAACAGTAAATCAGTTTACTCCTGGAATAGAAACAAACCAAATTATTATTACCAAATTAAAAAAACCCCAAAATTCACAAATGAATTATGTGTTGATATTTTCTAATTAAAGACAGTTATTATGGCTTTTACATTGGAAAAATACCTAGAAATTATTACTCTTGAACATCAGAATAATATGCATTAAGGCAGAGAAAAATTATACTGAAATGTCTTTTGGAAGTACTGAGAATTTTGTAAGAATAAATTAACTTTGCTTTAATAATAGTGTTCTTCTGGAATCAATAGGTTTTTGTAGCAGTATCAAAAACTCATCATGTCAATTAATAACACCATCAGTTTCTTTTGCGCAGGAGGTTATAAGTTAAGCACTTGCCTTTTTTTCTTAAAAACTGAATTTGGCAGTTTTAGTTCAACCATTTTTTTTAACCTTCAAAAATTAAAATAACAAAATTATTTGTTTCTATATATCTTTTCAGTTTTCTCATTTTGAAAATAAAGCTGGTAGTCTAGAGTCTCATGTTTAATCCATAATACCCTGTGAATGAATAACTCATGCTATATGATTTTAAAATATTAATAAAAATTGTTAAACCAATTCAGTGTTTAGCAGAGTTCAATCTAGCAAGTATCTGCATAGCTATCATATACAGAGCATAAAATGACAAAGATACAATCTCTGCTTTTGAACAAAGTATAAAGCTTCCAATCTCAAGTAACATTTATGCTTCAGGAGGGGGAATAAGACACGTAGACATATATTACATTGAATATGATGTGTCCATATGGAAATAGAAATAAATTGATAGGGGAAAGAACAGGGTTGAAATGAGAGAGATGTCACATCTAAGTCAAAGTACTTTATTGTGATGGTCATATTTAAGAAGGGTTTAAAGTATAGGCTTAATTTCCACTGGCTTAGGGAAAGAGAGGGTTACTTCAAGCTGAGGAAGTATGGAAAAGAAAAGTATAGAAGGAAAGTGGAGAGTTAGTCTAGAGAATGGCAAGTAGTCCAACTTGGTAGGTGCCAAGGCTTCATATTAGGCAGGATTTCTGCTTCTGACTGCCTGAATCAGAATCCCTAGAGGTGTGGCCTGGGAGTCTCCATTCCTAACAAGCCTCCCACACAATCTTGTGTTCCAAATTTGAGAACCACTGGCATAAGACAGGGCAACCCAAAATGTGACACTTGATGTTTTTAGGTGGCACTAGGACAAACATTTTAATACTTATATTAACTGGCATATTAAATGTGTGATTTATTGATTTGTACAAGGCTATTTAAGTTAAAAATGATGAAAAATCTTCATTAATCATGATAGAGATGGCTATATAACAAAAAATGGTGAAAGAGGTAGATAAGTCTCTAAGTTTAGGGAAACTGCTATAGGAAATACTGAAGGAAGAGGCTAGAAAAGTAGATTAGAATAATACTATGGAGAGTCTTGAATTAAGGCTGAAGAAATAGTACTTTAGTAATATGTTGATTTTGTTAAATTAATTTTAAAATTTCAGGCATACAGAAATATAGAGAATAATATAGTAAATACCCATGTGTTAACCACTGAGCTTAAGAAAATTAGGCATATAATTAGAAAGATAATACATACCAATGTGTTATCTTTCACCAATCTTAGTCCTTTTCTTCCCAATGGCAATCACCATCCTGAATTAGTGTATCATACCCATATTTTATATATCCATAAACAACACATAGTTTTACATTTATTAAATTTTTTGTTAATGATATTTTTATATAAAGATATATATATTCATCTGCAACATTTTTATTTAAAAGTGACTTAGAGGCCGGGCGCGTTGGCTCACACCTGTAATCCCAGCATTTTGGGAGGCTGAGGCAGATGGATCATGAGGTCAGGAGACTGAGACCATCCTGGCCATGATGAAACCCCATCTCTGCTAAAATACAAAAAATTAGCCAGGTGTGGTGGTGTGTGCCTGTAGTCTCAGCTACTCAGGAGGCTGAGGCAGGAGAATCGCTTGAATCTGGGAGACAGAGGTTGCAGTGAGCCAAGATCGTTCCACTGCACTTCAGCCTGGCGAAAGAGCAAGACTGTCTCAAAAAAGAAAGAAAAGTGACTTAGAGGTTATCTATGTAACCATACGTGTTGCTCTAGCTTATTCATTTAAACAGCTGAATAGTAGTTCATTGTATAATATATTCTTTTTATTTAAACTTTCTTTGGTTGATGGTCATCTGGCTTGTTTCTGAGAACGTAAAATTCCTTGTTTTATTTGTTTAATTACAAATAATGTTTTAAATAATATTCTACGTATCTCTTTGTGCATGGATAATATTTTAACTAGGGTTACGTTAGATATACTAGATACATCACAGTGGAATTTCTGGGTCATAAGATAAGCATATTTTTAGATTTGCTCTCCAGAGTGATCATGCCAAGCGGTATATAAGAATTTCTTACCGTCCTTATCAACACTTGATATTGTCAAACTTTAAAATTTTTAGCCAGTCTCATCAATATGAATCATACTTCTTTGTAGTTTTAATTTATATTTCCCTGATTGATACTAAGGTTGAACATTTAATCAAAGTTTATTGGCCCATTTGTTTCCTCTTTTGTGAATTTCCCATTCATTCTTTTTCTCTGTTTTTCTATAGGGCAATTTGATATGAAGGAAATCTTTATAATTCTAGATACTACTGCTTTGTTGGCTTTATATGTTACAAATATATTCTCCTAGGCCACTATTTTTACTTCTTAATTGTGCCTTTAATTTTAATATAGTCAAATTAATAATACTTTCATGGTTTTTGAAGTTTGCATCAAAGAAATCTTTAATAAACAAAAGTTATAAACATATTATCCTATACTCCTTCTAGAAGTTTTATGTTTCACATTTAGAACATGTATATGTTTTATTTATTTTTATTTTTTTGAGATGGAGTCTTGCTCTGTCACCCATGCTGGAGGGCAATGGCTCAATCTCGGCTCACTTCAACCTCTGCCTCCCGGGTTCAAGCAATTCTTCTGCCTCAGCCCCCCTAGAAGCTGGGATTACAGGCGTGAGCCACCACGCCCAGCTAATTTTTGTATTTTTACTAGACACGGGGTTTCATCATGTTGGCCAAGCTAGTCTGAATTACTGACCTTAGGTAATCCTCCCATGTCGGCCTTCCAAAGTGCTCGGATTACAAGCATGGGCCACTGCACCCAGCTTAGAACTTGTTTATGTTTTAAAGTAGGTGTCTTCTTTTTTCCTCACATGGACAAATGGTTATTTTAGCATCATTTATCAAAGAGTCTAATTTTTCTTCATTGATTTGTAATGTCTTCTTCAAGGATCTAGATTAGTACAGAAGCTGTAGAATTAAAATTGTGGGAGGAAGTACTTTGAGAAAGTTTGTGAAGGTACAATCAACAAGACAGCCACTCAGAAAGTGGTAAGGGAAAGAGAGACCTCACAGACAAGTCTGTTTTACATCTAGGTGACCAGGAGAATAAATTCATAGTTCATTAATATGGTCATTCATTTAGTCAACAAATACTTGAGTGCTTTCATTCCTATAACTCCACCTCTTCAAGGTCACTAATGACTCTACATTGCTAAGTCCATTGGTCGAAGCTCAGGGTTCATCCTAATTGTAATAACAGAAGCATTTGATGTAGGTGAACATTCACTCCACCCTCATACACCTTCTTCACATTGGCTTCCAGGACACCAAACTCTTGTTTTTTCTCATTCTTCACTGGTTGCTACTTCTTTAGTCTTCTTTGCCTGCTTTCTTCCCCAACCTGTTAGTGTTAAAGTAGCTTAGGGCTTAGCCTTTAGTTTGGATAACTTGTTTTTTTTTTTTTTTTAAGACTAGTCAAGTGCAGTAGTGAGAAGGGGGGAAAGAGTAGAACAAGGAGTTTGATCTGTAACTGACTGTGAACAATCAATTGAGATAACTCACTACCTTCGGACCAGCCAGTTTGGATAACTTCTTTATCTTGATGACCTCATCCAGTTGTATAACTTTAAACATCACTTATAATCCAAGATCATATATTTAACCCAAAATTATTTTCCAGATTTTAGATTGTAATGTCCAGTCGCTATTCAGTGTCCCTTATATGTCTGGTGTGCGTATCCAAAATCAAATTCCTGATCTTCCTTCTCAAGCCTGTTTCGCTTACAGTTTTCCTTATCTCGTTTGATGGCAAATTTATCCATTGTCTACTCAGACCAAATCCTTGGACTATTCTTACCTCCCTTCTCTCTCTCACATCTCATAACCAATTATATAGTCAAAGTAGATCTAGAATCAGATCAGTTTTCACTACCTCCCCTACTGCTCTTGCAACACTGGCCTGAGGCACTATCGTTACTTCAGTAATCTTTTATGTAGTTTCCAAGCCTCACTTCCCTGTCTCTAGCTGGTTCTCAATTCAGCAGCCCTGGGTGATTCTTTTAAAACATATCATACTGGGCAGGGCGAGGTGGCTCACACCTGTAATCCCAGCACTTTGGGAGGCCGAGGCAGGCAGATCACCTGAGGTCAGGAGTTCAAGAGCAGCCTGGCCAACACGGTGAAATTCCGTCTCTACTAAAAATACAAAAATTATCCGGGCATGGTGGCATGCACCTGAAGTCCCAGCTACTCCGGAGGCTGAGGCACAGAATCGCTTGAACCCAGGAGCCAAGATTATGCCATTGCACTCCAACTTGGGCGACAGAGTGAGACTTTGTCTCAAAACAAAATAGAACAAAAAAGGCATAAATCATACTGAAGTATTGAGAATAAATGAAAAACAGAAACCATTAGTCAAAGCACTGACATATTCTAAAGCATCTAGAACAGTGCCCAGCTCATAGTAAGTGTTCAGTTTGTTGAATGACTGTCTGGAGCTGGATATGAAATGGTAAACAAGATAGTTGTGACTCCTGGCTTCATGAACTTACAATCTAGTGGATATTGAACACACAAATATATAACAAAAATTAAAAGTTTGATCAAGAAGAAAGTACAGTGTCATGAGAAAGAAAAATAGAATAGACATAATTTGGGGAGTGTAAAAAACATTGAATAGTATATATTCACTGCATTTTCTGGAAAGATCTTAACATGTCCATGAAAGTTGCCCTATTTAAATCCACCATACAATAAGTAAGAAATCACCAGGAGGAGAGTGAATGTGTCCTTCTAATCATAATGGACCTAATTAACAGAGTCTCATGTCTTGCTTTAAGACTCCTGGAAGACTTGAATTGGCAGTAGGTAAAGTGAACAATAGAGTTTGGCATGATAGGGAAAGCAGAATTTCAAGTCGGCTTAAGAGTAATCTTTTATTTTGTTGAAATGGTCAACCGTGGAAATCCCTGTGGACAGGGAGGCAAATGGTCTGGGAGAGTTGAGAGTGGAAAATTTGAAGGTCAGTTGAATATGATGAAGTCAGGTTTACTGGGAGTGCCTCCAAAACAACCATTCTTCCTTTTTTCCCCTTTTTCAGACTTCAGTGCCTCTGTGGAATAGTTCTGTTTAACACTGTCTCTAATCTTTCTATTAATAATCTTCCTCCCTACTTCCCCTCATATCTGAGTAGTTAATTATGTTGCTGAAATTTTTTATGTCCTTTTTTCTTTCTTACATGGTTTTTAAATTACAGAAAGACATGTTACAAAATTCTCCAATTGTGATGGTAGGGTTGTCTGTTTCTTCTTTATTTTTTTGTTTTATACATTTCAAGGCTTTGTTATTAGTTACATACAAACTTAGGACTGTTAGGTCTTCCTGTTGAAGTATAACTTTTATATGTTCTTCTATCTCTTAGTAATATTTCTTACCTTAAATTCTGTTTTTGTACTTTGTGTCATCAAAAACTTGAATCCTGTAGGATTTTAAATTCTACAAGACATTGTGTTTTGAAGAGTCAGTATTAACCTTTTGGATGCCCTTCATTTTTTTCCTGTTTAACTCTGCTTCCTACTGGGATCATATCACTTGTCTCTGAAGAACTTTCTTTTTTGTTGTTGTTTGTTTTTTGAGATGAAGTCTTGCTCTGTCACCCAGGCTGGAGTGCAATGGCATGATCTCAGCTCACTGCAGCCTCCACCTCCTGGGTTCAAGTGATTCTCCTGTCTTAGCCTTCCGAGTAGCTGGGATTACAGGTGCCCACTACCATGCTTGGCTAATTTAGAACTTGCTTTATTATTGCTTTTAGTGCCATTACCTGGTGATAAATTCTGTAAGCTTTTGTTTGAACACATCTTTATTATGCCTTCATTTAAAAATGGAAACAATAGCAAATTTATAGAAAAGTTGTAAATATAAAGCAAAAAAAAATTTTTTTCCCTGAACCTTTTGAAAATAAGTTGCTAGCATGATGCCCCATTACCCTTGAATAGTTGAGTGTGTACTTCTTACAAATAAGGACATTCTCCTACATAACCACAATATAACTATCAGAATCAGGAAAGTAGCATTGTACATTATCACCCTTTAATCCCCAAGAAACCATTCAGGTTTCACTAGTTGTCCCAGTAATGCTCTATGTAGCAAAAAGATTGAGTTTATAATAATATGTTACATTTGTACATCTTAAATCTCCTTTAATCTAGAACAGTTCATCATCTTTTTGGATTTTCACATATTTTTGAAGATAACAGGATACATGTTCTTTAGTATTTTTACAGGACACTTTTGAAAATTTTGTAGATTGTCCTCTCAATTTGGGTTTGTCTGTACAGTTTCCTCATGAATTTCAGGTTATGCATCTTTGCCAGATACATCACCAAAGTGATGCTATGTTCTGGCTGCTTCCTGGTGATTGGCATGTGATTTTTATTGTCTCTTTATTGGTGATGCTAACTTTGACCCCTTGGTTAAGGTGACGTCTGCTATTCCATTATGATGCTCCTAATTATTATATTAATAAAATTTTGTTTTAGCTATTTCTTTTAAGGTGTAAGATGTGACTATAAACTAAAAATATTTTTAAAATTTATAACACAAAAGTTTTATTTCTGTATGTTATTAGAATTTTACCATGGGTACTATTTAGAGAGAGACATGGGATTAGAGTTTTATCTTCTATCCGTCCGAGGAAACTATGGTACTTAAGTAAATTACGTAAGTAAAGTAAAATAAAACAAATAAAAATAATTCGGTTATTATATAAATGACAACTTCATTTTCTTGGGTGCTTAGCCTCAAAACTGGAATCCTTGCTCTGTCTCACGAACCCCATGTCTTACACATCAGCAAATCCCATCATCTCTTCTTTAAAATGTACTTAGAATTTGATAATTTCTCACCACTCTCATTATTACCCTGGCCCATCATCACATCTTCCTTGAGATTATTGCAGTAGCTTCCTAACTGATGTCCCTTGCTCCATCTGTAGTCTAGAATCAACATAGTCACCAGAGTGATTTTGTTTAAAATGTAACTAAGATTGTGTTAATTTCTATTAAGAACCCTACAGTAGATTTTTAACTCATTCAGAGTAAAAGCCCAAACTCTTACAGTAGATTTTTAACTCATTCAGAGTAAAAGCCCAAACTCTTACAAACTCATAAGGCTTTATATAAATGTAATCTCTGCTTCTCATTGCCGGCTTGTTGAGCTCATTCCCTACCATTCTTCCATAACTCTCTTGAGTCCAGCCTCACTAGTCTCCTTTAAAATGATCAGTGCTCCCCTGTTTCAAGGATTTTGTTTCTTTCCTGTGGCTGGCATTCTCTTCCTACAGATATTCTCATGGTTCTCTCCCTTCTTTCAGATCTTTACTCAAGTGTCACCTTATTAGGCCTTCCCTGGCCACCGTTTATACATTTGTAATTCCCCTCTTTCATTGTTTTATTTTTCCTCTTAGCACATATCACTATATGTGTATATTCTGCTGTATCATATATATACATGTTCTGTTTATTTATCATCTGTTTATTCCACTGGAATGTCATCTCAACAAAGGAAGGATTTTGTTAGTTTTGTTTATTTTTGAATCCCCAGTTCTTAGCACTGGATATCACACTGTAGAAGTTCAGTAAATAATATTCGTTGAATGGAGAAATGAATTAAAGAGACTTGGCCAGGCACATTGGCTCACACCTGTAATCCCACCACTTTGGGAGGCTGAGGCAGGTGGATCACGAGGTCAGGAGTTTAAGACCAGCCTGGTCAAGATGGTGAAACCCCATCTCTACTAAAAATACAAAAATCAGCTGGGTGTGGTGGCAGCCACCTATAATCCCAGCTACTCAGGAGGCTGAGGCAGAGAATTGCTTGAACCCAGGAGGTGGAGGTTGCAGTGAGCCAAGATGGCGCCGCTGCACTCCAGCCTAGGTGACAGAGTGAGACGCTGTCTCAAAAAAAAAAAAAAATGAAGACTTCGTTATAAGGTTGTCTTAAAATTAGTAAAGAGGTCAATGATTGAGTTATAGAAAATCTACAGTGTGCTTTTACCTAGTTCTTCTAGTTTCCTTAAATTGCTGTGGATTTATCTTAAAACTTGCAATAGTCCTTTTACTTAATGCACAACTCAAAATATGTTTTGTTCAAAAAATTAATTTTTACATTTATCAAAGTGGTACATACCCTAACTTTAAATATTGAAATTGCAATAAAAGACTTATGCTGAAAATCAGGAGTCCCTTGTCATGTTACTCCCCATCCGAAGAATACCTCCTCAGAGATAGTCTCTTTTAACTATTTATTTAGAATTTTACCTCTGCATTTCTAAGAACGATAAGTCTTCCCTTAACATCATTGATAGGTTCTTGGAAACTGTGACTTTAAGTGAAATGATATAAAATGGAACCGGTTTTACCATAGGATAATTGATATAAACAAGAGTTAAGTTTCTAAGACATATTTCTTGTCACAGAAGCATCACCAAACTTCCAAATAAAGATTTAAATACTTCTAATATTAAACATTGAAATAAATGTGAGCTGTACTTACATTTAAGAAAGATTAAGGTATTTCACAGACATGACTGAACATTTTAAAAAAATAAATAGCTACAAAGAGAACTAAGGAAATGAAAAAAGGAGTGGGAGTACTGACTCCAAGAAGAACAAAGCTTAGAAAAAAAGAAATGTAAGGTAATTGTTTATCTTACACTTGTTGGTGGATCAGTGAGCAATAGCAGTCATGGTGGTGGTAGGTTAAATCAAGCAATAGTTTGCAAAGTGAAAATTGTAAGGAACACCTCCTACCATAATGTATTTCCAGAACAATCACAGATCTGGCAGGCTTACTGAGCACTTTGTCACCATGTGTTTATTGTCATGCATTTATATGATTGTTGTATACCTTATACATTTTTATTTGGCAATAATTTGTATTCATTCATTCATTCATTTTTTCATTCTCCAACTGGCTTATTCAGTTCAGGTTGTAGGTGGCCAGAGATAGTTCTGGAGGCTCAGGATGCAAGGTGGGAAGCTACCCAGCATAGGGTGTACTCACATACACCCCACTATTTGCCCAGACTGGATTGGTGCAGACACACCAGTTCACCTCATGTACACATGTTTGGGATGTGAAAGGGAACCAAAGAACCTGAGGAAACCGCCTCAAACAGGCATGAGGAGAACATGCAAACTTCACACAAATAGTGGCTCTGGCTGGAAATTGATTTCATGAATGTTATAATCACACAGCGTTGACTGAAATGATTATTTGGGGACCTGCTGTAATGTGCTTATTGTGCAATTTCTTGATTAGTCCATTGTAGACATTCTTTATTATTTTTTAGTTATAGTATTTGAGGATTTAACTCTCTTCCCACACTCCTTTACCCTGTTTTCTCCTCCTCCCAGCCATACTCCCAGTACAGGTATAACACAGATTTCGGTTAGTCGGTGTTCAGTGTTCACATTATGCCTCCATAATATTGTTCACTAATCACATAATATGCTATGATTGCATTTATTTTTTCCTATCCTTTGTACTTCTTTTCTTTCTTTCTTTCTTTTTTTTTCTGATACGGAGTCTTGCTCTGTTGCCCAGGCTGGAGTGCAGTGGCGCTATCTCGGCTCATTGCAACCTCCGCCTCCTGGGTTCAAGCGATTATCCTGCCTCAGCCTCCTGAGTAGCTGGGATTACAGGCATGCGCCACCACACCTATCTGTATTTTTGTATTCTTAGCAGAGACAGGGCTTCACCATGTTGGCCAGGCTGGTCTCAAACTCTTCACCTCGTGATCCACCTGCCTCAGCCTCCCAAAGTGCTGGGATTACAGGTGTGAGTGACCACACCTGGCCCATCCTCCTTTATATTTCTTAGAATTAGTACTCCTTCCCCTTTTTCATTTCCTTTGTTCTGTTTTTACCTGTTTATTTTTTTCTAAATGTTCAGTCATATCTGTCAACTGCCTAGTGGTAAGTTTTTCATAAGTATTAATGTAGGAAAATATCTCTTTTTTTCTGGAGATTTGCTTGTTTCTGTTTTTGTTCACTCTTGCCTTAACTCTTCTCTAGGCCTGGTGCAGAGTGGTCAGTTTGGAACGTCCTGATGCCACTTTCCATATTTGATCTCCTGTCTTCTGAGTCTTTTAGTTTATTCCTTTCTCTCGCTAGGGCATATTTTCTAGCACCTTCCTAAGAAAAAGATGCATAGATGGCAAATTTTTTTAAATTCCTGCATGTCGTCGACCAGCTTTATCTTTTAATTTCTTGATAATTTAATTGGGTACAGAATTCTAAAATGAAAATAATTTTTCCCTGAACTTTAGCGGCATTGTTCCACTCCCTTCTAGCATTTAGTGTTGTTGAGAAGTTCAATATCATTCTGCATTATTTTCCTCCAAATGAAAATTTTTTTTTCTCTGAAAATTTTCAGGTTGGAATCTCAGCTCCATCACCTAATTGCTGTGTATCTTTATGCACATTGCTTCACTTCTTTGTGCATCGGTTTTCTCATGGAATGAAAATACTGATCGCTACCTTTCTCTGTAACATCATTATGAGGAGTAAAGATTTAATAGACTAGTGCTTGGTTTATGGTAGCACTAAAGTATTAGCTATAATTATTACTGTTATTTTTATTTTTGGGTCAGGGTCTTGCTCTGTTGCCCAGGCTTGAGTGCAGTGGTACAATCATAGGTCACTGCAGCCCTGACCAATTGGGCTCAAGCAATCCTCCCACCTCAGCCTCCTGACTAGCTGGGACCACAGGTGTGTACCACTACAACAGCTAATTTTTACATTTTTTGTAGAGACGGGATTTCACTATGTTGCCCTGGCTGGTCTTGAACTCCTGTGCTCACATAGTCCTGCCTCAGCTTCCCAGAGTGCTGGGGTTACAGGCGTGAGCCAGCAATAATTATTTATCCCTAATATCTTCATTATGTATCTTGGTTTGCATTCTTTGTCATTGATCGTCTTGCCTTTTTTCATTAGGGGAAATTTCCTTGAAATTAAAAATAATTGTTTCTTCTGTTTTCTTTGTTCTTATCTTCTGGAACTCTTATTATACAGGTTGGACCTTCTGAATTGCTCCCTAATTTTTCTCTTTTTGCCTTCTATTTCCCATGTCTTCATATATATTTTTTGTACTGGAAGATTTCTTGTACTTTACCTTCTACCTATTCTGTTCTTAAATTTCAATTAGGATTACTTCAGTTTTCAGTTGTTACTGATATTTTTTTCTATTTCTTTTCCGTAGTATTCTTTTATTTTTTATGGATGTATTTTCTCTTTTCCCCTATAAAATTAATTACAGTAATTTTGAAGTTTTCTTCTGTTTCTTTTGTTGTTTATGCTTCCTTCTGGGCTCTTTTATGGTTTTGTTTTTTCTTTTAATCATCAGGTTTTCCCTTAGATGCTTTCTCCCAAATGACTAGTGACCTTCTTTCTGTTTAATAATGAGGCACTAAAAAGCTGAGTAGAAGCTCTGTGTGTTTGACCTTGGCTTTTTAGCTGTTAACTTCCATACTAGGATGATCATGTAATGAGCTTGCCTTTTTGTTGGGTGACTCTCAGATGTTAATAAGGGGTGGTCTTTTCTCTAGAGTTGTTTTGTTTTCTCAAAGAAAAGTTCTCCCATCTCTTAAGAGCCTGACGAATGAATATTTGTTGTCTGCTTGTGCTCCAGGAGCAGGAAGTGAAGGATACTGAGGACCCTATAGTTTCCTATTTTTAGACTGTCACTTAATTACTCAGCTTCTGAAGTCATCACTGTGTCTGGTGTACTAGAGTTCATTATCATTATCGATTCAGATTTTCCAAAGAGTAAATCTTTATTTTCCTATATGGAGGATGACTGGAGGGTGGGTGAAGAAGGGTATTGGTTGCAAGGAGGGACCTGGGAATTGAGTTCATACAAGTTTTTGTCAGTTTCCTTGTTTGTAGTTTTGGGTCTCCCTTCTACTTTCCATGATGTCTTTGGCCTTTATATATTGTTGCTCTCCAAGTTCTGCAGGATTAATATGCTTACTTTTCATAGATATCCCACCAACACGTCTCCTTCCTAACTCACAAACTTAGGTTGTGTTTCCTCTGCTCTACTGTCTTGTAAATGGCCTGATGTAGATTATTTTTTATTGTATCTCATACCCCCTTTTATTCTTATTTTTTTCATTTGTTCTCAATTTAATGATTATTATCAAATAATCATTTGGTAATTCAAGGGTAACAATTACCTGTTCATTGCTAAACTTATTACCTAGTAGTGCTGGTGTTTAAGGACAAAAAAATCACAAATGAAAATGTACTAGGGAATGAATTGTTTGATTATGGAATGCGTATCAACACAGGGGAGAAATTTACATGTGACCAGTTGTCTTCTAGCTACAAAACAAGATTTATGTTATAGCCATTGAATCCCTGAGATCTTAGAAGTTACTCAATCCAAAGTTAACATTTGTTGAGTCCTCACCTATGGTATAGTATCTCATTTAACCAACCAAACCTTCTGAGATAGGTACTTTTCTCTTCCATTTTACAGATAAGGAATCTTACATTTAGAAAGGTTTAGCAGTGTTCACAAAGGGCACAACTAATAAATGGTGGTACATCAATCCATGTTCCAGACAGTTGAGTGTCTAATCTTTATTTCAGGTTATAGTGAGCTAATGACTTTTCCTGGAAGTATTTTCAATTTTCAGACAGACCCTTATTGTTAAGAATCTCTTCTTATAGTGAGTTGAAATCAGCCTGTATGTAACTTTTACTCTGTAGTCTTACAGAGTAAGAAAATAGGTTTGCTTCCCCTTCTAGGACAATTATTCCCATTTTCTTCAGTGGTACAGTTTCCCATGCCCATCACTATTTTGGAAAAGGTCTTTTTGAAATCATTTTAGTGTTCCAGGCTTATGTTCACCTAGAGGTCTTTCTTCTAGTTCTGTGTTTTCCACTTGAAATCTGAAGAACTTTTAAAATTTCATAGGTCTTTTTTTACTTCTGGGATCTAATGATAGAAACTCTGACTTCATTTAAAATCTTCAGTAGTTTGTAGTTTAGTTGGGGAGACATGAAATGGATGTTAAAGATAAATGACTCTACAATAACGTATTTGATAAATGCCAGGAGACTAATATTATGATAGTGCAATAATGATAAAGCCAGTACATTAGATGCCAGAATCTTCTAAGTACTTTACATATATTAGCTGGTTTAATCTACACAACAACTCTGTGAGATAGGTACTATCATTACTGACATTTTACAGCAAAGGAAAATGAGACAGTCAGATATAGTGATTTGCCCAGGGTTACACAGTTAATAAGTATCAGCCAAATTTTGAACTGATACTCCCTAGCTCCAAAGTCTGTGTTTATAATCCTTACATTATACTAGACAAAGGTATAGGACTTTGGAGAAGGGAATAATCACTGTAGAGTAAGATAGTTGTCAGTGGAACTCGGGCTGAAACTTTAAGGACTGATAGAATTTGGTACAGACAAGACGTATGAAGGAGGACTAGTTGATAGAAACATCCTGAGCTGAACCACCAAGGTCAAATATTGTGGGAAATCTGTGGTAGGATGTTTATGAGTTTTAAGGGAACAGTGAAACCTAAATCGCATGTTAATTTGGCTTATAGGGCCTGAGTGATCTGGCTCTTTTATACCAGCCTTACTGTTTTCCTCTACTTGCAAGCCAGAGTGGCTTGCTTTCTGTTCTTTGCACATGCAAAGTGTGCTGGCATCCTTGGGCCTTTGCACTCACTGATTTTTCTTCCTAGAGTGCTCTTCTCCCAGAACTTTTAAGTCTGGCTCCTTATTGTCATTCACAGGGGTCCTCAAGCCCTGTGACTGGTACTAGTCTGTGGCCTGTTAGGAACCAGGCCACACGCAGAAGGTGAGCAGTGGGTTAGCGAGTGAAGCTTCCTCTGTATTTACAGCCACTCCCCATCACTGGCATTACCACCTGAGCTCTGCCTCCTGTCATATCAGCAGTGGCATTAGCATCTCATAGGAGCGTGAACCTGATTGTGAGCTACGCGTGCAAGGGATCTAGGTTGCGTGCTCCTTATGAGAATCTAATGCTTGATGATCTGTCGCTGTCTCCCATCACCTGCAGATGGGACAGTCTAGTTGCAGGAAAACAAGCCCAGGGCTCCCACTGATTCTACATTATGGTGAGTCATATAAGTATTTCATTAAATATTGCAATGTAATAATATAAATTAAGTACACAATAAATGTAATGCACTTGAATCATTCTGAATCCATCCCCATCCCCTAGTCTGTGGAGAAATTGTCTTCCATGAAATCGGTCCCTTGTACCTGAAAGGTTGGGGAGAGTGCTGGTTATTCAGGTTGCAGCTTGGCCTTTTCTGACCACACATCCTAAAGAAACCTTCCAGTCCTTCCTTAGCACATGAGCCTGTTTTATTTTTATTGTGGTTCTCATGTCTGAATGGTGTACAAACACCATTGGTGGTCAGTTCAATACTTATCCCTGTTTCTTTTTTGCTAAAGAATCCTGGTTTTGTTTGCAGTGACAGTACCCACCAAATACTCATTTTGCTAGTCTCCTATTTATTTAGAAAGTTTGGTGTAAATGAAATGTAAATGGGCGTGTGCTGGAAGTTTCTGGGAACGCTTTTGCTCTCCTGCTGTCATGGGATGTAGATGCACTGCTGTCACTCCTCTTGCATCCATCTGCCCCTGCCCTAAATTTAAACAAAAAACTTGGGGTTTCAACAGTCCTATTTCATTCAGAGAGAAAGGCCAAGAGAATTACAGAAGCTGTTCATCTGACATCGATTAATCAAAGCTAGCAATGTCAGACTGGTGAAAACAGTTCGTATTATTTGAAATCATTGTTAGTTGTTGTTCTCTATTTTTTGTTTCTTTGTCACTTGCAACAAAATCATTCCTAGCTAATGTAAATGATGTTGCTATTGATAGAAATGGAGAAGTCTGGAAGAGAGCTGCTTTTGGGAGGAAGAAATGGAAATTTTATTTTGGAATGATCAATTTAAGTTGATGTTGTAGTCATGCCTCCACTGACTACTGTTGGAGGTGCTGGTGGTTACACCAGAAACAAACTGCCTATGCTCAGATCCTGACGGTGTCAGTTAGTAATTGTGTGACCTTATACGAGTCACCTAATCCCTCAGTATTTCAGTTCTCCCATCTGCAAAAACATGGATGACAATAAAGCCTAGCACAGAAATCGAGACTGATAGTAGATAATATTAAGGAAGAGAATATAGAAGAAGTGAATGTAGAGAAAAGATAAAGGAATGATTGATTTGTCTGCATTTTAGGATGCAGAACTAAGTAGAGTCAATGAAGGAGGAGAGAGAAGAAATTGTTCAGAAAATAGAAGGAGAAACAGGAAAGCAAAATGTCACAGAAATCAGGGAAATGATATTTTAAGAAAGAAATACTCAGCAGTGTTGATTGCAGTTGAAATAAGATAATAGGAACTAATAACAGGCCTTTTTATTTGAGGGCTAGAAGAAAATACTTTTTAAGAGAGTTTTTAAGTACAGTGAGGGGTAAAAGTTGGTTTACAGGGATTTAAGATTACATAGTGAGGAAATAGGATAGTTAACATCATTTGCACACTTAGTTTAGTTCAACTATATGAGCTCTTGTAATAAAAAACAGGAAAACATTTTTCCATGTATACTCTTTATTATATACAGTCATACATTGCTTAATGATGGGGATACATTCTGAGAAATGTGTTGCTAGGTGATTTCGTTGTTGTGCAAACATAATTGGATACACTTGCACAAACCTGGAATGGTGTAGCCTACTACACACCTAGGCTGTGTGGACAGGTTGAGTATCCCTAATCTGAAAATCTGAAATCTGAAATGCTTCAAAATTCAAAACATTTTGAGTGCTGACATGACACTGAAAGGAAATGTTGTTTGGAACATTTAGGATTTAAGATTTTGGATTTTCAGCTTAGAGATGCTGAACCAGTAAGTATATATAATGCAAATATTTCAAAATCTGAAAAAAATCCAAAATGGAAACACTTCTGGTCCTAAGCATTTCAAGTAAGGAATATTCAACCTGTATAGCCTGTTGCTCCTAGGCTACAGAACTGTATTGCATGTTACTGTAGTGAATACTGTAGGCAGCTTGTAACACAATGGTAAGTGTTTGTGTCTCTAAATGTATCTAGACAGAAAAGATATTATAAAAAGGTGGTATAAAGAATAAAAAATGGTGTACCTGTGTAGGGAATTTACCATGAATGGCACCTGCAGGACTGGAGGTTGCTCTGGGTGAATCAGTGAATCTATGGTGAGTGAATGTGAAGGCTTAGGACACTACTGTGCACTACGGTAGACTTTATAAACACTGTGCACTTAGGCTACACTCAATTTATAAGAAAATATATTTCTTCAATAATAAACCAATCTTATCTTACTGTAACCTTTTTTTTTTTTTGAGATGGAGTCTTGCTCTGTTACCCAGGCTGGAGTGCAGTGGCGCAATCTTGGCTCACTGCAACCTCCGCCTCCCGGGTTCAAGCGATTCTCCTACTTTAGCCTCCCCAGTAGCTGGGACTACAGGTGTGTGCCACCAGGACTGGCTAATTTTTTGTATTTTTAGTAGAGATGGGGCTTCACCATGTTAGCCAGGATGGTCTTGATCTCCTGACCTTGTGATGCGCCTGCCTTGGCCTCCTAAAGTGCTAGGATTACAGGCATGAGCCACCGCGCCCAGTCGTTAACTTTTTAACTTTATAAACTTTTAAATTATTTTTAGCTTTTTGACTGTTTTATAAGCCCTTAGCTTAAAACACAAACATATTGTAAAGTTCTACAAAGATTATTTTCTTTCTATCCTTATTCTATGAGATTTTTTTCTATTTTTAAAAGTTTTAATTTTTTTCCTTTTTAAGCTTTTTGGTTAAAAATGAAGACACAGACATACACATGAGTTTAGGCCTACCTAGGGTCAGGATCATCAATACTATTATATTCTACCCCCGCATCTTGTCCCACTGGATGGTCTTCAGGGACAGTAACACACATGGAGCTATCATTTCCTACGATAACAGTGCCGTCTTCTGCAGTGCCTCCTAGAGCACCTACCTGAAGCTGTTTTACAGGTAATTTCTTTTTTTGATAAGTAAAACGAGTAAACTATAAAATAATAGTAAGTATTGTACAGTAGATACTTAATAAGTCTTTTATTATCAAATATATACTGTACCTAATTTTATCTGCCATACAATCAGTTTGTTTACACCAGCATCATTACAAACTTGTGAATGATGCATTGTGGAATGACATTATGACAGCTGTGGCAACACTAGGCGATAGGAATTTTTCAGCTCCATTATTATCTTATAGGACCACTATTATATGTGGTCCTTTGTTGACTGAATGTTATTATGTGGCACATGACTGTATTATTTGCGTTACTATGTATTTTACATTTTATACATATTACTGAACAGGGTCGTGTACACAAGATTATACATATTACCTTTTAAATAATTCTGTTATAGGTGATTTTTGACAATGCTTGATTTTGCAATGTAGGCTGACCTTAGAACTTAACCCCGACATAGGGTGTAGCTCTAGTGTGGTGAATATATGCTGTATAGGTATAGACTGCCCTGTACTGGGTATAATTCTACATATATGGTGGCAGGGACTAGTGGAAAAGGTTTTGGCTTGAGGAGAAGAGGTCATCTCCTGGTTCTATTTCTGTCCTACCAAGTACTAGCTTTATTATGGTATAAATTGCTTAACTTCTGTCCTCCAGCTTTTGCCTTTGTAAATTCTGAAACCTGTCAACTCAGTCCATAGGAAAGGTGTGATAAAATATTTGATCTTCTGAAATCTATGATTTGCCTTTTAGATAATAAAGCAGCTTCAGCGTAGCTTTAGCTGTGTTATTACAGAACAGAGTTTAGAATTGCCTGTTCTAAAGTTGTTGAGCAAACCACTGAATTCCCTTTTAAAAAACAACTATGAGATGGTTAATTCAGTTATCTTAAATTTTTAAAAAAATAATAGTTTTCTCCTACTACATAATAGAAGAATTACATGTTAGAAAGTTTGAAAAATAGGCTGGTCGTGGTGGCTTATGCCTGTAATCCCAACACTTTGGGAGGCAGATGTGGGCTGACCACTTGAACTCAGGAGTTTGAGACCAGCCTGGGCAACATAGTGAGACCCCATATGCATAAAAAATACAAAAATTAGCCAGGTGTGCACATACCTGTAGTCCCAACTACTCGGGAGCCTGAAGTGGAAGGATCGTTTGAGTCCAGGAGGTTGAGACTGCAGTCAGCCGTGATCATGCCACTGCACTCCAGCCTGGGCAACAGAGCAAGAGTCTGTTTCAAAAAATAAAGAAGCTTGGAGAATAGAAGTGTGTGTGTGTATATGTATGTGTATACACACACACACACACAAATCACTATTTCATTCAGAGATAACTTAATATTTTGTTATATTTCCTTTCAATCTTTTCAAAATACATATTTGAAATTATTTTAACATAATTGAAACTAAATTTTGTAGCTTTATATCTTATTTTTTCTTTTAGGATTATATAATCAACATTTTTCTAAGTTGTTAAATAATTTAGATTGACTTGTATTTTGTATAATATCTCCATGTCACATGGATGGCTTAAATTGGATTTTTAATTTAGATTTTATATCATCCATTATGGAAGAACTTTTAAGGTTTTGACAATGTAGCCATTCTTGTAATATAAAAAAGAACACTAAACTTTTCACATTTTAATGTTTTCAGAATAAAATTATCACTAAAGCTGCTATTACAAACATCCATGTGCAGGATTTTATGTGGACATAAATTTTCAACTCATTTGGGTAAATTTTTAATACATTATTAATTTGATAATCTTTAAAAATATTTTAAAGAAACTCAGGAAAGTTTGGAAAAGAATTCTCCAAGCCTGAATCAATAAATGTTGTGCATAAGGAGACCTTATATTGCAAGAAGATTTGCAAAAAGTAGATGCTGTTTGTTTTTTTTTTCTTTTTGAGACGGAGTCTCACTCTGTTGCCAGGCTGGAGTGCAGTGGTGCAATCTCGGTTCACTGCAGCCTCCACCTCTCAGGTTCAAGCGATTCTCCTGGCTCATAATCCCGAGTAGCTGGAGTTACAGGTGTGTGCCACCAAGCCCAGCTAATTTTTGTATTTTTTAGTAGAGACGGGGTTTCACCACATTGGCCAAGATGGTTTTGATCTCTTGACCTCATGATTCACCCGCCTCAGCCTCCCAAAGTGCTGGGATTCCAGGTGTGAGCCACCGTGCTCCGCCTGCATTTTTAAATTAAAGGGTAGTGATTTCCTTACTGCCATTTTTTCCCGCTGGGGCACAGATTTGAATCTTAACTTTGATGAGTAACTCAGTCCTATACTAATAAACTCAAATAACTTCTTCTTTTTTTTTTTTTTTTTTTGGAGGGTGGCCCCAGGGTCAAACTCCAGGACCCCTGCCCTTCTTTCTTAATCTTGAAAGAAAGGATAAAGAGATGATAATGTTAACTCTGCTGTGTGGATCTGAAAATGATGTGTGGATACCTGCCCGTTAGATACTGGGCTTTTACAAGTGACATTAAATGAATATAAAAATGACAACAATTTTTGGACTATATTCCAGCTATTGGCTGGAGGTGAAAGATGATTAATCAGATGCCAGTACTCTCTGCCTCTTATTTTTCATTTTACACATTTTTGCTCTTCTCTCTTCCTTTTTTTGTACGATATAAATAAAATAAATTTCAGCAATGTGTAAATAAGCACAATATGAACTGTAGGATCTGATCTGTTAATTCTTGATTGTTTTTGAATGGTTTACTTTCATTCAATTAAAAATATATTTTATATAGCTGTCTCATTGAAATATTTTTAATTTTGTATCATATGCTAGGCCTACCTATCTGGCCATGTTTCAAGAGAATCTAAAAATGTAATATATAAGAATTTGATGATCCTTCAGTTGAATGTTGACATTTGGGATAATGTGGTTTTACCTCTGAAATTATCTTTTAAAAACAAATTACATTTAATTGATAGTGATTATGATGTATATAAATAATTGTATTCTTTTTAGCATTCTCTGAAAATTGCATAGTAACTTTTGGAATCCCTGTGGTCCTGATTACCTACTGAAAATTTATTTTTGTTAAAACATCCTTTATTCAAGATGTTTAATTCAGTTTTTAATGAAAATCATTTAAATTTTTGACTAGAAGTTGTTTAACAGAAAGATTTAAAATTGTTTATATTATACTTGTGAATCCCAAATTGATGAGCTATAAAGGTTGTGGGTATCCTCACAAAATTCTAAGTATTGCTTTTTGTTGTATGTAATGCAACTTTAGAAGGTAATGTATAAAATGTGGATTATTGCAGTGTGATAAAACTATTTTTCATGTTGACTAGATTACTGTAGAAATCGTTTATTTAAAATATGTTTAAAAATAGAATCTTTGAAAAGACCAAAGTTATTTTTTAAAAATAACTTCATATTGTTGCTTTGCATCTTCTTAATTCTCTGAGGTGGAGAAATTGGATTTCTTTTCCTCTGTTTTTGTACACTTGATCTTAGCCAAAAGGCCAAGCAGTGATTGCCCTGTTTTATAGATGTTACTCAGGTAGAGTGACTTGTCCAAGGTCACATCAAGGTAAGCTACAGAACAGAGGTTAGAATGGACCTTCTGGTTTAGTGCTTAGATTAACAAACACTCTTTTACAATATTTTACCATAATCAGTGGTACCATCTTGTTTCTTTGTCTGTTACTACCCAAAGAATATAAATTACAACTTAACTCTCTAGTATTTCTTCAAACTAATGTGATCAGAAAATTTTGGGGAACTGGGAGGTGAGAGTGAGCGTGTACTTAATTTTTGATGATTTAGTCCTAATGAAGATGCATACATTTACCTATATATAAACAATACAAAGTTAATCATTTTTTGTCTTTTAGCCAGAACAGGTAAAGGAATAGCACTGGGCGAATGTAAATGAAAGAAGCTAACAGGAGAGGTTCAGGGCTAAAACATTAGATTTGTCATGTGGTCTTAGTGTGCACTATTGCATCCAATAAGGGATTCTTCTATACTTTCTGTTACAGATGCTGAAATTTTCTTCTAAGGAGAAATATCCCTTATTTACTTTTGTAAATGGTCATTCCAGAGACTATGATTTCACATCGACTACAGCCAATGAAGAAGACCTTTTTTCAGAGGATGAAAAGAAACGATTAAAAAGATTTAGCACAGAAGAGTTTGTCTTGCTTTAAAGACATTTGTGCTTGATGAGAAGAATTCCATTGAAAGGGGAAAAGTATATTCGAAACGTTTATTTTCACAAATATCTCAATTTTTTATGTTCTTTAAAAAAAGAACATTTGAAAATATAAAAATTTAAAGATATTTTTCTAAAAGAGAAATGATTTAATGAATCTTGCTTTCTAATAAATAAATTGAGTGATTCTGGTTGCATTCCTATTTCCCTAATATCTACTAATGATAACTCTACCTTAACTGTAAGCCTTTTAGTCTTCAAAGGCTTCCACCTGAGCCCATTGTTCTCATGGAGGTTTTGTGATACTAATCCTCCCCCAAAGACTGGGATCACCAAATAGTTTCAAAATTCTCAGTTTGTACTAATGATCAGAAGATCAGAGAAGGAAACTTTAATGCTGTCTAGCTGCCTGCTATGAATACAATCAGATAATACTTTTGCATATGTCTTGATAATTAAATAGTATTTGTTAACTGTGATATGCATACACTTATATAAGCAGAATTATGAGTTAAAGTAATACTTAGCATTATGATTTTAGAATGGATCCTCATTATGCTTGCTGTTGAACCTTTGATGAGGAGTGAATATTGGATTTCCCCCACAAACTTAAAGGTTATTTTGTTAATACTATTATAACTGCATCCAATCAAATCAGATAAAGGTAACTATAAAATAGTAGTATTGTTTGTTTCCTATCTAAAGGGTGAAATTTTATGGAAACTCAACTTATTATACAGTTTTTAAATCTAAAGTACCAAGAAAGATGTCACTAGATTCTCTTCTATGTGATTTTTGTCATTTGTATAAAGCAGTGTAGTGGTGTTTAGAAGCCGAGGCCACCTGTAAGACAAATCTGCCTTAAGTGTATTATGTGTTACTTAAAGGCAAATTTGTGATCTAAAGGTACAAGAGTGATTATGGAGGTAGGATTATAAAATACATAATAAAGATGTGAGAAGATAAAATGCTTTTGTTTTGGTTTTAATGTTGGGATTATTTTAATCCTTTCATTTGAAAAATCAGTGCCTCAAATGAATTCTGTTTATTTCTAATAAATGCATATACTAATGTTCTGAAAGCAAAATACTAATTTTTTTAAATGGAGCTTTTATGTTTCAGTGTAGAAACATGACTTATAAAGACATAAAATTGTGTATCATCTGAAGTCATTGATCTCTTCCATCAGAATGCCTATTTGTTTAGAGCTGCATGTAAAGCTGAAAGAGAGGGTGGGCAGATTGCTTTATATGCCTGATGAGAAAAATCAGGTTTGACATTTCTCAGTGAGGATGACTTACTGAATTCAAATAGTCTGAAATCTAAAAATTTTCTTTAGTCTGCATACAGTTAGGACAAATTAAGTCCAATACTAATTTTCCTAGAATGTCAAAGCAATATAGGAACAAGAAGCCAGTGGGTATACCAGATTTTATACACTGCAGTCCTTTGATCTAAGCTATTGCGGTTTACTGTTCCTACATAGCTGCGTTATTCACAGGATTCTACAGTAAACACATCCAGTGAGAGCACCCATACACCTTCAAGTGGATCTGAACCAGTTGTAAATGTTCTTGCAAGAACTAATATAAGAGCTTAAGAGTTACAGAATAGCATTGTTATTTCCTCAACATATTTAGGGATCATTTTAGGTAGATTTTTGGAATGAGACAAAATTACACCTGGGCAAAATTAATGTCAGAGGAGGCAGAAACTTCCTTTACATTGAATTGTATGGAAAAAGTATATTTTACAGACAAGTCTTTTAATACAGTCATCTTCATGACTAGGAATAAATGTTTTGAATCAGAAATTGTTAGCATAATATACACAAATAAAACTATTGAATAACATGTGAGTGAATGAATGCATGCATGATAATTGAGAGAGGGTCAATTTATCTCACCTGCTAATTCACCTTCAGCCAAAGACCAGCCAAAAGTTACGCTAATCTTTTATTGTGAAGGCAGCAACAGAAGTATATCATTAGATTTAGAATAAACATATTATATATTCTGGTTTCAGACTTTGTTGTGAACACAGATTTCATTTCAAGTTCTGACAGCTAGTAAACTCAGTCAATAAAGCTTATGGATGATCTCTTTCAGCCTGGAATAAAGGAAAGTCAAGAAGGACAAGGTTCTAAGATGAGTGTTCTGTTAGAATTATGATAGGAGAATCCTCCATTTTCACATCAATATTAAGATCCTGGATTTTACCATTAACATTTCAGAAATGAATTTTTAAAATTCTTGATGTGACTTTTTGATGGTGAAAGTTTCTTTTCTCTTTTCTTCATAAGATTTGACACTTTGAATCCCCTTTTGTCAATGTGTTAACCACCAGCAGGCAATTGTAAGAGTCATAATTTGCTGAATGAGTGAATGAAAAGATCCTTTACAGTGTAAGTATATCCAGAAGTATTCCTTGAGGTATTCATATTTCTGTTTTTACATTAAACCAACCTCATTAAATCTGTATTAGTGAGAAGACAACTTCAGAAGATTAAAAATTTAGGTACTTTTGTGTTCTGTTAACATTAGGATTTAACATTGTCAAAGGGCAAACATATCTAAATATATATGTTAATTGCATCAGTTTTTAGAAGAATTAACAGCAAAAATGACTGAGCTATATAATCGATCTAATTTTATATAAGAAGCTCTATTTTTTAGAGATCTCTAGTTCTTTTTTATTATTCAATATTAGGAAGCACTTTATTCTTTTTTTTCCTCTTCAGTTTCTACTAGGAAGAAGTTTCATTTTCGTGGTTTGTCACAGATCACCTTTAATAGCTTGCATTTGACATTGTCTTTTCGACTGTATGTTCTTACATAATCACGAAAAACTATAAAGGATTTTCTAAAGTCAAGAAACAGGAGGAAGGACAGAATGACAAACAACTTAAAAATATGAAATCACTACATGAATTGTTACTTGAACAGTTTTGAGTAGGAAACTGAGGATTTAAAATCATGGTGAAATAGGAGCAAGATATTCAGAATATATGATAGAGGCAATTCTTGGAAAGGATAAGGGATGATTTTCTATAAAAAGAAGAGTAAATGTCTTCCCCCAAAAATCTTTAGATGAGTAAATATCATGTGATATTTATCATAGCCTCAGTATTGTCAGTCAACCACCATTCAATAGTGTTATTCATTTGAGCCTTCATACTGAGTACTCAGATACAGAACTGAAAAGGTGAAACATCCGGCCAGGAAAATTGGAAACATCCTATTGATTCTAAAATATAAATTTTATACCATTTTATAGTTTGGATCTTAAGTCAGTTTTAAAATCTTAAGCATTTTTGTGTGGCTTTCATGGTTATTTAAAGACTTTTTCCTTGCCTATAAACTTTGAAAAATATTGTATTTAGAGTTGGTATTGCAGACACATTTTTGAGTTAGCATTTTCCTTTCCTTTCCTTTTTACGGTCCTTCTCGACGTTATTGGTGGCAAGCAATGGCCCAAAACATTGACAACTACAGTTATAAAATTTCACTTATTCTCTCACAGTGATAAGAAAAATATGCTAAATGTGGAGAATACATGTTATTAGAAGGGAAGATTACTCTTTTACTATGCTACGCTCTCTCTAGCCACTTCTTCCATAAATGTAGAAACCATCTTCCAAAATTGTCATCCAAGAGTGAATGATAAAAAAGTGTTCTTCTCAGAATTATCTTTCATTTAAATTATTTAAAAATTACTTATAAATACAATACATTTTTTTTATACTAAGATAATATACATAAAAATAGAGAATTCAAGGGTTTTAGAAGAAGTTGTTTTATAAGCAGGAAAGGTAAACAAAAGAAAGTTGAAATCCAGAAGTTATAACAAAAGGATGAGAGGATGACAGCAAGTTTTGAGTGTGTCTAGGCAAATACACCATAGCAAACTGACACAGATAAAAATACATGGATTAAAAAGTGTTGTGGTCTGGGATGATTTCAGATTGAATGTAGGCAGTAGAAGAATGTAAATACTGATAAGGGACGGTGGATATGGGCTACCATGTTGCAGAACTCCATGGAGCACTATTTTTAGTATATGTTATATGAATGGTACTTCCTGGAATTGTGCAATGTAGCATTTCAGTTCCTAATATTTACATACTGCTTGCTATTTATGCCACACTGTTCAGTTTACTTGTATTGAAATATAGCTAATGAATCTAAGATGGGAAATTAGATCTGGGATTAACGAGACAACATGAGTTCCGGGACTTAGATTGCATAATGGAACAGGTCAGGAGAGTTCATGGTCAACTGTCTGGTTATTTAAATTATTTCTAAAATATTTTAAATAGGTATCAGATGGAAATGATCAACCCATACTTACATGATATTCCAATATATTACTTTCATTTTTATATACTCCCTTCTACCTTAGGTTCATATTCTTGTTACTCTTTAAGCATGTTCAATAGGTTGAATTTTGATTCCTATTTTTATAACTATTCTATTAATGAAGAGGGCCACCACTTACTCAGTCTTTCGTATTTGGATCTATGTACTGACTGTTTTATGCCTCTGGCTTGCATGTTGGTTTTTCCTGTGACTTGGGATTGTCTCCTAGACCTGACTTCCTATGCTTGGCCAGTTTTATGGCCCCTAGCTCATGTCTATACCTGGAGAGACTCTTGGTTTTGTATATAATATGTTCCCATAAACACTTGAGACAGTTGAATATGAAGGAACTGAACAATAAATGTTTTAAAACAATGTTTTAAGGAAGATTCTTACCCAGAGAGTTGAAAATATTATTAAAATATTTGAAACATAAAATTATTTTTAATCATATAGGCTTTACATAGTCTTGATGATACATTTCTAGTATCTCACTGATGTTCTTTATTTTTCTTCTTTTGTAGTAGAACATACAATTGACTGACTTAAAGTTGACTTATAGTAGAATGTACAGTTGACTGAACATTTCATTGAGGCTGATTATTTCTATCTTTATATTAATTAAATTTATGAGGTCTACGTTTCTTAACACTAGTTTTAGCACTATGATTTTCTGTTTTCCTGCAAAATAAGAGGGAATGAAGTATAAAATCCAACAATTATCTAATCTGCTATTCAAAGATTGTGATATTAACTGGCAGGCAGCATCAGCCCAGAGCTCAAAGTGCATCTTTGTCAAAAAGTCCAAATTTTATAATGTTTAAGATGGTTCAGAGTGTTAGATTATATATGTCTAATGTCTCCTTAGGTCTGTTTTCTGTCTTTTTGTTATAGCCATTCTACTGAGTGTGTGAAGTGATGCCTTGTGGTTTTCTTTTTTAGATCATAGTTTTATTGAGATGTAATTCACATATTAGACACTTCACCCTTTTAAAGTAAAATAACTTTAAAAAACACAATTTAGTGGTTTTTAATGTATTCAGAGTTGTGCAATGATCATCATTACCAATTTCCAGAGCATTTTAATTACCCTAAAAAGAAACCCTGTACCCACTCTCGCTTTCTATTTCCACCCCTCTTTTTTCCACCCCCAGCTCTAGCAACTGCTAATCTACTTTCTGCCTGTATGGATTTGCCTAATCTGGACGTTTCATCTAAATGGAATAATACACTATATGGCCTTTTGTGTATTATTTCAAGTTGCCATAATTTTTTTCAAGGCTCTTCCATATTGTTGCATGTATTTGTTAGCACTTCATTACTTTTTTATGACAATAATATTCTGAGATGGGTATACCACATTTTCTTTATTCATCAATGGATGGACATTTCGATTTTTTTCTACTTTTTAGCTGCTTTGAATAATGCTGTTCAGAACACTCATGTACATGATTTTGTGTGGGTGTATATTTTCATTTCTAATGGATATTTGCCTAGGAGTAGAGTTGCTGGTCATATTGATAACTTGTTTAGCTATTTGAGGAACTCCTAAACTGTTTCCCAAAATGGTTCACCATTTTACACTCCTAGCAGCCATGTATGAGGGTTCTGGCTTTTCTGCTTTCTCCCTAATCCTTGTTATTATCTACCTTTTTTTTTTCCAGTCAACCAAAGGGACACTTTATTGAGGCTCCAGGACCATGGGGCCTAGGCAGGAGGCTGCCCTTCAAGGAAGGAAGAGGCTTATTTGAACTTCTTCTTGGGGCGCAGGTTGTTGGTGTGGCCACACTTCTTGTGGCAGTTGACAGAATGGAGGTGCAGGCAAGCACAGCACTTGGCGGCAGATCATCTTGTCGCAGTTGTATTTCTGGGCGAGCTGGCAGAGGGAAGACTCAATAATGCCACCTCGCAGGTGCAGCACCAGGTGCAGGGTGGACTCTTTCTGGATGTTGTAGTCTGAGAGAGTGCGGCTATCCTCCAGCTGTTTGCCGGCAAATATCAGATGCTGCTGGTCAGGTTGGATACCCTCCTTCTCTTGAATTTTGGCTTTGACATTCTCAGTGGTGTCACTGGGCTCGACCTCAAGGGTGATGGTCTTGCCCATGAGGGTTTTCACAAAGATCTGCATCTCTGCGTCTGCAACTTGTCTACCTTTTTAATTTAAGCCAGCAAAGTATGTGTGAAGTGGTACCTTACTGTGGTTTTGATTGTGATTTTCCTAATGACTAATAATGTTGAATATCTCTCCATATTCTTATTGACCACTTTTATATCTTCTTTGGAGAAATGTATATTTAAAATCTTTACTCATTTTAAAGTTGGGTTATTTGTGTTTATATTATTGAGTTGTAGGAGTTATTTCCATATTCATGATACAAGTACTTTATCAGATATATGATTTACAAGCATTTTCTCTTGTTCTGTAGGTTGTCTTTTTACCTTTTTTTTTTTTTTTGAGGCAGAGTCTCACTCTGTTGCCCAGGCTAGAGTGCAGTGGCATCATCTCAGCTCACTGTGACCTTTACCTCCTGGATTCAAGTGATTCTCATGCCTCAGCCTCCCAAGTAGCGGCCATGCCAGCTGATTTTTGTATTTTTAGTTAAGATGGGGTTTCACTATGTTGGTCAGGCTGGTCTCAAACTTCTGGCCTCAAGTGATCTGTCTGCTTAGGCCTCCCAAAATGCTGGGGTTACAGGTGTGAGCCACCATGCCCAACCATCTTTTTACTTTGTTGATGGTATCCTATGAACTACTGAAAGTTTTAATTTTGATAAAGTCTAATTTGTGTTTTTTTAATTCCTTGCGCTTTTGGTGTCATATTTGAGAAACCATTGATTAATTCAAGGTCATGAAGATCTATACCTGAGTTTTATAGTTTTGGCTCTTACATTTATTTATTTATTTTTATTTTTATTTTTTTTTGAGACAGAGTCTTGCTCTGTTGCCCAGGCTGGAGTGCAGTAGCGTGATCTCGGCTCACTGCAACCTCTGCCTCCCAGGGTCAAGTGATTCTCCCGCTTCAGCCTCCTGACTAGCTGGGATTACAGGCATGTGCCACCACGCCTGGCTGATGTTTATATTTTGAGACAGAGTTTTGCTCTTGTTGCCTAGGCTGGAGTACAATGGCACGATCTCATCTCACCGCAACCTCTGCCTCCCAGGTTCAAGCGATTCTCCTGCCTCAGACTCCCTAGTAGCTGGGATTACAGGCATGCGCCACCATGCATGGCTAATTTGGTATTTTTAGTAGAGACAGGGTTTCTCCATGTTGGTCAGGCTGGTCTCCAACTCCTGACCTCAGGTGATCCGCCCACCTTGGCCTCCCAAAGTGCTGAGATTATAGGTGTGAGCCACCACGCCAGGCCTAGGGTGTTTTTTTTAATTCCATTTTGAGTTGATTTTTGTATATGGTCTGAGGTAGGTGTTCATATTTATTCTTTTGCATGTAACGTCCACTTGTCCAAGCACCATTTGTTGAAAAGACTACTCTTTTCCCTATTAGTGTTGGCACTCTTGTTGAAAATCAATTGACCATAAATATAAGGGTTTATTTCTAGACTCTCAAATATATTCCATTTGTCTAGCCTCATGACAGTATGACACTGTCTTGATTACTGTGGCTTTGTAATAAATTCTGAAATTCGGAGGTGTGAGTTCTTTAGTACTGTTCTTTTTCAACATTGCTTTGTGCATTCTGGATCCCCTGTATTTTCATATGAATTTTAGGATCAGCATGGTAATTTCTGCAAAATTTTTTCTCATTTCTTTCAGTCTTCATTTCTCTTTTGTTTATTTGTTTAGACAGAGTTTAGCTCTATTGCCCAGGCTGGAGTGCAGTGGCACGATCTAGGCTCACTGCAACCTCTGCACCTTGGGATCAAGCAATTCTCTCACCTCAGCCTCCCAAGTAGCTGGGATTACAGGCGTGCACTACCACACCCAGCTAATTTTTGTATTTTTAGTAGAGACAGGGTTTTACCATGTTGGCCAGGCTGATCTTGAACTCCTGACCTCAAGTGATCCACCTGCCTCAGCCTCCCAAAGTGTTGGGACTATAGACATGAGCCACTGCACATGGCCCAGTCTTTATTTTTAAAACATAAGGTGTTATTGACATTTTACATAGTATAAAATTGGTCCCAAATGCTGAAGATAGATGTTTAGAAAGTAAAACATGCAAAATATAGTTCTTAGAACTACAATCATGTTGTATAATAACATAAAAATCATAGTAGATTACATTATACCATAGCATCATCCAGAACAAGTGCTTCAAAAGTAAGGTTTTACATATTCACTCAATACTACTAGTTTGGAAAAAATTATGAATCTTTATATTTCGGGGAAAACAGATGCTTAATTTTTTTGATCAAACTCCAGTGTTATACAATGGAGAAGACATAATGAATTGGTTAAGTTGTAGAGTCAGACTGGCTCAGCTCAAATTGTGACTTGAGCACTTACCAGCAATATGGCCTTGAGCAAGTACTTAACATCTGTAAAATGGGGATAACAGTAACTATCATAGTATAGTAGCAGCAGAGGGCTGTTGTGAGGATTACGGGAGGAAACACGTGAAATATTTATTAAAACAATGCCTGGCACACAATAAGTACTCAATAAGTGTTAGCCCTTAGAAGTGTTGTCAAGATTTTATTCATGCCAGTCTTAAGATTTGAAAAGACTTTAAAATTCTTTTTTTTTTTTTGAACTGGCATTGGAATGCAAGAATTAGGAAAAATAAAACAAAAACCCAATTCCATGCTTATATTGAATGTCTGTGAAGCACTACAGAATACATTGAGATTTTTTTAAAAAGTGACACTTCCGTCAGGGAGCTTAGAAATTTACTTAAGGATGGGGAAAATACAAACAAAAAGCTGTCATACATGATCGATAAAGAGAACGTTTATAATAGAAGTTCTACAAAATAAAATGTTATTTGGTTTTAAAGGAAGATAGCTCATATAAGGTTATGGGGATTAGGCAAGTCTTCCTGGAGGAGGTGGCATTTTGGATGAATTCTAAAAGTCTGATTTATATACAGGCAGCGATAAGGTAAGTATCTGAACTAATAAGAAACAACATAAAAACTGAAAGACAGGGTCCCTGGTACTGTTTTCTAAACAAAAGTGGGGTTGGGGCAGGGGCAGTCCCCACAGGGCACAGTTGAGGTGCATGTGGCTGGTTTTGGTTAACTGGCTAGGGAGCACTGCTGGTATTTAGTAAGGGGGTGATGCTAAACATTCTGCAGATGACTGAGGGCTGTAATGGTCAGGCTGAAATGTATACTTAAGTGGATGCCTAGGAGAGACACAGGAAGAACTGCTATGAAGGAAAAAACAAAGGTTGTAGAAATCAGAAGATCAAGGGTTTAGTTTTAACACTCTAAAATATGAAGATTTAAAATTGGAATGTGATTTGTCAAGCCCTATTCTTAGACTCTGTTTTACCTAGATATAATTCTATAGATTCTATGCATATATTTAGTGATTTATGCAAATAGTGAATTTAGATGGGGCAGAGAAAGAGTAGGTCATTTAATTCATGTGTTCTTAACCTGATGAACCCACGAATAGAATTTAGAGTTTCATGAACTTGGGTTGGAAAACATTTACATCTTTATTTTTACTAACATCTAACTGAAATATAGTATTTCCTTTCATTAAGAATATAGACAACAAAGTGTAACAGTGTTAGCAGTGGCTAAAACATTACCACTCATAGAAATGATAGATATTTTTATATTACAGTTAATATAGATATCTTGAAGTATTCACACTGCTTTGAAATTTTGGTAGATTTTGCTGCTAGGATTTTTTAGTGTGTTGATAGAGAAGCAGAGAAGCAAATATATTACTATAATTACAAATTAAAAAAATTTTAATAACCATTCCATTTAGTTATGCACATTTAAATTTACATTTAAAAGCATTTTTATATCGCGCCATTGCACTCCAACCTGGGTAACAAGAGTGAAACTCCGTCTCAAAAAAAAAAAAAAAAAGCATTTTTATGAGAAGGAGACACTAGACTTTACTAAACTCCCAAATGATGTAAAGTGAGGAAGTTTGGGAAATAGAATGGTAGAATGTTGTGAGAATGATAGGAAAAACAGAATTTCAAGGCTGAAATATGGAGTTGGAGCATTCTGAGTGAAATAGATGGTGTAAGCATCTGCAGAAGAGAGTGTGAAGTGATAATCAGCATCTGGAGGTGGGAATGCAAAACTACCTGAATCAGAGGGATTTAAATGGAAGGAGAAGTCTCCTTTCTGGCTAAGTTTAGGAGAGAATTAGTACTGCCAGGAAAATGAAAGTTTGAGTCAATGTTAAGAGATAGAGGATTAATGATTGACAATGGCAACAACTGACATTTATTGGGTGCTTATGCCATTTTACAGATGAAGAAATTGAGGGTCTGATACATTAATATGCCAAGTTAGCACAGTTGGCAATCTGGAGATCTGAGATTTAAACCTCTCCTGATTCCAAAGCGTCCTCCAGTTTTCCCTACATCATATTGAATTAGATGTTCCAAAAGACCAAGAGGAAGAGGCTAGAGAAAATGGCACGTGAGGACTGAGCCCGATGGGGATGAAAGCAGGGAGACTGTGGAAGGGACATCTTTTACATAGTTTTGGAAAATGGGTTAAAGAAACAGTCTGGGTGGTAGGCTGGAGGAGGTGAGGAGATGAGGTGGCCTTGACGAAAATTTGCTTATTTTTTAGTGGCATTGAGAATCTAGTTCCTATCTTTTCAGAAACTGTTACACAGATGGAAAATTTACATAAGATGCTCCTTTTCTCTCTTCTTTTGGCATAGTATTCCTGCCCACCCTGAGGTGGGGAACTGCTCTTAGTAGTAGCTTTATGAGGTGACATTTTGAGCCTTCTCTTCTTTGTCTGGCCTCAGACCCCAATTTTCTAGAGGCTGCAATTGAGAAAGACCCCCTTTTTTTTTTTTTACTTCTTTTTTCTGATAGAGCTCAGATGAGAGAAAGACCTTTTGTTACTGTACAATAGGGGGAAAACTCTCAGTGGTATAAAACAGACTGAGGACTTTGCAAAATATAGCAAGTTCATGTCTGCTAATATGTTAAGTTATTTGGCCTTTCTAGTTTAAGTAGTGATTTGTTGTTTTCAGGCTAATCCAAATTCTTGTATTAATAGGAGCACGGCCCTGGGTTTCTTCATCTGTCTGGGAAAAAATTACTTGTTTGATGGTAAACAAAGAACAGAAGAATTGGTTCATTGTCCTCATTTTAAAAAAAGATGGTATGAAGCAATAGTGGAATAATTTTAATTGTAACCATCTAACACTTGCCATCAGTAAGATCATTTGTGTGCTGATTTTAGGAAATGGAGTATTAAAGAGTACATAGTGCATTAGAAATGCAAAACATGACCACATGTTCTCAGGATTTTGTCAGTGTTACATGAAAGAGCACTTGTATTGGGATGCTCGGCTCTGAGGGTATTCTCTGTTCAGTGTGTATTTACAGAGATGTATGAATATTTGATTAATGAGTCATGGTCTCCGGAGAAATTTAATAACTGTATTGCTGTACAAAGCCAGGCCCTTAACTGTTAACACAGCTGCCAATAGTGTCTTTGACATTGCGGCCCTTTCTGAATCTAATATATTCTGTGGAGTAAATTCCTTGGTTAAAAGGGGATCTGTGAGAGACATTCAGTTATCTGTTTTGAACTTCACTTAATTTACAGGCTCTGATTTGTAAAGATTTTTCCAGTGAAAACAAGCAGTGATAGGGAAACTTAAAAATGAATTTTTAAAAAATGATTATTTTTTCCAGAAATAAGTTGGAAAATCATTGATAAATAAAAAAAGCAGTTGGTTATCCTCTTCAAGATTATCTGTTGGGGATTTAGTAATAGTTTTTATCTTGTTCGTCATCTAAGAAATATCCACAAGAAGTAGAAATATAAGATGTATTTGTGATTTGGATATGTAGATCTCAGATCTATTAGGGTCATAATCTAAATTCATTATTAAACATAATTTAGTGCTTTTTCAGCAATAATTGAAGGCTAATTTATCCTTTCTTCATTCTTTTGTTTTTAATATCTATGGAGAAATCAATTCTGACTTTCAAAGTTAGGTAGGTATTTTAGTAATGTTACTTAAGTTTAACTGCTTGAGTAACAGGGAGAAATGTCAAAAAAAGATAAATTTAGTGCAGGAGCTTTCGCTGGAAGCTGTAACTGCAGGTTAGAATTATCCATGCTATGCAGAATTTCCTGCAACACTTCTCCTTAGGGCCACAATGCATTACAGCAGACGTATAATGAAGCTGCTATAAAATCTCTGGTAATTAAGGGGGATTTGACAGTAATTGCAACAGTGAATCAACTTAATTATTACCTGCTTCAAAGAGAGCTAACCTGATGTTATAATCTAACCTTTTCTACTTTTAAAATGGGAGATTAAACAAGTATATGTAGCATTTAAGAATTAAATCTGTTGAGATAGAATTGTATTAATATACTTCTAATATATACTTTGTGCACATGTACACATCAGCTTCTCAAGAACTAGCACCCAGCTCTCTGTGATCCATTAAAGTTATTTGGTATGCTCTGGAAATTAAACCAAAGGCACATCTCTTATTCAAGTCAGCTTCTCCCTAAGCCACAAACAGACCTGGGTTGTGGTTAACCTGACTTCCACAAAATAAAAAATGCTTTCTTAATATTAGCACATAAAGCAAAGAAACACCAAAATTATTATCATTGCTTACATATAGGTAGACCATCTCATAGAATCTTAAAATCTCATCAAAAGCTGAAAATAAAGCCAGGTGTGGTGGCATATGCCTATAATCCCAGATACTTGGAAAGCTGAGGCAGGAGGATTGCTTGAGTCCAAGAGTTCGAGAATGTAATGAGCTATGATCACACCACTGCATTCCAGCCTGGGTGACAGAGTGAGACCCTGTCTCTAACTGATATGAAGGTAAACATTTAGAATTGTTGAGAGCTCTTATCTAACTTGGTATATCCAACTCGGCACAAGGATCGCAATACCCATTTCAGCCTAAGTTATGTCGAGGGTAACACTTTTTATAAACGATCTCCTCTCACTTCCTATTGCCTGCTATCTTCCCCCAAGAATGGGAGTGGAGAGAGACAAAAGTAGTGGTTTTGATATGAATTCATGTCATACACCATGTATTACCAGGTAGCTACTAAATGTAATCAATACCAGGTTCTGCATTTATGGTTTGGCTCCCTCTCTGGCGGATTTCCCCAACTCTCTTTTCTGCTTTTAAGCCTTATCATACTTGTGTCTTCATTGGCTTTAGCTTTACTACTACTTTCAGTGGCGAAAACCACAATTACTTTTGCATCAACCTAATAGCTCTCTTAACTCTCCAATTAAAGCAAGATTGGTCCACAGTAGTTTTGTTTTGGAATTGAATCTTTTGGTTTGGTTTTGTGTGTGCATATGTAGAGACCTAATGAAGTGACCCAATTCACTGGAGGTGATCGATTAGGCATAGGATTGGTACAGTTTGCGGATGGAATGATCTCATCCTCGACCAATGTTTTCCACACTAAAAGTATGTTCACATGAACACGAACCAGAATTGAGTCTTCATCTGGGGCAGCAATAGGTTAGCTGCCCAGGACCCTTGGACAGGCTTTGATCATTGATCTTATAAGATTTCGTCTTCTGGTGTATTGCAAATTCAGCCTGGAATCCCTGAAGGAAGATTGAGAGCACAGGTTATATACCTTGTTCTCTAATGTTTTCTTGCCACTAATCAAACTCTCTCTTAATGTAGGAGGCGAATAGGCATGGTCAATAATTGACTAATGAATAGGGAAATTAAATAATGAATTATAATTTTGATTTGCTCACTGGACTGACCTGGGGCAAATTGTCTAGAACCTCTTTCTGTTTTATTCTTACGCTAGACTGAAACACACTACTTCACAGGGATCTTCTAAAATCTGGTCCTCTTTTTGGTCTGTTAGAAAATTTTCATGAGGCAGGGCACCAAAGTAGTGTCCTTAACAGGTTAACACAACTTCCAAAGGTGCCCATTTTATGATCAAGGATTCTCCTATTCCATGTGAGGCATGGTTGTCTTTAATTCGTGCTCATAACTTATAATTTACCAGGGATCAGTTACCTATATAGTAGTTATACCTGATTGTTTTGTCTTTCGGATGGTTCATTCCTTGTAAATAGTGAGCAGAGAAAGTTAAAAGGTATGAAGCTCAAACCAAATGATTTTCACTTGATAATCAATGTAATGAGGCTATGGGAAGAAGGTGGATCACTCACTATTCTAGGAACTTTATATGCATTATTTCATTTTCATACCAGAAACAAATCTGTGCTTTGTAGAGAAGAAACTTGAGACTTAGATTAAGAAAATTGCCCAAGGATATCCAGTTTATAAATGATACATTCAGGATTCGATCCTAGATCTATTTGATTCCATAAGTAGTTGAAACTACTAAATTTTGGATTTGTTTATGGAATTAATGAACCATATTGCTTCTTTCTGAGATATCACAGGTAGAAATGTACCGGTGAATATATATGGGGTTTCACTGAAGACCTCCCTGAAATACGATGTATTTTTAATGTCAGCATTTTCAATGTCAGACATAATTAAGAACCAATAAGTTTTGAAACTGTTACCTTACAGGTTATTGCTCCCTTTCAGTTCCTCTCAGGTCTTTTCCACAAGCAAAACATGTACTGACTTCTTATGAACTTTATGAAGAATGGGTATCTATTTAGAGACCTGCATGGTAAAGACAAATTGTCATACTTCTTTGTTCTTATAGAATGATGGAGTAAAAAAAAGTTAGGATTATGCTTTCTGGCTTTCTGAGAGAAAGTTAATTATACAACCATCTCAATTATTCAAGGACAGAATATTAGATTAAGGATATATTCATTCCTGCCTTGGGCAATAGAAAAGGAGTTTTTTCAGTTGGCACTAAGGTGATCATAATAAGGGATTAAGAGAGAGTTGGGATCACCTCAAAAAATGACCTGTCTTTGAAAGGTGGCAAAGTTTTAAAGAACTTTAAGGATTGTCTAGTCCATTGGCTTTTTACAGATGAGGAAATAGATGAGGCCCAAAAGGATAAAATTACTTGCCCAAGTTACACAGCTACCTATGACAGAGGTGTTATTAGAATCTGGCTTATTTTAGCTGAGAAAATTTATCTCAAAGCGTTTGTTTGGCAACTTTAATATAAATAGCAGAACATCTGACACCTTTTAAATAATCTAATCTTATTTAAGTAAATTAGGTTGTTCAGTTGATTTTCCAGACTACAGTTCTGAAAAGGGATAGAATTCTTATTACAGAAACTGATTCCTCTGTTATCCAATTACAGCCTTGATGTAGATTTGGGATATTGAGTAAAGTTTAAAAGAAAACGTAAATAGCAGCGGGAATCAGTCTGAGCATCTTTTCAACAATATTTCAATCCCTGCCTCCAACTTGTATCTTGGCTTTTTGTTTTAGTGTTATTGGGACACTTCTGCAAGAAGCATAGGAAACTAGGTAATTGCCAGTTGTCATAACTTGAAAAGGAGGGTAGGATCTGAAAAGAAAAGGAATGGAGATTTTTATTATAAAATCTCTATTTCAGTGATCTATTGCTGTGTAATAAATTAATGTCTTAACCTAATAAGGACATGTTATTCCTAATGATTCTGTGGTTGATTGTGCTCAGCTGTGAGGTTCTTCTGCTCCACATGTTGAAGCTGCAGTCATTCATCTAGCTGATTTCAGCTGAGAGTTGGCCTGGAGTTTAAACATAGGGGATGGTCTCTCATTTTTCAAGACTACTCTCCAAGTGACTTCTCACCATTTGGCAATCTAACCCAAATTTTTCTACAGCATGGCAGCTGGCTCTGAAAAACGCAAATGCGATAGCTTCCAGGACTTGTTAAGACTTGCGCTAGGATCTGGCACAGTGGCACTTCTGCCACATTCTACTGAGCAAAACAAACCCAGCTCAGATTCAAGTGTAGGGGAAATAGATTCCATTTGTTGATAGGAGAAATGGTAAATAATTTTTTTGGCCATCTTTAATCTATCACTATTCCAAATTGTTAGGATCTCAGTTTTCATTTCTCAGCTAATCTTTTATCTGAACTTTCTTAACACTTCAATATCCACATCAAATATTTAACAAATGCCAGTATTTCCTTAGTCCAAGCAGTAACCCATTTCTTTCCTCGGTTCCTCCCAAAACAAAGAAATTCACAGACATACATGACTTAGGAAAACAGTAATATTATGCCTTCATGAAATCCTTGATTTCAGATATGACAAGAAGATTCCTAATTATCTGTTTTGGAGCTGAAGTAGATTTCCAGCCCCTTTTACTTTTTAAGGGTGTAAAAACAGCCTCAAGTCCTAGGAAATTTAAATTCTGGAATAAAAAGAAGTATGAACATGTGAGAGTGAGCCAGAGAGAGAATTTTGGCTGGAAATTTAGATGAATAATTTGGTCCAGCAAGAAGACCCTATCCATTTTCCCTTGGCTGCTTAATTCTAATTTCTCTAATAGAGTCTAAATTTAGAGAATCATCTTCTCTGACCAGGTACCCCTCTGCCAGAACAACAGAAAGTGCCAAACTGCCTCAGCCGTGATGGCCAGTTTGACATGGAAACATTGTAAAAATAGCAATGAGGGATCAGCTTTGCTTCCCCATAACTTTGTTTTTTATATAATTATGTAGGATCTACACACAGGCACCCATGTCTGCTTTTCTGCTGCAAATGTATTCATTACAGAACCAGGCAGGCCCACTTACTGAAGCATTTAGACAATGGTGGGTATCCGTGTTATGGAGTGGATTACACTGTAAAGACAGCAATGTGATTTTGAATCCCCTTTTCCCTGTAGGCACCAGCAGAATCACCAAGAGGCAGCCTGTTCCCCCTCAAATGAGGTATAGCAGTTTATCATGTCAGACTACGCCACAGAGGGTTAAGGCTATATGGCTTCTGGCTGTCAGGACCAGGATTTCATCTTGGGGCCCCTCAGGCCATATGGAGGAAGCCTCAAAAGTTCATTCTGCTTTTTCTATTGTCTTCTATCCTTTCTCCATTCCCATCCCAGTGTCCTCTTTTGACCAACCTTATAGCCTAAATCCAAATCATGTGTGCGACAGAAGCTTCGTAAGATTTTCCTTCTATTCATTAAGAGAAGCCCCTCCATTGTGTCTAAATAAAGTTAGTACACACAAATATGAGATGATCCATTTTTATTTTAATTTATAAATTTTAATATATCTCTACAAACTTAAGGAACTGTCTTGTAACCTTTGGAACAATTCTGCGGAAATAATTTGAAATTATTTCTGCTGACTAGAGACAATCTACGGAGGCAGGATCATGAGAGGAAAAATATACATATGTAATTCTTCTGTGAAGCTACAATATTAAGATTCTGTTCACGGCTCCTATTAGAGTTCATCACGACCTATTTCAGATTTTGCACACCGTAATCGTTTCATTGTGAAAATCTTTTGTGTCTATTTTCTGAATTGCTATGTTGTCTATAAATATTTAGTGATAATTCATGATTGGGTTGTATTTACCCCTGTAGTTATGTATTACAAATGAAACGACAGCATCTGCTGAAATTAAAAGTGGCCACATTTTCACTGGAGCTTAATTAAATGCCAAAATTTATCTACATTAACAACAAAGTAGTGAAATTTATTGATCAATTCACATGATATAAGTTGACAAATGGCTTAAGCAATTTCCATAATTTTCTACACGTGTTAAAATTTGTAATGAAAAAGAACACTATATTAACATTAAATGAGAGCTGAAAGGGAGGTTTTGTACTGGGGCCAGTGCCCTGGAGCAGTGTACTTTGTTTCCCGGGCCCTGTCCAGGCTTGCTGTTTGAGCTGGGTACAGATGGGTCTCTGACAGTCCTACAGCTGTTCTCCTAATTGTCCATTAAGTGTTCTATTGATTCTCTGATTCAAAGTACATGTCTTTCAGCTCAAGCTATCGTGTGAAGTGGCAGACACATTCCTTGTAGAATGACAGAGCTGCTTGAAACCTAAAAATGTGGTCTGCCAGTTTCAATTGAGGATCCTGCTTTCAAAGGAGAAGGCTTGGTTAGAGGCGCTTTGTAATAGCTGGTTAGGTTATATTTTCTAAACTTTTAGCATCAATCAATTAAAGCAGCAGCAGCATGGAGAGTTTTAATTCCTGGTTAAGCATCTGCAGATTGCACTTGGCCAATACAGGGCAGGGCGAGGGGATGGGGATTGGTAATAGAAGATCAGCCTCCTTTAGCTCTATGCAGATTTTTTTCCCCTCTGCATCTGACATGCGCAAAGTCATTTTCATTTGACTTGCAAGTTCACTTTTTGCATTTTTTAAAAATTGAGATCATCTGCAATTCTAGATTATGCCAGTCAGAAGCCTGTTTAAAATCATCTCTCTTTAATCTGGAAAGTGAAAGATAAGATGCATATCTGTTGCGAGGACCATAAATCTTCAGAGAAACAAATAACCATAGATAAAACTGTAAAAGTTATTTAGTACTACACTGGAAGAGGTTTATTAATCTAAAATTTCCAGTCCATTGTGTCATGATTTGGTTAGCACTCTGTATCTCATTTTGTGCAACTGTACCTCAAGCAAAGATCTGATCTCTTCAGAGTTTGAACTTTATCAGTTGTGTAGTTCAGTCATAGTCTAGGTTCAAGGAATAAAACAAAAGCTGCTATCCAAAAAAAAGTCCACGACTATGGTTTGGGTTGCCCCCAATAGTATGTACTTTCTTTTCTTAATAAAATGACACATCCTAATGCTTTTACTGTCTAGATTTAGCTCCTAATTACTCTGTAATATATTTCAATAGAAAACAGTCTTATTATCTAGTAATCTTTCATCCATAAATGAAATGAACAAATAATGTTAGTTGTCTCCTGTGTATCATTAACTTAATTAGGAGCCACCCCAAAGGCCTTCATCACAGTTGAGGTTCTCTGGTATGATTTTAGCTTATGTTAAGTTTGTAGATTCGTCGAGATTTTCAAAGGGAAAAAGACTATCAAAAAAGACTGTATTTAAATCTGTTTTATGTATTAAATATACATATTTCAATGTGTAAACATGAGAAATATATATTAAAGAAAATCACTTTAAGGGAAGGATTAATTAAAAACTGTTTCCCACAATTAGCTGTTCATTTTTTTTTTAATGTCACTTTTGTATCTTTGGACAATAGCTTCTTTGGAAGAATACTCTCTTCTCTTTTCCTCTCATTGTTGGTTAAGGAGCATGGCCACTAAACTCGTGTTCCTTTTGTCAAAAAGCAAATGATTTGTATCCTGATGCTCCGTCTGAAGCGTGGCTCTTTTTACTCTGGCCCTCCCAGTCTATAAGCCTCCATGCTGTAGCATCCTAAGTAGGAAGTGAGTTGCCTGCCGTTAAGAGTTGATGAAATAGGGAGGAAATATATGTACTTTTAATGTGATGTATTTAGGATGTGGAAGCATCAGGAATTAAATAATTTATTTGCTTTTAAAATATTTGTTTTGAAATTACAGTATATGTGAATGAATGCAATATGTGGTATGCATTACAGAATCTAATCTGAATTTAGGGATTTATGTGTTTTCAGAATGTGGAAGCTTCAAACAAAATGTCTTCTTACCAAAGGATGATAAATATTCCCTATCTGCTTTTTCTTGGAAAACAAGTGAAAAATCTATTTCTAACATAGTAATATAGTATATATTGATACCTGCAAAACATTATGTGAATCTACTTAGATGCCAGCACTTTCAATTACACTGTTAGCCAGTTTTTAAAAAAGATTTTTAGAAGCTTTCAACTGTAGACTTTTGTCTTGTTGAATGAACTTCAGCTACACTAAATTTTAAGTAAATTTGTGATGACTGAGCAATATACATTGGCTGAGCTAGAATCCAATAACCCACAGGACAAATTAATTTTCAACAAAAAGGGCAGAAACCTCAAGTGCCATGAGTATATGGAGTCTCATTCTATCTCTCTGGAGCCATTTTTGCAAATCACTACAGCTATTCATAATCTAAATCAGTCTCCTTTAGCAGCAGAAAGATCTTTTTTCATGACAAAACAGAAGATGACATTCATTAGTGCCTAACTTGCATAAGCTACCTTAAATTTATTGGTGCTCTTCTACTTATCTGGGTAAGAATTCCTTTGTCTACAGCTATAGGAAAATTCCAGTTGTACTACTTAAAAATATAAATTGTCACTTTTATCAGAACTTTTGGCAGTTTACTTTATTTTAGAAGTAAAACTGTGGTTAAGGTTTTAAGACTTCCAATGGGCGTTGTTTCAATCATATTTAATAGATGCCTAGGATAGTAATAGGATTATGTATAAGCTTCTGTGCTGAAAAACATTCACATTTTTATCCGTGTACTGCTGGGGAGGTTTGTCGGGGAATCAACCTTTGCAGTGGTGGCTGTGCCTATGTGCATTGTATTACCTGCTAGGTGTGAGCAGACTTAATATCACCCAGCTGGTTTGCTCATCATATTCAAGGGCTATGTATGATTTTAAAAAGGGGGCAAGATACTTAGAAGACACCATTTTGAAATGTCCCATAAGCTGTAATAAACCTTTTTACCAGCGAGTGGGAAACTTAGTTTTATATTATGTTCATAACCTTCTGATGAGACTCCTTCTTTTGTTAGTCAAAATTTCTTTCCAGTTTATAGGAACCAGCCTTGAATCTATCTGGAAAAATTAAGTTGTTACGGTATCGGTAGGACCATGCTTTTTGTTTTCTGTTCCCTCTTACCTCTACTATGCTGGTTAAAAAAAAATGTGGAAAAACTGAGTGTACATACAGTTTACAATGACAGTTTTGTCTGTCTTCTGACAATCGGATCCTTGGCCTGGTGGAACAGTGAGGAGTATTACCTAGCAAGAGTTATTTTGGTAGGATGAGATGGCAATATTGTGCGTCTACGTAGAGGAGGAGGAGGAGGAGGAAGAGAATGTGAGTATTGACCTTAATAGGACCTGACTTGGCTAGGGGTTGAAAAGAGCCTGAGATAGCAATGAAGATCTATTTTTCAGGGCTTAAAACATAATTTCTGAGTATTTGGGGTGATGGTATTGTATGATAGCCAAATCCTAAACAAATCTTTCACTAACACTTCTTTCTTCTGTGACTACATAGCATCTCTAACGTCTGAATTCACATTTCTGTCTGTTGCTAGTCATCATTTATCACAGACGGTGACATTCAGGCCAGCCTTGGATATGACCTGGAGTGAAGGGAGAATTGAATAATACAAGTGGTGTGGCTCACTATTTGGAAGAAGTCTTGTGCTTTAAAAAAAATGTATCCCGTGTTCACAAGACAGAGCTTTTCTGTAAACTGACTGGTTCATGTTAACGAATGTATTTGTAACCCCGGTGTCAGTCATTGTGATCTAACCAATTGAGCTAATTAGGCTAGTCACATGTTATTAAATACTCATCCATAAAATCTCCACAAAAATGGAATTTTAAAGTCAATCAATGCCTTTTTTTTTTTGGTGTTGGAAGATTATGTCAACGAGCAAGAACAGAAATAGAGCTCCAGCATAATCATAGGTTAAAAGCAACATGCTAGGGTCTTCTCTGCCATGGAGTCAGCTTCCCATAAAAGATCTCTCTCCTGTTTTTCTATTTTCCAAGGCAGAGTGTGCTCCAGATCTCCACTTCCAGGGTTCTGATACTACCTCTGCCACTTTCTTGCTGTGTGACCTCGTGCAAGTTATCTAATCTTCCTGTGCCTCAATTTTTATTTCTGGTGCATTACAGTGATACCTTTCATATAGCATTGGTAGGGGTCTTGAATGAGTCAATACTGTTGGTGTCAACCTACTACTCTTGTGCCATGTTGTTATATGCAATGATCAATTCATAGTTTTCTTTTTATTTGCCTCATTAGCACTATTCAATACAGTTACCACTCTTCTTTCTTGAAACACTCTTCTCTTGGCTTGCAAAATACCCTGCTGCCCTGGTTTTTCTCTTGTTTCAGAGTTCCTCCTCAATTTCTCTTCATCTCTCCAATCTGTCAATATTGGAGTGCCTTGGAGCTTAGTCCTTAGTCTCTTTTCTTTTCTTTTGAGCCTTGTTGATGTCCTCTAGGTTCATGACTTTAAATGTCATCTATATGGCTGCTATTTCCAAACTGATAACTCCAGCTTGGATCTCTCCCCTTAACTGGCTGCTTGACCTCTCCAGTTGGCCATCTGGTAGGCATCTGAAATTTAACACAATCAAAGCTTAAGTCCTGATTGAACCCTCCTTTCCCCAAAATTCTAAACAAATCTTTCACTAACACTTCTTTTTTGCAGTCTTCTTTTGCAGTCTTCTATTTCAATGAATGGCAAGGCTGTCCATTCAGGTGTTCAGGCCAGAAACCTTGGAGTCATCCTTGATTTCCCTCTCTCATTCTCGCTCCTTGTGTCAATTCTATCAGCAATAGTCCTGCAGTGAAAATTGCCAGCACTCTCCCTCCCATCTAGAAGTTTCTGTCTTCATTCTTTGCTTTACATTTCTTCATAGCACTTATCACCATCTGGAAATCTGTGTTTTATTTGTTTGCTTATTTATTGAGTTTTCCCTTACAAAAAGTAAATGTCTAGAGAGCAGGGCTTTTTGTATATTTTGCTTACTGTTGAATCCTAGCATCTAGGGGTTCCTAGCACATAATGAACACTTAATAAATGCAAACCACTATTTTATCCCAATTATAAAGTTGCATTGTGCATAATATAGGATAACTCCATGTAAAGAGGCTCCTTATGCATATTAATAACCCTATAATTCTATACAGTAAAACTCTTTTATTATTTTACTATAGCCTCAAACTATCCCTTTTGGATTACCCCAGTACTTCACCATGCTTTGTATGTAGTATATCCTCAAATGTTTGGTGAATAAGTGTTTCAGTTTTTGACTTGAGAATTTCCTTTTTGGAAAATCAAGACTAATGGCTCAATAGTTTTTGGGACTAACTTTCTGCTTAAAGCTTTTCAAGACAAAAGCAAAAATGACAGTAGGAATTTATGGGTTAAAATTTCCCCTTCTGGTGGCATGCACTTTAGGAGGCCAAGGTGAGGAGATCGCTTTGAGCTGAGGACTTTAGGACCAGCCTGGGCCACATGGTGAAACCCCATCTCTACTAAAAATATTCTAAAAATTAGCTGAGTGCAGTCCCAGCTACTTGGGAGGCTGAGGTGGGACAATCACTTGAGTCTGGGGCTCAAGGCTGCAATGAGCTGAGATCATGCCACTGCACTCCAGCCTGGGCAACCAGAGTGAGACCCTGTCTCAAAAAAAAAAATTCCCTTTCTGCCTTTTGTCTTTGTTCTTAGCTCTGGGTTCCCTTTATTTAACTTAAAATTACTGAGCAATTTCAGGTGTTTTAATTTTGTTTTCTACCATAGAATCCTTTTGTCATATCAATTCAACAAATACTTGACAGCTCTAGTGTGTGCTAAGCACTGTGCCAAGGGTTAGGGATCTGTAGAGGAATATTACTTGGCTCTTACCTTTGAGGAGCCCAAGAAGGTGAAGAAGGCAGGCATGTAAAATAATTACATTTCTTTTTTTTCCCTTAGAGATGAGGTCTTGCTATGTTGCCCAGGCTGGAGTGTAGTAGCTATCCACAGGCACAGTCATAGTGCCCTGCAACCTCAAACTGCTGGGCTCAAGTGTACCTCCTGCGTCAGCCTCTCAAGTAACAGGGACTACAGGTGTATGCCACCACACCCAGTTAACATTTCAATATGGTGTAGTAAATGCTATAATGGAACCATGTAGAAAGGTACAGAGGTAGCGTAGGAAGAAATAATTAACTCTGAAGGTGGCATGGGTTGGGGAGGAAGTTAAAAGAAAGCTTCCCTAAAGGTTATGCCCAAGCAAACCGATTATAAAAGGAAACATATAAATAGGAGTTTTTCCAGTAGATAACGTGGGTTCCGGAGAGGGTGAAGGCATTTCAGACAGAGGGAACAGAATATGCAAAGACACAAAGATGCATAATAGCATACTGTGTATAGAAAATTACAAATAATTTGGTATTGTTGAAGCACAAAGTGTGTGTGTGTGTAAGGGGTTGGTGCTATGTATGGGAAGTCACAGAATATGAGGCTGCAGGGCTTTCCATGCAGCATTAAGAGCTGTTATTATTTTATGTAGTGGGAGCTATTTAAGAAAAGGAGCATGGGTCTGTAATATTTGTGCTTTCTGAAAATTACTCTGCCTGCTCTATTGAGGATGTATTGATGAAGATAAGAGTGGAGGGATGGAGTTTACTTGGAAGGCTATTGAAAGAGTTCCTGGGTAAGATGATGATGATGGTAGAACCCTCTACCTTTGAACAAGCTCTATTAGAAAATTTTACTTTATACCAAGTCAAAATTGGTATTCTGTCATTTGTTCTGGTATATCCCATCAGACCATACAAATGTGATTCTTTTTCAAGAAGTCTTACTCAGGAATTAGAAATGACTTTCATGTTTCCCCAAGTTTACTAATATCTTGCTGCTCCTTGTGAGACATAGTTCCAGACCCCTTACCACCGTGGTCATGATCCTTGGACATGCATGGAATATCAGTGTTACTCTTAAGATACGGCCCCAACAATCTATTATAACACTGTGCACATGATCCGGCCACAAAAATCCAATGATCCTAATAAGCTTTTTCATCAGTGCAACCTGAGGTGTTTAGTTGTTTTTTAGCAGCCAAATCATTGTCACTTGCTGAATGTCTGGTCACCAAAACCTCAAGCTTTCTTATCCTGTCTATCCCATCCAGTTCAATTGATATTTACAATCTAGGCATAGGACTTTACATATATTTCTGTTAAATTCATCTTCTTGGGTTTGTAGACCCAGAGTTTTTTTGTTATGAAAATTTAAAACTGATCCAAGATTCAAAAGAATTATATTAACCATGCCTTTAGATTTGTGTCATCTGCAGTTGGATAAGCTTTCTTTCTTGATGGTTACTCTAGTTGACTCCTTTGTCTTTTTTTTTTTTTTTTTTTGAGATGGATTCTCACTCTGTCACCCAGGCTGAGTGCAATGGGGCAATCTCTGTTCACTGCAACCTCTGCCTCCCAGGTTCAAGAGAGTAGCTGGGATTATAGGCGTGCACCACCATGGGCCCAGCTAATTTTTGTACTTTTAGTAGAGACTGGTTTTGTCATGTTGGTCAGGCTGGTCTCGAATTCCTGACCTCAGGTAATCTGCCTGCCTTGGCCTTCCAAAGTGTTGGGATTACAGGTGTGAGCTACCGTGCCAGGCCCTGCATTCTTTCTTAACATTCATCTGTTTATACTCCTGTTTTGTCTTGAATTTTCCTAATTTCAGGGTAGCTCAGGAACTTTAATTGATGGTTTGTTCTGCTGCTGAAGCTGACGTGGCTCCACACTCCATTGCCCCTCAACCTCTGTTGCTTTGACCCCTGTCCTGCTGTCACTCTTGCAGATATGGAAGTGTGCATATGGATACATCTTTGGGCTTTGGCACTCTGCTTATTCCCATGTTGTTGCTGATGTTGTCATCATTCATTTTACCTTCTGGTTATCCTAGTATTTCCTCTGCTTCAGCAGGCCCTGCACTCAGATGGGGGAAGCCTCCACAGGAAGAATAAAGCTATGTGTGTGTGTGTTTAAAAATTCATCAGTGTTATTGACCTCATTTATTTCACTCCACCTTTAGGCTTTTTATAGGCTCCCGAACTTTCCATAGGATTCCTTAAAGTCTTGGCCAAAAGACAATATTACTTGTAAGTAGCAGTTATAAACTCTGTTGGGGTGTTGGCATATAGTTGGTACTCAGTGTCCAGAATATAATACCCCAAATGGTCACTTCCCACCAGCCTTCCACCAATGTCCCTGGCTTGAACTGGTAACCATCTACTACCTTAAGACAAATTCCCCCTCTTCCTCTATTCTCTCATTTCAGAGCATGAGGAGTTGAAGAATAACCCTTGTCCCCTATCCTTGGCCAAGAGTCTTTGTCCTAGAAGTGAAAAATCAGTTCCAATCTCTAGGGTTTCTTTTCAGACTATTGGCTCTTCACACAAACAGAATTTGCACTGGGGGCTCTGATATGCATGAATTCAGAAACGGGTTACCAGAATGCTCTCTGTTCCCATCTGTGACACTCATTGCATCGCTTTGATTTAATGTGTGTGCTTCATTCATCCTAAGAGACTTGCATTTGCTTTTTCCATTCAGATCTGACTATAGAAACCTTTTTTCACCTTAGCAGTTCTGACTTAATCTCCCATAGCTTCCCTTCTCTATAATAGGAAAATAATAATAATACTCTTTTCCCTCTTCAAAGGGTTTTTCAGTGGTTGAAATGAAATACTGTATGTAAAATCATTTTACAAACTCTAAGGAACTGTGCAGGTATTGTTATTTACTGGAATCATCCATGATCCAACTTAGCTCTAAGGATCTGACTCGGGCTGCTGGAAAATGTGTGATCAATGGGAGGAAGGTTAGTCCGTTGGGGGCTACAAGACTCTCACAGGGTCAGAATCACCAAATGTTATAGTAGGATGGGGCCGAAGAGATCACTTGGTCCAACCCGCTCATTTTGCCAGTGAAAAATCAGGCCAGAGAGGAGCAGTGGACTTGCCCTATTCATCACTCGAGATTTGCTTGGGTCAGAGATCTGCAGTAGAAGTCACAATTCCAAAGCTGGAGGAGGAGAGGGGCCAGCAAGCCATCAGAAAACATGTCCTACCCCTCCCTAGGGCAGGGACACCATCAGCCTTTCTTCAGGGTGGATTATTTTTTAGCCTTTTTCCTTGCCTTGACAGAAATGTCAGGCTTCCTCTGGTTCACAAGCTCCTCAAAGACTCACCTGTTTCCTTTTATCGAATAGGATTTCCCAAGCAAACACAACTATGTTGTTGTTTGTCTCTCAGTAGCTCTGCTGTACAGGGAATGAGGGCTCCACTCTTCATCAGCCCGGGGACTCCAGTGCCAAGCCTCTGATATATAGTGCAGGGACTTCAGGGCATCCGAGTTGTAACAAGAACAAGATGAGCTTGTGGCCTCGGGCTTCTAACCTGCTCCTCAACCCACACTTCAAAGAAAGTTATTACACAAGAGTTAGACTAAATCAAACCAAACTGCAATGTTTGCGTACTGTGGCCCATTTTCAGATCTCATTGTATCTCACCACTAGTCCCTCAGAAACCCAGTTGGGAGCAGAACAAAACGACCCAATGATAATTTAGTTGTAGGTCTTTGAAAATGAGTCCAACTGATTTATTTTGAAATTTCAGTTAAGCATGATGTCAAGAAAATCTCTCTGGCTATTTATCATCTTTTTTCCCTCTTAGCATAGTCTGAGTAGGCAGAATAAAATTAGAAACTGGCTATTCATATACTTCCCAGTTTTTGGTGTAGGCTGATACTGTTACTAGACGATTAGAATGTGGAGATGTTTTGCTGATAATTTTTTGCCAAAAGAATACCCATCATAGCAAGGGAGGCCTTTATTATGCCATTTACTTTCTTTATTGGCAAAGCTATACAGCTGCTGTAGGAAGAAGAGGTGTAACAGATGATCTAAAGATCTATATTTCACTTCAGTTAGGCTTATCACTCGCATTTCTCGAAAACACCACAACCTGAAAGCATGAAAAGTTGGATTTTTTTCTTTGTAGCTTTGAACGGTAGATACAAGATCTGTCAAGTTTTTGAATCATAAAAGAAATTAAAACTTATGTTCATTGTTGTTAAGTATATTTTGCAGGATGGTTTTGAAAACTTTGATAAATGTGGAAAGTCTCATTTTATCCAGTAAACAAACCATTACTAGATTCTACATGCATTTCTTATGTATGACAGTGAAGCTTTTAGAAAATCCTTTAGTTCCAATCATGAAGCATTACAATGTATCAGAATCATTCAGGGTTAAAACTGGGAGAGGTCACCAAGCTGTATGAAGAAGCAAACTGAAACCACACGGACAGGTGATTTCACTCAAGGTCACACAGCCAGCTACTCAAGCCCCAGCTAGAATTCAGGTTAGGCTCCTTCTGTTTACATCCCATATATGGCTCTTCTCTTGTTAGATCTAGGATGACAGACACGAAAACCAAAAGCAAAGAATTTTGCATGAGTGGAGACAAAAGTTAACAGTTTCATGCAAAACCCAAAGGCCATTAAGAGAAAAAATAGTCAAAACAAGCAACCAGCCTTTAAAGGGGGAAGGAGAGACTGCCAAGGCCAGGGAAGTTATTATGGGTCTGTGTTGAAGATAATTGGAGAGTAGGCTCTTTTGGCTTCTATGGACTGTACACATCTATGGGGCAGGCACAGAATATTTTCATGAATACTTTTTAAATATTTCTACTTACTGCTCCAGTGCTTGTTTCCCATCCTTAGGAATCAGAGTGAAGCTTCAAGTTGCTGTGCTTTGGAAAAATTAAAGACTGAGATGCTGCTAGAGAGCTTCTCCACCTCTGCCATGGTCAGCATCCCACTCTGTTCTGGGGAGGTGCTGCCACCACTTATCTCCTGATGCAGAAAGTCAAGGAGTCCGTCGACTGGTCTTCACTAACACCCTCTGGGTCCTCAGCCCTGAAAGACACAGAGTATCGTATCATCACCGTCGTTGGTGAGAACATAACCTGTTTCAGAGATTTCAAGAGATCTTAGCATCTTGAAATTATCTGCAAATTTTCATGTATATATGCATATCTTTGAGGAGAGAGTCAAAGGACTATCAGATTATTAGAGGAGTCCATGATTCAGATTCAGAAGAGGTTAAGATGAACTGATACAGTTGGAGAGACAAACTAATTTACAGAATCTGCAAAAAGAGAACAGTGGTATATAATACACTTGTAAGATCAAGGTGGGTCAGTGTGGTCAGGGACTGCTTCCAGGATGAGACAGGATTTTTAGGTGTGTCTTCAAGGGTAGAAGATGTCTGGATAGGTAGAGAAGAGAGGGCAAGTGTGCCTGACTGGAAGGACACAGTGGATTGGAAACTAAAATTAATTTGACAGAATATCTATTCAACACCTTTTTACATGTGATCTCATTAAATCTTCACAACAAGCCGGCGAAGCGGGGATTATCATCTCTATGTTACAGGTTAAAAAAGATTCAGGGAGGGTAAGAAACTTGTGCACAGTTAGGAAGTTTGCAAAGCCAGGTTTTGAACCCAGGTCATTTGACCTCAAAACCTTGTTTTTTTCCCCCCACATCCCACCCCACTACTCTGCAATAGCTATAGCATAAACAAAGTAATGACAAATGAATGAGTATGGCACATGTGGATAAGGGAAGAAATATGCATGACTGGAGGAAGGGGTTCCTGTTGAGGAGTAGGGCTTATATAGTAATAGATCCTATTAGGTGAGGCTTTATTGAACACTTACTATGCACCAGTCATGATGCTAAACTCTTTATCTCATTTAATCCTCAAAGAACTCTATGAGGGGATACCATTATCATCCTCATTTTGCACTTGGGGCACCTGAGGCGATAAGTAATTTGTCTAGTCTTACTCTGACAATGGGGTGCGAATGAGAAGGAGTTGAAATTTGAATCTAATCCATTCACCACCAGAGACAACACTCTAGAATTATCCTAGAAAATTAACCTTGTGTAAATGTTTGTGATGTGCCAGGCACTCCTCTGCTGAGTGCTGCATACACATCATCTCATTTAATCCTCACAGAAACCCTATGGAGAAGACATCATTGTTGTTTTCTCTGTTGTAGAGAGCAGAAGTGAAGTCCCAGGTGAAATGAAGCTCAGGGAGGCTTAGAAGCTAGTTCAAGGTCACAGAGTTTGGCCAAGCTGGGATCTAACCCAGGTCCTTTGGCTCTGGAACCTGGACTTAGAGCTCCTATGGTACATGACTTACCCAAGCTGGGGACTCGGGGAGTGGAGGCTAACAGACACTTCTCCTAACTGCTCCCTGTGCTCCCGCTAGGTTGCTCATCTTCTTGTCGGTTCTTTATCACGCTGCTTAGCGGTTCCCTTAGTACTTCAGATCTTCATATACATTGGACCCAAATCACTATTAAAAGAAAGCATGGAGTGAATGTTTTTCATTATGTTATGAATGGAGGCAATGTGGTTAAGACCGCCTTCATTATCAAACAGTTATTGGGCCCCTACTTTGGGCTTTTCAGGGTGCTGGGAAGATGGGAGATGAAGATACAAGGAAAAGAAAAAGTACTTACCCTCCAGGATTGCACAGTCTTGTGAAGAGAATGGACACATAAATCTATGATTAAAATGCAGTGTGATAATGAATATGACGGAGGTAGGGACAGAGTAATATCAGAACATAGAGAAGGGGTATCTAACTCAGAATGGAGATGAGGACATTTGTGGGAGTTGGGGAAGATGTCTCAAAGAAAGTGACACTTCTAGTAACTGTTTTTGTTTGTTTTTAGAGAGGAGGTCTTGCTTTGTTATCCAGGCTAGTGTGCAGTGACATGATCAAAGCTCACTACAGCCTTGCATTCCTGGGCTTAAGTGATCCTCCTGCCTCAGCCTCCTAAGTAGTTGGGACCACAGGTGTGTGCCACTATGCCTGGCTAATTTTTTAATGAATGTTTTTATGTTCCTCAGGCTGGTTTCAAAGTCCTGGGGCTCAAATGATCCTCCTGCCTCAGCTTCCCAAGTAGCTGGGATTACAGATATGAGCTACTATGACTGGCAATTATCTGTTTTTGAGCTCAGGTTTTCTTGGATGACATTTTGAAGTTATTAGTTTAAAATGGGCGTACAATGTCATTTTCTCTTACACACACACACACACACACACACACATACATGCACACACGGTTTTTTTTTTTTTTTTGAGACGGAGTTTTTGTCTTGTTGGCCAGGCTGGAGTGCAATGGTGCGATCTTGGTTCACCGCAACCTCTACCTCCCAGGTTCAAGTGATTCTCCTGCCTTAGCCTCCCGAGTAGCTGGGATTACAGGTATGTGCCACCATGCTTGGCTAATTTTGTATTTTTAGCGGAGACGCGACTTTCTCCATGTTGGTCAGGCTGGTCTGGAACTCCCGACCTCAGGTGATCCGCCTGCCTCAGCCTCCCAAAGTGCTGGGATTACAGACGTGAGTCACCGCACCCGGTCACACACAGAGTTTTTATGTCACACTACTTATACTTTCATTGCACAACTGCTTTCTTAAAAAGTCAACACAAAGACAATGATTTGTGAAGATAACATTTGCTACGTATAGTGCTTTTGTTAGCTATATTAGATTTTTTACTCTGAAGGCTTTGAACGCTTCCCTTATTTGACCAAAGCAACATGCTCTGTTGATGAAGCACGGAGTCAAGGTTGTCTCTCATCACGGCTCTTTTAAACCAAGGAATATTTTGAAGGTCTTTCTATATTATTACTTTTAGATTTTTTTTTTAAAAAACTCAGCTTTATTTTGATGTATTTACATATAATAAAATTCAGTTTTAGGTATAGTTTCATGAACTTTTGACAAATGTATACAGTTATATAATTACCATTACAATCAAGAAATAGAATATTTCCAAAACCTGAAAAAGTTCTCTTGTGCCTTTTTGCAGTCACCGGGTTCAGTCTCGGTAGCGAGAGCTGCAGCGAGCTCTCTCCTAACCTGTAGTGAGAAGTCAGACAGCTGGGGAGAGAACGACTAGTCTAAGGAACTAACATTGGTTGAGCACTTTCTAGATGCCTTACCTAAGCAGATATAAAGAGATTTATTTATACCCCTGCCAGCTCCATAAAGGTATTCTCTCCATTCTACAAAATAGGAAACTAAGGCCCAGAGAATTTAAATAACTTACTCAAGGCCATTGAGCTAGAAATGGTGAAGCCAAGACTCCACCCAAGTTATGTTTCCTACTTTACCTTCCCACTGCTAACACACAGAGGAAAAGATATAAAGAAACCGGGAAGCCAAATACTTCAGACTAGATATTGTCTGATTCTATTTATATGAAATCCTAGAAAAGGCAAAACTAGTGACCAAAAGCAGATGATTGGTTACCAGGGGTGGCGGGGAGGGGTTAACTGCCAAAGGGCATGAAGGAATTTTTTTAGGTTATGAAAATATTCTGTATCTTGATTATAATGGTCATTATGCAACAGGATAAATTTGCCAAAATGCATCAAACTGTGCACTTAAAGTTGAATTTCATTATATATAAATTATATTACAATAAAGCTGGGCTTAAAAAAATTTTAAATGAAAACAATAAGGAAAGACATTGGAAATATCCCTTAGTGTAAAAGTCACAGCAACATTATCACATCATTAAAATGTCACTTTTGTCAAATATCGAATAATCAGAGTATAGAAATATTTTTATTTAACTTGATCCTAAAAGTTTTAAAAATCTGGCAAAAATGAATCAGTGCTTACTATGGTTTTGAAATAAAATCAGTAAACTCTGTTTTCTTACACAAAATGGACAATTCAATATACATATCTCTGAATCTGTTGCAAACGTCTGGTGAACGAGGGTCTGATTAAGCATGATCCAAAAAGAGCTAGCAAGTAGAACTGTTTACTAACATTTCAATTTCTATGCCTCATTTATTAGACTTAGAATAAAAAGGTGAGAGGGCTGTTTAGGATTGTCTTTAACCTTGATGATATTTCCATTGAAGCAGCATAATGGCTCTTAATTGCTTAAGTGAAGAGAACATGTTGACGTGTGCTTCTTTGGGCTAAGAGCTTAGAGCCTAAACCATTATGCTAATTCAAGCATTATATACACCAAAGTATTTATGGGACTGACACAAGTGATGTTGCAGGTAAAGGGCTGTGAAATGGTCTGTAAACAGAGAGAATTGATTTGAGGCCCAAAAGCAGTGCTGTTAAAAGTCACAGCCATTGAACAGCCAACCCTACAATTTCTATCCAGATTGTCAAACTGGGTCAGACAGTGTCAGCAGGGCTGCCATTAGAGATCAGATGGGTGGTTTAATAATATGTAAACCGAGCACATAAACAGGCTTTCTCAAGGTAGAGGTCTGTCCCCGTCTGGCGTATGTGTGTGTGTGTGCGTGTGTACATGCACCATGTTTTCATTATGGAAACTTCACAGTGCTATATTTGGTGAAATGTTATTGTACTGGTTTTTGACAAAAGAAAATCTCCCAGCAGGTATAAGTCAGACTACGATGCAGTGTAAGGACATCCAGGGAGAATGGGAATCCAAAATCTTCAAAGGAAGGAAGGACAATCAGATCCTTGCTCTTGATCTTCCAGGCCTTTGGCATCCTCTGCTTTTTGTATCTCTTCCTACAGTAGGCCTGTATTTTTTTTAGTTAACTTCAAAATAATTCTCTGAGGCGCCTCATCACCTGCATTATTAGCACACCTTGCTTTCAACGCTGAAATGATGGAATCGATTTTATGTAAACTAGGCTCTCTTTACACAGTCTTCAAAATGACATCTGGGTGGCCTAGTTCTGTCTTTGTTTTAAATCTCTGAAAACCAGAATTATCTAGTTGTTTAGTCATCCAAAGTCAGAATGTAGAAGACTGTGATGGAAAATTTCCTCTCATCCCAACTTAAAGTCAGAGGAAAAGGTCACGGTTCCTTTCCTCCTCCTTTCCAAAATAGAACAAAAAATTCTATAAACATATGAAGAGAAGTAGAGCATGATATGAAGATGATGGACCTTAGGTTCAAATCTCAGCTCTGTCACTGACTTGGGGTGAGTTATGCAACCTCCCTGTGCCTCAGTTTCTTCTGTAAAATGGGGCATTGACCCCCAGGATTACTGTGGGGCGTCATAAGGTAAAATACTTAGAAAAGTGCCTGGCACAGAGTAAGCATTCAAAAAATGTTAACATTACTGATATATATTTGGCCTCATAAATTTTGATATCATTTGTCTGTTTTAAGTACATTTTTTTCCTTCTTGTGGTTCACAGAAATTATTAATATTCTAGGGAATCGCTTGAATATGTATGGTATTTAAAACACGAAACAGCTCATTGTTAACTCACCTAAGGTTTTTCCTTTCTCCTCAGCGAAGGTTTTCTGCTGTAGGGTCAGGTTCCACCAAGGAGCACAGCTGCCTCAGTTGGTTTCGGTGTTGGTGCTGCTTGGGGTGGCACTCTCCAGGAAGGGAAGAGCAGTGACATCATGTGCTAATTTATTTGGATTAGTTAAATTCTTCAAGACACTCTTTTTGGACAAGAACCTCTGAGATACCTTTCCTCTTAGCAGAGTAGCATCTTATGTTAATGTGCTGCTATTCCAAGCCAACTTTTAGTGTAGAGCTCTTCTTATACTGGCTAATAGTTCTAATTAGAACATCTTTTTCTAGGTAGAGACCTGCTCAGGTCAGGAAATGTTGATGAGTTTCAGAATCATGAATGATGCTATTTAAAATGGCACAATATGAAATCAAGACATAGCCTAACCATCATATGGTTTTACTGTCCTCTTAACTGTCTTCCTTTAGAATGTGCCTTAATGAAAAGATAAAATTTTGATTTTATTTTGGTCAATTGATCAGTTTTAGAAGTGGATCATATTGTGGTATCTTCTAAGGGCTTAATATATGGAACTATACCAAAAATTATATAATTTATGGTTCCAAAAATGTTCTGTTTTAAATTTCTTAATATGCCACGCATGTATATTTTAGAAAATACTTTAAAATGCACATGTGACATCCCTTAACTGTAGACATAAAAGTTTACCAATTTTGTCACAACATTTTGAGTTTTGAACATACATAAGATGTTCAAAGAGTTGAGAGATCGGGTCTCTAGTGCCGATGCCATCACTAACAGGCAGTGGCACAGTGAGCAAGTCCCTCCACTGGGCTGTGCCTCCATTCCCCACCTGTAAAGGGGTCACTGGTCCCTACTCACCCCCCAGGATGTACTGAGGCTGGTCATGTGGCAAAGGAAGCACCTGAAACAAAGAAACGTTTTATACTGTTGCCTTCTGTAGCATCATCGTGGAACCTCAAGTCTTATTTAAATAAAGGAGAAACATAGGGATGAAGAAATTGATCATACCAAATATCTATGAACATACATACATTTCTTTCAGAGATGTTTTATTAACCCTGGCATGATAGAAAATCCAATAATAGGACCAGAGGTCATCTCTAGAGACTATTTTGTTTCAATCCTTTTCATAGACAGGGCTGTGCCCAGTTATTCTGAACCAATAGGAATCTAGCTTATTTAGAAAAAGTATCGAAAAGATTTCACAGCATCACACAGAAACCCACTCAGAGATTTTGTAATTAAGGCCAGCACTTCCTCAATAAAATTTAAAACAAATCAGAATGGTCCCAAAGAACAGCTTTGTAGCTTGCACCCTTCTCCTGGCAAAGTGAAAGAGATGTATACACAGCTTGAGCTGGTTCTGAGTCCCCCTTAGGCCACAGAGAAAAAGCCTTTAAGTCTATCAGGGATGACAAATAGATTTCAGCATGAGTGTCAATTCTGATGGATTAGTGGTAGTTGCCTGGAGCAAGGTGTTTGAGGACTCTTGAGGCTCTGTCCAGGATCAGCAGGAAATGGTGCCATGATCTATTAGCAATGCCTGCCATGGTGAAGGGGTGGAAGAAGGGAGCAAGGGCAGCATTTTTGCCAGGAGTTACCCTTCCAAACTTGTATGTTGTACATTCCTCTCTGTTGCTCATTTTTCTTGGTTGAAGTTACTTTAAGGCTACCAAACCTGTACGAATCTAGGTTAATACAAAGTAGATGTTTTCTTCTACCTGCATCATGTTGAACACTTTCATATACATTTAAGAAATATCCTGAGCACTCTTTTTTTCTCCTTGAGAGCCTGAAACTTTTACTTCACTGAACAAATACATTGAGCATTTACTACGTGCAGGGCAGGTGTCAGGCATGTATGGATAAGTGAACTGTTTTATCTATTATTTCTTAATTAAAGAAGTTAAAACATATGAAAACTCACTAAAATCCCTAAAAATGTTTCACGATCAATAAATATGAACTATCCTTCCTTTATGTCTTCTGTATACAGAATTTGGCTAAACATGTTTGGGCTCTCAGCATTCTTTCACCCTTCCTTTAAGAGGAAACATGGAGCTGGGCGCAGTGGCTCACGCCTGTAATCCCAGCACTTTGGGAGTCTGAGGCGGGCAGATCACAAGGTCAGGAGTTCGAGACTAGCCTGGCCAACTTGATGAAACCCTGTGTCTACTAAAAATACAAAAATTAGCCTGGCGTGGTGGCAGGCGCCTGTAATGCCAGCTACTTGGGAGGCTGAGGCAGGAGAATTGCTTGAATCTGGAGGAGGAGGTTGCAGTGAGCTGAGATCATGCCACTATACTCCAGACTGGGTGATAGAGGAAGACTCCGTCTTGGGGAAAAAAAAAAGGGAAACATGGAGATGCCCCGACTTGGAGTTGAGAGATCTGGTCTCTGGTTCCGATGCCATCACTAATAGGCTGTGGGACCTTGAGCAGGTCCCTCCACTGTTCTGTGCCTCCATTCCCCATCTGTAAAGGGGTCACTGGTCCCTATCACCCCCTGGGATGTAGTAAGGCTGGTCATGTGGCAAAGGAAAGCATCTGGGACAAAGAAATGTCTTATGCCAATGCTTTCTGTAGCATCATCCTGGAGCCTCACGCCTTGTTTAAAATGGAATGAAAGAGAAACATAGGGACAAAGAAAGTGATCACACCAAATATTAAAAACATTTAAACAATACATTTTAAAGAATTGAAAATGTTAAGCAGGGAGGTGGGAGACAAGGATTTGGCCAAAGTCTGGATATATTGAGTTAAATAGGCCTGAGTTCTAATGTGGCTTCTAGAAGTTACACATTCTTTGGAAAGTTACATAACCTGTTATAAGCCTCCATTTCCTCATCTGTGTAATGGGGACACTCACAGCATCCGCCTCAGAGAGTGGCGTGTTAGAATAAATAATGATGTAAAGACCTTAGTACATTGGCTGGAAGAT